>NC_059343.1:74589902-75843902 GCF_018350155.1 Leopardus geoffroyi
TCCTCTTAGGTGAAATATACCACACATTTAAAGATGAGTTAATATATGTTATTTGTAAACAATTCAGAAAAAGAAAACACAAGAAAGCTTCCAAATTTAATGTACCAGACCAGCATTACCCTTATACCAAAACCAGATAAAGAGACAGGAAGAAAGAAAGAAAGAAAGAAAGAAAGAAAGAGGAAAGGAAAAAAGAAAACTATAGGCCAATATCTTTGATGAACATGCATTCAAAAATCTTCAACAAAATATTAACAAACTGTGTCAACAATACATAAAAGAAAAAATCATTTACCACCATCAAGTTGGATTTATTCCAGGGATGAAAGTGTGGTTCAATATTTGCAAATCACTAAACATGCTATATCATAAAACTAGAAAAAGGATAAAAACCACATGATCATTTTAATAGATGCAGAAAAAGCATTAGACAAAGTGAAAATTCCATTCATTATAAAAACTCTCAGCAAAGACAATTTAGGTAAACTTATATCAACATAGTAAAGGCCATATAAGAAAACTCCACAACAAACATTATGATGAAACATTGAGAGATTGTCCTCTAAGATCAGGAATGAGACAGGTATGTCCACTCTCACCATTTTTATTAAATATAGTACTGGAAGTCTTAGCAACAGCAATCAGAAAGAAAAAACAAGAAATAAAAGAAAAATTGTTAAAAAAATAAAAAAAGAAGTTAAACTGTCACTATTTGCAGATGACATGATATTTATATAGAAAACCTTAAAAGAGTCCACAAAAAACCTATGGGGAATGATAAATGAATCCAGGAAAGTTGGAGGATACAAAATTGATGTGCAGAAATATGTCCCATTTCTATACACTAATAATGAAGTAACAGAAATAGAAATTAAGAAAGCAACCCCATTTACAATTTCTCCCAAACAATAAGATACCTGAGAATAACTTAAGCAAGGAGGTAAAAGATCTGTACTTTAAAAATTATAAAATACTGATGAAAGAAATTGAAGATGAAATAATGGAAAGATATTCGATGCTCATGGATTTGAAGAACCAATATTGTTAAAATACCTATACTACCCAAAGTACTTCACGCATTTAATTCATTCCGTATCAAAATACCAATGTTTTATACAGAACTAGAATCATACTAAAATTTGTATGGAACCAAAAAATACTCTGAATACCTAAGGCAATCTTGAAAAAGAAGAGCAAAGCAGGAGGTATCACAGTCCCAGATTTGAAGATGTATTGCAAATGTGTAATAATCAAAACAGTATGGTACTAGAACAAAAATAGGCATATAGATCAGTGGAAGAGAATGGAGAATACAGAAATAAACCCATGTTTTTATGACCAATTAATGCAGGACAAAGGAGGTAAAAATATACAATGGGGAAAAGACAGTCTCTCTACCAAATGGTGTTGGGAAAGCTGGACAACTAATGCAAAATAATGAAACTGCACCACAATCTTACAACACACAAAAAATAAATTCAAAATGGATTAAATAACTAAATATGAGACTTGAAACCATAAAATTCATACAGAAAAATATAGGCAGTGCTTTCTGTGGCATCAAATGTAGAAACATTTTCTTTAGAGATGTCTTTTCTGTCAAGGGAAGCAAATGCAAAAATAAACTATTGGGACTACACCAAAATCAAAAGCTTTTGCACAGTGAATGAAACTAGCATCAATAAATGCAACCTATGGAATGGGAGGAGATATTTGGAAATGATATATCTCATAAGGGATTGATATCTAAAACATATAAAGAAATTATACTACTCACACAAAAAATAATAATCCAATGAAAAATGGGCAAAGGGTCTGAATAGACATTTTTCCAAAGACATACTGATGGTCAATAGACATATGAAAAAATGCTCAACATCATTAATCATAAAGAAAATGTAAATTCAAACTACAATGATATAACATTTTATACCTGACAGAACGACTGAAATAAAAAAAAAAAAAACACAAGAAATAACAAGTATTGGAAAGGATGTGAAGAAAAAGGAACTCTTATGTGCTGTTGGTGGGAATGTAAATTGGTGCATCCACTGTGGAAAATAGTTGGAAGTTCCTTAAGTAATTAAAAACAAAATGACCATATGATCCATTTATTCCACTATTGGATATTTACCAAAATAAAACAAAAACACTAATTCTGAAAGATATATGCACCTTATTTTTACTGCAGCATTATTTACATTAGCCAAACTATGGAAACAACCCAAGTGACCATGAATAGATGAATGGATAAAGAAGATAAAATATATGATAGATAGATGATAAAGAGATAAAATATATTTTTGGAATATCACTCAGTCATAAAAAGAATGAGGTCTTGCCATTTGCAACATGAATGGACCTAGAATGTATAATGCTAAGTGAAATAAGTCATTCAGAGAAAGACAAATACCATATAATTTCACTCGTATGTGGAATTTGATGATGTTTTGGGTGATGGTGGGGTGGTCTGGAGCCAAAAACCAAGAAACAGTTTTTGAAGACATCTTTGGTCCACAAAGGTGATTTTATGAAAGCATGGGGACAGGACCTGTGGGCAGAAGAGCTGCCCTGGGGTTGTGACAGGTAACTCATTATATATCCTCAGGTTGGGAGGGGGTCAGGGATAGAGTAAGTCTGTACGGAACTTTGGAAGCAAGGTTTCCAAGACCCTGAGGGGCTTGCTGTTGCTAGGGAAATGCCATTTATTACTGTTTAGTAAAACCTCAGTCATGAAACCCTCCAGATGTATATCGGGGGCCATAAGCTTGGAGTATGATTGCAGCATATATCTTCGGGCAGTTGAGATAACGGAAGTAGATTTACAGGACCTCTAGGTTGGGATAATGTTAAGCTAAGATTTGCTTTTGCCCCTAGCAAAGTGTCATCATCTGAGGCAGCTGAGCTCCTAGAGGGAGGTCACCCTGCTGGTTTCAAGAACTTGTCAGTGGGCTATAGGCAGTAAGATAATTTAATTTTTCATTTGCCTTAGTTTCCTGCATCACCATGCAAAGCACTTTAAACCTTTCCTTTATTCTTGGTTAGCCAGGAATGTCCAAGGAATATCACACATATTCCACCTAGAGGAGGGTGCTATTAGCCTATACTTGGCCCTCAGTTTGTCCCACATTCTCTCATCAGAATTAATGAAGCAAAACAAATGAACAAAGAAAAAATATAAATAAGGAAACAGAATCTTTAAAAACAGTGAACAAACTGGTGGTTACCAAAGGGGAAGTGGTTGGAGCAATGGATAAAATAGAGGGGATTAAGAATATACTTATATTTTCATTTTTAAAGCTGATTTATTTATTTTGAGGCGGGTGGGGGGGAAGTCAGAGAGAGAGGGAGAGAGTGAGAAAGAATTCCAAGCAGCCTCCACGAACCACGAGATCATGATCTGAGCCAAAACCAACAGTCTGATTCTTAACTGACTGAGCCACTCAGGTGCTCCAAGAGTACACTTATCTTGATACCTTGATAAGCACTGATATGTGACAAATTGCTTAATCATTATATTGTACACCTGACATTAGTATATCATTGTGTGTTAGTTATACTTGAAATAAAGAAACAAAAAGAATGTATCAGCAGCCTAAATTTTGTATTAAACCTTAAATATGTTATGAAAAAAAGTAAGAGGGAATAGAGTCACAAGCAGAGTATTTTATTTATTTGTTTATTTTTAACTTGTTTCATTTTTTTATTTTTTTTTAAATTTACATCCAAATTAGCATATAGTGCAACAATGATTTCAGGAGTAGATTCTTTAGTTCCCCTTACCCTTTTGGCCCATCCCCCCTCCCACAATCACTCCCATAACCCTCAGTTTGTTCTCCATATTTATGAGTCTCTTCTGTTTTGTCCCCCTCCCTGTTTTTATATTATTTTTGTTTCCCTTCCCTTATGTTCATCTGTTTTGTCTCTTCAAGTCCTCATATGAGTGAAGTCATATGACTTTTGTCTTTGACTAATTTCACTTAGGATAAGACCCTCCAGTTCCATCCATGTAGATGTACATGGCAAGATTTCATTCTTTTGGATTGCCGAGTAATACTCCATTGTATCTATATACCACATTTTCTTTATCCATTCATCCATCGATGGGCACTTGGGCTCTTTCCATACTTTGGCTATTGTTGATAGTGATGCTATAAACATGGGGGTGCATGTGCCCCTTTGAAACAGCACACCTGTATCCCTTGGATAAATGCCTAGTAGTGCAATTGCTGGGTCGTAGGGTAGTTCTATTTTTAGTTTTTTAAGGAACCTCCATACTGTTTTCCTGAGTGGCTACACCAGCTTGAATTCCCACCAAGGCAAAAGAGATCCTCTTTCTCCATATCCATACCAACATCTGTTGTTGCCTGAGTTGTTAATGTTAGGCATTCTAACAGGTGTAAGGTGGTATCTCATTGTGGTTTTGATTTGTATTTCCCTGATGATGAGTGATGTGGAGCATTTTTTCATGTGTCAGTTGGCCATCTGGATGTCTTCTTTGGAGAAATGTCTATTCATGTCTTTTGCCCATTTCTTCACTGGATTATTTGGTATTTTTGGGTGTTGAGTTTGATAAGTTCTTTATAGATTTTGGAAACTAACCCTTTATCTGATAGGTTATTTGCAAATATCTTCTCCATTCTGTCGGTTGCTGTTAGTTTTGCTGTTTCCTTCACTGTGCAGAAGCTTTTTATTTTGATGAGGTCCCAGTAGTTCATTTTTCCTTTTGTTTCCCTTGCCTCTGGAGATATTTTGAGTAAGAAGTTGCTGCAGCAAAGATCAAAGAGGTTTTTGCCTGCTTTGTCCTCAAGGATTTTGATGGCTTCCTGTCCTACATTTAGGTCTTTCAGCCATTTTGAGTTTATTTTGGGGGATGGTGTAAGAAAGTGGTCCAGGTTCATTCTTCTGCATGTCGCTGTCCAGTTTTCCAAGCACCTAGTGCTGAAGAGACTGTCTTTATTCCATTGGGTATTCATTCCTGCTTTGTCAAAGAATAGTTGGACATACGTTTGTGGGTCCATTTCTGGGTTCTCTAGTCTGTTCCATTGATCTGAGTGTCTGTTCTTGTGCCAGTACCATACAGCCTTGATGACTACAACTTTGTCGTATAGCATGAAGTCTGGGATTGTGATACCTCCTGCTTTGGTTTTCTTTTTTAATATTGCTTTGGCTCTTCAAGGTCTTTTCTGGTTCCATACACATTTTAGGATTATTTGTTCTAGCTCTGTGAAGAATGCTGGTGTTATTTTGATAGGGATTGTATTGAATATGTATATTGCCTTGGGTAGTATCGACATTTTAACAATATTTGTTCTTCCTATCCAGGAGCATGGAATCTTTTTCCTTTTTTTGTGTGTGTCTTCTTCAATTTCTTTCATAAGATTTCTATAGTTTTCAGTGTATAGGTTTTTCATCTCTTTGGTTAGATTTATTCCTAGGTATTTTATGGTTTTTGGTACAACTGTAAATGGGATTCCTTGATTTCTCTTTCTGTTGCTTCACTGTTAGTGTCTAGGAATGCTACCGATTTCTGTGCATTTATTTTATATCCTGCAACTTTTCTGAATTCATGAATCAGTTCTAGCAGTTATTTTTGGTGGCATCTTTTCGGTTTTCCATAGATTACCATGTCATCTGTGAAGAGTGAAACTTTGACTTCCTTATGGCCAATTTGGATGCATTTATTCCTTTGTGTTGTCTGATTGCACAGGCTAAGACTTGCAATAGTATGTTGAATAACAGTGGCGAGAGTGGACATCCCTGTCTTGTTCCTGACCTTAGGAGGAAAGCTCTCAGTTTTTCCCCAGTGAGGATGATATTAGCATTGGGTTGTTCATATATGGCTTTTATCATCTCGAGGTATGATCCTTCTATCCCTACTTTCTTGAGGGTTTTTATCAAGAAAGGATGCTGTATTTTGTCAAATGCTTTCTCTGCATCTATCGAGAGGATCATATGTTTCTTGTCTTTTCTTTTATTCGTGTGATGAGTCACATTAATTGTTTTGTGGCTATTGAATCAGCCCTGCATCCCAGGTATAAATCCCACTTGGTCGTGGTGAATAATTTTTTTAATGTATTGTTGGATCCGGTTGGCTAATATCTTGTTGAGGATTTTTCATCCATGTTCATCAGGGAAATTGGTCTATAGTCCTCCTTTTTAGTGGTGTCTCTGTCTGGTTTTGGAATCAAGGTAATGTTGGCTTCATAGAAAGAGTTTGGAAGTTTTCCTTCCATTTCTATTTTTTGGAAAAACTTCAAGAGAATAGGTCTTAACTCTTTCTTAAAATATTTGGTAGAATTCCCCTGGAAAGCCATATGGCCCTGGACTCTTGTTTTTTGGCTGACTTTTGATTACTAATTCGATTTCCTTACTGGTTATGGGTCTGTTCCAATTTTCTATTTCTTCCTATTTCAGTTTTGGTAGTGTATATGTTTCTTGGAATTTGTCCATTTCTTCCAGATTGTGCATTTTATTGGCATATAATTGCTCACAATATTCTCTTATTATTGTTTTTATTTCTGTTGCATTGGTTGTGATCTCTCCTCTTTCATTCTTGATTTTATTTATTTGGGTCTTTTCCTTTTTCTTTTTGATCAAACTGGCTAGTGGTTTATCAATTTTGTTAATTCTTTCAAAGAACCAGCTTCTGGTTTCATTGATCTGTTCTACTGGTTTTTTTTTTTTGTTTGTTTTGTTTTGTTTTGTTTTGTTTTGTTTTGTTTTGATAGCATTGATTTCTGCTCTAATATCTATTATTTCCTGTCTTCTGCTGGTTTTTGGTTTTATTTGCTGTTCTTTTTCCAGCTCCTTAAGGCATAAGGTTAGGTTGTGTATTTGAGATCTGTCTTCCTTCTTTAGGAAGGCCAGGATTGCTATATACTTTCCTCTTATGACAGCCTTTGCTGTGTCCCAGAGGTTTTGGGTTGTGGTGTTATCATTTTAATTTCAGATAGTTTTAAATTTCCTCTTTAACTGCTTGGTTAGCCCATTCATTCTTTAGTAGGATGTTCTTCAGTCTCCAAGTATTTGTTACCTTTCCAAATTGTTTCTTGTGTTTGATTTCGAGTTTCATAGTGTTGTGGTCTGAATATATGCATGGTATGATCTCTATCTTTTTGTACTTGCTGTGGGCTGATTTGTGTCCCAGTATGTGTTCTATTCTGGAGAATGTTCCATGTGCACTGAAGAAGAATGTATATTCTGCTGTTTTAGGATGAAATGTTCTTAATTTATCTGTTGACTCCATCTGGTCCAGTGTGTCATTCAAATCCGTTGTTTCCTTGTTTATTTTGTGATTAGATGATCTGTCCATTGTTTTTTGTGGGGTGTTGAAGTCTCCTACTATTATGGTATTACTATCGATGAGTTTATGTTTGTGGTTAATTGATTTATATATAATCGGTGTCTCCACATTTGGTGCATAAATGTTTACAATTGTTAGGTCTTCTTGGTGGATAGTCCCCTTGATTAGGAGATAATGCCTTTCTCCATCTCTTGACACAGCCTTTATTTTAAAGTCTAGATCGTCTGATATAAGTATGGCTACTCTGGCTTTCTTTTGTTGACCATTAGCATGATAGATGGTTGTCCATCCCCTTATTTTCCATCTGAAGGTGTCTTTAGGTCTAAAGTGGGTCTCTTGTAAACAACATATAGATGGATCTTGTTTTCTTATTAATTCTGTTACCCTATGTCTTTTGATTGGAGCATTGAGTCCATTGACATTTAGAGTGAGTACTGAAAGATATGAATTTATTGCCATCATGATGCTTGTAGAGTTGGAGTTTCTGGTGGTGTTCTCTGGTCCTTAGTAATCTTTGTTGCTTTTGATATATATATATATATATATATATATATATATATATATATGTGTGTGTGTGTGTGTGTCTGTGTGTGTGTTTGTGTATTCATCTCTTCTCCCCTCAGAGAGTCACCCTTAAAATTTCTTGCAGGGCTGGTTTAGTGGTCACAAACTTCTTCAAATTTTGTTTGTCTAGGAAACTTTTAATGACAACATTGCTAGATAAAGAATTTTGGCTGCATTTGTTTCTGATTTAGCACATTGAATGTATCCTGCCACTCCTTTCTGGCCTGCCAAGTTTCTGTGGATAGGTCTGCTGCAAACCTGATCTGTCTTCCCTTGTAGGTTAGGGACTTTTTTTTACCTTGCTGCTTTCATGATGCTCTCCTTGCTTGAGTATTTTGTGAATTTGACTATGATATGCCTTGTTGATGTTCGGTTTTTGTTGAATCTAATGGTGGTCCTCTCTGCTTCCTGGATTTTGATGTCTGTGTCTTTGCCCAGTTTATGCAAGTTTTCTGCAATGATTGGCTCACATTACCCTTCTACCTCTATTTCTCTCTCTTCCTCTTTTGAGAGCCCTATGATTCTGATGTTGTTCCTTTTTAGTGAGTCACTTATTTCTCTAATTTTTAAGTCATGCTCTTTTGCCTTAGTATCCCTCTTTTTTTCTGCTTCTTTATTCTCTATAAGTTTGTCCTCTACATCACTGATTCTCTGTTCTTCCTCATCCATCCTTGCGGCTGCTACATCCATCTGTGATTGCAGCTCAGTTATAGCATTTTTAATTTCATTCTGACTAATTTTTACTTGTTTTAGCTCTGCAGAAAGGGATTCTAATCTATTTTTGACTCCAGCTAGTATTCTTATTATCGTGATTCTAAATTCTGGTTCAGACATCTTGCTTGTATCTGTGTTGGTTAAACCCCTGGCTGTCCTTTCTTCGTGCTCTTTCTTTTTGGGTGATTTCCTTCATTTTAGCATTTTGAAGGGAGAAAAGGAGTTAATGAGGTAGAAAAATTAAAATTAAAAAATATTAAAATTAAAAAGTTAAACACACACACACACAATCTAATAAACGATGCTAGATCCTAAGTGTGTGTTTGGTCTGGGTGTTGAAAGTGGTTTGACAGATTAGAGAAAAAAAAATTGGGGGGAAGGAAATCTTTGAGAATATGAAAAAACGAATACACTGAAGTAGACTAAAATGAGATGATGGGATTAAAATAGAATTTGAAAAAAATTACACAAAAGTAAAGGATACAGTAGGAAAAAATTAAAGAAAAATAATTTAATAAAAATTAAAAATAAAAATGAATTTTTTTCTCTTTCTGTATTCAAGAAAAAGAAAAGAAATTACAAAATAGAAAAAATAGAAAAAAAGAAATTGAAAATTTGAAAAAAATGAATACACTGTAGTAGACTAAAATAAAATGATCAAAGTAAAATAGAATTCGAAAAAAATTACATAAAACTAAAAAATATGTTGAAAAAATTAAAGAAATATATTTTTACTAGAAAGTTTTTCACTTTCTGCATTCAAGAAAAAGAAAAGAAACAAAAAAGAAAACAAGGAAATCGTTTCAAAATTTGAAAAGTTGAATACACTGAAGTAGAGTAAAATAGAATGATGGAAGTAAGATAGAGTGTGAAAAAAATTACACAAATGTAAAATAATATCATAATCAAAATTAAAGAAAGTATTTTTAATAAAAGTTGAAAATAAAAATAATTTTTTCTCTTTTTTTATTCAAGAAAAAGAATAATGGAAAAGAGAAAAAAGAAAAAAGAAAAAAAAGAAGAAAATTGAATAGATGGATTTGCTAACAGAATGAAATAGGACTGAAATTTCTTTGTTTTCCCCTAGAAGTCAGACTATGTAGTGCTTTATAGTCCATAAACTAAGTAGGAAGTGAGACTTGTGTTCTTGAAGAGCCAGGTTGGCCCAGTTGGGTGGGGCTCAGTGTAACAGCTTCATTCTGCACTAGATGGCGCTGCTAGCTTACTGGGGTGGATTGTTGTAGTGCTCCTATGTGCATACACACATTCACAGGAGCAGTGTAAATGATGTCACCCAGCTCCCAGGTCTCTAGTATGGGAACTGTTCTTCCTGATCAGCAATCACGCACCTGTCCTCTGTCTTCAACTTTCGTCCACTCCCCACTTCTTTACTGTCCGTGACCAAGCCCCATGCAGAACCTCTCTACTGAGTTTTGTCTCAGATGCAACTGTTTTCTCCTGCCCCATCCTTCTGAAGGATTGCAGCTTTGACCTGTTCAGTGCTTCTGTGGGAGGGTCTCACCAAGCAATGGCCGAATGCTTGCTGCACCCAGGAAAGCCTGCTGGACCTTGCTCCTGCTGGTGCTCTGAGACTGAGGCCAGGTGCCAGCCCGCCCCCAGAAAAAGTTCAGGAGATAGTGTAGCAGCAGCTTTTCGAGGATTATTGAAAATCACAACACACATCTGGCACCAGGCTTCCCCCTTAAGGACCTTGTGCCAGCACCATCGAATATGGCCATTTTCTGGGGTCTGCTGGGACCAGGTGGCTTCAACAGTCTCTACCAAATGCTCTTCCAGCAGTGGAACCACTTTTTCCTTGTGTGGCCTGAGAACCTCCTGGACCTCTCTCTGTTCCTGGGGATTCGTCCTTCCCACCAGAGCACCACCAGGTATCGAGCTGTGGAGTTGCAGACTTTGTGCTCCCTTTGTTTACAGTCTTACTGGAATTTAAACCCTTTCCTTTCTCCTTTGTCCCTTTTTAGTTTAGTCCCTGCGGTGTTTCCAATTTCCCACTTTCTTTCCAGCTGCTTTTGGGGAGGGGTGTTTTTTCTGTATTCTCCCCCACCCCAGTCTGCGTACTCTCTCCACCTTTAAAGGCGGCTCCATGCAGACTGCCAGCTTCTCTCTCCCACGTTCACCTGTCCGCACCACATACCTGCTGAATTCTGTGGTTCAGGTTGTGCAGATTGTTGTGTTAATCTTCCAATAAGTCCTAGGTGTGTAGGACGATTTAGTGTTGGTCTGGCTGTATTTCATGGACATGTATTTCATGACAGTATATATAACCAAATAATAATACATATACCATTTATTTGTGCATTTTCTACTTCTGAAAATCTAGCTAATAGAAATAGGAGCAATAATATATTACTATGTGAATGTATTGTATGTGAACAAGGATGTTTATTAAAGCATTGTGTGTCATGATAACAAAATAATTTAAAACTTTAATGCCCAATAAAGAAATGGCTTAATATATGTTAAGTGTCATTTAAATAATACATTAATGGATAGAGTTTCAGTTAGGCAAGAAGAAAATAATTCTGGAGATATATAGTGATGCTGGTTGCACAAAAATGTGAATACAGTTGTACACTTAAAATCATTAAAATGGTAAATTCTATGTGTATTTAACCACAATTTCTTTTTTTTTAATTTTTTTAACGTTTATTTATTTTTGAGACAGAGAGAGACAGAGCATGAATGGGCAGGGTCAGAGAGAGGGAGACACAGAATCTGAAATAGGCTCCAGGCTCTGAGCTGTCAGCACAGAGCCCGACACAGGGCTCAAACTCACGGACCGCAAAATCATGACCTGAGCCGAAGTCGGCCGCTTAACCAACTGAGCCACCCAGGTGCCCCTTTAACCACAATTTCAAAAATAAAAATATAGCATAAACTTTACATTTTTTAAAAAAAAGTTATTGATTTCTCATTCTAAGTCAATTAAAATGACTATAGCTCAAGGTTTTTAATCAGAGTATGTGGTATAGGGTGTGGCTCAAGGTTTTTAAATAGAGTATGTGACTTGTGTGTGTGTGTGTGTATTTTCCCATATGAGACATATTTTTAAATATTTTTTTAACATTTATTAATTTTTGAGAGACAGAGCACAAACAGGGAAGGGGCAGATAGAGAGAGGGAGACACAGAACTCGAAACAGGCTCCCGGGTCTGATCTGTCCGCAAAGAGTTGGAAGTGGGTCTCGAACCCACAAACCATGAGATCATGACCCAAGCTGAAATCAGATGCTCAACCAACTGGGCCACCCAGGCTTCCCTGCTATATGAGACATATGTTCACTAAACAGGCCCTAGTAAGAAGAGATTTGAGACTATTTGCCAATTGGGTGATACTCCTATCCTATTTTAATGCATCATAACAGAAAATACATTGATTCTACATCATATATGCTATATAAAATTTTAGAAGGGTTACACTGTGACTACATAGCAATTGCATAAATTCCCCAGTAGTATTCTATACATTTATTTTAAACTTAGAGGATCTAACTGAAAGAGCACCCTAAGGAGACACCTAATAAAACCCAAACATATATAAAGTTGTTACATTAGGTTGTATTATGTTTATTAATATTCAGATTTCTTCACATTAGAATGCATGACATTTTTTGCAGCAGTGTTTTGTTTTACTAATTGAATTTTTATTATTTTTATTGAAGTATAATTAACATACAATGTTATATTAGTTTCAGGTGTATAGCATATTCATTCAATAATTCTATACATTACTCAGTGATCACCACAATAACTGTAGTCATCATCTGCCACCAAACACTATTATTAAAATAGTATTGACTATATTCCCTATGGTGTGCTTTTCACCTCCATGACATTTATTTTATAACTGCAAGTTTGTATTTCTTAATCCCCCTTATCTATTTCACCCATAAATCCCACTCACCTCCCTTTAAACAACTTTCTGTTTGTTCTCTATATTTTAGAGTGTTAGCTTGTTTTTTTAGATTGCATATATAAGTGAAATCATATGGTATTTGTCTCTCTCCATCTGATTTTACTTTTCATTATATCTTCTATGTCCATCCATATTATTTCAAATAGCAATATCTCATTCATTTTTATGACTAATAGTCCTTTGTGTTTACATACCACAACTTCTTTATCCATTCATCTATTGGTGGACACGTGGGTTGCTTCCATATCTTGACTATTGTAAATAATGCTGCAATAAGCATAGGGTGCATATATCATTTGGAATTTGTGTTTTTGTTTTCCTTGGTAAATACCTGATAGTGGAGTTATTGGGCCATATCCTATTTCCATTATTTTAAATATTTTAACGTTTTATTTATTTTTGAGAGAGAGAGAGAGGCAAAGTGTGAGCAGGGGAGGGGCTGAGAGAGACTGAGACACAGAATCCTAAGCAGGCTCCAGGCTCTGAGCTGTCAGCGCAGGGCCCGATGTGGGGCTCAAACTCACGAATCGTGAGATCATGACCTGAGCCAATGTCAGACACTGAACTGACTGAGCCACCCAAATGCCCCACTATTTCCATTTTTAATTTTTTGAGGAACCCCCACACTGTTTCCCACAATGGCTGTACCAATTTATATTCCCACCAACAGTGCACAAGTGTTCCTTTTCCTCCATATTTTTGCCAACACATGTTATTTCAATCCCAGACTTCAAGATATATGGCAGGGTTATAGTAATCTGAACAGTATGGTTCTGGTACGAAAATAGACATATAGATCAATATAATATAATAGAAATAAATCCACGCTTATATTGTCAAATAATCTTTGGCACATGCAAGAATATATAATGGGGGAAACATAGTCTCTTCAATAAATGGTTTTGGCAAAACTGGATAGCTACATGCAAAAGGATGAAATTGGACCATTTGCTTACAACTATCACACAAATAAACTCAAATGGATTAAAGACTTAAATGTGACACATAAACCTATAAAACTCCTAGAAGAAAATATATGCAGTAATTTCTCTGACATTGGTCTTAGCAACATTTTTCTAGATATGTCTCCTCAGGCAAGGGAAACAAAAGCAAAAATAAACACCAAAACAAAAAGCTTTTGCACAGCGAAGGAAGTCATCAATACATTAAAGGTAACCTACTGAATAGGAAAAGATATTTGAAAATGATATATGGGATAAGGAGTTAAGATCCAAAATATATTAAGAACTTACTCAACACCAAAAGATATGTGTAAATAATACCATTAAAAATGGGAAGAAGACCTGAATAGACATTTTTCCAAAGAAGACATCAGATGGCCAACAGGCACGTGAAAAGATGCTCAACTTCACTAATCATCAGGAAAATGCAAATCAAAATGACAATGAGATATTGCCTTACACTTTTCAAAATGGCTAGAATCAAAAAGACATGACTTTTGTATTCAATGGAGATTTAGTTCATGATACAAATATATATATATATATATATATATATATATATATATATATATATATTAAACTAACATATTTGTCTCAATTTCCAACAAATTCCCTAAGGTTATAAATGTATGAATTATAGCTATTGCCTTGCATAAATATCTAAAATACTGTTCTATAATTTAAAAATACTGAAATTTTGGATAAGTATTGAAGAATAAGATATTCTGAGTTTTTAACAACTTAGCATTAATTTTGTTCATTGTAAACTCTTTTGAAACTCTTCCAGTTTGGGCCACTTTCTCACTTTAGTAAGCACATTGTAATGAACACAACTTAATCATTCTTTGATAATCAATCTTATCAAAGTGTTTCAGGAGTATCATATGGAGCATAGGTACTCATGGTTGAGGATAAAATTTTTGGAAACAGAAAAAAAAAATAATTGCTACTGGTTCCAAAACCTACTATAGAAATGCCTGTTTATACGACATTTTGAATGTCAAATTTTCTTGCATTTTCCTCTCTCTAAAAAAAAAATATGAGCCAAGTACTAGGAAGTAAAGCTTTCACTTTATAATATTTTGTTCAGTCATCCCAGACCTCATCCAAAAAAGCAGCAAATTTAGCCTCAATGTGAGTCTTAGCAATTTGCACTGCTGATACTTTTAATTGGAAACACATGATCAAGTGCCTCTTTAAACAAAGATGAAAACTAAATTCCCAACTCTCTTCTTCCACTCATGGTGACACATTGCTATTAACTGTAAATAACAACATGTGGTGGGATCCACTTAGAATGTCAGTTATCTTTGATTCCTCATGCAAAACATTTCTCAAATTCAGAAAGATTCAGATGTGCCTCAACCAATTGCCATAGGAATCTGGACAGGGATTTTTAATGGATTTAATATATGAATCATATTTACATAGACTAAAACTTGCATTTAATATATAATAATAATTACAGAGAAGTGTTCTGCATCTGATTTTTATTCCATAGTCTGTTCTCAATTTAAGTTTTAAATTGATTATGGGGCACCTGGGTGGCTCAGTTGGTTAAGCATCTGACTTTGGCTCAGGTCATGATCTCACAGCTCCTGAGTTCAAGCTCCGTGTTGGGCTCTGTGCTGACAGCTCAGAGCCTGAAGCCTGCTTCGGATTCTGTGTCTCCCTCCCTCTCTCTGCCCTTCCCCTGCTTGCACTCTCTCTCTCTCTCTCTCTCTCTCAAAAATAAATAAATGTTAAAAAAATAAAAAAATATATTAAAATGATTAACAAATTATAGGCAAAAATGTTTTCTTTCTTTCCATAAACTTCTGCTTAGCAGAGGGAACTCTAATAAAATTCACTTATTTCAAAGCAGTCATCAAGTTTTGATTTTGATCCAATCAAAAGTTCACTATAGTTTAGAATGTTTATACTACAATGACACCAAGATAGCAAATAAGTGTAGAAATGAATTTATTTTGAGAATACTTTTTTTTAACAATCCTATTATATCTATAATCTTGGAGAAAATATGTAGAAATGAATTGAAATATGGAAAACATACAGATGGTTACATAAAAAATAAAATATTGATTTGATTCAGTGATGATATTGTGGGAATTATCCTCTTGGATTTGTGTTATTTTAATATATATTTTCAGTAAAGTAATATTAAAAAAATTAATGTTTATTTATTTTTGAGAGAGAAAGAGAGGGTGAGAGAGAGAGAGAGAGAGTGGCGGAGGGGCAGAGAGAGAGGCACACACAGAATCTGAATCAGGCTCCAGGCTCTGAGCTGTCAGCACAGAGCTGAACACAGGGTTCAAACTCATGAACTGTGAGATCATTACCTGAACCGAAGTCAGACACTTAACCAACTGAGCCACTCAGGTGTCCCAGTAAAGTAGTATTTTTAAATTAGAAAAATAAAAACAGTACAAAATTCTAGCCCATTGTTAACTAAACTTATAAGAAAAGGTATAAACGTTTTGTTCAAAATACAATAAACTAAGCAGGTGTTCTCAAGTGTTTCTACATATTGGTCACTGTGGTTATATTACAATACTATATTTTATTAGTCTATTTCTATATATTTTTGTTTGTATTTGCCTTTTCTCTCATAGTCTTCATATCCTGTTTAAGAATCCTAAAAAGTAGGCACAAGAGCTCAATAAAGAAAATAACTAAATATTTGAGTATATAATGAGGGTAAATTGTCTTTAGTGAACTACACAGTCTAAGAGAAAATGGAAGATTAAAAAAAAAATGAAGCAGCACATGAATTTGGCCTGTTATCACAGGAATTTCTTCTTGAGACAACACCCTTTGGGGTGATGTCCTTCTCTTGCATCCTTTCTTGTTGCTAGGATTTTTTCCAGCATAATAGTACTGATATAAGTTTTGTTTGGATTTTCTTTTTCCTTTTTTTTTATTTTTTTAACGTTTATTTTTGAGAGAGCACGAACAGGAGAGAGGCAGAGAGAGAGGGAGACACAGAATCCAAAGCAAGCTCCAGGCTCTGAGCTGTCAGCACAGAGTCCGAGGCAGGGCTCAAACCCATGAACCGTGTGATCATGACCTGAGCCAAAGTCAGACTCTAAACCAACTGAGACACCCAGGTGCCCCTAGATTTTCTTTTTGAGGGGACAGGTTGTGGAAGAGGTAGGATAAGGAGCTGTGTGTTATAGATGTTGGGATTTTCCAAAGAGAGAGCAACATTCCTCTCCAAAACAGTTTCTCACAAACTCTAAGGAGAGATAGAGTGAGAAACCTGAGTTGAGTTTAATCTTACAACGTTGTTTCCTGCCATAGTTTAAAATTGAACACTCATGTTGAAATTAGTAATTAAAGACATTACATGCTCACGGATTTAAACAACAAATGTTAAGATGTCTATACAACCCTTGGGGCACTTGGGTGGCTCAGTCTGTTGAGTATCTGACTTTGGCTCAAGTAATGGTTTCACAGTTTGTGAGTTCAAGCCCTGCGTCGGGCTTTCTGATGACAGCTTGGAGCCTGGAGCTTGCTTTGGATTCTGTGTCACCCTCTCCCTCTCTCTCTGCCCCTCCCCACCTAGTGCGCTCTCTCTCTCTCTCTCTCTCTCTCTCTCTCAAAAATAATTAAACTTTAAAAAATGTCTATACTACTCAAAGCAACCAACACATTGAATATAATTCCTATCAAAATATTAACAGCATTTTCACACAAGTAGAACAAGCAATCCCAAAATTTATATGAAACCACAAAAGGCCCTGAATAGCCAAAGTAATCTTGAAAAAGAAAAGCAAAGCTTGAGGCATCAAATTCCGAACTTCAAGTTGTATTACAAAGCTGTAGTGATCAAAACTGTATGGTATTGGCAAAAAAAGAAAAAAAAAGACACATAGATTAATAGAACAGATAGATAGCCCAGAAATGAATGCACAACTATATAGCAAATTAATTTTTGACAAAGCAAAAAAATATATCCAAAGGGGGAAAAATAACAGTATCTTTAACAAATGGTGTTGGGAAAACTGGACAGCAACATGTAAAAGAATGGAGCTGGACCACTTTCTTACACCATACACAAAAATAAATCCTAAATGGATTAAAGACCTAAACATGAGACCTGAAACCATAAAAATCCTAGAGGAGAATATAGGCAGTAACCTCTTTGTCATCAACTATAATAACTTCTTTTTAGATTTGTCTCCTTAGACAAGGGAAACAAAAGCAAAAATAAATAATTGGAACATCATCAAGATAAAAAAGCTTCTGCATAGTGAAGAAAACAATCAACAAAACTAAGGGACAACTAATGGAATGGAAGAAGATATTTGCAAATGACATATCTGATAAATGGTTAGCATCCAAAATACATAAAGAATTTATACAACTTAACACCCAAAAAATGAATAACCCAATTAAAAATGGGCAGAAGACATGAATAGAAATTTTTCCAAAAAAGAAATACAGATGGCAAACACACACTTAAGATGTTCAGCATCACTCATCATCAGGGAAATACAAATCAAAATTGCAATGAGTTATCACCTCACAACTGCCAGAATGGCTAAAATAAACAACACAGGAAACAACAGGTGTTGGTGAAAATGTGGATAAAGGGGAATCCTCTTACACTGTTGATGGGAATGCAAGCTGGTACAGCCACTGTGGAAAACATTTTTGAGTTTCCTCAAAAAGTTAAAAATAAAACCACCCTATGGCCCAGCAATTATACTACTAGTTATTAATCCAAAAGATACAAAAATACTGATTCAAAGGGGCACATGGACACCAATGTTTATAGCAGCATTATCCACAATAGCAAAAATATGGAAAGAGTGCACATGCCCATTTACTGATGAATGGAT
This sequence comes from Leopardus geoffroyi, assembly GCF_018350155.1. Lineage (NCBI taxonomy): Eukaryota > Metazoa > Chordata > Mammalia > Carnivora > Felidae > Leopardus > Leopardus geoffroyi. The sequence continues at coordinate 74,608,229 of NC_059343.1, forward strand.
AAATAAGAGGTGGTATATGCACAAGGGAATATTACTCAACCATCAAAAAAAGAATGACATCTTGTCATTTGCAATGATAAGGATGGAGCTAGAGTGTATTATGCTAAGCAAAGTAAGTCAGAGAAAGACAGATCCCATATTATTTCATTGAACTGTGGGATTTAAGAAACAAAACAGATGAACATGGGGGAAGGGAAGGAAAAATAAATTAAGATAAAAACAGGGAGGAAAACCATAAGAGACTCTTACCTATAGGAAACAAACTGAAGGTTGCTGAAGGGGAGGTGGGTGGGGGAATGTGCTAAATGGGTGATGGGAATTAAGGAGGGAACTTGTTGGCATTAGCACTTGGTGTTATATGTAAGTGATGAATCACTGAATTCTAAATACTACACTATATGTTAACTAACTTGAATTTAAATAAAATCTTGGAGGAAAAATAATGAGCGGCACCATTTCCTGGTTAAAAAAAAAGTTAAAAATAGTAGTATCCTATGATTCAGCAACTGCACTACTAGCTATTTGCCTAAAGAATATAAATATACTAATTCAAAGGGATATGTGCACCCAATGTTTATAGAAGCATTATCTACAACAACCAAATTATGAAAATATCCTATGTCCATCAACTGATGAATGGATAAATAAGAGAGTGTATATGTATATATATATATATATATATATATATATATATATATATATAAACACAATGGGGTATTAGCAATAAAAAATAATGAAATCTTGCCATTTGCAAAGACATTGAGCTAGAGAGTATTATGTTAAGCAAAATAAATCAGTTCAAGAAAAACAAATACCATATAATTTCAGTCATATGTTGAATTTAAGAAACAAAACAAATGAGCAAAGGGGAAAAAAGAGAGAGGGAAGCAAACCAAGAAACAGACTCTTAACTATAGAAAACAAACTGACGGTTGCTAAAGGGAAGGTAGGTGAGGGGTGGGTTAAGTAGGTGATAGGGATTTAGTAGTGCACTTGTGATGAGCCCCAGGTGTTGTATGGAAGTGTTGAAACACTATATTGTATACCTGAAACTAATATTACACTGTATGTTAATTGGAATTTAAATAAAAACTTTAATAAAATAAAATAATTAGTAATTAATGCATAATATGCCTATATCTTTACATGTTTATTTCATCTGTGGACATTAATCATATATTTTGCATTGATTCTGTAGCTTTTATCTCTTTTATTAATATTTTGTAATTTTTGATTGTGGAGACAGCACATCTTCAAAGTTTTGTAGCACTAGGTATCATAAAATGCCATTTTACAACTCTCCAGTCATTAAGATATTAGTACTAGTGGAGCAGTGTCAAGAATTCTGCTTACTACTTGGGGATTATGTGATCATCATGTTGGGGTTTAATGGATAAAGGCTAAATGCAACATGGCCCTGTGTTTTATTTGACCATATGATCATTTAGCACTGTAATGTGAATCCAGTACAGCTGTCAATTCTGACTTTCCAATTAATTTAGAAAATATGCAACCCTATATCTAATTTCCTAAGCAGAAATGATATAGGGAATTTTTTTTTTATTATTAAAAAAAAGTATGAGAGCTCTTTCTGCCTAGGTGATCACCTCCTGCTTTAATTTTGGGATTAGCAGCCTAAAATTAATACTTAAAGATAATAAATAAAAACACAAAATTTTAAAAATAAAGAAAAATCTAAAAAACATTTAAATTAAATTAAATTAAATTAAATTAAATTAAATTAAATTAAATTAAATTAAATTAATTTTATCTTGGCACAGAGCAAGCGGGAAGTTACTTAGCAAGGTTCCGGGTTTCCTCACGCCCCGCCCGCCCTACCACAGCTAAATGGTTTTCGTCCTTGGGGTGCTCTGTCCTGCGGAAAGCAATCCGTGTCCATCTGTCCCAGCTCTGCCCGCCCGCCTCGCATCTACCCTTCTCTTCTGACTCCGCCCCACATCTGTCCGGAACCGCCTCCCGCTGAAGCTGACCCAGTGCGCGTCCGCCAGTCAGTCCCTCCGGACCTGCCGCGAGTCTCAGACTGCCGAAATTACCGCGCGTCACTCGGTCCGTACCCGGTGGGCATCTGGGGTATCTGGGCGGTCTTCCGTCCCCAGCGTGTGTGTCTGTCTGTCTGTCTCTCTGTCTGATCCGCCTTCTGCAGCCTGCCTTCCGGCCCCAGCGCACCAAGTGTTTAGTCTGCCCTTTCACTGACGCTGAGTGTGTTTAGCGGCCTTAGCTGCTAGCCCGCCTGAGACCGGCCAGGCAGCCGGCGGAGGAATACACGTTTGGCCCCTGTCCAGGTTAAGAGAATTTTAAGCCAGTAGGAGCTCGAGGCCTATATTTATGCTGAAAACGGGTCTCGAGGCCTCTGTAAGCCAATGCGAGATGTGGGGGGCCCAGCCAGCTGCTTGATGATTTCTTACAATTAAATGAGGAACAGAGAATTTCTTTCTTACTACTGGCTTTTAAAACAGATTTTAAATCTTAATGGGTGGAAATTATAAGTTCTTTAGGTAGAACAGATTCGTTATTGGGATGCATTGTTGTCTGATGTGTTTGTTCTGAGTCCGCTGACCAGCTGTTTCTGAACTTCATTTTCTCAGCCTCAACAGTGATTCTGAAACTGCTTTTAGCTTCCTTCGCCTTGGCTTTCTTCTTTTTGTGAACAGCTGCTTGGCCCATAGCTTAGAGAAATCAGCCTTTTTTTCTCTCCCGCGAAAGCCTCCTTCCTGTGCTTAGAAAGATGGGGAGTGGAGAGCCTAATCCTGCTGGCAAGAAAAAGAAGTACCTCAAGGCTGCCCTGTACGTGGGTGACTTGGACCCAGATGTTACTGAGGACATGTTATATAAAAAGTTCAGGCCTGCTGGCCCTCTGCGCTTCACCCGAATCTGCCGTGACCCTGTGACCCGCAGCCCCCTGGGCTATGGCTATGTTAACTTCCGCTTTCCTGCAGATGCTGAGTGGGCCCTGAATACCATGAATTTTGATTTGATTAATGGCAAACCTTTCCGCCTCATGTGGTCTCAGCCAGATGACCGCTTAAGAAAGTCTGGAGTTGGAAATATATTCATCAAAAACCTGGACAAATCCATAGATAATAGGGCCCTTTTTTATTTATTTTCTGCTTTTGGGAACATTCTCTCCTGCAAAGTCGTATGTGATGACAATGGCTCTAAGGGTTATGCCTATGTGCACTTTGACAGCCTGGCCGCTGCCAATAGAGCCATCTGGCATATGAATGGGGTGCGGCTCAACAACCGCCAGGTGTATGTTGGTAGATTCAAATTCCCAGAAGAGAGGGCAGCTGAAGTCAGAACCAAGGATAGAGCAACTTTCACTAATGTTTTTGTTAAAAATTTCGGAGATGACATGGATGATGAAAAACTGAAGGAAATCTTTAGTGGATATGGGCCAACTGAGAGTGTTAAGGTAATAAGAGATGCTAGTGGGAAATCTAAGGGCTTTGGATTTGTGAGGTATGAGACGCACGAGGCTGCCCAAAAGGCTGTGTTAGACCTGCATGGAAAGTCCATCAATGGGAAAGTTCTGTACGTAGGGCGAGCACAGAAGAAAATTGAACGATTGGCTGAGTTAAGACGAAGATTTGAACGGCTGAGATTAAAAGAAAAAAGTCGGCCTCCGGGGGTGCCTATCTATATTAAGAACCTGGATGAGACCATCGATGATGAAAAACTGAAGGAAGAATTTTCTTCCTTTGGATCAATTAGCCGGGCCAAAGTGATGGTGGAAGTAGGGCAAGGCAAAGGGTTTGGTGTTGTCTGCTTCTCCTCTTTTGAAGATGCTACCAAAGCAGTGGATGAGATGAATGGTCGCACGGTGGGCTCCAAGCCCCTGCATGTCACCCTGGGCCAGGCCAGGCGCAGGTGGTGAGAATAAGAATGCTCAATTTGGTGCAGCCTTTAGCTGGTGCCTACTTAGTTTGGGCTACTTTGTGATGAGGTTATTTTATGCCAGGCTTTCTTTCCTTTCCTTTCCTTTCCTTTCCTTTCCTTTCCTTTCCTTTCCTTTTCTTTCCTTTTCTTGTCTTGTCTTTTCTTTTCTTTTCTTTTCTTTTCTTTCTTTCTTTTTCTTTCTTTCTTTCTTTCTTTCTTTCTTTCTTTTTGAAGTAAATACTTTCTTTTGAAAAAATAAGTAAAACTAGAAAACCTTGTTCATTTTAGTGAAGAATATAATTTCTAATTGTAAAACTGTCATTTTGTACCATTTTTTGATAAAATATCCTTAGGGATATATAGAATAAACTTTGTCCCTCCACATATTGTTTTCATTATTATTATTATTTACCTAAACCAGTCAAGGTGAGGTACTTGAGTATATTTACTTCCTTATTGCAATTATACTGCTAAATGTAATTTCTTCTATGAAAATATTCTCAAAATGGCCATTATTTCTGAATCTATCACACAGAAAAGTTCTAACTTGCTTTTTGAGAAATCAGTAAAGCAGGGGAAAATGTATGTGATCCGATGAACATTTGTGCATAATTTTACTTTATTATTTAAAATGGATATTATTTTCAAAAGATCTGAGTTTTCTTTATTTCGTTATACATTTTTCCCCTTTTTAATGTATTGTGGGCATATCAGAGAGTTGACAGTGGCTTTGACTAAGTATTGGGAGTTGTATTCAACTTCATGCCCAGAAATAAACCTATTAGTGTTTTCTCAATTAGTATATTAGAAAATTAACACTTTAAGCATTATTAAAATGATGAATTTTATCTTAAAAATCTTTTCTGAGAGAGTTGATATATGAGTACAGTCTAAGCAGCATTCTTGCCACTCATTTTTTAAAACTCCTTAGTAGTACACATGGGTCATGTTAAGTTAACAAAAAAGGTAAATAACTGCACTGAATTGCCTTTACCTATAGAAAATTTTAAAATTTTTACTTCAGCATCTATAAAGTGTCAATAAAAAGGGTAAATAATCCATATAATGATGTTGAAAAATTTCTTTGAAGGACATCTTTTATTAAACTTGTCGTTATCTCTTGTAAATTTTTGAATACATCCATGTGATAATATTCACAGATGTATCAAAGCCTCCATCTGTTATATGAGAGCTATTAATCCAGTATGGTTCTCTTTATGTCTGGCTGCTTCGAAGTTGTGACAAGATGTCCTGTTCTATATTGCAGTTACATTATTTATCCTGTAATTTCTAGATTGCAGATTTTCAGTATTTTACTTGTAGTCTCCTCTTTTCTCCACCCATCTACCTTCCATCCATATTACACTTACTTTTATGTTTTCTTTAGATTGCCTTTCATTTAATATGTGAGTGTTCAAATCATTTTGGAAGTAGAGAAATAATTACTTAATTTATGTAAAATTTTAAAAAATCCTTTTTAAAAATAGGGTTTATTCACATCATATATCCAACCATAAAAAATGTGTTGTCTCTATTCTTAATTGGCTTTTATTATGTTAACTACAAATTTTAGGTTACATGCATAATACAACATAGATATATAATTTTGTTAACACTTGTTAACTATTTTCCCATAAAACAAAGAGAAAGAACTTTCTCTGTGTAATTGTTTATCTACAAATTACATGTATATTCATTATCAAATATTTTCAAATGGAAATCACTGTTTTTATTGATCATATACATAATACATGCTCATTGTTTAAAAAATGTACACAATGCAGACATTTATAAAGAATTAATTATAAGGAATTAAATTCCCACATTTCAGAGATAACCACTATTAATGATTTCATTGCATACATATACTTTTCTCCTATGTAAACACACTCTTTTACAATCAACAAAAAAATACTATATGTACTATTTTGTGTTTCTTTAAATTTTAAGCTAAAAAAATATCAATCTGTATCATCATTTTAGTGACTGCATAGTATTCAATTGCGTGCATGTACTATAGCTTATCTAAGTAACGCATTGAATAATACTTACATGTTTTCCAGTGTTTTCTACATTTGTAAACAACCTTGTGATGAACTCCCTTGCTTAAAACAGTATGAGTTATATGAACTTGAGGAAAAGTATCTATACCATGTAAAAGCTTAGGTCTGCTAAAAATTAGAATGCACATTATATTGATATATGTATCAACATTCTGGAAAACATTCAAGATATATTCTTTACTTAAATTGACAAAAGTAAAACTAAAAACTAATGGGATATAATTTTCATATTTTATGAGCCCACTGCTTTACATAATTGTGACCATTAAAATATATGAAAACAGTGCAACCTGAAATAAATTTAAAATATCTACATTGGTAATTACTTACTATATGCACTCTCTATTCCTTTTTACCAATTACCAGTTTTTATTTGAATTTATAAACTTGAAGTGTTAGTGTTAACCAGAACCTTTACAAATGCTTTGAATCAGTATAAATCATGCAAGATTTCTAGAAGGTAAAAATCTTCAAGTATAAAAGCATTTAATACATTTGAGGAAATTATTTAAGTATTTAAATAATTATTATTTTTAAAAAGTTAGCCATTACAAATAAAGGAATAATTAAAATATGCCCAAGTACAGATAAATTATACGTTAGGACACTGCAAAGCAGTAAAAAACAAAACAAAACAAAACAAAACAAACCTCTGTAAATTCAGTTGGTAAAAAGAAAGGAAAAATTATAAAGGAAAGATAATCTCTATTTGAACACAAACACCTGGGTAATTTTTCAATCTTGTACTTTTCATTTTTAACTACATTTAATAGACTTATAATTAAGGTTTTCAAGGGGGAGCAAAACAACTGAACAGCTTAAATTTGTGAAAAAAAAACATTAAAAGTAGGATATTGTTCATTTCCTAGCACAAGATAATTAGTAAATTAGTAAAACTATACTGTCAATTGTCATGGTAAACTTAAGAATGGACTATTTAATACAAGTTTTGTTTGTTTCCCCCAGCCTTTTTCAGCTTTTCAAAACAGTCACTGTACAAACTTCAAATGTGCCCAGGAGAAGAAAATTAAAAACATTGCTTTGTGATTGTAAACCATCATATTAAAAGTTATTCTGTTGAGACTATTCTGTACAAAAAACTTCTTCATATACTGTTGCCTTTCTGGTTGTATCTATGATTAAGGGGACAAACAAAATGTTACATGTTAAGTGATATTTTCAGTACAGGGGAAAATGTAAGAATACTATGTGTTTAAGGGAATATTTAGGAATGGTGTGAATGCCATCCTACCTATAAATAAATGGCTTGATTTAAGGAAATAGTTTAAAATGCATCCGTAAATTACTGAATATAGATGATATATGTGTTCCCAGCATCTACATTAATACCTGGAATATAGTTAGCATTCCATGGTTGCTTGTTGAATTATCCCTCAATTTGTTTGTTTTTCAATTGTCTCCTCAGTATTTCACAGGAGAAATGAGTTATTACAGAATAAGCCATTTTTTATCAAATTTCATCCCATAAAGAAATAATTGAGAGCTGATTAGTTACATAGATTGGCGCTTCTAATATGGTGTTACTGGTGACATAGACTAGTGCTTATCCTGTTGAGGTGTTATCGATACTTTTACACTTCTCATGATTTCTTTTTTTATTATTGTTCAACAATTTATTGATGAGTTTATCTTAGACAAAGCTTCTAATAATTGACATAAGTTAAATGAAAATATATTTGTAGAGAAACATTTTTTAAATAAATTAATGGGATGTTGCTTCAAGACCAAGACAATTTCCACAAGGCCTTGTTCCTACATTAAATCAAGTGATCACAAGAATCCCTGAAAAACTAGTGCTTGTGCATGTGAAATTAATTGTTTCTTACATACTTCATGGTGTTACTTCCCAAGAAATATAACCTAACAAATGCTTTCTTTGAGATTCAAGAGAGTTAATATAACCACTTGGCTTCAAGGGATCATGGTCAGTAGTTAGAAATAATCTAGCTACCATTGGAAATCTGAGAAAGGCCTAACTCAATGTACAAATATTGAGGATATAATTTATATGAAACTTAAAAAAAATAACTCCAAGTACTTTCACCGTCAAAAGTCAAATTCAGTTTTAAAACATCTCCCATTTGGCACACAAAAATGACCAGTGTTCTCATTAAATTTCTCAACAGAAGTTTGAAGCCTTTGCATTTTATTTAATTAAGAAAATATTTAGTTCTTTGGAGAGACTTGCAAGAAAAGAGATGAGTGATGATATTATATGTCATGACTGTCTCAGTTATCAGAGTAAATTAGTTTCTTTGTTTTAAAACTAGTAAGTGAAACACCAGGTGTTGGCATCTTTTCTATTAAAAAATAAGCCTTCTATAATGTAGAATAAATAATTTTACAAATTTTTGAGATTGATTTAAAATTTCTAAAAAGGTAAATTATACTTTTGGAAAATCAAAGACTTTTTAAATCAATATTTAGGAGCATTTGAAAAGTAATTTTAAGCAAATTTACACAGGATTGCAAATGACTCCTTTTTTTATTAAATTAAAATTGACATACTAATTATATTAGTTTCAGGTGCACAACATATTGATTCAACAATTCTATACATTACTATATGCTCACCATGGTAAGTGTAATCACCACCTGTCACTGAACAATGTTATTACAATATTATCGACTACATTCCCTGTGTTGTATTTTCATCCCTAGGACTTACTTCATAACTGGAAGTTTGTACCTTTTAATACCATTCATCTATTTTACCCACTTCCAGTTTGTTCTCTGTATTTAAGAGTCTGTGTATTTGTTTGTTCATTTGCTTTGTTTTTCAGATTTCACACGTAAGTGAAATCATATGGTATTTGTCTTTGTCTGATTTATTTCACTTAGTATAATACTCTCTAGATCCATGTATGTTGTTGCAAATGGCAAGGTCTCATTTCTTTTTATGGCTGAGTAATATTGCATTGTGTATATATACCACATCTTCTTTATCCATTCATCTGTTGATGGACACCTGGGTTGCTTCCATACCTTAGGTATTGTAAATAATGCTGAAATAAACATAGGGTGAATATATTTTTTGGAATTAGTGTTTTCATTTTCTTTGGGTGCAAACAACTCCTTTATTTTTTTTTGTTTCAAGTTTTTATTTAAATTCCAATCAGTTAACATATAGCATAATATTAGTTTCAGTAGAATTTAGTGATCCAGTTCTCCTCAGAAGTGCCCTCCTTAACATCCATCATGCATTTAACCCATCGCCCCTCCCACCTCCCTTCCAGCAACCCTCAGTTTGTTCTCTATAGTTAAGAGTCTGTTTTACAGTTTACCTCTCTCTCTTTCCCTCTTTATGTTCATCTGTTTTGTTTCTTAAAATCCACATGATTGACATCATATGATATTTTTCTTTCTCTGACTTATTTTGTTTAGCATAATACTCTCTAGCTCCATCCACTTCATTGCAAATGGCAAGATTTCATTTATTTCTATGCCTGGATAATATTCTAATATATATATATATATATATATATATATATATATATATATATATACTTCTTTGACTTCTTTATCCATTTATCAGTCAATGGGAATTTGGGCTCTTTCCATAATTTGGCTATTATTGATAATGCTGCTATAAACATCAGGGTGCATGTGTCACTTTGGATCAGTAATTTTGTATATTTTAGATAAATATCCAGCAGTGCAATTGCTGGATTGCAGGGTAGTTCTAGGTTTAACTTTTTGAGGAATCTCCATACTGTTTTCCACAGTGGCTGCACTGTTTGCATTCCCACCACCAGTGTTAGAGGGTTCACCTTTCTCCATCTCCTCAACAACACCTATTGTTTCCTGTGTTTTAAATCACCTTTCTGTTTTCACTTAGCATAATACCCTCCAGTTCCATCCACGTAGGGTATTATGCTAAGCGAAATTAGTCAGAGAAAGACAAATATCATATGACTTCACTCATATGAGGACTTTAAGACACAGAACAGATGAACATAAGGGAAAGGAAACAAAAATAATATTAAAAACAGGGAGGGGGACAAAACATGAGAATGCTAATATGGGGAAGAAACAGAGGGTTACTGGAGGAGTTGTGAGGGTGGGATGGACTAAATGGGTAAGGGGCATTAAGGAATCTACTCCTGAAATCATTGTTCTACTATATGCTAACTAATTTGGATGTAAATTGAAAAAAATTAATTAAAAAAAATCACCTTCCTGAGGATTTTGGGCAGACTACATCCCTGAATAGAACTACACACAGAGAAGAATTTGCAAGCTTTTTTTTTTCCAAAGCTTTAGGGAACCCAAAGAATTTCCCTAGTTAATTTTATTGCACAAAAATTTATTATATGTTAATTTCCTTACCTATAGGAGTAAATACCATATTTTTGTGTGTGTGTGTGATGAAGAGAGGCCCATTACATTATGGCAGAAATAGTGGCAAAGTAATGCAAATTAAGATGAAGAATATGTTTTCCTATTCATTAAAGAGTTGTTTTGGGGGCACCTGGGTGGCTCAGTTGGTTAAGCGTCCAACTTAAGCGTCTCAGGTCATGATCATGTGGTCAGTGAGTTCTAGCCCCATGTCAGGTTCTCCACTGACAGCTCAGAGACTGGAGCCTGCTTTGGATTCTCTCCCTCTGCCATCCCCCTGCCCTCTCTCTCAAAAATAAATAAACAATAAAAAATAATTTTGTTTTAAATATGGGATTTATGAATTAACTCAATAATAATTAAAAGAAGGGATATAGATAAATAAAGAAAATATTTAAATGTTATAAATATTTAAAAATAAGGGCAGTAAATGTCTGCCTGGCTTGATATCTACTTTAAGTTGAAGCATGATGAATAGTTTTCATTTAGTTTGTATGGTTATTCTTAATACTTATTTGACTACTACAGTAATAGTAAACCTTAGGAAACTTTCATTTGTAAGTGAATTTCCTAAAAAGAAAATCATCGGTACTACTCTACTTGTCTATACTCACCTCCATCACCTAATCTCAACTCCATCTTTTGCTGAACACAGAAGCTTTTATAAGGCATTTTTAGTTTATGTAGTTTGTCTAAAAATTATCTAAAACATTTCTAGTAGAGGTGTGTGTGTGTGTGTGTGTGTGTGCATGTGTGTGTGTGTGTGTGAGAGAGATATTGTACCATTTTGTCAAGATTAAATTTCAGGACTTGCATGTTAAGCCACAGTAGAGAGTAAGATATGTAAACTGTTTATATATAGATGAATGTATCTAGCTGAAGATATTATTTTTAAAGAAAATGTACCATATAAAAATGATGTTAATTTGTTAATTAAACCAACAAAAACTATGGGCTCTGTTTAGAATTGTGCTTTCATGCTGTACACATGTTCTAGAGCATCTGAGTACCGAAGACTGGGTAATACAAAGAGAAGTATATATTGCTAATGTGGTACAAATTTTGAGATGTGAAAGCCATATGCCAAGCATAACAAAAAATAATGCTAAGAGACACTGCCCAACTTTTCTGAAGTGTCAACTTAGGAAATGAAAATGAAACTATATGTAGCCCTTAGTTGTTTTATGGAGACATACCACAATAATGTAAACTCTTTCAGGCAAAGAATAAAAATTTATGAGAAGATACAGTTTTCTAAAACTTCTATTATATTTTGATAAAAGTAAAACAAACTGTGAAGATTGAAAAACAAGTATAAACTAAGTATGTCTCCCCCTTTAGTATCCAAAAAAAAAAAAAAGTTTTACTTAGGCAGAATAATTTTCTTAGACCACTGGGTCATTTGCACTTTTTATTTTTAGTTTGTGGGAGATGTATATATGTAATATATTTTCATGATCAAAAACAAATATGTCTCCTCAAATATCCTATTTATAAGGTGATAGGTAAACTGGAAACAATGTTACAACTTTTCCTCAGCAGCAAGTTTCATCACAGAAATCATTCAAGGTGGGTTACTCATACAAGTAATTGCAGGTTTGAATTTTTTTTCTCTAATTTGGGGCCAAGAATTTATGACTATGGGAGTTGTGTTTTAATTCATCTGGGATCATAATTTTTTTTTATTTTTATTTTTTTAGATTTTAATTTTTTCCCAACGTGTGGCTCAAACTCACAACCCTGAGATAAACAGTCACACACTAAACTGACTAAGCCAGCCATGTGTCCCATGGGATCATACATTTTTAGAACACTGTCTGCCAGAACTGTTTATCTTGCTAAATGTGCAAAGACCACTTGTCAGGTAAAAGTTGAAAATGTTATTAAGTACTTGAAATAATATGGAATTTGTCCATAAAAACAAGATTAAAGTTCATTAAATAAATAAGAATACTATCTTAAATAATTTTAGTCACTCTTAGGAATTCATCACAGATAATAATTTCAGATAAATTGAATACACATATTTTGAAAAACAAGAAATAGAAAAATAATAATTAATATTTTGTCTCCAGAGAGAGAGAGAGCTTTTACAAAAATATGTATAAGTGAGGATTGGATACAAAAGGGGAAAAAATCATGGAAATCTTTCACAACTACTCAGAGAGGGAAGCCACTTTTCTCTGGAGCACCATTAGTATAAACCAAAAAGCAATGAAAATGTTGGGAAGGTAGAGAAAAAAGGCAAGGTTTGGTTCTTAGAAATATGAACTTGAGGCACCTGTGTAAACTTCATTAAGAAGACTCCAGATTTAATGATTAAAGTTGTCTCAGAGGATAAATTATTTCTTCTTTTCTTCCTGTTGCATATACTACCTAAAATCTTCAGGACTTTCCAGAATTTTTATTAAGGTATTCCAGCAATAATTTCTAACTTCTAATAACAATGATTGGAATGTACTATATATAGTGTTTTTATTTTTTAAAGCTCCTTATGTCTTGTTGTTTACACTGATGTCACAACATTTGCTCTTTCCAAGGTGCATTGGTAGATTGTTAAATTTACTATGAAACAAATAGTAGATCATTCCTATCAAAAATTCAAGGTTTGTATGGCAGTTGGGGCAGGAGTTAGTACTAATTCTAGCATAATTAAGATCTTGTGTTTATAGGGAAATTGGATGGATGGATAGATTATGGATAGATGGATGGATATGTGCATATATATAAACACACATATATACATAAACAATAATAAAGGGGGGATAAAAAGAGATAAGAATAGATGTATGGAATTTACGAATAATGATGCGTCTATCGTTATCATATGGGTTCAAATTAAGAGTTACAAAATTTCTAGACCAAAAACCATGCTTTGATCCCTAGCAGTGTTATGTTCCAAGGAAAGGTGACTGCACAATTCTTGACAGGTGTTAATAATTATAGGCAGGTGTATCCTGTGGCAATTCATTCCAATAAGATATGTACAATGAATTTATATTTACCACCATGCTGATGGTGAAATACTAGCACAAATGTAGCTCAAAGACACTACTGAAATTTCCTCAGTGCAAGTTGGCATGCTGTGTTTTTTTAAAATTTTTTAAAAATTTTATTTAGTTTTGAGACAGAAAGACAGAGATAGACACAGAGAGTGAGCAAGGGAGGGGCAGAGAAAGGGAGACACAGAATCTGAAGCAGGCTCCAGGCTCTGAGCTGTCAGCACAGGGCCCGACGTGGGGCTCAAACCCACGAATTGTCAAATCATGACCTGACCTGAAGTTGGACGCTTAACCGAGTCACCCAGGTGGGCCTGCATCTTGTGTTTTTGAAAATTTGGTCTAGAGTGTATCAGAACTACCTGGAGTGTTTGTTAAAACTGAGATTCCTAGGACTTACCCTTGGCTTACTGAATCAAAACTGGCGTAACAGTGGTGAAGGTGGGGTGTACAACAAAAATTTACATTTTTCTCATAGCCTCCAGGTAATTTTTATGCATGCTTACAAATATCTAGAATAGGAGTCAGCAAACTTTTTCTCTAAAGGCCAGATAGTAATTATTTTAGCCTTTGGGAGACAAGAAGTAACATCAAGGATATTATATAGATACTTATACAAAAAGAAAAAAAGACAAATTTCCACATATTTTAAAATTGACAAAATTCAAAATATAATGATGACAATGATACAAAGATATTTTTTCATAATATAATTCTAATGAAAAGAATTTGGGGGATTACATGTAGCTTAATTACTGTTCATCAAAGTTGTGTCTTTCAGTTATCAAATAGATTGTAAATGTGTTCATGTATTAAAAGCTTTTAAGTATGCAGGCCATGTAAAAAATTGTGGCAGCACAAATTTGGCCTGCAAGTTACAGTTTTTCAACCTCTGATCTAGAAACCCTGGTCTACATACTTTGGCCTAGAAAGTATCTCCCAAGATTAGCTACTTAGAATAAGTAATAATAATAATATGAAAAACCTTATTAATTAATACAATTTAGTGAAATAAGTTACAAATTAAATAAAGTTAAAAAGGAAAACAATAATGATAATAGTCAAACTATAAAAGTGCTAGAAAACTGTACAAGTGGCTCTTTTTTTCCAAATTTCTGGAAAGGAAAAAATTCTAAACAAATCCTAGATGTAAGTATCTGAAATGATCAGCCCATAAAAAGCATCCCATTTTAATAAGAAAAAATTATATATACATAACATATACATGTATATACTGTGTTTATATTTGTATATGTGTATGCATAAAGTGTATACACTTACAACAAAACATTGAGTAATTTTCTTCAGTTATAAAATTATAGGTGATTTTTTTCTTTTTCATTATATATATTTTCTAAATAGCTTATAACTAAAATGTAGAATATCTTTAACGAAGAAAAACTATTTAGAATATTAGAAAGCTTTTATAATAATTGAACTCTTACTGTTGTCACCCTCTGTCGGTTCCTCCTTGTATGTTCTTCATCTCAGTAAATGGCAGCTCCTTTCTTGCAGTTTTAGGCCAAAAACTTTGGAGTTATTCTTAACTCTTTTCTTTTTATCACACTCCGCATCCAGTCTGTCTGGAAAAAATGATGGCTAAATCTTGAAAATATCCTCAAAATCGTATAATTTGTTATCACTTTTTGTTGCCAACAGCTCATTCTGAACCATGATCATCTCTCACCTAGATTATTTCAGCAGTGAAAGCTCTTGCGCTCAGTGAAGTTCAAACTCCTTACCAAGGCCTTATCTTGCTAATTAAATCTCTTACTCTTCTTCACCTCTCTACATCACTCCCACAACACTGTCACCTCAATATTCTCAGAAATATCAAGCACATTACTATGTCAGTTCATTTGCTCCTGCTCTGTCCCTTCACCTGGAACTCTCTTTATTCAGATATTTTCATGGTTTATTCTATAAATGTACTCAGATCTCAACTAAAATATCACCAAATAAGAAAGTATTTTCCTACTCCTGTGTACATAATGGCAAGCCCCATTCTCTTCCAAAACTCTTTATTCTTCCTAATATTTTTCTTCATAGAATTTAAAAATATCTGATATATTTTATGTTTATTTCCATTGTTTTTCTCATCCCACTACCTCTAAACTCTATTTCAGTGCCTAAAAAAGTGACTCGTATGTAATGATAGTAAATATATGTTTGTTTAACAAATGAACTGCATAACTTGATAGAATGTAGCATGACAAAGAAGAGTGATATTTATATCATAGAATAAAGCAGACTGCATTTTACTAATTAAGCAACAGCAACATGAAAACCTTTCCACATAGAACAAAAGAGTAATGAAAATACATTCAATAAATATTTATAGTGCATGTGAGGCTGAAAATTGGAACAATTTGTAACTTTTTTTACCTTTCTATTTTTTAGATAATCCAAATTTTATTTAATGAATATATATGATTTCATAATGGATAAACCTGATGATCTTTAGGAATTATCAAGAGATGGGGATCCTGGGTAGCTCAGTCGGTAAAGTGTTCGACTTCAGCTCAGGTCATGATCTCATGGTTCATGACTTGGAGCCCCACGAGGGACTCTATGATGATAGCTCAGAGCCTGGAACCTGCTTCAGATTCTGTGTCTCCCTCTCCCTCTGCACCCCCCCTCAAATATAAACATTAATTTTTTTTTTTAAAAAAACCAAGCCATAATAGAATAAATAAAAAATCAAATCTCTATGACTTTGTCTAGATTAATATTTTATTATTTTTTCAATTTTTTTGTTTATTTAGAGAGAGAGAGTGCAAAAGCACAAGCGTGAGCAGGGGGGTAGCAGGGAGAGTGCAAGAGAGAATCTCAAGGAGGTTCTGCACTGTCAGCATGGAGTTTGATGTGGGGCTCAAACCCATGAAGTGTAAGGTCATGACCTGAGCTGAAATCAAGAGTTGGACACTTAACTGACTGAAGGACCAAGGCGACCCAATATTTTATTCTTATATTTCTCTTAGCAAATGAAAATTGAAAGTCAACTAGAAACAGGGAAGTACTCACACCAGTTATGCCAGATCAATGGTTACAATTTTTATTTTTGTATAAAAAATATCCCACAAATCAATACAAGGTCACATGGGCAAAAGTAGTTTGTGAGAGAAATGTATACACAACTTTAAAAGAAAAAGAAACAAATAACAACTGTATAGAAAACATATGACAATGTTCAAGGTAGCTAGTTAATAAATGCAAATTTAATGAGACACCATTTTCACTTAACAAATTAATAATACTGAAAACATTAGTCAATGCTGGTCAGGCTGTTAAAACAAACACTCTCAATTATTGCTAATCAAGGTTTAACTTGTTAAAACTTAAGAAAAAAGTTATTTTCAGAATTTGCTTTAGTATCCTTAAAGTCGTTCATACCTTTTCAACGGGATTACCATCCTAAAACCCATATATGTACAGTTCCCCATTAGACTGAAAATTTCACTTTGAAACCCTCATTAAAGATCTCTGGAGTAATTACCATACCTCATCATTCTATCTGGGCCACAAGAACACCCCACTGTCATACCACAACATAATCTCCAAGAAAAAAAAAAGTGCATCATGTTGGCAAGTTTAACAACTGAATGCTAGAAAAACTCACTTTTCTTCAAATATGGCCTTCTCTTATCTATCTGCTTTTCTCATACAGCTACATCTATCAAAGATCCGAGATCATAGAAGGCATGTAATACTTATTTGTTAATCGAGTTATTGAAAACACATCTTATTTCTCTTTGGATTATTGTTTTTCTATTGTTAGAAAAAGAGGATAATAACCAGAAAGAAGGGAGATACTCAAATAAAATTATCATCTGCCAACCTAGAATTCATAGGTTTATCTTGATCTTAAATTTTCTTCTATGTTAGCATCCAAATTACACCAAATATCTATTTGATCATTTGGGCCAAATAAGCATGTTTGTGCACACATGCATGTGGGTGTGTGTATGGGTGTGGGTGTATGTTTGTTTATATGGTTTTGTGTGTTTGGAGAGAGGAAGGATTATCACAGTTGTCCGGTCAAAGTAATTAAAATACTTGAATAAGTTATAAAAGTAGAGATAATCACCAATATTTTCCGACTTCCTTATATAACTTCAGCATTCACTAACTCAGAACTGCAAAGGAAAAGAAATGAAAATTTAAAGGCTTTACCAAATGAAGTATATTTAGAACAGAATAAAAGTGTTAAGGAAAGACTATTATTGAAAGACATAGTTTGTGTTTTCACCCACTATGGAAGGAAACATAATATTCTATATAATCTGCCCCCCCCCAAAAAAACATAGCATAGAGATACTTGGGAATGAGTATAGTGTAGATGTCAGCCTCAATATGTATCTGTAGTCACTTGTAAACTGAATTGTTTAACCAACAGAGCAACTATTGATAGATAAACAAAACAAGCATGTTATTAATCTATTTACAGGAATTACAAGAACTGAGAAAAATGGTTATATTTGTTTCAAATTAAGCTGACTACTTTGGCAATTGTTTTTATCTTTCTAAAGGAAAGTTTAGGAATTAATTAAAACGGTACCTCATATTTCTTTTTCTTTATCTTTATATGTCTATTTTTAAACTATATTCTATTCTCAAATTTTTATTAGTTAGAGGAAAAATTCCTTTAGTAAATGTAAAGTATTGGAAATCTTTTTTCCCTTTAATTTTGAAAAGCATTATCTCTAATTTTCCCTTTATATTAAAAAAAACTTTAATTACAATGGATAACTTTTTACCACTAGCCATGAAAGCATATGTCATCTTGTCCTCTGGGTCATTCATTCTCTCTTATTTCACAGAATGCTTAACAACAAACAAAGTGTATAATTAAATTCAGATTTTTCTTAAGTTGTGGCCTAGTATAAATTAGTCATAGTGCTTTTAACTCCTTGAACCATTTAAAACTATGGTATACTTTCTTTTATTTATGAATAAAAGGTTTGTGTCATGTAGAGGATGGGAAGATGATCATCCCTTATTAATTGGTAAACAGTATTCACAAAAATGTGGGAATGACCAATAATGCAAGTATATTTTTCCCAGTATTAAGCCTATTCCAGTAAACATGAATATATAGATCTATATAATTGTTACATGTCAAATAATCCTCACTTTCTCAGTATTAAGTATAAGCTTGAAAGCTTCACTATAAAATTGCTCTGATAGGGAGATGAGTAACTATATAATAATTTGTATATAATCTCAAATCAATTTTTTAAGTTTATTTATATATTTTAAGAGAGAAAGAGAGAGAAAGCATGGGTGGGGAAGGGGCAGAGACAGAGGAAGAATACCAAGTAGGCTCCACACTCTCAGTGCAGAGCCCAACATGGGAGTCAGTCTCATGTACTGTGAGATCATGACCTGAGCTGAAATCAAGAGTAGGATGCTTAATCAACTGAGCCACCTAGGTGCCACTATTCAAATCAATTCTTAAATCTATATTCCCTTCTCAAAACAGTGTCATGCTTCCAGAAATTAAATCCTTATACAGTAAGGTTTTCTTTTCCTGCCCCTGTCTTACAGTATTAGTTAGTATTAGATTGGTGACCAGACCATAAAAGCATGTGTGAATACAATTTCATCCTGAAGGAATTTCCAAGCCATATATATATATATATATATATATATATATAGCTTCCTCCATACATTAAATCATACTCCATGACTAAAGAAGACTTGGGGGGGCCCCTGGGTGGCGCAGTCGGTTAAGCGTCCGACTTCAGCCAGGTCACGATTTCGCGGTCCTGTGAGTTCGAGCCCCGCGTCAGGCTCTGGGCTGATGGCTCAGAGCCTGGAGCCTGTTTCCGATTCTGTGTCTCCCTCTCTCTCTGCCCCTCCCCCGTTCATGCTCTGTCTCTCTCTGTCCCAAAAATAAATAAACGTTGGAAAAAAAATTTAAAAAAAAAAAAAAAAAAAAAGAAGACTTGGGTTTTCTGTTGTTCCTATCTGGCTATATACCTGTGTATCTCCAGAATATCTACGTAAACAACATTAGTGTATTCTATGAAAATATAAAGAAGTCAATCATTTATGAAAAGATTCAGTGCTATAAAAAATTAAGCAAATTTAGCATATTCAAGTATAACTGAGTAAAGGCTAATTCAAAACAGTAAAAATAAAGTTAATATTAAAAACACTTCAGAGTTAGTAAAGAGTCCATCAGTAATGAATTAAGTCATAGACTTGATGATTTCAAACGTAAACTGTTTCATTAACTTAAATATTCCATAACTCACTACATTCCAGGTTAACATTAATTCTTCTAAAGATTTCCTAATTGTTTTATTTTTTAAATTGTAAATCAACATTCTCAGAAGAAGTCAATAATGCTGCTGTAACCATTTCTATCTAATAGTGTACAATTTGTTTTAAGAAGTTCAGTAAGGCATAAATAAATAGATAAATGATTTTATATATATATATATATAAAGTAAAATGACTAGAAATAAAAAAAACTACTACTATATACAGAAGATAAAATGTTGTAGATTGGAAATACAAATAATTCTGTAAATTAGCAAATTAGGATAAAAACTAGATTTCTGATTTATACTAGATACAGGTTTAATATGAAATTATTATCTCTTTATATGCAAACAGAAATATGAAGGCTTACCTTTAAAAGGTTACCATTTTATATGGTTCAAAAATATCTAACTAGAAAATAACCAACAGAAAATTAGAAAAATTAGAACACTTCAGTGTGAATTTTTAGAGATATAAATGAGAGGTATACAATGTTCACAAATTAATATTTGTGACTTAATATTTAAATAAATTAACTATAAAATTAATTTATAAGTTAAATGTAATAACAGTCAAGTCCCAACAATTTTTCTCATGTGGAATTTGATGAGCAGATTGTAAAATTTGTATGGAAGAAGTGGTGGTACAAGGGCTGCTGCACAGCTAGCAGAGCCACAGTCTGGGTGGCATCATGTGCTCCTGAACTCCCCACATCACCCTATCTAACATCCCAAGGGCCCCAACCCAGTGGTGATGCCCCTAACCACTGTGCAGAGAGTAGCCCCAGTAGCAGTGCCATGACCAGGTGGAGCACTTATATCAACAACTTCATGGTTGGTGGGACCTGTCAGGACATAGCCATTGTGAGCTGTAAGGACATGCCCTCCATCTGGGCAGCAGTCTCCAGAAAAACCTTTGCCAACATCATGCCAGCAAAGGTTGGTGTCCTGGTTGGCAAAGGCCAACCAAGTATTTTTGTGAATGGGATGGAACGTGGAGGCCAGAAATGTTCTGTTATCTGGGACTCACTGTTTCAGGAATGGGAATTTACCATGGATGTTCATACCAAGAGCACTGGAGGGATCTTCCACTTTCAAAGTCACTGTCACCACGACTGACAAGACATTAGTCCTGCTGATGGGCAAAGAAGGTGTACACAGTGGTACGATCAACAAGAAATGTTATGCAAGGAGTTAAGATGGTCAGATAATAGGGGGACCTTATGCTCATCTTCTACCTTGAACACAGATAAATATCAAATCATTACGAACACTCAGTAAATCAATGTGAGCACTGAGAGAACAAACTGCATATCTAGAAGGAGAAAAACAACCACAATGTGGAAGGTAGGAACTTCAGAAATTTGATTCAGAGAAGAAGAGAATTGTGGGTGCTGCAGAGAGGAGGGAGCCTTGGTCATGGAGTGAGGAAAAAGAGAAATAGAGACAGAGTGACAGCAGCATGCAGAGTATTGCACAAGAAAAAAAAGTCTTCCCCAAAAACATTGACTGGGAAAAAGAGAGGGCCTAATTATTGCAACTTTTTATGAGCAGCAGAGCACAAAGTCTGAAGTTTTGGAAGTCTATGCCATAGCCAAGATTGTGCCTGATGTGCATAATGGTGCTTCTGTAGGGAAAGAGGAAAGAGGCACAGGAATGGACAACATGGTCTGAAGATCCCATGTCGCATTGGGAGAGACAGTTGCCCTTCTTGGAGTGCATTTGGTAGAGGTGGCACTGCCTGTTACAGGAAAATAGAGATAGTGGGCACCATTGAGCAGCATGGTTAATTAACATACCAGAAGAGACACCTGTTGAAGGCAACTAACCTGGAAGACAGCATTTGGCTGCACTTTACTATAAAGTCTGAGCTCCTGCATGGACATGAAACTGCTTTTCTGGGACAAACTGTCATCAGCCACAGCGTGGCATGACCGTCCCCCAGAGGATCAGTGCAAGTCCACCACACAACAGGTCTCTAAAATTTGGAATATTGAAACCAAACCATGCACCTAAGATCAAACACAAGAGCACTGTACCACCAGGCAGACAGCTCAGACACAGACAGGGTGAAGGTTGTATTCTGACAGAAGCCTGAGACATAAGAGGGGAGATTGTTCACTCTACTGTGAGGGCTTCCTAAAAGGTGGCAGTGTGAACTCCCCTCTCCAGGGACAAGGGAATGTGGTGATGCCATCTCTCACCCCCACTGCCACCCATCAGTGTGGACAGACTTCAGTGAGCAACACAGTGCCCACAGTGAAGACAGGAGCAGCTTACACTAATGCATATCCCTCTGTACTCTGAAGATGCATCTTTACTAGGACAATTCAGCCTGAGAACCAGACACTAGGCCCTTCCCCCAGAAGATCAGCACTAACCCACCAGAAGCACCAACTCAGAGAATGCTGTAAAACTTCAACTGTAGGAGATATAGCCTTTTCTACCAAGCAGACCAAAGCACATATAGTTAAAATTCACCACACTCTGGACCAGGTCCAAACACTTCCAAATGTAGGCAAGGAGAAACTCTGCAGAGGACTGATCTGAGAGAAAGAGCAGTGAAATCACAAATGGAGAGTGCACACAGAATACACACACACACACACACACACAAAACTTGAAGTTCCAGTCTCTGGATAGCAAATGACATAGTCTTAATATAGCCATTGCATTCAGAGCAGGAACATAAAAGGCATTCCTAACAGAGAAGACAGAAAACTAGACAAAAAGTTAAGACAAATGAATTTATCCCAAAGGAAAGAACAAGAAGTCATGGCTGGAGATCTAGTCAGAATTGATATAGGGAAAATGCCTGATATATATTTAAAAAGATGATAAGGTTACTACCTAGGTTTGAGCAAAGCAAAGAAGACACCAGGGAGTCCCTTACCACAGAGCCAAAAGACCTAAATCTAGTGAAGCCAAAATAAAAAATATTATAGCCAAGATAAAGAATACTTTATGTATCCTGGGAAGATGGCGGCATAGGAGGATCCTGGGCTCAGAGTGCGTCCAGCTGATCACTTAGATCCCACCTACAACTGCCTAAATAACCCAGAAAACCGCCAGAAGCCTAGCAGAACAGAGTCTCTGGAGCCAAGCGCAGACGAGAGGCCCACGGAAGAGGGTAAGAAGGGCTGTGAGGCAGTGCGCCCTACACGGACTGGCAAGAGGGAGCCGGGGCAGAGGGGCGGCCCGCCAGCCAAGCAGAGCCACCGAGTCTGGCTTGCAAAGCAGAGGGGCTAGACCTAGTGTGTTCTGACAGCCAGTGGGACTTGACATCTGGAAGGTTATAAGCTAACAGCTCTGCTCAGAGAACGGGAGGGCTGGAGGACAACGGGAGGGAGAGTTGTTGAGCCCCGGGTGACAGAGCTCAGCTTGACGGGGAACGAAGGTGCTCACCAGCGCCATCTCCCTTGCCCATCCCCCAGCCAAAATCCCAAAGGCACCCAGTTCCTGCCAGGCAACTTGCTTGCACCCCACAAACACCCAACACTGTGCTTCTGCTGATCCATCTCTCTGGCGGGTCTGACTCCCTCCTGGTGCCAAGGGCCCCTCCTGAAGCAGATCTCCAAAGGAAAAGCGAGCTGAGCCTGCCCCTCTTGCGCCTGTGCACCTTGCCAATCCACCCCAGGGAATATGCCAGATCCCCAGCACCACAAGTCTGGCATTGTGCAAGTAGCCCGTACGGGACACACCACCCCACAGTGAATCTCGCCCCTAGGAGAGGGGAAGAGAAGGCACACACCAGTCTGACTGTGGCCCCAGCGGTGGGCCAGGGGCAGACATCAGGTCTGACTGTGGCCCCGCCCACCAACGCATGTTATTCAAGAGAGCAAAGGGGAAGTGCCCCGCAGTTCCTCACCACTCTAGGGACCATCCAAAATGACTAAACGGAAGAATTCCCCTCAATAAAACGTCCAGGAAATAACAACAGCTAACAAACTGATCAAAAATGATTTAAACAATATAACAGAAAGTGAATTTAGAATAATACTCATAAAATTAATCGCTGGGCTTGAAAACAGTATAAAGGACAGCAGAGAATCTATTGCTACAGAGATCAAGGGACAAGGAACATCCAGGAGGAGCTAAAAAATGCTATCAGTGAGCTGCAAAATAAAATGGAGACAACCACGGCTCGGATTGAAGAGGCAGAAGAGAGAATAGGTGAACTAGAAGATAAAATTATGGAAAAAGAGGAAGCTGAGAAAAAGAGAGGTAAACAAAATCCAGGAGTATGAGGGGAAAATTAGAGAACTAAGAGATGCACTAAAGAGAAATAATCTACACATAATTGGTATTCCAGAGGAGGAAGAGAGAGGGAAAGGTGCTGAAGGTGTACTTGAAGAAGTCATAGCTGAGAACTTCCCTGAACTGGAGAAGGAAAAAGGCATTGAAATCCAAAAGGCACAGAGAACTCCCTTCAGACGGAACTTGAATCGATCTTCTGCATGACATATCATAGTGAAACTGGAAAAATACAAGGATAAAGAGAAAATTCTGAAAGCAGCTAAAGATAAATGTGCTCTAACATATAAAGGGAGACATATAAGACTCGTGACCGACCTCTCTACTGAAACTTGGCAGGCCAGAAAGGAATGGCAGGAAATTGTCAATGTGATGAACAGAAAAAATATGCAGCCGAGAATCCTCTACCCAGGAAGTCTGTCATTTAGAATAAAGGAGAGATAAAGGTCTTCTGAAACAAACAAAAACTGAAGGAATTCATCACCACTAAACCAGCCCTACAATAGATCCTAAGCGGGATCCTGTGAAACAAAGTACCAGAGACATCGCTACAAGCATGAAACCTACGGACATCACAAAGACTCTAAACCCATATCTTTCTAGAATAACACTGAAAGAAAATGGACTAAATGCGCCAACCCAAAGACATAGGGTATCAGAATGGATTAAAAGACAAGACCCATCTATTTGCTGTCCACAAGAGACTCAATTTAAACCTGATGACACCTTCAGATTGAGAATGAGGGGATGGAGAACTGTTTATCATGTTACTGGAAGCCAAAAGAAAGCTGGAGTAGCCATACATATATCGGACAAACTAGACTTTGAATTAAAGGCTATAACAAGAGATGAAGAAGGGCGTTATATAATAATCACAGGGT
This sequence comes from Leopardus geoffroyi, assembly GCF_018350155.1. Lineage (NCBI taxonomy): Eukaryota > Metazoa > Chordata > Mammalia > Carnivora > Felidae > Leopardus > Leopardus geoffroyi. Next base: position 74,632,951 of record NC_059343.1, read on the forward strand.
CTATCCATCAGGAAGAGCTAACAAATATAAATGTCTATGCGCCGAATACAGGAGCCCCCAAATATATAAAACAATTACTCACAAACATAAGCAACCTTATTGATAAGAATGTGGTAATTGCAGGGGACTTTAACACTCCACTTACAGAAATGGATAGATCATCTAGACACACGGTCAATAAAGAACAAGGGTCCTGAATGATACATTGGATCAGACGGACTTGACAGATATATTTAGAACTCTGCATCCCAAAGCAACAAAATATACTTTCTTCTCGAGTGCACATGGAATATTCTCCACGATAGATCATATACTGTTTCACAAAACAGTCCTTCATAATTATACAAGAATTGAAATTATACCATGCTTACTTTCAGACCACAATGCTACGAAGCTTGAAAGCAACCACAGGAAAAAGTCTAGAAAACCTCCAAAAGCATGGAGGATAACGAACACCCTACTAAAGAATGAGTGGGTCAACCAGGCAACTAGAGAAGAAATTAAAAAATATATGGAAACAAACGAAAATGAAAATACAACAATCCAACCGCTTTGGGATGCAGTGATGGCAGTCCTGAGAGGAAAGTACATTGCAATCCAGGCCTATCTCAAGAAACAAGAAAAATCCCAAATACAAAATCTAACAGCACACCTAAAGGAAATAGAAGCAGAACAGCAAAGGCAGCCTAAACCCAGCAGAAGAAGAGAAATAATAAAGAACAGAGCAGAAATAAACAATATAGAATCTAAAAAAACTGTACAGCAGATCAATGAAACCAAGAGTTGTTTTTTTGAAAAAATGAACAAAATTGACAAACCTCTAGCCAGGCTTCTCAAAAATAAAAGGGAGATGACCCAAATAGATACAATGATGAATGAAAATGGAATTATTGCAACCAATCCCTCAGAGATATAAGCAATTATCAGGGAATACTATGAAAAATTATATGCCAACAAATTGGACAACCTGGAAGAAATGGACAAATTCCTAAACACCCACACTCTTCCAAAACTCAATCAGGAGGAAAGAGAAAGCGAAGAAATAACCAGCGAAGAAATTGAATCAGTCATCCAAAATCTCCCAACAAATAAGAGTCCAGTACCAGATGGCTTCCCAGGGGAGTTCCACCAGACGTTTAAAGCAGAGATAATACCTATCCTTCTCAAGCGATTCCAAAAAATAGAAAGGGAAGGAAAACTTCCAGACTCATTCTATGAAGCCAGTATTACTTTGATTCCTAAACTAGACAGAGACCCAGTAAAGACAGAGAACTACAGGCCAATATCCCTGATGAATATGGATGCAAAAATTCTCAATAAGATACTAGCAAATCGAATTCAGCAGCATATAAAAAGAATTATTCACCATGATCAAGTGGGATTCATTCCTGGGCTGCAGGGCTGGTTCAACATTCGCAAATCAATCAATGTGATACATCACATTAATCAAAGAAAAGATAAGAACCATATGATCCTGTCAATCCATGCAGAAAAGGCATTTGAAAAAATCCAGCATCTTTTCTTAATAAAACCCCTCGAGAAAGTCGGGATAGAAGGAACATACTTAAAGATCATCAAAGCCATTTATGAAAAGCCCACAGCTAACATCATCCTCAATGGGGAAAAACTGAGAGCTTTTTCCATGAGGTCAGGAACACGACAGGGATGTCCACTCTCACCGCTGTTGTTTAACATAGTGTTGGAAGTTGTAGCATCAGCAATCAGACAACAGAAGGAAATAAGAGACATCAAAATTGGTAAAGATGAAGTTAAGCTTTCACTTTTTGCAGATGACATGATACTATACATGGAAAATCCGATAGACTCCACCAAAAGTCTGCTAGAACTGATACATGAATTTAGCAAAGTTGCAGGATACAAAATCAATGTACAGAAATCAGGTGCATTCCTATACACTAAAAATGAAGCAACAGAAAGACAAATAAAGAAACTGATCCCATTCACAATTGCACCAAAAAGCATAAAATACCTAGGAATAAATCTAACCAAAGATGTACAAGATCTGTATGCTGAAAACTATAGAAAGCTTATGAAGGTAATTGAAGAAGATATAAAGAAATGGAAAGACATTCCCTGCTCATGGATTGGAAGAATAAATATTGTCAAAATGTCAATACTATCCAAAGCTATCTATATATTCAATGCAATCCCAATCAAAATTGCACCAGCATTCTTCTCGAAACTAGAACAAGCAATCCTAAAATTCATATGGAACCACGAAAGGCCCTGAATAGCCAAAGGAATTTTGAAGAAGAAGACCAAAGCAGGAGACATCACAATCCCAGACTTTAGCCTCTACTACAAAGCTGTCATCATCAAGACAGCATGGTATTGACACAAAAACAGACACATAGACCAATGGAATAGAATAGAAATCCCAGAACTAGACCCACAAACGTATGACCAACTAATCTTTGACAAAGCAGGAAAGAACATCCAATGGAAAAAAGACAGTCTCTTTAACAAATGGTGTTGGGAGAACTGGACAGCAACATGCAGAAGGTTGAAACTAGACCACTTTCTCACACCATTCACAAAAATAAACTCAAAATGGATAAAGGACCTGAATGGGAGACAGGAAACCATCAAAACCTTAGAGGAGAAAACAGGAAAATACCTCTCTGACCTCAGCCGTAGCAATTTCTTATTCGACACATTCCCAAAGGCAAGGGAATTAAAAGCAAAAATGAATTACTGGGACCTTATGAAGATAAAAAGTTTCTGCACAGCAAAGGAAACAACCAAGAAAACTAAAAGGCAACCAATGGAATGGGAAAAGATATTTGCAAATGACATATCGGACAAAGGGCTATTATCAAAAATCCATAAAGAGCTCACCAAACTCCATACCCGGAAAACAAATAACCCAGTGAAGAAATGGGCAGAAAACATGAATAGACACTTCTCTAAAGAAGACATCCAGATGGCCAACAGACACATGAAAAGATGCTCAACGTCGCTCCTCATCAGGGAAATACAAATTAAAACCACACTCAGATATCATCTCACGCCAGTCACTGGCCAAAATGAACAAATCAGGAGACTATAGATGCTGGAGAGGATGTGGAGAAATATGAACCCTTTTGCACTGTTTGTGGGAATGCAAATTGGTGTAGCCACTCTGGAACAGTGTGTGGAGGTTCCTCAGAAAATTAAAAATAGCCCTACCCTTGACCCAGCAATAGCACTGCTAAGAATTTACCCAAGGGATTCAGGAGTACTGATGCATAGGGGCACTTGTACCCCAATGTTTATAGCAGCACTCTCAACAATAGCCAAATTATGGAAAGAGCCTAAATGTCCGTCAACTGATGAATGGATAAAGAAATTGTGGTTTATATACACAATGGAGTACTACGTGGCAATGAGAAGGAATGAAATATGGCCCTTTGTAGCAACATGGATGGAACTGGAGAGTGTGATGCTAAGTGAAATAAGCCATACAGAGAAAGGCAGATACCATATGTTTTCACTCTTATGCAGATCCTGAGAAACTTAACAGAAACCCATAGGTGAGGGGAAGGAAAAAAAGAAAAAGGAGGTTAGAGTGGGAGAGAGCCAAAGCAGAAGAGACTCTTAAAAACTGAGAACAAACTGAGGATTGATGGAGGGTGGGATGGAGGGGGGGGGGTGATGGGTATTGAGGAGGGCACCATTTGGGATGAGCACTGGGTGTTGTATGGGAATCAATTTGACAATAAACTTCATATATTGAAAGAAAAGAATACTGTTTTAATGACCACAAGGATGGACGAAGCAGAGAAATATATACATAATAATAAAAAGAAAATTATGAAAATAATGAAGCTGTCAATAAGAGGGAAAGAAAAATATTGGATCAGGAATGTAGACTCAGGGAACTGAGCTATTGCATAAAGTGCAATAACATTCTACTCATAGGAGTCCCAGAAGAAGAGATGGAAAAGAAGGCAGAAGGCTTACTTGAATAAATTGTGGCTGAAAATTTTCTTAATCTGGGAAAGGAAACAGAAATGGAAATTAAGGATGCATGGAGAACTCTCATCAAAATAAACAAAATATGGCCAACACCAAGATATGTCATAGTAAAATTTGCAAAAAAACACAGACAAAGAAACAATCATGGGAGAAGCAGGGGGGGGGGGGGGTGGAGTCTTTAACTTACAAGGGGAAACAAATAAGTTCCACACCAGATCTTTCTATAGACTAGGCAGGCCAGAAGGGAGTTACATGATATATTCAACATGCTGAATGGGAAAAATATGCAGCCAAGATTACTCTATCCAGTATAGAACGATAGATAAAGAGTTTCCCAGACAACACTAAAGGATTTCGTGAACACTAAACCAACCTTGCAAGAAATATTAATAGAGACTTTGGGAAAGAAAAACCAAAAGCAACAAAGATTGGAAAGGAATATGAAACATCTCCAGAAACACTAAATTTACAGGTATTCCAATGACAGTAAATTCATATCTATCAATAATCACTCTGAATAAAAATGGACTAAATGTTCCAATTAAAAGACATGGGTTATCAAAATGGTTGAAAGAAAAAAAAAAACAAAATCCATCTATATACTGCCTATAAGAGACTCATTTGAGACCTAAAGACACCTGCAGATTGAAGGTGAGGGGATGGGGAAAATTTTAATATGCTAATTCATAGCAAAAGAAAGCTAGAGTAGCCATACTTATATAAGACAAACTGGATTTTAAACCAAAACTGTAGGGGTGCCTGGGTGGCTCAGTCAGTTGCGTGTCTGACTTCAGCTCGGGTCATGATCTCATGGTTCGTGAGTTTGAGCCCCGCATCAGGTTCTGTGTTGACAGCTTGGAGACTGGAGCCTGCTTCGGATCCTGTGTCTCCCTATATCTCTGTCCCTCCCTTGTTCGTGAGCTCTCTCTCTCTCTCTCTGTCTCTCTCTCTCTCTCTCTTTTTCTTCAGAAATAAATAAACATGAAACCAAAACTGTAACAAGAGATGAAGAAGGGCACTGTATCATTATTAAGGGATCTATCCAGCAACAACAAAAAATCCAATAATTGTAAATATTTATGCCCACCAACTTGAGAACACACAAATATATATGTCAATTAATCACAAACATAAAAAACTTATTTATAATAATACAGTAATAGTAGGGGTTTTTAAAACCCCACTTACATCAAAGGACAGATCATCTAAGAAGAAAATCAATAGGGAAACCATGGCTTTGAATGGCACAGTGACCAGATGGACTTAACAGACATATAAAACCACCTCATCTTAAAGCAGCAGAATATTCATTCTTTTAGAGTGCACATGGAACATTCTGCAGAATAGATCACAAATTGTGCCAAATATCAGGCCTCAAAATGGATAAAAAATTGAGATCATGCCATGTAAGTTTTCATACCACAATGCTAATGAAACGTGAGGTCAGCCACAAGAAAAATTTGGAAAGCCCTCAAATACATGGAAGTTAAAGAACATCATACTAAAAAATGGATGAGTCAACCGAGAACTTAAGGAAGAAATTAAAAAAAAATACATGGAAGCAAATTAATATGAAAATACGGGAGTCCAAAACGTTTGGGATGCAGCAAGGGCAGTCGTAAGAGGGAAGTATATAACAATACGACACTACTTCAAGAAGCAAGAAAAGTCTTAGATACAAAACCTAACCTTACACCAAAGTAACTATAACAGGAACAGCAAATGAAGCCCCAAACCAGCAGAAGGGAAATTACAAAGGTTAGAGCAGAAATAAATGATATAGAAACAAAAAGAAAAACAGTAGAATAGACCAATGAAACTGAGAGCTGGTTCTTTGAAAAATTAACAAAATTGATAAACCCCTAGACAGATCTTTCGAGAGAGAGAGAGAGAGAGAGAGAGAGATGAGTAAATAAAATCATTAATGGGAGAGGAATGATCACGACCTACACCACAGAAATAAAAACAATTATAAGAGAATATTATTCAAAATTATATGCCAACAAACTGGGCAATCTGGAATAAATGGATAAATTCTTAGAAACATACAAACTACCAAAACTGAAACAGGAATAAATAGAAAACTGGAACCGACACATAACCAGCAAAAAATTGAATCAGTAATCAAAAATCTCTCAACAAATACAAGTCCAGCACCATAGGGTTTCACAGGGGAGTTTTACCAGACATTTAAAGAAGAGTTAATACCTATTCATTCCAAACTGTTCCAAAAATAAAAATGGAATAAACGTTTCTAAGCTCATTCTATGAGGTCAGCATTAGGTTGATGCTAAGACAAACGACCCCACTAAAAAGGAGAATTAAAGACCAACATCATTCATGAACATTGATGAAAAAAATTATCAACAAGGTACTAATAAATCGAACCCAACAGTACATTAAAAGAATGTATTCACCATGAGCAATTGAGATTTATTCCTGTGTTGCAGGGCTGGTTCAATATTCACAAATCAAGGTGATATACAACATTAAAAAAAAAAGAATAACAAACATGATCCTGTAAATAAATGCAGAAAAAGCATTTGACAAAATACAACATCCATTCTTGGTAAAAACCCTTAACAAAGTAGGAATAGGAGGAGCATACTTCAACATCATAATGGCCACGTGCAAAAGACCCACAGCTGATATCATCCTCAATGGAGAATAACAGAGATTTTCTTCTACAGTCGATAACAACAAAGGGACATTGATTCTTACCATTTTTATTTAATATAGTACTGGAAGCTCTAGCCTCAGCAATCAAACAACAAAAAAATAATAAAAAAGCATCTAAATCAGCAAGGAAGAAGTGAAACTTACACTATTCATAGAAAACATGAAATTCTATGTATAAAACCTGAAAGACTGCACCAAAAATTACTAAAACTAATATAAGAATTCAGCAAAGTTTCAGTATATAAAATCAATGTACAGAAATCTGTTGAATTTCTATATACAAATAATGAAGCAGTGGAAAGAGAAATCGAAGAATTAATCCCATTTAGAATTGTATCAAAATTCATAAGATAACTAGGAATAAACAGAACTAAAGAGGTAAAAGATATGTATTCTGAAAACTATAGAATACTTATGAAAGTATTTGAAGGTGACACAAAGAATAAGAAAAATATTTAATACTCATGGATTGATAGAATAAATATTTTAAAAATATCTATACTACCCAAAGCAATCCACACATTTAATACAATCCCTATCAAAGTACCACCAGTATTTTTTACAGGGCTAGAACAAACAATCCTAAAATTTGTATGGAACAACAAATACCCTTAATAGACAAAGGAAACTTGAAAAAGAAAAGCAAAGCTGGAGGCATCACAATTCTGGACTTCCAGTTATATTACAAAGGTGGAGAGATAAAAACAGTATGGTACTGGCAAAATAACAGGCACATAGATGAATGGAACAAAATAGAAAACCCATAAATGGACCCACAACTATATGGTCAACTAATCTTCAGCAAAGCAGGAAAGAATAGCTAATGGAAAAAAATACAGTTTCTTCAACAAATGGTGCTGGGAAAACCGAACAGCGACATGTAGAATAATAGAACTGGACCACTTTCTTACACCATACAAAAAAATACATTCTAAATGGATGAAAATCTTAAATGTGATAAAGGAAACCATCAAATCTTAGAGGAAAACACCAGAAACCATCTCTTTGACCTTGGCTGCTGCAACTTATTACTAGAAATGTCTCCAGAATGCAAGGGAACCAAATCAAAATTGAACTATTGGGACTCCATAAAGATAAATATTTTCTGCACAGTGAAGGAAACAATCAATGAAACCAAAAGACAACCTATAGTATTGGAGAAGATATTTGTAAATGATATATGTGATAAATGGTTAGTATCCAAAATCCATAAAGAACTGATCAAACTCAACACCCCAAAAACAAATAATCCAGTGAAGAAATGGGCAGAAGATATGAACAGACATTTTTCCAAGGAAGTCATACAGATGGCTAACAGACACATGAAAATATACTCAATATCACTCAACATCAGGGAAATGCAAATCAAAACTACAGTGAGATATCACCTCACACCTGTCAGAATGGCTAACATTAACCTGGCAGGAAACTGCAAATGTTGACGAGGAGGCAGAGAAAGAGGAACCTGGTTACACTGCATGTCGGAATGCAAACTGGTGCAGCCACTCTGGAAAACAGGATGGAGGTTTCACAAAAAGGTAAAGATAGAACTACCCTATAACCCAGCAATTGCACTATTAGGACTTTACCCAAAGATACAAAAAAAAATGGTGTTAAGAGATACAGACACCCCAACGTTTATAGGAGCATTAGCCAAATAGCCAATAGCCAAATTATGGAAAGTTCCCAAATGTTGTGCATCGATTGATAAATGGATAAATAAATGTGATATATTGGGGCATCTGGGTGGCTCAGTCTGGTAAGCATCTGACTTCGGCTTAGATCATTATCTCATGGTTCATGAGTTCAGCCCTGCATTGAGTGAGCTCAAGCCCTGCATTGGGTGAGCTCAAGGCCTGCTTCAGGTGAGCATGAGCTCTGTTTCAGTGAGTCCTGCTTCTCAACATCACTCTCCTCTCTCTCTACCCCTCATTCACTTGTGCCCCCTCTCTTTAATATATATATATATATATATATGAATTTATATATATATATATATATATCACTTTTTTTAAGTTGATGGAGCTAAATAAAGTGTATTATACTAGGCAAAATGATTCAGAGAAAGAAAAATACCATATTATTTCACTCATGTTTAAAATTTAAGAAACAAAACAAATGAATATAGGTGAAGGGACAAAATACAAAAAAGAGGGTGGAGGAAGCAAACCATAAGAGACTATTAAGTATAAAGAAAAACCTAAGAGTTGATGGATGGGAATGGGTGCTTAATGGGCTACATGGGTGATGGGTATTAAGGAGGGCACTTGACGATATGACTGTAGCTAGGTGTTATATGTAAGGGGTGGGTCAATAAATTCTATATCAGAAACCAATTTTACCATGTATGTTAACTATTAGAATTTAGAAAAAAATTGAAATTAAAAAAAGAAATAATGTTTTGAAACTTCTCCCATGTATGGGGTCCCATTACTGACCTCATCTCTCCCTTTCCCCCACCTCTCCCTACTGCTTTGTGCCCTTCTTCCTATACATACACACAATTTTTGTTTTGGGAGCCATCAACCCACACCCTCTATTGTGGCCAAAACCACATGGACTGGGGTTGGGGCTGGATGGTTGTACCCCTCCCCATCCCCCTCCTGATGTGTGGTTAGAAAAAAAAATATGTTTTTGGGGTTCTTTCTCAGAATAAAAAAGATTCTACTAATAGCAACAAAAAATTTTGGAAATTCAAAGGAAAATAATAGTCTGGATAATGTTGAAAAAATATGGTAGGACAAATAAAATTTTTCAGATATCAAGACTATATACACTTGTAAACAAGACTATTATAAAGTTGAGATAATTAAAATGGTGAGTTCAGTATTGGACCCAATAGATTAATAGAGCAGATTATAACATCCAGACAGTTTGTTTCATACGCTGATGGAATGACACTTGATTTATGGACAGAAGTTGCACTGGTGCAAAGATATGATAAGATATTTTTACCTATTTATTTATCATTTATGTTTATTAAACAAGTGGTGCTAGAACAATATACATGTGGAAAAATAAATACTCAACATACACCATGCCCAAATAACAATTCTAAGTAAATAAAATACCTATGTTTGTAAGGAAAAACAGCAGAGCTTTTAAAAAAAAAAACAATGTCATAGAATATCTTTATAGCAACAAAGGAAAATTAAATAAAACAAAATATATTAAAAATCAAAAACATTAATTAAAGAACATCAAAGAAGCATTAAAATGTAAGCCAGAGTGGTAGTAGATATTCAAAGTGCATATAACTAACAATGGATAAGTACTTAGAATATATAACAAAAGCTTAGAAATAATAAAAAAATAAACAATGCCAGTTAAAAAAAATAGTCAATCCATTTTGAATTTATTCTGTTGTATGGTGTAAGAAAGTTGCCCAGTTTCTTTCTTTTGTACATCGGTGTCCAGTTTTCCCAATACCATTTGTTGAAGATACTTTTTACCATTGGATATTATTTCTGGGTTTTCTATCTTGTTCTATTGATCCATGTGTTTATTTTTGTGCCAATACCATACTGTTTTGATCACTACAGTTTTGTAATATAGCTTGAATTCTGGAATTTTGATGCTTCCAGCTTTGCTTTTCTTTTTCAAGATACCTTTGGCTATTCAGTGTATTTGTTGTTCCATACAAATTTTAGGATTGTTTGAAAATGCTGGTGTTATTTTGATAAGGATTGCATTAAGAGCATATATTGCTTTGGGTAGTATAGACACTTTAATAATATTTGTTTTTCCAATCCATGAGCATTGAATGTTTTTCCATTTCTTTTCATCATCTTCCATTTTTTTCATCAGTGTTTGAAAGTTTTCAGAGTACAGTTTTTTCACCTGTATGGCTATTTTTATTCCTAGGTATCTTATTATTTTTGGTCCAGTTATAAATGGAATTGATTCCTTAATTTTTCTTTCTGCTGCTTCATTATTTGTGTATAGAAATGCAACAATGTTCTGTATATTGATTTTGTATCTTGTGACATTACTGTATTTGTTAGTCAGTTCTAGCCATTTTATGGTAAAGTCTTTCAGGCTTTCTATATGCAGTATCATGTCTCCTGCAAATAGTTAAAATTTCACTTTTTTCTTACCAATTTTGATGACTTTTAATTTCTTTTTGTTGGCTAAGACTACCAATACTATGTTGAATATGAGTGGTGTGAGTGGACATGTCCAATATCAAAGAGGTTATTGCCTGTGTTCTCCTCTAGTATTGGTTTCAGATTTCAGGTCTCACAGTTAGGTCTTTAATCCATTTGAATTTATTTTTGTTTTCACAAATAATTATAATCATGTTTATCTCTAAGGGACATAGAGAAGTTTGTCACAAAGAAAGTGCTTTATTTCTTGACATGAGTGAGGTTACAAGATATTTGCTTTGCAATAAAATGTTACCTATACAAATATTTTACACAGTTTCTTTATATATGTTATAATTCACAATAAAAGTGTTAAAACCAAATAAAAACAAACAAAAAGCATTCTTGTATAATGTACTACTCACATTTATTCTAGTCAATACTCTTTCAAAATATCTATGGGACTTTTATTTTTCTAAAACCCCAAATAATTTTAAAAATGAGATAGATAATACACTAGTTGAAAATATAATATAATTCTTGGGTGAAAATAGCTCCATTCCTACAGATAATATTTTAGAACATACAGTGGAAGGGTGCCTGACTGGCTCAGTTAAGCATCCCACTCATGATTTCAGCTCATGTCATGATCTCATCATCATGAAATTGAACTCTGCTATGGGCTCTGTGCTAAGCATGGGACCTGCTTAAGATTCTATCCCTCCCTCTCTCTCTGCCCCTCCCCAACTGAAGTTTGCTCTAAATAAATAAATAAATAAATAAATATCATACAGTGGAGGAGTAAAGATGGCAGAGTAGTAGGGAGACCCTGAGCTTGCCTTGGTCCTCAAACACAGATAGATCAATCTTAAATAATTTTGAACTAGGAAATCTATCTAAGGATTAAGAAAATAATGTGCACAATTGGAGGAAGAGAACAGACAGATGTGATGTTCAGAGGCACAAATTGGGAGAGAGAAAAGCTGCAGTGCCAAAGAAGGAGGGGAACCCTCTTCAAACAGAGTGGTCAGAAAGAGAGGGGGAGAACCGGGATGGGGGACAGTGGTGTTTAGGGTTTGTGAAAGACTCTGTGGTGTGGGGATCCCCTGGGTTGTACTGGAAGAGATCACTCTCCTTCCTGGAGTACATTTTGAAGAGGATATTTGCCTTTCCAAGGACAAAAAAGGCCCACTTTGAACAATTGAGCAGCTAGCTGTTCAACAGTAGGAAACAGAGGCTCGCACAGAGGGCAGATAACCTGGTTGCAGCTTTTTGCTGTGTGCCACAATAGACCTCAGCCTCTGTGTATGTGTTCTGTGAGTGCTTTTCTGTGACATAACAGTGCTGGCCTCACTGCAAGTCTTTCCACCAGAAGAGGGGAACAGGTCTGAGTTTTGGCAGAGCACTTTAAGATTTGGAGTTTTCATCCCAGCCACCAGCCAGAGATAAAACAGGAAAACTGAGGCACTGGGTGTGCCGACTGCCAGGAAAAGACAGGTTAAGGACAGATATATGATGAAAGCCTGGGACATTTCTGTGAGGACCTCCTGAACAGCAATATCTGGGAGTCCTCTCCCAGGGGATTAGAGTGCAGGATGATGCCATCTTCCACCTAATCCCCCTGCCCACCAGCAAGGTCAGATTTAAACAGAAACACAGAGCCACCTAGTGGAGGCTGGAGGCACCTACACCAACTTTCACCATCCTGCACCGTGGAGGCACATTTCCACTGAAACAAGTCAGCCTAAGAATCAGTGCAGTAGTCCCCTCTCTGGGAAGACTAGCACAACCAACTCCCTTGCAACAAGTTTACTCATCATAGAGTCCTGCAAAGCTTCAGCTCTAGGGGAAATAGGATATAACTTCCATTTTAGTTGTATTTTTTTATTTTTATTTTTTTATTATTTTGTAAACTTATTTTATTTTTTAAATTCCTTTTTACTTTTTTACTGTCATATATATATATATATTTACTGTTATTATGTATATATGCAAATTATTTCATTTTCTATTTTTAATTTTATTGTTTTTTTGGTTTGTTTTCATTATATTTTATTTTATATTTGGGTCTAAATTCTCCTAACAAGCAGACGAAAACACACCCAATATCTTGTCATTTGTTTTTTGCTTTTGTTTTGTCCTTGTTTTTTGTTTGTTTTGTTTTATTTATTCTTTTATTTCCTGAACACAAAGATGAGATGGATAAATTGTCCCCAAAAGAAAAAACAAGCAGTAGAACTCATGGCCAGATACTTAATCAACACAGATATGAGTAAGGAGTTTGAACTAGAATTTGAAAACAGGATTATAAGGGTATTAGCAGGTGTAGAGAAAAGCATAGGAGACACCAGAGAATCCCTTTTATAGAGATATAAGAACTAAAATCTAGTCACACTGAAATAAAAAATGGTATAGCTGAGATGCAAACTAAAATGGATGCCATGACAATGAGGATGGACAAAGCATAGGAGCAAATCACTAATACAGAAGATAAAATCATGGAAAATAATGAAGCTGAAAAGAAGAGGGAAACAAAGGTAAAAGATCATGAAAGCAGACATTGGAAATTCAGCAACTTACTAAAAAAGAATAGCATTCATATCTTAGCAGTACCAGAACATGAAGAGAAAAAGGGTCAGAAGTAGTAATATTATATCAGAAAAACTAGATTTAAAACAAAAACTGTAACTAGAGATGAGAAGAGCATTATATCATGTTAGTTTTACATCAATAAAACTAACAAATGTAAGTATTTATGGCTCAGCTTGGGAGAGCATCCAAATATATATTTCAATTAATCACAAATATAAAGAGACTCATTGACAATAATACAATAAAGTAGGGAAATTTAACACCTTACTTACAGCAAAGGACAGATCTTCTAAGCAGAAAATCAATAAGGAAGCAATGACTTTGAATGACACACTGGATTGTATGGACTTAACAGATATATTTAGAATATTTCATCCTAAAGCAGCAGAATATGTATTCTTTTCAAGTGCACATGGAACACTCTCCAGAATAGATCACGTTCTGGGTCACAAATCAGCTCTCAACAAGTACAAAATAATTGAGATTATATGATGCATATTTTCAGACCACAATGCTATGAAACTTGAAATCAACCACAAGAAAAAAATGCAATTCCTATTAAAATCACAGCAGCATTTTTCACAGGGCTAGAGCAAATATTTCTATTATTTGTATGGAACCAGAAAATACCCAAAATTCCCAAGTTACTGTTGGAAAAAATATAAAAACCCAAAGGTGGAAGTATCACAATTCCAGACTCCAGGCTGTATTACAAATCTGTAATCATCAAGACAGTATCATACTGGCATAAAACGAGGCATATAGATCAGTGGAATAGAAGAAACCAGAAATGGACCCACAAATATATGGCCAACTAATCTTCTACAAATCAGGAAAGAGTATCCAACGGAAAAAAAAGATAGTCTCTTCAAAAAATGGTATTGGGAAAACTGGACAGCAACATACAGAAGAATGAAGCTGGACCACTTTATAACAACATACACAAAAATAAATTTAAAATGGATGAAATACCTAATTGTAAGACAAGAAACTATGAAAATCCTAGAAGAGAAAACTGGTAGCAATCTCGTTGAATTTGGTTTCAGCAAGTTCTTACTAGACATGCCTCTGGAGGCAAGGGAAACAAAAGAAAAAAATGAACTATTGGAACTTCATCAATTTAAAAAGCTTCTGCACAACAAAGGAAACAATCAATAAAGCTAAAAGGCATCCAATGGAATGGGAGAAGGTATTTGAAAATGGCATCTCTGATAAAGGGTTAGTATCCAAAGTCTGGAAAGGATTTATCCAACTCTACACCCATTAAGCACATAATCTAATTTAGGAATAGGCAGAAGACATGAATAGACACTTTTCCAAAGAAGACATCCAGATGGCTAATAGACACATGAAAAGATGCTCAACATTACCCATCATCAGGGAAATATAAATTAAAACCACAATGAGATACCACCTCACCCCTGTCAGAATGGCTCAAATTAACAACTCAGGAAACAATGGATGTTGGCAAGGATGTGGAGAAAAGAGACCCCTTTTGCATTGTTGGTGGGAAGGCAAACTGGTGTAGCAAGTGTGGAAAACAGTATGGAAGTTCCTCAAAATGTTAAAAAAAAAAAAAGAATTACCCTATGATCCAACAGTTGTTCTACTATTTATCCAAAGAATACAAAAATACTGATTCGAAGGGCACATGTACCCCAATGTTTATAGCAGCACTATCAACAATAGTGAAATTATGGAAAGAGCCCAAATGTCCATTAACAGATGAATGGATAAAGAAGATAGACACCCACCCCCTACCCCCCTCCCCCCAAACAGGAATATTATTGTTTGGTGATCAAAATGAAATCTTGCCATTTGCAACAATGTGTATGGAACTAGAGTGTATGATGTTAAGTGAAATATGTTAATCAGAGACAGACAAATGTATGATTTCACTCATATGTGGAATTTAAGAAACAAAACAGATGAACATAGGAGAAGGAAAGGAAAATAAAATAAGGTAAATACAGACAGGGAGGCAAACCATAAGAGATTCTTAACTATAGAAAACAAATTGAAGGTTGCTGGAGGGGTGTTGGGTGGGGGGATGGGCTAAATGGGTGATGGGCATTAAGGAGGGCACTTGTTGGCATGAGCACTATGTGTTATATATAAGTGATGAATCACTAAATTCTACTCCTGAAATCAATACTATATTATATGTAAACTAACTTGATTTTTTAAAAGATAGGATACATAGAAATAACTTTGTACTTTTATTAAATCATTGATGGTAGACAGTTATTGCAGCAGTGGAGTATGATATCCTTACCAGATATTAGACGGACACTTTGGGCCAACATGGCAGAGAAGTAGGGGGATCCATACTTCCCATGTCTCTCAAACAAAGAAGTGTAGAAGACAAAGGACTTTGAACACCAGAGCCTCGGAGGAAAAGAGACTGAATCTACTAGGAAGAAAATGGGAAAACTGGAAAAGAGATAGGTGGGTAACTTTAAACTGGGGGAGATAAAAAAAAAAAAAGGCTGTGTGAGCACATACCGGAAGAACACCTTTTTGCGGAGAGACAAAGGAAAGAGAAAGAGTGACTAGGGAAGTGCAGGACCATAGCTGGACAGGAGAAAGACCTCAGAATGAGATTGAGAGGGATCTGATCTCTAACTGTGGGGCTTTCTTCGGACTGGGGCCGGCTCCCTGTTTGCGCACCTGGGGAGGAAAGGAGCCAGGCCTGGGTGCGGTGGTAGGTCAGGGTCTCAGTCCGCAGGTAGAGAAAGTGGTTCCCTCCCTGGAGGGCTGTGTGATAGCACAGAACCTGCCTGTGTCTGCCACCCCCAGGCACAGTGGCTGGGCCCAGGACTCAGTCTGCAGAAGGATAAGGCAGCCGTTTCCCTGGAGTGCTGTGGGAAAAAAACAAAGCCTGCCTATGTCTGACACCCCAGGGACTCATGGCACGGGCAGCGGCTCTCAGTCCTCAATAGGAGACGTTGGTCCTCCCTGAAGTGTGGCGGCACAGACAAAGCCAGCTGGGACCACATATCACAGCACTGAGAGGTGCTTCCCCAATGCCAGAGCGCACAGAGTGGAACTTTGAATCCTAGACAAGCTCAGGGTAAGGGGAGTTGGTGGAGCGAGAAGGAGCACCCTGTCTGTGACCACAGCACATTGAGGATGACTCTAATGAGTCCACAGGGGCCGGCTCAGTGGAGAAGAGACTAGGAGATCACCATTCCCCCGACACCATCACCACCAAGGCGGGGCCTCAGGGATCACTCCCAAGGCCCATAGTGGAGGTCAGTTAAGAATACACCAAACCACGCCCCCTTGCTCTGGGTAACTGGTATCCACCTGAGCCACACAGACCCTGTGGACAGCTACTACATACAAGATGTGCAGCATTACCTGGATTAACTCTTGGTCAATTCTGGATATATAGATATATCCGCCCCCCATTTCTCCTTCTTATCTCTTCCCTCCCCTACGCTGGTCACTCTGGTTATTGGTCTATCTAAAAAGGCATAATTAATCCATTGACTTGATACATGTTCTACACCTCCATCTTTACACTTCTTTCTCTCTCTGGAATAATCAAGCCGTATTGTTTCTCTGTCTGGGTAATTTTATCTTCCTATTGATTTCCCTGCCTCCTTCTTTATTTTTTTTTTCTCCTTCTCTGGAATAAGCCTTTTAGTCTCTCTGCCCAATCAACGTTTATTCCACCTGGCTGGCCACGCTCCTGTCATTTCTCTCTTTGTATATGCTCTTCCATCAACACTGCCTCCACCCTCTTCTTTACCTGTAGTGTGTTTTGGGGTTTTTTTTTTTTTTTTAGTCTTTAGGTTTTTGTTTTTGCTTATTTGTTTCTTTGTGTTATTTGTTTGTGTGTTTTCGTGTTTTTGTCTCCTGTTTGTCTATCTGTTTTCCTTTACATGGCTACTCCAAGGAAGAAATCAAAGCACACCTGGTGGAGGGTCCAAAATATTACTACAAGTAGGGTAATAAAATAACCAAAGTCACAGCAACAGAGAGCAAGTAACAATCCCTGAAAAAATACCTCCTGAAAGGCCAGGCCCTGGACAGTGTATGACACTCCTTTAATATAGCAGTGCTCACAGGTGCAGAGAATACAACAAGCTTTTAAAAAGCATAAGGGGGGCGCCTGGGTGGCACAGTCGGTTGGGCGTCCGACTTCAGCCAGGTCACGATCTCGCGGTCCGTGAGTTCGAGCCCCGCGTCAGGCTCTGGGCTGATGGCTCAGAGCCTGGAGCCTGTTTCCGATTCTGTGTCTCCCTCTCTCTCTGCCCCTCCCCCGTTCATGCTCTGTCTCTCTCTGTCCCAAAAATAAAATAAAAGTTGAAAAAAAAAATAAAAAAATAAATAAATAAAAAGCATAAGGGTCAGAAAACTAGCCAAAATGATGAAACGGAAGAATTATCTTCAAAAGAAGTTCCAGGAAATAACAACAGCTACTGAATTTATCAAAACTGACATAAGCAATATAATGGAACAAGAATTTAGAATAATAGTCATAAAATTAATCGCTGGGCTTGAAAAAAGTATAGAGGGCAGAAGAGAATTTATTGCTACAGAGATCAAGGGACTAAGAAATAGTCATGAGGAGCTAAAAATGCTATAAATGAGGTGCAAAATAAAATGGAGGTGGCCATAGCACAGATTGAAAAGGCAGAGGAGAGAATACATGAATTACAAGATAAAATTATGGAAACAGGAAGCTGAGAAAAAGAGAGATAAAAAATCCAGGAGAATGAGGGGAGAATTAGAGAAAGAAGTGGTGCAATTAAATGGAACAATATCCGTATCATAGGAATTCCAGAAGAAGAAGGGAGAGAAAGAGGCTGAAGGTGTACTTGAACAAATTATAGCTTAGAACTTCCCTCATGTGGGGAAGGAAAAAGGCATTGAAATCCAAGAGGCACAGAGAACTCCCGTCAGACGTAACTTGAATCAATCTTCTGCATGACATATCATAGTGAAAAAAGCAAAATACAAGGATAAAGTGAGAACTCTGAAAGCAGCTAGGGATTAAAGGTTCTTACTTACAAAGGTAGAACCATAAGAGTAGTGGCAGACCTATCTACAGAAACTTGGCAGGCCAAAAAGGAATGGCAGGAAATCTTCAATGTGATGAACAGAAAAAAAAAAAAAATATGCAGCCGAGAATCCTTTATCCAGCAAGTCTGTGATTCAGAATAGAAGGAGAGATAAAGGTCTTCCCAAACAAAAACTGAAGGAATTCATCACCACTAAACCAGCCCTACAAGAGATCCTAAGGGAGACTCTGTGAATGAAATGTTGCAAGGACCACAAAGTACCAGAGACACCACTACAAGCATAAAACCTACAAACATCACAAGCTCTAAACCCATATCTTCCAATAATAACACTGAATGTAAATGGACTGAATGTTGCAACCAAAAGACATGGAGTATCAGAATGGATAAAAAAAAAACAAGACCCATCTACTTCTTGTCAACAAGAGACTCATTTTAGACATGAAGACAAGTTAAGATTGACAGTGAGCAGATGGAGAACTATCATGCTACTGGAAGTCAAAAGAAAGCTGGAGTAGCCATACTTATATCAGACAAACTAGACTTTAAATTAAAGTTTGTAACAAGAGATGAGGAAGGGCATTATATAATAATTACAGGGTCATTCCATCAGGAAGAGCTAACAATTATAAATTTCTATGCACCGAATTTGGAAACCCCAAATATATAAAACAACTAATCACAAACACAAGCAACCTAATTGATAAGAATGTGGTAATTACAGGAGACTTTAATACTTCACTTACAGCAATGGATAGATCATCTAGACAGAGAAACAATAAAGAAACAAGGGCCCTGAATGGTACATTGGATCAGATGGACTTGAAAGATATATTTAGAAGTCTGCATCTCAAAGCAACAGAATATACTTTCTTCTCAAGTGCACATGGAACATTCTCCAAAATAGGGCACATCTTGGGTCACAAAACAGCCCTTCATAAGTATAAAAGAATTGAGATCCTACCATGCACACTGTCAGAACACTATGCTATGAACCTTGAAACCAACCACAGGAAAAAGTCTGGAAAACATCCAAAAGCCTGGAGGTTAAAGGACACCCTACTAAAGAATGAATGGGTCAACCAGGCAATTAGAGAAGAAATTAAAAAATATATAGAAACAAATGAAATGAAAATACAATAATCCAAATGTTTTGAGATACAGCGAAGACAGTCCTGAGAGTAAAATACACTGCAATCCAGGCCTATCTCAAGAAACAAGAAAAATCCCAAATCCAAAATCTAACAGAAATCCAAAATCTAAGGAAAAAGAAGCAGAACAGGAACAACTCCCCAAACCCAGCAGAAGATAAATAATAAAGATCAGAGCAGAAATAAACAATATAAAATCCAAAACAAAACAAAACAAAACAAAAAACAAAAAACAGTAGAGCAGATCAATGAAACCAAGAGTTGTGTTTTTTGAAAAAATAAAATTGATAAACCTGTAGCCAGGCTTCTCAAAAAGAAAAGGGAGGTGCCCCAAATAGATAAAATTATGAATGAAAATGGAATTATTACAATGAATCCCTCAGAAATACGAGCAATTATCAGGGAATACTATGAAAAATTATATGCCAGCAAACTGGACAACCTGGAAGATATGGACAAATTCCTCAATACCCACACACTTCCAAAACTCAAACGAGAAGAAATAGATAATGTGAGCGGACCCATAACTAGTAAGGAAATTGAATCAGTTATCAAAAATTTCCCAATAAATAAGAGTCCAGGACCAGATGGCTTCCCTGGGGAATTCTACCAGACATTTAAAGCAGAAATAATACCTATCCTTGTCAAGCTGTTCCAAAAAATAGAAAGGGAAGGAAAACTTCCAGACTCATTCTATGAAGCCAGTATTACTTTGATTCCTAAACCAGAGATCCAGCAAAAACAGTGAACTATAGGCCAATATCCCTGATGAATATGGATGCAAAAATTCTCAATAAGATACTAGCAAATCGAATTCAACAGCATATAAAAAGAATCATTAACTATGATCAAGTGGGATTCATTCCTGGGTTGCAGGGATGGTTCAACATTCACAAATCAATCAATGTGATACATCACATTAATAAAAGAAAAGAAAAGAAAAGAAAAGAAAAGAAAAGAACCATATGATCCTGTCAATGGATGCAGAAAAAGCATTTGACAAAATTCAGCATCCTTTCTTAATGAAAACTCTTAAGAAATTTGGGATAGAAGGAACATACTTAAGCATCATAAAAGCCATTTATGAAAAGCCCACAGCTAATATCATCCTCAATGGGGAAAAACTGACACCTTTCCCCCTGAGATCAGGAACATGACAGGGATGTCCACTCTCACTGCTGTTGTTTAACATAGTTTTGGAAGTTCCAGAATCAGTAATCAGACAACAAAAGGAAATAAAAGGCATCAAAATCGGGAAAGATGAAGTCAAGCTTTCACTTTTTGCAAATGAAATGATATTATACATGAAAAACCCGATACACTCCACCAAAAGTCTATTAGAACTGATACATGAATTCAGCAAAGTCGCAGGATACAAAACTTATGTACAGAAATCAGTTGCATTCTTATACACTAATAATGAAGCAACAGAAAGACAAAGAAACTCATCCCATTTACAATTGCACCAAGAATCATAAAATACCTAGGAATAAACCTAACCAAAGATGTAAAAGATCTGCATTCTTAAAACCATAGAAAGCTTATGAAGGAAATTGAAGATACAAAGAAATGGAAAAACATTATGTGCTCATGGATTAGAAGAATAAATATTGTCAAAATGTCAATACGACCCAAAGCTATCTACATTCAATTCAATCCAAATCAAAATTACACCAGCATTCTTTTTGAAGCTAGAACAAGCAATCCTAAAACTTGTATGGAACCACAAAAGACCCAGAATAGCCAAAGTAATTTTGAAGAAGACCAAAGCAGGAGGCATCACAATCCCAGACTTTAGCCTCTACTACAAAGCTGTAATCAAGACAGCATGGTATTGGTACAAAAACAGACACATAGGCCAATGGAATAGAATAGAAACCCCAGAACTAGACCCACAAAAGTATGGCCAACTAATCTTTGACAAAGCAGGAAAGAATATCCAATGGAAAAATAGTCTCTTTAACAAATGGTGCTGGGATAATTGGACAGCAACATGAAGAAGAATTAAACTAGACCACTTTCTTACACCATTAACAAAGATAAACTCAAAATGAGTGTAGAACCTGAATGTGAGACAGGAAACCAACAAACCCTAGAGGAGAAAGCAGGAAAAAAACCTCTTTGACCTTAGCTGAAGCAATTTCTTACTTGACACATCCCCAAAGGAAAGGGAATTAAAAGCAAAAATGAACTATTGGGACCTCATGAAGATAAAAATCTCCTGCACTTGAAGGAAAAAATCAACAAAACTAAACGGCAACCATCGGAATGGGAAAAGATATTTGCACACGACATATCAGACAAAGGGCTAGTATCTAAAATCTATAAAGAATTCGCCAAACTCCACACCCGCAAAGCAAATAATCCAGTGAAGAAATGGGCAGAAAACATGAATAGACACTTCTTTTGAGAAGACATCCAGATGGCCAACAGGCACATGAAAAGATGCTCAATGTCGTTCCTCATTTGGGAAATACAAATGAAAACCACACTCAGGTACCAACTCATGCCAGTTAGAGTGTCTAAAATGAACAAATCAGGAGAACTCTAGATGCTGGAGAAGTTGTGTAGAAACAGAGACCCTCATGCACTGTTGGTGGGAATGTAAACTGGTGCAGCCACTCTGGAAAACAGTGTGGAGGTTCCTCAAAAAATTAAAAGATAGATCTACCCTATGACACAGCAATAGCACTGCTAGGAATTTACCCAAGGGCTACAGGAGTGCTGATGCATAGGAACATTTGTGCCCTAATGTTTGTAGCAGCACTTTCAACAATAGCCAAATTATGGAAAGAGCTTAAATGTCCATCAACTGATGAATGAATAAAGAAATTGTGATTTATATACATAATGGAATATTATGTGGCAATGAGAAAGAATGAAATATGGCCCTTTGTAGCAACTTGGATGGAACTGGAGAGTGCTATGCTAAGTGAAATAAGTCATACAGAGAAAGACAGATACCATATGTTTTCACTCTTATGTGGATCCTGAGAAACTTAACAGAAGACCATGGGGGAGGTGAAGGAAAAATTTAGAGAGTGAGGGAGCCAAAGCATAAGAGACACTTAAAAACTGAGAACAACCTGATGGTTAAAGGGGGGTGGAGGGAGGGGAGGGTGGGTGATGGGTATTGAGGAGGGCACCTGTTGGGATGAGCCCTGGATGATGTTTGGAAACAAATTTGGCAACAAATTTCATATTTTAAAAAAAGAAGTACAATGATACTTTTTGAAAAGAATTTGTTACCAACCTAAAGCTTGGTATGACTGAAGACCACTCAAGTTGAACTCATCCTGCTAAACTTCTTAGATTCCAGTCTTCTCATCATCCATGTGACATTACCAGTCTAGAGCAGTATGTGGAAAGAATGAGGAGAAATAAGACAAAATCTACTTCGTGACTGAGTCCAGCAGAAAAGAGGCTGAATCTTTCCCATTTGTTGAATGACTTCTGAAAAAAGGTTATGAAGTGATTTATCTCACAGAATCTGTGAATGAATACTATATTCAGGCTCCTCCTGAGTTTGATGGGAAGAGGTTTTAGAATTTTCCAAGGAAGGAGAGACATTTGATAAAAGAAGAAAACCATGGAGAGTTGTGAATTAATTGAGAAACAATTTGAGGTCTGCTCAATTGGATGAAAGAGGAAGCTCTCAAGAACAAGATTGAGAAGGCTGTGGCATCTCAGTGTCTGACAGAGTCTCTGTGTGCTCTTGTGGCCAGTCAGTACAGATGGTCTGGCAACATGTAGAGAATCATGAAAGCTCAACATTCAGAGATATTTTGCATTTCTATATACCAATAAACAAGCAGCAGAAAGAGAAATTGAGAAAACAAAGTCATTTACAATTGCACACAAATTTTTAAAATACATAGGAATAAACCTAACCAAAGAGGTGAAAGACCTGTACTCTGAAAACTACAAAATACTGATGAAAGAAATTCAATATGACACAAAGAAATGAGAAGATATTCCATGGTCATTGATTGGAAGAACACATATTGTTACAATACATATACTACCCGAAGCAATCTACACATGTAATACAATCCTTCTCAAAATACCAACAGCATTTTCCATAGTGTTAGAACAAACAATCCTAAAATTTGTATGGCACCACAAAAGACTATGAATAGCCAAAGCAATCCACGGTAGTAATGCTTGCACTGGACAAAATAGACTTTAAAACAAAGACTGTAGGGGCGCCTGGGTGGCGCAGTCGGTTAAGCGTCCGACTTCAGCCAGGTCACGATCTCGCGGTCCGTGAGTTCGAGCCCCGCGTCAGGCTCTGGGCTGATGGCTCAGAGCCTGGAGCCTGTTTCCGATTCTGTGTCTCCCTCTCTCTCTGCTCCTCCCCCGTTCATGCTCTGTCTCTCTCTGTCCCAAAAATAAATAAAAAAAAAAAATAAAAAAAAAAATAAAACAAAGACTGTAGCAAGAAACAAAGAGGGGCACTCCATAATGATAAGGGGATCAATATAACAAAAAGATACAGCCATTATAAATATCTACATAACCAAAATGGGAGCGCATACACATACCAACTATTAACAGATAAAAGGAAGAAATTGACACTGACACAATAATACTAGGGAATGTTAACACCTTATTAACATCAATAGATAGATCATTTAGACAGAAAAACAACAACAACAACAGCAACAAACTACTGTTAAATATCTCTGATGGATCTAATGGATACATTCAGAATATTCCACCCCCAAACGCAGAATACATATTCTCTCAAATGCACATGAAACATTTTCCAGAATAGATACCATGTTAGGCCACAAAACAAGTCTCAATAATAAAATGATTGAAATCATATCATACACCTTTACTGGCTAGAATAGTATGAAATTAGAAATGAATCACAAGAAAAAATCATAAAGAACAGAAATATATGGATACAAAATAACATGCTACTAAACAGTGAATAGGTCAACCAAGGAATCAAAGAAGAAATTTAAAAAATACATATAGACAAGTGAAAATGAGAACACACTGATCCAAAATCTTTGAGATGTAGCAAAAGCTATTCTAAGAGAAGTTTATAGAAATACAGGCCTACTTTAAAAAAATAATAAAGAACACACACACACACACACACACACACACACACACATCTTAACATCTAAAGGGGCTGCAAAAACAAAACCAAGCCCAAAGTCAGTAAAAGCAATAATAAAAATTAGAGCAGAAATAAATGAAATAGAAAATAGAAAATCAGTAGAACAAATCAATGTAATCAAGGGCTGATTATTTACAAAATCGACAAAATTGATAAAACCCTAGCCAGACTAATTTTAAAAAAAAGGAACATAAAAACAGAGTGCACTCAAATAAATAAAATCATACTGAAGGAGGAGGAAGAAATAGCTTACACTATAAAAAGGCAAAGAATCATTAGAAAATACTATGAAAAATTATATGCTAAAAATTGGGCAACTTAGAAGAAATCGATAAATTCTTAGAAACATATTACCTTCCAAAGCTAAATAAAAAAGAAATAGACAAATTGAACATATAGAGTACTGAGAATGAAATTGAATCAGAAATCAAAAAACACCCACCAAACAGAAATTTAGTACCACTTGGCTTCACAGATGAATTCTACCAAACATTTAAAGAATAGTTAATAACTATTCTGAAACTCTTCCAAAAAATAGGAGAGAAAATAAAACTTCTAAATTCATTCTATTAGGCCAAAAATATCCTGATACAAAGAACAGATAATGGCACTACAAAAAAGAAAACTGCACACCAATATCTCCGATGAACATACCTGCAAAAATCCCAAACAAAATATTAGCAAAGTGAATCCAACATTATATTTAAAAAGTTCAGTCACCAGGATCAATTGGGATTTACCTTAGGGATATAAGGGTGGTGCAATATTTGTAGATCAATCAACATGATACATTACATTAACAAGAGAAGGAATAAAAACATATAGTAGTCTGAGGAGATAAAGAAAAATTGTTTGATAAAGTACAACATCTGTTTATGATAGAATCTCTCAACAAAGACAAATAGAGGAAACATACTGAAACATAATTAAACCCATAAATTAAAACCCACAGGTAGCATCATACTCAATGATTAAATACTGAGAGCTTTTCCTCAAAGGTTGGGAACAAAACAAGATGTACACTCTCACTATGTTTATTCAACATAGTACTGGAAGATGTAGTTGTAGCAATCATTACAAAATGAATGAAAATGAATCCAAATTGGTAAGGAAGAGGTAAAATTTTCACTATTTGCATATGACATGATACAATGTATAGAAAACCCTAAATACCCCATTAA
The DNA here is from genome assembly GCF_018350155.1 of Leopardus geoffroyi. Classification (NCBI taxonomy): domain Eukaryota; kingdom Metazoa; phylum Chordata; class Mammalia; order Carnivora; family Felidae; genus Leopardus; species Leopardus geoffroyi. The sequence goes on from NC_059343.1 coordinate 74,658,784, forward strand.
ACATCTACTGGAATTGATAAATGAATTCAAATAGAGTTGGAAGATATAAAATTAATATACAGAAAACTGTTGCATTTCTATACAGTTATAATGAAGTAACAGAAAGAGAAATTATGAAAACAACCCCATTTTCAATTTCTGCAAAACAATAAAATACCTAATAAACTCACCCAAGGAAGGGAAATTGTTATAATCTGAAAATTATAAAACCAATATTTTTTAAATGTCCATACTATCCAAAGCAATCTACAGATTTAATGTAATGCTTATCAAAATGCCAATATTTTTCATAGAACTAGAGCAAACAATATGAAAGTTCATTTGGAAATACAAAAGACCCCTAATAGCCAAAACAATCTTGAAAAAGAAAAACAAAGCTGGAGATATCAATACCCCAGAGTTTTAAATAAACTACAAATCTGTATTAATCAAAACAATACAACCTTGGCATAAAAACAGACACCTAGAATAATGAAAACAGAATAGAGATGCCTGATGTAAACCTATGTTTACATGGCCAATGAATGTGCTAAAAAGTAAGGACCTCTTCCCAATTCTCTCCACAAGACAAAAATCACTCTAATACCAAGACGTTGCTAGATTGAAGAGTATAAACAACTGGAATCAAATGAGATAACTGGTGTTCAAGTCTTAAAATAATATGGCTACATCACATTAAAAAAAATCTGGGGCGCCTGGGTGGCGCAGTCGGTTAAGCGTCCGACTTCAGCCAGGTCACGATCTCGCGGTCCGTGAGTTCGAGCCCCGCGTCGGGCCCTGGGCTGATGGCTCAGAGCCTGGAGCCTGTTTCCGATTCTGTGTCTCCCTCTCTCTCTGCCCCTCCCCCGTTCATGCTCTGTCTCTCTCTGTCCCAAAAATAAATAAACGTTGAAAAAAAAATTAAAAAAAAATCTAAGTGTACATTAAACATCATAACAAACGTGTGTTATTTAAATTTATGCCTCATCTGGTAGACATTCTTAACCATTGTATATATAATAGACTTCAATATTTTTCTCTAATTTCTATCCTAGAAACCAACCTTTTAAATATGCAAAAATAAATCTCTTTAGTTGGTGGAAGAAGTGAAGAATATTATAATCCTTCTTAAAGCAGCTTGTAAACTTTGGATTTTTAATTATTATACCATCACACTCCAGCGATAAATCCAAAGACAAGTTTGCTACTTACTCAACAGAGATAGGATTCCTAACCTAGTTCTTAAACACAAATAAGACCAAAATCAGCAGATTCATCCTTGAACTCCAAAAATTATAAGTAAAAACCAAGATGTTTCAAATTCAAATCTAAAATGCTGCCAATTATAGGGTAAAAGGAAAGCAGATATTCACCCTGCAAAGTGGCTGTAAGAATTCTGAGTTCTTAGTTCTGGTTCAAGATGGCAACATAGGAAGACTCTGAACTCACCTCCTCCATGGAACACACCAAATTACACATATTAATAGGACAAATTTTCCTGAAGAATAATTTGAGACCTGATTAAACCGCTACTGAATAACCAAAGATAATTAGTGGGAAGAGAACTACAAGAAAGATGGAGACAGTAACAAAGGGAAACTCACCCTCAATCCTGTGAACAGCATAATACAAAGGGACCAGGAATATATCACTCTGTCCTTGGAAACAGAAAAAATCCTGCAGTTTAAAAGAGACAACACTAAAACTCTTGTAAGAGGCATATGAGCTACAGGAAACCTCTCCATGTCAGAGGGACTAGAGAAGTATACAGTTTATGTTCTTATATTACCTTAAACGCCAAGGTAAGAGCATTGTCTGGAAAACATCTTGGGTTGGTCTAACAGTCTCAGGGAGATTGTGACTTGAATGAGCCCATTGTCCACAAGCCCCTACCAGCTCTAGTTCCACTGTGACACAGAAAAAGAAGCTTGGTTTAAAAGGACTGAGAAGCCCCTCCCACCTTAAAAGCCTATACATGAGCAGTGTCTAGACCTCATAAGGGGCAGGTATGGAAGCTGTAATTAGTCCCAATCCCATAACTGGCAGATCAGATCATCACAGAAAGCTTATGACCACAGCAAGATAAGGGTCCAAAAGCCCACTCCAGACACTCTGTGGTGAAAGAGAACAGAAAACCAGCTGCAATTTTATAGTTTTTAAAAATATTTATTTATTTATTTATTTATTTATTTATTTATTTTTGAGGGGAAGGATATAGAGGTAGGAAACAGAGAATCCCAGGCAAGCTCCATACTGTCAGTGCAGAGCCAGACTCAGAGCTCAACTCACAAACCTTGAGATCATGACCTGAGGTGAGATCACGAATCAGATGTTTAACCAATTGAGTCACCCAGGTGCCCTGGTAGTTTTTGTTTTAAATTAAAATTTTTTTACTCTTTAAAATTTGTCTTGCATTTTTTTTTCTCTTTTTGGTTTTGTTCTTTTCTTTTTACTTCTCCTTTTTTTAATTGTATTTTTTCCTTTTTTTTACATTATCATTTTTTTCTTTATTCTTTCTGTAAGAAGCCATACTTTAAAAGGGTAACTAGCATATACAGTCACAGCTCCATTCAGTCAGCAAAATTTGCCAAGCACATACAGTGTATACAGGAGACACCATTTATAAGACCTTCAAGTTTAAGACTAGTAGCCATTTTGCCTAATACATAAAACAAACACAAAAAGTCAAACAAAATAAGGAGACAGAGGAATACAGTTCAAAATTAAAAAAAAGGGAAAACCTCAAAGAAGAACTAAATAAAACAGAGATAAAAAATATGCCTGAAAAAGAATTCAAAGTAATGGTTGTAAAGATACCAGGCTGGAGAGAAAAGAGGATGAATTCAGGGTGACCTTCAACAAAGAGATGGAAAGTATTAAAAAGAACCAATAATATTTGAAGAGTCCAATAACTGAAATTAAAAGAAAACACTAAAGTTAATCAAGTTAATGGATGCAGAAGAACATAATGGAAAGCACACAACATGAACAGAAAAAAGAGGTAATAATTTTTAAAAATGAGAACAGATAAAGAGATCTCTTGGACAACATAAAGCATGCAAACATTCACATAAAAAGGGGTCTCAGGGGGCGCCTGGGTGGCTCAGTGGGTTAAGCGTCCGACTTCAGCTCGGGTCACGATCTCGCAGTCTGTGAGTTCGAGCCCCGCGTCAGGCTCTGGGCTGATGGCTCAGAGCCTGGAGCCTGCTTCCGATTCTGTGTCTCCCTCTCTCTCTGCCCCTCCCCCATTCATGCTCTGTCTCTCTCTGTCCCCAAAATAAATAAACATTAAAAAAAAATTAAAAAAAAAGAGGTCTCAGAGGATAAATAGAACGACAAAGATGTAAAAATTTTATTTGAAGAAACAATAACTGAAAAATTCCATAACCTAGGGAAGAAAAAATAAACATTCAAATCAAAGAAGCATAGAATTCCAAACAACATGAACTCAAGGAGATCCATACCATGGCACATAATGATTGAAATGTCAAAAGTTAAAGATAAGAGAGAATCTTAAAATCGGGAAGAGAGAGTGGGGCGCCTGAGTGGCGCAGTCGGTTAAGCGTCCGACTTCAGCCAGGTCACGATCTCGCGGTCCGTGAGTTCGAGCCCCGCGTCAGGCTCTGGGCTGATGGCTCAGAGCCTGGAGCCTGTTTCCGATTCTGTGTCTCCCTCTCTCTCTGCCCCTCCCCCATTCATGCTCTGTCTCTCTCTGTCCCAAAAATAAATAAATGTTAAAAAAAAATTTAAAAAAAAAAAAAAAAAATCGGGAAGAGAGAAACAAAAAGTTACCTGAAAGGAAGAACCTAAAAGGAAGAACTTATAAGACTGTAGGCTGATTTTTCAGCAGAAACTATGCAGGCCAGAAGGAAGTGACATGATACGTTCACGGTGCTGAAAGGAAAACCTACAACCAAGAATACACTAAATGGGAAGGTGATCATTCAAATTTGAAAGAGAGATATTTTCCCAGACAAACAAAAGTTAATAGGCTTTATGACCATGAAACCATCCTTGTAAGAAATGTTAAAGGAACTACTTTAAATGGAAAAGAAATGGACAATATTAGACGTATAAAAAGTATGAATAAAAAGATATAAAATGTAACAAAATATACATAAAATACGGAGAAGGAAGCATAAAAGGAAGAGAAGGGGAAAAAGAAAAAGAGATTTTTCTTTTTTCTGTTTTTTAAAAATTTATTTGGACTTAAATGGCCATGATATTAATATGGACTGCTATTTACTTAAGATGTTATACATGAACCTCATGGTAACCACAAACCCCAAACCTATGATGGATATACAAAAAAAAAAAGAAAGAAATGCAGACAAAACACTGTAGATACTCAACAATCACAAAGAAGTACAGGAGCAAGGGAAGAAAGGAATGAAGAATACATATAAAAACAAGAAGAAAACAAATTTTAAAAATGGCAGTAAGTACATACCTATCAAAAATTACTTTAAATAGGGGTGCCTGGGTGAGTCAGTTGCTTAAGCCTCTGACTTTGACTCAGGTCATGATCTCGCAGTCTGTGAGTTCGAGCCCCACATCTGGCTCTGTGCTCACAGCTCAGAGCCTGGAGCTTGCTTCAGATTCTGTTCCCTCCTTCTCTCTCTGCCCCTGCCCCACTCATGTTCTGCCTCATTTTGTCTCTCAAAAATAAATAAATGTTAAAAAAATACTTTAAATACGAATGCCTTAAATGAACCAATGAAAAGACATAGAGTGATGAAATGAATTAAAAAACAATACCCATATATGCTACCTACAAGAGACTCACCTCAGATTCATACACACTGAAAGTTAAGGGATGGAAAACATTCACCATGCAAATGGAGAAAAAAAAATTCATTGGGTAGCAATATTTATATCAGACAAAAAAGACTTTAAAACAAAAACTGCAACAAGAGACCAAGAAGGGCATTACGCAATGATAAAGGAATCAATCCAACAAGGGAGTAAAACAATTGTAATGTCTACACATCCAACACTAGAGCACCTAAATATATAAAGTGAATATTAACAGACATAAAGAAAGAAGTTGATGGTAATACAATTAAAGTAGGGGACTTTCACACCCCACTTACACTGATGGATAGATAATCCAAGCAGAAAATCAAGGAAACAGTGGCTGTGGATAACATACTGGACATGATGGATAAAGCATACATATTCAGAACATTCCATCCTAAAACATCAGAATACATAATCTTCTCAAGTGCACAAGGAACATTTTCCAGTTAGGCCACAAAATAAGTCTCAACAAATTCCAAAAGTTTAAAGACACACCATGCATATTTTCTGACCACAATGTTATGAAACTAGAAATCAACCAAAGGAAAAAAATCTGTAACACCACAAATACATGAAGGTTAAATAACATGCTACTAAACAATGAATGGGTCAACCAAGAAATCAAATTAGAAACCAAAATGTATGTGGACACAAATTAAAATACTTGTGATGCAGCAAAAGCAGTTCTAAGAGGAAAGTTAACAGCAATACAAGCCTACCTTGAGAAGCATGAAAAATCTCAAGTAAACAACCTAACCCTACAATTAAAGCATCTAGAAAAAAGAGGAGGAGGAGGAAGAAGAGGAAGAAGAGGAAGAAGAAGAAGAAGAAGAAGAAGAAGAAGAAGAAGAAGAAAAGAAACACAAAAACTAGCAAAGGAAAGAAAATAATAAATATTAGAGCAAAAAGGAAGGATATAGGAACTTAAAAAAAACCAACAACAATAAACCAGGAGGTGGTCCTTTGAAAAGATCAACAAAATTGATAAACCTCTAGTAAGATACATTAATAAAAGAGAGAGGACCCGGGGCATCTGGGTGGCTCAGTCGGTTAAGTGTCAGACTTTGGCTTAGGTCATGAGCTCACAGTTTGTGTTTTCAGCCCCGCATCTGGCTCTGTGGTGACAGTTTGGAGCCTGGAGCTTGCTTCGGATTCAGTGCCTCCCTCTCTCTGCCCGTTCTCTGCTTGTGCTCTCCATCTCTCCCAAAAATATAAATTATCATTAAAATAATTAAAAAATAAAATTAAAAAAGACTCACATTGAAGAAATAGAGAGAGAGAGGGCCTATATAAGCAAAACCACAAATGAACAGGAGAAATAACAATCAAAACCACAGAAATACAAGCATTTTTAACAGAATATTATGAAAACCTATATGCCAACAAATAGGACTACTTGGAAGAAATGGATAAATTCCTTGAAACATATAACATACAAAATTGAAGCAGGAAGTAATAGAAAATTTGAAGAGACTGATTTACAACAATGAAGTTGAATCAATAATCAATAAACTCCAAAAAAACAAAAGTCCATGACCAAATGGCTTCATAGGTGAATTCTACCAATCATTTGAGATGAGTTAATACATATTGATACCTAAGTATTCCATAAAAATGGAAGAGGAAGGACAACTCCAAACTTCATTCTATGAGGCCAGTATCACCCTGACACTAAAATCATACAAAGACACGATTGAAAACAGAACTACAAGCTAATATCTCCTATTAACATAGACTCAAAAAAATTCTCAACAAAATACTAGCCAAAAGAATCTAAGAATACATTAAAAAATCATTCACCATGATAAAGTGGAATTTATTCCTGGGATTCAAGGGTGGCTCAATATTTGCAAATCAATCAACGTGATACATCACATCAATAAGACAAATGCTAAGAAGTATATGATCATTCCAATATATGAGGAAAAATCTTTTGACAAATACAACATCCATTCACAGTAACAACTCTCTTCGAAGTAGGTCTAGAGTTAACATATCTCAAAATAATAAAGGTCCTATATGAGAAACCCACAGCCAATATCATACTCAATGGTGAAAAACTGAGAGCTTTTTTTCCTAAGGTCAGGAATAAGACAAGGATGTCCACTGTCCCCGGTTTATTCAACATAGTTCTGGAAGTCCTAGCCACAGTAATTTGATAACAAAAAGAAATAAAAGGAATCCAAATCAGTAAGGAAGAAGTAAAACTCTAACTATTTGCAGATGACATGGTGCTATAGATAGAAAACCCTAAAGACTCTACCATAAAACTGCTGGAACTGGTAGATGAATTCAATAAGTCCAAGGATACAAAATAATGTACAGAAACCTGTTGCTTGGCCATACCCCAATAATGAAGCAGGAAAAAGAGAAATTAAGAAAAAGTCCTATTTACAATTGCACCCAAAACAATAAAATGTCTAGTAATAAACTTAACCAAAGAGGTGAAAGACCTGTATTCTGTAAACTATAAAACACTGATGATATAAATCCAACATGATGCAAAGAATGGGAAAGACTTTCATTTCCATGCTCATGGGCTAGAAGAAAAATATTGTTAAAATGTCTATACTATGCAAAGAAATCTACATACTTAATTCAATTTCTATCAAAATGCTAACAACATTTTTCACAGAACTAGAACAAACAATTTTAAAATCTATAGGGAACCACAAAAAAAAACCATGAAATATCCAGCGCAATCTTGAAAAAGGAAAAAAAAAAACTGGGTGTATCACAATTCCAGACTTCAAGTTATAATACAAAGAGATAGTAATTAATACAGTATGGTATTAACATAAAATACAATCAATGGAATAGATCAATGGAATAGAACAGAAAACCCAGAAATGAACCCATGATTAAATGGGCAACTAAGCTTTGGATTTATGACAGCTGGATGCAAAAGAATGAAACTGTACCATTTTTTCACCATACACAAAAATAAACTCAAAATTAATTAAAGATCTAAATGTGATACCTGAAAACATAAAAATCCTTGAAGAGAGCCCAGGCGGTAATCTCTGACACTGGCCATAGGAGCATTTTTCTACATAGGTTTTCTGAGGCAAAGGAAATAAAAGCAATATTAAGTATTAGGACTACATCAAAATAAAAAGTTTCTGCACAGCGAAGGAAATAATCAACACAACTAAAATACAACTTATACAATTGGAGAAGATGTTTGCAAATGACATATCTAATAAAGGGTTAGTATCCAAAGTATCTGATAAAGTGTTAGTATTCAAAATATATGAAGAACTTACAAAACTCAACACCCCAAAACCAAATAGTTCAATTAAAAAATGGGCAGACAATATGAACAGACATTGTTCCAAAGAAGTCATCAAGATGGCCAACAGACATGTGAAAAGGTGGCTCAACATCACTCATCATGAGGAAAATGCAAATTAAAACTACAATGAAATATCACTTGACACTTTTCAGAATGTCTAAAATCAAAACCACAAGAAACAAGTATTGTGAGGATGTGGAGAAAAAGGAACCCTCATGCATTGTTGGTGGGAATGCACATTGGTGCAGCAAATGTGGAAAACATTATGGTAGTTCCTCAAAAAATCAAAATAAAATTTTCATATGATCCAGTAATTACACTACTGGGCATTTACCCAAAGAATATGAAAACCGAGGTGCCTGGGTGGCTGAGATGGTTGAGTGTCCAACTCTTGATTTTGGCTCAGGTCATTATCTCACGATTTTTGGGTTCAAGCCCCACATCAGGCTCTGTGCACTGGCAGCACCAGAGCCTGATTGTGATTCTCTGTCTCCCTATCTCTGCCCCTCCCCTGCTCACACACACACACACACACTCTCTCTCTCTCTCTCTCTCTCTCTTTCTATTTCTCTCTCTCAAAATATATAAAACATTTTAAAAATATGAAAACAGCAATTTGGAAAAAATATACACACATGTATATTTACTGCAGCGTTATTCACTGTAGCCAAATTATGGAAGCAATCCAAGTTTTCAGAGATAGGTAATTTAATATATTAATAATATATATTAATATTAACATATTAATATTAATTATATATATATTACACAGAATTACTCAGCCATGAAAAGAATGAAATTTGGTCATTTGAAACAACAAAAATGGATCTAGAGGCCTAATTCTAATTGAAATTAGTGAGTCAGAGAAAGACAGATCCCATATGATTTCACTCATATGTGGAACTTCAGAAATAAAAGAAATGAACAGATACAAAAGAGACACACCAAGAAAACAGACTCTTAACTGTAAAGAACAAATAGATGGTTACAAAAGGGGAGGTGAGTGAAGGAATGGGTAAAATAAATGGAGGGGATTAAGAATACACTTTTCGTGATGAGCACTGTGTAGTGTATAGAATTATTGAATCAATGTATTATATACCTTAAACTAATATAACACCTTATGTTAGTATTATTGGAATTAAAATAAATTAAAAATTAAAAAAATAAAATAGATCTTAGGAGCAGTTATTAGTGCCAATGATAAATCCAACTATGTTGTGGTGACATAATGTGATCTCTAGATTTGAACATACTCAATGGTGTAATTAATATACCATTATACTTATAGGTGTTACCTATAAGTTCAAATATTGAAAACTTATGTCAGATAATATAACAAACATTTGAGATGAGATATTTTTATTAATCCTCATATTAATAAATTGGGAATTGTAATTGATCTTATTTTACAGATGATGAAAACAAGGCACATCAAATATTATTTACCTGCCCAAGATCACACAGCTATTAAGTGATCGAATTTGGATTTGAACCCAAGCAATGTGACTCCAAAGTTTTTGCTCCTTAACCATTATCCTGTATTTTGAGTACATAACAACTTTTCTTTGCCACCTCTCATTGTTCTTGGAATTCAAGCAGATTGAACGGAGCCAAATATATCTCTCCTCTCCCACCCAGTAAGTTCTCAATACTCAAGCTAACTTAGGAGTTTCATCCACAATTAAGATATAAGACAAATTTTATTAACTGACGAACTAAGATGACAATTAATGGCTATGCAGTTGAAAGTGTAGAAAATATTAGAAGTGCTAAAAGAAGATGTAAGAACAAGTGGGTATTTAAAAGATAATAGCATTTATTCTTTTTTGCTTTGTGTTCAAAACAAGAATTGAAAAACACATGTCCAGGTGATAAGGTTTCACTTGGACTTTCCCACGAAATAGTTTCCAAAGTATTATTTAAGTAATTCAGATGCAAAGATACTAGAGCTGAGTACACAGTTTCAAGATACCTGTTTTTTAAATCAATTCTCAAGATGACCTGTTATCACTGGGACCTCACTAAGATTTCTATGAATCAGCTTAATATTTTCTTCTACAACTTTAGCATAATGAATGCCAGCACAGATCACTAGGGAAATAAATTGAATTTGGAGTAAATATTTTACCTAAAAAAAAATATAAGTTACTTGAAAATTATGTTTGTGATAGATATTTTTATTTGGATAAACCAGTTGTATTTTAGAACTTTTGGGTATGTAGGAGTTTTAGATATCCATTTGGTATATAAATTTAAAAATTTATTATTGAATAGAAAATAAGCACCTTTAATTCATATGAATATTTATGAAGCACTTTATAGATCAAAATGCCTGCCAAATGAAGTTTGTAGATAAGAACTAATAAATTTGAAGAACATAAAGTTTATTTTAAAAACTTTTCGGGTGGTATGAATCCAGAAGCACATCTTTTCTTACCTTTCCATCTAATTTGAAATATACAGAGCAGTTTTGATTTTATCACAAAGTATTCTATCACTTCTCTGCAATAAAAAAGGTTTTTCAACAAAGTGGACTTTTTCATGATTACTTTTTAATGAAAAGTTTATTTTGCACTATAGTACAAAACCTAGTTATGTACACTACATTGCTCTATTTCTGTTCAAACAATAGTTTGGCGATTTCTAATGATTCAGGTGTTGAATACAAATGTTCCAGTATATAGCAGCAGCATTTCAAAATGTCAGCATGACTCTGGCACTTTTATTTTAATGAATAAAAGGTCTTCAATATAACTTAATCTATGCACAGTTTTTAGTAATATCACTTGGGGGATCAGTTATGCTTTAGCTGTTTCTTTCAAGAGATTTCACACATAATGATGTCACTGTTTTATGCCTATAACTAGATTGTTCTTCATTATATTACCTACATAACAATATAATTTTAAGTGAGTCCTAGAGAAAATAAGTGTTTTTTTTTTGAGAGCAAAGAGAAATGAAATTACATCTACCTCTTTTTTTCATAGAGGAAACAAATGGAACGATGGAAGTGTTTGCATTTGTACACTTGTTTTGGTTCTATCCACAAAAGAAAAGCTGAATATCTAACACAGGTTTTGAAATATATAGCAAACACACCTTTCCAGTGCTTGCCATGTCCAAATATTCTGAAATAAAGGATAAAGTTTGCTTTCTATAAATTGAGCATCACAACAAGGTGCACAGTAAGTACAACAAAAGTATCCATATGATGTCCCTAGAGATTGTTTACCTTAAAATCCAAACTCCTAGTCACAAAGTATATAATGGATGCCATGTTAAGTATTTTAGAATATATAAATGTACACATATAAGAATATTTGGAAAAATGACTACAAAGAGAAAATCACTTTATTGAGTTGAAAAATATGTTCATATTACAAGTTGCACATTTTATCTCCCATTTGTATTAAGCATTATCAATCCATTGCTTCAAAAGCAACTCTAGGTGTCAGAGTTTTCGAGAAGTTTTAATCAAAAATCCTGTAAGACTTTATACCTCTTTACTAACATCACCAAGGTTTCATTTACACAAGATAAGTATGTTCCTCAGGTCTAATGTACAGCATGGTGATTACAGTTAAAAACATTGTATTGTATACTTGCAATCTGTTAAGAAGGTAGATCTTATATTAAGTCTTTTCAACACACACACAAATGGTTATCATGTGAATATAATGGATATGTTAATTAGTTTAATTTCAAAATGTAAACCTATCAAAACATCAAGTTGTAAACCTTAAATATATATTGTTCATATGTTAATTATATATAAATAAAACTGTTAAAAAAATCTTGTGAGAGAAAAGGAATATGTTGTCTTGGTGCCTTTTGATGCTTAATAGATGAATGTATCACAGGCTAACAATATCTTTTGGTAATTTTATTACATTTTCGTTTGGGATATATTATATCAACTAAGAGGATGAATATCAAAAATTATAAGTAATGATACTATTTAGTGATTAATTTTAAGGAAAAACATAAAGATGAAAAATGGTGAATTTTATTTTAGTAGTAATTTACAACACAAAATGTTACATGTACACAAAAGGAGTTAATATACTGGAGATTATTATTTTTTTATAATTTATTTCATGATTAAAGGCATTTTTGCTAGTAATAAATATACATAACTATTGGGAAATATGTTGAACACAATTCTAATCAAAATTAGAGCAGTTAAATTTAAATTTTTATTAGAAAACTAATTGTTAATATAGATAAAACATACATGGAACATGTTCAATTTATATTCCTTTCCTATTTGATTGTATTTGTAGTTCTTCCTAAATTAAATATTATCAAACAGGACCAGGACAAATCTGGATTGGAGGTATCAATATAACATGAATTTCCTTAATTTTTTTTCAATGTCAAAATTTATCTATATTTATACCTATAATTTTCTTTCTTCCCCTCTCAGAAAAAAACATCTGGTCTCTTACTCTCAAAGGTCCTAGATTCTTTTTTCTTCCCTTCCCTCACATCAGGATTTTTCTTAATTTAGTTTCAATTTCTCACTTGACACCAAAACGTTTTCCTTTATTATAAAAACAAATTTAAAAAGTTCCCATTCACAGAAGGAAACAAAAATAAATGCCAAAAGTCATAAATCCAGATGCCCTAAAGATGCAATGAATTTTTCAATTCCCTTCAGTTCAAAATTCTAAATAATCTATCTACTATTAATCTATTAAAACTCATTACCCAGACCATTCTGTAAATCCTTCCCATACCACTCTAAAATGTACTATGATACTCCAAAGTCACGAACTAAAAACCCCAATAGCTTCTTTTCATTCTTTACCTTAGTTTTCTTTGTCATTTGACACATTTAACATGCTTCACTACTTTCTGGCTGTTGCAATTCTTTATATTCTTCTAGCCCTCCTCTTCCTACTTTTCTGACCTCTCCTTAGTCACATGTACCTATGCACTTTACTTCTCTGGTCCCATTTACTCTTCTTGCAAAACTATGCTGTTTCCTGGATTATTAATTTTTTTTTCTTTTTGGCTCTCATCTCTATACATAACAAAGATACAAACTGACACTCTCCCTACCTAGCATGATTCACAGATATGATTTGTTTGATCAAATTAAGCATGTATTCTCTAGTTTACCATATAGTTTACTGGTTTACTAGTCTCTAGTTTACTATAAACAACTTGCTTTTCAAACTTATTTTTTCAAGGTTTTATTTTAATTCCAGTTAGTTAACACAAAGTGTTATGTTAAATTCAGGTGTACAATATTGTAATTCAACAATTCCATATATCACATTGTGCTCATCATGACAAGTGCACTCTAAATCCCCATCACCTTTAACCCATCGCCACAACCACCTCCCCTATAGCAACCATTAGTTTGTTCTCTATAGTTAAAATTCTGTTTCTTGGTTTGTCTTTCCCTCTTTTTTGTTCTTTTGTTTGTTTCATTTGTTTCTTAAATTTCACATATAAACGTAATCACATGGTATTTGTCTTTCTCTGACTGACATTATTCTTAGCAATATACTCTCTAGCTCCATCCATGTCATTGGAAATAGCAAGATTTCATTCAGTTTTATGGCTGAGTAATACTCCAGTGTGTGTGTCTGTGTGTGTGTGTGTATACCATCTTTTCTTATCCATTCATCAACCACTGGACACTTGGGCTGCTTCCACAATTTGGCTATTGTTGATAATGCTGCTATAAACATACAGGTTTATGTATCCCTTTAAGTTAGTGTTTTGGCATTCTTTGGGTAAATAACCAGTAGTGCAAATTGCTGGATTATAGGGTAGTTCTATTTCTACATTTTTAAGAAAACTCCATACTATTATTCCAGAGTGGATTCATCAGTTCGCATTCACGTCATCAGTGCAAGAGGGTTCCATTTTATCCATATCCTTCCATTTTATCCGTATCCTTACCAACACCTGTTGCTTCTTGTGCTACTGATTTTAGCCATTGTGACAGGTGTGAAGTGATGTCACATTATAGGCTTGATTTCTATTTCCCTGATGTTAAGTGATAATGAGTATCTTTTCATGTGTCTGGTGACCATTGTAGACCTTCTTTGGAGAAATGTCTGTTCATGTCTTCTGTCCATTTTTAATTGCATTGCTTGTATTTTGGGTGTTGAGCTTTATAAGTTCTTTATATATTTTGATACTAAACCTTTATCGAATATGTCATTTGTAAATATCTTTGCCAATTATATAGGTTGCCTTTTAGTTTTGTTGATTATTTCTCTCACTGTACAGAATCATTTTATTTTAATATAGTCCCAATAGTTTATTTTTACTTTTCTTTCCCTCCTTGAAAGAAGGTGTTAAGGCTCATATCAAACAAGCAACTTCTTGTGTTCTCTTTTGATATTTTTATGATTTCAGGTCTCACATTTAGGTCTTTCATCCATTTTGAGTTTATTTTTGTAGATGGTGTAAGAAAGTGATCCAGTTTCTTATTTTCATGTGTTGCTGACCACTTTTCCCAACACCATTTGTTGAAGAGACTATTTCCGACTGGATATTCCTTCTTGTTTTGTGGAAGATTAATTGAACATATAATTGTGGGTTTATATCTGGGATTCTATTCTGTTCCATAGACGCATGTATCTCTTTTTGTGCCAGTACCATACAATATTTATTACTAGATCTTTGTAATATAACTTGAAGTCTAAAATTGTGACTCCTCCAGCTTTGCTTTCCTTTTTTCAAGATTGCTTTGGCTATTTAGGGTTTTTTTGTAGTTCCATACAAATTTTAGGATGGTTTGTTCTAGTTCCATGAAAAATACTGGTGGTAATATGATAGGGATTGCCTTAAATCTTTAGATTGCTTTGGGTACTAAACTCATGTTAAGAATATTTGTTCTTCCAGGAGGTAGGAGATAGTTAATATGATCAAGTAGTAGGGGGACCCTGGGTGTACCTCGTCCCTGGAACACAGCTAGATTAACATCAAATCATTTTGAATGCCTAGGAAATCAATCTTAAGATTAAGAGAACAGTCTTCACAATTAGAGAGTGAGAACATGTCAGGTACGAGGTGCAGAGGTGTGAATTGGGGAAGAGAAAAGCAGTGTTGCCATGGAGGGGAGGGTGATCTTTTCATGGAGAGAGAGAGAGAGAGCAACACAATCAGTTTTGTTCCAGAAAAAACACTTGTACAAAACCATTTACTTGGGATTCAAGAGGAACTATCACAATATTTGACAAGTAGTGGAACTTAAAATTTATGTTTTAAAAGCCTGCACCATTCACCAGAGTTGAGCTGGGTGGGCAGCCGTACTCCTGGGGAGAAGGAAGGCAGAAGCTCAGGAGCAGACAGGATGGTGTAGGGATCACCTGGGTCGCACTGGGAGAGAACATACATTTAGAATACATTTGGCATACATTAGGAAGAGGGTATATTACCTCCCCAAGGACAAAAGACCCAGTGGGCACCATTAAACATCCCGTTCATCTGTAAGGGACAGAAGCACATGCAGAGGGCAGATAACCTGGTCAGTGCTTTTCTCTGTGCTTCAGTATAAATTCCAAGCACCTGGGTGGCCACATAACTGCTTTTCTGGCAGAAAATAGCACCAGACACAGCACTGCAAGGCTCTCTTCCAGAGGAGGGCAACAGGTCCACACCAGCGAGGTCCTTTAAGATTTGGAGTCATGAATTCCAGCTACGTGGCAGAAATAAAACAGAGGATAACTGTGTTACCAGACATGCTGACAGCCTAGGCACAGACAAGATGAGGTCAGGGACCTAACAGAAGCCTGGGACACAAGAGGGGAGATTGTTCACTTTTCTGTGAGGGCTTCATGAACAGTGGTGGGTGTGGGCTTCTCTCTTTGAGAATTAGAGAGTGGGGTGACTCCATATTCTCCACACACACCAGCAGGTCATACTTCAGTGATCAACACAGCACTCACAGGGGAGACTAGAACCATTTGCACCAAACCCTATGTCCTGTACCCTGCAGGTGCAGGACAGGTCTGACTGTGAGCCACAGCAGTGGGCCTCTCCACCAGGGGATCAGCACAGGCCTCCTACATGCAACTAGTTTACTGATAAAGTAATCAGCTTCATTTCTGATGGAAATATGACCAGAATTTTTTTTATTCCTTTTTGAATAAGACGTATTTGTTTGTTTTATTCCTTTTCTCTTTTGGGGGGTAAGCTTTTTTTTTAATCAGTCTTATTGTAGCAAATCAAAGCACACCTGGTAAGAGGTTCAAACACTCCCCACTGAAAACAAGGAGGGACTCTGCATAGGATTGACCTGGGGGTAAGTATAGCCAAAACTCAGCAGCAGAGTGCACAGAGAGCATACACCAGAAAACCTTCCTGAAGTGTGAGGCCCTTGACAGTGTATCACCCCTTTTTAACATAGTACTAATCTCAGGATCAGGAAACATAATGAGCTTTCATACCTCACAAAACACAGAAGTCTAGACAAAAAGAGAAAACAAAGAAATTCTCCCCAAAAGAATGTTCAAGAAGCAACTACATCCAGGGATTTACTCAAAACAGATATGAGCAATATATCTGAAAAAAACAAAAACAAAAACAAAACAACAGTCATGAGAATACTAACTCAGCTTGAAAGAAGCATAAAAGACATCAGAGAAACCCTTCCTATAGAGATAAAAGATCTAAAAACTAGTCAGGCGAAAAGAAAAATTGCTATAAAAATATAATGATAAAAACAGACTAGATGTAATCACAATGAGGAAGGAAGAAGCTAAAAAAATGAATAGGTGATATAGAAGATAAAATTATGGAAAATAACGAATCTAAAAAGAAGAGGGAAAGAAAACTATTAGATCACAAATATTTACTTAAGGAAATCAGTGATTCTCTAAAGCACAATAATATCTGTATAAAAGGTGTCCGATAAGAAGAGTGGGAAAAGGGGGGGCAGGTTTATTCGAACACATTATATACAGAGAACTCCCCTCAAAATAAACAAAAACAGGTCAAACGAACATATCACAGTGAAATTTGTAAAATTCAAAGATAAAGAGAAAATTCTGAAAGCAACTAATCAATAGGTATTTAATGTACAAGGAAAGCCAGAAAATGTTCTCAGCAGACCTGTCTACAGAAACTTGCCAGGACAGAAATGAGTGGCATGACATATTCAATGTGCTAATTGGGAAAAATATGCAACCAAGAATACTTTATACAGCAAGGCTGTCATTCAGAATAGAAAGAGAGACAAACAATTTCCAAGACAAGCAATAACTAAAGGAATTTGTGAACACTAAATGAGTTCTGCAATAAATATTAAAGGGGACTTAATCAGTGGGAAAGAGAAACAAAAAGCAACAAAGACCAGAAAGTAACAGAGATAATCTACAGCAATAGCGATTTTACAGGTTAATATAATGGAAATAAGTGCATATCTATCAATAATTACTCTGAATGTAAATGGACTAAATGCTCCAATCAAAAGACAAAGGGTATCAGAATGGATTAAAAAAAAAGACCCATTGATATGCTGCCTATAGGAGACTCATCTTAGACCCAAAAACAACTGCAGATTGAAAGTGAGGAAATGGAAAACGATTTGTCATACTAATGTACAACAGCAACAACAAAAAGCTGGAGTAGCTATACTTATATCGTACAAACTAGGTATTAAACCAAAGACTGTAATACGTGATGAATAAGGGCACTATATCATAATAAAGTGGTCTATTGAACAAAAAGACTATTACAACAATTGTAAATAATTAGATACCCAATTTGGAGGAAGCCAAATATATAAATCAATTAATAACAAACTGAAAGAAACTCCTTGATAATAATACAATAATAGTGGGGAACTTTAACACCCCACTTACAACAATGGATAAATCATTTAAGCAGAAGTATAACAAGGAATCAATGGCACTGAATGATACACTGGACCAGGTGGACTTAACAGATATACTCAGGGCATTTCTTTATTTTTTTAAGCTTCTTTATTTATTTTATCTTTTTTAAATACGAAATTTATTGTCCAATTTGTTTCCATACAACACCCAGTGCTCATCCCAACAGGTGCCCTCCTCAGTATCCATCACCCACCCTCCCCGCCCCCCACCCCATCAACCCTCAGTTTATTCTCAGGTTTTAAGAGTCTCTTATAGTTTGTCTCCCTCCCTCTCTGTTTTTTTCCATCCCCTTCTCCATACTCTTCTGTTAAGTTTCTCAAGATCCACATAAGAGTGAAAATATGGTATCTGCCTTTCTCTGTATGACTTATTTCACTTAGCATAACACTCTCCAGTTCCACCCACATTGCTACAAAAGGCCATATTTCATTCTTTCTCATTGCCACGTAGTATTCCATTGTATATATAAACCACAATTTCTTTATCCATTCATCAGTTGATGGACATTTATGCTCTTTCCATAATTTGGCTGTTGTTGAGAATGCTGCTATAAACATTGGGGTACAAGTGCCCCTATGCATCAGCACTCCTGTATCCCTTGGGTAAATTCCTAGCAGTGCTATTGGTGGGTTATAGGGTAGATCTATTTTTAGTTTCTTGAGGAACCTCCACACTGTTTTCCAGAGTGACTGCACCAGTTTTCATTTCCACCTACAATGCAAAAGGGTTCCTGTTTCTCCACATCCTTACCCAAAGCAATCTACACATTCAATGCAATCCCAATCAAAATTGCATCAGAGCATTTCATACTAAATCAGCAGAATACACATTATTTTTGAGTTCACATGGAACATTCTCCAGAATAGATCACATACTGGGTCATAAATCAGCCCTCAGCAAGTACAAAAAGAATGAGATTGTGCCATGCATATTTTCAGACAACAATAGTATGAAACTTGAAATCGACCACAAAAAAAATTGGAAATACAACAAATACATTGATATTAAAGAAAATCCAAAAAATATTAAATAAGTTAACCAGGAAATTAAATATATATATATATATATATACATATATATATATTTCCCATATATATATATTTCATATATATATATATATATATTTATATATATATATATTTCATATATATATATATATATATATATATATATATATATATGGAAGCAATTGAAGATGAAAACACGACAGTCCATAACCTTTGGGATACAGCAAAGGCAGTCATACGAGGGAAGTATAAAGCAACACAGGCCTTCTGCAAGAAGTAAGAAAAGACTCAAATAGACAACCTCACATCACACCTAAAGGAGCTGGGGAAAAAAGCACAGAAAACCTAAAACCCACAGAAGAATGGAAATAATAAAGTATAGAGAAAAAGTAAAATATAGAATTAAAAATAAAACAGAACACATCAATAAAACTAGAAGCTGGTTCTTTGAAAGAATTAACAAAATTGAGAACCCTCTAACTAGACTTATAAAAAAGAATAGAAAAATGACACAAATAGATAAAATCATGAATTAAAGAGGAAAGATCATAACCAATACTACAGAAATATAATCAATTATAGAAGAATAGTATTAAAAGTTATATGGCAACAAACTTGGCACTCTGGAAGAAATGGACAAATTCATAGAAAATTACCAACGACCCAAACTGGAACAGGAAGAAATAGGAAATTTGAGCAAATAACCAGCAAAGAAATTGAACCAGTAAACAAAAATCTCCCAACAAACAAGAGTCCTGGACCAGTGGGATTCTCTGTGACATTCAATGAAGAATTTAATGAAGAGTTTAACGAAGATAAATGAAGATTTAACAAAGATATTTAATGAAGAGTTAATACCTATTCTCAAACTGTTTGAAAAAAATAGAAAGAGAAGAAAAACTTCAAAACTCATTCTACAAAGCCAGCATTACATTGATTCCAAAATCAGACAAAGACCCCACTAAAAAGAATTACAGTCCAATATCCCTGATGAACATTGAGGCAAAAATTCTCAAGAAGATAGTAGCAAATCAAATTCAACAGTACATTAAAAGAATTATTCACCATGATCAAGTAGGATTATTCTTGGTCTGCAGAGCTGGTTCAATATTCACAAGTCAATCAATACCACATACTACATGAACAAAAGAAAAGGATAAGAACCATATGATCCTGTCAATACACACAGGAAAAAAAAATTGAAAAAATACAGAATTAATTCGTGCTAAAAACCTTCAACAAAGTAGGGATAGATGGAACATACATCAACATCACAAAATCCACATACGAAAGACCCATAGCTAATATCATCCTCAATGGGGAAACACTAAGCCTTTCTCTATGGCCCTATAGTCAGGAACAAGACAAGGATGCCCACTCTCACCAATACTATGTGATATAGTACTGGAAGTCTTAGCCTAAGCAATCAGACAAAATAAAAAGAAATAAGGGACAAATTGATAAGGAAGAAGTCAAACTTTCACTCTTCTCAGATGACATGATTCTCTACAAAATCAAAACAAAACAAAACAAAACAAAAACAAAACAAAAAACAACTTAAAATCTTCACCAGAAAGTAACCTAGATCAGATACATGAATTCAGCAAAGTCGCAGGATATAAAATCAATTTACAGAAACCTTTTGCATTTGTATACACCAATAGTCAAGCAGTAAAAAGAGAAATCAAGGAATTAATCCCATTTACAATTGCACCAAAAACCATAAGATACCTATAACCAAAGAGGTTAAAGAATTGCACTCTGAAAAGTTTAGAACAGTTATGAAATAAATTGAAGAAGATACAAAGAAATGGAGAAACATTCCATACTCAGGGATTGGAATAGCAAAATTGTTAGAATCTCTATACTACCCAAAGCAATCTACACATTTAATGCAATCCCTATCAAAATAACACCAGGTTTTTAACAGAGCTAGAAAAAACGATTATAAAATCTGTATGGAATGAGAAAGACCATGCATAGCCAAAGTAATGTTGAAAAAGCAAAACAAAATCAGGGGAATCACAATTCCCACCTTCAAACTGTATTACAAAGCTATAATCAACAAGACCATATGGCACTGGCACAAAAACAGGTACAAAGATCCATGGAACAGAATACAGAACCCAGAAATACACCCACAACTATATGGTCAACTAATATTTGACAAAGCAAGATATAATACCAATGGAAAAAAGACAGTTTCTTCAAAGAATGGTGTTGGTAAAACTGGACAGCGACATGCAGAATGAAACTTGACCACTTTCTTACACCATACACAAAAATAAACTCAAAATGGATGAAATATTTAAATGTGATACAGAAGACCATCAAAATCCCAGAGGAGAACACAGGCAGCCATTTCTTTGACCTCAGCCACATAAACTTCTTACTATACGTGTCTCTGGAGGCAAGGGAAACAAAAGCAAAAATGAACTTTTGGGACTTCATCAAAATACAAATCTTCTACAAACCAAAGGAAACAATCTATAAAACTATAAGGCAATGTACAGAATTGAAGAAGACATTTATAAATATCATATCTTATAAAGGCTTAGTATCCAAAATCTATAAAGAACTTATCAAACTCAAAACCTCAAAAGTAAATAATCCAGTTAAGAAATGGGCAGAAGACATGAACAAACATTTCTCCAAAGAAGACATACAAATGGCTTATGGACACATGAACAAACTCTCAACATCATCCATCATCAGGAAAATACAAATGAAAAACACAATGCAATACCACCTCACACCTTTCTGAATGGCTAAAATTAACAACATAGGAAACAACAGATGTTGGGGAGGGTGCGGAGAAAAGGGAACCTTCTTACACTGTTGGTGGGAATGCAAACTGGTGCTGCCACTGTGGAAAACAGTATGGAAGTTCCTCAAAAAAATAAAAATAGAACTACCCCACAATCCAGTAATTGCACTACTAAGCATCCAAAGGACAGAAAAATACTGATTTGAAGGGGTCCATGCGCTCCTATTTTTATAGCAGCACTTTCAACCATAGCCAAATTATGGAAAGAGCCCAAATGTCCTTTGATGAGTGGACAAAGTAGATATGGTACACATACACACAGTGGAATATTACTCAACCATCAGCCATCAAAAAGAATGAAATCTTACCATTTGAAAGGATGTAGATGGAACTAAAGTATGTTATGCTACATGAAACATGTCAGCCAGAGCAAGACAAATACCATGTTATTTCACTAATTTGTGGAATTTAAGAAACAAAATAGATGAACATGGAGGAAGGGAAGGAAAAATAAAATAAGATAAAATCATAGAGGGAGGCAAATTACAAGTGGCTCTTAACTATAAGGGAACAAACTCAGGGTTGATGGAGGGCAGGTGGGGAGGTGGGCTAAATGGGTGATGAGCATTAAGGAGGTCACATGTGACAAACACTAGGTGTTATATGTAAGTGATAAATCACTAAATTCTACCTCTAAAACCAATACTACACAATATGTTAACTAAGTTGAATTTACATAAAATTTGGAGGGAAAAAAATGATATTTGTTTTTCCCATCCAAGAGCATAGAATGTCTTTTCATTTCTTTGTGGCACCTTCGATTTCTTTCATCCATGTTTTATAGTTTTCCCAGTAAATGTTTTTAACCTGATTGGTTAAGTTTATTCATAGTTATTTGATTGTTTTGGTGCAGTTATAAGTGGGATTCCTTTCTTAATTTCTCTTTGTACTGCTTCATTATTGGTGTATAGCTGAGCAACAGATTCCTGTACATTGATTTTGTATCCTAGGAATTAACTGAATTTGTTTATCAGTCCTAGCAGTTTTTTTTTATGGTTTTTCAGGTTTTCTATATAGAATAGCATGTCACCTGCAAATGGTGTAAGTTTTACTCCTTCTTAAGTGATATGTATGACTTTTTAAATTTCTTTAAGTTTATTTATTTATTTTTGAAAGAGAGAGAGAATGAGCACAAGCAGGGGAGGGGCAGAGAAACAGGAAGAGAGAGAATCCCAAGCAGGCTCAGCATGGAGCCTGATGCGGGACTCAAACTCATGAGCCATGAGATCGTGACCTGAGCTGAAATTAAGAGTTGGATGCTTAATAAATTGAGCCACCCAGGTGCCCCAATGATTTGTATGACTTTTATCTCTTTTTTAAAAATATTTATTTATTTTTGAGGGGGAGGTAAAGAGGGAGAGAGAGAGGGTGACAAAAGGAATCCCAAGCAGGTTCAGAACCTCCAGTGCAGAACCCAAGGCGGGACTCGATCTCACGAACCGTGAGATAATGACCTGAGACAAAATCAAGAGTCAGATGCTTAACTGATTGATCCACCCAGGCGCCCCAATTTCTCTTTGTTGTCTAATTGCTGTGGCTAGGATTTCCGGTACTATGTTGAATAAAGGTCATAATGAGAGTGGACATACTTGTCTTGTTCCTGACCTTAAAGAAAAGCTCTCAGATTTTCCCCATTAAAGATGATATTAGCTGTTTCGTTTTCATATATGGGCTTTATTATGGTTGAGGTATATTCCCTCTAAAGCTACATTGTTGAGGGATTCTATCATAAATGGATGTTGTTCTTTGTCAAATGCCTTTTCTGCATCTGTTACATGATTTTATGGTTGTTATCCTTTCTCTTATTGGAGTGATGTGTCATGCTTATTGATCTGAGAATATTGAATATCCTTGCAACCTAGGAATAAATTGCTGGATTGTAGTGAATGCTTTTTTCAAAATATATTGTTGGATTCTGTTTGCTAGTATTTTGTTGAGGATTTTTGCCTCTATGTTCATCAGAGATATTGGCCTTTAGTTCTCTTTTATAGAACTGTCTTCATCTGGTTTTGATATCAGGGTGATACTTTCCTCATAGAATGAGTTTGTAAGTTTACATTTCCCTTGTAACTTTTGGAATAGTTTAAGAAAAAAATATTCATTAACTCTTCTTTAACTGTTCCAGAGAATTTGCCTGATTAGCCATCTCTACCTGGACTTATTTGTGGGGAAGTTTCTTATTATTACTAATTCAATTCATTTGCTGATAATTGGTCTGTTTCAGATTTTCTACTTTCTCCTGTTTCAGTTTTAGTAGGCTATATTTTTCCAGGAATTTATCCATTTCTTCCATGTTATCCAATTTGTTCGCATACAATTTTTTATAATAGTCTTACAATGGTTTGCATTTCTGTGAAGTTGGTTGTTATTTCCTCCCACTTTTTGTGATCTGATTTATTTGATTTTTATTTCATTGATATGTTCTATTGTGTTTTTTTGTTTGTTTGTTTCTATATTATTTATTTCTCCTCTAATCTTTATTAGTTCCTTCTGCTGTCTTTACATTTTTGTTGTTCTTTTTCTAGCTCTTAAGGTGTAAGGATAGGATGTTTATTTGTGTTTTTTCTTGCTTTTTGAGGGAGTCCTGTATTGCCAAAGACTTTCCTCTTAAAGGTGATTTTGCTCTATCCCAAAGTTTTGGACAGTAGAATTTTCATCTTCATTTGTTTTCCCATACAAACATTTGTTTTCCTTGATTTCTTCTCTCATTTTCTGGTTTACTCATTCATTGTTTTGTAGCATGTTATTTAATCTTCATATACTCGTGGTCTTTCCAGATTGTTTCTTTTGGTTGATATCTAGTTTCATAGTATTGTGGTCAGAAAAGATGCATGGTATGACTTTGATATTCTTGAATTTTTTCAGTTTGTTTTTATGGGCTAATATGTGATGTGTTCTGGGGGATGTCCCACATGCACTTCAAAATGTGTATTCTGCTGTTCTAGGATATAATGTTCTGATTATATCTGTTCAATTTACCTGGTCCAGTGTTTCATTCAAAGCAACTGTTCCCTTGTTGATGTTCTGTTTAGGTGATCTCTCCATTGTTGTAAGTGGGGTGTCCTTACTATTATTATATTATTGATTAGTTCTTTTGTTTGTGATTAACTGTTTTATGTCTTCTGATTCTTTCATGTTGGGTGCATAAATATTTACAATTGTTATATCTTCTAGTTGGATTTTTCCCTTTATTATTATATAGTGCCCTTCTTTCTTTTTACAGTATTTGTTTTAAAGTCTATATTTTATGATATAAATATTGCTACTCCTGTTTTTGTGTGATGTCTATTTACATGACAGATATTTCTCCATCTTCTCACTTTCAATCTTCAGATGTCTTTAGGTCTAAAATGTATCTCCTTGGGGCGCCTGGGTGGCGCAGTCGGTTAAGCGTCCGACTTCAGCCAGGTCACAATCTCGCGGTCCGTGAGTTCGAGCCCCGCGTCGGGCTCTGGGCTGATGGCTCAGAGCCTGGAGCCTGCTTCCGATTCTGTGTCTCCCTCTCTCTCTGACCCTCCCCCGTTCATGCTCTGTCTCTCTCTGTCTCAAAAATAAATAAAAACATTAAAAAAAAATTTTTTAAAAAAATAAAAAAATAAAATGTGTCTCCTTTAGGCAGAGATGTGTGTGTGTGTGTGTGTGTGTGTCTTTTTTATCCATTCTGTCACCCTATGTCTTTGGGTTGGAACATTTAGCCCATTTACATTCAAAGTAATGATTGATAGATATGTATCTATTGCCATTTTTTATTTAAAAATTTTTTAATGTTTATTTGTTTCTGAGACAGAGAGAGAGTATGAGTGGGGGAGGGGCAGAGAGAGAGGGAGACACAGAATCAGAAGCAGACTCCAGGCTCTGAGCTGTCAGCACAGAGCCCAACATGGGGCTCAAACTCACAAACCATGAGATCATGACCTGAGCCAAAGTTGGTCGCTCAACTGACTGAGCCATGCAGGTGCCCCTGTATCTATTGCCGTTTTATTACTTGTTTTGTGGTTGTTTCTGAAAAATTTCTCTGATTCTTTCCTGAATTTATCTCTTTCATGTTTTGCTTATATTCTTTAGTGATATATATATAGACTTCTTTATCTTTATTCATTGAATATTTATTGATGGTTTTTGATATATGATTACTCTATAACCTTTTCTGCATATAGCTGTCTATAGTATGTTGATGGTCATTTAAGTTTGAACCAATTATTTTCCCCTCACCTCCCCATATCTTAGGTGTATTATTATATTTTATATCCGTTTTTGTGAATTCTTTTACTGATTTTTTATAGAAATATATATTTGTACTTTCACTACATCTATACTGTCAGATTTTGCTCTCTCCCTTCCACTCTCAAAGAGTTTCTTTTTATATTTTTTGAAAAGTTGTTTAATGATCATGAACTTTAGTTTTAGTTTCTCTGGGAAATTCTTTATCTCTCTCTTTGGAATGATAACCTTTTTGGATAGAGTATTCTTGACTGCCTATTTTTCTCATTAAGTACTTTGAATGTATCATGCCATTTTCATCTAGCTTGGAAAGATTCTGCTGGAAAATCCCCTGATAGTTTGTTCAGTTTCCTTTGTATGTAAATCACTTTTCTTGTCTTGCTGTTTTTATGAATTTTTATTACTGTATTTTGCCAATTTAATTACAATAGGTCTTGTGGATTTTCATTTGTTCATTTTTTTAGGGGTCTCTGTAACTCCTGAATGTGGTTAGTTGTTTAATTCCACAGATTAGGGAAGTGTTCAGCTATTATCTCGTCAAATAACTTTTCTGCCCTCTTTCTCTCTCTTCTGTGGGTCCTATAATGCAAGACTCCGATACTACATTTGATGGAGTAACACTTCCCCTATTTCCATTCTCATTTTACATAATTTTTTTTCTCTCTTTTGCTCAGCTTGATTACTTTCCATAACTTTTGTTTGTTTGTTTGTTTTTCCATTAATTTGTCACCTATGTTATTACTTCATTCCTCCATCCTGCTTCTTCCATCCTGCTGTTATTTCTATCAAACATTTTTCTCATTTCATTATTTAGCCCTTTATCTATGCTACGCTATTCCTTATATCTGTGCTAATGGTCTCAATCATGTCTTCCACTCCTTTCTTAATTCCAGCGAGGATCCTTATGATCACTACTTTAAATTCTCTGTCAGGCATGTTACTTATATCTGTTTCACTTAGATCTCTGTTGTTGCATTGTCCTGTTCATTCATATGGGACAAATCCCTCAGTCTTCTTAATTTGTCTAAGTCTCTGTCCATACTTATTTGTGTTAGCAAAGTCCACTACATCTCCAGTTCTTGAGATTAGTGACCTTAGGAAAAGAGTTCCTGTAGTGCCCTGCAGTGTAGTGTTTCTTTTTCCCCAGGGCCTCGCACTTCAGTAAATATCTCAAATGTGTGCCATGTGGACTCTGCTATGAGCCTTCACCTCTTTATCCTTCAAGCCAGTCATCTGCAGAGTATCTCTTTTCTTGCTGTGGGCAGTGTTTTGTCCCTGGCCTGAAAGTGGCAAATTTTAATTAGGTGTGCTCTCTTGTCTTTGTGAAATTAGTCCTGTTGCCACCACCACTGGAACCGAGGTCCTACAAAACTCCTGTATCAAGAAACATGGTTTTTGCAGTGGCTTGGGCTGGTATTCTCATTAAGGGGCTTGGAAATGCTGGGACTGAGGCAAGTGTGACTGGATGGGCAGTTCCAGTGGCGCGTGGAGGGAAGGCTTGATGTAAATATGTTTGGTAGGCTGTGTAGAAGCTGCACTAGTTTCTGTAAATGGCTCTGTGTTCATACTGAGGGTGGAGTGGAGAGATAGAACCTTCCAATTCCTTTATTTCTGTCTGTGAAATACTATTTTTCTCTGAAAGCTTTCTCTGTGACATGCTCTGAAATGTGCAAATAAACTTCTGACTGTGCACCCCAGGTGCTCTTCTGATTGTTGTTTCCATGAAGTATGTCCATGGGCTGTGGGCTGCTCCTTCTCTCCAGAAGAAGTCCCAAAGCCTCCAGATGCTCTCGAAGCCAATCCTATTACCTTGGGAAATCTATGCTCTACACCATGCTGGATTCAGGAACTCATGAAGTTTGGCATCTCTATCTTTCCAAACAAATTGCTATGGGGATTTATTTTCTTTCTGTCCTCCACTCTGTGTTATTTTTTCCCTCATCTTGCTGCAACTACAGAACTTTCTGAATAGCATTAGACAAGATCTATTTCTTTCCAAAACCCTGTCTCTGCACTGCCTATATTCATTGATGTGGCCTCCTTTACTTTTATTTTTTTTTATTTTTTTCAATATATGAAGTTTATTGTCAAATTGGTTCCCATACAACACCCAGTGCTCATCCCAAAAGGTGCCATCCTCAATACCCATCACCCACCCTCCCCTCCCTCCAACCCCTCATCAACCCTCGGTTTGTTCTCAGTTTTTAAGAGTCTCTTATACTTTGGCTCTCTCCCACTCTAACCTCTTTTTTTTTTCCTTCCCCTCCCCCATGGGTTTCTGTTAAGTTTCTCAGGATCCACCTCAGAGTGAAAACATATGGTATCTGGCTTTCTCTGTATGGCTTATTTCACTTAGCATCACACTCTCCAGTTCCATCCACGTTGCTACAAAGGGCCGTATTTCGTTCTTTGTCATTGCCACGTAGTACTAAATTCTGTGTATAAACCACAATTTCTTTATCCATTCATCAGTTGATGGACATTTAGGCTCTTTCCACAATTTGCCTATTGTTGAGAGTGCTGCTATAAACATAGGGGTACAAGTGCCCCTATGCATCAGTACTCTTGTATCCCTTGGGTAAATTCCTAGCAGTGCTATTGCTGGGTCATAGGGTAGGTCTCTTTTTAGTTTTTTGAGGAACCTAAACACTGTTTTCCAGAGTGGCTGCACCAATTTGCATTCCCACCAACACTGTAAGAGGGTTACCGTTCCTCCACACCCTCTCCAGCATATATAGTCTCCTGATTTGTTCATTTTCACCACTCTGACTGGCGTGAGGTGATATCTGAGTGTGGTTTTGATTTGTATTTCCCTGATGAGGAGCGACATTGAGCATCCTTTCATGTGCTTGATGGCCATCCAGATGTCTTCTTTTTTTTTTTTTTTTTTTTTATTTTTGGGACAGAGAGAGACAGAGCATGAACGGGGAGGGGCAGAGAGAGAGGGAGACACAGAATCGGAAACAGGCTCCAGGCTCTGAGCCATCAGCCCAGAGCCCGACGCGGGGCTCGAACTCACGGACCGCGAGATCGTGACCTGGCTGAAGTCGGACGCCCAACCGACTGCGCCACCCAGGCGCCCCTAGATGTCTTCTTTAGAGAAGTGTCTATTCATGTTTTCTGCCCATTTCTTCACTGGGTTATTTGT
This sequence comes from Leopardus geoffroyi, assembly GCF_018350155.1. Taxonomy (NCBI): domain Eukaryota; kingdom Metazoa; phylum Chordata; class Mammalia; order Carnivora; family Felidae; genus Leopardus; species Leopardus geoffroyi. The sequence continues at coordinate 74,687,927 of NC_059343.1, forward strand.
TTTTCAGGTGTGGAGTTTGGTGAGCTCTTTGTAGATTTTGGATACTAGCCCTTTGTCCGATATGTCATTTGCAAATATCTTTTCCCATTCCGTTGGTTGCCTTTTAGTATTGTTAGTTGTTTACTTTGCTGTGCAGAAGCTTTTTATCTTCATAACGTCCCAGTAGTTCATTTTTGCTTTTAATTCCCTTGCCTTTGGGGGTGTGTCGAGTAAGAAATTCCTACCGCTGAGGTCAGAGAGGTCTTTTCCTGCTTTCTGCTCTAGTGTTTTGATGGTTTCCTATCTCACATTCAGGTCCTTTATCCATTTTGAGTTTATTTTTGTGAATGGTGTGAGAAAATGGTCTAATTTCAATGTTCTACATGTTGCTGTCCAGTTCTCCCAGCACCAATTGTTAAAGAGACTATTTTCCATTGGACATTCTTTCCTGCTTTGTCAAAGATTAGTTGGCCATACGTTTGTGGGTCTAGTTCTGGGGTTTCTATTCTATTCCATTGGCCTATGTGTCTGTTTTTGCGCCAATACCATGCTGTCTTGATGATTACAGCTTTGTAGTAGAAGCTAAAGTCTGGGATTGTGATGCCTCCTGCTTTGGTCTTCTTCTTCAAAATTACTTTGGCTATTCGGGGCCTTTCGTGGTTCCATATGAATTTTAGGATTGCTTGTTCTAGTTTCGAGAAGAATGCTGGTGCAATTTTGATTGGGATTGCATTGAATGTGTAGATCGCTTTGGGTAGTATTGACATTTCGACAATATTTATTCTTCCAATCCATGAGCAGGGAATGTCTTTCCATTTCTTTAAATCTTCTTCAATTACCTTCATAAGCTTTCTATAGTTTTCAGCCTACAGATCTTTTACATCTTTGGTTAGATTTATTCCTAGGTATTTTATGCTTCTTGGTGCAATTGTGAATGGGATCCATTTCTTTATTTGTCTTTCTGTTGCTTCATTGTTAGTGTATAAGAATGCGACTGATTTCTGTACATTGATTTTGTATCCTGCAACTTTGCTGAATTCATGTATCAGTTCTAGCAGACTTTTGGTGGAGTCTATCGGATTTTCCATGTATAATATCATGTCATCTGCAAAAAGTGAAAGCTTGACTTCATCTTTGCCAATTTGGATGCTTTGATTTCCTTTTGTTGTCTGATTGCTGATGCTAGAACTTCAAACACTATGTTAAACAACAGCGGTGAGAGTGGGTATCCCTGTCGTGTTCCTGATCTCAGAGAAAAAGCTCTCATTTTTTCCCCATTGAGGATGATGTTAGCTGTGGGCTTTTCATAAATGGCTTTGATGATGTTTAAGTATGTTCCTTCTATCCCGACTTTTTCGGGGGTTTTTATTAAGAAAGGATGCTGAATTTTGTCAAAGGCCTTTTCTGCATCGATTGACAGGATCATATGGTTCTTATCTTTTCTTTTCTTAATGTGATGTATCACATTGATTGTTTTGCGAATATTGAACCAGCCCTGCATCCCAGGAATGAATCCCACTTGATCATGGTGAATCATTCTTTTTATATGCCGTTGAATTCGATTTGCTAGTATCTTATTGAGAATTTTTGCATCCATATTCATCAGCGATATTGGCCTGTAGTTCTCTTTTTTTACTGGGTCTCTGTCTGGTTTAGGAATCAAAGTAATACTGGCTTCATAGAATGAGTCTGGAAGTTTTCCTTCCCTTTCTATTTCTTGGAATAGCTTGAGAAGGATAGGTATTATCTCTGCTTTAATCTGGTCCTGGACTCTTATTTGTTGGGAGATTTTTGATGACTGATTCAATTTCTTCTCTGGTTATGGGTCTGTTCAAGCTTTCTTTTTGTTGCTGTTTGAGTTTTGGAAGTGTGTGGGTCTTTAGGAATTTGTCCATTTCTCCCAGGTTGTCCAGTTTGTTGGCATATAATTTTTCATAGTATTCCCTGATAATTGCTTGTATGTCTGAGGGATTGGTTGTAACAATTCCATTTTCATTCATGATTTTATCTATTTGGGTCATCTCCCTTTTCTTTTTGAGAAGCCTGGCTAGAGGTTTGTCAATTTTGTTTATTTTTTCAAAAAACCAACTCTTGGATTCATTGATCTGCTCTACAGTTTTTTTAGATTCTATATTGTTTATTTCTGCTCTGATCTTTATTTCTCTTCTTTTGCTGTGTTTAGGCTGTCTTGCTGTTCTGCTTCTATTTCCTTTAGGTGTGCTGTTAGATTTTGCATTTGGGATTTTTCTTGTTTCTTGAGATAGGCCTGGATTGCAATATATTTTCCTCTCAGGACTGCCTTTGCTGCATCCCAAAGCATTTGGATTGTTGTATTTTCATTTTCATTTGTTTCCATATATTTTTTAAATTTCTTCTCTAATTGCCTGGTTGACCCACTCATTCTTTAGTAGGGTGTTCTTTAACCTCCATGCTTTTGGAGGTTTTCCAGACTTTTCCCTGTCGTTGATATCAAGCTTCATAGCGTTGTGGTCTGAAACTATGCATGGTATGATTTCAATTCTTGTATACTTATGAAGGGCTGTTTTGTGACCCATTATGTGATCTATCTTAGAGAATGTTCCATGTGCACTCAAGAAGAAAGTATATTCTTTTGCTTTGGGATGCAGAGTTCTAAATATATCTGTAAAGTCCATCTGATGCAATGTATCATTCAGGGCCCTTGTTTCTTTATTGACCATGTGTCTAGATGATCTATTCATTGTTGTAAGTGGAGTATTAACGTCCCCTGCAATTACCACATCCTTATCAATAAGGTTGCTTATGTTTGTGATTACTTGTTTTATGTATTTGGGGGCTCCCATATTTGGTGCATAGACATTTATAACTGTTAGCTCTTCCTGATGGATAGACCCTTTGCTTATTATATAATGCCCTTCTTCATCTCTTGTTACAGCCTTTAATTTAAAGTCTAGTTTGTCTGATATAAGTATGGCTACTCCAGCTTTCTTTTGACTTCCAGTGGCATGATAAATAGTTCTCCATCCCCTCACTCTCAATCTGAAGGTGTCCTCAGGTCGAAAATGAGTCTCTTGTGGACAGCAAATAGATGGATCTTTTTTTTTTTTTTTATCCATTCTGATACCCTATGTCTTTTGGTTGGCGCATTTAGTCCATTTATATTCAGTGTTATTCTAGGAAGATATGGGTTTAGAGTCATTGTGATGTTCATAGGTTTCACGCTTGTAGCGATGTCTCTGGTACTTTGTCTCACAGGATCCTCCTTAGGATCTCTTGTAGGGCTGGTTTAGTGGTGACAATTTCCTTCAGTTTTTGTTTGTTTGGGAAGACCTTTATCTCTCCTTCTATTCTAAATGACAGACTTGCTGGATAAAGGATTCTCGGCTGCATATTTTTTCTGTTCACCACATTGAAGATCTCCTGCCATTCCTTTCTGGCCTGCCAGTTTCAGTAGAGAGATCGGTCACGAGTCTTATAGATATCCCTTTATATGTTAGAGCACATTTATATGTAGCTGCTTTCAGAATTTTCTCTTTATCCTTGTATTTTGCCAGTTTCACTATGATATGTTTTGGAGAAGATCGATTTAAGTTACGTCTGAAAGGAGTTCTCTCTGCCTCTTGGATTTCAATGCCTTTTTCCTTTCCCAGATCCAGGAAGTTCTCAGCTATTATTTCTTCAAGTACACCTTCAGCACCTTTCCCTCTCTCTTCCTCCTCTGGAATACCAATTATGCATATATTATTTCCCTTTAGTTCATCAGTTAGTTCTCTAATTTTCCCCTCATACTCCTGGATTTTTTTATCTCTCTTTTTCTCAGCTTCCTCTTTTTCCATAACTTTATCTTCTAGTTCACCTATTCTCTCCTCTGCCTCTTCAACCCGAGCCATAGTTGTCTCAATTTCATTTTGCAACTAATTGATAGCATTTTTAGCTCCTTCTTGCTGTTCCTTAGTCCCTTGATCTCTGTAGCACGAGATTCTCTGCTGTCCTTTACACTGTTTTCAAGCCCAGCGATAATTTTATGACTATTATTCTAAATTCACTTTCTGTTATATTGTTTAAGTCATTTTTGATCAGTTCGTTAGCTGTTGTTATTTCCTGGATGTTTTTCTGAGGGGAATTTTTCCGTTTCATCTTTTTTGTTAGTCCATGGAGTGGTGCGAAACTGCGGGGCACTTGCCCTGTGCTGTCCTTAATAACTTGCATTGGTGGGTGGGGCCGCAGTCAGACCTGATGTCTGCCCCCAGCCCACCACTGGGGCCACAGTCAGACTGGTGTGTGCTTTCTCTTCCCCTCTCCTAGGGGCAGGATTCACTGTGGGGTGGCATGGCCCGTCTGGGCTACTTGCACACTGCCAGGCTTGTGGTGCTGGGGATCTGGCGTATTAGCTTGGGTGGATTGGCAAGTTGCACAGGGGCGGGAGGGGTAGGCTCAGCTTGCTTTTCCTTTGGAGATCTGCTTCAGGAGGGGCCCTGTGGCACCCGGAGGGAGTCAGACTCGCCGGAAGGATGGATCAGCAGAAGCACAGTTTGGTTGTTTGCGAGGTGCAAGCAAGCTGCCTGGCAGGAACTGGGTCCCTTTGGGATTTTGGCTGGGGGATGGGCGAGGGAGATGGCACTGGTGAGCGCCTTTGTTCCTTGCCATGCTGAGCTCTGTTGTCCAGGTCTCAACAACTCTCCCTCCCGTTGTCTTCCAGCCCTCCCGTTCTCTGAGCAGAGCTGTTAGCTTATAACCTTCCAGATGTCAAGTCCCTCTTGCTGTCGGAATACACTCTGCCTGGCCCTTCCGCTTTTGCAAGCCAGACTCAGGGGCTCTGCTTGGCCAGTGGGCACCCCTCTGCCCTGGCTCCCTCCCGCCAGTCCGTGTAGCGCGCACCGCCTTGCCGCCCTTCCTACCCTCTTCCGTGGGCCTCTAGTCTGTGCTTGTCTCCAGAGACTCCGTTCTGCTATTCTTCTGGTGGTTTTCTGGGTTATTTAGGCAGGTGTAGGTGGAATCTAAGTGATCAGCAGGATGCGTGGTGAGCCCGGAGTCCTCCTACACCGCCATCTTCCCATGATCCTCCAAGAAATACATTCTTTAACATGTATACCAGGAGACAGGTTAAAGGATGTCTGTAACAGTATTTTTCTAGGAATAAAAAATTTAGCACAGGACACTGCTTTGGAAAAGGGGGGGGGTGGCGTTCAACACAGTGCCCCTCCTGGTGCTTGGCCAAGGCCTCAGAGCAAAAGTTGGGAGCTGAAAGACTTGAGGGTAACCGGGCAGCAAGGTTTACAGAGCGGAGCGAGACCAGAAGGCAGCAACACAGCGCCCCAGGGTTCTGCCCCGCTCGGTACGCAGACCCGGAAAAAATCCTCTACTTTCAGTTGGGGAGTTTGTTCTGCAAGTCTTCAGGTCCATTTCTGGGGTATTTAAGATACATTGATAAATATCTAGTTGTTTTCATTGGACAAGATAGCCTAGGGTCTTACTCTGGTGTATTTTTTTTCATACTTATTTTTACCAGCTGGTTGTGAATACTTCATCTTTTACATCTTTAGAATCTTTTTGTTTGCTTATTTTAAATTTTTATGTGATAGAATTTCCAGAAAGTGTGTATATATTGAGAGGTAGGTAGACAAGATAAAGAATGTCCTTAAAATAATTAGAAGCCCATGATATCTGATCCAAGATCAAGGACTATTCTTATAACTTTCAGTGTAGAATTTATATGAAATATTTATTTGGCAGTGTATCATCAGCTAAAAGGGACTGCTAAATAAAGTAACTTATAGCATTTTTTAAGCAAAAAGTTACCTTTTTCATTACTAAGCTACTGAAGAATTCATTAGCATAAAATAATAAGTATCATTGACAACATGGGAAATGTCAGTGTGGTTTTTAAAATAATTATTCTACTATCAACAAGATTTTTATGGGGAAAAAGTCTGTCAATCCATCCTTGAAAATCGGTTCACCCAATATCAGTCACATAAGCTAAAAATGTTACAAAATGATTGTGAAAGAGGAGGAACTATTGTCTGCATATGTGAATGAGTATATTTAAACTGCTATTAAAAGAAATAAATAACCTAATTTGTGTTAAAGTGTTTTTCACAATAAAATTTTATTATACAAACACGATTAAATATGCCCCGTTTTCCCAAGAGACAGGACTACAGTTAAAGACTAAAATCATATGGACTAAGCTGCAGTCCTAATCATCACACTAGTTCCATATTTCTAATGCTGGATAAGTCCATTTACATTTGATAATTTGAACAAAAAGTAACAATGATATTTTTTCTGAAACTAAAATTTTTCAAGCACAAGCAACCTCTTTATATTTAATCATTCTTTGCTTTTAGTTTTGGACTTTAACAGACTGACCAGTAGAATGTACAATAGTAGATTAATTCCCTTAAAATAAAGTGTACAGAACAGAGATTTTAATTTTCAAATTATATAAGGAATTACTTTTGTACTGTTATTTCTTGTTTATAATACGTGGTTCTTTTCTGAATTTCTAAAGCAGGAATTTAAACATCTCAGATTAGTTAACCTACTATAGTAACAAAATTATACCCATCTCCAGATTATACAGGATACATTTTGACAGAACTAAACTATATAGTCAGAAGACCTGGGATGGAGCAATGGCAGGGAGAGGGTTTTGAGAGAAAGGTATTAGTGATTATATTGTAATTACACACTTGCAAATGCACTGCTAGAGGAGGATTAAAGATTACTCATCTATTCATTCAACAAACATTTATTTGTACTTTATACTAGAATTCAAAATATAGCTATATTTTCAAAGAGTTAGCTATTTGGTTGGGAAACAGCATGTAACACAAATGACTTATACTAAAAACGTTTTGTTCTGAGTGCAATTATAAAGATATATTTTAAGTTTAGTGGTACAATAAGAAAAGGACTGCTAAACTCTGCTTGTTTGGGTCAAAAGAATTTTCATAGTGCAATTACCACCTTATGTGGATCCTGAAGGAGTGTCATATAACTATTTATATCGATGTTATAATAAATTTATAGTTTCCAATATTAGATGGTACTCAATGATTTCCAGTAATTCATAGTCACCAAAAAGATAAATAAACCCTCAGAGTCCTTTCCACTGCTTCTCATTTTTTATTCTAGGTCTAAATTCCCAACCCCCAAAATCTGACATTCTACCTTCTTCAGTCACAGAAGAGGTAGTCTCTCATTGTACTGAGGAAATAGAGGTTATAGGCAAGAATCATGCAACTTTCTCCCTTCCTTCCCATTGTGCTTCTCCATACCCATGTATTCATTTCTTTCTCATAACTCAAATAGAAGAGTTCCCCTCTTTCCCACATAATTCCCCCATCTGTTTCTTCTTCTATAAATAACTTGTTCTATCAGACATCTTATTTATAATCTTTGTGAATAACATTAATCTGACTAGCCATCGAGCAATTTTCTTCAGAGCTAGAATCACCACAAGAATAGTGTATATGTACTCCTCTAGTTATGTACTGCCCGTTGTCACCAACATACAACCATCTACATTCCCAACAAAGCTGAAAATTCCTTCAAAACATATCTTCCTAGAAGTACCAATGGACTTAATAATTCTAAAGGCATTGTCACTTCGATTTTCCTATCTGTTTGTGTCTTTTTGATATTTGAGATTTTTGGATCATTGTTTGCTTCTTGAGACTGACTTTTTAATCTTCTATGATACTTTCTCCTGGTTTTCCTCTATCACTCTGGCTATTTTCTTTTACTCTATTTTCAGGTACTTCTTCCTGGACACTCCTAAAATATTTGATGATGTACAGGAACCCATCCACACCTCCTGTTTTTAAATCAGTAGGATCTTCTTGGATAACCACAGATGTGTCCATGTCTACACTTCTATGACTATAATTCCAAATTTCTACTTGCAGTCTTGAACTCAACACAAAATTACAAATCATATATTTTCAACTTCCAACTGAACTCCTACATTGGAATATTCCAGTGGAAGCTCAAAAACAAACTTACTTCTTCCAGTCGTTTCTTCTTGCATCCAATCTTTCCAATCTCCCCAATCACTATTTGTTGACCACTAAAATTTAAGCTTAATAAAAAATCTCCATGGAGTTATTACATCCATACATTCCCTCAAAAATAAGAAATAATACAAGCTGAGGTATACAATACAGGAAATAAAAGTGACCTCTCTTAAAAACATTCCAGAACATACTGGCATCAGTCTAATAATTATGATTTGGGGTACAATAATAAATGAATATAACTAGAAGTAATACAATGTCTTATGGCTTTCAAAATGTCCTAGTTTAATGAAAGTCTTTAAATGACAGCATATTGGCTAGGCCCATGTTCAGTTTATGAAGCTGAAAGAAAACACCTTGGAATTATAGTGGCAATTTAATATTTCATTTGGGATAAGCTGAGAGCATGTTATGGTTTATAATTAAGATAGATTTCCAAGAAGGCGGTGGAGTAGCAGGATGCAAAGCTCACTTTGTTCCATGGATACAACTAGGTGACATTCACAACAGTGTTAATATACCAGAAAATGACCCAAATAATGGCCGAACTCACTTCACAACTAATTGTAGAGAAGAGGCCATATCAAAGAGTGTAGAAAGGGTGGAGATGTGGTGGGAAGCAAAATGGACCTGCAGGAACGTCTGCTGGAGTAGGGACCCAGGGTGGTGGATAAGGGAGATAAATAGACTATCTCACCAGGGAGCCCACAAAAGGAAAATGAACCATCATAACATTTGGTTTCAAAAACCAGAGGGGACAAATATTGTGAGTTTTAAAACCAGCAAAAGTTAAAACCTGAAATTTCAAAAATCAGCATGCTTGGCTCAGGGACAGCCAGCAGAACAAGAAGAAACTGAGTCTCTGCCCTTAAAGAGACAGAGGGGAAAAAACATGGAAATAAAGCATAGATGCAGCCGTTTTAAAAATGTCTGGGGCTTATGGGAGAGAGAGGGATGTTTACTTATCTCAGCATATCCTAAATGTATAGAGATTTTGGGGAGCTTCTCCAGGAACAAATGATGTAGCAAACATCATTTACCTCCCCTACTCCCAACAAACACATGGCCACTTGCAATGGACCAGAACAGCAACAACGCTGCTACCTGAATTGCTAACAGCTTCCCTCTTGCCCCCATGTGCTTTTGCTGATATGCCTTCTCCAACTTTGCAGGCATCAGTACTGATAAAAGCAAGTCTTTTCTCACAAAGGACCAGGATACAAACCTTGCAAACACTATGCATCTATCCTCCATACATATCGTGGATCCACCTCTCCAATATCCTTTTTGCCAGATCCCATCAAGCCTGGCAGTGTCCAAGCAGAACCAAAAGGGGCCAGCACCATACAAAGACTCCTGCCCAGGTGTGAGAGAAAGATAGCCACACATACCAGTCAGACCATGGCAGTAGCAGTGGCCTGGGGGTAAACAGGTCTGACTGCAAACCCAACACACCAATGAAATCTCAGGGGACAAGAAAGCAAAAGCACCTCATAGTTTGGTACTACTGTACTTCATAAACATCTGGCTTGACTCAGCTCAAGCCCAAGGTGGCCACAGACTGTTTCACTAACACCACAGAGACTAAACACTGCACAACATACAAAGAAAGCCATTGAAGATGACTGAACTGAAGGAAAAGGCACCTCAGCCACAAAAACAGTATGCACACAACACACATAAGAAAAATCCCCAAAGTGCCAGGTTCTGAAGAACAGGAGACACTGCACTGCAGGGCACTGTGGGACCTCTTTCTCATAAGGTCACTACTTTCAAGAGCAATAGATGTAGCAAAATTTCTTAACACATAGAAAAATACACAGATAATTAGACAAAATGAGGACAGAGAGGAATATTTCCCAAATGAAGAAACAGGACAAAATCACAGCAAAATATCTAAGTGAAATGGAGATAAGTCATATGCCTGAGAGAGAAGTTAAAGTAATGATCATTAATATACTCACTGGACTTAAGAAAAGAGTAGAGGACATCAGTGAGACCCTTAACAAAGAGAGAAAAAAAACCAATCAGAGATGAAAAAGACAATAATTGAAATTAAAAATGGAATTAAATATGGAATAAGTGGTAGACTAGAGGAAGCAGAGGAAAGATTCAGTGACCTGGGTAAGAGAGTAATTGAAAGTAATAAAGCTGAATAGGTGAGAGAAAAAAATTATGCAAAATGTCAGTAGACTTAGGGAACATCACAATACCATCAAGCATAATGACATTTGCATTATACGTACCCAAGAGGAAGAGAGAAAAGGGGGCAGGTTCACCTGGATGGCTCAGTCAATTAAGCTTCCAACTTTTGATTTAGGCATAGGTCATGATCTCACAGTTTGTGGGTTCGAGTCCCACATCAGGCTCTGCACTGTCAGTCCAATACTGCTTTGGATTCTCTCTTTTCCTCTCTCTTTGCCCCTCCCTCGCTTGTTCTCTCTCTCTCTCTCTCTCTCTCTCCTGTGTACATATGCATGAACTTTCAAAATAAATAAATAAACATTAAAAGAATAAAAGGGGGCAGAAAATTTGTTTAAGGAAATAATAACTGAAAAATTCCCAAATCCGGGGAAGGAAATGCAAATCTTGAACCAAGAGAGACAGACAATCCCAACAATAGCAAGCCAAGTAGGTACACAAAAGACACACAATAATTAAGATAGCAAAAATTAGTGATAAAGAGAGAAATTTAAAAGCAGCAAGAGAAAAGAAAACATGTACATACAAGAGAAAACCTAAAAAGCTATCATCTGATTTTTCAACAGAAACTTTGCAATCCAAAAGGGAATGGTGTGATATATTCAAAGTGCTAAAAGGAAAAATAAAATCTGCAGCAAAGAATACACTATCCAGCAAAGCTATTATTCAGAGTAAAGAAGAATAGAGTTTCCAAGACAAACAGTTAAAGGAATCCATGACCACTAAACAAGCCCTACAACAAGCGTTAAAGAGAACCCTTTGAATGAAAAGTAAAGATCATAAGTAAAAACAAGAAGAGTAGGAAACCTAAAAGCAGAAAAATAAGTATATTTGTAAAAATCAGTTAAGGGATTCACAAAATAAAATTATGTCATGTATGAAAGATTATTCTGGAACATTGCAAAGAAGTATGGGACCCGAAGTTCTCTCATTCCTCAAACAACAGTATTGAGACAAGTCTTGGAATTCCAGGAATCAGTGCTACAGAGTGAAAGAAACATCTCTAGGGGCCCATGGGGACAACTTGGCTGGTCATAGGTGCATGATTGCAAATTGGGAGAGATAAAACTGGCATAGGCATGGAGGGCAGTGACCCCCTTCTTTGGAGAGACAAAAAGAAGATAAAGAGAGGCTGAGGAAGTGTAGGATTGTTTTTGGACAAGAGAAAAATCATGGACCAGGGAACAGAAAGTATGGAGTAAGAGCCAATTTCTAACATGATCCAGGGTTGCAGGGCTTTCTCTGCACTGGTGTCTGCAACTCTGTACAGGCACTTGGGGATGAGGGGGTCCAGCCCCAGGCTCAGTAGTTAGCACAGAGGCACAGTTGGAAAGAACCGTACTCTCCCTTGAGTGCTATGGAAAGAAGGTACATAACTTCTCAGAGGACAAAATTCCCTGCAGGTGCCTGCCAGCCAGAGGCCCTTTGTAGGCTCTCTGGGCAGAGTGGCACTACCCCAGAACCGGCGTGCCTGGAGCAGGATTCTTTAAGTCTGGGACTGGTTTGAATCCCAACTAAGCACCTCGAAAGAGGGGGAGACTGTGGGGGTGGGAAAAGCTGGCAGGCTCATGCCTATGGGGCACTGTGAGGACGGCTTGAACAGAGTGGTTTGGGACACCCAGTCCAGGGAGGAAAGACTGGGGTGTTGCCATTTTTCTCCCAATCACCAGCAACTTGGGGCTTCAGGCAACAACACAGTGGCCTACAGTGGAGGCAAGACCCACCTACACAAAACCACATCCCTCTGTGCTTGATAACTGCCTATCTACCAGAACAAGATTGCACTGACCTAACCAGATGGTCCCTCCTCCAAGCCAGCACACCCACCTGTTCCAATCACCATCAGATATTAGTCCACTGTTTTTGCATTTTCTGACTTTATTCCTGGTCAATTCTTATATATATATATATAAGAATTGACCAGGAATAAAGTCAGAAAATGCTATATATATATATATATATATATATATATATATATATATATATATTGTTTGTTTTGTTTTGTTTTGCTTTCTTCTTCTTATTTCTTCCCTTATCTATTCTGGTTGTCGGTTTGTTTAAGCAGACATAGATCCCCTCCTTCTTTGTCTCTCTCTCTCTCTCTTTCTCTGGATTAAGCCACAGATTTTCCTGGATTCTCTCTCTGGTATTTTTTTTCTTTTCTTTCTCCCTACTCCTGTCATTTCTCTCTTTGTATGGGATAAGGCTTCTTCCACCACCGCCCCGTTTTCAAATTTTCCCAAGGTTACTTCAATGAACAAATCAAAGTACACCTGGTGGAAGGTGATAAAGCAACCAGAGTCGCAAAAGTAGGGAGATAAAGCAACCAGAGTCACAAAAACAGAGAGCATGCAACACACTCCAAAAACACCTCCCAAAGGGCCAGGTTCTGGACAGTGTTATTACCCCATTTCAATATAGGAGTGCTCACAGGAGCAGGACACATACCAAGTAATACACACAAAGGACAGAAAACCAGCCAAAATGAAATGGAAGAATTCTCAAAAGAAATTCCAGGAAGAAATGACAGCTAGAGAATTGCTCAAAACAGATATAAACAATATATCTGATCAAGAATTTAGAATAATAGTCATAAGATTCAGAGCTTGGCTTGAAAAAAAGCATAGAAGACAGCAGGAAATCTATTGCTACAGAGAGGTAAGAAATAGTCATGATGAATTAAGAAATGCTGTATATGAGATGCAAAATAAACGAGATTTGGTGACAGCAAGTATGGAGGAGTCAGGGGAGAATAAGTGAAATAGAAGATAAAATTATGAAAAATGATGAAGTCAAGAAAAAGATAAGAAAAAACTAGACCACAGGGGAGAATTAGAGAACTAAGTGATTCAATTAAACATAATAATATCTGTTTCATAGTAGTTCCAGAAGAAGAAGAAGAGAGAGAAATGGTCAGAAATTTTACTTGAATAAATTATAGCTGAGAATGTCCCTAATCTAGGGAAGGAAGCAGATATCGAAATCTAAGAGGCACAGAGAACTCCCTTCAGATTCAACATGAATAGGTATTTACTACAACATATAGTGAAACTGGCAAAATACAAAGATAGAGAATTCTGAAAGCAGCTAGGGACAAACAAACCTTAACCAACAAGGTTAGATACATAAGGGTAGTAGCAGACCTGTCCAGTGAAACTTGACAGGCCAGAAGGGAGTGGCAGGAAATATTCAATGTGTTGAATAAGAAAAATATGCAGTCAATAATCCTTTATCCAGAATTCAGAGTAGGAGAGATAAAGTCTTTCCCAGACAAACAAAAACTGAAGAAGTTCATGACCACTAAACCAGCCCTGCAAGAGATCCTAAGGGGAACTCTGTGAGTGGAACACTGCAAAGATCACAAAGGACCAGAGACATCACCACAAGCATGAAACATACAGGTAGCACAATGACACTAAATCTATAGCCTTGAATAATCACTCTGAATGTAAATGGACTAAAGGCCCCAATCAAAAGATATAAGTTATCAGAATGGATTAAAAAAAAAAAAAAACACAGGACCCATCTCTTTGCTGTCTACAAGAGACTCATTTTAGACCTGAGACACCTACAGATTGAAAGTGAGGGGGTGTAGAACCATCTGTCATGCTACTGGAGTCAAAAGAAAGCTGGAGTAGCCATACTTATATCAGACAAACTAGATTTTAAATTAAAGGCTATAACAAGAGATTAAGGGCATTATATCATAATTACATGGTCTATCCATCAAGAGGAGCTATCAATTATGAATACTTATGCACCCAATTTGGTGAACCCAAATACATAAATCAATTGATCACAAACAATCTTACTGATAAGAATGTAGTAATTGCAGGTGACTTTAATACTCTACTTACAACAATGGACAGGTCATCTAGGCAAAAAATCAATAAAGAAACAATGGCCCTGAATGATGTACAGGAGCAGATGGACTTCACAGATATATTCAGAACTTTTCATCCAAAATCAGCAGAATACACATTCTTTTCGAGTGCACACGCAACATTCTCCAAGATAGATTACATACTGGGTCACAAAACAGCCCTCATTAATATAAGAGAATTGAAATCATATCATGCATATTTTCAGATCACACTGCTCTGAAACTTGAAATCAACCAGAAGAAAAAATTTGGAAACCTCCAAATGCATGGAGGTTAAAGAACATCCTACTAAAGAATGAATGGGTCAACCAGGAAATTAAAGAAGAGATTTAAAAATATATGGAAGAAAATGAAAATGAAAACATGACAGTCAAAAGCCCTTTGGAATACAGCAAAGGCAGTCTTAGGCGGAAAATACAATGAAATCCAGGCCTACCTCAAGAAACAAGAAAAATCCCAAATACAAAATTGAACCTCACACCTAAAGGAACTAGAAGCAGAAGAGCAAAGAAACCCCAAAACCAGCAGAAGAAGAGAAATAATAAAGATTAGAGCAGAAATAAACAATGTAGAATAAAAAAAATAGTAGAACAGATCAATGAATCTAAGAGCTGTTTTTTTTTTTGAAAGGATAAACAAAATTGATAAATCTCTAGCTAGAATTCTCAAAAAGAAGAGAGAACCTAAATAGATAAAATCACAAATGAAAGAGGAGAGATCACAACCAACACCACAGAAATAGAAACGATTGTTAGAGAATACTATGAAAAATTATATGCCAACAAACTGGACAACCTGAAAGAAATGGAGAAATTCCTAGACATCCACAAACTACCAAAACTGAAACAGGAAAAACAGAAAATTTGAACAGACCCCTAACCAGCAAAGAAATTGAATCAGTTATCACAAATCTCCCAACAAATAAGATTCCTGGGCCAGATGGCTTCCCAGGGGAATTCTACCAGACATTTAAAGCAAAGTTAATACCTATCTTTATCAAGCTGTTCCAAAAAATGGAAACAGAAGGAAAGCTTCTGGACACATTCTTTGAAGCCAGCATTACCTTGATTCCTAAACCAGACAGAGATCCTACCAAAAAGGAGAATTATAGGCCAACATCCATCATGAACATGGATGCAAAAATTCTCAACAAGAAAGTAGCAAATCAAATTCAACAGTATATTAAAAGAATTATTCACTATGATCTAGTGGGATTTGTTTCTGGGTTTCAGGGCTGGTTCAATATTCACAAATCAATCAATGTGATATATCACATTAATAAAAGAAAGTATAAGAACCATAAGATCCTGTCAGTAGATGCCAAAAGCAGTTAACAAACTACAGGATCATTTCTTAATAAAAACCCTCAAGAAATTCAGGACAGAAGGAACACATAACATCATAAAAGCCTTATATGAAAAGCCCACAGCTAATATCACCCTCAATGAGGAAAAACAGAGCTTTCTTCATGAGATCAGGAACATAACAGGGATGTCCACTCTCACCACGGTTGTTTAACATAGTGTTGGAAGTCATAGCCTCAGCAATCATATGACAGAATAAAATAAATTGTATCCAAATTCACAAAGAAGAATTCAAGTGTTCACTCCTTGAAGATTACATGATACTCTACATGGAAAACCCGATAGACTCCACCAAAAAGCTGCTAGAACTGATACATGAATTCATCAAAGTCACAGGATAGAAAATCATTGTACAGAAATTGGTTGCGTGTCTATACACTAATAATGAAGCAACAGAAAGAGAAATCAAGAAATTGATTCCATTTACAATTGCACTGAGAACCATAAAATACCTAGGAATAAACCTAACCAAAGATGTAAAAGATCTGTATGCTGAAAATTATGGACAACGTGTGAAAGAAATTGAAGAAGACACAAAAAAATGGGAAAACATTCCATGCTCATGGATTGGAAGAACAAATATTGCTAGAATATCAATACTACCCACAGCAATCTACACATTCAATGCAGTCCCAATCAAAATTGCACCAGCATTCTTCTCTAAACTAGAACAAGCAATCCTAAAATTTGTATGGAACCACAAAAGACAGTGGATAGCCAAAGTAATGTTGAAAAAGAAAACCAAAGCTGGAGGCTTTACAATCCCAGGCTTTAGCCTGTACTACAAAGCTGTAATCATCAAAACAGGATGGTATTGGTAAAATAGACATATAGACCAATTCAATAGAATAGAGAATCCAGAAATGTACCCACAGATGTATGGCCATCTAATCTTTGGCAAAGCAAGGAAGAGTAGCCATAGAAAAAGAAAACAATCTCTTTAGCAAATGGTGCAGGGAGAACTGGACAGCAACATGCAAAAGAATGAAACTGGACCACTTTCTTACACCATTCTCAAAAATGAACTCAAAATGGATGAAATACCTAAATGTGAGACAGGAAACCATCAAAACCCTAGAGGAGAAAATAGGCAACAACCTTTTTGACCTCAGCTGCAACAACTTCTTAACTCAACACGTCTCCAAATGTAAGGGAAATAAAAGCAAAAACCAAAACAAAACAAAACAAAAAAACAAAAAGAAAAAAAAGAAAAAAAAAACTACTGGGACCTCATCAAGTTAAAAAGCTTCTACACTGCAAAGCACCAATCAATAAAACTAAAAGGCAACTGATGGAATGGGAAACAATATTTACAAACTACATATCAGATAAAGGGTTAGTTTCCAAAATCTATACAGAAGTTACAAAATTCAACACCCAAAAAAACAAATACTCAAGTGAATAAATGGGCATAAGCCATGAATAGACACTTTTCCAAAGAAGACATCCAGATGGCTGACAGACATATGAAAAGATGCTTAACATCACTAATCATCAGGGAAATACAAATCAAAACCACATTGAGATATCACATCATACCAGTCAGAGTGGATAAAATTAACAGCTCAGGAAATGATAGCTGTTGGCGAGGATGTGGGGAAATGGGAATTTGCATTGTTGGTGGGAATGCAAACTGGTGCAACTGCTCTGGAAAATAGTGTGGAAGTTCCTCAAAAAATTAAAAATTGAATTACTCTAAGATCCAACAATAGTACTACTAGGAATTTATCCAAAAGATACAGGAGTGCTGATTCATAGGGGCACATGTAACCCAATATTTCTAGCTGCACTTTCAACAATAGCCAAATAATGGAAAGAGCCCAAATTTCGATCAACTGATGAATGGGTAAACAATATGAGGCTTATATATACAATGTAATACTACTTGGCAATGAGAAAGAATGAAATCCTGCCATTTGCAACAGCGTGGATGGAACTGGAGGGTATTACGTTAAGTGAAATAAGTCAGTCAGAGAAAGACAGATATATGTTTTCACTCATATGTGGAATTTGAGAAACTTAACAGAAGACCATGGGGGAAAGGAAGAAGAAAAATAGTGTCAAACAGAGAGGGAAGCAAACCATAAGAGACTCTAAAATACAGAGAACAAACTGAGGGTTGGTGAGGGGATCAGGGAAGAGGGGAAAATGGGTGATGGGCATTGATGAGGGCACTTGTTAGGATGAGCACTGGGTGTTGTATAGAAGCGATGAATCATGGGAATCAACTCCCAAAGCCAAGACCAAACTGTATACACTGTATGTTAGCTAACTTGACAATAAATTATATTTAAAAAATAAATAAAATAAAATAAAATATATACAACAAAATAAATAAAATATCACCTCTGTCTCCCCCCCAAAAAAAAGATTTATTGTGGGGGAGTAAGAATGGGTTCAAACATAAGTAATCATCAACTTAATATTGACTGCTATATGCAAAACATGTTATATACAAACCTAATGGTAACCACACATTAGAAACCAGTAAAAATGTGCAAAAATAAAGAGAAAGGAATCCAAGTGTATCACTAAAAAGACAACAAATCACGAGAGAAGAGAGCAAGGGAGGAAAGGAACAGACAAAAGCTACAAAAACACCCATAAAACATGAAACGAAATGGCAATGACTACAAACCTTTCAATAATTATTTTGAATGTGAATTAACTAAATATTGCAAGCAAAAGTCATTAGATGACTTAATGCATAAAAAACAAGACCCATCTAAAAGCAGCCTACAAGAGATTCATTTTAGATCTAAAAATAAATGCAGATGTAAAGTAAAGGAATGGAGGAGGAGCTAAGATGGTGGAGAAGTAGGGGGACCCTGGGCTTGGCTCATCCCTCAAACACAGCTGTATTGAGATTAGATCACTTTGAACACCCAGAAAATAGATCACTAACTGCCAGAAGGATTTTCACAGTTGGAAGGAGAGAATATGGCAGATGTGAGGTGTGTGGAAGTGAATTAGGGGAAGGAAAAATGGTGATTCCATGGAGGGTAAGGAACCCTTTCTGTGGAGAGACATAAGGGAGAGAAAAAGGAAGGGGTTGAGAAAGTGCAATATTGAGTTTACAAAAGAGGAAAACCTCTCTGGAACACAGAATGGGGAGCAAGAAATATTGAGTGTAGCAGGTTTTTTTTTTTTTTTTCAAACAGTGTTGGTAGCTCAAACTCTGATGTTTTTGAAGTCCGCGACCTTCTCTTGAGCAGAGCTGTGGTGTGCATTACTGGGAAGGAGGGAACTGGTCCCAGAGTGCAGAGCTTTGTGTAGAGATCTTTGGGGCACATTGGGAGAAAACATTCCCCATCGTGGAGTATTTTTGTGAGAAGATTTATTGCCTTCTCAAAGACAAAAGGCCCTGCAGACACCAGCAAAATACCTTTCATCAACAGGAACACAGCACACCCAGAAGGAATATATATTCGATAGATTATACAGCTCTTATGCACTGTGCTGGCATAGAACTGTTTTCCAGGGACAGAGGACATTAGACACAGTGTGGAAAGGCACTAATCTGGAGGGGAGGGGCAGGTTTGTGTGGCGTTGGTCCTTTATGACTTTGGGTTTTGAAACTCAGTCGTGTGCCAAAGGAAAACCAGGGTGAGCTGACTGCACTTGCTATTGTATGAGGGCTGTCTGAACTGTGCAGGGTATGAAATCCCTGTCCAGGGCAAGTTTGGGGTGGTGCAATGTTCCCCCCCCAACACCAACATGGTGGGAGTTCAGAGAGCAACACAGAGGCCCCCAGTGGAGGTAGGATCCACTTACACCAAACCCTCCCTCTCTGTACCTGGCAACTGTTTATTTACTGGGGCAAGAGTGATGCTGAGCTAACACAGGGGGCCTTGCCCAGAAGACCAGCACAGCCAGCACCCCACATGAACCAAGTGTTCTGAAAATCGAGTGCATCAAAATGACACCTGCAGTTCTGTCGGAAATAGGACCAGGCTTACTTTTTAATTTTTTTTTTTACTTTCTTCTATTCTTTTGGAAACATGCTCATAGTTTCCTTTTTACATTACCTTTTCTCTTTGTTTTGGAGCAGGCTTTTTCATTCTTTTCTTTTTTCTTTTTCCTTTCTCTTTAAAATCATCTTTATCTTTGTTTAATTCTCTGTTTGGTTTCTTTGTTCCCTTCCTGGTTTTCCTTTTTTTTTGTGTGTGTGTGGGGGGGGGTCAGACATTTTTTTTTGCCTTTTTTCCAGACTTACATCAATAAATCAAAGCACACAGAGTTAAAGGTCCAAACACTCCACACTGCAAGCAGGGAGGAGCTCTGCAGAGGACTGACCAGTGGGAAAGAGCAGACAAAACACAACCGCAGAGTGCACACAACACACAACAGAATCACATCCTGAAGTGCAAGGCCTGGACAGTGTATGACCCCTGTTTAATATAACATTACTCCCAGGTGCAGGAAACATAACAAGATTTTAAAACACACAAAAGATGGAAATGTAGCCAAAATGGCAACACAGGGGAATTCTCCCCAAAAGAAAGGTCAAGAAAAATTGATAGCCAAGGATTTTCTCAAAACATATATAAGAATATATTTGAACAAGAATTTAAAACAGCAGTCCTAAGACTACTAGCCTGACTTGAAAAAAACATAGAAGACACTAGAGAAACCTTGCTGCAGATATCAAAGACCTAAAAATGAGGTGAAATAAAAATGCTCTGAGATGGAAAACTGACTGGATACAGTCACAATGAGTATTTAAAAAGCAAAGAAGATAATAGTTATATAGAATATAAAATTATGGAAAATAGTGAATCTAAAAAGAGGAAGGGAAAGGAAACTATTGGATCAAGAAGGGACTTAGGGAAGTCTGCTCTGTCATTTTCTGTAAGTGGGGTATTAAAGTTCTCTACTATTATGGTATTATTATCAATGAGTCTCTTTATGTTTGTTATTAGTTGATTTATATATTTGGATGCTCCCAAGTTGGGAGGGGGCATAAATATTTACAATTGTTAGATCTTCTTGATGGATAAACCCCTTATTTATATATAATGCCCTTCTTCATCTCTCATTACAGTCTTTGTTTTAAAATCCAGTTTGTCTGATATAATTATGGCTACTTCAGCTTTCTTTTGACATTGATTAGCATGAAAGATGGTTCTCCATCCCCTCACATTCAATCTGCAGGTGTTTTTAGGTCTAAAATGAGTCTACTGTACGCAGCATATAGACGGGTCTTGTTGTTTTATCCATTCTGTTACTCTATGTTTTTGACAGGAGCATTTACATTCAGAGTAATTACTGAAAAATATGAATTTAGTGCTATTTTGTTACCTGTAGAGTTGGTGTGTCTGGCACTGGTACTTTGTAGTCTTGGTTGCTTTGGCTCCCCCCCCCCCGCCCACACACACACAGAGGAAACAGTGGCTTTGAATGACACACTGGACCTGATGGACTTGCCAGACATATTCAGTATATTTCATCTTAAAGTAGAATACACATTCTTCTCAACAAAATGGAATATTTTCCAGAATAGATCACATACGGGGTCACAAATCAGCTCTCAACAGATACAAAAGATCAAGATAATTCCATGCATATTTTCAGATCACAATGCTCTGAAACTTGAAAACAACCACAAGAAAAAAAAATGGAAAGCCCTCAAATACATGGAGGTTAAAGAACATCCTACTAAAGAATGAATGGTTTAACCAGAAAATTAAAGTAGACATTAAAAAAAACATGTAAAAAGATGAAAATGAAAACATGATAGTACAAACCATTTGGAATGAAGCAAAGGCAGTCGTAAGAGGAAAGTACATTGCAAATCAGGCCTATCTCATGAACCAAGAAAGGTCCCAAATACACAACCTAACCTTAAACCTAAAGAGCTAGAAAGGAGCAGCAAATAAAACTTAAAGACAGCAGAAGAAGGGAATAATAAAGATTAGCACAGAAATAAATGAAAACAAATATTGGTAAAATGTCTATACTACCCAAAGTGATCTACACATTCAATGCAATTCCTATAAAAATAATGCCAGCATTCTTCAAAGAGCTAGAAAAAACAATTCTGAAGTTTGTATGGAACCATAAAATACACTGAACAAAGTAATGTTAGCAAAGAAAACCAAAGCTGGAGACATCACAATTCCAGACTTCAAGCTTGTATTAATCGTCCAGACAGTATGGTACAGGCACAAAAAAGCACATATAGATCAATGGTACAGAATAAAGAACCCAGAATTGGACCCACAAATGTATGTCTAACTAATCGTTGACAAATCAGGAAAGAATATCGAATGGAAAAAAGGCTGTATCTTCAGCAAAAGGTTCTGGGAAAACTGGAAAGTGACACAGAAGAATGAAACTGCCTCACTTTCTTACACCATGCACAGAAATAAATTCAAATGGATGAAGGACCTAATGTGAGACAGGAAAACATCAAAATCCTACAGAAGAAAACAGGCAGCAACCTCTTTGACCTTGGTTGAGCAACCTCTTAGTAGACATGTCTCCGGAAGCAAAGGAAACAAAAGCAAAAATGAACTATTGGGACCTCATCAAGATAAAAAGCTTCTGCAAAGCAAAGGAAACAATCAACAAAGCTAAAAGGCAACTGAAAGAATAGAAGAAAATAATTGGAAATGACATATTGGATGAAGGATTAATATCCAAA
This sequence comes from Leopardus geoffroyi, assembly GCF_018350155.1. Taxonomy (NCBI): domain Eukaryota; kingdom Metazoa; phylum Chordata; class Mammalia; order Carnivora; family Felidae; genus Leopardus; species Leopardus geoffroyi. The sequence goes on from NC_059343.1 coordinate 74,710,001, forward strand.
AGATCTATACATAGATATAGATATAGATATAGATAGATATATAGATAGATATAGATATAGAGATATCAATATTTATTGGAATATCAATATATTGGAATATATATATATATATATATATATATTACTCAGTGATCAAAAATAATGAAATCTTGCCATTTGCAACAATGTGGATGGAACTAGAGTGTATTATACTAAGCACAATAACTCAGTCAGAGAAAGACGAATATATGATTTCACTCATATGTGGAATTTAAGAAACAAAACAGATAAACATAGGGGGATGGAAGGAAAAAATAAGATAAAAATAGGAAAACCATAAGTGACTCTTAAAGACAGAACAAACTGAGTTTTTCTGGAGCGGTGTTGCATGGAGGGATGGGCTAAATAGGTGATGGGCATTAAGAAGGGCACTTGTGAGGAGCACAGCATGTCATATGTAAGTGATGAATCACTGGGTTCTATTCTAACCAATACACTATATGTTAACTAACTTGAATTTAAATAAACAAATTTTTAAAAAGGGGGATATAGAAGAATTTATGATGCAAATTGAAGTGAAAAGAGAGCCAGAGTAGCAATATTTATATTGGACAAAATAGACTTTAAATCAAAGACATTAAAAAAGACAAAGAATGGCACTACATAATCATAAGTGAAAAAATCCAAGAAGAATATATAAGAATTATAAGTATTTATACACCAACATGGCAGCACCCAAATACATAAAACTGTTAATAACAAACAAAAAGAAAGCAATAAATAGTAATACAATAATAGTAGTGAACTTTAATGCCCCACTTACATCAGTAACAGATTATCCAAACAAAATTAACAAGGAAAGAGTGGCTTCAAATGACATATTGGACCACATAGATCTAAAAGACACATTCAGAACATTTCATACTAAAACAACAGAATATACAATTTTTTCAAGCATACATGTACCATTCTCCAGAATAGATCACATTTTAGGACACACACACACACACACACACACACACACAAACTGAACAAATTAAGAAACATCAAGATCATAACATGCACTTTTCTGACAACAATGCAATGAAGTTACAAATGAACAGCATGTAAAATCTGGAAAGAGCCCAAACATATGGAGGTTAAATATGATGTTACTAAACAATGAATGTGTCAACCAAGAAATTAATGAAAAAATATAATAAATAGATACAAAAAAAATAAAAACATAACAGTCCAAAATCTTTGAGGTATGGGAAATTTGTTCTAAGAAGTATTTTTATAGCAGTATAGGCCTATATCACGAAACAAGGAAAATCATATAAGAAACCTAATCTTACACCTAAAGGAGCTAGAAAAAAAAGAGCAAACACAAATCCAGTAGAAGAAATGAAATAATAATAATTAGAGCAAAAATAAATAACATAGAAACAAAAAACATCCACTAGAACAAGTCGATGAACGGAAGAACTGGTTCTTTGAAAAGATCAACAAAATTGATAAACATTTAGCTAGACTCAGCAAAAAAAGAAAAACAGAGAGTGAGACAGGCAGAACTCAAATTAAAAAAAGGAAACCCTCAGAAAGAGGAGATATAACATATCACATCACAGAAATAAAAAGGACTGTAAGAGAATACTATGAAAAATTATATACCAACAAAAAGGACAAACTAGAAGGAATGGATAAATTCCCAGAAACATACACTTTGTCAAACCTGAATCATGAAGAAATCAAAATTTGAACAGACTGATTATCAGCAATGAAATTGAATTAGTAATCAGACTCCCAAGAAACAAAAATCGAGGACCAGACAGCTTCACAGGTGAATTCTACAAAATATTTATTAAAGAGTTAATACCTATTTTCTCAAACTATTCCAAAAAATAGAAAAGAAACAGAATCTTCCAAATTCATTTTATGAGGCCAGAATTATACTGATACAAAAGAAATAAAGACACTACAAAATTAGAGAAGTACAGGACAATACACATGATTAACAGAGAGGCAAAAATTCTTAATAAAACACCAGCAAACTGAATCCAACATTACATTAAGATAATCATTCACCATGATCAAGTGAAATTTATTCCTGGGCTGCAAGTGTGGTTCAATACTCACAAATCAATCAATGTGATACATCACATGAATAAGATAAAGGATAAAAACCATATGATCATTTCAATAAATACAGAAAAGCACTGGAGAAAGTACAACAACCATTCATGATAAAAACCCTCAACAAAATAGATTTAGTTGGAACACACCTCAACATAATAAAGGCCATATGAAAATTACACCAATTATCATCTGTAATGGAGAAAAACTGAGAGCTTTTCCCCTGAGGTCAGGAAAAAGACAAGGATGTCCACTCTCACCACTTTTATTAAATATAGTACTCGAAGTACTTACCACAGCAATCAGAAAATTAAAAAATAAATAAATAAAAAGCATCCAAATCAGTAAAGAAGTAAAACTTTCACTATTTGCAGCTGACATGGTACTATATATAGAAAACCCTCAAAATTCCAAGAAAACATAATTGGAGCTGGTAAATGATTTCAGTAAGGTTGCAGGATACAAAATAAATATACAGAAAACTATAGCATTTCTATACACTAATAATGAAGTAGCAGAAAGAGAAATTAAGGAAACAATCGCTTTTGCTATTGCACCAAAAAGAATAAAATACCTAGGAATAAACTTAGCCAAGGAAGTGAAATACCTGTATTCTGAAAGCTATACAACATTGGTGAAATGAATTGAAAACAAACAGAAATGGAAAGATATTCCATACTTATTGATTGGAAGAATAAATATTGTTACAAGGTCTATACTACTAAAAGCAATCTACAGATTTAATGCAATTCCTATCAAAATACTAACAACATTATTCACAAAACTAGAACGAACAACTTGAAATTATTATGGAACCACAAAAGACCCTGAATAGCCAAAACAATCTTGAAAAAAAATACTAAATGTGATACCTGAAACCTAAAAATTCCTAGAAAAGAGCACAAGCAATAATTTCTCAGATATTGGTTGTAACAATATCTTTCCAGATATGTCCTCTGAGGCAAAGGCAACAACAACAACAACAACAACAACAACAAATACTGATGGGACTCTATCAAAATAAAAAGCTTCTACATTCCAAAGGTAACAACATAATGAAACATAATGAAAAGACAACATAATGAATGGGAGAAAATATTTGCAAATGGCTTATCTGACAAGAGGTTATCATCCAAAATATATAAATAACTTATAAAAGTCGACACCCCAAAAAACAAATAGCACATTTCAAAAATGGGCAGAAAACATACACAGACATTTCTCCAAAGAAGACATACAGATAGCTAACAGATATACGAATAGATTCCCAGTATCACTCATCATCAGGGAAATGCAAATCAAAACTATGAGCTATCACCTGTCAGAATGACTAAAATCAAAAACACAGGAAACAACAAACGTTGCTGAAGATGTGTAGAAAAAGGAGCTCTCATGAAATGTTGGTGAGAATGCAAACTGGGGTAGCCACCGTGGAAAATAATATGGAGATTCTTAAAAAAAAATGAAAAATAGAATTACCATATGATCCAGTAATTGCACTATTGGGTACTTACCCAAAGAATATGAAAACATCAGTTTGAAAGGATATATGCACCCCTATGTTTATTTGCAGCATTATTTACAAGGGCCAAATTAGCGAAGCAGCCAAAGTGCCCATTGATAGATGAATGGATACAGAAGTGTGGTATGTATATACAATGGGATATTATTCACCCATAAAAAGAATGAAATTTTGGGGCTGTTGAGTGGCTCAGTCAGTTGAGCATCCAACTCTTGATTTCAGCACAGATAATGATCCCAGGGTCGTGGGACTGTGCACCTTATAGGCTCCATGCTAAGTTGGAGCCTTCTTGGGGTGCTCTATCTCCATCTGCCCCTCTTCCCCTCTCACACACTCTAAAATAGAAAATAAATAAATATTTTTTAACAAGACTAAAATCTTGTCATTCCCAATAACATGGATGGATCTAGAGAGTATAATGCTATGCAAAATAATTCAGTCAGAGAAAGACAAATGCTATATGATTTAACCAATGTGTGGAATATAAGAAACAAATGAACAAAGGGAAAAAAAAGAGACAAACCATAAAACATACTCTTAACCATAGAGAATAAAGAGATGGTTACCAGAGGCAAGGTGGGTGGAGGGATGGGTGAAATAGGTGAAAGAGATTGAGTACATTTATCTTGATGAGTGCTGAGTAATATATATATAATTGCTGAATGACTCTATTGTATATCTGAAACTAATTTAACACTGTATGTTAACTATACTAGAACTAAAATAAAATATATAAACAATAAAATAAAACAGATTTCTAAGAAATCCACCAATTATCATAAGCTAATTAACAAAACTAGTTTATAATTATTGTTAAGACCTCCTCCATAGTGTTTTCTTAAAACAAGGGGAGTGAGTTGAGACTAAAACCATTGTAAGGCAAATGCTTGTTTTGGCCTAGGTCATATCTAACATGAAAGTGGAATGCATACCTAAAAGACCAGTATCCTCTTTTTCATTTGATTGCAATCAAGTTAGTAAAGAGATTCTAGTTTTACATGTTCTTATCTTATCTCACCTTCCAAAACCATCTTCAGCATCTCAAATCCTATTTCCTACTAATACAATATGTTTCCTCAGGTTCCCAATAATCAGCATCAAATTTGGAAGAGTTGAGAGATAAAAAAAACAATAATTAAATATGATTTATTCATTGTAAAATAACTGGTTTTCTTGTAAGTTTTGTGTTATTTACAGTGAATTAATTTTCTCACAAAATGTTTGAATTGTCTATTTACTTTTTTTTTACAATCTAGAGAAGGCAGAGAAAATCAAGTAAATCTCAGAAAAGCCTCCAACTCCTGTAAACAAGTGGAAACAAAAGCTAAGTTATCCATTGGGCCTGGCAACAACTTGCACCTGCTAGAAATTAACAAAGAACCAGTTTTTATACCAGCTAAAGCCATTACCAGTGTACATCTTCTAGTTGTCCAATGTGTGCAGTAGCTTGAACTTTAGGAATTATACCATACAGTACATTTTAAGTTATCTCTCAAAATAGCATACATCTTATATTTTTACTTAATTTATATTTGTAAATATTTGGTAGATAATTAGATACTTAAGATACTTAAGATATGAATGAAGGGATGTGCTTAAGGGATAAAATGGCCTGCATCCATTGCTTATAATTAATTTTCTTGACATCACTATCTCCTTGTTTCTTTCATTTTTATTATTATCAAACATTTACTGAGTAACTACTAAGCAAAATACGGTTCTTTAGTAAATACAAAATTGGAAGAGGCATGATCTTTAAACATAAAGTTTTTACAGTGCAGTGGAGAGAGATATGCCAACATGAATGCAAATTTTTAAAAACAATGAAAAGATAGTGGATGTTCAAAAGACAGAAATGGTTATTTCTACTACAGTGTTAAATCAAGAGAAGCTTCATGAAAGAAATCATTAAAGAATCCTAAGCTGGAAAATTACATTGTTAAATGAATATTTCTATAGATTACTCTGATAGCAAAATGAAGATTGGATTGGATGGGTGCAAAATTCAATCTGGGAAAAGCAGTTAGGGAATTATGGCAATCACCCAGACAAAAGATGGGGCTTGACATAAAGGTTTGGAGATAGAGAAGACATAAACAATATGAAGTATGTTGACTTGGTTTGGTATGTGAAGGTTGAGGTAAAGATATTTGCAATAATTTTTAAGCTTCTTTCTGGACATAATAGGAACATTAACCAGGATACAAGACACAGGAAAACATAGGCCTAGGGAAGGAGGTTGTGATGATGAAATTAATTTTGGACACTTTAACCTTAAGAAGCCTATGGGACTTGTTTTTATTCATCTTACTTTCAGGATCAAGATCTTGGAATTGGGATGATTGAAATTTTTGAGTTGTTAGCATATTGATGGTAATTGAAGCACTGATAGTGAATACATTTAAAAATGGATAAATTGAATGAGAAAATTATTGAAGACAAAATCCTAAAGAACACTTGAATTAAATAGAGAAAATGGCACACAATCAAGGAAAGTATCCACTCCTCAAATAGTAAAATATAAGAACCAGGACAAAGAGTTATCGAGGAAGTGTAAAACAAGAAAGACTAGTTAGTTGTGTGAAATATCATAGAACATTCTGGAGACTGCTCTCCAGCAAGAATTGAAAAGGAATATTTTCAGTTATTTTCTTCAAACTTGGCTCAGCTATAAAAAAAATGATATTCAAAATATGTAATTATTAGGAGAACTGGAAGATGGCGGCATAGGAGGACGCTGGGCTCACCGCACGTCCTGCTGATCACTTAGATTCCACCTACACCTACCTAAATAACCCAGAAAACCGCCAGAGGATTAGCAGAATGGAGTCTCCGGAGCCAAGCGCAGACGAGAGGCCCACGGAAGAGGGTAGGAAGGGCAGCGAGGCGGTGCGCGCTCCACGGACTGGCGGGAGGGAGCCTGGGCGGAGGGGCAGCCTGCCGGCCAAGCAGAGCCCCCGAGTCTGTCTGGCAAAAGCAGAGGGGCCGGACTGACTGTGTTCCCACAGCAAGCGCAATTTAGCGTCTGGGAGGTCATAAGTTAACAGCTCTGCTCAGAAAACAGGAAGGCTGGAGGACAAAGGTAGGGAGAGCTGCTGAGCCCCCAGACGACAAAGCTCAGTTTGGTGGGGAACAAAGGCGCTTGCCAGCGCCATCTCCCTCGCCCATCCCCCAGCCAAAATCCTAAAGGGAACCAGTTCCTGCCAGGGAACTTGCTCGCTCCCCACAAACACCCAACGCTGTGCTTCTGCGGAGCCAAACCTCCTGCAGCAGATCTGACTCCCTCCCGCTGCCACAGGGCCCCTCCTGAGGTGGATCACCTAAGGAGAAGGGAGCTAAGCCTGCCCGTCCTGCCCCCATGCACCTTGCCTACCCACCCCAGCTAATACGCCAGATCCCCAGCACCACTAGCCTGGCAGTGTGCAAGTAGCCCAGACGGGCCACGCCACCCCACAGTGAATCCCGCCCCTAAGAGAGGGGAAAAGAAGGCACACACCAGTTTGACTGTGGCCCCAGCGGTGGGCTGGGGACAGACATCAGGTCTGATTATGGCCCTGCCCACCAACTCCAGTTATACACCACAGCACAGGGGAAGTGCCCTGCAGGTCCTCACCACTCCAGGGACTATCCAAAATGACCAAACGGAAGAATTCCCCTCAGAAGAATCTCCAGGAAATAACAACAGCTAATGAACTGATCAAAAAGGATTTAAATAATATAACAGAAAGTGAATTTAGAATAATACTCATAAAATTAATCGCCGGGCTTGAAAACAGTATACAGGACAGCAGAGAATCTCTTGCTACAGAGATCAAGGGACTAAGGAACAGTCACGAGGAGCCGAAAAAAGCATTAAACAAAATGCAAAACAAAATGGAAACGACCACGGCTCGGATTGAAGAGGCAGAAGAGAGAATAGGTGAACTAGAAGATAAAGTTATGGAAAAAGAGGAAGCTGAGAAAAAGAGAGATAAAAAAAAATCCAGGAGTATGAGGGGAAAATTAGAGAACTAAGTGATACACTAAAAAGAAATAATATACGCATAATTGGTATCCCAGAGGAGGAAGAGAGAGGGAAAGGTGCTGAAGGGGTACTTGAAGAAATAATAGCTGAGAACTTCCCTGAACTGGGGAAGGAAAAAGGCATTGAAATCCAAGAGGCACAGACAACTCCCTTCAGACTTAACTTGAATCGATCTTCTGCACGACATATCATAGTGAAACTGGCAAAATACAAGGATAAAGAGAAAATTCTGAAAGCAGCAAGGGACAAACGTGCCCTAAGATATAAAGGGAGACCTATAAGCCTTGTGACTGATCTCTCTTTTGAAACTTGACAGGCCAGAAAGGATTGGTAGGAGATCTTCAGTGTGCTAAACAGAAAAAAATATGCAGCCGAGAATCCTTTATCCAGCAAGTCTGTCATTTAGAATAGAAGGAGAGATAAAGGTCTTCCCAAACAAACAAAAACTGAAGGAATTTGTCACCACTAAACCAGCCCTACAAGAGATCCTAAGGGGGATCCTGTGAGACAAAGTACCAGAGACATCACTACAAGCATAAAACATACAGACATCACAATGACTCTAAACCCGTATCTTTCTATAATAACACTGAATGTAAATGGATGAAATGCGCCAACCAAAAGACATAGGGTATCAGAATGGATAAAAAAACAAGACCCATCTATTTGCTGTCTACAACAGACTCATTTTAGACCTGAGGACACCTTTAGACTGAGAGTGAGGGGATGGAGAACTATTTATCATGCTACTGGAAGCCAAAAGAAAGTTGGAGTAGCCATACTTATATCAGACAAACTAGATTTTAAATTAAAGGCTGTAACAAGAGATGAAGAAGGGCATTATATAATAATCACAGGGTCTATCCATCAGGAAGAGCTAAAAATTATAAATGTCTATGCGCCGAATACTGGAGCCCCCAAATATATAAAACGATTACTCACAAACATAAGCAACCTTATTGGTAAGAATGTAGTAATTGCAGGGGATTTTAACACTCCACTTCCAGAAATGGATAGATCATCTAGACACACGGTCAAAAAAGAAACAAGGGCCCTGAAGGATACATTGGATCAGATGGACTTGACAGATATATTTAGAACTCTGCATCCCAAAGCAACAGAATATACTTTCTTCTCGAGTGCACATGGAACATTCTCCAAGATAGATCATATACTGGGTCACAAAACAGCCCTTCCTAAGTAGGAAAGAATTGAGATCATACCATGAATGCTTTCAGACCACAATGCTATGAAGCTTGAAATCAAGCATAGGAAAAAGTCTGGAAAACCTCCAAAAGCATGGAGGTTAAAGAACACCCTACTAAAGAATGAGTGGGTCAACCAGGCAATTAGAGAAGAAATTAAAAAAATATATGGAAACAAACGAAAATGAAAATACAACAATCCAGACGCTTTGGGATGCAGCGAAGGCAGTCCTGAGAGGAGAATACATCGCAATCCAGGCCTATCTCAAGAAACATGAAAAATCCCAAATACAAAATCTAACAGCACACCTAAAGGAACTAGAAGCAGAACAGCAAAGGCAGCCTAAACCCAGCAGAAGAAGAGAAATAATAAAGGTCAGAGCAGAAATAAACAATATAGAATCTAAAAAAACGGTAGAGCAGATCAACGAAACCAAGAGTTGGTTTTTTGAAAAAATAAACAAAATTAACAAACCTCTAGCCAGGCTTCTCAAAAAGAAAAGGGAGATGACCAAAATAGATAAAATCATGAATGAAAATGGAATTATTACAACCAATCCCTCAGAGATACAAACAATTATCAGGGAATACTATGAAAAATTATATGCCAATAAATTGGACAACCTGGAAGAAATGGACAAATTCCTAAACACCCACACGCTTCCAAAACTCAATCAGGAGTCAAGAGAAAGCTTGAACAGACCCATAACCGGTGAAGAAATGGAATCGGTTATCAAAAATCTCCCAACAAATAAAAGTCCAGGTCCAGATTGCTTCCCAGGGGAGTTCTACCAGACGTTTAAAGCAGAGATAATATCTATCCTCCTCAAGCTATTCCAAGAAATAGAAAGGGAAGGAAAACTTCCAGACTCATTCTATGAAGCCAGTATTACTTTGATTCCTAAACCAGACAGAGACCCAGTAAAAAATAGAGAACTACAGGCCAATATCCCTGATGAATTTGGATGCAAAAATTCTCAATAAGATACTAGCAAATCGAATTCAACAGCATATAAAAAGAATTATTCACCATGATCAAGTGGGATTCATTCCTGGGCTGCAGGGCTGGCTCAACATTCGCAAATCAATCAACATGATACATCACATTAATAAAAAAGAAAAAGATAAGAACCATATGATCCTGTCAATCGATGCAGAAAAGGCCTTTGACAAAATACAGCACCCTTTCTTAATAAAAACGCTTGAGAAAGTTGGGATAGAAGGAACATATTTAAACATCCTCAAAGCCATTTATGAAAAGCCCACAGCTAATATCATCCTCAATGGGGAAAAACTGAGAGCTTTTCCCTGAGATCAGGAACACGACAGGGATGCCCACTCTCACCACTGTTGTTTAACATAGTGATGGAAGTTCTAGCATCAGCAATCAGACAACAAAAGGAAATCAAAGGCATCCAAATTGGCAAAGATGAAGTCAAGCTTTCGCTTTTTGCAGATGACATGATATTATACATGGAAAATCCGATAGACTCCACCAAAAGTCTGCTAGAACTGATACATGAATTCAGCAAAGTTGCACGATACAAAATCAATGTACAGAAATCAGTTGCATTCTTTACAATAACAATGAAGCACCAGAAAGCAAATAAAGAAACTGATCCCATTCACAATTGCACCAAGAAGCATAAAATACCTAGGAATAAATCTAACCAAAGATGTAAAAGATCTGTATGCTGAAAACTATAGAAAGCTTATGAAGGAAACTGAAGAAGATATAAAGAAATGGAAAGACATTCCCTGCTCATGGATTGGAAGAATAAATATTGTCAAAATGTCAATACGACCCAAAGCTATCTACACATTCAATGCAATCCCAATCAAAATTGCACCACCATTCTTCTCGAATCTAGAACAAGCAATCCTAAAATTCATATGGAACCACAAAAGGCCCCGAATAGCCAAAGTAATTCTGAAGAAGAAGACCAAAGCAGGAGGCATCACAATCCCAGACTTTAGCCTCTACTACAAAGCTGTCATCATCAAGACAGCATGGTCTTGGCACAAAAACAGACACATAGACCAATGGAATAGAATAGAAACCCCAGAACTAGACCCACAAACGTATGGCCAACTCATCTTTGACAAAGCAGGAAAGAACATCCAATGGAAAAAAGACAGTGTCTTTAACAAATGGTGCTGGGAGAACTGGACAGCAACATGCAGAAAATTGAAACTAGACCACTTTCTCACACCATTCACAAAAATAAACTCAAAATGGATAAAGGACCTAAATGTGAGACAGGAAACCATCCAAACCCTAGAGGAGAAAGCAGGAAAAGACCTCTCTGACCTCAGCCGTAGCAATCTCTTACTCAGTGTATTTTTAAATTCTTTTCATTTTAACCTTAGTTCATCCTGACCACCTATAAAAAAATTTGTAAGATTTTTTCACAAAACTTCTATAACTTTTTTTTTGTTTTTAGATTTTGACTCAAGTCCCCCCTTTTCCCCCAAACAACTAGTCTAATTTAGGACAAAATTAACTTTTTTTACTTTTAATAAAAATTTATTCCCCTTTTTTAGATATTTATATCACTTGTTTTTTATATACAGAGTTGCTTTTATATGCAGAAATTTTACACTTAGCATTCATTACATTTAGCAGAACTTTAACTCTTAGAAACCTTAGTTTCCAGTGAAAACTGATTAGTGACCGATTGTGAAATGTCTGTTACATCAGAATTTTTTTTAGATGGCAAACTTCTTAATTAATTAAGCACAAAGCAGGTTTTCCAACAGACCCAAATATCCTTAGTTTTTCCATAAGAGGCCAAACCACAAACCTATGTTTAGTAAGCAGGGCTTTAGCATTCCATCCAATTTGCAAGAGGCCTAAATGTCCAATGAATTTAATCCAGCTTATCATCCAAGCAAAACTTTACAGCTTCAGGTTACCAAAGACCTTGAAAGGTATCTTAACAATTATTCATGAAAACTTTTGAGACAGAGTTAGCCATCCTTTTAAGGTTTTTTTTTGTTGTTTTTAACAAATTCCAATAGAGATAACATGAGCTTATTTTACCTTTATTAAAATTTATGTATTTACTTTATTGTGTCCATAAACTTTGTGTAAACTAAGTATCCATTTTAGATAGGTAATATTGTTTGTATTATATATATAGACCAAGGATCTAGGTAATTAGATCACTAGTACTTCAAATAGTCATTAGGTAAGATTAAACACAATTCACTCTCATTGTTTCTGCACTATAAAAGCAAAGTTGGGTATAAGTTGATCTTTGCATACTGATGCAATGTGCCTCCTCTAACAAAGAGTTCTGGTTATCAATCTACCAATATGATCAAATGTTGCTGTATGTTCTTATACTAATTGGAAATAACTCAAGGGATGATTTAATTCTTCAAGCATATAAAGGTTTCTTATATGCAAGGTATTTTTTATTACTACATCAGATAATTTGCATTCATTCATAGTAGAGTCTTGTAATCCAATGAGAGGTGTGTGTGTGTGTGTGTGTGTGTGTGTGTGTGTGTGTGTTATAGAAGAAATTTTGTGGCACTCAGAGTTAGATTGGAATCTAATCCCTTGGAAGGAAGGCAATATAATCTATTTAGCACAACACTATAAATCTCTCACAATAATGTTACAGGGAAGCATCTATAGGCAACACACTGAAAAGACTTGTGGTTTTAAACTATCATGATTGTAGATTTTGATAACTTTCCCTATTAGCCAGTTTTCCCGCAGTAAGTAACTCCTTAAAAACTATTATCTCAAGTTACAGGTCGCCTAGACTTCTGTTATGAAAATTGTGGGTAGGCATTGATTGATTCTGCAAATTTTGGCATAGAATTGCCTAAAGACTCACATAACTTCTTTAAGTGCATTCAGATGCAATGATTTTGTGAATCTGTGGTAAAGATGTTGAGGATAATTTATGTTCTTTTCAGCTCACAAAACCATTGCAGAACACATTCTGAAATTTCCCACATGATGGAAGTTAAAGTTTGATTAAATTGAAGAGTTGTGAAATTGTGGCTAGAAGGCATCCAGCACAGTTAGAGAAAGAATAAATCTCAAGTGAGAGTTTATTGTCTTCCTCAAAAGAAAGCCTACGGTTATGGTTCTGTTCTTGCTCCATGAATATCTGTAGTACCATGTCTTTTTATTTTCCTGTTTCCAGGGCTGTACCAATGAGTAATATGTGAAGATTACTGGACAAGAATTTCAAAGTCATGAAACAATTAATTATTTCTTCTATACCCCTGAAACTGAAATAAAATAAGGAAAACAAATGATCTGGACTCTCACTTAGGCAAATTTTGAGAGAAGAAAGAACATGGAAAATGACTTGATTTACTTTTTCTATCATAGAGTCTTAGGCTTAGATTATCCTTAGATTATCTAAATAAAGAAGAAAATAAACTTAATTTAGCAAACATCCAATTGTCTACTAGTGTGGTGAAAGTGCCAGAGTGTTTGAAGGGGGATGCAAATATCAATTAGAGGAGATCTTTACCTTTGACAAGCTCACAGTGCTGAAAGAATGGTAATTAGAAAAATGCATTCTTTTAAACTTTATTTATTTATTTTGAGAGAGAGAGAGCCAATTGGGGAGGAGCAGAGAGAAGGGGGGGGGAGAGAATCCCAATCAGGCTCCACACTGTCAGCACTAAGCGCAATGTGGGCTCAAACCCAAGAACTGTGAGACTCTGACCTGAGCCAAAACCAAGAGCCAGATGCTTAACTGACTGAGCCACCCAGGGGGCCCCAAAATACATTTTTTTAGTGAATAATTGATCATATAATTTTAATGTATACTATCGGGATAATCTTGGAAAGTACCATGAAACCATTTATGAATTCATTTCCAGCCTATTAACTAAACACTATAGCCAGAAGAAAGATTTAATACTCTTTTAAGCCTCAAGTAAAGTCTCAGTTCATTCACAGAGATTTTCCTGTTTGCTTCAAAGTATGCACTCCTTTTTTTAAACTCCCATATTTCATATTGTCTAAGTAATATCTACATAAATTATATAGTATTTTGTGTCATTGTTTACATCTTTATGAATAAAATTTTCTGCATTAGAATATAAACTATATGAGAGCAGTGTTGTTTTTCTTGTCTGTTTGATACAGTGCTCTACCTACAGCGTGGTAAATAAGAACATTTGTTGAAAAATGAGTAAGCAAATTATAGGAGGTGTTTTGTTACTTATTAAGTAGCTTGACACATAATTCATTTTGTTTATTCTATTTTAATTGGCCAAAATATTTCTTACAATTTGCTACTTCTGCTTTTTCTGTTTTGTTCCTAAACAGTAGGATGCAATCAGATGTCTATGATCCCCCCCCATATCAAAAAGGAGACTAATGTAAAGAGTAATGAAGTGTCTTTTAAATTATGACTTACTAAAATGTGCTGAGAAGTCTGATAGCTCTTAGACTTCACATGGATATTTACTACTTTTCTCATTGTTTGGGTGTTTTCTAGTCTAAATAATATTGAGTAAAGTTTGATTTTAAGTATATATGTACACACACATATATAAATGCTTCATTAAACTAATTTTTATATAATTGTGTTGGACCCCTGTTTTAAATATTATCTTAGTTAACTAGAATCCAAATGTTGAAAAAGACCCTGAATTACTGCATTTCGTTGATTAGTTTTCAAACTGCTAAAAATATACCTCCCAGCAATGCACTATAAACCAAATATAATAAATGCAGATTTTAAAAATCAGCTGTATCTTGCCACGTTTCTTATTAGAGCTATTAAAATCAAACTAAAATAGTATGTGCTCCTAATTAAAAACAATACTTAAATACACAAAATAGAATATATTCATAAATTTAATTCATTTCTGTGGAATGAAAAGAGGCATTGTCATTTTATAACATTCTTCATCTGTATTCTTTCATTTGCCATCATATTCAGAAAATTTAACATTCATACTGATGGCTTATTAATCCTCCCAACCTCACAATTATTTTCTTTCAGCTAGTCAACTCTTACACATATTATTTTGGAAGGCCCTTGTCCTCAAATGACCACAGCTGCCAACAAACAAAATCACATGGCATCACATTCTTCCATCTTTTATTTCTTGTACTTAGGCTTCCCTGTTTCAGACGATAAGCTTCTTATTATTTAGTGTATCCTGCTCAACTTCACTCACTATATCAATATTTTTCTCTCTTTAAGTGCTGATCTTTACTAAACCCAGCTTGATTGCTTGTGACTTTTTAAACTCATCTTTTTATTTTGAAATAACTGAGGATTCACAAGCAAATATAAGAAATACTATAGACAGATGCTGCATGCCCAATGCAGTATTTTTAAGTACAAAGTAGTGCAGAACATTTCTGGAACTTTTTTATCTTGCATGACTGAAAGGTTTTACACATTGAGCAGCAATTTCCCACTACCCTTTGTACACATGCCTTGTCAGCCACTATTCTATACTCCCTTTCTATGAGTTTGACTATTTTATATTCCTCATATAAGTGGTATCATGTAGTATTTGTCTTTTGTGTCTGGCTTACTTCACTTGGGGTAATATCCTCCAGGTTCACATTTGAAATATTTTCACAAATGACAGGAATTCTTTTTGTAAGACTGAATAATACTCCATTTTTTGTGAATAATATCATATATATACATATATAACATTTTTATGTCCATTCATCTGTTGATGGACATTTCATTTGCAGCCATGTCTTAGTGGTTGTGAATAAAGCTGCAATGAACATGGGAGTTCAGATACCTATTTGAGATTCTGATTTCAATTATTTTGGAGATATACCTAAAAGTGTGATTACTGTATAATGTAATGGCTTTCCTTTTAGTTTTTTCAGGACTGTCTATATTGTTTTCCTTAGTGGGTGCACTAATTTACATTCTCACCAACATTGTATAAAAGTTCCTTTTTTCAATGTCCTCAATAACACTTTATAAATGTTATAATAATCAACCTAACAGATGTAAGATGAAATATTGTGGTTTTGATTTTCAGTTCCCGGATTAGTGATGTTAACCAAATTTTCATATACCTGTTGCGCATTTGGACATCTTCTTTAAAGAAAGGTCTACTAATGTCATTTTTCAAATTTTTAGTAGGGTTATTTGACTTTTGCCACTTAGTTGTGAGTCTTTTATATATTCTAAATATTAACCCTTTATCAGATACATGATTTGCAAATATTTTTCCCATTGTGCACATTGCCTTTTCACTTTTTAAAATTTAAATCCAAGTTAGTTAACATATGGTGTAGTCTTACCTTTAGAAGTAGAACCCAGTGCTTCATCTCTTTCATATGACACCCTGTGCTCATCCCAAAAAGTGCCCTCCTTAGTGACCATCACCCATTTAACCCATCCCTCCACCCACCTCCCTTCTAGCAACCCTCAGTTTGTTCTCTGTATTTAAGAGTATCTTATGGTTTGCCTCCCTCTCTTTTTTTTTTCTTATTTTTCTTCTCTTCCCCTATGTTCAACTGTTGTGTTTATCAAATTTCACATATGAGCATAATCGTATGTTATCTGTCTTTCTCTGACTGACTTATTTGCTTACAATAACACACTCTAGTTCCATCCACATTGTAGTAAGTGGCAAGATTTCACTCTTTTTTCATCACTCAGTAGTATTCCATTGTATATATTATATTATATTATATAATATATATATTATATCCATTCGTAAGTCCATGAATATTTGGGTTGTTTCCATAGTTTCGTTATTGATGATATCACAGCTATAAACATTGGGGTGCATGTGATCCTTTGAATCACCATTTTTGTATCCATTGGTTAAATACCTAATAGTGTAATTGCTGGGTGATAAGGTAGTTATATTTTTAATTTTTTGAAGAACCTCCATACTGTTTTCCAGAGTGGTTCATTGCCTTTTTATTTTGTGGATTTCTTGCTTTGCTATGGATAATCTTTTTTTTTTTTTTTATTGTTTGATGAAATTCCACTTGTTTATTTAGGCTATCATTCCTATGCTTTAGCACCATATTCAAGAAATAATTACCAATACCAAAGTAAAACATATTTTCCTCTCTGTTTTCTTCTAGAAGTTTTAGGGTTTCAGGTCTTACACTTTAGTCTTTAATCCATTTTGACTTCATTTTTATTTATAGTGTAAGGTAAGGATCCAATTTCATTCTTTTGCACATGGACACCTAGTTTTCCCAACATCATTTGTTGAAGAGATTATCCTTTCTCAATTGTGTGTTCTTGGCACCCTTGTGGAAAACCGGAATATGGACTATATATGTGGGTATATTTATGGGTTCTTGATTCTGTTCTACTGGTCTATGTGTGTTTTTATACCAGTACCATATTGTACTGGTACTGTAGAGTACTTGCTTGCTGTAGCTTTGTAATATATTTTGAAATCAGGATGTGTTAGTTATTCAAAGCTCTCCAGCTTTATTATTCTTGCTCAGGATAGCCTTGACTATTCTGAGGCCTCTGTGATTCTATATAAATATTAGGATTTTATTTTCTATTTCTATAATAACTAACACTGAGATCTTAATGGAGATTGTATTCATTCTGTAGATTGCTTTGTGTAGTATGAACATTTATTTATTTTGTTTTTAACACAAGCTAGATTTTTTTTCAATATATGAAATTTATTGTCAAATTGGTTTCCATACAACACCCAGTGCTCATCCCAAAAGGTGCCCTCCTCAATACCCATCACCCAACCTCCCCTCCCTCCCACCCCCCATCAACCCTCAGTTTGTTCTCAGTTTTTAACAGTCTCTTATACTTTGGCTCTTTCCCACTCTAACCTCTTTTTTTTCCTTCCCCTCCCCCATGGGTTTCTGTTCAGTTTCTCAGGATCTGCATAAGAGTGAAAACATATGGTATCTGTCTTTCTCTGTATGGCTTATTTCACTTAGCATCACACTCTCCAGTTCCATCCACGTTGCTACAAAGGGCCATATTTCGTTCTTTCTCATTGCCCTGTAGTACTCCATTGTGTATATAAACCACAATTTCTTTCTCCATTCATCAGTTCATGGACATTTAGGCCCTTTCCATAATTTGGCTATTGTTGAGAGTGCTGCTATAAACATTGGGGTACAAGTGCCCCTATGCATCAGTACTCCTGTATCCCTTGGGTAAATTCGTAGCAGTGGTATTGCTGGGTCATAGGGTAGGTCTATTTTTAATTTTCTGAGGAAACTCCACACTGTTTTCCAGAGCGGCTGCACCAATTTGCATTCCCACCAACAGTGCAAGAGGGTTCCCGTTTCTCCACATCCTCTCCAGCATATATAGTCTCCTGATTTGTTCATTTTGGCCACTCTGACTGGCGAGAGGTGATATCTGAGTGTGGTTTTGATTTGTATTTCCCTGATGAGGAGCGACATTGAGCATCTTTTCATGTGCCTGTTGGCCATCCGGATATCTTCTTTAGAGAAGTGTCTATTCATGTTTTCTGCCCATTCCTCACTGGGTTATTTGTTTTCCGGGTGTGGAGTTTGGTGAGCTCTTTATAGATTTTGGATACTACCCTTTGTCCGATATGTCATTTGCAAATATCTTTTCCCATTCCGTTGGTTGCCTTTTAGTTTTGTTGGTTGTTTCCTTTGCTGTGCAGAAGCTTTTTATCTTCATAAGGTCCAAGTAGTTCATTTTTGCTTTTAATTCCCTTGCCTTTGGGGATGTGTCGAGTAAGAGATTGCTACGGCTGAGGTCAGAGAGGTCTTTTCCTGCTTTCTCCTCTAGGGTTTGGATGGTTTCCTTCTTACATTCAGGTCCTTTATCCATTTTGAGTTTATTTTTGTGAATGGTGTGAGAAAGTGGCCTAGTTTCAACCTTCTGCATGTTGCTGTCCAGTTCTCCCAGCACCATTTGTTAAAGAGACTGTCTTTTTTCCATTGGATATTCTTTCCTGCTTTCTCAAAGATTAGTTGGTCATATGTTTGTGGGTCTAGTTCTGGGGTTTCTATTCTATTCCATTGGTCTATGTGTCTGTTTTTGTGCCAATACCATGCTGTCTTCATGATTACAGCTTTGTAGTAGAAGCTAAAGTCTGGGATTGTGATGCCTCCTGCTTTGGTCTTCTTCTTCAAAATTACTTTGGCTATTTGGGGCCTTTTGTGGTTCCATATGAATTTTAGGATTGCTTGTTCTAGTTTCGAGAAGAATGCTGGTGCAATTTTGATTGGGATTTCATTGAATGTGTAGATCGCTTTGGGTAGTATTGACATTTTGACAATATTTATTCTTCCAATCCATGAGCAGGGAATGTCTTTCCTTTTCTTTATATCTTCTTCAATTACCTTCATAAGCTTTCTATAGTTTTCAGCATACAGATCTTTTACATCTTTGGTTAGATTTATTCCTAGGTATTTTATGCTTCTTGGTGCAATTGTGAATGGGATCAGTTTCTTTATTTGTCTTTCTGTTGCTTCATTGTTAGTATATAAGAATGCAACTGATTTCTGTACATTGATTTTGTATCCTGCGACTTTGCTAAATTCATGTATCAGTTCTAGCAGACTTTTGGTGGAGTCTATCAGATTTTCCATGTATAGTATCATGTCATCTGCAAAAAGTGAAAGCTTACCTTCATCTTTGCCAATTTTGATACCTTTGATTTCCTTTTGTTGTCTGATTGCTGCTGCTAGAACTTCCAACACTATGTTAAACAACAGTGGTGAGAGTGGGCATCCCTGTCGTGTTCCTGATCTCAGGGAAAAGCTCTCAGTTTTTCCCCATTGAGGATGATGTTAGCTGTGGGCTTTTCATAAATGGTTTTGAGGATGTTTAAATATGTTCCTTCTATCCCCACTTTTTCGAGGGTTTTTATTAAGAAACGGTGCTGGATTTTGTCAAAGGCCTTTTTTGCATTGATTGACAGGATCATATGGTTCTTCTCTTTTCTTTTATTAATGTGATGTATCACATTGATTGATTTGCGAATGTTGAACCAGCCCTGCAGCCCAGGAATGAATCCCACTTGATCATGGTGAATAATTCTTTTTATATGCCGCTGAATTCGATTTGCTAGTATCTTATTGAGAATTTTTGCATCCAAATTCATCAGGGATATTGGCCTGTAGTTCTCTTTTTTTACTGGGTCTCTGTCTGGTTTGGGAATCAAAGGAATACTGGCTTCATAGAATGAGTCTGGAAGTTTTCCTTCCGTTTCTATTTCTTGGAATATCTTGAGAAGGATAGGTGTTATCTCTGCTTTAAACGTCTGGTAGAATTCCCCTGGGAAGCCATGTGGTCCTGGACTCTTATTTGTTGGGAGATTTTTGATAACCGATTCCATTTCTTCTCTGGTTATGGGTCTGTTCAAGCTTTCTATTTCCTCCTGATTGAGTTTTGGAAGAGTGTGGGTGTTTAGGAATTTGTCCATTTCTTCCAGGTTGTCCAATTTGTTGGCCTATAATTTTTCATAGTATTCCCTGATAATTGTTTGTATCTCTGAGGGATTGGTTGTAATAATTCCATTTTCATTCATGATTTTATCTATTTGGGTCATCTCCCTTTTCTTTTTGAGAAGCCTGGCTAGAGGTTTGTCAGTTTTGTTTATTTTTTCAAAAAACCAACTCTTGGTTTCGTTGATCTGCTCTACAGTTTTTTTTAGATTCTATATTGTTTATTTCTGCTCTGATCTTTATTATTTCTCTTCTTCTGCTGGGCTTAGGCTGCCTTTGCTGTCCTTCTAATTCCTCTAGGTGTGCTGTTAGATTTAGTATTTGGGATTTTTCTTGTTTCTTGAGATAGGCCTGGATTGCGATGTATTTTCCTCTCAGGACTGCCTTCGCTGCATCCCAAAGTGTTTGGATTGTTGTATTTTCATTTTCGTTTGTTTCCATATATTTTTTTATTTCTTCTCTAATTGCCTGGTTGACCCACTCATTCTTTAGTAGGGTGTTCTTTAATCTCCATGCTTTTGGAGGTTTTCCAGACTTTTTCCTGTGGTTGATTTCAAGCTTCATAGCATTGTGGTCTGAAAGTATGCATGGTATAATTTCAATTCTTGTATACTTATGAAGGGCTGTTTTGTGAACCAGTATATGATCTATCGTGGAGAATGTTCCACGTGCACTGGAGAAGAAAGTATATTCTGTTGCTTTCGGATGCAGAGTTTTAAAAATATCTGTAAAGTCCATCTGATGCAATGTATCATTCAGGGCCCTTGTTTCTTTATTGACCATGTGTCTAGATGATCTATCCATTTCTGTAAGTGGAGTCTCAAAGTCCCCTGCAATTACCACATTCTTATCAATAAGGTTGCTTATGTTTGTGAGTAATTGTTTTATATATTTGGGGGCTCCTGTATTCAGTGCATAGACATTTATAACTGTTAGCTCTTCCTGATTGATAGACCCTGTAATTATTATATAATGCCCTTCTTCATCTCCTGTTATAGCCTTTAATTTAAAGTCTAGTTTGTCTGCATGAATAGACACTTCTCTAAAGAAGTCATCCGGATGGCCAACAGGCACATGAAAAGATGTTCAACATCGCTCCTTATCAGGGAAATACAAATCAAAACCACACTCAGATATCACCTCACGCCAGTCAAAGTGGCCAAAATGAACAATTCAGGAGAACTCTAGATGCTGGAGAGGATGTGGAGAAACGGGAACCCTCTTGCACTGTTGGTGGGAATGCAAATTGGTGCAGCCGCTCTGGAAAACAGTGTGGAGGTTCCTCAGAAAATTAAAAATAGACCTACCCCATGACCCAGCAATAGCACTGCTAGGAATAAACCCAAGGGATACAGGAGTACTGATGCACAGGAGCACTTGTACCCCAATGTTTATAGCAGCACTCTCAACAATAGCCAAATTGTGGAAAGAGCCTAAATGTCCACCAACTGATGAATGGATAAAGAAATTGTGGTTTATATACAGAATTTAGTACTACGTGGCAATGAGAAAGAATGAAATACGGCCCTTTGTAGCAACGTGGATGGAACTGGAAGAGTGTGATGCTAAGTGAAATAAGCCATACAGAGAAATGCAGATACCATATGTTTTCACTCTTATGTGGATCCTGAGAAACTTAACAGAAACCCATGGGGGAGGGAAAGGAAAAAAAAAGAGGTTAGAGTGGGAGAGAGCCAAAGCATAAGAGACTGTTAAAAACTGAGAACAAACTGAGGGTTGATGGGGGGTGGGAGGGAGGGGAGGGTGGGTTATGGGTATTGAGGAGGGCACCTTTTGGGATGAGCACTGGGTGTTGTATGGAAACCAATTTGACAATAAATTTCATATATTGAAATAAAACAAAAAAAAATGAATCTGTAGCTTCCCAACCATTAGTTATAAAGGGGAAAAAATCATGATCAATACAAAAGAAGCAAGGTATTTTTAAAGGAAGTATAGAAATAAAGTATTTAAATTACAAAATAATAAACCATAAATAAACTTAAAAAATAAATAAAAAATAAAGTCTAGTTTGTCTGATATAAGTATGGCTACTCCAGTTTTCTTTTGACTTCCAGTAGCATGGCAAATAGTTCTCCATCCCCTCACTCTCAATCTAAAGGTGTCCTCAGGTCTAAAATTAGTCTCTTGTAGACGGCAAATAGTTGGGTCTTGTTTTTTTATCCATTCTGATACCCTATGTCTTTTGGTTGGCACATTTAGTCCATTTACATTCAGTGTTATTACGAAAGATACATGTTTAGAGTCATTGTGATGTCTGTATGTTTTATGCTTGTAGCAATGTCTCTGGTACTTTGTCTCAGGATTCCCCTTAGGATCTCTTGTAGGGCTGGTTTAGTGGTGACGAATTCCTTCAGTTTTTGTTTGTTTGGGAAGACCTTTATCTCTCCTTCTATTCTAAATGACAGACTTGCTGGATAATGGATTCTCGGCTGCATATTTTTTCTCTTCATAACATTGAAGATCGCCTGCCATGCCTTTCTGGCCTGCCAAGTTTCAAAAGAGAGGTCAGTCACGAGTCTTATAGGTCTCCCTTTATATGTACATTTAAACAGTGTTACGTCTTCTGATATATGAACAAGAGATTTCTTTCCATTCGTGTCTTATTTCATTTCTTTCATCAATGTTTTGTGGCTTTCAGTACACAAGTCTTTCACTTCCTTGGTTACATTTATACTTAAGTATTGTATTCCTTTTGATGTTATTTTAAGTTTATACTTAAGTGTTGTATTCCCTTTGATTATGTTATAAATGTAATTGTTTTCTTAATTTCCTTTTAGATTATTAATTATTAGTATACACAAAAATAACTCATTTTCAACATTTTAAAACCATTATGTTTTATGAACTAAAATATATTAAGATCACATATAGACTACATTATACACTTCAAATCCTCTGTATAACCCTTGTTAAAAATACAGAATACAAGCATTCAAAAAGCATTCCTGTGCTGATATATTTATCCTGGGGTAAAGATTTCCATAGTTTTCAAGCCTAAAATAATTCTTAAGAAATGTAGACACACAGTTGTATGCCATTTTAGGGAATGTTTAGCAATCCTTTTTCTGATATCTGTGAAGATTTCTTCATTTCAACTGCATCAACTAATATTCTTTACTTCTAACTATTGCTATTATGAAGATACATCAGTATTTTATTTCACTGCTACTTATTTTTCTTTAAAGACCAATTGGTAAACTATTTTATTTGTAATATTCAGAAAGGTTTTTATTTTTAATAAATGGAGACGAATGATGTTCTCAACATCGATTTCATGATAACTTACATGAATGTTAAGAGCACAAATAGCATCTCCATTTAGATTGTCTTCATATATTGTATTTTATATTGTCCTTAATCTTTCATGGAAAATTAGAAATGTATGAATCCCCCTAATTAAGAAGGGCTTTTGTTGACTCTAAGTCTAAAGTTCTCTTTTGGCCAACAAAAGAATAGGATGCAGGTTTAAAGCAAGAGATGGCTAATGTCTGGGAAAAGACAAGAGCCTGGAACAAGGGTTCTTGCTCTATATTTATTAGGATAATAAGGCTTACAAATGTGATAGGTGTGCGCAAAGAGACAAAGAAACTGAACATTAACTTGGGGACTTGAGGGAAAAGGGAGGTTTTGAAGATTTACAGTATTTGGAGTTTGGGTCAGTATAAAACAAAATCCTGGTGCTGGGAAGATGGGCAGATGGTTATTAAAGGCAGATAGGAGGCTCTGTGTCTGTTTACCTTAACTAGCTTAGGGTATAAGGCAGATGGGGGAATAACCTCAGGGCTAACAAGGCATCTTTTCTCTTGTTAACCATTTCCACTCTGGGCTGCTTCACCTGCAGTGCAGTGGTCTGTAGCTCAATTTAGCTGCTTACTTATTTCCTCCTGTGAAAGCAGCTTTTTGCTATAGTACTAAATTGAGGGGTGCTTCCGCCCTGAACGCCTAACCTTGCTTACCTCATATACCTTTGTATTGGGTGCCTTTGCACCCCTCTAAGGCCTTTGCCCCTCTCTCTATTATGGGGGCTCTGTACCCCCTCTCTATTCTGGGGTACCTTTGCACCTCCTTACTCTTGGGGTGCCTTTATGTTAACCCAAACTCAGGTATGAGCATCCTATGGCTTTGTATTTCTTTATTCCCTGTTAACCCATTGGTGTAAGCCCAGGGAATTTCTAAGCTTATTCTCCACAAAGGGCATCTCTTATCTTTGCTGCAGCAAAACCCAGCCATAGAGTTTCACACACCGACTAGGAATAAAATGAATTTCATGAAGTCATTCGAGAGTAGAAATACATGAATATTTGCTAGTCACAAATCTCAAATAGGGTTAATGTAAAAAGCATATATTGAATTTAACTATACATTTCCAAAAAATCTACCCACTTAATCTTTTGAAGCATAATACCATATACATTATCTAAGTGTTTAACTTTGTATTATTCCTTATAATAAGTATTTTGATGTAGAGTGATGTCTGAATAGAGATACTGACTTACTGCTTTCTACTGTGAATTCTATGACATTTATTGATATTTATGTACAATTAAATATCTTCTAAATATTTATATCTTTAAAGTTACTTTCTTTTACACACTCTCTGATATTCTCTAAAGTATATATTTAAAACAAAGGTTTTTCCTTACTCATTACATTTGTAGGGTTTGAATCTAGTGTGAATTTCGGGATATTGCATAGGGTTGAATTCTGGTTAAAGGCTTTGCCACTTTCTTTACATTTATAGTTGGGTTCCTGTATGATATCTATGAGTAAGCCGAGTAAACTGAGAATTCCAGCTAGAGGCTTGCCACATTCTTTACATGTATAATGTTTCTCCTCAGTATGAACTCTGTGATGCTATGACCTCTGTAAGGGTTGGGCAGTCCTAAAAGTTTCACCATATTCTTTACATTTGTAAGGTTTCTCTCTAGTATGAATTCTATGGTGTTGAATGAGGTTTGAGCACTGATTAAAGGGCTTGTCAATTTTTTTTATTTGTAAAATTCCCCAGGATAAAGTACATGATAAGGAGTCAAGGTTTAGCATTACTAAAAAATCTTGCCACATTCTTTACATTTGTATGGTTACTCTCCAATATAAATTCTCTGGTGTAGAGTAAGGGTTGAGCAGTCCTCAAAAGTTTTCTTACATTTTTTTAAAGTTTATTTATTTATTTATTTTTAGAGAGAAGGAGAAAGAGAGAGAGACAGAGTGCATGAGCAGGGGAGGAGCAGAGACAGATGGAGAAAGACAGAATTGCAAACAGTCTCCCCACTCCCAGAACAGAGCCTCATGTGGGGGCTGAAAGCCACAAACTGTGAGATCATGACCTGAGCTGAAGTCAAGAGTTGGACATTTAACCAATGAACCACACAGGCACGCCAAGCTTTCTCAAATTCTTTAATTTGTAAGGTTTGGGGCACTTAGGTGGCTCAGTCAGTTGAGCATCTGACTTCGGCTCAAGTTATGATTTCACAGTTTCTGAGTTCGAGCCCCACCTCAGGCTCTGTGCTGACAGCCCAGAGACTGGAGCTTGCTTTAGATTCTGTGTCTCCCCCTCTCTCTACCCCTCCAAAACTCATTATCTGTCTTTCTCTGTCTCTAAGTAATAAATAAATGGTAAAAAAATTAAATTTGTAAGGTTTTACTGCAGTACAAATTCTGTGATAATGAGTAAAGTTTGAACAGTGGTTCACGTTATTTACATTGGTAAAGTTTCTCTGAAGAATGAATTATTTCAGGGATGCCTGGGTGGATCAGTCTCTTAGGCACTTGACTCTTGGATTCAGCTCAGGTCATGATCATGGTTCGTGGGTTCAAGCCCCGTGTCAGGCTCTGCGCTGACTTAGTGGAGCCTGCTCAGAATTCTCTCTCTACCTCTCTGCTCCTTCTCTGCTCACTCTTTCTGTCTGTCTAAATAAATAAATAAATAAAATGAATTCTTTCTTGTCAAATAAGGTTTGTGTTCTGGTTAGAAGCCTTGTTACATTCTTTACATTTATAAGTTTTCTCTCTGTTATGAATTTGTCATATTGAGTAAGGTGTGAGTGCCTTTTAAAGGAATTGCCACATTTTTTTTTTTAATGTTTTTATTTATTTTTGAGACAGAGAGAGACAGAGCATGAACGGGGGAGGGTCAGAGAGAGAGGGAGACACAGACTCGGAAGCAGGCTCCAGGCTCTGAGCCATCAGCCCAGAGCCCGATGCGGGGCTCGAACTCACGGACCGCGAGATCGTGACCTGGCTGAAGTCGGACGCTTAACCGACTGCGCCACCCAGGCGCCCCGGAATTGCCACATTTTTAATATTTAAGTTTTCCCTACTGTTTGGATTCACTGATGTTGAGTTAGTGTGAGTAACAAAGACTTTGCCACATTCCTTACATTTGTAAGTTTTCTTTCCAGTACAGATTGTTTTATGTCTGTTTAGGCTTGATGATTGACTAAACATTTTCCCAGGTTTATTACATCTATTACATCTATATGGGTTTTTCCCACATTAATTATCTGACATTCAGCAATATTGGAGGACTGATTAAAAGCTTTCCCACATTCATTACATTTAAAAGGATTGTCTCCAATATGGGTACTCTTATGTATAATAAGGTCTGAGCTTTGACAAAAGGCTTTCACACATGTATTACATTTATAATGGCTCTCTGGAAAATACACCCTCAAACTTTTACTAACATCTGAGCCTTGGGGCACCTGGGTGGCTCAGTAGGTTAAGCATCCAGTTCTTGATTGTGGTTCAGGTAAAGATTTCATGGTTCCTGGGATCGAGCCCCACATCCAAGTCTGCACTGACAGTGCAGAGCCTGCTTGGGATTCTATCTCCCTCTCTTTTTTGTTCCCTCCCTCAAACATATAAAGAAACATTTAAAAAACAAACAGTTGAGCCTTGTTTAAACTTTTTCTGACTCACGAGGTGCCTGGGTGGCTCAGTCAGTTGAGCGTCAGACTTCAGCTCAGGTCATGATCTCGTGGTCCGTGAGTTCGAGCCCCACATCAGGCTCTGTGCTGACAGCTCAGAGCTTGGAGCCTGCTTGGGATTCTGCTTCCTCCTCTCTCTACCCCTCCCCCACTCATGCTCTGTCTCTGTCTCTCTCTCTGTCAAAAATAAATAAACTTAAAAAAAACCTTTTTCTGACTCACTACACTGATCAGTTCTCTCTCCACTATAAAATTTGTGGTAGTTTTTTAGGATCAATTCCTCTATAAAGATCTTTCTAATTTTGTCACTCAGGTAAAGTTCTTTCCAATGATCGATTCTCCGATACTTATTGAGCAATGATGGATGGTTAAAGGTCCTCCCACATTTATTAAATGTATATATTCCTGAACTAGGAAGGTTTATTTGTTGGTGGAAAACTAAAAAAAAAATTCTCTAAGGAAAGGGCCTCTCAAATTGATTCCATTCAGCACTTTTCTTCATTTTTAAATTCCTTATGTTAAGAAATATTTGCAAGGTCAATCCAATCCTATTTTCAAAATGATCCAAATAATTGTTTTCAGAAAGAACCACGTAACTTTCCAGATTTTCCAATTTTCTTTCCATGAATTTCAATGTTTGGATATTTCATTTGAGTCTTTGCTTGCAGAAACACACTGTTTTACCAAAGTAGCTGGTGTAAAAAAAGGGAGGTTCTCCAAAGTGTTTTATAACATTATTTTTGGCAAGAAGATTCTTATTAGGGGCAGTTGTCTTAGTTTCAATATTTCCTTCGTGAAATCTTTGCTGCTCTTCACTCTCCCCATCATTGTTCCAATCTAGCATTAAGTGTAAATTCTCAAGGCCATACATTTGTATTTTCATACTGAGACTCTTTGTTATTAAGCTTCTAAGCATGGCTTTGAAAGGAAGCTCTGGGTGTCATGTGAAGATATAGCTAAGTGTATGACTACTGCCTCCTTTCTCTTCACTTTCCAAGGCTCATTATTTTGCTCTATAAAAGTGATCAGGTCTGGCGTTGTCATAATGAGACCCAAGAAGAGGAGGATTCTATAGTTCTCTAACATTACATCCCTGTATATATCCCACTGAGAGAGGTTCAGGCATTCCTAATCCTCTTGAGAGAGTTCTATGGCCACATCCCTGAATGTCAGCAGCCCCTGAGAACCAGCCATTTCATCACAACTGATTTTTTTATGTTGAGATGGTATCCAGCAACTTTGCTGAATTTGTTTATTTCTTCTAACTGTGTGTGTGTGTGTGTGTGTCTTTGTGTATTTAGGGTTTGCTAAATATAGATCTTGCCAGCTGTGAACAGAGATAATTTTACTTCTTTCTTTCAGATTTGGATACTTTTATTCCTTATTCTTGCCTAATAGCTGTTAGGACTTCTAGTGCTATGTTGAAAGAAGTGGAGTGAGTGGGCATACTTGTCTATTTTCTGATCTTAGAAGAAAAACTGAGTTTTTCAATGTTAAGTGTGACTTTGCTGTAGACATTTCATATATGGTTTTTATTATGTTGAGACAATTTCCTACTGTTTACCATTTGTTGAGTCTTTTTATCATGAAGGTATGTTAAATTTTGTCATTAATTTGCTATCTGTTGAGATAATAATGTGATTTTTAAACTTTGTTTTATTAATGTGGTGCATCACACTGATTGATTTTCATATGTTCAACCATCTTTGCATGCCAGGAATTTACCCCACTTAGTCATAGAGATTAGTCTTTTTAATATGTTGTTGAATCCAGTTTGTTCCTATTTTGTTAAGAATGTTTGCATGTATACTAATCAGAAATATTTCCCTGTAATTTTATTTCCTGGTAGTGTCTGTCTAATTTTGGAAACAAGGTAACGCTGGCCTCACAAAATGAGTTTGGAAGTATTTCCTCCTCTTCAATTTTTTGGAAGAGTTTTGAAATGATTGCCATTTGACCTTCCTTAAATATTTGGTAGAATTCACTGGTGAAGTCATCTGGTCCTGGGCTTTTCAATGTTGAAAGCTTTTTGATTACTGATTCAATATCCTTACTAGTTAAGGTTTGTTCAGATTTTCTCTTTCTTCATTATTCAGTCTTGGTAGCTTGTATATTTTTGTGTTCTAGGTGTTCTAGAAAATCCTGTGCTATGTTGAATAAAGTGATGAAAACAGACATCCTTGACTTGTTTTTTAACCTAAAGTAAAAGCAGGCAATCTTTCACCATTAAGTATGATTTTAGCTGTAAGGTTTTTGTAGATGCTATATATCAAAGATGAAGTAGTTTCACTCTATTCTTAATTTTCTGAGAATCGTTATTATGAATTAATTTTGCCAAATGGTTTTATGTGTCTCAATAGATATAGTTGTATGATTTATCTTTTGTATCTTATTGAAATGTTGGATTACATTGATTGATTTTCAAATATTGAATCAGCTTTATATAACCTGTAATAAATCCCATTTGCTAGTGGCATATTGCCCTTTTGATATATTGCTATAATTGATTTACTGATTTTTTTTTCTTATTTGACAACACTTGACACACAATATTACATTAGTTGCAGGTGCACGACAGAGTGATTCTACATGTTTATATGTTATGCTATGCTCACCACAAGTTTAGCTACCAACTCTGACCACGAAACACTATGACAACGCCATTAACTATATTGCCTATGCTGTATATAATGTGGCTACTGTGATTGGGAAACTAATATTTTGATTTAGCTAATATTATTTATTTAAACATGTAACATTTTCTGTCAATTATAATTAAACAAAAATTTAAATAATAACGTGCATCTAGTGGATACCATATTTAATTAAAAATTATTGAGGTAAAATTGACATATAACATATTACTTTCAAATGAATAGCATAATGATTTGATATTTGTACATATTGTGGAATGATCACCACAATAACTCTAGTTAACATAATCACTGTACATATTTAGAATTTTTTTCTTGTGATGAGGACTTTTAAGAATTACTCTTAGTAATTTCCAAATATACAATATAATATTATTAAATATAGTCTATATGCTGTACATTGAGTCCTCAAGATTTAGTTTTTGTAACTGGAAGTTTGTTCTTATGACCCTTTAGTATTTTTTAAGACTATATCAGACTAAGTTCATTAGAGACATTAGTCTTTAGTTTTCTATTTTTATAATGTCTTTGTCTGGTCTTAGAAACAGGATAATGGTGATTTCATTAAAAATGACTGGAGAAGTGTTATCTCTTTTTCTATTATTCTATGAAATTGAAAATTTTGCTCAATCTTCTTTAAATAGTACTTTTTTTTCTTTTTCTTATTTTAAATTTCATTTATTTTTATACTTGTCTTTATTGTTTCCTTCCTTCCTCTTGATTTGGGTGTATTTTTCTCTTTAGTTTCTCCTTTCTTGAGGTAGAAATTTGCATTATTAATTTGTACCCTTGCTTCTTTTCTTTATAAGCATTTGGTGGTATGTTTCCTTCTATAACACTATATGATATTATTTGTTTTATATGCATCTTATATATTTTAATATGCTGAATTTTAATTTTCACTCATTTTTCTGTATTTTAAAATTCCCTTTGAGACTTGTGTGACCCATGAAGTATTTAGAACTGTGTTGTTTAATTTCTACATGTTTACTGATTTTCCTCTTTCCATTATTGGTTTTTAGTTAGATTCTCTTATGGTGAGAGAACATATTCTGTACAAATTCAAGTATTTTTAAATTTGTTGAAGGTTTTGTTATTATCATTACCCAAGACATTGTCTTGGTGAATGTTCCAAGGGTACTCAATAAAATGTAAATTCTACTGTTTTTGGGTGGAGTGTTCTATAAATATCAATTAGATGTCATTGAGAAGCATCTGGCTGGTTCAGTCAGAGGAACAAGTGACTCGATCTCAATGTCATGAGTTTGAGCCCCACATTGGGTGTGGAGATTACTTAAATAAATAAATATATATATATTTTAAAAAGATGTCATTAGTTACTGGTGGTGTTTATATATTCCATATTGTTGCTGATTTTCTGTCTAGTATTTCTATCAGTTACCAAGAAAATGTTTCAATCCCCAACAACTGTGGGTTTGTCTTCTTATGTGTTTGTTTCATCTATTTTGAGGCTTTTTTTCCTTTGGTGCATACACATTTCATATCATTATAACTTCCTAGTATATTGACCTTTTTATCACTATATAATATTCTTCTTTGTCTTTAGTAATTTTACTTGCTCTCAATTGGCAATTAGTATCAAATAAATCTAACACTAATATAGTCACTCATTTATTTACTTGATTACCATCAATGTGATATATAATTTTCCATGCTTTACTTTTAAATTATGTATGTTTCTGAATTCAGTTTCTTCTGGTTAGCATATAGTCAGATTATTTTTATCCACTCTACCAATCTCTGGCTTTTGGTAGGTGTATTTGGTCCATTTATATTTATTATAAGTATTGGTGTATTAGTGGTTAAGTCTACTTTTTAAAATTTATTTTTCTCTTCCCTCTGTTCCTTTTTTTGCCTTTTTGTAGATTACTTGAATGTTTTTAGGATTCCATCTTGATTTGATTATAGTACTTTTGAGTGTTAACGTCTCTAAAAATGAGGGTTTCAAAATTACTTTTTTCAAGTACTCTTTTCCTCACTTTATCTTCTTTTTCTAAAACTTTGTTGATACCAGCTTGGATCTGTTATTATGGTCCCACAGGCTCCTGAGCTTTGTTTTTAGTATATTTTCTTCAGATTAGATAATTCTATTGTTAAATTCTCAATTTCACTTATTTATCTTCTATCATCTCCACTTTTTTATTGAGCCCATCTTCTGAGATTTGTATTTCTGTATACATTTTTATATGTAAGTTCTATAATTTCCGTTCAGTTCTTGTAAAGAACATGTAATTTTTGTTGAAGCATTTTTATTGTGACTGCTTTAAAATCTTTGCCAGATATTTCCAACACCTGAATCACCTCAATATTGCCATTAGTTGACTGTCTTTTTGCATTCAGGTGCATCATTTCATTGGCACAATTAATAATTTTAAGTTTTATTTTGGACATTGTGTCTATTGCTTTAGAAGATGCTTCCCAGGCCAGGCTTCATGCTATGGTGGGTTTGTTCCTACAGGAGCAAACTTCTTTACCCTGATATCTCTTCTTTGGAGAGGAAAGTTTTAGGACCATGTGGGAAAAATGACGCTTTGCTGATTTTATATTGGGATCCCTCTTGCTGGTGCTTCTGATGTGTATGATCTGTGGAGTGAAGTTTTAAGCTTATGTGGATAAAGAGACTTACAGGTTATGCCACTTGTGGCAGAATCTTTCTTACAGTTGATTCTGGTATTCCAATATCTGTTGGTGGGAAATGTGAGTTTCAGGCCTTCGGTGACAAATAGCTACCCAGGCTTGGTACCTTTTGTGGTAGAATCCCTCATAGTTGGGTGGTGCTGCCCAACTATGCTAGTCCCTCTCAGTATGAGTATGAGAGTCTCAGATGGGAAAGAAAAGCACTACCTTTGATTGTTTATTGTAAGGATCTTGATCAACCTCATTTGGTGATGGTGTGGGTTCACTTGGTTATGTCAGACAAACTCACATTCAGTTAGATTGAGGAATTAGCATACCTGGACTCCCTCTGCAGCTATGTAAGAGGTTAGAAAACATCAAGACTGGATTGCTGTATCAGTTTCCTATGCTAATGTAACATATCACCAAAAACTTGGTGGCTTGTAACAACACAAGTTTTTTATAGTCTGGAGGTCAGAAGTATGAAATGGGTTCACTGGACTAAAATCGAGATAACAACAGGATTATATCTATTCTTAAGGGTCTAAGGAAGAACCCATTCCCTTGCCCACTTCCCATGACTCATGACCCTTCATCAGTCCGATCTCTGCTTCAATTGTCACATCACTTTGACAATAAGCCTGTTGCCTCTTTCATATAAGGATCATTATGATTATGTTGTCTTACTGAATAATTCAGGATATTCTTCCCATCTCAAGAACTATAATTTAATCTCATCTGAAAATTGCTTTTTACCATGTAAGGTAACATATTCATAGATTTCAGGAATTCGTTTGTGAACATCTTTGGGGGAAGGCATTATTCTACCTACCATAGTTGCCTTCTGTTAGGTGGAATTGTCATAAGATGTTCTGCTATTGTCCTAGAATCCTTTAAAAGTTTTCTTTCCTCTTTGTGTCTGTCATAGTTTTCCACTGGTTTTCTATGCATTATATCTAGGACTTTTACTTAGCAGGAGAGAGTGTGAAAATTTGAGATTATGTTCTCTTATACTAATCAGAAAAAAACATTATACTTTTTTTTATCCATTTTGAACTGCATTTCTGGATATTTAAAGGCCTTAATTTTTTAATGCTTATTTATTTATTTATTTATTTAGAGAGAGACAGACAGGTGGGAAAGGAAAGAAAGAGAGAGAGACAGAGACAGAGACAGAGAAAATCCCAAGCAGGGTTTGTGCTGTCAGCATAAAACCTGGCACAATTCTTGATCCCATGAACCTTGAGATCATGACCTGAGCAAAATCAAGAGTCAGATGCTTAACTGACTGAGCCACCCAGGCACCCCAGGCCTTACAATTTTTGACCTGTGGGTATTTATCTTCCCTGCAAGTTCCTTTGCCTCAATCATACTCAATATCCATTTGAGTGTTCCCTGACTACAAAATGTTACCAAATAAAGTAATGTGATGAATC
Organism: Leopardus geoffroyi; assembly: GCF_018350155.1. Taxonomy (NCBI): domain Eukaryota; kingdom Metazoa; phylum Chordata; class Mammalia; order Carnivora; family Felidae; genus Leopardus; species Leopardus geoffroyi. The sequence continues at coordinate 74,743,927 of NC_059343.1, forward strand.
TTACCTTATCTACTACATGTTACACTGAATTGAAGGCATTTCTTTTGGTACAAGGTGTTTTATTGTTAAAGACCTTATAGGTTGTATTCTAAAATTGCTCCCCTTTCCTGAGACCATGAAAATTTCCCTCTACATATGACAGATATTATTTATGATAGGTGGTATTTAATTCAATTACATCTAGTTTGTCTCTGGTTCTCATCAACATTCTTTCTATTTTTTTTTAATTTTTAATGCTTATTCATTTTTGAGAGAGACAGAGTGCCAGTGGAGGAGGAAGAGAGAGGGAGACACAGAATCTGAAACAGGCTCCAGACTCTGAGCTGTCAGCACAGAGCCCGACATGGAGCTCAAATTCACCAACCATGAGATCATGTCCTGAGCCAAAGTTGGATGCTTAACTGAGCCACCCAGGCACACCTTGTCTTTTCATTATTCTCATTTTTCTTGATTTAAGGGAAGAAGCATATCTCTTATTTCTAAATCTAGTATTATCTCATGTACCTATGACACCTTTTCTTATGACTTCCTTCAAATTTTTGATAATGTAGCTTCTCTTTGTAGGTCTCCTTAAATACAAATGTTTTCTTATCTAGAACAAATATTTTATGGGCAAACAGAATTAAATAGTGGTAGAGTAAAAAGCCAGTTATGCTACATATTAGTTCTTACTCCCTCTAAGCCTCAATTATCTCTTTCTAAAATTGTTATTGCTATAATATCTACTTCATAAAATTGAGACAATTAAAACTCTATGAGTATAAAGTACTTATCACAGTGTCTAACACATTGTGAGTTTCCAATAAGTCAAACCTATTCTTAGATTAATTAATATTAACATTTTGTAGCCTCCATATACAATTCTAATTATTTTCTTACTTTACTTGACATCTTTATTGCTACCCCTTTCTCCGATTTTCCTCCAAGTATGGACATTATCCCTAAATTCAGTACCTAAGTTTTCTATTCTTCTCTTTCTATACTTTTTTTCCATTATCTTGGATGATTACATATATCTTTAAATTTTATATGTAGTTGTAGCCTGTTTCATAAACACCAATTACCAAGTGCTTACCAATACTTCTTTTATGAAGTATATTCCTCCATATAAGTCTTCACATTACAAGTCACTGTATGAAGCCCCTCAAAGGATCTCCCTGCCACAAATCTTTCACTCTTAATCTACACTGTATATTGCTTGGATTACAGCTCTTATCTTCTGAAAAAACTTTAATTCTCATTGTGTAAGGTAAATATACTTCTTGGTTGACATTTAAAGATTTCTGGACTATATCCCTATCTTATTTTCCAGGCTTTTTCTTAAAAGTCCAATATCTATGACTGCTTCTTCAATTAAACTGACTATTCACTATTCCTTGAATATATTTAGTGCTTTGGGATACTCGTTTTTTTATCCTCATGATTTTCCACACCTTGATATCCCTTTATTCCTACTTGTATTAAAGTTACATTTCTTTTAAGGTTTGACTCATCACCTCAGTGAAACTTTCCTCAGTAAATCTTCCTTTGTGATCGCAATCTCATGTGAACTTCAGTTGCACCTGATGTATGTTAATTTCTTCGCACTTACAGTTGAGTTGATTCTGTAAATTATGAAGTGAGCATTTACTGAATGTCTCCTATATGAAAGAAATTGCACTAGGACCCTGGAAGGAGTTAGTTTCAGGTCTTCAAGAATTTTCATACATCACCTTAAATTCATTGCATATTCATGGTGGACAGGGTGCTGCTTAATACTTAGCTGATCCGTTTTAATTTTTTTAATGTTTATTTATTTTTGAGAGAGAGAAAGAAAGCAGGAGAGGTCAGGGAGAGAGGGACACAGAAAATCTGAATCAGGCTCCAGGTTCTGGGCTGTCATCACAGAGCCTGACTTGGAGCTTGAACCTACCAACTCTGAGATCATGACCTGAGCTGAAGTCAGACAACCAACTGAGCTACTCAGGCACTCCTAGCTGATCCATTTTAGAAGGCACTGTTTATATCCATGGGTGTTGTATCAAGTGAAACTGTGACATTTTAGATCATTCCAGGAGGCAGGTCCCCATAGAATGGCTGTTGGCAATTCAGAAGAAGTCTTCTTCCAACAACTACAGGCATAGGAAAAAGGAGGAGGAGGAGGAGGAAGAGGGATAATTTGGGTACTTGGGTGGTTCAGTTGGTTAAGCATCCTGACTCTTGATTTCAGCTTATGTCATAATTTCATGTTTTGTGGGTTTGAACCCCATGTCAGGCTGCACATTGATAGTGCAGAGCCTGCTTGGGATTTTTGTCTCCCTCTCTCTGCCCCTCTCTTGCTTGTGCTCTTTCTTTGTCTCTCAAAAATAAATAATCTTAAAAAAAAGTTATTATTGTGTATCCACTGGTCTCCCTTGGAAATGCTGAAGAATAGACTTTGCTCACACCTCCATCGTGTTGAGTTTAGGCTTGGCTGTGGTGGTAAGCCTGACCGTGACTGCAGTTGTCGTGGGTCTTGCCAAGAAGCATCATGATGCTTCTCACCTTTGGTGTGCCCTATGTCAGCTTCCAATTAAAAATAAGAAAAAAACATTTTAAACTAAGAAATCAATTTAAAATCACCTATTATGCTCAGTACAATGCCATGCATAATACACAGTGATCAATAAATATTTGTTGATTACTAAATTTCTGTTGGAAGAAGTTTTAGTTGGATGGGTACATAATGGCAGAGTTTGTTTTAGAAATGTTAAATTAGGTGTCTTCAAATTGGATATTTTTCAGCTATGTTGGCATATAACAGCATGCTAACCAGAATCAATGTGATACATCACATTAATAAAAGAAAAGATAAGAACCATATGATCCTGTCAGTCAATGCAGAAAAAGCATTTGATAAAATTCATCACCTTTTCTTAATAAAAACCCTCGAGAAAGTTGGGATAGAAGGAACATACTTAAACATCATCAAAGCCATTTATGAAAAGCCCACAGCTAATATCATCCTCAATGGGGAAAAACTGAGAGCTTTCCCCCTGAGATCAGGAACATGACAGAGATATCCACTCTCACCGCTGTTGTTTAACATAGTGTTGAAAGTGCTAGCATCAGCAATTAGAAACAAAAGGAAATCAAAGGCATCAAAATTGGCAAAGATAAGCCCAAGCTTTCACTTTTTGCAGATGACATGATATTATACATGGAAAACCCGACAGACTCCATCAAAAGTCTGCCAGAACTGATACATGAATTCAGCAAAGTCGCAGGATACAAAATCAATGTACAGAAATCAGTTGCATTCTTATACACTAATAAGGAAGCAACAGAAAGACAAATAAAGAAACTGATCCCATTCACAAATGCACCAAGAAGCATAAAATACCCAGGAATAAATCTAACCAAAGATGTAAAATATCTGTATGCTGAAAACAATAGAAAGCTTATGAAGGAAATTGAAGAAGACATAAAGAAATGAAAAACATTCCGTGCTCATGGATTGGAAGAATAAATATTGTTAAATGTCAATACTACCCAAAGGTCTCTACATTCGATGCAATCTCAATCAAATTGCAACAGCATTATTTTCGAAGCCAGAACAAGCAACCATAAAATTTGTATGGAACCACAAAAGACACCGAATAGCCAAAATCATTTTGAAGAGAAGACCAAAGGGTTAAGCCTCACAATCCCAGATTTTAGCCTCTACTACAAAGCGGTAATCATCAAGACAGCATGGTATTGGCAAATAAGCAGACACATAGGCCAATGGAATACAATAGAAACCCAGAATTAGACCCACAAAAGTATGGCCAACTAATCTTTGACAAAGCAGGAAAGAATATCCAATGGAAAAAAGACAGTCCCTTTAACAAATGGTGCTGGGAGAACTGGACAACATGCAGAAGGATGAAACTAGACCACCTTCTTACACCAATCACAAAAATAAACTCAAAATGGATAAAGGACCTGAATGTGAGACAGGAAACCATCCAAACTGTAGAGGAGAAAGCAGGAAAAGACCTCTCTGACCTCAGCCGCAGCAATTTCTTACCTGACACATCCCCAAAGGCAAGGGAATTAAAATCAAAAATGAACTATTGGGTCCTCTTGAAGATAAAAGATGTCCTTCTTTTGCAAAGGTCCTTTCATTCTGCACTGCAAAAGACACAATCAAGAAAACTAAAAGGCAACCAATAGAATGGGAAAAGATATTTGTAAATGACATATCGGACAAAGGGCTAGTATCCAAAATATATAAAGAACTCACCAAACTCCACACCCAAAAAACAATCCAGTGAAGAAATGGGCAGAAAACATGAATAGACAGTTCTGTAAAGAAGACATCCAGATGGCCAACAGACACATGGAAAGATGCTCAACGTCACTCCTCATCAGGGAAATACAAATCAAATCAAATCAAATACACATACAAATACACACATACAAATACAATACAAATACAAATCAAAACCACACTGAGATACCACCTCACGCCAGAGTGGCTAAAATGAACAAATCAGGAGACTATAAATCCTGACGAGGATGTGGAGAAATGGGAACCCTCTTGCACTGTTGGTTGGAATGCAAACTGGTGCAGCTGCTCTGGAAAACAGTGTGGAGGGTCCTCAAAAAATTAAAAATAGATATACCCTATGACCCAGCAATAGCACCCAGGAATTTACCCAAGGGATACAGGAGTGCTTATGCATAGGGGCACTTGTATCCCAATGTTTATGGCAGCACTTTCAACAATAGCCAAATTATGGAAAGAACCTAAGTGTCCATCAACTGATGAATGGATAAAGAAATTGTGGTTTATAGACACAATGGAATACTACGTGGCAATGAGAAAGAATGGAATATGGCCTTTTGTAGCCACGTGGATTGAACTGGAGAGTGTTATGCTAAGTGAAATAAGTCATACAGAGAAAGAGATATACCATATGTTTTCACTCTTATATGGATCCTGAGAAACTTACCAGAAGACCATGAGGGAAGGGAAGAAAAAAAAAGAGGTTTGAGAGGGAGGGAGCCAAAATATAAGAAACTCTTAAAAACTGAGAACAAACTGAGGTTTGATGGGGGGTGGGAGGGCGGGTAGGGTGAGTGATGGATATTGAGGAGGGCACCTGTTGGGATGAGCACTGACTGTTGTATGGAAACCAATTTAACAATAAATTTCATATTTTAAAAAAAGAGCATGCTAATCAGTACAAGATAGTATAAAAAGTCAACTGGATATGCTTATAAATGTGTTAAAAAGTGTAATGAAAAAAGCAGCAAACATTCTAATATAAACTTTCAGCATAGGACAATTTTCCACTAAATGACATTTTTCTATTGATATCTAGGGAGCCGATGACTAGTAAGAATGCCTTTCCTACTCCCTATGATATTTCATGTCAGTTGTCTCAATTGTTATTGGCATTTCATTGTCAGCTTATTGGAATCTTGAATGTACTATATGATGGAAACGGCTGGACAACTGCTGAATTATTTGCCTAATACTATCAAAAGGCTCTGCCATGACAATTATGTTTGAGATGTGCAACACACTGAGAATAATAATTTTAATTTAGTTATGCTTATTTTTTATGAAAATAATAAGGAACATTATATACCAATAAGTAAGTATTAAGGTTAAAAAACACTGTTAGCTAGCATATTGTAAAATTTGGCTCCTCATTCAAAGGACTCTCAAGATAATTTTATGGAAGGAAGAAAGTCATTTACTTATGTAACAAAAACTGTTTCCCCTTTACTTCATAAAGTACATAAACTTCTTTAATAAACATCTGTATTTGAACAGAATTAGCCAATTCATTAGTGAAAATTTTTCAAGATATTGATAGTTTCAAGAAATTCTTCTTTTGATAATATGATTATTGCCAATGTGGGGATCATTTGTGTGATGAACTTTACCTGTACCATAGTGAAACTTTGTCTAATGGTATTAAATAAACATCAATAAATCAGATAAGTCCCATTATTACTATGGATGTTCATTTCTTAAAATTTTCTTTATTTACTATCGTTACTTAACCTGTATCATTGAGCTTCTGGTAATTTTCATGCCAAAACCCACCTATCAGTGGAAATCAAGAAGTTTTAATGGACAGAATAGTGGATTAGGAGTTAAAAAAATGATGTTAGTAAAGTTTCTTGCTGAATAATAATACTATTTTAGTAAGAAATTACATTACTGAATTTCAGTTTTCTAATGCCATTTCTGTAAAATAAAAATAAAGAATAATAATATTAGTTCTGTTCTCCTCGGGGCTGTTCTTTTTTTAAAGAAAGTCATCAATGAAAATATTTTGGAAAAATGTAAATAACAGTATATATATAAGAAGAAAATTTTACTATTACTTTTTTAGGCAATTGTTACCCTCCAGGCCTAAAAAAATAAGTTGAATACTGCTCCCTCTTTGGAAATAACTATTTTATAAAAGTTGAATATTCACAGAAATTGATCATGATCACCATATACATTGGCAATTTAAAAATGAAAAATATCATTCTAAAATATTCACAGTTAATTTGAATATACATATTTGGCAGTCCCAAAGATTTACGTATCTTTGACAAGGAGGGAACTTCAGATTTATGTAGTCATTTTTACAATACCCTTATCTTGTAGCTTTCCAACCTGGGCTAAATATATAAGGTAGCAGAGAGTTTGATTTCTTTCTTCTTTTTTTTTTTTATAAATTTTTTTTTCAACGTTTATTTTATTTTTTTGGGACAGAGAGACAGAGCATGAACGGGGAAGGGGCAGAGAGAGAGGGAGACACAGAATCGGAAGCAGGCTCCAGGCTCTGAGCCAGCAGCCCAGAGCCTGACGCGGGGCTCGAACTCACGGACCGCGAGATAGTGACCTGGCTGAAGTTGGACGCTTAACCGACTGCACCACCCAGGTGCCCCGAGAGTTTGATTTCTTAAATAAATACTTAAAATCCTTTTTTTATATAGGCGCAAGACTCTTTTATTCATAATTTGCCCACTGGGATCCTGGCTTTTTTGAAGAGTACACAGGATAATTCTCATCATTTTTCTCCATGACAGCTTTTCAGATATTTAAAAGTAGCTTTCAAGACCACATGCCTTTCTTTATCCCTGGTTAGGTTGTTGACATTCTTCAATTACTTTTCAAATGGCACATTTTAGTTCATAAGGAAACTATTGCAGTGACCCAGAAGAGTGGCAGTGAGTAGGTAACCTAGAATACATGCTTTGGGAATAAAGAAGAAGGATCAATGCAAATATATATTATTGAGCTAGAAAAAGCAAAAATGTGAATGTAGAACTCAAGATAGTATATAAGACTAAAGAAAACAGGGAGGAGTTAAGATGATGGAGTAGTGGCAGGGGGGACCCTATGTTTGCCTTGCCCCTCAAACGCATCCAGAAAAATGTCAAATCATTATGGACATCCAAGAATCATTCTGAGGTCGCAGAGAACAAACTTCACATCTAGAGGGAGAAACAGAGACACATCGTGGAAGATTGGAGCTGCAGAAAATTGATTTGGGGGAGAAAAGAAATACTCTGTGGAGGGGAAGGATCACTAATCATGGAGAGACCAGTGAGATGAGAGAGAGAGAGAGAGAAAGCCTGTGAAAGCAGTGTGCAGGGGATTGCACAAGAAAAACTCGTCCCCAAAAGCATTGACTGGGAAAAGGAGAGGGTCTTACTACTGTAAGTTTTTATAAGCAACAGTGCTCAACTTCTTAACATTTAGAAGTCCACACCATTGCCGGGGTTATGTCTAGTGGACTTAGTGGTACTCCTGTGGGGAAGGAAGGTGGATGCCCGGGAACAGACAGCAGTATAGTCTCAGGATCTCTTGGGTCACAAGGGAAGAAACTGTTCCCCTTTTCGGAGTGCATTTGGGAGAGGCGGCACGGTCTCTTCAGGGACAAAAGGGTTGGTGGGTGACAAGTTGCAGCCCTGTACATTACCATAGGAACAGAGACACCTGATAGGGGCAGCAAACCATGGTGCTAGATTTTTGCTGCACTTTACCATAAACTCTGGACTGTTGTGTGGTCATGCGACTGCTTTTCTGGCACAAACCAGTAACAGCCACAACATTATGAGACGCCCCCCAGAGGATCAGTGTGGATCTATGCCATGCCGGCTCCCTAAAATTTGTAGTTGTGAAAAACCCAACTGTGCACCTGAGATAAAACACAGAAGTACTGTCTCACCTGGCAGGCAGACAACTCTGATATAGACAGAGTGAAGGCAGGTATCTGACAGAAGCTGGTGACACAAGAGGGGAGAATTCCTGCTCTTTTAACGCTTCCTGAAGAGTGGTGGGCATTAAAACCTCTGCTCCAGGGATGAGAGAATGGGGTGATAACATTTTCCCACTGCCCATCAGCACGACCAATTTCAATGAGCCACATAGCACTCCCAGTGGCGGTTAGAACTGCTTACACAAACCCTGTTCCCTTGCACCCTACAGGTGAATCTTTACTAGGGCAAATCCACCTAAGAATCAGTGAGCAAGTGCCTCCCCCAGAAGACCAGTACAAACCACTCCCCTGCACCAAGTCTACTGATCATAGAATGCTACAAAACTTCATCTCTACAGGAAATAGGATCTACTTTCTTTGAACAAGGGAACCAAAACACACCCAATTAAAACTTACCACATAGTGGACAAGGTCCAAACACTCCCCACTGTAGGCAAGGAGAAACTATGCAGAGGACAGAAGTGAGGGAAGGAGCAGTCAAACATAACAGCACAATGTACACACTGAAATATAGCCATTACTCCCAAAAGTAGAAAAATAACAGATTTTCCTAACACACAAGCACACACACACACACACACACACACACACAAACTGTGACCTAGACAAAATGACAAGGCAGAGGAATTCACTTCAAAAGAGAAAAAACAGGAAGAAGTCACAACCAGGGCATTAGTCAAAATAGATATAAGTAAGATGCCTGAACTAGAATTTAAAACAGTAATCATAAGGACATGAGCTGGGCTTGAGAAAATCATAGAGAACACTAGAGAATCCCTTATTGCATATATAAAAGAACTAAAAACTTGTCAGGTCCAAATAAAGTATGTTATAACTAAGATGCAAAACCTACTGATTGCAATGACAACAAGGAAGGATAAAGCAGAGAAACGAATCAGTGACACAGAAGATAAAAATATGGAAAACAATGAAGTTGAAAAAAACAGGGAAAGAAAAGTATCATGAATTTAGACTTAGGGGACTCACCAACTTCAAAAAGGTAATAACATTCATATCATAGGAGTCCCAGGAGAAGAGTGGGAAAAAGGGGTGGAAGATTTATTTTACCAAATTATACCTGAAAAATTCACAATTTGGGGAATAAAACAGATGTAAATTTCGAAGATAACTTCCTTTAAATTCAACAAGTGCCAGCCAATGAATATCTTAGACAAATTTACAAAATACACAGACAAGGAAAGAATCCTGAAAGCAGCAAGGGAAAAAAACAATGTCTTTAACCTACAAGAGAAGACAAATCACGTTCACAGCAGATCTGTCCACATAAAACTGGCAGACCAGAAAGGAGTGGCATGATATATTCAACATGCTGAAGGGAAAAAAAATGCAGCCAAGAATACTTTATCCAGTAAGGCTGTCATTCAGAGCAGAAGGCAGATAAAGAGTTTCCGAGACAAACAAAACTAAAGGAGCTCATGACCACTCAACCAGCCCTGCAAGAAACATTAAAGGGGTATCGTTCAGTGGGAAAGAAAGACCAAAAGCAACAAAGACTAGAAAGTAAGAGAGAAAATCACCAAAACAACAACTTTGAAGGTAACACAATGGCAGTCCAAATGTAAATGGACTAAATTATCCAATCAAAACATGTAGGGTCAGAAGGGATAAAACAAACAGAAACAAGACCCATCTATATGCTGCCTACAAGAAACCCATTTTAGAGGTAAAGTCACCTGCAGATTGAAAGTGAGTGTATGGAGAACCATTTATCATGCAAGTGGACATCAAAAGAAAGCCAAAGTAGCCAAGATGGTGTACTGCCTCTCCAAATACAAAAGACCCTGCAGGCTCCAGCAAAAGGCCTTTAAGCGGCAGGGGACAGAGGCACACATAAAGGGCAGATAACATAGTTACTGCTTTTCCCAGTGCTAAACCATAGATTCCAGGCACCACGATGACAGTGGACTGTTTTTCTCGGACAAAGGACATCAGGCACAGAGCACAGAAGCTCTAATCTGGAGGAAGGGGGCAGGTCCACGTGGTGCTGGGTCCTTTAAGATTTCAAGTTTTAAATCCCAGCCATGTGCAAAAGAAAAATACAGAACAGCTGTGACACAGAGTGCGCTGACTGCCATGCCTATTCTGTGAGGGCTTCCTGAACAACGGAGGGTTTGAGACTCCCTGTCCGGGGATGAGACAGTGGATCAGCATCATTTTACCCCTCACCACCAACATAATGGGACTTCAGAGAGCAACACTATGGCCCACAGTAGAGGCGGACCTGCCCAGCTGTGCCTGGCAACTGCATATTTACTGGGTCAGGTATGACTCTGAGCCAGCACAGTAGGTTCTCTTCCAGAAGACTAACATAGGCCTTAATTGCATGCACCAGCTCTATTGAACATAGAGTAGATCAAAATATCAGCTGCATTTCTGGTGGAAATCGGACTGGACTTACTTTTTTTTTCCTTTCCTTTCCTTTCCTTTCCTTTCCTTTCCTTTCCATTCCTTACCTTTCTTTTCTTGTTCTGTTTATTTTTTTTCTATTGTTTCAGGCTTATAGTTTTTTCCTTTGTTGTTTTCATTTCCTTTCCTCTTGTTTTGGAACAGGCTTCATTTTTTTCTTTTCTTTTTCTTTTGTTTTTCCTTTCGTTTTCTTTGGAGTCAGGCTCACTGTTTTTGATTGTCTGGTTTTCTTTTTCCATTCCTTTTACTTTCACTTGTTATTACTTTTTTTATTTTTGGATCAAGTTTTTTTTTCCAGGCTTATTTTAACAAATAAATCAAAGCACACCTAGTTAAAGCTCCAAACACTCCCCACTGCAAGCAAAGAGGAACTCTGTGCAGGATGGACCAGTAAGAAATAGAAGCCAAAATGCAAAAGGGAGAGTGCACACAACATACACCAGTAACACTTCCTAAAGTGCCAGGCCCTGAACAGTGTATTACCCCTTTTAATATAGCATTACTGTCAGGTTCAGGAATGTAACAAGCTTTCAAAATACACAAAACACAGAATCTTAGCCAAAATGACAAGATAGAGGAATTCTCCACCCAAAAAATGGTCAAGAAGAAATCATAGCCAGGGACCTGCTCAAAACACATATAAGCAATATATCTGAATAAAAATTTAGAACAACTGTCATAAGACTACTAGCTAAGCTTGAAAAAAAAATCATAGAAGACATCAGATAAACCTTTGCTGCAGAAATCAAAGACCCAAAAATAGTCAGGCCAAAATAAAAAATGTTGTAAATGAGATGCAAAACCAACTGGTTCCAGTCACAACAAGGAATGAAGAAGCAGAGAAGAGAATAGATGATATAGAAGATGAAATTATGGAAAATAATGAAGCTGAAGAGAAGAGAGAAAGAAAACTATTAATTGCAAAGTGTAGATTTAAGGAATTCAACCATTCTATAAAGTGAAATAATATCCATATCCTGTAAGTCCCAGAAGAAGAAGAGTGGGAACAAAGGGAAGAAGGAGTGTTTGAACAAATTATGGCTGAGAATGTCCCTAATCTGAGGAAAGAAACAGGCATTCAAGTCCAAGAGACAAGAGAACTCCCTTCAAAATCATCAAAAAATGGGGAGCTTGTGTGGCTTAGTTTGTTAAGCATTTGACTCTTGGTTTCAGCTCAGGTCATGATCGCACAGCTTCATGTGTTTGAGCACAACATCAGGCTCTGTGCCAGCAGTGAGTCAAGGTCCTTAACTTACAAGGGTAGACACATAAGGTTGGCAGAAGACCTGTATGCAGAAATTTCTCAGGCCAGAAAAGAGTGGCAGGAAATATTCAACATACTGAATGGGAAAAAAATTGCAGCTAAGAATTCTTTATCCAAAAAGGCTGTCAATCAGAATAGAAGGAGAGATAAAGGATTTCCCAGGCTAATAAACACTAAAGAAATTCGTGACCACTATACCAGCTTTGCCAGAAATTTTGAAGGGAACTCTTTGAGTAGAGAAGAAAAAAAAAAAAAAAAACACCACAGCAACAAAGACAGAAAAGACCAGAGAACACCACCAGAAACACCAACTCTACAGGTAACACAATGGCATTAAAATTCATATCTTTCAATAATCCCTCCAAATTTAAATGGACTAAATGATCCAATCAAAAGACATAGGGCATCAGAATGGACAAAAAAATAGTTTCATCTGTATAAGACCTACAAGAGACTCATTTCAGATGTACAGATATGTGCATATTGAAAGTGAGGGCATGGAGAAACATCTATCATGCTAATGTACATCAAAAGAAAGCCAGTGTAGCCATACACATAGCAGACAAACTATATTTTAAAAGAAAGACTGTAACAAGAGGTGAAGCAGAATATTATATAATAAATAAAGTTTCTATCCATCAAGAAGATATAAATATTGTAAATATTTATGCTACCAACTTGGAAGCACCAAAATATATAAATCAATAAATAGCAAACATAAAGAAACTCATTGATAGTAATACAACTAGAGTAAGAGTCTTTAACATTCCACTTATAACAATGGACAAATCATCTAAGCAGAAAATAAACCAGGAAACAGTGGTTTGAATGACACACTGGACCAGATGAACTTTAGAGATATATCAGAAAATTTCATCCTAAAGCAATACAACACATACTCAAGTGCACATGAAACATTCTCCAAAATATCTCACAAACTGGATCACAAATCAGCTCTAAAAAGTACAAAAAAATAGAGATAATACCATTCATATTTTTGAATCACAATGATTTGAAACTTGAACTCACCAAAAGAAAAAAAAGGAAAGCCTTCATATACATGGATCTTACAGTATATCCTACTAAAAAATGAATGGATTAACCAATACATTAAAGAAGAAATTTAAAAAATACATGGAAGCAAAAGAAAATAAAAACACAGCAGGGAAAACTTTTGGGATGCAGCAAAGGCAGTTCTAGGAGGGAAGTATATTGCAATACAGACTTATATCAAGAAACAAAAAAGGACCCAAATACACCACCTAATCTTACACCTAAAGGAGCCAGAAAAGGAACAAGTAAAGCCTAAAGCCAGCAGAAGAAGGGGAATAATAAAGATTAGAACAGAATTAAAGAATATAAAAACAAACAAACAAACAATAAACAGTAGAAAGATCAATGAAACTAAGATCTGCTCCTTGAAATAATTAAATAAATTTATAAACCTTAGTCAGACATATCAAAAAGAAAAGAGAAATAGCCCCAATAAATAAAATAATGAATGAAAAAGGAAAGAACACAAACAATTGTAACTATAAACAATTATAAGAGGATACTATGAAAAAGTATATGCCAACAACCGGGGCAACCTGAAAGTAATGAACAAATTCCTAGAAACTCACAAACTACAAAAAAAATGAAACAAGGAAAATAGAAAATTTGAACAGATGTGTAACCAGCAAAGAAATTGGGATGCAGCAAAGGCAGTAATCAGTAATCAAAAATCTCCCAACACACAAGAGTTCTGGGACAGATGACATTCCTGGGGAAATCTGTCAGACATTTAAGGAAGAACTAACACCTATTCTTATTCTCAAACTGTTCCAAAAAATAAAAACCAAAAGAAAACTTTCAAACTCATTCTAGAAAGCTTGCAATACCTTGATTCCAAAAATCAAACAAGGAACCTACAAAAAGGAGAATTACACACCAATAACCTTTATAAATATGGATGCCAAAATTCTGAACAAGAAAATAGCAAATATAATTCAACAGTACATTAAAATAATTATTCACCTTTATCAAGTGGGATTAGTTCCTGGGCTTCAAGTCTGGTTCAATATTCACAAATCAATCAACATGATACACAACATTAATAAAAGAAAGGATAAGAACCATATGATCCTGTCAATAGATACAGAAAAGTCATTTGAAAAAATACAGCATCCATTCTTGGTAAAAACCCTGAACGAAGTATGGATAGATTGAACATATATCAACATCATAAAGGCCATTTTGCAAAACGCCACAACTAATATCATCCTCAATTGGGAAGAAAATGAGAGTATTTCCCCTACAGTCAAGAACAAGGGAAGGATGTTCATTGTCACCATTACTATTTAACATAATACTGGAAGTCTTAGCTTCAGCAGACAACAAAAAGAAATAAAGGGCATCCAAATAGGCAAGGAAAAGTCAAAATTTCACTATTTGCAGATGACATGATACTACATGTGGGAAATTCAAAAGACTCCTCCAAAATTGCTACAACTAATATATAAATTCAAAAATGTCACGTGGTATAAAATCAACATGCATAAATATGTCACATTTCTATAAACCAATAACAAAATAGCAGAAAATGAAATCAAGATATCAAACCCATTTACAATTGCACCAGAACAATGACACTTAGAAATAAAAGTAATTAAAGAGATAAAATACCTGTACTCTGAAAACTATAGAAAACTTATGAAAGAAATTGAAGAGGACACAAAGTAATGAAAAAACATCCCATGCTTATGGATTGGAAGAACAAATATTGTTAAGATGTGTATACTACCAAAGTAATCTATACATTTAATGCAATCCCTATCAAAATACTGCCAACATTTTTTGCAGAGCTAGTACAAACAATCCTAAAATTTGAATGGAATCACAAAAGACTTCAAAGAGCAAAACCAATTCTAAAAAAGAAAAACAAAACTGGAGTCATCATGATTCTGGATTTCAAGCTATATTACAAAGCTGTAGCCATCAAGAAAGTATGGTACTGACACAAAAACAGACATAAAGATAAACTGACTGGAATAGAAAACCCAGAAATGGCCCCACAACGATAGGGTAAATTAATCTTTGACAAATAAAGGATATCCAATGGAGAAAAGACAATCTATTCAAGAAATGGTGTTTGGAAAATAAGATAGTGACATGTGGAAGAATGAAATTAGACCACTTTCTTTCACCATACACAAAAATAAACTCAAAATGGATGGAAGACTTAAAAGTGAGACAGGAAATCACCAAAAGTCCAGAAGAGAACACAGGCAAAAAACTCTTTGACCTTGACAACAACTTCTTACTAGACACGTTACCATAAGCAAGGGAAAGAAAAGCAAAAATGAACTATTGGGACATCAAGATAAAAAGCTTCTGCACAATGAAGGAAATAATCAACAAACCTAAAAGCCAGCCTATGGAATGGGAAAAATATTTGCAAACCACATATATGAGAAAGGGCAAGTATCCAAAATCCGAAAACTATAAAGAACTTACCAAACTCAACTAACAAAAACCAAACAATCTAGTTAAGAAATGGGTAGAAGATATGAATAGACACTTTTCTAAGAATACATCCAGATGGCTAATAGACTCATGATGAGATACTCAACATTACTCATAATCAAGAAGTGAAAATCAAAACCATGATGAGATAATCCCTCACACCTATCAAAATGGCTAAAATTAACAACACAAGAAACAATAGGTGTTTGTGAGGACTCAAGGAAAAGACGAACTCTCTTGCACTGTTCGTGGAAATGCAAGCTGGTGAAAGCATTGTGGAAACATTATGGAGAGTTCTCAAAAAATTAAAATAGAACTTCCCTATGATCTAGGGTTTGTACTCTTATGTATATACACAAAGGATATAAAAATACAGATTGAAGGGGTACATGCACCCCAATGTTTACAGTAGCATTATCAACAAAAGCTAAACTATGGAGAAAGCCCAAATGTCCATTGACTGATGAATGGATAAGAAAAATGTAATGTGTGTGTGTGTGTTTGTGTGTGTGTGTGTGTGTGTGTGTGTGTGTTTATTGGAATATTACTCAGCCATTGAAAACAATGAAATTTTTCCATTTGTAACAACATGGGTGAAGCTAGAGTGTATTATACTAAGCGAAATAAGTCAATCAGAGAAAGACAAATGCCATATGATCTCACTCATATGTGGAATATAAGAAATGAAACAGATGAATATATGTGAATATGGGGAACAGGAGAAGAGGAAACAAACCACAAGAGACTCATAACAATTGAGAACAAACTGAGGGTTAATGGAGAGAGGTGAGTGGGAGATGGGTTATATGAGTGATGGACATAAGGAGGGTGCTTGTTGTGGTTAACGCTATTAACGCTGGTTGTTGAATGTAAATGATAAATCACTGAATACTGCTCCTAAAACAATTATTGCCCTGAATAATAAATATTTTTAAAAAGAATTAATAGATTAACCAAAAATTAAATAAGAAATAAAAAATACATAGAAGCAAATAAATATGAAAACACAATAGTTCAGAACCTTCAGAGCAAAGGTAATCATAAGAGGGAAGTATGTACTAATACAAGCCTACTTCAAGACATAAGAAAAATCTCGATGACAACAACCTAATCTTACACTTAAAAGAGGCATAAAACCAGCAGCAAATAAAGCCTAAGCCCAGTGGAAGAAGGGAAATAATAAAGATTAGAGCACAAAGAAACAATATAGAAAAAAAACAAACATAAAAGGAGCAGATCAATGAAACTAAGAACTGGTTTTTAGAAAGAAAAAAAATGATAAAACTCCAGGCAGACCTGTCAAAAAGAAAAGAGAAAGAATACAAACAAGTAAAATCACATATGAGAGAGGAGAGATCATAACCAACACAGCAAAAATACAATTATAAAATAATATTATGTAAAATTATATGCCAACAAACTGGACAATCTTGAAGAAATGGTTAAATTCCTAGAAACATATGAACTGCCAAAACTGAAACAGGAAAAATAAAAAATTCTAAGACACCCATAACCTGCAAAGAAATTGAATCAGTAATAAAAAGTCTTCCAACAAACAAAGGTCCAGGGTTAGAGGGCTTCCCAGGGGATTTCTACAGGACATTTTAAATTTTTTTTTCAACGTTTATTTATTTTTTGGGGGACAGAGAGAGACAGAGCATGAATGGGGGAGGGGCAGAGAGAGAGGGAGACAAAGAATCGAAAACAGGCTCCAGGCTCTGAGCCATCAGCCCAGAGCCCGACGTGGGGCTCGAACTCACAGACCGTGAGATCGTGACCTGGCTGAAGTCGGACGCTTAACCGACTGCGCCACCCAGGCGCCCCTCTACAGGACATTTTAAAAAGAGTTTATACCTATTCCTTTCAACCTGTTCCAAAAAATTCCAGTAGGAGGAAAACTTCCAAAGTCATTCTATAAGTCCAGCATTACCTTGAATTCAAAACCAAAAACATTACTACAAAGGAGAATTACAGACCAATATCACATATGAACATGGATGCAAAAATTCTCCAGAAGATACTAGCAAATCAAATACATTAAAATAATTATTCACCATGATCAAGTAGGATTTATTCCTGGGCTGCAAGCATGGTTCAATATTTGTAAAAAAAAAAATCAATGTGATACACAACAATAATTAAAGAAAGGATAAGAATAATATGATCCTCTAAATAGATGCAGAAAAAGCATATGACATAATACAGCATTCATTCTTGATAAAAACCCTCAACATAGTAGGGATAGCAGGAACGTACCTCAACATCATTAGTGCCATGTATAAAAGACCCACAACTAATATTATCCTCATAGGGGGAAAAGTGGGAGCTTTTCCTCTATGCTCAGGAATTACACAGGGATATTCACTCTCACCATTGTTTTTTAACATAGTACTGGAAATCTTAGCCTCATCAATCAGATAACAAAAAGAAATAAAGGGCATCCAAATCAGCAAGGAAGAATTCAAGCTTTCACAATTTGCAGATGACATGATATTCTGTAGAAAACCTGAAATACTCAAGCAAAAAATTGTTAAAACTAATGCATGAATTCAACAAAGTCACAGGCTATAAAATCAACATACAGAAATCTGTTGCATTTCTGTATACCAGTAATGAAGCAACAGAAAGATAAATCAAAGAATCTATCCCATTTTCAATTTCACCAAAATCCATAAGATACCTAGGAATAAAACTAACCAAAGTAGTGAAAGATGTGTATGCTGAAAATTATGGAACATTAATGGAAGAAATTAATGAGGACAAAATGAAATGGAAAAATATTCCCTGCTCATAGATTGGAAGAACAACTTGTTAAAATGTCTATAATACCCAAAACAGTGTAGACATTTAATACAGTCCTTATCAAAATACCACAATGTTTTTTCACAGAGCTAGAACAAATAATCTTAAAATTTGTATGGACACATTAAACATCCTGAATACCCAAAACAATCCTGAAAAAGAAAACCAAAGCTGGAATCACCCTGATGCCAGACATCAAACCACATTACAAAGCTAAGTCATACAGACATTATGGTACTGTAATAAAAATAGACACATTGATAAATGGAACAGAATACAAAACCTAGAAATGCACCCACCACTATATGGTCAACTGATCCTTGACAAAGCAGGAAAGAATACCCAATAGAAAAAATACAGTCTCTTCAACAAATAGTGTTCATAAAACTTGATAGAAACATGTGAAAGAATGAAACTGTGCCTCTTTATTACAACCATACACAAAATAAATTCAAAATGGATGAAGGACCTAAGTATGAGACAGAAAATTATCAAAATCCTAGAGGAAAACATAGGTAGCAACTTTTTGACCTCAGCTGGAGCAATTTCTTACTAGACACATCTCCAAAACAAGGGTAACAAAAACAAACATGAACTATTGGGAGTTAATCAAGATAAAAATTTCTGCAGAGTGGAGGAAACAATCTATAAAACTTAAAGTCAGCTTATGGAATGAGAGAAGATATTTGCAAGTGACACATCTGACAAAAAGTTAGTATCCCAAATCTATAAAGAACTTATCAAATTCAACACTCAGAAAACCAGTAATCCAGTTAAGAAAGGGGCAGAAGACATGTATAGACTTTTTTTTTTCCAACTAAGACATTCAGATGACTAACAAACCCATGAAAAGACGCTCAATGTCACTCATCACCAAGGATATACAAATCAAAACCACAATGAGATACCACTTCACACCTGTCAGAATGTTTAAAATTAACAACAATGGAAACAACAGATGTTGGTGAGAATTGAGATAAAGGGGAACCCTCTTACATTTTTGTTGGAGATGGGAACTGGTTCAGTAACCCTGGAAAACAGTATGAAGATTCTTCAAAATACTAGGTATATCCCAAAGGGTACAAAAATACAGATTCAGAGAGGTACGTGCACCCCAATGTTTATCAGCATTATCAACAATAGCAAATTCATGGAAATAGACCAAATGTACATTGACTGATGAATTGATAAAGAAGATAAAGATGAATAGACAAAGCCCAAATACACACAATGGAATATTACTCAGCCATGAAAAAGAATGAAATCTTGCCATTTGCAATGCATGGATGGAATTAGAGTGTATTACGTTAAGTGAAATAAGTCAGAGAAATACAAATACCATATGATTTCACTCATATGTGGAATTTAAGAAACTAAAGAGATGAGCATAAGGGAAGGAGAAAAAAGAGAGAGGGAAACAAGTCATAAGAGACTCAACTACAGAGAACCAAATTAAGGTTAATGCAGGGAGGTGGGTGGGGATTGAGCTAAATGGGTGATGGGGATTAAGGACAGCACTTGTTATAATGAGCACTGGGTGTTATATGTAAGTGATGAATCACTAAATTCTACTCCTTAAGCCAGTATTATACTATATGTTAATTAACTAGAATGTTTAGAAGTTTTATTTAGAATACAAATAATCCTCAATTTTCTAACTTACAAGAGAGCGTATCTTTAGGGCTGTTTTAGATAACAGGAAAGGAGGAGCTTCTATACTTTGACATTTGATTTTCTGTAATATTGTACCCTATCAAAGAACATTGAAATGCTATATATGTTGTGGGTTTCAAATGTGCTTTTGCTAATGAGGTTATCTTTCCCTTTGAAAAAATTTCAGTTTGTTCTCCAATGGAAAATGTGAAGCATCTGCTTGAAGATATGCATCATGTTGGTTTTAGGGGGGTAACAAGAAGTTGCAGTCAGAAACAAAAGTGGGATATGGCTTATAATGTGTTTTTCCTAAGAATAGTGTATATACTCAACTGTGAGCAGCTTGAAAGTTCATATGTTATAAGTGAAACAGATTTTATTTCCTTTATGTTACTATTGCCCATTTACTCATTTATTTAAAAGTATTTATAAGCACCTACTATGTGTGTGATGTTTTTATTAACACTGAGATGCTTACTATAAGCAGTAAATTAATAGAAAAAATGTCTGGTCTCATAAAGCTTATATACTTATGAGGGAAGATATGATATAAACAAAATAAATAAATTATATAGCATGTTAGAAAGTGACAAATGTGAAGAAAACATGAAGCAAGGAAGAGGAGTGTGTGGGATTTGCAATTTTATATAAGGAAGTCAGAGAAAAAAATCATTGAGATGGTGACATTTGAGCAATTATCTGGAGGCAATCGAGTGAACATAACATATGGATATCTGTGGAAAGAGAATTCCTACCAGAAGGAAAAGAAAATGCAATAGCCTTGAGCTTGACTATGGAGAAATAATGAGGAGGACAATACTAATGGGATTGGAGTGAAAAAAAAGAATAAATTTTAGAGGTTAAAGTCAGAGAAGTAAAGGATTCAGACTGCATAGGCCTTGTAGGCATTTGGCTTCAACCCTTACTGACATGGAAAATCATTATAGAATTTGAAGCACAGGATGCTGTGGTTTGAATGTTTGTGTCTCTAAAATTTACATGTTGGAATCCATGTGTCCAATGTGAAGATGTTGGAAGGAGGGGTCTTTGGGAGGTGATTAAGTCATGAGGGTGGAGTCCTCATGAATGTGATCAGTGCCCTTAAAAAACAGATACCACAGAGTGCCCTAGTCCCTTGTACCATGTCAGTATACACCTTGGGAGAGGTGCCACCATGGTGGCATTGTGATCTTTGATTGTCAACGTCCAGAACTGTGAGAAAGAAATTTGTTGTTTATAAGCTACCCATTTTGTGCTATTTTGTTGTTTATAAGCTACCCATTTTGTGGTATTTTGTTATAGCAACCCAAACAGACTAAGACAGAAGACTACCATGATTTGACAGTCCACAATTGGTAAAAGCAAAAGTTAGCAAAACTTACTAGTTAAAGCATCTTTCCTTTGTTTCCTAGCCTCAGTGAGATCTCTACCCCTTTTCAGTAAAATTAGAATCTGTTTATATCTCTTTTGGAATAGTCACTATTTTTTTTCTAACCACTTATTTTCTGTAATTGTATTTTATGCTGTATATTAGCAGCATAGACAAATTAAATACAAATGCATAATAACACACTATTGAAATTATAAATTCAAGCTTCATAATGATAAGCAATTCATATTACTATAATATCCTGTATTTTATATTAGCAGTATAAATATATACAGTATATTTATATATATATATATATATTTATATTAGCAGTATAAATATATACAGTATATTTATATATATATTTATATTAGCATTATAAATATATATAGTATATTTATATATATATAATATATATAATATACAGTATAATAACTGTATATTAGCAGCATAGACAAATTAAATACAAATGCATAATAACACACTATTGAAATTATAAATTCAAGCTTCATAATGATAAGCAATTCATATTACTATAATATCCATTACTGCATAGCCACAAGCTATGTATAGAATGAAATTCAATTCCTCTTCAAACTTTATTATCAGCATTGTGGATAAATAATGCTATAAGGCATAGAGTTTTTTTTCTTATTATTGAAAGGTTTTAAACTTCCCTGTTTTAAAAGGGGAAGAGAAAGTAAGAACTCCTGTCAGTTTAGAGTTATTTTGAACTGTAAATAAGTTATTTTAAGTTCCATAATTAATACCATATTTAGGTAAATTGGGAAGTTCACCTTTGTTCTTGATGACTTTTTCAAGATTTGATAAGTAGCATGTACTATGCTTGGGCTGCACTATGACAGATATATATATATATATATATATATATATATATATATATATATTAGGCCTATGGTTCAAATAATCAATTATTTATAGGAGGTATTTCTACAGAAACAACAACAGCAACAACAAAATGCTAATTAATAATCGGATCAAATTATAAACCAGTTTTTGAGTTTTTAGGCCAGTTAGTCAAGATTTCTAGATGTCAGGCTAAATGCATCTTCAGATAGAGTGAGATATATTTTTCTTAAAACAAACTGCTATATTTTTAAGGAAATATAAAAAGGGTAAAAAAATACTGAAAGACTTGGAGTACCTGGTTGGCTCAGTCAGTAGAGCATGCAACTCTTGAGGTCACAGTGGTAATTTCAAGGCCCATTTTGGGTGTAGAGATGACTTAAAATCATACGGAAAGACTTGAAGGTATTATTTTTCATTTCTGTTTTTCTTTATTAAGTTCAACATTTGGAATATTCAGATTGTATAGATCTTTATAAGCCTTTGGCTTTTATCCTTACTGAGATGGGAAGTCATTGAAAGATTTCAAGCAGAAGAGTAATACATATGTATATATATTGCATATATATGTATGAATATTGTATATTAAGGTTGAATTGGTGAGAGTTAAGAGCAAAATCAGAAAGATCTTGACACTAATGTATATTAATGTGTGAAAGAAATAGATAAAACCACAACAGTAGGTGGAAAGAAATTTCAGGAAGGCATGTTTTAACAAAAATGGGGGCTCTGATTTCACTGAACTTAAAGGGAAGAAGAAAAAGAAAGGTATCCACTCTGGGGACAAATTAAGATCTTAATGCAACCATTTATGGCTTATTTTCCTGAGACATCACTTTTATTACTGTGGTCTCTGGTAAACAAAACCCAGTCTGCCAAAACTGATACTCTTGTGTTAAAGTAGATAACACTACCACAAGCTTATTACTTTAATTTAAGTCCAAAAGACAAGAGTAAGACATGCTGTGAATTAAATGATGGTACAAATATAATTTCAAGTTGCAATGAACAAACAATCAGTGCTGGCTGGACAGAAGTGGATAAGTAAACTGTTCATTAAATCAAGTCAATAGCTTCTATCGACTTTCCTAGCTGAATCATCTTCTTCAGTGATTTTGCCCATTACTCTTCCCAGGTTTCAATGTGCATGGCTGACAACTCACTATCAAAATTGATTTAATGTATTACTAAGATTCTGGTTTTTTTTAAAGGTTTCAAATGAATTTTAAGAAAGATATCCCTAAAAATGAATCAATAATGATATAATTTCAGAAAATTTTGCAAGGCATGAGGTACATTTTGTAAGGCTAGAAGTTCCTTTAACTGTCTATCCAAATTCACACACAATTAGCTCAGTGTGATGAGTATGAGCTAATGTTTTGGAGTCAACCAAATGTGGATTCTAATCCAGGCCCCATCAATTACTTTGTGACCATGTACTTATTTAACTTCTATTTTACTTAACAGTAAAACAGGGATGGCAATGGAGTTCATCTGTAGTTTTTCAATTGGTATTAAGAGAAAATTTATGGAGGTTCCTCTAGAAATTAAAACCAGAACTACCCTATGATCCAGCAAATTGCACTACTAGGTGTTTACCCAAAGAATACAAAAACACTAATTCAAAGTGACACATGCACCCCTATGTTTATAGCAGCGTTATTTACAATAGCCAAATTATGGAAGTAGCCCAAACCTCTATTCATAGATGAATAGATAAACACACACACACACACACACACACACACACACACACACACACATTATTACTATTGGAATATTATTAGAATATTATAATTAATATTATTCAGCCATAGAAAAAGAATGAAATCTTGCCTTTTGCATTGACATGGATGGAGCTAGAGAGCATTATGCTAACTGAAGTAAGTCAGTCAGAGAAATCCAAATACCAGAGGAATTCACTCATATGTGGGATTTAAGAAACAAAACAAATGAGCAAAGGGAAAATTATAGAGAAAGTGGCAAACCAAGAAACAGACTTTTAACTGTAAAGAACAAACTGATGGTTATCAGAGAGGAAGTAGATGGGGGGATGGGTAAAGTAGGTAATTGGGATTAAGGAGTGAACTTGTCGTGATGAGCACTGGCTAATATATGGAATTGTTGAATCACTATTGTACACCTGAAACTAATATAACACTGTATGTTAGCAATGGAAATATAAAATTTAAAAATAATAAAAAATAAATAAATAAATAAAGGAAAATGTATGTAGAGTCCCAGGCACATAAAGTGTTAGTCATTATTATTAACATGGTTATTCTCACCAGAATTTGCAATTCCACTACCACGTAATGCTGTATGTTTTCTTCTACCCAAGGCCCACTAACAAAGTGCGTTGTAATCTTGAAGTGCTTCAAAGAGAATCTGGAAGATAGTAAATGTTAAGTGCTATTTAAGTTTCAGTAAATTAAATAAATAAAACAAGTGGTCTTATATAGGAAAGAGTTGAAATTTAGGGATAATCCCTGAATCGGCCTTTTTCTTCAATTATTAATACATAATATTGACCTAGTACCACCAATGGGTTATGAAGAAGATAAGTGATCTGGCTATTTGCATCTACTTCTTTCCCCTAGTTCGTTTTCTTTCTCTACTTCAAACCTTTGTCCTGAACTGCTTAATTGCATACTACTATTGTGAAAACTTTTAGCATTTCTGCCATATTAGCAATAAGAGTACAGAGGGGTGGCTACAAGTTAAGAGACTGAGTTTTTGGAACCAGGGCCCATGTTGATTTATCCTTTTATGCCTAAGACTGAGGCATTGCTTGATAAATGAATTAAGACTTCAACAAGCAAATGAAATAGAAAGAGGGCTCAATTTTGAACAGATTAGGGCATCTGTGGAAAGTTTATGAATAAGGGGATGTTTACCAAATGAATACTTATATGCAGTACTGCTCAAAGCATCCTTATTTTATTTCAGACAGATCTTTTTCTAAGTAAATAGAAACAATGCTAAATAACTCATTTCTACATCAATAATGAATTATCTTATTTATAATGTCTCAATTTAATTAAGAAATAATGCTAATGATGAGTCTAAGAAAGCTGCTGCATTATCTCTTAACATTGAGTAAAGTCAAAAAGATAATTTTATTTGGTCAGTAATTCTAGGATGTGTCATAGTTTGAGGAACTTCCTGCTATACTGTGATATTTCTAAGATGTGAAAATATATGTTATTTTTATTTTCATCCCCAATGCCCAGAAGAGTCTCTAGCACATAGTTGTTCTTCAAAAATCTTTATTGAATTAAAAATAATATTAAATTGTAATAAGACCTAACTATCAAGGCAAAATGACCTTAAGTATATCCAACATGATATTGGCTATGGGTGAGTTATATTTCTGTTGAAATATACTATATAAATATCTGATTAAAATATATTAAAATATATAATTAAACATATTAGCTTATTCACTTATTTTTTAATATGAAATTTATTGTCAAATTGGTTTCCATACAACACCCAGGGCTCATCACAACAGCTGCCCTCCTCAATACCTATTTCCCCCCCTCCACTCCCTCCTACCCCCCATTAATCCTCAAATTGTTCTCAGTTTTTGAGTGTCTTATGTTTTGGCTCCCTCATTCTGTAACCTTTTTTTTTTCTTTCCCTCCCCCATGGTCTTCTGTTACGTTTCTCAGGATCCACATAAGAGTGAAAACATATGGTATCTGTCTTTCTCTGTATGACTTATTTAACTTAGCATAACACTCTAAGGTTCCATCCACGTGGCTACAAAAGGCCATATTTCATTCTTTCTCATTGCCACGTAGTATTCCATTGTGTACATAAACCACAATTTCTTTATCCATTCATCAGTTGATGGACATTTAGGTTCTTTCCAAAATTTGGCTATTGTTGAAAGTGTTGCTATAAACATTGTGGTATGTGTGCCCCATTGCATCAGCACTCCTGTATCCCTTGGGTAAATTCCTAGCAGTGCTACTGCTGGGTCATAGGGTAGATCTATTTTTAATTTTTCGAGGACCCTCCACACTGTTTTCCAGAGCGGCTGCAACAGTTTGCATTCCCACCAACAGTGCAAGAGGGTTCCCGTTTCTCCACATCCTCTCCAGCATCTATAGTCTCCTGATTTGTTTATTTTAGCCACTCTGACTGGTGTGAGGTGGTATCTCAGTGTGGTTTTGATTTGTATTTCCCTGATGAGGAGTGACGTTGAGCATCTTTCCATGTGTCTGTTGGCCCTCTGGATGTCTTCTTTAGAGAAGTGTTTATTCATTTCTTCTGACCATTTATTCACTGATTTATTTGTTTTTCAGGTGTGGAGTTTGGTGAGCTCTTTATAGATTTTGGATACTAGCCCATGGTCCAATATGTCATTTGCAAATATCTTTTCCCATTCCGTTGGTTGCCTTTTAGTTTTGGTGATTGTTTTCTTTGCAGTGCAGAAGCTTTTTATCTTCATGAGGTCCCAATAGTTCATTTTTCCTTTTAATTCCCTTGCCTTTGGGGATGTGTCAAGTAAGAAATTGCTGCAGCTGAGGTCAGAGAGGTTTTTTTCCTGCTTTCTCCTCTAGGGTTTTGATGGTTTCCTGTCTCACATTCAGGTCCTTTATACATTCTGAGTTTATTTTTGTGAATGGTATAAGAAAGTGGTCTAGTTTCATCCTTCTGCATGTTGCTGTCCAATTCTCCCAGCACCATTTGTTAAAGAGGCTGTATTTTTTCCATTGGATATTCTTTCCTGCTTCGTCAAAGATTACTTGGCCATACTTTTGTGGGTTCAATTCTGGAGTCCCTATTCTATTCCATTGGCCTATGTGTCTGTTTTTGTGCCAATATTATGCTGTCTTGATGATTACAGATTTTTCGTAGAGGCTAAAGTCTGGGATTGTGATGCCCCTCTTTGGTCTTATTCTTCAACATTACTTGGCCATTCAGGGTCTTTTGTGGTTCCTTACAAATTTTAGGGTTGCTTGTTCTAGCTTGGAGAAGAATGCTTGTGCAATTTTGATTGGGATTGCATTGAACGTCTAGATAGCTTTGGGTTGTATTGACATTTTGACAATATTTATTCTTCCAATCCATGAGCATGGAATGTTTTCCCATTTCTTTATATCTTCTTCAATTTCCTTCATAAGCTTTCTATAGTTTTCAGCATACAGATATTTTCCATCTTTGGTTAGGTTTATTCCTAGGTATTTTATGATTCTTGGTGCAATTATGAATGGGATCAGTTTCTTAATTTGTCTTGCTGTTTCTTCATTATTAGCGTATAAGAATTCAACTGATTTCTGTACATTGATTTGGTATCCTGCGACTTTGTTGAATTCATGTATCAGTTCTAGCAGACTTTTGGTGGAGTCTATCGGGTTTTCCATGTATAATATCATTTCATCTGCAAAAAGTGAAAGCTTGGCTTCATCTTTGCCAATTTGATGCCTTTGATTTCCTTTTGTTGTGTGATTGCTGATGCTAGCACTTCCAACACTATGTGAAACAACAGCGGTGAGAGTGGATATCCTTGTCGTGTTGCTGATATCAGGGGGAAAGCTCTCAGTTTTTCCCCATTGAGGATGACATTAGCTGTGGGCTTTTCATAAATGGCTTTGATGATGTTTAAGTATGTTCCTTCTATCCCGACTTTCTCGAGGGTTTTTATTAAGAAAGGATGCTGGATTTTTTCAAATGCCTTTTCTGCATGGATTGACAGGATCATACAGTTCTTATGTTTTCTTTTATTAATGTGATGTGTCACATTATCTCTGGTATCTGTTATCTCATAGGTATTATCTCTGCTTTAAATATCTGGTAGAATTCCTCAGGAAGCCATCTGGTCCTAGACTCTTATTTGCTAGGAGATTTCTTATAACTGATTCAATATCTTCACTGGTTATGGTTTTGCTCAAATTTTCTATTTCTTCCTGTTTGAGTTATGGAAGTGTGTGGGTGCTTAGGAACTTGTCCATTTCTTCCAGGTTGTCCAGTTTGTTGGCATATAATTTTTCATAGTATTCCCTGAAAATTTCTTGTACCTCTGATGGATTGGTTGTAATAATTCCATTTTCATTCATGAGTTTATCTATTTGGGTCATCTACCTTTTCTTTTTGAGAAACCTAGCTAGAGGTTCATCAATTTTGTTTATTTTTTCAAGAAACCAACTCTTGGTTTCATTGATCTGTTCTACAGTTTTTTGTTTAGATTCTATATTGTTTATTTCTGCTCTGATCTTTATTGTTTCTCTTCTTCTGCTGGGTTTGGGGTTTCTTTGCTGTTCTGCTTCTCTTTCCTTTAGGTGTGCTGCTAGATTTTGTATTTGGGATTTTTCTTGTTTGTTGAGATAGGCCTGGATTGCAGTGTATTTTCCTCTCAGAACTTCCTTCACTGTATCTCACAGCGTTTGGATTGTTGTTTTTTCATTTTCATTTGTTTCCATTTTTTTTTAAATTTCTTCTCTAATTGCCTGGTTGTCCCATTAATTCTTTATTAGGGTGTTCTTTAACCTCAATGCTTTTGGGGGTTTGCCAGAATTTTTCCTGTAGTTGATTTCAAGTTTCATAGCATTGTTGTCTGAAAGTGTGAATGGTATGATCTCAATTCTTTTATACTTATTAAGGGATGTTTTGTGACCCAGCATGTGATCTATCTTGAGAATGTGCCATGTGCATACGAGAAGAAAGTATATTCTGTTGCTTTGGGATGCAGAGTTCTAAATATATCTGTCAAGTCCATCTTATCCAATGTATCATTCAGGGCCCTTGTTTCTTTATCCTGTATCTAGATGATCTATTCATTGTTGTAAGTTGAGTATCAAAGTCCCCTGCATTTACCACAGTCTTATCAATAAATTTGCTTACATTTGTGATTAATTAATTGTTTTATATATTTGGGGGCTTCCATATTGGGCACTTAGATATTTATAATTGTTAGCTCTTCCTGATGGATAGATCCTGTAATTATTGTATAATGCCCTTCTTCACCTCTTATTACAACCTTTAATTTAAAGTCGAGTTTGCCTGATGTAAGTACGGCTACTCCAGCTTTCTTTTGACCTCCAGTAGCATGATAGATAGTTCTCCATCCTCTCACTTTCAATCTGAAGGTGTCTTCAGGTCTAAAATCAATCTTTTGCAGACAGAAAATAGATGGGCCTTGTGTTTTTTTTTTAATCCATTCTGATACCCTATGTATTTTAGTTGCAACATTTAGTCCATTTACATTCAGTGTTATTACTGAAAGATATGGGTTTAGAGTCTTTGTGATATCTGTAGGTTTCATGCTTGTAGTAGTGTCTCTGGTACTTTGTGGTCTCTGCAAGAATTTACTCACAGAGTCCCCCTTAGGATCTCTTGTAGAGCTCTTTTGGTGGTGATGAAGTCCTTCAGTTTTTGTTCGCTTGGGAAAACCTTTATCTCTCCTTCTATTCTGAATTACGGACTTGCTGGAAAAAGGGTTCTTGACTGCACATTTATTCTGTTCATTACACTGAAGATTTCCTGTCATTCCTTTCTGGCCTGCCAAGTTAAAGTAGGTAGGTCTGCTAATACCCTTATGTGTCTACCTTTGTATGTTAGGGCCCGTTTATCCCTAGCTGCTTTCAGAATTCTCTCTTTATCCTTGTATTTTGCCAGTTTCACTATGATATGTCATGTGGAAGATCGATTCAAGTTATGTCTCAAGGGAGTTGTCTGTGTCTCTTGGATTTCAATGCTTGTTTCCTTCCCCAGATCAGGGAAGTTCTAAGCTATGATTTCTTCAAATACACCTTCAACCCCTTTCTCTCTGACTTCTTCTTCTGGAATTCCTATGATACGGATACTATTCCATTTGATGACATCACTTAGTTCTCGAATTCTCCCCTCATACTCCTGGATTTTTTTATGTTTATTTTTCTCAGCTTCCTCTTTTTCCATAATTTTATCTTCTATTTCACCTATTCTCTCTTCTGCCTCGTCAATCTGTGCTGTGGTCACCACCATTTTATTTTACACCTCATTTATAGCATTTTTTTAATTCCTCATGACAATTTATTAGTCCCTTTGCCTCTGTAGCAATAGATTGTCCTCTGTCCTCTGTGCTTTTTTCAAGCCCAGCGATTAATTTTATGACTATTATTCCAAATTCTTGTTCCATTGTATTGCTTAAATCATTTTTGATCAATTTGTTAGCTTTTGCTACTTCCTGGAATTTCTTTTGAGGATAATTCTTCTGCTTCATCATTGGTTAGTCCCTGTGGTAGGTCCAAACTGCAGGGCACTTTCCCTATGCCATCTGGATAACCTTGTGTTGGTGGTCGGGGCTGCAGTCAGACCCAATGTTGCCCCCAGGCCACTGCTGGGCCCACAGTCAGACTGGTGTGTACCTCATCTTCCTTCTCCCAGGGACAGGACTCACTGTGGAGTGGTGTGGCCTCTGTCTGGGCTGCTTGCACACTGCAAGCCTTGTGGTCCTGCTTTGATGGGATCAGGCCCAAGGCTTATTAGATGGGGTGGATCCTTATGGTGCTTAGGGGCAGGAAGGCAGGCCTAGCTATCTTTGCCATTGGTGGTCCGCTGTTGGAGGGTCCCTGAAGCACTGGGAGGGAGGCAGGCCCGTCAAAGGGATGGACCCACAGAAGCATAGCATTGGGCGTTTGCGTTGTGCAAGCAAGTTCGGTGACAGGAACCAGTTCCCTTTGCAATTTTGGCTGGAGAATGGGAGAGGGAAATGGCACTTGCCAGTGCCTTTGTTCCCCCATGGTGCTTTGTCCTCCCGGGGCTCATCCACTCTCCCTTCTGGCGTTCTCTCACCCTCCCTGCTCTCCTAGAACAGAGCTGTTTCATTTTAACATTCCAGATGTTAAGTCTCACTAGCTGTCAGAACTCACGGATTTCGGCTCCTCCCCTTTTGCAAACCAGACTTTGGGGGCTCTGCCTTGCCCAGTGGGCTGCCCTTCCACTGCCCCGGCTCCCTCCCATCAGTCCGTGTAGCATGCACCACCTCTCTTCAGTGGGCCTGTTGCCTACACTTGATTCCAGAGAGTCCGTTCTGCTAGTCTTCTGGTGGTTTTCTGTGTTATTGAGGACAATGTGGATGGGATCTAAGTGATCAGCAGGACAACATGAGCCCAGTGTCCTCCTATGCTGCCATCTTCCCTTATCCCCTTTATTTTGTTCATAAGTCATTCCTGAGAAGGAACATAAATTTCTAAACCAAAGTATATAGGCTTTTCAAATCATCTATGTAACAATCATTAAGGCTACTGGGAATCATGAGTATTTTCTCTCTCTTGCCCCTCTCTACAGACAATAACTATGCCCAATCACTTGAAAATGAGATAAACTGAATTATTTTTCCTACAAATAATATATTCCAATGTGACTAAAAGTGAAAATATATAAAGGGAAACCTAGGAGTGTTTGGTCTGAAACCTTTAATTATAATCCCTATTTCAATGTCCCTGTCCAGAAATATAAAAACATAAGACATGCATTGTAATTCCTATGCTACTAGTTTCTTTTAAAGTTAAAAGTTCCTCATTGTACTTTATAACATACTTTACCATGTGTATCTAGGAACTAGACAAGACTGACTAAACTGAATTTCTCTATGTATTTACTACTGTGACCTCAAAACAATTTAGTTCATTTTTAAGCCAATTACTCCACTTTGAAGTCATATGAGAACACTGTAAACATTATCCATGAGGGTTAGGCCTGACATAAACCATGACCTTCCAGGCTGATAGACAACAGTCACAACAAGAAGTCAGTTTTAGTCATTTAAAAGAAAAAGAGGGGTGCATGGGTGGCCAGCGAGGGGTGCATTGGTTCAACAGCCAACTCTTGATTTAGGCTCAGGTCACGATCTCATGTTTTGTGAGTTCAAGTCCTGTGTCAGGTTTTGCACTGACATTGTAGAGTCTGCTCAGGATTCTCTCTCTCCCTCTCTGTCTGCACCCCCCAGCTTGTACTCCATCTCTCTCTCTCTCTGTCTCTCTTTCAAAAATAAATAAATAAACATTATAATGAAGAAAAGGAAGTATCTCATTCTTTCTAAACAGAAAGGAAAATATGTATTTTTTTTCACTAATCTGAGACAAAGTTATTTTGTTCTCAGACAATCCCAGAATATGTAACTGCATAAAACTCTTGAAATACACTTTGAATAAGCATTTTGCAATTAATACTTAAAAATATGTATGGCAACAAAGGGCTGAAGATTAATTAGTAAATAATTAGAAATATTTGACTGTATCTAGTCAACAAACAATATTAAATTATGGAACAGTTATTCTTTTTTAAACTGCTATTATAATTGTCAAAATTAATTGAAATGTTCAACCACCAGTGTCTTAAAATAAATTTCTTGTCACTTTGAACTGACGACTAGAAAATCACTTTACACCATTATAAAAATATGAATATCTAGAGGATATTCGTGTATTAGACCACTACATTTTTATCTCCTGAATAACACATAAGCTATGGTAGACAGAATAATGCCTCTCCCCAAACATGTTCACATGCTAACCCTGGAACTCTGACTATGTTTTACTGCATGGAAAAAGAGATTTTGCAAATGTGATTTAAAGATGACACTGTCCTGGATTATCTGAGTGTGCACAATGTAATCACAAGGGTCCCTAAGGAAACAGAAGTGTCAGAGATAGAATCAGAGATTCTATTATGGAAGCAGATCAGAGTGATGTAGGATCACATGCCAAGATATATGGTTGGCCTATAAAAGCTGGAAAAGGCAAGGAAATTTGTTCTTCCTTAGAACCTCCAAAATAAATACAGCCCTGCCAACTTCTTGATTTTTACCCTAGTGAAACTTATTTCAGACTTATTATCTCCATAACTGTAAGATAATAAATTTGTGTTGCTTAAGCCAATAAGTTCGTGGTCATTTGTTATAGCAGCAATAGAGTGCTAATACACAAACACAGATATTTACCTCAAAAGGGTTTTTGTTTTGTTTTGTTTTGCTTACCACTGCAACTTTTATGTCACCAGCAGTATTTGTGTAGGAAGGGAAAAGAAAATCTCTGTAGCAATATTTGGCAGCCTCAAAACTGCATATCCAATGATGATGATGATGATGATGTTGATAAAAACACTGAATAGCCATTTAATGGCTTCTAGTAAGGACACAGAAACTCATTTAATTCATACATAGTTACACGTGGAACATACATAATTAAACAAAATCAACATCCAAATTTTGGGATGTACTTTATATTCAGATGACCAGTTACCAAATCTCATGAGTATATCCTTGTCCCAACACACAACAGCTCCCATTGCTCCCTAAGGTAAATACTTTGAACCTGAACCCAATTAGTGACTTTAGAAACCTTAAGCATATGTTTAAGTGTGTGTGTGTATATGTGTATACACATATATATGAGACAGGTATGTATACCCTGTGTTCTATCTGAACTAAAAATGAAAATATTAACATAAAAATTAAGAATGGGAAACCCAATACATTTCTTAATTTATCCCATGATGACTACTTCACTACTTTGAATAAAATATGAGATATCAATTTCCTAAAAATAATGTTAAAAATAAAAGCAAAGCGACAATGCATGATTCTGCTGAAACATACATGGACCCACCACAGATGCTGGACACTTAATCATAGTTTGTTTTTTTTTTTTTTTTCCAACGTTTATTTATTTTTGGGACAGAGAGAGACAGAGCATGAACGGGGGAGGGGCAGAGAGAGAGGGAGACACAGAATCGGAAACAGGCTCCAGGCTCTGAGCCATCAGCCCAGAGCCTGACGCAGGGCTCGAACCCACGGACCGTGAGATCGTGACCTGGCTGAAGTCGGACGCCCAACCGACTGCGCCACCCAGGCGCCCCAATCATAGTTTGGTTTTTAAAAACCAGTGCTTGGCCAATTAATTATTTATGTCTTCCCCTTAGGGACGACCTTGTTCTCTTAGCTATTAAATATAACACTCAGTGTTTTTATTTCTCTAATAATCAAATTGATCATATTTATAAAGTAAATATAAGATACCATTATTAATATTATTTAACTAGTAGAATTGTACTAGATATCCTCCTTAAATTCCCATTGAAAGTATAATACATTTTTGATGCATTTGAATGAAATAATATTCAGCATAACATCTACATTTCTAAATCAGACAGCAAAGCATATCAAAATATTCAATTTGTCAAAGCTAAACTTAATGCAAGAGTGAATAATTTAAATCAGGATTTTACCACAATGTTTTAGAGTTAATATCTACATAAATGTAACACTACCAATACCTCACAAGCATATCATGAGATCCAAGAGTTTTTCAAATAATAATAATGACTAACATTTATTTAATTTTTACTCAATGCCAGGCACCAAACTAAGTAATATAATATATTATGTTATTTAATGAAGATAGTTAGTTTCTACATTTTACCAATGAGGAAACTAAGAAACAGTGACAGGAAAAGAGACAATACTCTAGCCCAGGTCTATCTTATGCAAAAGCTTGTGTACTTAACCACCTTGCTGTAATATATCCTGCACTATTGCTAGTAGGTTTGGGTGATCCATTTAAATTTGTGTGTTTTTGTAGTTATCAGTAATATACTAAAGTATATCAGTAATATCAGTATATCAGTGATATCAGTATATCAGTAAGTTCCTTGAACACAGATCTATATTCTAAACTATAATACATCCCAAAGTAACTCTTATGTAGTTTGAACTTATAATGTAAATATGAAAACATTGAAAAATGTTGATTTTTGATAAGCCATAGTAATGTAAATATCCATAATCGTGAGAATAAATTTCTAAAAATTAACTTTTTTGGTAATATTTTTTTACTCTATAATGACTGTACAGAATAGAGAACAAATAATAAACCTTATCCATATTATGATTTAACATGGCAATTCAATTTTAACTAATCAAAATCAAATCCAATTTAATTAAGATTCTGAATACTAATTTTTTTTTTCTTACATTCATTAGCTCATTAGCATCCTGCCTAAATCTTGGTGATACAGAATAAAAGTTCCTGGTGAGATATATTAGATGTAAACATATTAAGATAACGTAGTTTTCATATAGAATATACACTGGTTACAGTTTTATTTGCCTGAAACATGTTGATAAAATGCTTTAGTATTATATTTAAACTTATTATTATTCCAATTACCTAAAACTCATTGAATGCTTAACAAATAATTGATATAAGAATTTTATGTACATTATCTCATTTAATGCTCACAATAAACCTGACACAAATATTACCATTATCTCCATTTGCAAAAAAAGGAAATTGGGACCCAGAATGTTTAAATTATTTGTCTTCTAAGTACTGGAGTCAGAGCATGAAATCTGGCCTTTTTCCTACATTCTTAAACATTCTGCTCTATAGTTTCAAATCAGTTTGGCTAGTATGTACTGTTGACTAACATTTGCAATCTTATTTCTAGTGGTTCCAGAATACACAAAATAATAATTTTTCACTACCCCTGTTCTTATAAAGGTTGTAATCTGGTATATACCTCATAATTTCCCTGAGAAGGGCCTAGCAGCTATTTTACTAAATCATGTTTTGTTTTGTTTTTACATTATGTTGAATTCAATCTCTGTTCTCCTTTTCTTGCTGAAATATATTTTATTTTATTATGCTTCTAGCGTGCAACATAGAACTGAACAAGACAAAATTTAGGTTACTTTTTAGGGCACACGTTGCATTGAAAACCATATGTTGCTATGGTATAATGGCTCTCTTTACATTAATCTTCCTCCCCAGGAAGAACAATTTTCCCACTTAACATTTATTTCTCAGATCACTGCAGTTTTGCTTATGCTCTTTCCATTCCAATTAAACAGCTCTAAGATCATCTTTAGTACCCTAAATTTTAATATAGTGGAAAATTTTATTTTTCTCATTTCAGTTAACCTCATTGCAGTATATGACACCCTAACTACCCTCTCATTCTTTAGTTATATACTACTTTAATTTTGAGGCAGTATTCTCTCTGTATTTTCTTTCTAAATCTCAAAATACATCTTTTGAAGTTGCCGTATCATGGTTTCCTAAACTGAGGTCCATGGATACCTAGGGATTCATAAATCTCATTTCTGGGGTCCATGAGTTCTCTTCTCTACCAAATCATATTAATATAGCTACTATGTATTCTTATTTTTTAAATTTCACTCTCTAATACAATATCTGCAACAGAATATTGTGTTCAATAAGTATCATACTCATGAATGAAAAAATAAAAGATTGATTGTTTGTGTATGTAAATACATCAAAACCTTGTAGGTGATTTTGGAGAATACAATGAAATCTCAGTGATCCAAGTTAAAAAATGACCAAGGAGTTTTCATGATAGAATATATAGACTGAACTATTTCATTTAGGAAATTTCAATAAGTTTATTTGCTACTTTGATTTTAGACCTGTGGTATACAGTGAGAATACAAATACTCAAACAAAGCCCTGAGAAGTTTGCAAAGTAGTTTATGGGAATAGATCAGCTAATTAAATAATAAGAAAAAAAATCTTACAATATAAAATAGTATGTTAAACTGTGTGGGATAAAAAGAAACACAATCAATAGTTCAAAAAAAGAATTATTTAAAGATTGACATTGTTATAGAAAGTTTCATAAAATGTGTAACCTGCAACAGAAGGTGTGCAAGAGAGGTCAGGGTTGGAAAAAAAATTAATGAAAATACAATAACATGAGCAAAGTCACAGAGATAAGAACAGCAGAGATATTTATGAAAAAAATAGTAACTGGTCTAGCTAGAATGAAGATTGTATACTGTGTACAAGAGAATCGTTCATCATACCAACTGATAAAGCTCACTCAGTTTGATCCTTACCTTCAAGAAGTCTTATCACTGTATTTTATGGCCCATTATCTCAGTCACCTCTCTATACAGACATGAATGTAATTACCTGAGTGAAACTATATATAAATATATAACAATATTTCATGACTTCCCAGTTTTTTAATTAATTGCTATAGTAAGAAATGAAAAATTAACCAAATTATTTTGTTCCCAATACTGAAAAAGATATGAGATTCTGTAAAAGTATTGGAATGATGGAATAATCCCTGGTATAAATAATAAAATTTTTGTTATTCACAGAAATTCTAAAGGTTATTTCCTCACTTCTACTAAATATACTGCCAATTCTTACAATGGTATGTATTGAATTATTAAAGGCATAGTTGTTATTGCTTTCTAGAAAGCAGAGTTCATAACCTTATATCTCTGGCCCTGGGAAGGAAACTTGTAGATGAATTTTGTATTAATAAAGAAAAACAGTAACTATATTGTACTCTTTAATGATGTTTTATACTTGAACTGTAAATCAATTTGCTTCATATTAATTTGGAAATTTGTTCATCTGTCTCATTCTTACTTGTAAAATATTTACTTTTTAATAATGTTGTATGGTAACAGTTGGTGACTACACTTATTGTGGTGAGCATTGAGCAATGTATAGAACTGTTGAATCATTATGTTGTACACCTGAAATTAATATAATACTATGCGTCAACAATACTTCAATTAACAAATTTATTTAGTAGATGAGAAGAATTTTTATACTTAATTTCAAATGAAGAGACTAAAGCCCAAAGTAGTTAAATCACACAAGTCTGAGATAAAATCTATTAAATAAAACTTTACAGTATTGTTGAGAAAATATTTTAATAAAGATTGTTTATCTGAATGTTTAATTTGGCATCAAAGGCACAATTCTAGATTCACTTATTGTTTTGTAAATGGAACAATTTAGAAGTGGAGGGGATAGGAGGCTGAGAATAAAATTCCAAAGTAACAAAAGATGTACATTTATCATCTTGTCTACTTCTTTGCAATTTACTATTGCTTATAATTTAGGGAAATACAAAGACGGTGACATGAAGAAGAGGAAGGGGAACAATATGCCGTCAATGTAGGACAAAGAAACTAAGCCTAAGGCAATCTTCTTTCAGTGTACCATATCTGAAACAAATCTGGCACGTTAAAATAAGAAACAAGTTTTCAAACTTTAATGTATCTATATGACTAAGCAAAAATTTCTTTTTTTTTTTAGTCTCATTCAACACACATTATTTTATACCCTGTTTTCTTTTTTTTTTTTTATAATATATGAAATTTATTGTCAAATTGGTTTCCATACAACACCCAGTGCTCATCCCAAAAGGTGCCCTCCTCAATACCCATCACCCACCCTCTCCTCCCTCCCACCCCCCATCAACCCTCAGTTTGTTCTCAGTTTTTAAGAGTCTCTTATGCTTTGGCTCTCTCCCACTCTAACCTCTTTTTTTTTTTTCTTTTTTCCTCCCCCTCCCCCATGGGTTCTTGTTACGTTTCTCAGGATCCACATAAGAGTGAAACCATATGGTATCTGTCTTTCTCTGTATGGCTTATTTCACTTAGCATCACACTCTCCAGTTACATCCACGTTGCTACAAAAGGCCATATTTCATTTTTTCTCATTGCCACATACTATTCCATTGTGTATATAAACCACAATTTCTTTATCTATTCATCAGTTGATGGACATTTAGGCTCTTTCCATAATTTGGCTATTGTTGAGAGTGCTGCTATGAACATTGGGGTACAAGTGCCCCTATGCATCAGTACTCCTGTATCCCTTGGATAAATTCCTAGCAGTGCTATTGCTGGGTCATAGGGTAGGTCTATTTTTAATTTTCTAAGGAACCTCCACACTGCTTTCCAGAGCGGCTGCACCAGTTTGCATTCCCACCAACAGTGCAAGAGGGTTCCCGTTTCTCCACATCCTCTCCAGCATCTAGAGTCTCCTGATTTGTTCATTTTGGCCACTCTGACTGGCGTGAGGTGATACCTGAGTGTGGTTTTGATTTGTATTTCCCTGATAAGGAGCGACATTGAGCATCTTTTCATGTGCCTGTTGGCCATCCGGATGTCTTCTTTAGAGAAGTGTCTATTCATGTTTTCTGCCCATTTCTTCACTGGGTTATTTGTTTTTCGGGTGTGGAGTTTGGTGAGCTCTTTATAGATTTTGGATACTAGCCCTTTGTCCGATATG
Source organism: Leopardus geoffroyi (assembly GCF_018350155.1). Lineage (NCBI taxonomy): Eukaryota > Metazoa > Chordata > Mammalia > Carnivora > Felidae > Leopardus > Leopardus geoffroyi. The sequence goes on from NC_059343.1 coordinate 74,783,107, forward strand.
TCATTTGCAAATATCTTTTCCTATTCCGTTGGTTGCCTTTTAGTTTTGTTGGTTGTTTCCTTTGCTGTGCAGAAGCTTTTTATCTTCATAAGGTCCCAGTAATTCACTTTTGCTTTTAATTCCCTTGCCTTTGGGGATGTGTCGAGTAAGAGATTGCTACGGCTGAGGTCAGAGAGGTCTTTTCCTGCTTTCTCCTCTAAGGTTTTGATGGTTTCCTGTCTCACATTCAGGTCCTTTATCCATTTTGAGTTTATTTTTGTGAATGGTGTGAGAAAGTGGTCTAGTTTCAACCTTCTGCATGTTGCTGTCCAGTTCTCCCAGCACCATTTGTTAAAGAGGCTGTCTTTTTTCCATTGGATGTTCTTTCCTGCTTTGTCAAAGATTAGTTGGTCATACGTTTGTGGGTCTACTTCTGGGGTTTCTATTCTATTCCATTGGTCTATGTGTCTGTTTTTGTGCCAATACCATGCTGTCTTGATGATGACAGCTTTGTAGTAGAGGCTAAAGTCTGGGATTGTGATGCCTCCTGCTTTGGTCTTCTTCTTCAAAATTCCTTTGGCTATTCGGGGCTTTTTGTGGTTCCATATGAATTTTAGGATTGCTTGTTCTAGTTTCGAGAAGAATGCTGGTGCAATTTTGATTGGGATTGCATTGAATGTGTAGATCGCTTTGGGTAGTATTGACATTTCGACAATATTTATTCTTCCAATCCATGAGCAGGGAATGTCTTTCCATTTCTTTAAATCTTCTTCAATTTCCTTCATAAGCTTTCTATAGTTTTCAGCATACAGATCCTTTACATCTTTGGTTAGATTTATTCCTAGGTATTTTATGCTTTTTGGTGCAATTGTGAATGGGATCAGTTTCTTTATTTGTCTTTCTGTTGCTTCATTGTTAGTGTATAAGAATGCAACTGATTTCTGTAAATTGATTTTGTATCCTGCAACTTTGCTGAATTCATGTATCAATTCTAGCAGACTTTTGGTGGAGTCTATCGGATTTTCCATGTATAATATCATGTCATCTGCCAAAAGCGAAAGCTTGACTTCATCTTTGCCAATTTTGATGCCTTTGATTTCCTTTTGTTGTCTGATTGCTGATGCTAGAACTTCCAGCACTATGTTAAACAACAGCGGTGAGAGTGGGCATCCCTGTCGTGTTCCTGATCTCAGGGAAAAAGCTCTCAGTTTTTCCCCGTTGAGGATGATGTTAGCTGTGGGCTTTTCATAAATGGCTTTTATGATCTTTAAGTATGTTCCTTCTATGCCGACTTTCTCAAGGGTTTTTATTAAGAAAGGGTGCTGGATTTTGTCAAAGGCCTTTTCTGCATCGATTGACAGGATCATATGGTTCTTCTCTTTTTTTTTTTGTTAATGTGATGTATCACGTTGATTGATTTGCGAATGTTGAACCAGCCCTGCATCCCAGGAATGAATCCCACTTGATCATGGTGAATAATTCTTTTTATATGCCGTTGAATTCGATTTGCTAGTATCTTATTGAGAATTTTTGCATCCATATTCATCAGGGATATTGGCCGGTAGTTCTCTTTTTTTGCTGGGTCTCTGTCTGGTTTAGGAATCAAAGTAATACTGGCTTCATAGAATGAGTCTGGAAGTTTTCCTTCCCTTTCTATTTCTTGGAATAGCTTGAGAAGGATAGGTATTATCTCTGCTTTAAACGTCTGGTAGAACTCCCCTGGGAAGCCATCTGGTCCTGGACTCTTATTTGTTGGGAGATTCTTGATAACGGATTCTAAGCAAAAATTTCAATACATTTTAATAAATAATCTAATTTCAAAAAAAATCAAAAGGGAAAGAGAATTTTATTTTATAAAGAAGACTGAAATAATACCAGACTGAAATAATACCACAATGGTACAAAACTAAAGGTAACAACAACTCAAAGGTAGAAAATCTACAATGTAAATATCAAATATTTAATAGATAAATATTAAACAACCCACTAGTGCACATGCAATGGGACAAAAAAAGAAATCAAACAACAAATCAAAATATGTCTCAAAACAAAAGAAAAAGAAATACAATATTCCAAAACTTATGAGATACATCAAAGCAGTTACTAGAGTGAAATTTATTCTACAAATGCTTATATTAAGAAAGAAAGTTCAAATGAACAACTTAACATTATACCGCATGGAACTGGAAAAAGAATTACTTAGCTGAAATTTAGTAGAGGAAGGATATAAGAAAACTCAGAAATAGAGACCATAAAGATAACATAACATTAAAAGTAATGACCAATTTTTCCAGAAAAATAAGCACAATTAGCAATTCTTTAACTAAGTTAAGAAAAAAAAAGAAAAGACTCAATACCAAAATGAGAAGTGGAAGAGAAAACAACACAACAGATAACCATGGAAACACATAGTGTGATAAAAGATTACTATGAACAATTATATACTAACAAATCAGATAATGTAAGGGGAAAAAAGAAGATAATTCATAAAAATGCACAAGTTACCAAGATTGATTCATGAATCTTGAATCATGTGCTCAAGCCTCAAGTGGGTGTAGACATCACTTAAATAAATAAACTTAAGAAAATGGGGGAAGCAGAATTTTAAACTATTTAGAAATTCAATGGCTGCCATTTCTGAAAAGGCACAGATAATTTACTTATTTGGGTATTTGTTTGATGCTATTTATAGGGTAGCCATTATTTTCCAATAACTTTGATTCAATTAAAACTAATACTTTTGATTTTCCAAAGCTCTGAGTAGAATTTTTACTTGAAATTGATTCCATCAACATTTACTAAAAAGGGAAAAATGAAACAGACATAATATAGGTACCTCAAAATGAGATTTTACATCAACTATTTCTTGATACACTTAAAATTTTAGAGTAAAGGGGAACTAAGATGGTGGCATAGTAGGAGGACCCTACACTCTTCTTGTCACTCCAACACAGCTAGATAACTATCAAATAATTTTGAATACTCAAGAAATGACCGAAGGACTGACAGTACAAACTCCACAAGTAGAGGGAAAGAAGAGGCCACATCGAGGAAGGTAGGAAGTGTGGAGACATGGTTTTGGGGAGAAATGGATATCAGGTACTGTGGAGGGGAAGAGACCCTTGGTAACAGAGAAAATGAGAGAGAAAGGAGTGCATGGGGATTGCACAAGGAGAACACTTCTCCGAAGCCATTGGCTGGGAAAAATTAAAAGGACTGATTTTTGTTAGTTTTTGCACCCAGCAGAGCTCAAAGACTGGAGTTTTGAAACTCAGCGGGTTTGGCTGAGATAAAACCCTGAGGCTGCTGCTCTACTTCTGGGGAGAAGTCAGGCAAACAATCTGGGGATGGGTGAGACCTGAGGAACTCCTAGGCTCCACAGAGGAGTACAACTTAGAAGGCATCTGTGAGAGGTGGCATTCTCAAAGAAACCTCTCTGAGGACAAAGAGACAGCAGGCACCATTTCCCTCCCCCACCACTCAGTATAGACACATAACCATCTGCTGAGGGCAACTCAACATGACAGTGCCTGCCTGGTCTACTTGCTCTAGTTCCATAACCCTGAGCTCTGACATGACAGCCCTTCTCAATCAAGCCTGCATCAGTACCTGTGCTGCAAGACTTTATTGAGAAGATTAGTACAGACCTCCACCATGGCATATCCCTAAATTTTGGAGTTTTAAAAGTCAGCCAACTTGGCTGGGATACAGCCGCACTGCTCTTGGCAGGAAAACAACCCAGAGACAGACAGCATGGAAACGGTGATCTGAAAAATGCCTGGGATGCACAAGGATAGATTACTCACTCGTCAAACAGTGCATCTCTGAGAGCAACAAGCACAAAAACCACTCACTAGGGACAAAGGAATTCATTGGTACCATTTCCCTCCCCTGCCCCTCAGCATAAGCCAACTTTAGTAAACAGCACAACACCAACACTGCTTGCCTAAAAAGCTTACACCAAGTCCTTCACCTCCACCCTCTTACAGTAATGCCTTTCTCCAGAAAGTATGCCTCAGTCCCAGGGCAGTGGGCCTCTTACACTGAACTCTAGAAAAAACTCACTTGCACCATGTTTCCTACAAGGCTTCAATTCTAGTGGAAGTAGCATCAGATCTCATTTAACAAGCAGACCAAACTGCACCTACTTAAAACCCACCACACTCTGGCCAAAGACCAAATATTGCCCACTGTAAGCAAGGAAAGACCCTACAGATGACTGACCTGAAGGATAGAGCAATCAAAACACAGCAGCAGGGCACATGCAGCACACATCAGACATACTCCTTGAAGCACCAGGCCATGGAAACTATATGGCCTCTTCTTCAAAAAAGCCACTGCTTTCAGGAGCAGGAAACATAACAGTCTTTTCTAACACAGAGATAAAGACAAAACTAAGATAAAACTTAGATAAAATGCCAAGACCAAGAAATTCATCCCAAATCAAACAAAAAAAGAGGTCATGGCCAGAGATCTAATCAAAATGGATATAAATAACATGCCCGATGAAAAATTTAAAACAACCTTAAAGATACTCACGGAGTTTGAGAAAAGAATGGAAGGCTTCAAGTAGGACCTTACCACAGGGATAAAAATGTTAAAAAACAATCAGTCACACACAAAAAATGTAATAACTGAGATTTGAAAGAGGCTGGATATAATGAACCAGAATGGAAGAAGCAGGTGCATGAATAAGTTAAAAGCAGGTGCATGAATTAATTAAAAAATTATAATAATAGGCTTAGGGAACGCAGTGGCTCAATAAAACATAATAACATTTGTATCATAGGAGTCCCAGAAGAAGAAGAGAGAGAAAAGGGGGCAGAAAATTTAATTGAGGAAATAACACATGAAAATTTCCCTAATGTGAGGAAAGAAACAGACATGGAAATCCACGAGGTACAGAGAGCTTCCACCACAATAAACAAAAGTAGACCAACACCAAGATATATTGTAATTAAATTTTCAACATATAGTGATAAAGAAAAAAAATCTAAAAGCAGAAGATCAAAAGAAGTCTCTAACTTATGAGTGAAGACCCATAAGGCTAGCTGCAGATGTCTGCACAGAAATTTGACACATCAGAAGGGAGTGGCATGATATACTCAACAGGCTGACTGGGAAAAATCTGTAGCCAAGAATACCCTATCCAGCAAGGTTATCATTCAGAATAAAAGGAGAGATAAAGAGTTTCCTAGACAAACAAAAACCAAAGGAGTTTGTGACCACTAACCCAGCTTTGCAAGAAATACTAAAGAGGATTCTTTGAGTGGAAAGGAAAGACCCAAACTGAAAAAGGCTAGAAAGGAAGAGATAAAATCTCCAAAAACAATGACAAAACAAGTAATAAACGGGCACTAAATACATACCTTTCAAAAATTACTCTGAATGTAAATCGACGAAATGTTCCAATCAAAAGATATAGGGTGTAGAAATGGATTTTTAAAAAGACCCATCTATATGCAGCCTACAAGAGACTCATTTTAGAGCTCAGGACACCTGCAGACTGAAAGTGAGGGATGGAGACATATTAATCATGCAAACGGATGTCAATAAAAAATCCAGGGTAGCAATACTCATATCAAACAATCCAAATTTTAGTACAAAGACTGTAATAACAGATGAAGAAGGACACTATATCAAAATAAAGGGGACTATCCAGCAAGAATATATAACAATTGGGGCGCCTGGGTGGCGCAGTCGGTTAAGCGTCTGACTTCAGCCAGGTCACGATCTCGCGGTCTGTGAGTTCGAGCCCCGCGTCGGGCTCTGGGCTGATGGCTCAGAGCCTGGAGCCTGTTTCCGATTCTGTGTCTCCCTCTCTCTCTGCCCTTCCCCCGTTCATGCTCTGTCTCTCTCTGTACCAAAAATAAATAAACGTTGAAAAAAAATTAAAAAAAAAGAAAGAATATATAACAATTGTTAATATGTATTCCATCCCCAACATGGAAGCGCCCAAATATGTAAAACAATTAATAACAAACATAAAGGAAATCATTGATAATGTCACGATAATATTAGGGGACTTTAACACTCCATTTACATCAATGAAAAGATCATGTATGGAGAAAATCAACAAGAAAACAAGGGCTTTGAAAACACATTGGACCATATGGACTTAAAAGATATATTCAGAACATTTCATCCTAAAGCAACAGGATACACATTCTTTTCAGGTGCACGTGGGACATTCTCCAGAATAGATAACAGACTTCAAGAAGTACAAAAAGATTGAAATCATACCATGCATCTTTTCTGAGACCAATGCTATGAGACGTGAAGGCAACCACAAAACAAATTTGGAAAGACCACAAATACATGGAGATTAAATAACGTGCTACTAAAAATGAATGAGTCAGCCAGAAAATTAAAGAGGAAATTAAAAAGTACACAGAAATGAATGAAAATGAAAACACAATAGTCAAAAACCTTTGGGTTACAGCAAATGTGGTACTAAGGGGGAAGTACATAGCAATACAAGACTACCCTAAAGGGAAAGAAAAACCTCAAATAAACAACCTAACCTTACACCTGAAAGAGCTAGAAAAATAACAAAGTCTAAATACAGAAGAAGGGAAATAATAAAGATTAGAGGAGAAATAAATGATATGAAAACAAAACAAAAAAGTAAAACAGATAATTTAAACCAGGAGCTGGTTCTTTGAAAAAAAAAAATAAATTGATAAAATCCTAGACAAACTTACAAGAAGAAAAGACAAGGGACCCAAATAAATAAAATCACAAAGGGGCACTAAGGAATCTACTCCTGAAATTATTGTTGCACTATATGCTAACTAATTTGGATGTAAATTTCAAAAAAAAATAAAAAATAAAGCAAGTTAATAAAAAAATCACAAATGAGCGAGGAGAAATAACAACCTACCACAGAAACAAACAACTATAAGAGTATTATGAAAAGTTATATGCCAACAAATTGGGCATCCTGCAAAAAATTGATAGATTCCTAGAGACATATAAACTACCAAAACTGAAACATGGAGAAACAGAAAACCTGACCACACTGATAACCAGCAAAGCAATTGAATCAGTCATCAAAAATTTGCCAACAAACAAAAGTCCAGGGCCAGATAACTACACAGGTGAATTCTCCCAAACATTTAAACAAGAGTTAGTAACGATTCTTCCCTAAAATATTCCAAAACCTAGGGGCACCTGGGAGGCTCAGATTGACTAGGTAGGGTGGGAGGAGTATAACTCAGACAATTGCCTTCAATAGCAAATGGTTTCAAGTCACTTATCTTCTGAATTTAATATCTTCAATGCTTTAATTGGATTTATTATATACATATTTATGTGTTTTTGTATTCATTTATATATTTATTATATATAATATATATTTATATATTTTGTTGCAGTTTATATGTTTTATTTTTAAAATAAATAAAAATGAAAAAAAGACTGTCTCGGGCACCTGGTGGCTCAGTTGGTTAAGCGTGTGACTCTTGATTTTGTCTCAGGTCATGATCTCACGGTTTGTGAGTTTGAGCCCTGCATTGGGCTCCAAGCTGACAGTGCGTAGCCTTCTTAGTATAATATGTCTCTCCTCTCTCTCTGTCTCTCCCCTGCTATCTCTCTATCTTTATCTCAAAACAAATAAATAAAAGTTTTTAAAATATATTCCAAAAACTTGAAATGGAAAGAAAACTTTCAAATTCATTCTATGAGGCCAGCATTACTCTGACACCAATACCAGACAAAGACTCCACTAAAAAAGACAATTACAGGCCATTCTTCCTGATGGACATGGAAGCAAAAATTCTCAATAAAATAATACCAACTCAAATCCAACAGTATATCAAAAGAATCATTCACCATGAAGAACTGGGATTTATTCCTGGGTTGCAAGGGTGGATCCATGTTTGCAACTCAATCAATGTAATACACCACATTAATAAAAGAAAGATAAGAACCATACAATCCTTTAAGTAGTGCAGAAAGAGCATTTGACAAAGTACAATGTCCATTCATGATAAAAATCCTCAACAAAGTAGGGTTAAAGGGTACATACCTCAACCTAATAAAGGCCATATAGGAAATACCCACAGCTAATATTATTCTCAAGTGGGAAAAACTGAGAGTGTATCCTCTACTGTGAAGAACAAAACAGAGATATCTGCTCTCACTACTGTTATTTCACATAGTACTAGAAGCCCAAACCACAGAAATCAGACAAGAAAAAGAAATGGAAGGCCTCCAAATTCAAAAGGAAGAAGTCAAATTTTCGCTATTTGCAAATGGCATGACACTCTATACAGAAAACGCCCAAAAACTCTAACAAAAAATTGCTAGAACTGATGCACGAATTCAGTAAAGTCAAAGATACTAAATCAATGTTCAGAAATCTGTTGCATTTTTATACACCAACAGTGAAGCAACAGAAAGATAAATCAAGAAATCAATTCCATTTACAAATGCTCCAAAACCCATAACATTCCTAGTAATAAACCTAAACCAAGATATAAAAGATCTGTACTCTGAAATCTGTAAAGCACTGATAAAAGAAATTGAAGATGATGCAAAGAAATGGAAAAGCATTCCATGCTCATGGATTAGAAGAACAAATATATATTTTTTTTTCAACGTTTATTTATTTTTGGGACAGAGAGAGGCAGAGCATGAACGGGGGAGGGGCAGAGAGAGAGGGAGACACAGAATCGGAAACAGGCTCCAGGCTCCGAGCCATCAGCCCAGAGCCCGACGCGGGGCTCGAATTCACGGACCGCGAGATCGTGACCTGGCTGAAGTCGGACGCTTAACCGACTGCGCCACCCAGGCGCCCCACAAATATATATTTTTAATGTATATAGTACCCAAATTAATCTACATATTTAATGCAATCCTTATCAAAATACCACCAGCATTTTTCCAAAACTAGAAAAAATAATCCTAAAATTTGCATGAAACCACAAAAGACCCTGAATAGCTAAAGCAATTTTGAAAAAGAAAAGCAAAACTGGAGGCAGCACATCCACAATTCAAGTTATATTACAAAGCTTTAGTGACGAACACAGTTTGGTCCTGGCACAAAGAGAGACACATAGATAAATAGAACAGAACAGAAAACCCAGAAGAGAACCCACAACTATATGGTCAATTAATCTTTGACAAAGTGGGAAAGACTATCCAATGGCAAAAGACAGTCTCTTCAACAAATTTTGTTGGGAACTGGGAAGCAATACTCAAAAGAATGAAACAGGTCCACTTTCTTACACCATGCACAAAAGTAAATTCAAAATGGATTGAAGATCTAAACGTGAGAAAGGAAACCATTAAAATCCTAGAGGAGAAAACAGGCACCAATCCGTTTGACACAGAGGGTAGCAACTTCTTACTAGATATGTCTCCTAAGGTGAGGGAAACAAAAGCAAAAATAATTGGTTAGGACTTAGTGAAAATAAAATCTCTGAACAGTGAAAGAAACAATCAACAAAACTAAAAGGCAATTTATGGGATGGGAGGGGATATTTACAAATGACATATCTGATAAAGGGTTAATATCCAAAGTAGATTAAAAACTTGTAAAACTCAACACCCAAAAAAAAAATAACAATCCATATTTAAAAATGTGCAGAAGACATGAATAGACAAGACATACAGATGATTAACAGTCACATAAAAATATGTTCAAAATCACTGATCATCAGGGAAATACAAATCAAAACTAACCTGTCAGAATAGCTAAAATTAACAACACAGTAAACAACAGGTGTTGGGGAGGATGCAGAGAAAGGGGAACCCTCTTACAATTATGGTTGGAATGCAAACTGGTGTTGCTACTCTGTAAAACAATATGGAGGTTTCTCAAATAGTTAAAAATAGAACTATCCTACATTCCAGCAATTATACTCTAGGTATTTACCAAAAGGATACAAAAATACTAATTTGAAGGGATACATGTATCCCAATGTTTACAGCAGTATTATCAACAATAGCCAAATTATGCAAAGAGCCCAAACACCCATCAACTAAGAAGTGATATATATACATGGAATATCATTCAGCCATTAAGAAGAATGAAATCTTGCTATTTGCAACAACACGGATGGAGCTAGAGAGTATTATGCTAAGTGAAATAAGTCAGTCAGAGAAAGTCAAATACCATATGGTTTCACTTATATGTGGAATTTACAGGGAAAAAAAACAGTTTAACTTAGAGGAAGGGAAAAAAGGAAAGGGAAGCAAACCATAGGAGACTCAACTATAGAGAACAAACTGAACGTTGATGGAGGGAGGTGGACCAGGGATATTAAGGAGGGTACTTGTGATGAGCACTGTGTTTTGTATGTAGGTGATGAATCACTAAATTCTACACCTGAAACTAATTTTTTTCTTAAATGGTTTTATTTATTTATTTTAAGAGAGAAATAGGGAAGAGAGTTAGCAGTAGATGGAGCAGAGAAAGAGGGAGAGAGAGAATTCCAAGCAGGCTCCGTGTTGTCAGGGCAAAGCCCGATGTAGGGCTCAAAACCATGAACCATGAGATCATGACCTGACCTGAAACCAAGAGTCAGACACCTAACTGACTGAGCCATCCAGGCACCCCATACAACTTAAACTAATATTACACTGTATGTTAACCAGCTGGGATTTAAATAAAAACTTGGAATAAAAAATAGGCAAAATAAATGTTTTCATTTTACCTTCACTTAAAAAAGTGTTAGAGTAATGTTATACTTTTTCTCTTATCCAATGTTAAAAATGAGACAATGAGAAAAATGAGTTTTCTATTCTTTCAGATAACAGGAAATCACAGGAGTTACTTTACTGATCCAATTACTGTATTATTTATCAAAATGATAATTAGGACTGAGCATTTTGTAACTGTAAGTAAATATATTTATTACTTCAAGAGGAATCAATGATTAATTTGCTGATGGCATTTCATGGTAATTTCATGTGTTAATTGTTCTCAATTTTAATATTTTTATTTATACTCTTAATAAAATAAAATATTAAATATGTAATCACTTTGAAGTGATCCTGGAGCAGTCAGTTACTATAATTTCACTTTTATTTCTCTGTCCTTTTATTTTATTCCTTCTGGACTATCCAATAAAAGTTTTACCAATAAACCAGTCTTATTCTTCGTTAGCATTATTGTAAAAGCTTTATGATAAATCTAGATGGTTGAAACTAAGAGCTACACAGAGGATTTCTGATACTTATGTATAGGATTTATTTACAAAAAAAATGGCACCAATATAAAGATGACAAATGAGGGGATACTGCAGAAGAGAAAATTATACTTAGAACACCTAACAACCTTGCTGACTTCATGAAAATTTTCTATGTTTTATACACTCTTGCTTTAAGGCAGCCAGATGAACAGTCAAATCAATGGAAAATAAAGAGAAGCATAATACAGTGTTTTCGAAAGAACAGTCAGAGCAACTAATGTAGAAAAACTTGTGGTGAAGTTAATGGGATTTAAGGGAAGGGAGACAAGGTAAATATAACTGAAGTTTATATTGGAATAAGCAAATATGAAGCTTTCACTTGACAACTGTCCACAATGTTTGTAATATCTTGCATACACGCTCATACAACTATTTTCTCTCCCATATATACTGATTTTTAAATTCAATGTCATGACTATTAGAATAAACTTCAAAGCTACATACTATCAACTTTATTTTATTATAAAACATTTCAAAATATATTCTTTTGGCATAATCTAATATCTTGTAAGTATATAGTATCATTATTCTTAATAATTATGGGAAATTATTTAAAGGCTGGTATTTGCAATAGATGAAGTTACAGAAAACAATGCAACAGCCTGTGAAACTCCTTGGGCATATGATACAGTGTAAATACACCAACCAACGATCTAGGAAATTTCAGTGAACTCTGTTCATTCAAATGAAATAATATATAAGATTACACATAAATTCTAGTTTGAATCTTATTTCCTTTCATAATACCTTCACCAAGCCTCAGTTACCTCATCTTTAAAATACAGATACTAGGTTGATGTGGTGTGGGAGGGAGGGGGGGGGTGGGTGATGGGTATTGAGGAGGGCACCTGTTGGGATGAGCACTGGGTGTTGTATGGAAACCAACTTGACAATAAATTTCATATAAAAATACAAATACTAAAAATTCTACATTCCATAGGATATGTAGGAATACCTAGTAAAAGAATGAAATGTGTAAGAATACCCTTCAAAAAAATCTTACATGAATGCTAATTATTTCTGTTAATCTAGCAGCTCTAACTAAACAGGGATTCTGATTAATGTTCTGGCATATAAATTGTATGACTCTCAAAATGTTATAGAATTGATTTTAAAATACAAAGTATACTTCACTAGAATAAATTCATCTCAAGAAAGAGAATCATGACAATTCAAAGGTCACCTGATATGAAAAAAGAAATAAACTAAATGTATCCAGTGTATTAAAAAAAAAAAAAACTTTATATGAAGCCTCAGGTCCCCAGCCCTGCCCATGGGGGGAGAACAGGTCATGCCAGTTCATGTCAAAATCCCAGGCCTGCAGGAACCACATAACGGAGGAATCGGGAGGAGCATGAAGACCCTGAACTTGCTTCATCCCTGAAATGCAGCTAGATGAGAACCAAACAATTTTGAACACCTAGGAAATTAATCTGAGGATTAACACAAAAATCTACATAACTTGAGCCACAGAACTCAAGTGCAGACAGGTGAACTGGGGACAGAAAGCCTCCGAGGGTAGGGATCTGTTTTTGTTGAGACAGGACAGAGAAAGAGAAAGCAGCGGGGGGGGGGGGGGGGGGGGGTAGAGTGCATCACATCAGGATTGTGCAAGAAAAGAACTCCTCCTGAAAGAACATGGAGAGAAAGAGAGAGAAAGTGTAAAAACACTTGCAGGGGACTTGACAAAAATTTGTTCCCCATAAACCATGGGCAGGAAGAAAGGAGAGGTTTTCAATACCACCAGGATTCTATAAACAGTGGAATGAAGAGTCTGAAGTTTCTGAGCTCAGTGACTGGCGGTTTTCTGGTGAGGAAGTAGGGTGAATCCCCAGAAGCAAGCAGCGGGGTCTGAGGACTACCTATGCCAAACGGGCAGAAGTGGTTCCCCTGTTTGGAGTGCATTTTGTAGAGGCCATGTGGCGTCCACACAGACAAAAGTCTCAGTGAACCCTTGAGAGCAGACATGTTTGCTGGTATTGTGAAAAAGACGCCAGAGTGTGGAAAAACCTGTCACTGGCTATGTGTTGTGGTTTGCCATAATCTCTGAACTGCTGCCACTGTGTGATTGCATGAATATTTTCTGGGGCAAGTCAGCACCCAGCCATTGCTTAGCAAGACCCTTTCCCAGAGAGTCGGTAGTCAAAGCCTCAGGGATCTCTTAAGTGGTGGGTTTCAAAACACAACCCCATCTGAGATAAAATTCTGGAGGGAGGTGTTGCCTGGCAGGCAGACAGCTTGTACACTGACACAGTAGAGGCGAGAGTGCAGGGAGGCATGAGACAAAGTAGGGGTGCTTGATAGCTGGTCGGTGAGATCATAAAGTTCCTGTGCCAGAGACTAGGTAGGTAGTCCTCATTCCCACCTCTCCCACACAGACTCATGCAAGCACATGTCTGCCACACTGATCCACTCCAGTAAGCTAAGCAGTGTCACCTAGTGGAGAATGGAGTGGTTACACCAAGTGGTTACCCAACTGCACCCTCCAAGCACATCCTCTAGACATCCAACGCAAGTCACTCCACCTGCTTACTGTACAGACTATAGAGGAATTCATAGTTTGAGTTCTATAGGAAATTAGATGTAACTTCATTACAGTTTCATTCTGTTTGATGGTTCATTTATTTGTTCTTTACTTCTGCTTTTAATTAAATTGTTTTCTTTTTTCCTCTTTATTGGATACAGAAAGACAAAAATTTGTTTTATATTCTTTTTTATCCTTTATTTTTTATTTTTTTATTCTATTTCATTTTCTTTATGTCATTTTATTCTATTTTATTATAGATATTTTTTAATTTTAATTTTTTCTTACCTTTCTTAGCTTTATTTTATTTTCATAACATGTTTTCTCCATTTTATCAAACTTCATTCAACAAGCAGGCCCAAACACACCTAGGATTTAGCTTCCTTTATTTGGTCTTTTATTTTGCTTTTAATTTTTTTAATTTTAATTTTTTAACTTTATTAATTTTTATCTTCCTCCACAAGGAATAAATGAAGGAAATCACCCCAAAAGAAAAAAACAGGAAGAAATGACAGCCAGATGCTTAATAAACACAGACATGAGCAAGATGTCTGAACTAGAATTTAGAACCACAATAACAAGAAGACTAGCTGGGGAAGAAAAAAGCATAGAATTCCTTTCTGTAGATAAAAAAAAGAAGTAAAATTTAGTCTGGATGAAACTGAAAATTCTATAACCAAGATGCAATATTGAATATATGTCAGGCAGGGATGGACACTACAGAGAAGTGGATCACTGATATAGAAGACAAAACTATGGAGAATAAGGAAACAGAAAAAAGACTGAAACTAAGGCAAAAGAACAAGATGCAAGAATCAGAAAGAATCAGAGAACTCAGTGACTTATTAAAAAGGAATAGCATCTGAATGATGAGTCCCAGAAGATGAAGAGAGTGAAAAAGGGGCAGAGGGGTTATGTGAGCAAATTATAGCAGAAAACTTTCTTAATCTGGGGAAAGGCACAGACATCAAAATCCAAGAAGAAAAAGAACTCCCATTAGATTCAAGAAAAACCGACAACACCAAGGCAATTAATATTCAAATTCACAAAATACACAGACACGGAAAGAATTATGAAAGCAGCAAGGGAAAAATGTCCTAAACCCATAAGGGAAAACATCAGATTCACGGCAGACCTAGCCACAGAAAGACGGCAGGCCAGAAAGGAGTGGCAAGATATATTCAAGGTGCTGCATCAGAAAATTATGCAGTCAAGAATTCTTTATCCAGCAATGCTGTCATTCAAAATACAAGGAGAGATATAGAGTTTCCCAGACAAACAAAAACGAAGGAAGTTCATGAACACTAAACCAGCCCTGCAAGAAATTGTAAGGGGGCACTCTTTGAGTGTAGAAAAGACAAAAACAAAAACAAAAACAACAACAAAAACAAAATGACCAAAAGCAACAAACACTAGAAACACCCAGAGAACATCACCAGAAACTCCAACTCAAGGCAACAAATGGCACTAAATTAACATCTTTGAGTACTCACTCTGTCAGTGGACTAAATGCTCCAATCAAAGGATATAGGGTATCATAATGGATAAGACGATAAGACCCATCTAGATGCTGCCTACAAGAGACATATTTAGACCAAAAGACACATGCATATTGGAAGTAAGGGGATGCAGAACAATCTATGATGCTAATGGTCATCAAAAGAAAGTTGGGTAGCCATACTTATAACACACAAGCTAGATTTTATTTTATTTTATTTGTTTACAAGACATTTAATTCTAGTTTGATCTATTTCTAATGTATGACTAGGAAATTTTTTTTTCAATATATGAAGTTTATTGTCAAATTGGTTTCCATACAACACCCAGTGGTCATCCCAAAATGTGCCCTCCTCAATATTCATCACCCACCCTCCCATCCCTCCCACTCGCCATCAACCCTCAGTTTGTTCCCATTTTTTAAGAGCCTTTTATGCTTTGTCTCTCTCCCACTCTAACCTCCTTTTTTTTTCCTTCCCCTCCCCCATGGGTTTCTGTTAAGTTTCTCAGGATCCACCTCAGAGTGAAAACATATGGTATCTGTCTTTCTCTGTATGGCTTATTTCACTTAGCATAACACTCTCCACTTCCATCCACGTTGCTACAAAGGGCCATATTTCCTTCTTTCTCATTGCCACGTAGTACTCCACTGTGTATATAAACCAAAATTTCTTTATCCATTCATCAGCTTATGGACATTTAGGCTCTTTCCATAATTTGGCTATTTTTGAGAGTTCTGCTATAAACATTGGGGTACAAGTGCCCCTATGCATCAGTACTCGTGTATCCCTTGGGTAAATTCCTAGCAGTGTTATTTCTGGGTCATAGGGTAGGCCTCTTTTTAGTTTTTTGAGGAACCTCCACACTGTTGTCCAGAGTGGCTGCACCAATTTGCGTTCCCACCAACAGTGCAAGAGGGTTCCCGTTTCTCCACATCCTCTCCAGCATCTATAGTCTCCTGATTTGTTCATTCTGGCCACTCTGACTGGCGTGAGGTGATATCTGAGTGTGGTTTTGATTTGTATTTCCCTGATGAGGAGCGACGTTGAGCATCTTTTCATGTGCCTGATGGCCATCTGAATGTCTTCTTTAGAGAAGTGCCTATTCATGTTTTCTGCCCATTTCTTCACTGGGTTATTTGGTTTTTTGGGTGTGGAGTTTGGTGAGCTCTTTATAGACTTTGGATGCTAGCCCTTTGTCTGATATGTCATTTGCAAATATCTTTTCCCATTCCGTTGGTTGGCTTTTAGTTTTGTTGGTTGTTTCCTTTGCTGTGCAGAAGGTTTCTATCTTCATAAGGTCCCAGTAATTCATTTTTGCTTTTAATTCCCTTGCCTTTGGGGATGTGTCGAGTAAGAGATTGCTACGGTTGAGGTCAGAGAGGTCTTTTCCTGCTTTCTCCTCTAGGGTTTGGATGGTTTCCTGTCTCACATTCAGGTCCTTTATCCATTTTGAGTTTATTTTTGTGAATGGTGTGAGAAAGTGGTCTAGTTTCAACCTTCTGCATGTTGCTGTCCAGTTCTCCCAGCACCATTTGTTAAAGAGACTGTCTTTTTTCCATTGGATGTTCTTTCCTGCGTTGTCAAAGATTAGTTGGCCATACGTTTGTGGGTCTAGTTCTGGGGTTTCTATTCTATTTCATTGGTCTATGTGTCTGTTTTTGTGCCAATACCATGCTGTTTTCATGATTACAGCTTTGTAGTAGAGGCTAAAGTCTGGGATTGTGATGCCTCCTGCTTTGGTCTTCTTCTTCAAAATTCCTTTGGCTATTCGGGGCCTTTTGTGGTTCCATATGAATTTTAGGATTGCTTGTTCTAGTTTCGAGAAGAATGCTGGTACAGTTTTGATTGGGATTGCATTGAATGTGTAGATAGTTTTGGGTAGTACTGACATTTTGACAATATTTATTCTTATAATCCATGAGCAGGGAATGTCTTTCCATTTCTTTATATCTTCTTCAATTACCTTCATAAGCTTTCTATAGTTTTCAGCATACAGATCTTTGACTTCTTTGGTTAGGTTTACTCCTAGGTATTTTATGCTTCTTGGTGCAATTGTGAATGGGGTCAGTTTCTTTATCTGTCTTTCTGTCGCTTCATTGTTAGTGTATAAGAATGCAACTGATTTCTGTCCATTGATTTTGTATCCTGCAACTTTGCTGAATTCATGTATCAATTCTAGTAGACTTTTGGTGGAGTCTATCGGATTTTCCATGTATAGTATCATGTCATCTGCAAAAAGTGAAAGCTTGACTTCATCTTTGCCAATTTTGATGCCTTTGATTTCCTTTTGTTGTCTGATTGCTGATGCTAGAACTTCCAACACTGTGTTAAACAACAGCGGTGAGAGTAGACATCCCTGTCGTGTTCCTGATCTCAGGGAAAAAGCCCTCAGTTATTCCCCATTGAGGATGATGTTAGCTGTGGGCTTTTCATAAATGGCTTTATGATGTTTAAGTATGTTCCTTCTATCCCGATTTTCTCGAGGGTTTTTATTAAGAAAGGGTGCTGAATTTTGTCAAAGGCCTTTTCTGCATCGATTGACAGGATCATATGGTTTTTATCTTTTCTTTTATTAATGTGATGTATCACATTGATTGATTTGCGAATGTTGAACCAGCCCTGCATCCCAGGAATGAATCCCACTTGATCATGGTGAATAATTCTTTTTATATGCTATTGAATTCGATTTGCTAGTATCTTATTGAGAATTTTTGCATCCATATTCATCAGGGATATTGGCCTGTAGTTCTCTTTTTTTACTGGGTCTCTGTCTGCTTTGAGAATCAAAGTAATACTGGCTTCATAGAATGAGTCTGGAAGTTTTCTTTCCCTTTCTATTTTTTCGAATAGCTTGAGAAGGATAGGTATTATCTCTGCGTTAAACATCTGGTAGAACTCCCCTGGGAAACCATCTGCTCCTGGACTCTTATTTGTTGGGAGATTTTTGATGACTGATTCCATTTCTTCTCTGGTTATGGGTCTGTTCAAGCTTTCTATTTCCTCCTGATTGAGTTTTGGAAGAGTGTGGGTGTTTAGGAATTTGTCCATTTCTTCCAGGTTGTCCAGTTTGTTGGCATATAATTTTTCATAGTATTCCCTGATAATTGCTTGTATCTCTGAGGGATTGGTTGTAATAATTCCATTTTCATTCATGATTTTATCTATTTGGGTCATATCCTTTTCTTTTTGAGAAGCCTGGCTAGAGATTTATCAATATTGTTTATTTTTTCAAAAAAACAGCTCTTGGTTTCGTTGATCTGCTCTACAGTTTTTTTTAGATTCTATATTATTTATTTCTGCTCCCATATTTATTATTTCTCTTTGTCTCCTGGGTTGAGGCTGCTTTTGCTGTTCTGCTTCTATTTCCTTTAGGTGTGCTGTTAGATTTTGTATTTGGGATTTTTCTTGTTTCTTGAGATAGGCCTGGATTGCAATGTAGTTTCCTCTCAGGACTGCCTTCGCTGCATCCCAAAGCGTTTGGATTGTTGTATCTTGATTTTCGTTTGTTTCCATATATTTTTTTTAATTTCTTCTCTAATTGCCTGGTTGACCCACTCATTCTTTAGTAGGGTGTTCTTTAACCCCCATGCTTTTGGATGTTTTCAAGACTTTTTCCTGTAGTTGATTTCAAGCTTCATAGTATTGTGGTCTGAAAGTATGCATGGTATGATCTCAATCTTGTATACTTGTGAAGGGCTGTTTTGTGACCCAGTATGTGATCTATCTTGAGAATGTTCCATTTGCATGTGAGAAGAAAGTATATTCTGTTGCTTTGGGATGCAGAGTTTTAAATATATCTGTCAATTCCATCTGATCCAATGTATTATTCAGGGCCCTTGTTTCTTTATTGACCGTGTGTCTAGATGATCTATCCATTTCTGTAAGTGGAGTATTAAAGTCCCCTGCAATTACCACATTCTTATCAATAAGGTTGCTTATGTTTGTGAGTAATTTTTTTATATATTTGGGGGCTCCTGTATTCGGCACATAGACGTTTATAATTGTTAGCTCTTCCTGATGGATAGGCCCTGCAATTATTATATAATGCCCTTCTTCATGTCTTGTTACAGCCTTTAATTTAAAGTCTAGTTTGTCTGATATAAGTATGGCTACTCCAGCTTTCTTTTGACTTCCAGTAGCATGATAAATAGTTCTCCATCCCCTCACTCTCAATCTGAAGGTGTTCTCAGGTCTAAAATGAGTCTCTTGTAGGCAGCAAATAGATGGGTCTTGTTTTTTTATCCATTCTGATACCCTATGTCTTTTGGTTGGTGCATTTAATCCGTTTACATTCAGTGTTATTATAGAAAGATATGGGTTTAGAATAATTTTGATGTCTGTATGTTTTATGCTTGTAGTGATGTCTCTGGTACTTTGTCTCACAGGATCCCCCTTAGGATCTCTTGTAGGGCTGGTTTAGTGGTGATGAATTCCTTCAGTTTTTGTTTGTTTGGGAAGACCTTTATCTCTCCTTCTATTCTAAAGGACAGACTTGCTGGATAAAGGATTTTCAGCAGCATATTTTTTTCTGTTCATCACATTGAAGATCTCCTGCCATTCCTTTCTGGCCTGCCTAGTTTCATTAGAGAGATAGGTCACGAGTCTTATAGGTCTCCCTTTATATGTTAGAGCATGTTTATCTCTAGCTGCTATCAGAATTTTCTCTTTATCCTTGTATTTTGCCAGTTTCACCATGATATGTCGTGCAGAAGATCGATTCAAGTTATGTCTGAAGGGAATTCTCTGTGCCTCTTGGATTTCAATGCCTTTTTCCTTCCCCAGTTCAGGGAAGTTCTCAGCTATTATTTCTTCAAGTACACCTTCAGCACCTTTCCCTCTCTCTTCCTCCTCTGGAATCCCAATTATGCGTAGATTATTTCTCTTTAGTGCATCACTTAGTTCTCTAATTTTGCCCTCATACTCCTGGATTTTTTATCTCTCTTTTTCTCAGCTTCTTTTTCCATAATTTTATATTCTACTTCACCTATTCTCTCCTCTGCCTCTTCAGTCCCATCCGTGGTTGTCTCCATTTTATTTTGCAGCTCATGGATAGCATTTTTTAGCTCCTCCTGGCTGTTCCTTAGTCCCTTGATCTCTGTAGCAAGAGATTCTCTGCTGTCCTTTATACTGTTTTCAAGCCCAGCGGTTAATTTTATGACTATTATTCTAAATTCACTTTCTGTTATGTTGTTTAAATCGTTTTTGATCAGTTCTTTAGCTGTTGTTATTTCCTGGGCGTTTTTTTGAGGGGAATTCTTCCATTTCGTCATTTTGGATAGTCCCTGGAGTGGTGCGGAACTGTGGGGCACTTCCCCTGTGCTGTCTTGAATAACTTGCATTGGTGGGCGGGGCCTTAGTCAGACCTGATGTCTGCCCCCAGCCCACTGCTGGGGCCACAAACTGGTGTGTGCCTTCTCTTCTCCACTCCTAGGGGCAAGATTCACTGTGGGGTGGTGTGGCCCATCTGGGCTACTTGCACACTGCCAGGCTTGTGGTGCTGGGGATCTGGCATATTAGTTGGGATAGATCGGAAAGGTGCATGGGGGCAGGAGGGGCAGTCTCAGCATGCTTTTCCTTCGGAGATCCTCTTCGGGAGGGGCTCTGCAGCACCGGGAGGGAGTCAGGCCCGCTGGAGGGATGGATCCTCAGAAGCACAGCATTGGGTGTTTGCTCAGTGCAAGGAAGTTGCCTGGCAGGAACTGGTTCCCTTTTTGGACAAGCTAGATTTTATAAAAATTTTTTTCAACGTTTATTTATTTTTGGGACAGAGAGAGACAGAGCATGAACGGGGGAGGGGCAGAGAGAGAGGGAGACACAGAATCGGAAACAGGCTCCAGGCTCTGAGCCATCAGCCCAGAGCCTGACGCGGGGCTCGAACTCACGGACCGCGAGATCGTGACCTGGCTGAAGTCGGACGCTTAACCGACTGCACCACCCAGGCGCCCCTGGACAAGCTAGATTTTAAAAGACTGTAGGAAGAGATGAAGGAGGGCATTATACTTGGACGTAAATTAAAAAAAAAAAAAAAGATGAAAAAAAGAAAATTTTAACCCACGTTTACAGATTCATTTTTCTCACTCATAGTATTGGTGTATTTAGTTTCTACTGATGTATATAAAATGACCACAACCTTAGTGGCTTAAAACAACATTCATTTTTTTTTTTTTTTAGCTCAAAATGCTATAGGTCAGAAATCTAGCATAGTAAGCCTGGGTTCCCTGCTTAGGCTAAAATCAAGATGTTTGCCAGGTAAAGTTTTCATGTGGATCTTCTGGGGAAACATTTGTTCTCTGCTCATTCAGGTTGTTGACAGAATGCAGTTCCTTGTGGTTGTAGACCTAGGTCCCAGTTGTCTTCGCTGGCTGTCCATTGTGGGCAATTCTCAGGTAAAAGGTTACCCATATTCGTTGTTATGTCTGCCCCTCTCCAGCAATAGCGTGGTGAACATTTCTCATATTTCAAATTTCTGAACTTTTCCTCTTTGACCAGCCAGAGAAAATACTTGGCTTTTAAAGGGTTAATGTTATTAAATGAGGTTCACCTTGGTATTCTCCCTATTTTAAACTTAATTGTGAGGGGCTTGGGAAGATGGTGGAATTAAAACCCTGAGCTCATCCCGTCCCATGTTTACAACTACATATCATTTATATCCAAGTCAATAAACCAGAGAGCAATGTAAAGACTGACAGAACAAAAGGCACAACTAAATATGGAGAAGCTGCATCTGAAAGTTTAAGAAGGTCAGGAAAGTGGAGGGAGGCTGCCTACAGGAGGGAGTTAGCTAGAGATGTAAAGATGGCTGAAAAATAGATCATCCCACCTGGAAGTTCACAGAGAGAAGACGAATCCCCACAGCATTTGGCTTCAAAAACCAGATGGGTTGATTTCCATGACGTTTCAAAATCAGTGGGACTTGGAACCTGGAGGTTGAAAAGTCAGCTGACTCAGCACTGGGTGAGCCAAGATGGTGAGTGATAGGTGGGTCACTGCCCTTAAAGAGACAGCAGCAACATGGAACAGCAAAATAAACATGACAGTTTACAAAATTCTGTGCCAAACAGGAGACAGATCTCTTCATATTGATTTCAGAGAGTGTTGGGGACTTTTTTGAAAATGAGGGAGCTGGCAGGCCACATTTTCCTCCCCAACCCCCCAGCATGAACACAGTTTCACCTGCTGTAGGAGGAGCTACATAGACACTTGCTACCTAACCTGCTGCAGTACACCACACCCATGATTTCTCCTGAAGACTCTACCACTCCAAGCCAGGTAATCTCAGACCTGGGCTCAGTATAAATTTTGCTAAAGCCATATGCAACCTTCTAGGCACCAGGGGCAAAGCAAGAAACACCCATTTGCTGTGCTATGCATAACTATGAACTCCCAGGCATTATCGTGTACCACACCTAGCCACCAGATGCATAGGTGCTGCTGCATAGCAAGCCCAGGCAGTCCCAGCTTTTGGACACCAGTTGCCCTGGTGCAAAGACCCCAGCCACCACAGCACTTCTGGTCATCCAGCATAGGACTAGAGGACCAACACAATTTTTGCTACCACTGCCATCAAGGTCCTAAGTTTCCAAGCAAGCACACTCCCTCAGAGCATGCATATCCAGGTCTCATGAACATCACAGAGAGGAAGCACATTCTGCAATGGGCAGAGTCAGTGCAGACAAGTGCACTGAAAGGAACAGTGACTAATATACAAGAGAAGGGCATACACAAAACATATAGGATACCCTTCCAAAGTGCCAGGTTCTGGTGAACTAGGGACACTTCACAGAAGTACATTCAATGAAGGACACAATTAATGAAATGAGAAACATGTTTGACAGAATGAACAGTAGGATGGAAGAAAGAGAGGAAAACATTAGTGACCTAGAACACAGAGTAATGAAAAGTAATCAAGCTGAACAAAAGAAAGAAAATAATTATGCAAATCAAGAATAGATGTAGAGAGCTCAATGATTCTATCAAACATAATAACATTCGTTTGATAAGCATCCAAGAAGAGAGAAAAAAGGGGACAGAAAATTTATTTGAAGAAATAATGGCTTCAAACTTCCTTAATCTGGGGAACAAAACAAAAATTCAGATCCAGAGGGCACAAAGAACACAAATCCATAGCAACAAAAGTAGACAGACACCAAAATATATTGTAATTAAATTTGCAAAATATAGTGATAAAGAAAAAAATTAAAAATGGCAATGCCAAAAAGAACATTCATTTAGGACAGAAAACCCATAAGGCTAGTTGGCGATCTGTCAACAGAAACTTTATAAGCCAGAAGGCAGTAAAAACCTTCAGCCAGGAATACTCTATCCAGCAAGGCTTATTCAAAATAGAAGGAGAAATAAATAAATAAATAAATAAATAATAAATAGTTTCCCAAACACAAACTAAAGTAGTTTGTGACAACTGAACCAGTTCTGCAATATGTATGTGTGTATATATATGTATATATACATATGGATGCATACATGCATATATACATATATACATATATATACATATATATATGATGATCTTGCTAATATAAAAATATTAGCAAAATGAATTCAACATTGGATTTACATTTTTATCCACAATGATCTTGTGGGATTTATTTCAGGATTTAAAGCATGGTCCAATATTTGCAAATCAGTCAATGTGATACATAACATCAATACAATAAAACATAAGAATCATATGATGATTACAAATGATGCAGAAAAAGCATTCGACAAACAACAACATCCATTCATGATGAAATCTCTAAACACTTTAAGTTGAGAGAAACATAATAGAGGCTGTATATGAAAATCCCACAGATAAGATCATCCTAAAGGGGGAAAAAACAAAAACAAAAACAGTGCAATATCCCCCTATGTTCAGGAACAAGACAAGAATGTTCACTCAAACCAATTTCATTCAACATATTACTGGAAGTCCTAGCCAGAATATTCAGAATACAATAAAAAGGAACAAAAAGAATCCAAATTCGTAAGGCAGAAGTAAAAATCTCAGTATTTGCAGATGACATGATACACTAAATATAAAGTCCTAAATAATCCATCAAAAAAACTGCTAGAACTTATTAACAGATTCCCAAAAGTTGCAGGATACAAAATGAATGTACACACATCTGTTGCTTGGCTCTACACCAATAAGGAAACAGCAGAAAGTAAAATTAAGAAAACAATCCCATTTACAATTGCACACAAAATAATAAGATACCTAGGAATAACCAGAACCAAATAGATGAAAGACTTGTACTGTGAAAACTATTTAAAAAAACTGATGAAAAAATTAAAGATGACACAAAGAAATTGAAAAATATTCCATGCTCATGGATTGGAAAAATTAAGATTGTTAAAATGTTGATAAAACCCAAAGTAATCTACACAGTTAGTGCAAACACTTTCAAAATACCAACAGCATTTTTCACACAGCTAGAACAAATCTAAAATTTGAATCAAGAAACAAAGGGCTCCATACAGCCAAAACAGTGTTTGAAAAGAAAAACAAGGGGCGCCAGGGTGGCTTAGTCAGTTAAGCATCTGACTTCAGCTCATGTCATGTTCTTGCAGTTTGTGAGTTTGAGCCCCATGTCTGGCTCTGTGCTAACAGCTCAGAGCCTGAAGCCTGCTACAGATTTTTGTCTCCCTCTCTCTCTACCCCATTCTCACTTGAGCTCTGTATCTCTATGTGTCTCAAAAATAAATAAACGTTAAAAAATTTAAAAAGAAAACCAAAACTTGAGTCATCATAATTCCTGACTTCAAGTTTTAGTACAAAGCTCTACTAATCAAAACAATATGGTACTGGCACAAAAATAGCCACATAGATCAGTGGGATAGAAAAAAAAAAGCAGAAATAAATCCACAATTATATGATCAATCTATCTTTTACAAATCAAGAAAGAATATCCAAGGGGAAAAGACAATCTTTCAACAAACGGTGTTGGGAGAACTGAACAGCAACATGTGAAATAATGGAACTGGTCCACTTTCTTACACCATACAGAAAAATAAATTCAAAATGGATAAAAGACCTAAATGTGAGACCAGAAACCACAAAAATTCTAGAAGGGAGTAGAAAACACTAACTTATTTTATGTAGGTCATAGCAACTTTTTCTAGATAGGTCCTCTGAGGCAAAGGAAATAAAAGCAAAAATAAACCATTAGGACTACATCAAAGTAAAAAGCTTCTGCACAGCAAAGGAAACAATCAACAAAACTAAAAGACAACTGATGAAATGGGAGAAGATATCTGCAATGACATATCTGATAAAGGGTTAGAATCTAAAATATGTAAAGAACCTATAAAACTCAAAATGCACTTTGTTGACTGATTACTAAAGATCCCAGAATTGGACCCAAAAATGTATGGCCAACTAATCTTTAAGAAAGCAAGAAAGAGCATCTAATAGGAAAAAATACAGTGTCTTCGGCAAATCCTGCTGGGAGAGCTGGACACTGACATGCAGAAGAATGAAACTAGACTTCTTTCTTACACCATACAGAAAAATAAACACAAAATGTATGAAGGACCTAAATGTGGGACAGAAAATCATCAAAACCCTAGAGGAGAAAACAGGCAACAACCTCTTTGAACTCAGCGACAGAAATTTATTGCTCTGCATGTCTCCAAAAGCAAGGGAATTAAAAGCAAAAATCAAGTATTGGGACCTCATCAAGATAAAAACTCCTGCACTGCAAAGGAAACAGTCAACAAAACTAAAAGGCAACCGACAGAATGGGAAAATATATTTGCAAATGACATATCGGATAAAGGGGGAAATATTTGCAAATGACATATCGGATAAAGAGTTAGTATCCCAAATCTATAAAGAACTTACCAAACTCAGCACCTGAAAAATAAATAATCCAGTGAAGAAATGGGCAGAAGACATGAATAGAATCTTCCAAAGAAGATATCCAGGTGGCCAACAGACACATGAAAAGATGCTCAATGTCACTCATCATCAGGGAAATACAATTCAAAACCACACTGAGCTACCACCTCACACTAGTCAGAGTAGCTAAAATTACCAACTCAGGAAACAACAGATGTTGGCGAGGATGTGGAAAAATGGGAACCTTCTTCCACTGTTGGTGGGAATGCAAACTGGTGCAGCTACTCTGGAAAACAGGGTGGAGATTTCTCAAAAAATTAAAAATAGAATTACCCTACAACCCAGCAATAGAACTATTAGCAATTTGTCTTAATGATGCAGGAGTGCTGATTCATAAGGGCATATATACCCCAATGTTTATTGCAGCACTTTCAACAATAGCCAAGTTATGGAAAGAGCCTAAATGTCTATTAAATGATGAATGGATAAAGAAGATGTGGTTTATATATACAATGGAACACTACTTGGAATGAGAAAGAACGAAATCCTTCCATTTGCAATAACGTGGATGGGACTGGAGTGTATTATGCTAAGTGAAATAAGTCAGAGAAAGACAGATATGTTTTCACTCATACGTGGAACTTGAGAAACTTAACAGAAGACCATGGGGAGTTGGAAGGGGAAAAATAGTTGCAAACAGAGAAAGAGGGAGGCAAAATATAAGAGGCTCTTAAATGCAGAGAAAAAACTGAGGGTTGATGCTTGGGCAGGGGAGAGGTGAACATAGCTGATGGGCATTGAGGAGAGCACTTGTTGAGAAGAGCACTGGGTGTTGTATGTAAGCAATGAATCACGGGAATCTACCCCCAAAACCAAGAGCATACTGTATACAATGTATGTTAACCAACTTGACAATAAATTACATTAAAAAAAACCTCAACATGCAAAATAAAGTAATACAATTAAAAATGTGCATAACACATGAATAGAATTTTTTTTCAAAGAAAGCATATGGATGGATGCCCAAGAGACAAATGAAAAGATGTGCAATATCACTGATCATCAAGGAATACAAATAAAAACTACAATGAAATATTACCTCACACCTGTCAGAATGACTAAAATCAAAAACGCAAGGGTAAACAGGTGTTTGTTTCTCAATTTCCATTTTGTTTTATAATATCGAACTATTAAATCTGCCAATTGAGATCAGTTTTCAGTAGTAATTTTTATTTTATATAAAGAACAATAATTTGAAAAATGATGCATTTCTTTAGGGTACATAAGGGAGTTTGAAAAAGTTGAGTAAACATGATTATTTCTAAACCAAGGGAATAAATTACAAAAGGAAATCCATTTTCTGGCACTTGCTGGGAATTCAGCACATGCTGAAATCAATGTATATAGGAAAATAAAGTTGAAATGATTTTACTTTTTTCTTTTTCCTCCCATAAAGTCCAGCCCTAACTTTTCTCCAGGCTTGAAGATGTAGAAGGAAGAAGATCTAGAACAATTATAGATGGAGGGAAAGGGCCTGTGTCTGAATGGACTTAGAGTCAATCTCAGAAATAGAGTTAAAGACTCATAAATAAAAATGAAATTCTTTTTTAAATTCTTCACATCTCATCACTTGTCTATTATCCCTTTAAGCACTAAGCACAGATCATAAGTGTCCTACATTTTTAATCAATTATTTTTTTAAATTTAAATCCACATTAGTTAACATATAGTGCAATAATGATTTCAGGAATAGAATTTAGTGATTCATCACATACTTATAACACCCAATGCTCATCCCAACAAGTGTGCTCCTTAATGCCTCTTGCGCATTTAGCCCATCCCCCCACCCAACACCACTCCAGCAATCCTCAGTTTGTTCTTTGTGTTTAAGTCTCTTATGGTTCCTCTCCGTCTCTGTTTTTATATTATTTTTGCTCCCCTTCCCTTATGTTCATATGTTTTGTATCTTAAATTCCATGTATTCGTGAATTCATGTGATATTTGTCTTTCTCTGACTGACTTATTTCACTTAGCATAATACACACTAGTTCCATCCATGGTGTTGCAAATGACAACGTTTCATTTTTTTTTGATTGCCGAGTAACATTCCACTGTGTATATATACCATATATATATACCACATCTTATTTATGCATTCATCAGTCAATGGACATTTGGGTTCTATCCATACTTTGGCTATTGTCAATAGTGCTGCAATAAACATTAGGGTGCATGTGCCCCTTCAAAACAGCACTCCAGTATCCTTTGGATAAATACCTAGTAGTTCAAATTCTGGGTTGTATTTTTCTATTTTTTACTTTTTGGAGGAACCTCCGTACTGTTTTCCAAATTAGCTGCACCAGTTTGCATTCCCAACAGCAGTGCAAAAGGATTCCTCTTTCTCTGCATCCTCGCCAACATCTGTTGTTTCATGAGTTGTTAATTTTAGCCGTTCTGACAGGTGTGAGGTGGTATCTCATTGTGGCTTTGATTTGTATTTACATTATGATGAGTGATGTAGAGCATTTTTTCATGTGTCTTTAGCCATCTGGATGTCTTCTTTGGAAAAGTGTCTGTTCATGACTTTTGCCCATTTCTTCACTGGATTATTTGTTTTTTGGGAGTAGATTTTGATCTGTTCTTTATAGATTTGGATACTAACCCTTTATCTGATATGGCATTTGCAAATATTTTCTCCCATTCTGTCAGTTGCCTTTTACTTTTGCTGATTGTGTCCTTCATTATGCAGAAGGTTTTTATCTTGATGAAGTCTTAATACTTGATTTTTGCTTTTGTTTCCCTTGCCTCCATAGACATGTCAAGTAAGAAGTTGCTATGGCTGAGGTCACAGAGCTTGTTGCCTGTTTTCTTCTGTTGGATTTTGATGACTTCCTGTCTTACATTTAGGTCTTTAATCCATTTTGAATTTATTTTTGTGTACAGTTTAAGAACGTGATCCATGTTTATTCTTCTGCATGTCGCTGTCCAGCTTTCACAACACCATTTGCTGAAGGGACAGTCTTTTTTCCATTGGATATTTTTTCATGCTTTCTCAAAGATTAGTTGGCCATGCTTTTGTGGGTCTATTTCTGGGTTCTCCATTCTGTTCCACTTATCTATATGTCTGTTCTTGTGCCATTTCCACACTGTCTTGATGATTACAGTTCTGTCATAGAGATTTAAGTCCAGAGTTGTGATGCCTCCAGCTTTGGTTTTCTTTTTCAGGATTGTTTTGGCTATTTACGGTCTTTTCTGGTTCCATACAAATTTTCGGATTGTTGTTCTAGCTCTGTGAATTCTGCTGGTGTTATTTTGATAGGAATTGCATTGAGTTTCTTAGAGGCAAACATATATTCATGTGGTTTCTTTTTAATGTTTATTTATTTTTAAGAGAGAGAAAAAAAGAGAGAGTGTCAGAGAAAGAGGGGGACAGAGGATCTGAAGCAGGCTTTGCACTGACAGCAGTGAGCCTGATGCATGGCTTGAACTCCCCAACTGTGAGATCATGATCTGAGCCAAAATCAACACTCAACTAACTGAGCCACCCAGATGCCTCTCTATGAGTTTTTTAAAGCTATATGTGATACTTACTACAGAGTTACAACTTCTACATATATTTGAAAAAAAATGATAAATTAATAATCAAAAGTGTTCAAAAAATGAAGTTTAGCTTATTTGGGGGAGATAACAGGATTATGAATTATAAGAATTATAAAGATATTTTGGAAATTTCATATACAGAATATACCTCTTGTGACCAGAGTCATCAACTAGAGTTCATATATGGCAAATAGAAAGAAAAGTTAGCCAGAATCTTCACTAATCAACACATACAGGTACCCACTGGTGGCGACAGGAGCTGTGAATATCTAAAAAAAAAAAAGGATTTAGTTTACAGTAACTAAAGCTACAGTGAATGTAAAGTGGTTTAAGATTACCAAATTACGTAGATCACACGTGTATAAATTACCTGCTTCTTCACTAAAAATTGTAATATGTGGCAAAATAAAATTGTGTGTGTCTACAATCTTAACTAAGTTAAGACAAAAACTGCACCTTTTCAGTCTTAAGAATCAAAAGGAGGAGGTTGGCCAACATGGCAGGGAAGTAGGGGGATCTTTACCTCCTGTGTCCTGAAACAAGGACAGGCTGAAGCCAAAGGACTTTGAACCCTGAGGGTATGGAAGGAAAAGAGACTGAGTCTAAAAAGGAGACATCAGGACAATCTTGATGGACTATAAGTGGGTGATAGTGAACTGGAGGAGATAAAACAGGCCATGTAGACACGGAGGGGAAGGATCCCCTTCTGTGGAGAGACAAAGGGAAGAGAAAGAGTGGCTGGGGAAGTGTAGGGCTATATCTGGACAAGAGAAAAACCTCGGACTGGGACTCTTTAACTGCTGGGCTTTCATTGAACTGGAGCAGACTGCCCTGTTCACGCACCTGGGGAGTAGGGGAGCCACCCTCATGTTCAGTGGTAGGTCAGGGATGCAGTCTGCAGTAGGAGAAAGTGACTTCCTCCCTGGAGTGCTGCATGATAGGACAAAGCCTGCCTACATCCGCCACTCCTGAGCTCAGTGGCTAGGTAGAGGGCACAGTCCTCAGCAGGAGAAAGTGGTCCTCTCCCCTGGAGGGCTGTGGGACAGGACAAAGCATTCCTGAGTCCACCACCCCCGAACTCAGTGGCTAGGTCATGGGCGCAGTCCACAACAGAAGGTGGTCCTCCCTGAAGTGCTGCAGTACAGACAAAACCAGTTGGTACCACATATCGGGCTGTACAGAAAGGTGCTTCCCCAGTGCTGGAGCACACAGAGCAGCAGTTTGAATCCTAGCCAAGTGCTGGGGCAGGGAAGTCAGCAGAGTGAAAAGGACCACCCTGTCTGTGACCCCAGCACAGTGAGGATGAATTGAATGGAGTCCACCAGGTCCATGGAGAAGAGTCTGGGGGATTGCCATTTTCTGCCCCCCCATCCAGGTGGGGCCTCAGGGATCAGTCCATGGGGCTCACAGTGGAAGTTGGACCAGCTTACACCAAGCCACGCCCCTCTGCACCTGGTAACTGCATATCTAATGGAGCAGGATAGATGCCATGGAACCAGATGGCCCCGTCCTCCAAAGCAACACTGCTGCATAGCCTGGATTAACTCCAGGACTTTTCTTGTTATTTAGGTATATTTTCCCTTCCTTTTCTCCTTCTTATCTCTTCCCTCCTTTAGGCTGGTTACTCTGGTTTTTGGTTTGTTTAAACAGACATATTTTTTTTAACGTTTTTTATTTATTTTTGAGACAGAGAGAGACAGAGCATGAACGGGGGAGGGGCAGAGAGAGAGGGAGACACAGAACCGGAAGCAGGCTCCAGGCTCTGAGCCATCAGCCCAGAGCCCGATGTGGGGCTCGAACTCATGGACCGCGAGATTGTGACCTGAGCTGAAGTCAGATGCTTAACCGACTGAGTCACCCAGGCGCCCCTAAACAGACATATTTAATCCATTCTCTTGATACATGTTCTACGCCTCTTTCCTTACTTTCCTTTCTCTCTCTCTGGAATAATCAAGCCCTATAGTTTCTCTGTCTGTGTAACTTCATCTTCATTTTTTTTCCCCGCCTCCTTCTTTATTTTCCTTTCTCTCTCTCTGGATTAAGTCATTTAGTCTCTCTGCCTGGTCAATGTTTATTTTCTCTTTGTTGCCGCCCCTGTCATTTCTCTCTTTTTATGTGTTCTTCCACCAGCACTGCTTCCACCCTGTACTTTACTTGTAGCTGGTGTTTCTGTTTTTTTATTTTTGGATTTTTTATTTGTTTGTTTGTGTTTTTTCCCTTTGTTTTATTTGTCAGTGTGTTTGCGTGTTTTTGTTTCCCATTTGTCTGTTTGTTTTCCTCTCCAGGGCTACTTCAAGGAATAAGTCAAAGCATACCTTATGGAGAGTCTAAAACATCACTATGAGTAGAGAAATAAAATAACCAAAATCACATAATAGAGAGCAAGTAACACTCTCTGAAAAACACCTCCTGAAGGGACAGGCCCTGGACAGTGTATGACCCCCCCTTTAATATAGCAGTGCTCACAGGTGCAGAGCACATAACAAGCTTTTAAAACTCACAAGGGACAGAAAACTAGCCAAAATGATGAAATGGAAAAATTTTCCTCAAAAGAAATTCCAGGAATAAGTGACAGCTAAAGAATTTATCAAAACGGATATAAGCAACATAACTGAAAAAAAAATTCAGAATATTAGTCATAAGATTAATGGCTGGGCTTGAAAAAGGTATAGAAAACAGAAAAGAATCTAATACTGCAGATACCACAGAAGAAAAAATAGTCATGATGAATTAAAAATTCTATAAATGAGGTGCAAAATAAAATGGAGGCAACCACAGGACGGATTGAAGAGGCAGAGAGTAGAATAGGTGAATGAGAAGATAAAATTTTGGAAAAAGAGGAAGCTGCAAAAAAGAGAGATAAAAAAATCCAGGAATATGAGGGGAGAATTAGAGAACTAAGTGATGCAATTGAGCAGAACAATAACTGTATTATAGGAATTCCAGAAGAAGAGAGAGAAACGGGTTGAAGGTATACTCGAACAAATCATAGTTGAGAACTTCTCTGATCTGGGGAAGAAAACAGACATTGAAATCCAAGAGGCACAGAGAACTCCCTTCAGACGTAACTTGAATGGATCTGCTGCATAACATATCATAGTGAAACTGGCATAAAACAAGGATAAAGAGAGAATTTATAAAGCAGCTAGGCATAAACAGGCCTTAACATACAAAAGTAGACACATAAGGGTAGTAGCAGACCTACTTACTGAAACTTGACAGGCCAGAGAGGAATGGCAAGAAATCATCAATGTGATGAACAGAGAAAATATGCAGCCGAGAATCCTTTACCCAGTAAGCCTGTAATTCATAATAGAAGGACAGATAAAGGTTTTCCCAAACAAACAAACCTGAAATAATTTGTCACCAGTAAACCAGCCTTACAAGAGATCCTCAGGAGGACTCTGTGAGTGAAATGTTGCAAGGACCACAAAGTACCAGAGACAACACTACACACATAAAACCTACAGACATCACAATGACTCTAAACCTATATCTTTCAATATTAACACTAAATGTAAATGTACTAAATGCTCCAATTAAAAGACATAGGATATAAGAATGGATTTAAAAAAATAAACAAGATCCATGATCAACGGGGATTTATTCCTGGGCTGCAGTGCTGCGTCAATATTTGGAAATCAATAACTGTGATACATCACATTAATAAAAGAGAAGATAAGTACCACATGGTCCTGTCAATAGATGCAGAAAAGGCATTTGACAAAATACAGCATCCTATTTTAATGAAAATGCTTGAGAAAGTCGGGATAGAAGGAATGTATTTAAACATCATAAAAGCCATTTATGAAAAGCCCACAGCTAATATCATCCACAAGGGGGAAAAACAACAGGGTTGTCCACTGTCACCACTGTTGTTTAACATAGTGTTGGAAGTGCTAGCATCAGAGATCAGACAACAAAAGCAAATAAAAAGCATCAAAACTGGCAAAGATGAAGTTAAACTTTCACTTTTCACAGACGACATGATACTCTACATGGAAAACCTGACAGACTCCACCAAAAGTCTGCTGGAACTGATACATGAGTTCAGCAAAGTCACAGGATACAAAATTAATGGACAGAAATCAGTTGCATTTTTATACACCAATAATGAAGCAACACAAAGATAAATAAAGTAACTGATCCCATTCACAATTGCACCAAGAAGCATAAAACACCTAGGAATAAACCTAACCAAAGATGTGAAGGGTCTGTATGCTGAAAACTATAGAAAGCTTATGAATGAAATTGAAGAAGACACAAAGAAATGGAAAAATATTTCATGCTCATGAATTAGAAGAATAAATATTGTTAATATGTCAATAGTACCCAAAACAATCTACACATTCAATGCAATCCCAATGAAAATGGCACAAGCATTCTTCTTGAAGCTAGAAAAAACAATCCTAAAATTTTTATGGGACCACAAAAGACCCCAAATAGCCAAAGTAATATTGAAGAAGAAAACCAAAGCAGAAGGCTTCACAATCCCACACTTTAGCCTCTACTACAAAGCTTTAATCATCAAGACATCATGGTATTAGCACAAAAATAGATACATACACCAATGGAATAGAAGAGAGACCTCAGAACTGGACCCACAAATGTATGGCCAACTAATCTTTGACAAGGCCGGAAAGAGTATCCAGTGGAAAAAAGAGAGTCTTTTTAACAAATGGTACTGGGAGAACTGGACAACAACATGCAGAAGAATGAAACTGGACCACTTTCTTACACCATTCACAACATAAACTCAAAATGAAGGACCTGAATTTGAGACAGGAAACCATCAAAACCCTAGGTAAGAAAGCAGGAAACAACCTCTTTGACCTCAACTGCAGCGATTTCCTACTCGAGATATCTCCAAAGGCAAGAGAATTAAAAGCAGAAATTAACTATTGGGACCTCATCAAGATAAAAAGCTTCTGCACTGCAAAGGAACCACTCACAAAACTAGAAGGCAACCGTCAGAATGGGAAAAGATATTTGCAAATGACATATCAGACAAAGGGCTATTATCCAAAATCTATAAAGAACTCACCAAACTCTACATCTGAAAAACAAATAATCCAGTGAAGAATGGGTTGCAGACATGAATAGACACTTTTCTAAAGAAGACATCCAGATGGCCAACAGACACATGAGAAGATACTCAATGTCCCTCATCATTAGGGAATTACAAATCAAAACCACACTGAGATACCACCTCATGCAGGTCAGAGTGGCTAAAATGAAAAAATCAGGAGACTATAGAGCTGCTGGTGAGGATGTGGAGAAATGGGGACCCTCTTGCACTGTTGGTGGGAATGCAAACTGGTGCAGCTTCTCTGGAAAACAGTGTGGAGGTTACTCAAAAACATTAAAATAGAACTACTCTATGACCCAGCAATAGCACTGCTAGGAATTTACCCAAGGGATACAGGAGTGATGATGTATAGAGGCACTTGTACCCCAATGTTTATAGCATCACTTTCAACAATAGCCAAATTATGGAAAGAGCCTAACTGTCCATCAAGTGAAGAATGGATAAAGAAGATGTGGTTTATATATACAACGGAAAACTATTTGGCAATGAGTAAGAATGAAATCTGGCCATTTGCAGCAATGTGGATGGAACTGGAGGGTATTATGCTAAGTAAAGTAAGTCAGTTCAGAGAAATACAGATCCCATGTGTTTTCACTCATATGTGGATCTTGAGAAACTTAACAGAAGGCCATGAGGGAGTGGAAGGGAAAAAAAGTTACAGAGAAGGGGGAAGGCAAACCATGAGACTCTTAAGTACTGAGAACAAATGAGGGTTGATGGGGGATGGCGGAGAGGGGAAAGTGGGTGATGGGCATTGAGGATGGCACTTGTTGGGATGAGCACTGGGTGTTGTATGTAAACCAATTTGATAATAAATTATATTAAAAAATAGAAATGACAAAGTTAGAAATGACAAAGTGAGTATTATAAATTCCTTTACTATTTTTCAAAAAGGACTCTGATAAACAGAATTAAATTGCAAACGTCATTGATCTATTACGTATATTATTTCCTGTGGAGAATTTAATAAAAGTAATAAAAGTAAGTTTTACTTTCAACATCTAATATGTTGATCATTATTTTGTAATCTAACCAAAGGAAACAGTGATTTAAATGCGAGGCTTTAAGAGTGTCTGGATGGCTCAATATGTTAAGCTTCTGCCTTCAGCTCAGGTCACAATCTCATGGTTCGTAAGTTCAAGCCATGCATCTGGCTCTGTGATGAAAGCTCAGAGCCTGGAGCTTGCTTCGGATTTTGCATGTTCCTCTATTCCTGCCCCTCTCCACTCGCATCCTGTTTCTCTCTCTGTCAAAAATAAATACTAAAAAGATAAAAGTAAATAAAAATAAATATGTGGTTTAGTGTCCATGGTTGACTGTCAACAGCCTAAATTGATATGTCACACCATAATCACCTAGCATGCCAATAATCTATAATATGAAATTGGTCTATGACAGATCAATGAGTTGATCTGTTGACTATAAAAAGTGTTAATCTCTTAACCAAATAAAGACAATTAACAAAGAACTTAGGATCAAGTAAAGCGAGTTTCATTTATGCTATGACTATCATCTACAGTCACTTTTCAAACCAGTGTATCAGTCATCTCAAGGGCTCTCCTTAGCAACAAAATAACATAAGACAACATAACATAGATTTGAGGCATGAGTGAAAGAAAACTATATGTAGTGGATGCTATAAGGGCATTTTAATTTAGCAGAATGTAATTTAGCAGAAATTGTACTTTGACCAAGTAACTGATATTGCTTCTCTTGTATTCATGTTTTGGTGCATAGTAAAACCTCTCTAGTCCAAATGTCTATACCTTAAAGAATTGCTACTTAAATCTATAAATTGATTTAATCATTTAAAATATAATATTGTATGGGGCGCCTGGGTGGCTCAGGTTGGTTGGGCATCTGACTTCCTCTCACAGTTTGTGGGCTTGAGCCCCATGCCAGGATCTGTGCTGACAGTTCACAGCCTGGAGCCTGCTTAGGATTCTTGTCTCCTTCTCCCTCCGCCCCACGCCTGCTTATGCTCTGTCTCTCTCTGTCTCTCAAAAAGGAATAAACGTTATTTTTTTAAATAAAATATAATATTGTGTAATTTCATACATTAAAATTAAAAATGTGAAATTTAGAGACATAAAGGAGTGATTCCAAACATAATTGGGCCTCAGTTTCTCTCTTGTTGTTTTTCTTCATTATGTAAGTAATTTTCATCTATTCTTTCATATTCTTTCTCAGCAGTAATAAAAGTACCATGTCTCAAAAGTGGGTGAGAACAATAGTAGATGTCACTGTTAAAAAGAAAAGAAAAAATGCACAGGCAATTAATTTGGGGTAATTCTGGGTTAGAACACCTTGAACTTTGCTGCAATATATCTCTGAGCCTTTAAAGCTAATATTAATTACAAATCCAAGGAACACAGTTTAGAAAAAAATATCCTAAGTAAAGGTATCACTTAGCCATTAAGTATTTGCAAGGGACATATGGTTGTCTAAATGAATCCTTAAGGCAGCTTAATAAGCAAACTGATGGATCTGCTTAGTTGTCTTGCACTGGGTCTTAAGATCACTTGAATGATCAAAGACTCAAATTAATTGCCCACTTTAGATTTGTTGATTCCCCAATACTAGATTTGGTGGTGCATAGCCTCTGATTCTGCACCAAATATTTCAGAATAGATAACTTACTAGACTTCTTAGGTTTCCATTTGTGTGTGTGTGTGTGTGTGTGTGTGTGTGTGTGTGAACATGCATACATAGTATTTTAGCAATATCCAGCACTTCTGATCTTTATATTATTTTTTTTCTTGAGTCCCTCTATCATCTTTTACAGTTATTAGTATTATCAGCACTTGGCCAGTATACTACCAAATGTTAACTTATGGCATTCTCTACATGTATGAACAAATATCAGGAAGAAAATAGAGAATGACAATTTTTTCTCCCTATTGCCATTGTGATTCCAAGTGTTAGTACGTGTTTGGCATCCTTGTTTAATAGTCTGCATTCATTTTAACAAGTTAAAGAAGCTTATTCTTTTAAACTTAGTATTTTTCATTATATTGAGGTTCATTAGTATAACAAGAGCACTTTCAATTTAGAAAATACCAACTGAGTCCAAAGACATGGATTTGAGTCACATATGGAACAGCTAATTTTGTACAGAAAACATATTTTATTTCCCACTATGCCCTTTGTCATTAACCAACTCTCTAACAAATGTCTTTTTTTTTTATGATAAAGGGAATCCATCACTGTTGCTATTTTTTTTTAAGAAGCAAGCAGGATCATATGCATATGTGGGCAGCATGCCTGTTCATCATTATTAATTAACATCCTTAACCATACTTCTAAACACATAATTTACTTAAACTGTCCCAAGGGATAAAACTCAAGATCTAATCACATTTTAACTAAAGGTCCATTTTAACAAATCAATTTCAAGTTGTTCTTTCTCTTATACAAGTATCAACATTTTTAACTGAAAAATACAATGTGAAGTATTACAACAAACATAAAAGCAATTCATAGATTCATGGGCTATTATTATCTGCTAAATCTAATTACTTTTTATTTCATAAAATAATCTCATCCACCTTATTAAAGTGAATTTAAATTATAATTCCATTTTTCTTCTTAGAGCAGATTGTAAATTATGGTACAGAATTTCAATTGGAGTAGATAAAATTGCAGCATTGCTTCCAGTATTTTGCCATTTAAAAATAACAAAGTGACATTTGACTAATGTTCTTTATTTGTGAAATGTAATATATTTAGCAGTTGAAAGTGGAGGAAAATCTAATCCTAAGGAGTATTGTCATCATTTCACATTTGACATTTGACTAATGTTCTTTATTTGTGAAATGTAATATATTTAGCAGTTGAAAGTGGAGGAAAATCTAATCCTAAGGAGTATTGTCATCATAGAACTTGAAAGAAAGATTGATTTGATACTTTCCTATCTTATGTTCAATATAAAATTCCATTTTGTTTGATTTCTCAGGAATTTCGTATATCCTTTAAACATGACAGATGATTATGTGACAAGAAAAATGTCTTAGGACCCAAAACCCAAAACTTGAGCAAATTCTATGATTTCCAAGATGATAATGGCCACTCCTACTTTACTGAGCTCCATATTGTACAGATTGCATGCTTTTTGTCCCTTAATTAAAAGACCAAAATATCTTCCTCATGTGTATAAATGTTTTGTTTCAATGTTCCACTTAGTTGCAGATGTGGTCAAGAATCATATTCTAGATAGCTACAGAAATGATTAAAAATTTTTCAGAATTATGGGCGCTTCAGTGGCTCAGTCAGTTAAGTGTTCAACTCTTGG
The DNA here is from genome assembly GCF_018350155.1 of Leopardus geoffroyi. NCBI lineage: Eukaryota > Metazoa > Chordata > Mammalia > Carnivora > Felidae > Leopardus > Leopardus geoffroyi. The sequence continues at coordinate 74,822,127 of NC_059343.1, forward strand.
TTCCAGCTGAGGTCATGATCTCGTGGTTCATGGGTTCGAACCCTGTATAGGGCATTACACTGGAGCTGCAGAGCCTGCTTGTGATTCTCTCTCTCCGCCCCCCCCCTCTGCCCCTCCCCTACTTTCTCTCTCTCTCTCTCAAAATAAATAAATAAACTTAAAAAATTCAGAATTAAAAATTGAAGTTATTTTGTAGGTCTAAATTAATGCACTTAGTAAAGACTCAAGCCTATAATTTAAATTTCACTTTTAAGAATATTTTTAATTACTTGGGAAAAATAAAAGGGAGGTTTTTGGACATGGATACATAGGGAGCAAGTAATGGTATTGTGGAGTCTTAAACTTATACATAGGGGCTGTCTTTAACAAAATGATACAAAATTAATAATATAATTTGGTTTAAAAAATATTAATTTATAGAGAAAAATAATCACAACAAAGGACAAATTTATAAAAGCTGATATCACAAACATTGAAAAATCCAACAGAATAGTATATGTGTGTTAACAAACTGCTTGACATATGTCTAAAATAATTCTTTCCAACATTTTTTGGCTGCATATCATTTGATTATTCCTTCATATGACAATGATTTTCAGGTCTCTTCTAAGGTCTATACAAGTGAGGTGTCTTAAGCTTAAACTTCATTAGCTTTATAGTAAATCTGACTCTGTTTATATCAGTCATTTGATCACTGTGTGGCTGTTCAAATGATCTACATTGCAACAACATACTGTTTCTTTTTTTTTTTTTTTTTTTTTTTTTTTTTTTTTTTTTTTTTGTTGGTGAATTTTACTGAACATTTTACTCTGTGAAATAGGAACATACTGTTTCAAAACTACACATCTATATCTATATCTATATCTATATCTATATCTATATCTCGATATCCATAAATCTATCATTTTATCTATGTATACATATTTATGTATACACACACATAGAGACTACATCTCATGCCATTGTTGTTATATAAAGTATATTCATTTTTTTAATGTTTATTTTTGAGAGAGAGAGAGCACCAAGGGGAGGGGCAGAGAGAGAGAGGGAGACAAAGAATCCCAAGCAGGCTCTGCGCTGTCAGCATAGAGACCAACGCAGGGCTAGATCTCACAAACCATGAGATCATGACCTGAGCCAAAATCAAGAGATGAATGCTTAACCAATTGAGCCACCTAGGCGCTCCAATATGGGATTCATTTTACTTTTGCAATGTATGTGAGGGCAAATGGCTCCTCAGGAATGATGTAAGTTATAATGGAGATAGAGTAGAAAAGGATATTTATTTTCTGCAAATTAATTGATATTATAAATCCCTTCTCCCTGCCTCCCTCAATATAATAATATAATATAATATAATATAATATAATATAATATAATATAACGTAACAAATATAATATAATATAATATAATATAATATAATATATAATAAATATATAATAAATAATATAATATATATACATACATATATGTACATATATATATATATATATATTACTCAACATTATATAACTCACTATCTAGATCTATAAAATACAGGTGAGATGGAAAGGCTATTTAAGGAATGAATTTGCCTAAAATGTGTCTTGAATATATAGTTTTTCATTAAATATTTGGTTATTCATGAGTAAATGAACTAACAAATAAGTGGGTGAATAATACAGCTATACTTACCTCCGATTTTCTTTTCCCTCAGTGACTGCTTTTCTTTCATTCTTTTGTCCATATATTGCTCTTCCTATCCCCAGTTTTGTAATGGAGTCTGGTCTGTTCTGGGAAGCAGTACATAAAGGGTAACATGAATGTCAGTAGTATAACATAGCTATATGCAATAGGATTAGCTCATCATTATGGGCAGACGGGTTTGAAGAGTCCAGAGAGATGCTTTTAAAACTGCTTAGCAGTATTTTTTATACTATTTGATAAGGGTTCCCTGGTTGAATTAACTCTTCATAAGCTCCCACTGCAAACTAACCACACATATTGCGTACGAAGACACAGGTGGTCCTACTCTAAATAAACCTGTTTCCCATCTGGACAGCACCCCTACCTCCCCCAAGTCTAACATGTTCCTCTCCTGCCCCCTAGGGGACCTTAGCCACAGCACACACACCATCTTTGTCCTCTGGCCTCCTGAGTTGTTTTTCCACTGTACTGCCTTCCCTTCCTCAGGATCCCAAGGTTGCCTGTTCTTCATACCTTTTTCCTTCTCCTTCTCCTAAAGATCCAATCCAGGTTACTAATTCTCACACATACCTTTAAGACAAAAGACTTATCTTATAGTTTTTGGATCTCTTTTAATTTATTATTAGTTGAAAAAGCCAAGTTAATTTTAAGAGTTTACTGGACTATAATTTAGAGCTTCTTGGTAAAGCAAATCTAATGTTACAATAAAGATATTGTTTATCTGACAATTTACAAGTCTAGACTGCATCTCATGTCACAGTTCTGTAAAGTATAAGAAGCAGGCACTATAATTCAGAAAAAGTTTTTAAGTTATATAACTTTTAAGCATTATTAACCCAGAAAGACTTTTGAAGAAAAAGAGACTAGAATGGCACAGAGTACCAATGGTACAAACTATAGTATCATTTAATTCTCCATAAATGTTAGTTTATAAAAATAACTGACAGATACAGTTAAAACTTTTAATATAAGTATATAATTCTTGAGGACCTTGACTAACTGAAAATATACATTTCATTGTCTATGTCACCAGTTGATACACACTTCAAAGTTACCACACACCTTCTCTTGTAAATGCATTTTTAAAATATTGTTGCCTTTTCAGAACCATTTAGGCTACTCACCACAAGTGATCCTTATACAAAAACAGGAGTAATTTTAATAATTCATAGAACATTTGGAAACCTCTGTCATTTAACAAGTTTATGAAAAAAGTTAATTTCACATTTTTTAGATATTTTATTGAAATTATTCTGACTGTTACATTCCTATGGTTACTTTGGGAGAATAATTTATAACTGATGGGAATGGAATTGTATGTGTTAAGTAATTCAGTTGCACTGTTCAAAAATTATAAACATCTTTGATTAACATATCATTATTTGTTGTGATGAATTACAAAGGCTTACCAACATAGCCTAGCCACTTCAGCATCTTCTATAGAATAAATGGTCCAAGAATGTAATACATGAAATGTGAGGCTGCAGTCATAAGTTATTTGGTACTTAAAGGAAAGTCTAGAAGGCTGTCCTGTTGGGATCATGACCCTCAGCCAAGCAGGTAATATTTCACTGATACTGAACCTAGAGCACCAGTGAAATGGACCAGTTGAAACTAGGCAATGCTCCAAGTGCGTATCAGAACCTCCACACTGGTACTAGCAGTATGTACTAGTGGTAATAGTGGTGTCAATCAGATAACTAAGGTAGATGGCTAATTGTACAAATTAGATCACTAGAATTAGACTTGGAATAAGACTTGTATTTGTTAGATTCACCTCAAGACACCTGGTCTGAAAGGACACTGAATCTGAAAACTCCTTAGTTGACATGGTGGAGACTTTTAAAGGATTCTTTGATATGGCAGAATTAAATTCAGTTTGAAAGTAAAGCTCCTTTTAGTGCTTTGAAGAACAGTAACAGAACTAGAGAAGATGGAGCCTACTGATAATAACAACATTCACAGTAGAAGGAATACAGGAACAATACATTATTTTCATTGCCAATTTTGTGTTATACTATGTTGTATGATAACCCTTATATGCTCCAAACACTCTTCCTTCACTATGTAGCCTGTCAGACAAGCACAATAGAATCAACAGTGTGCTAGGACATCTGGTTAACTCAGTTGGTAGAGCATGCAACACTTGATCTCAGGGTTGTGAATTTAAGTTCCATGTTAGGTGTAGAGATTACTTAAAAATAAAATCTTAATTAAAAATCAATAGTGTACCAAATTGCATCTGTGGTTTCACTTTATTTAGATCTCCATCAACAAAGAACAATTAATTGAAAATTTCAAGACATTTTTTTACATGAAAGTAAAATGAATCACTGATCTTCATTTTACGTGAAAGAAAATATAAAAGGAATAGTGAAGAACAGCTGTGTCTTGGCAAATGAGAAAAATTCTTGGTTTTTATATTTTATCCAATTACAGAAACTGACATTCAGCTAATTTTCAGTAATGATAAAATAAAAATTATTCAATCTTAAAAGAAAGCAGAAATCCTATGTTAATTATCTAAACATATAACTAATCATTTAAAATGAGGTATCTGCAGTACTCTAGTCAATGAAAAATGACTCAAAGTAGCCATTTATTAAAAGCTATGTTGATTAAACCACAACCATGGTTGTTTAGAAAACAAAAAGTAAAGTGGTTTTCTACATCTTTCAATGGAATACGCAGTATATTTGTTATCATACATCAAGAAATATAACTGATTTCACAAACTATACAAAAGTTAAGTCTACTTAGCTCATAGTCATACCTTATAATAGAAATAAAGAGGCCTAAAAATAAAGAAGGCTCTGAGTGGTATGCAATTAGCCCAGGACTCTTTAAAAATGTATATTTTTAGGGGTGTCTGGTTAGCTCAATAAGTTACATGTCCAACTTCGGCTCAGGTCATGATCTCGCAGCTCACGAGTTCGAGCCCCACGTCAGTATCTGTGCTTCAGATTCTGTGTGTGTCTCTCTCTCCGCCTTTACCCCCACCTCAAAAATAAATAAACATAAAAAATTAAAAATGTGTATTTTTTATCAATCTTAATCTATTGCTTTGGAGAAATTATATTATTATTTTCTTATGTGTGTGTACTACCTAAATTTAGAGCAGTAGCTGACCCCTATTTCTTGAAAAGAGATAACATAGAAGTTTGGATAGAATAAGAAAAAAATAAACTCAATCTCCATGTTAAAAGAAATAACAAAAAATAATTCTTGTTTCCTCAGCAACCAAAACCTCTTTGACTCTTTCACCTCACCAAGCAACATCTGAATAACTCAAGCTAAAACCTGTCCTTGGGAAACAAGGACAGAATCCATTAATAGTATTATGATCTTGCCATGCTTTTAAGATACAATTTTCCCTGCTCATGTCCATTCATAACATTACAGGTAAATAACACACTGATGAAAAACCTCATCCAATATAGTTTGTAACTACTCATCTGCAGAAAAAAGACTACAGTAGGAGAAACAGATTCTTTAGTAGGAACAACAACCCTGAAAACAACACTACATACCTTTACTCACTTAATTGCATTCATCAGAGCTCAGTGCTTCAGTAAAAGTTCAGCTATACATATGAGGCCATCATTCTCAGGCTTCTATGAGAGAATTTCAGCTGTAGTTTCTGTCCACGGCAAGCGTTGGTAGCTATTCAAGCTGAACGAGAGAGAGAGAGAGAGAGAGAGAGAGAGAGAGAGAGTCTTATATGGCATGATTACCAAGCATTTCCCTACCCCTGTTTAATTACAGAGGTTGTTGGAGTGGTCAGGAATTCCTGTTGAAATCTTTCCTTCATTGAAAGCCCTTTCTTGGGAATTTCTCAACCCCTCCTTGGGCTTTTTTTTTCCTCAGAGTAGGGAATCATTGAAAACTTTTCCCAATTATTTTCCCAAGCATTATAGCAAATTTCTAACATTTTATTATTTTGATAACGTTGTAAGGCTAGTCCTGGCACTAAAACAAAACAAAACAAAACAAAACAAAACAAAACAAAATAAAACATGAAAAACCAAAACAAAACAAAAACCTTCCAAATCATGTACAAGAGGGAATGGAGAAATGCTAATTTCCTTTGACAGGTACACCCTTCACAAAAGTCTCCTCATCTATAGTGATGTAGAAGGTAAATGGTGTTGGAGGACTTTATACATCCTTCTAAGCTCTCACTAACAGCACTCTCTAGTGTTTCTAGTGGAGCAATGCATTTTATTATCAGCCAGGTATGGTATTTCTGTAGTTAAACTACTGAAAACATAGATCTCCGGTTAAATACCAAGTTTTCTCCCATTCCTATAACTTTAGCTTCTGCAGAAATTCATTTGCCTCTGTGTACCTGCACCATTTCAGCCTCATTTTCATTTGTGACTTGAATGCCTCAATGCTAGAAATATCCACCAATTAAATGTCAAAGTGTCTGTACAAATTATGATAGTAAAAATGTTTGGAATTGAGAAAGTTCTTTTCACTCTTCAGGGCACTTCCATACACATAATCACTTTTATGTGTCACAATATTGTTCCTCTTCCCAGAAGCACACATGTATATCTGTTGTTCTAAGAAAGAGAAGTAGAATGATTTCACTTGGGATAAAATGTAATAATAGTAATTGTTGTGATGAGTATCAGGTCTTGTATGGAAGTGTGGAATCACTATATTTACACCTGAAACTAATATTACACTACATGTTAACTAACTGGAATCAAATAATAACTTAAAAATAAATAAATAAATACATAAATAAATACATAAATAAATAAATAAAATTAATTCTTAAGTAAAGTTTTCTCCTGAGGTAGTCCCTAATCCAATAGGGTTTAAGTTTCTTTTTTTTTTTTTTTAATTTACTTAAGGGGCACCTGGGTGGCTCAGTCAGTTATATGTCTGACTCTTGATTTTGGCTCCAGTCATGATCTCAAGGTTCGTGGGTTCAAACTCTGCATAGGGTTCTGAAGTGAGAGTGTGGAGTCTGCATGGATGTCTCTGGGGTGCCTGGGTGGCTCAGTTGGTTAAGTGTCTGACTTCCACTCAGGTCATGATATCACAGTCTGAATTTGAGCCCCACATTGGGCTCTGTGCTGACAGCTCAGAACCTGGAGCCTGCTTCGGATTCTGTGTCTCCTTCTCTCTCTGCTCGTCCCCAGCTTGCACTCTGTCTCTCTCTCAAAAATAAACATTAATTATTTTTAAATTTTACTTAACATCTTTATTTACTAACTCTTGGAGAGTGATAACTTTTTAACTTAATGTGAGGCACTGTGCTAAGAATTTCAGGTGCATTATCTTATTTAAATATTACTCAATAATTTGAGGAAAATAAAGTTATATCCCCATTTAAAATGTTTTAATGTTTATTTATTTTTGAAAGAGAGAGAGAATGTGAGCGGGGAAGGGGCAGAGAGAGAGGGAGAGACAGAATCAGAAGCAGGCTCCAATCTCTGAGCTGTCAGTACAGAGCCCGATGTAGGGCTCGAATTCATGGACCAAAACTATGAGATCATGACCTGAACCAAAGTCGGATGCTTACTTAACCCACTGAACCACCCAGGTGTCCCATCTCCATTTTTAGATAACAAAATTGAAGCATTTTAGGATAGCTCATTGTAAAATATATATAATTCAAGTCACATATGGAATTTAAAATTTTCTAGCAGCTACATTTAAAATATTGAAAATAAACAGGTGAAATTATATTTTAATAATATGATTAACCAATTAGTCAAACTGTTATCACTTCATCATACAGTTTATATAAAAATATTATTGATAAAAAATAAAAATAAAAATATTAATGATATATTTTAAATACACGTGTGTCTGTGCATGTGCTAAGTCTTCAAAATAGGGTGTGTATTTTATACTCACAGCACATCTCAATTTGGATTAGACGCACTGCAAGTGCTCACTAGTCTCGTGTGGCTAATGTCTATCTTTTTTTAATGTTTATTAAGTTTGAGAGAGACAGAGAGCACACACACACACACACACAATTGGGGGAGCGGCACAGAGACAGGGAGAGAGAGAATCCCAAGTAGGCTCCACACTGTCAGCACAGAGCCCCACTGGGCCACTCAACCGCATGAATTGTGAGATTATGACCTGAGCCAAAATCAAGAGATGGTTGCTTAACCGCTTAACTGAGTGAGCCACTCAGGCGCTGGGCTAGGGTCTATCTTACTACACAATACAGGTCTAGAGATTAATTTGCCCACAGCCACACACCTAGAAAATGTGACAGCCAGGGGGGCTTGGGTGGCTTAGTTGGCTAAGCATCCTATTCTTAGTTTCAGTTCAGGTCACAGGTTCCTGAGATGAGCTCCACGCGGGGGTCGGGGGGCTCCAAGAGGACAACGCAGAACCTGCTTGGGGTTCTCTCTCTCCTCTCTCTGTCCCTCCCTGCCACTCTCAAAATAAATAAATAAATATTAAAAAAGAAAGGAAGAAAATGCCAGAGCCAGAAATCCAAATTTGGTCTAACACCAAAGTTCTTTTCTGAACCACTGGGCATCACTGCCTCCTCCTAATTGCAGTTGTTGCTGATGGTTAATATTTTGTTTTTATTTATCTAGAGACAGAAATAGAGTAGGAGGGGGGAGGGCCAGAGACAGAGAGGAAGAGACAGAGAATCCCAAACAAGCTCTGCACTGCCAGCAGGGAGCCCAGTGCAGGGGCTCAAACTCACCAGCCATGAGATCATGACCTGAGCCAAACCAAGTCAGATGTTTAACCAACTGAGCCACCCAGGCACCCCAATGATGGTTAATATTGAATACTGAAAAATATCACAATGTAATTTATCCAGTCTTACATTTTTATGACCACATACACACCTACTTAGTCAATAACAATGATTTATTGATTGTAATATTTATATACAATGTACAGTGCAAGTTGTGGACAACACAAAGATGAATGGGATTTTATGCAAGATAACTATCAAATGATGCAAAGTACCTGTTCTCATCTATCTGTATGACCAGTGCATTCTCTCTGCAGAGTACATGGTAAGGCAAATTGCAATCAGACTGCTTGATAAGGGGTATTTCAATGTAAGGGCAATTGAAACCTAAAAATATCTCATACTGGTGGTTTCACTAGTGAGATGAAAATGAACATGAAAAAGAGCTACCAATGCTCATCTCTTTGACTCTTTTTTTTTAAACTAGGTCTCCCTGACTGATCTACCCCTCTTCACATCAACACTTTCTCAGTTTTCATCAATTCTTACCAGCCTGATAAACATCCTTACCCACTGAAGTATTTGAAATCTCTTCTGGGATCTATTCTATAATTATATAATGGCTTCATAGATTAATCTTCATAAATTAGACATACTTCCATGTTTATAGGGTACACATTACCATAATTTCCCTTTTCTGATTTTAGCAGAACCCTGTATCAAGTTCCAAACTGGAAGACTGAACAAACAAAATGCAATATATATCATTGCTCCTTCATGCCATTTTCTCCAGAAACCAAATTCATACAGTTCCCTTTTAACTTTTGAGGGTTTTGGTTAATTATATAATTTCTAATGTAAAGCAAATTCTGAAAATTTGTAGCCACACAATTGGAGGACCATATGCAGAGCGTCAGCATAGCAGAGTGGAAATGACATGGGTTTGAATTTCCCAACCTATAATTTATACTTTTAGAACCTTGGGCATTTTATCTAGTCCCTTTGAATCTCTGTTTCCTCATTTCTTTTTTTATTTTTTTTTACATTTATTTATTTTCGATAGAGACAGAACACAAGTGGGGGAGGGGCAGAGAGAGAAGGAGACACAGAATCAAAGCAGGCTCCAGGTTCTGAGCTGTCAGTACAGAGCCCAATGCGGGGCTCCAACTCACAAACCGGGAGATTATGACCTCAGCCGAAGTCGGACGATTAACCGACTGAGCCACCCAGTTGCCCCATCTGTTTCCTCATTTCTTAAAAAAAAAAGAAAATGAAGCTAATAATAGCTATGCCACAGAATGTTTTTGAGGATTAATACGACTGATAGTACATAAAAGGCATTCAATGAAGGAGTCCTGCTCTTTGTACACAAATCCAGCTGAGTTCCCATCAGTCCTTTTAGAGTTAGAACACTAAGAGAAGAGCTTTTGCCAGGTGTCCTGGCTTTTGGTTATTCCATTGGTCATTGATGCCACCATCAGACAGAACACAGGAAAAGAGAAATGGGAAACATTTTCATTATTATCAGATGTGGATTTCTGTCAGTCTTATCAGCAAACTAAAATTTGCAGATGATTTTCTGGTTTACTTAGTTCAACTGGTAGTCTCCTTGGTCTGTAAGTAATGTTTCTACTCTACAGAGATAATTTTCTATTGGACTATACACTTGAAACTAAACGCTGTGCTGTATATTATAGAATAATACAGATTAACTATAAAGCAACCATGTAGCTGAATTTAGGAGTTAAGACACTCTGAATGGAAATCCAGAGTCTGTTACTCTTCATCTCCATGGTCTTGTGCAAATTATCTGTCCTCTATGAACTTCAGTTTCAGGAACTGTAAAATGTAGACAATAATATTAATCTCTTGAATCTGTCAGGATGATAACTAAATATTTCATAATACTCACTGAATAGTTCTATCCTCCTGCATTGAATTTAGATGGAGACTTTAAGAAATCAGTTAATTAGTGTCTAAAGTACATGTTATAAATGATTATCAGTGCTCTGAGAGTGCCTCCATGGCATGGCTTTGCCACACTGTCCTGGATTAATCAGTGATTTTATTTTCATTGAGTTCCTGCCATTCTCTATGGCATAGTCTTATCCAGAAGTGCAAACCACATATCAGAACTGTAACCATTTGACAGCTTCTGATTTCATCTCCAAGATATTTTCCTAGCTACCAAGAAGAGGACAGTGCATATGCTGGATCCTGTGAATTATGAAAGAAGAGTTACAAGAGGAGTAAAATGTAATAGTAAATATTTCAGTGTGTCCTCTTTCATGAAGATCAGACGGAAATGCAGTGGTAATTACGCTCTCAATGGAAACTTTACATGTTAAAAAAAAAGGAAAAGGTAAGTGATGTGAGAATTATTTGAACCAAAGAGCTAATCTTTAAAATATATCAGAACTTGGAATGAAGGCAGTTATGAAGATGGAGATGGACATACTAGGGAAATAAGTTGTAAAGATTTTCCCTTCCATTAAAAACAAAAACTTTCCACAAAAAAGCTATTAGAGAAAATCAACTCATGATAATTAGCAATTTTATTTTCCTTCTTGATGTTCTACCTTACACAGATACATTCCCCCTTTCATTCAATAGACAAAAATAAAAATGAATACTGTGGTCTTGGCACCCAAAAACATTATCTACTTTTTTCTCTTATTTCTGAAAAGACAGCCTCCTCCTCAAACAAAGCAGAGCACTAGAAAGATAAATTTTTCTCTTGATTGAGCATGGAAAATGGATTTTTTCCCCTAAAACCCTACACCTTTCTAAAGAGGAATTTAGAAATTCACCTGATTCATTGTTTGGCCTCTGGGTACATTGAAGGACTTGCTTTTTGGAGTAAAAATCAGAGAGGACCAGCTGGGATGGTTTTGGTTGTTGCTATTTGCTTTTAATCCCATGACAGGAACAGGAAAATTAGACCTGTTTCTAGATATCCACGACCCGTCAGAGCCATAGGCCAGCCAAACTGCCTCCCCAGGCTTTAGTGTTCTTGGGAGACCTGGCTCGTCTATGCCCACCTTGGGGTCACTGACTAGTCAGCCTGAGCATGCTGGCAAGCACCAGTCTTGCGGGCATAGGGCTAGGTTCCTCCCTCTCTTCCATCCTTTCCTACCTCAGGAATGTCTGCACCCGCAATGCTGCTGGGTCCCAGGCAGTCGAAGTGCTGGACCTCGCTAAAGCAGCCTAAAGCCAGAGACGTGCTTATTCGCATACGTACTTGCTATCTGGAGTAGACAAATACTAGATTTTTCTCTTTATTCCCCTCTCTGCCACCCCAGACTATCAATCTGAAAGGCAAGCGAGGTACTGAAAGTGGCTCACAGTTGAGTATGATATATGGAGACGCAGTCTATTGGCTCCAACTACGATTTGGCCCGGCTCCTGTCCCTACTTCCACTAGTTTTCCTTAAGTATCCTTTGTATGAGAAAATGGTGCTTCTGGAAGCTTGTTCTCTAGCTGGAGTCCGGGCATTCAGGCGGATCGGGAGAAAAGCACACATAACAAAAATGAAATAAAACTTCTGTAAGATAATGTGAGTGAGTTAAGCTTAAAAGAAAGCCAAGACATAAGCGAGTGGAGGACCGAAAGGAGCAATGCATGCCCTATTTTTTACTCTGCAAAACGCGCAGCCGGAAAGTAGAACGGTTTCCCCAGCAGCGGGTCTAGCACGTGAGCCTGCAGCCAGCATACATTGTGCTGCCTTCGCGGGGCGGCAAACAGTAACTTCCTAAGATTGCCTCCATCTCGCCCCCGCCCTTCTCCCCCATTCCCCGTCAGCCAGGGGTGTGTGTGGGAGAGGGTTCCTGGAGCTGCGGGAGATGTGGAGTGCAGAGAGTGGGGACCCGAGGGGGGTACCCAGCCATAGGTGTTGCGCCATCCCCTCCCAGCAGGCGTCCCGGGCACTGGTTTACTTCTCCCCCCCCATCCCCACCCTCCACTCACTCACCCCCTTTCTTTCCCCCTTCTTCCCCTCTATCTAGTCCCTCCCCCTTGCCTTTGAAAAGGGCTGGCTTGGCACAGGCTCAGTACAGACGGTGAACGGTCAGGGCAACAGGAGCCATGAGCCCGAGCTACGCGCAGAAACCGGCACGACAAAGCAGAAAGCAGCCTTTAAACAGTGCGAGGGGTGACTTTAGCAGCGGCGACACAGGCAGCCCAGGCAACCCCGGCTTTGTGAACAGTCTTAGAGACAGCCTCCACGACTCCAGCTGCTCCACGGATTGTAAGCTGTGGCGGTAGAACCCGCTATAGCAATCGCCGTCTCCGTGGAGCTGGCGGAAGCCTTTTCCCTTTTTTACTTACCACCTCATTCTACTCTAGAGGCTTCTTTCACTGGGTAAGTAATGGCCCCGGGTGCCAGAATGAAATGAAGTGCGGCCTGTGAGGCGTGAGTACCACACTTAGTGCGCGGAGGTTTCCTGCTGTCCACTCCTGGAGTCTAGACTATAACAAGAGTGGTTTTAGAGATGCTTCTGGTGTCTTCCCTTCCCCCTTCCCCAATCTGTTGGAGGTCAGAGAAAGAGCAAAAAGAAAGAGGTGAGCGCAGATAGCATATATTCCTGGCACTGTCACTGCTTGGCTTGGCTTGGTTACTTTGCGAAAACTCTCACTTCTGTCAGAAAAGTGTCCGCTCATGAATTTCCCCGACATTGGCCCTGTAAAAAGGTCTTTTCATTTTAATGGATACAGCCAGCTTAAGCGAGGCTGAGAGAAATTCTAAGATTGGGGCAAGTGCTGAGAAAAGATCACACCCGGGACTCTGGCTAGCCAGGCTGAGCTGAGAGAGCTGAGAGGCAATGCCTGGAAGCCCAGAATCGGGCTCAGACCTCCTACAGCCAAGCTGCTGAGCTCGTATCTCTGGGGGCTCGGGGTTTGGATCCCTGCCAGGCTGGTTCTAACCCTTGGGGATCCGAATCTTGGCGCGGAGTGAAGGATATCGCAGCGCACCACAGAGCGCCCAGGGTCCCCCAGGACCATTATGCCTGGCGCTGGCTTCCCTGCCTTTTCTTCCCGCCCTACTTATGGACCTCTGCTCAGCCAGCACATGCTGAATGTTGAGATAGTAGGTGGAAAATTCTGCCTACCTTTGAATTACTTATAATCGCGTAGCCGAAAAACACCATCCTTTCCTCAATGAAAAGAAGAAGAAGAAGAAGAAGAAGAAGAAGAAGAAGAAGAAAGAAAGAAAGCGTAGCCAAACGTAAAACGGTTCTTCTTTAAGTAAAGAAATGACTTTTACTCCCTTATCCAAAAAAAGAAGAAAAAACAAAACAAAACAAAACCTTACCTCGTCCATAAATGAATGACGTTTAATGAGATACAACGGAAAAACAGTTCATCTCTCCACAAAGGAATTGTTTTTTTTAAGCGCGTAGCCATAAACATCCCCCTTTTTTGAAAATGAATGCCTCAATAAAGACATCATCAGAAAAGGTTACTTTTTAAAAGCTCATAGCTGCAAATGGGTCCTGTTCTTTAGAGACTTTAGAAGAGCAGAGAGGCAGTGGAGGCAGTGTGTCTTCGGTTGCAGACACTTACATATGAGCACTTGGCCACAAATTGACTTCCTGTCCTTGCAAAATAAGGGGGAGGAGAGGTCTCTTTCTAGGAGTGTATAGTGGGAACCACTTCCTTTCCTCCTCTAAGGAAAGACGTTTAAAGTTCAACTGAAAATGCCTCTTCATTTCCATAATGAATTATTCCGGGTGTTGCCACTTTGGCCGCCTATGCAGTTTTGGGTGCCAGGCGCCCGGATGCGTGTGTGCAATGCGTGTGCACACACGTCTGTAGGAGGGCCCTCCCCCTAGCACTCCCAGTGTAGTGCCCTTCCAAAATGTTGGCTGGGGGCTGGGAATCGAAACTTGCGCCATTGAGGCACAAACCCACAAGGCAAAGATCCAAGAAGAGAAGAAGGGCTAGGTCAAAAGAATAAATAAAATTAAATAAGAAGAACAAAACGAAACCAGGTCCCTGTGTGCAAATATCTCACGGTGGCAGGTAAACCTAGCACAATAGCTGTACGAAGGAAAATACGTAGAAGATAGTGTTTAAAAATCGGGATAAGCAGGGAAGTGGAGAGAAAATATGGGGAGGGGGCGATGGTGTTAAAGGAGCCGCTTGAGTGCTCCTAAGCGCTGCAACAAGGAAACAACCAGAGGAGAGTGCGGAGAATTCTGCACAACATCGGAGAAGGTAGTGGCGTTTTATAACTAAAGCGATTCTACCTCCCATAAAAGGTTTACTCAAAACAGGTGTGACTCAAAAAAAGGGGCGGAGGGAGGCGAGGGTACTTGCAGGCACCTTCTGAACTTGGTAACGACTGGATGGAATTCCACTCATAATCTTGTTTGAAACAAACTCGCGAGATCATGGCGGGAAATCTAAGCCTCAGAGCTGCCCTTTCGCCTGCGTAGATTTATGGGAGGGGTGGCATTTGGAAGCAGGTAGAAGTAATAGTTTTTGTAGACGTTTCCCCCTTCCCTGCCTTTGTCTGGTTCAACCGAGAAAGAGCGGTCGATGTGCGGGCAGATTTGATAAATGAACCAAGAGATAGACACGCTAAGGTCTAAAGATACCTTTTTTCTCCCTCTGGTAAATTAAGAATTGCCTTGCGCAGCTCTCGCGGGGGGAGTCCAGCCACAACTGCCACCGCGCTGCTCCTGCCTAGCGGTAAGGGAGCGCCTCCGCTAGCGAGGCCCAAGAACCTTTTTCTCCAGTAGCCTTTGCAGGGGCAGCCCCCACCCCCACCTTCTGGCAATGACGTCAACCCAGGAGAGGCAAGGCAGGCCTGGAGTAGGCTGAGCAGGTAGCCCGGGTCGGGAACGCGAGCAGCCCTGCCCCGCGCGCTCCCGGTGCGCAGCCGCTCTCGCTTGCTTTAGGCCTCCTTGCCGCCGCGCTCCAGCTCTCGGCCCCACCTTGCTCACAAGCTACTAAGAGGCGCGCGGAGACTGGGAGGCCAGGCAGACTTTTGCGGGCCTAGATGCAGCTGGTTTTGAACCTCAGGATCAAGCACAGGTTTATGGTCTTCCCGCGCTCCTAAACTCCTTTTCTTTCCGCTCCCCCACCCCTGTTCTCTCCCCCTTTCAGTTTATATCTTCACTATTAATTGTGAATTTACTTATTTAGTGGCATATTGGAGGGCACGTTCTTCGGATAAAATAATAGTAGATACCAGTGTTAAATTTCCGCTGTTTTCTATCCTTCTTGGGTGGTAAGTAAAGGGGATGTGAAGACGGGCGTCTTTAAAATCCCGTGGCTGTCTTTTCTCATGCAACCGAGCAAGCTCCCTAGAAAGCTAAGAGGTTCCTCTCCGCAAAGAAATGCTGTGGTGGAGGAGTGGGTCAATCAAAGGCGGTGGCGCTCTATGAGGAATACCCTTAACTGAAAGAGATGACTGGAACTTGGGAGTTGTGAAAAGAAAGGTTCTAGTTGCTGCTGCGGGGGAGGAGAGGCCACCATGCTCTTTATTATGAGGTTGCACAGTCACTTATGGATATCGGCGCGCCAAATTCAGAAGATTCTGGAATAGGATTTTCAAGAAGGAAGCTTCCTTTCTGAGTTTCCTTTTCTCGTTTTAAGGAGTAATCCACCGACTTTCCTGAATTGGAGTCTTATCCATTTCCCCTGATTGCCAACAATCCTTTCTTTAGTTATGGGAGAAGGACCACAGTGCTCAGGTAGAGAAGGTTGCACTGGGCAAGAGGAAGGGGACATAGGCAGGACAAATGTAGGCGATTGGGTCTCAGAACTGTTTACCTTCCCAAGGAAATTACAATTTCCCAAAGGAAATATAGCGGATTACAACAAACCGTTTACCTACTGTATTTTGGTTTTGAGGCAGGTGGAAAATTTGGGGGAATGGGAGCAGGAGCAAATAATTCTTATGTTTGGTGAATCTAGGGTTTTGTTTTCTTGTTACCTTTGATGGAAGGCTTCCCTTACGTGGTATATCAGAAAAGGCAGCAAACTTGTAGTTTGGAAACGCACAGTTGCTGTGCATTTGAATTACAGGAATGGGAAGGAAACTCAGACCAGTCATAAACACACATTCATTTTCTAGAGTTCAAATATTTGCTGAGGGTTGAAAGGAGTCTTCTTCCTCTTCTCCTCCTTCTCCTTCCTTACCCTTCCCCTCCTCCTCCCCTCCCCCTTCTCCTCCTCCTCCTCCTCCTCCCCTCCTTCTCCTCCCCCTTCTCCTCCCCCTTCTTCTTCTTCTTCTTCTTCTTCTTCTTCTTCTTCTTCTTCTTCTTCTTCTTCTTCTTCTTCTTTTCTTCAAATCACCAGAATGCAATTCTGATGGACGCCCAAGTAATGTTGGGTTTTGGCAGCTGGGATCCATGGCAGAATAGATTCCAAGTTTCACACTATTTATTCTCTTGGTATCCAAAACTTTATGTTTTTTGCAAGATAGAAATTCCTGATAGAGAGCTTCCAGAACGCTGGTGGCAGGAAGAAATCTGGTAGAGGACTTAGAAAGCATAAAATTCTCATTTCTCTGTACAATCAGTCCACAACAGCCTTTATCCAGGATTTATAAGTTTCTGGAGGCAGGAGAGGAGCCACACTGACAAGGAGACTTTACATTAACCACTGGCTTTAACCTACTTTGACAAAATATGTATGGTTGCCACACTTTCTATTAATATGATGGGAAATTATTTACAACATAAAAATTTGAAATCTAACTTTCTCCAGTAATTTTGCTTCACATATTTAATGTAAATTATTTCATTTTTAATGTTTATTTATTTATTTTTCAGAGAGAGAGAGAGAGAGAGAGAGAGAGAGAGCTCAAGCAGAGGAGGGGCCGAGAGAGAGAGAGAGAGAGAGAGAGAGAGGTAGACACAGAATCTGAAACAGGCTGCAGGCTCTGAGCTGTCAGCACAGAGCCCCTTGCCAGCTCAAACCCATGGGGGATCATGAGTTGAGCCAGTTGGACCCTCAACCAACTGAGCCAACCAGGCGCCCGTTGCTTCACATATTTTATTTTATTTTTTTTCAATATATGAAATTTATTGTCAAATTGGTTTCCATACAGCACCCAGTGCTCATCCCAAAAGGTTCCCTCCTCAACATCCATCACCCACCCTCCCCTCCCTCCCACCCCCCATCAATCCTCAGTTTGTTCTCAGTTTTTAAGAGTCTCTTATGCTTTGGCTCTCTCCCACTCTAACCTCTTTTTTTTTTTTTCCTTCCCCTCCCCCATGGGTTTCTGTTAAGTTTCTCAGGATCCACATAAGAGTGAAACCATATGGTATCTTTCTCTGTATGGCTTATTTCACTTAGCATAACACTCTCCAGTTCCATCCATGTTGCTACAAAGGGCCATATTTCATTCTTTCTCATTGCCACGTAGTACTCCATTGTGTATATAAACCACAATTTCTTTATCCATTCATCAGTTGATGGACATTTAGGTTCTTCCCATAATTTGGCTATTGTTGAGAGTGCTGCTATAAACATTGGGGTACAAGTGGCCCTATGCATCAGTCCTCCTGTATCCCTTGGGTAAATTCCTAGCAGTGCTATTGCTGGGTCATAGGGTAAGTCTATTTTTAATTTTTGAGTAACCTCCACACTGTTTTCCAGAGTGGCTGCACCAATTTGCATTCCCACCAAAGTGCAAGAGGTTCCTATATCTCCACATCCTCTCCAGCATCTATAGTCTCCTGATTTGTTCATTTTCGCCACTCTGACAGGCGTGAGGTGATATCTGAGTGTGGTTTTGATTTGTATTTCCCTGATGAGGAGCGACGTTGAGCATCTTTTCATGTGCCTGTTGGCCATCCGGATGTCTTCTTTAGAGAAGTGTCTATTCATGTTTTCTGCCCATTTCTTCACTGGGTTATTTGTTTTTCGGGTGTGGAGTTTGGTGAGCTCTTTAAATTTTTTTTTTTAACGTTTTATTTATTTTTGAGACAGAGAGAGACAGAGCATGAACGGGGGAGGGGCAGAGAGAGAGGGAGACACAGAATCGGAAGCAGGCTCTAGGCTCTGAGCCATCAGCCCAGAGCCGGACGCGGGGCTCGAACTCATGGACCGTGAGATCGTGACCTGAGCTGAAGTCGGCCGCTTAACCGACTGAGCCACCCAGGCGCCCCTGGTGAGCTCTTTATAGATTTTGGATAGCCCTTTGTCCAATATGTCATTTGCAAATATCTTTTCCCATTCCGTTGGTTGCCTTTTAGTTTTGTTGGTTGTTTCCTTTGCTGTGCAGAAGCTTTTTATCTTCATAAGGTCCCAGTAATTCATTTTTGCTTTTAATTCCATTGCCTTTGGGGATGTGTCGAGTAAGAGATTGCTACGGCTGAGGTCAGAGAGGTCTTTTCCTGCTTTCTCCTCTGGGGTTTTGATGGTTTCCTGTCTCACATTCAGGTACTTTATCCATTTTGAGTTTATTTTTGTGAATGGTGTGAGAAAGTGGTCTAGTTTCAACCTTCTGCATGTTGCTGTCCAGTTCTCCCAGCACCATTTGTTAAAGAGACTTTTTTTCCATTGGATGTTCTTTCCTGCATTGTCAAAGATGAGTTGGCCATACGTTTGTGGGTCTAGTTCTGGGGTTTCTATTCTATTCCAGTGGTCTATGTGTCTGTTTTTGTGCCAAGACCATGCTGTCTTGATGATTACAGCTTTGTAGTAGAGGCTAAAGTCTGGGATTGTGATGCCTCCTGTTTTGGTCTTCTTCAAAATTACTTTGGTTATTCGGGGCCTTTTGTGGTTCCATATGAATCTTAGGATTGCTTGTTCTAGTTTCAAGAAGAATGCTGGTGCAATTTTGATTGGGATTGCATTGAATGTGTAGATAGTTTTGGGTAGTATTGACATTTTGACAATATTTATTCTTCCAATCCATGAGCAGGGAATGTCTTTCCATTTCTTTATATCTTCTTCAGTTTCCTTCATAAGCTTTCTATAGTTTTCAGCATACAGATCCTTTACATCTTTGGTTAGATTTATTCCTAGGTATTTTATGCTTCTTGGTGCAATTATGAATGGGATCAGTTTCTTTATTTGTCTTTCTGTTGCTTCATTATTAGTGTATAAGAATGCAACTGATTTCTGTACATTGATTTTGTATCCTGCAACTTTTCTAAATTCATGTATCAGTTCTATCAGACTTTTGGTGGAGTCTATTGGATTTTCCATGTATAATATCATGTCATCTGCAAAAAGTGAAAGCTTGACTTCATCTTTGCCAATTTTGATGCCTTTGATTTCCTTTTGTTGTCTGATTGCTGATGCTAGAACTTCCAACACTGTGTTAAACAACAGTGGTGAGAGTGGGCATCCCTGTCGTCTTCCTGATCCCAGGGAAAAAGCTCTCAGATTTTCCCCATTGAGGATGATGTTAGCTGTGGGCTTTTCATAAATGGCTTTTATGATCTTTAAGTATGTTCCTTCTAGCCTGACTTTCTCAAGGGTTTTTATTAAGAAATGGTGCTGAATTTTGTCAAAGGCCTTTTCTGCATCGATTGACAGGATCATATGGTTCTTATCTTTTCTTTTATTAATGTGATGTATCACGTTGATTGATTTGTGAATGTTGAACCAGCCCTGCATCCCAGGAATGAATCCCACTTGATCATGGTGAATAATTATTTTTATATGCCGTTGAATTCGATTTGCTAGTATCTTATTGAGAATTTTTCCATCCATATTCATCAGGGATATTGGCCTGTAGTTCTCTTTTTTTTTTTACTGGGTCTCTGTCTGGTTTGGGAATCAAAGTAATAGTGGCTTCATAGAATGAGTCTGGAAGTTTTCCTTCCCTTTCTATTTCTTGGAATAGCTTGAGAAGGATAGGTATTATCTCTGCTTTAAATGTCTGGTAGAACTCCCCTGGGAAGCCATCTGGTCCTGAACTCTTATTTGTTGGGAGATTTTTGATAACCGATTCAATTTCCTCGCTGGTTATGGGTCTGTTCAAGCTTTCTATTTCCTCCTGATTGAATTTTGGAAGAGTGTGGGTGTTTAGGAATTTTTCCATTTCTTCCAGGTTGTTCAATTTGTTGGCCTATAATTTTTCATAGTATTCCCTGATAATTGTTTGTATCTCTGAGGGATTGGTTGTAATAATTCCATTTTCATTCATGATTTTATCTATTTGGGTCATCTCCCGTTTCTTTTTCAGAAGCCTGGCTAGAGGTTTGTCAATTTTGTTTATTTTTTCAAAAAACCAACTCTTGGTTTCGTTAATCTGCTCTACCATTTTTTTAGATTCTATACTGTTTATTTCTGCTCTGATCTTTATTATTTCTCTTCTGCTGCTGGGTTTGGGGTGTATTTGCTGTTCTGCTTCTATTTCCTTTAGGTGTGCTGTTAGATTTTGTATTTGGGATTTTTCTTGTTTCTTGAGATAGGCCTGGATTGCAATGTAGTTTCCTCTCAGGACTGCCTTTGCTGTATCCCAAAGCGTCTGGATTGTTGTATTTTCATTTTCGTTTGTTTCCATATAATTTTTTAATTTCTTCTCTAATTGCCTGGTTGACCCACTCATTCTTTAGTAGGGTGTTCTGTAACCTCCATGCTTTTGGAGGTTTTCAAGACTTTTTTCCTGTGGTTGATTTCAAGCTTCATAGCACTGTGGTCTGAAAGTATGCATGGTATAATTTCAATTCTTGTATACTTATGAAGGGCTGTTTTGTGAACCAGTATATGATCTATCTTGGAGAATGTTCCATGTGCACTCGAGAAGAAAGTATATTCGGTTGCTTTGGGATGCAGAGTTCTAAATATATCTGTCAAGTCCATCTGATCCAATGTATCCTTCAGGGCCCTTGTTTCTTATTGACCGTGTGTCTAGATGATCTATCCATTTCTGGAAGTGGAGTGTTAAACTCCACTGCAATCACCACATTCTTATCAATAAGGTTGCTTATGTTTATGAGTAATTGTTTTATATATTTGGGGGCTTCAGTATTCGGTGCATAGACATTTATAACTGTTAGCTCTTCCTGATGGATAGACCCTGCATTTATTATATAATGTCCTTCTTCATCACTTGTTACAGCCTTTAATTTAAAGTCTAGTTTGTCTGATATAAGAATGGCTACTCCAGCTTTCTTTTGGCTTCCAGTAGCATGATAAATAGTTCTTCATCCCCTCACTCTCAATCTAAAGGTGTCCTCAGGTCTAAAATGAGTCTGTTGTAGACAGCAAATAGATGGGTCTTATTTTTTTTATCCATTCTGATACCCTATGTCTTTTGGTTGGCGCATTTAATCCATTTACATTCAGTGTTATTATCGAAAGATACGGGTTTAGAGTCATTGTGATGTCTGTATGTTTTATGCTTGTAGTGATGTCTCTGGTACTTTGTCTCACAGGATCCCCCTTAGGATCTCTTGTAGGGCTGGTTTAGTGGTGACGAATTACTTCAGTTTTTGTTTGTTTGGGAAGACCTTTATCTCTCCTTCTATTCTAAATGACAGACTTGCTGGATAAAGGATTCTCGGCTGCATATTTTTTCTGTTCATCACATTGAAGATCTCCTGCCAATCCTTTCTGGCCTGCCAAGTTTCAAAAGAGAGATCAGTCATGAGTCTTATAGGTCTCCCTTTATACGTTAGGGCACCTTTATCCTTTGTTGCTTTCAGAATTTTCTCTTTATCCTTGTATTTTGCCAGTTTCACTATGATATGTCGTGCAGAAGATCGATTCAAGTTACGTCTGAAGGGAGTTCTCTGTGCCTCTTGGATTTCAATGCCTTTTTCCTTCCCCAGTTCAGGGAAGTTCTCAGCTATTATTTCTTCACGTACCCCTTCAGCACCTTTCCCTCTCTCTTCCTCCTCTGGGATACCAATTATGCATATATTATTTCTTTTTAGTGTATCACTTAGTTCTCTAATTTTCCCCTCATACTCCTGGAATTTTTTTCTCTCTTTTTCTCAGTTTCCTCTTTTTCCATAATTTTATCTTCTAGTTCACCTATTCTCTCCTCTGCCTTTTCAATCCGAGCCGTGGACATTTCCATTTTGTTTTGCATCTCATTTAAAGCGTTTTTCAGCTTCTCCTGACTGTTCCTTAGTCCCTTGATCTCTGTAGCAAGAGATTCTCTGCTGTCCTCTATACTGTTTTCAAGCCCAGCGATTAATTTTATGACTATTATTCTAAATTCACTTTTTTGTTATGTTATTTAAATCCTTTTTGATCAGTTCCTTAGCTGTTGTTATTTCCTGGAGATTCTTTTGAGGGGATTTCTTCCATTTGGTCATTTTGGATAGTCCCTGGAGTGGTGAGGACCTGCAGGGCACTTCCCCTGTGCTGTGGTGTATAACTGCAGTTGGTGGGCGGGGCCGCCGTCAGACCTGATGTCTGCCCCCAGCCCACCACTGGGGCCACAGTCAGACTGGTGTGTGCCTTCTCTTCCCCTCTCCTAGGGGCTGGATTCACTGTGGGGTGGCGTGGCCCGTCTGGGCTACTTGCACATTGCCAGGCTTGTGGTACTGGGGATCTGGTGTATTAGCTGGGGTGGGTATGCAAGGCGCATGGGGGCAGGAGGGGCAGGCTTAGCTCGCTTCTCCTTAGGTGATCCACTTCACGAGGGGCCCTGTGGCAGCGGGAGGGAGTCAGACCCTCTGCCGGAGGGGTGGCTCTGCAGTAGCACAGAAACACAGCATTGGTTGTTTGCGTGGAGCAAGCAAGTTCCCTGGAAGGAACTGGTTCCCTTTGGGATTTTGGCTGGGGGGTGGATGAGGGCGATGGCGCTGGCTAGCGCCTTTGTTCCCCGCCAAACTGAGCTCTGTCGTCCGGGAGCTCAGCAACTCTCCCTCCCTTTGTCCTCCAGCCTTCCCGCTTTCCGAGCAGAGCTGTTAACTTATGACCTCCCAGATGCTAAGCCCCGCTTGCTTTAGGAACACACTCCGTCCGGCCCCTCCGCTTTTGCAAGCCAGACTTGGGGGCTCTGCTTGGCAGGCGGGCCGCCCCTCAGCCCCTGCTCCCTCCCGCCAGTCCGTGGAGCGCACACCGCCTTGCCGCCCTTCCTACCCTCTTCCGTGGGCCTCTTGTCTGCGCTTGGCTCCGGAGACTCCGTTCTGCTAATCCTCTGGGTGTTTTCTGGGTTATTTAGGCAGGTGTAGGTGGAATCTAAGTGATCAGCAGGATGCGTGGTGATCCCAGCGTCCTCCTATGCCGCCATCTCGGTGTGCAAAAAACTTGCTTCACATATTTTAAAGGAAGTATCATCTGATTATTTATTCACCAAATAATCCACAAACATTAATTAGTCACCTACTGTGCCAAACAATGTACTAGGCACCAGAAATACAAAAGAGAATATGAAAAAGTGGCTTGATGCCTCTGTGAGCCAGGAGACTCTTACAAATGCATGATACAATGTGATGAATGTTTGCATTGAACATAATGGAGGAAAAGATTAATTTTGCTAAGAGATTGAGAAAAGATTCATAAAGAAGGTGTTTCTCTGGCTTTGAAAAATAAACATTCCAAGGCAATGGCTAGCCAGGAAGCAGAGTTGGAAGAGCTTCACACAGACTAAGTAAGGAAAGGTGTGAAGGTCCTGATGCCCCACTGTGGAGTTTAGAAGTGTGCATCTATTTTGTGGACACAGACCACTTTTAAAGATATTTTTTTTTCAATCAGATATGTTAAAAAGAAAACAGGATGAGAAAATTGGGTAGTGGTGGCACACAATAGAAACATTCTTGTTGTTTGCCTTTAAATGAATGTTCGAATAAATTAATGCATGTGGAAAAAGAGTGGAAGCAAATAATTTAAAAATATACTGCAACATCCAGGAAAGAGGGTGAATTAATGAAGAAAGCCTGAAGTATAACTAAGAAAGAAACAAATGCTAATTTGGATGGGAAAATTTATCTTTAGTCATAATCATCTATACACTGCATCTTTATACTCATCTTCTTCTCCTAGGCTTCCAAATTTCCTATCTTCAATCATCAGAGTAAACTTCTTGAGCCGCTTGCAAGCACACTTATGTTCACCGTACTCCATTTTCCACACACCCCTCTGCATCATCTCTCCCATCCTTACCCACTTCAGCTTTCTCTCTACCCACAATTAGTCCCTTAATCTTGGCTTTTTCCTCCCTTTAGGCCCAACAAACACCTCTATCTCTATTCTATTTCCTTTGCTTGTCAGTCTTCCCTCCCTGTTTATTCTCTACTTTATCTACTTAGGTTATTTCTCTATTTATCCCCATTTTATTTCCTCCTTCCCACTAGCTACTTTGGACTCTCTTCCCTTTCCCCTTCAGTGACATCAAAGCTAACAAAAACAAAACAAAACAAAACAAGAAAAGGAGCATCTACTTCAAACTCAGATTTGCAACATTTTTCTCACCAAGATTTCTTGCTGTGTCTTTTGCTTTTTTATTTCAAACACAATTTATGATGGGATTCCTTAGGTTTTTTTTTTTTTTTTTTTTTTTTTTTTTTTTTTTTTTTTTTTTTTTTTTTTACTATGCCTGAAAATGTCTGTTATCTTTTGGTTACAAGTAGGGAATCAAATATTGTACATTGGGAAATGTTTCCAAGTTTTCTGATCTCATTACACTTTTCTAAAACTATTTCTCTGCATCCCATCCTTTCTCTCATGTGTTCTTTTCTCATTCTTCTTATGTTTTCAGTAAACATTTCTTTAATATTTTCATTTCCCTCTCCTTTTTGCTTTGTGGATTTGTCATAGTGGCTCAAATTTATATATTTTGAAAGGTGTTCCCCTTAAACAAACCCTCCCCCCCACACACAGAATTTTAAGGCCTTTGTCGAAGCATGTTCATACCAACATATACAGTTACCATGCCAATTTTCGGAGGCACAGGACTCCTTGTTTCTTTACTACATTCTTAGAAAGTTATTTTTGTGTGTGTGGAAAAAGGACAATTCTTAGGTCATCCATATCTCCGCATGTAGTAGGGTTGGCTGAAACTTTACTGGGAATTGAGGAGGGAAAAAAGAGTATACCATAAAAGTAAATGATGCATTTTTTCATCGATGACATATGTAACCTTTACCTGTGGGGAAAATGAAATATATAAGTACATTTAATTAGATCTATTTTATATTATAAAATTTGAAATTACATGTCTTTGTATGAGCAGAGTTCTATTATCTAAAGACTTTATTGCTCTTTCACTATCCAGAATGAATAAAACTAGGTAAGATGCCTTGATATTCCATACTAGCTTGTGATGTGCAAAATAATCTTATCCTACTTGAAATGGTGTTATTTTTCAATGGAATCATGAAGGCATCATCCCTAACATGTTGTTATCTTTTGTTAGGAGAAAACCTCAAATGATTTATATGCCATGGTATCTCAAGATTCAGGTCCTATGCAAGATTTATGCCCTGTACCCTGTTTAATTGTAAAACACAGGTTTATTAAGTGGGTAAAGCTATTTTAGGGTGATAAGTGTCTTTTGAGATTTGGTTACATCTGTGGAAAGACTGCATTTTCATTATCAAACATTAAAATTTGGATAAATAATCTTTCAGTTAAGATTTTCAAATTAGAAAAGTGACTTGGCAGAAATCATAAATGCTTCTTTTATCTTTTACACTTTAAAAATCCTCAAATGATCAAGGAGTTAAATTGTCTTTTTAATTGTCTTTAATGTGTTAAGCATGAAATAAATATAGTAGATTTTGAAAGTCAGAATGACAATGGCTATAGCTATCATTTTCAGCCCAGATCTGAAAAAAAATGACTGTTTTCTACCTAATTTCAACTCAAATGTATAGAATTGGGAAGACAAAAAATGGAAAGGAAAAAAGAAAAAAGAAACTAAATCCTCAGAGATAATTTTTCTTTCTTTGATAAAAACTATTTTAATTAATATACCATTTAGCATGACAATAAAAGTAATTTATTGATGAATTCTAATTAAACTATATGAAAATTAATTTCTTTTTTAAATCTTTAAGTCATTAGAATACAAGTTCAGATTCATACTGATTTTACACTTCATTTACTGTCATATGTAATGAAAACAAAACATTACGTTTTCTGCCATATATATATGTACTATATATATGTAGTCTCAAAACATTTTGAGTAAAAAAAAGGAGGAATGGTTATACCTATTGTTTTCAGTGGGAAAATTGAAGATCAGACAAATAAAACCAAATAGCCTTTCCAGATGGTAAGAGGGGAAGCTTATACAGGATTGTTGGTTTTCAGTCTCCAAACCAGGGCTTTTCCCAGGTTCCCACCATGACTATCATTTCTTTGAGTATATTTTCTCAAATTTCTCCATGTAAAAGTAAGCACAAAATGTGTCTTGGATTAAGAAATAAAAATCTCAGAGACAAGTATATGCAAGTATATTTAAATAAGTCTATCAATTAACTGGCTACTTGTGCCATATTTTCCTCTTATTTAGAATCTGTGTGCACTAACCTTATAAAAATTATATGCTAAAATAGCAAGATTATTGAAATTTAACAGTGCACACTCACAGAAACATATATACTTCCTCTATTTTATTTACAGGAAGAATTCAAATTATGACTTATCATAATGACACTCCATAAAGTTTAAGTTTACTTAATATGACAAGTATTTTGTGTTATAGCCTAATTCAGCTTTTAGGACATCTATATTTTTATATAGGATTTATTTTAGGGAATATTTTTCAATGATTTTTAAGTAGTGGGTTTCTTCTGACATGCCATTTGTGAAGCAGCATGTCTTTGGGAATCAATTGTATATAGGTTTGAATCATATCAAACAAAAGGACATTAAGCTTCCAATATGCAAATCATTGTTTAGTATCTTCAGGGTTATAAACTCCTTTATCCCATGGTTTTTGGTACTGGAAGTGAGAGCAGCAGTTTTATTTAAACTGTGTGAATACAAAGTATTTTATGGTTCATATTTTATTAGCATCTAAAGAGTGATCTTGGGCAAATAATTTAATCTCCCTGGAGTACAGTTTTCCCAAAAGTAAAATCAAGAAACTGTAAATTATTTCTAGTCCATTTGCAATGGAAGAAAGTTATATGATGTTTTACAAAAATCAGTAGTCATATAAAGCATTCTTTCTTTGTCCAGTGGTACTGCAGGTATTACCAGTTTCGCTGCATTGATCCATTAACCATTAATAACTAAAAAAGTATTGCTTGCCCACATTATATTACTTTAGATGTGGGGGTTTGACTGAGTTGTGAAGGGTGGCCATTAAGGAAATTTAAGGTAGTATCTGCTTTGAGAAGCTTATATTCTGACTGGGCAAAAACAACGAACAACAAAAATAATGAAGTAATATATAATCACATCAAATTAAATTCAACATACATTAAGTGCCAGGTGGCACATTACAGTATAGACAGTATAGTCCAGGTTTTATAACCTGGAAGTAGAGGGGACAGAAACGTTATTTGGTCCAACTCCTTCATTTTACAGTAAGAAAACTAAGGGTAGAGGAATTCATGTAAGGCGTTGGGTGAAAGTGTTAGTTAATATACCCCACAACCTTACCTGTTCCCTACTTTGTTTGAATGCAATAATAATTTTGTACCTTATCACAAGTTAAATATATCCAAGACTTGTTTGTTTCTTTATGGCTTTATTAGGCTTAACAGTTTCCCAATTTGACTCAGACATGGGAAATACTGCTTCCCACATTTTGTTTTGAGTTTAAATATTAAAAATGTCTGTATTGTGCATATTATGTTATAAAACATGCAAAATGAAGTTTTGACATGAAGGCTAAGTAAATAAAGTATCAAGGCATTAAAGTATATAGATATTTTAGCTCTTTAAAAATGACTTGAGGAGCGCCTGGGCGGCTCAGTCAATTAAGCCTCTTACTTTGTCTCAGGTCATGATCTCACAGGTTCATGAGTTCCAGCCCCTCATTGGGTTCTGTGCTGACAGCTCAGAGCTTGGAGCGTGTTTCGGATTCTGTGTCTCCCTTTTTCTCTGCTCCTTCCCCGCTTGTATTCTGTCTCTATCTCTCAAAAATAATTAAACGTTAAAAAAAAAAAAGTCTTGAAAAACCCTTTTACTGGGGCACCTGGGTGGCTCAGAGGGTTAAGCATCCAACTTCGGCTCAGGTCATGATCTCACAGTTTGTGGGTTTGAGCCCCACATCAGGCTCTGTGCTGTCAGTTTGGAGCCTGTTTTGGATTTGTCTCCCTCGCTCCTCCCCTCCCCCACTAGTGCCCTGTCTCTCTCTCTTTCTCTCTCAAAAATAAATAAACATTGAAAATTTTTGAAAAAAAAATATCCATTTAATTAAAGTGGCAAGTAATATGCATTTCTTGAAGGATAGTTTTACCTTTATAAATACATATTTACCTAAATACTTAGGAGTACATTTCTCTGAAGGTTTAAATATAATTTGGGAAGGATTTTAACTTATGTCTGCTTGCTGCATGATCTTCTTGCCCATGCTGGGATATATGTCTGTAGGTTAGGGAATACAGGTCAGGTAAATTTAGTCTGGCAAAATATGCCAAAGCAAAGTTTTCCTTTCTTCCCTGAATAGCCTTAGATTGATATATATTACTTTGTGACAGAGGGAGAGGAATGGGATAAGAAAGGATATCAAGGGGCGAAGAACACGGTTAGGTGACAGGGTCTGTTTTTTCAGTTTACTGTGAAATATGCAACCTTTTTGAAACTGCCTAGGCTGGTTTCTCTCTCTAACTTCTAATATTATATATTTAGAATACTTTAACTGTTATTTGCTAATTTTCTGATAGTTTTACTTGGATCATGAAACCTCAAAAACATGTGAATATATTACAATTTTAAAACAGAAACTTAATATTGGGTAATAAACACACACCAACACACAGCAACAGGATAAAACTTTTACATGGAGCTTGTTCTATGGCCATGAGGCGGGATTTCCATTGTCTTTCTCTTTACATCAGGAAAAAAATTCCTTAGTTTAACACTGATAGTTTAGCCTTCAGTTGGGCTCCACAGGTATTTTTTCAATGTTTATTCATTTTCATTTTTGAGAGAGAGAGTGCAAGTGGGGGGGGGCGGCAAAGAGAGAAGAAGACAAAGGATTTGAAGTGGGCTGCACAGTGCCAGGTATGACTAGAGCTAATGGAACTGTGAGATCATGACATGAGCCAAGTTGGATGCCTAACCAACTGAGCCACCCTGGTGCTCCTTGGCTCTAGGATTCTTATAGCAACCTTTTTCTTACAACTTCTCTTCACCCATGAACTCCCTTTTAAGAAAATCTGTGAGGGGCCCCTGGGGGGCTCAGTCAGTTAAGGCTCCGACTTTGACTTCAGCTCAGGTCATGATCATACAGTTCGTGAGTTTGAGCCCCACATCAGGCTCTGCACTGACCCTTCGGAATCTGCTTGGGGTTCTCTCTCTCTCTCTCTCTCTCTCTCTCATTTTCTCTCTGTCCCTCCCCTGCTCGCACTCTGTCTCCCTCAAAATAAATAAATAAACTTAAAAGCACAAAAATCTGTGATATAAAGCAGTTTCAACATATGCTAGCCATTTTACAATGTGAGAGTGCAAAGCAGGACTATTTGAGGAAGAGAATTTGAATTGATTAAATATCATATGGCTTCTGAATGCCTTAGAATTGTATACAAGAGTAAATAAATATGGGAGTATAAGGTCAATGCTAAAAAAATAGCTGGTCACCTATAACAGAATCAAAGCACTTTAGAAAGAAATAGAGCCAATACACAATATCTAATCAATCACCATCATTGCTAATGACTTGTTATTTTCAACTCCAGTTTCTAAGAAGTTATATTCTATTCCGGTGTATCTCAAACTTTAATGTGCCTACCAAACATCTGGGAATATTGTTAAAATCAGATTTTGATACAGTAGAGTCTAGGTAGGGCTTGAAATTCTGCATTTATAAGAGGTATTCTGGGGATGTAGATGCTGCTGCCCTTGCCCTGAAATCACACTGAATAGCAGAAGGCTAATTCTTAGTCTGGAAAAAAAAAACATGAAAAAGTGAGTCAGCAAAGGTAACAGCTGTTTTGCAAAGGACAGAATTTTTTAAAGATTTTTTAAAAAAAATCAAATTATATACAATTATTGCTTTTGAATATTAAATTGATTTTAACTCTTGGGATAACTATATCAGTTGAAAGTAGCTCAGAAGAAAAAACAGTTGCTTATTCATTTTATAGTCAAATTTGTTTCACAAGCACTATATACATACATTTATAACATTTTAAAAAGAAAACCATTGACCACACAGTGTAGTCTACCAATTTTTTTTCTTCTCCAAATTTTAATTTATTTCGTTTTTTAAGATCTCCTTTTTTTAATTTATTTTTTTTATTTTAATTTTTTTTAATTTACATCCAAATTAGTTAGCATATGGTGCAACAATGATTTCAGGAGTAGATTCCTTAGTGCCCTTACCCATTTAGCCCATCCCCCCTCCAACAACCCCTCCAGTAACCCTCAGTTTGTTCTCCATATTTACAAGTCTCTTATGTTTTGTCCCCCACCCCACCCCAGGGGGTTTATATTATTTTTGTTTCCCTTCCCTTCTGTTGATCTGTTTTCTCTCTTAAACTCCTCATATGAGTGAAGTCATATGATCTTTGTCTTTCTCTGACTGACTAATTTCATTTAGCGTAATACCCTCCACTTCCATCCACGTAGTTGCAAATGGCAAGATTTCATTCTTTTTGATTGCCAAGTAATACTCCATTGTGTGTGTGTGTGTGTGTGTGTGTGTGTGTGTGTGTGTATATATATATATATATATATATATATATATATACCATATCTTCTTTATCCATTCATCAATTGATGGACATTTAGGCTCTTTCCATACTTGGGCTATTGTTGAGAGGGCTGCTATAAACATTGGGGTGCATGTGTCCCTTCGAAACAGC
This sequence comes from Leopardus geoffroyi, assembly GCF_018350155.1. NCBI lineage: Eukaryota > Metazoa > Chordata > Mammalia > Carnivora > Felidae > Leopardus > Leopardus geoffroyi. The sequence continues at coordinate 74,853,359 of NC_059343.1, forward strand.
ACACCTGTATCCCTTGGATAAATGCCTAGTAGTGCAACTGCTTGGTCGTAGGGTAGTTCTATTTTTAGTTTTTTGAGGAACCTCCATACTGTTTTCCAGAGTGGCTGTAACCAGCTTGCATTCCCACCAACAATGCAAAAGAGATCCTCTTTCTCCACATCCTTGCCAACATCTGTTGTTGCCTGAGTTGTTAATGTTAACCATTCTGCTTAGCATAACACTCTCCAGTTCCATACACATTGCTACAAAAGGCCATATTTCATTTTTCTCATTGCCATTTAGTATTCCATTGTGTATATAAACCACAATTTCTTTATCCATTCATCAGTTGCTGGACATTTGAGTGTTATGCTAAGTGAAATAAGTCATACAGAGAAAGACAGATACCATATGTTTTCACTCTTATGTGGATCCTAAGAAACTTAACAGAAGACCATGGGGGAGGAGAAGGAAAAAAAAAGTTTAGATAAGGAGGGAGCCAAAATATAAGAGACTTTTAAAAACTGAGAACAAACTGAGGGTCGATGGGTGGGAGGGAGGGGTGGGTAGGTTATGGGTATTTAGGAGGGCACCTGTTGGGATGAGCACTGGGTGTTGTATGGAAACCAATTTGACAATGAATTTCATATTAAAAAAATAAATTAGAAAAATTCAACTCACCTCTAAAAAAATGTTAGCCATTCTGACAGGTGTGAGGTGGTATCTCATTGTGGTTTTGATTTGTCTTTCCCTGATGATGAGTGAAGCTGAGCATTTTTTCATTGGCCATCTAGATGTCTTCTTTGGGGAAGTGTCTATTCATGTATTTTGCCCATTTCTTCTCTGGATTCTTTGTTTTTTTGGGTGTTGAGTTTGATAAGTTCTTTATAGATTTTGGATACTAACCCTTTATCTGATATGTCATTTGCAATATCTTCTCCCATTCTGCCACTTGCCTGTTAGTTTTGCTGATTGTTTCCTTAGCTGGGTGGAAGCTTTTTATTTTGATGAGGTCCCAATAATTCATTTTTGCTTTTGTTTCCTTTGCCTCTGGAGACCTGTTGAGTAACAAGTTGCTGCAGCCAAGATCAAAGAGGTTTTTGCCTGCTTTCTCCTCGAGGATTTTGATGGCTTCCTGTCTTACATTGAGGTCTTTCATCCGTTATTAGTTTATTTTGTGGATGGTGTAAGAAAGTGGTCCAGGTTCATTCTTTTTCATGTCGCTGTCCAGTTTTCCCAGCAACACTTGTTGAAGAGACTGTCTTTATTCCATTGGATATTCTTTCCTGCTTTGTCAAAGATTAGTGGTCCATACGTTTGTGGGTCCATTTCCAGGTCCTCTATTCTGATCCATTGATCTGAGTGTCTGTTCTTGTGCCAGTACCATACTGTCTTGATGATTACAACTTTTTAGTATAGCGTGAAGTCTGGGATTGTGATGCCTCCTGCTTTGGTTTTCTTTTTCAAGATTGATTTGGCTATTCGGGGTCTTTTCTGGTTCCATACAAATTTTAGGATTATTTGTTCAAGCTCTATGAAGAATGCTGGTGTTATTTTGATAGGGATTTCATTGAATATGTAGATTGCTTTGGGTAGTATCAACATTTTAACAATATTTGTTCTTTCTATCCAGGAGCATGGAATCTTTTTCCATTTTTTTGTGTCTTCTTCGATTACTTTCATAAGCTTTCTATAGTTTTCAGTGTGTAGATTTTTCACCTCTTTGGTTAGATTCATTCCTAGTTATTTTATGGTTTTTGGTGCAATTCTAAATGGGATCGATTCCTTGATTCCTCTTTCTGTTGCTTCACTGTTGGTGTCTAGAAATGCTACCGATTTCTCTGCATTGATTTTATATCCTGCAACTTTGCTGAATTCATGGATCAGTCCTAGCAGTTTTTTGGTGGAATCATTAGGGTTTTCCATATAGAGTGTCATGTCATCTGCAAAGAGTGAAAATTTGACCTCCTCCTGGCCGATTTGGATGCCTTTTCTTTCTTTGTGTTGTCTGATTGCAGACGCTAAGACTTCCAATACTATGTTGAATAACAGTGGCAAGAGGGGACATCCCTGTCTTGTTCCTTCGGGGGAAAGGTCTCAGTTTTTCCCCATTGAGGATGATATTTGTGTTCAGTCATTCACATATGGCTTTTGTGATCTTGAGGTATGCTCCTTCTATCCCTACTTTATGGAGGGTTTTTACCAAGAATAGATGCTGTATTTTGTCACATGCTTTCTCTACATCTACTGAGAGGATCATATGGTTCTTGTCCTTTCTTTTATTGATGTGGTGATTCACGTTAATTGTTTTGCAGATATGGATTCAGCCATGAATCCCAGGTGTAAATCCCACTTGGTCCTGGTGAATAATATTTTAATGTATTGTTGGATCCAGTTGACTAATATCTTGTTGAGGTTTTTGCATCCATATTCATCAGGGGAATTGGTCTATAGTCAGGCTTTAGTGGGGTCTCTGTCTGGTTTTGGAATCAAGTTAATGCTGGCTTCATAGAAAGTTTGGAAGTTTTCTTTCCATTTCTATTTTTTGGAACAGCTTCAAGAGAATAGGTGTTAACTCTTCCTTAAATGTTTGGTAGAATTCCCCTGGAAAGCCATCTGGCCCTGGACTCTTGTTTTTTGGGAGATTTTTGATTACTAATTCGATTTCCTTACTGGTTATGCATCTGCTCAAATTTTCTATTTCTTTCTGTTTCAATTTTGGTGATGTATATGTTCTAGGAATTTGTCCATTTCTTCCAGATTGCCCATTTTATTGGCGTACATTGCTCATAATACTCTCTTATTGTTTTTTATTTCTGCTGTGTTGGTTGTGATCTCTCCTCTTTCATTCCTGATTTTATTGATTTGGGTCCTTTCCATTTTCTTTTTGATCAAACTGGCTAGTGGTTTATCAATTTTCTTAATTCTTTCAAGGAACCAGCTTCTGCTTTCATTGATATGTTCGACTTTTTTTTTTTTTTTTTTTTTTTTTTTTTGGTTTTGATAGCACTAATTTCTGCTCTAGTCTTTATTATTTCCTGTCTTCTGCTGGTTTGGGGTTTTATTTGCTGTTCTTTTTCCAGCTTTTTAAGGCATTAAGTTAGGTTGTGTATCTGAGATCTTTCTTCCTTCTTTAGGAAGGCCTGGATTGCTATATACTTTCCTCTTATGACCTCCTTTGCTGCATCCCAGAGGTTTTGAGTTGTGGTGTTATCATTTTCATTGGCTTCCATGTACTTTTTAATTTCCTATTTAACTTCTTGGTTAGCCCATTCATTCTTTAGTAGGATGTTCTTCAGTCTCCAAGTATTTGTTACCTTTACAAATTTTTCTTGTGGCTGATTTCCAGTTTCATAGTGTTGTGGTCTAAAAATATGCATGGTATGATCTCAATCTTTTTGTAACTGCTGAGGGCTCATTTGTGTCCCAGTATGTGGTCTATTCTAGAGAATGTTCCATGTGCACTGGAGAAGAATGTGTATTCTGCTGCTTTAGATGAAATGTTCTGAATATATCTGTTAAGTGGATCTGGTCCAGTGTGTCATTCAAAGTCATTGTTTCCTTGTTGATTTTTTGATTAGATGATCTGTCCATTGCTGTGAGTGGGGTGTTGAAGTCTCCTACTATTATGGTATTACTGTCAATGAGTTTCTTTATGTTTGTGATTAATTGATTTATATATTTGGATGCTTGCACATTGGGTATATAAATGTTTATAGTTGTTAGGTCTTCTTGGTGGATGGAACCCTTGATTATGATATAATGCCCTTCTGCATCTCTTGATACAGTCTTTATTTTAAAGTCTAGATTGTCTGATATAAGTATGGCTATTCTGGCTTTCCTTTGTTGACCATTAGCATGATAGATGGTTCGCCATCACCTTACTTTCAATCTGAAGGTGTGTTTAGGTCTAAAGTGGGTCTCTTGTAAACAGCATATAGATGGATCTTGTCTTATTATCCGTTCTGTTACCCTATGTCTTTTGATTGGAGCATTGAGTCCATTGATGTTTAGAGTGAGTACTGAAAGATATGAATTTATTGCCATTATGATGCTTGTAGAGTTGGTGTTTCTGGTGGTGTTCTCTGGTCCTTTGTCATCTTTGTTGCTTTTGGTATGTATGTATGTATGTGTGTATGTATTTATTTTTTATATTTTCATCTTTTCTCCCATCAGAGAGTCCCTCTTAAAATTTCTGGCGGGGCTGGTTTAGTGGTCACAAACTTCTTTAATTTTTGTTTGTCTGGGAAACTTTTCATCTTTCCTTTAATTTGAATGACAGCCTTGCTGGGTAAAGAATTCTTGGCTGCATGTTTTTCTGATTCAGCACACTGAATACATCTTGCCACTCCTTCCTGGCCTGCCAAGTTTCTGTGGATAGGTCTGTTGCAAACCTGATCTGTCTTCCCTTGTAAGTTAGGGACTTTTTTTCCCTTGCTGCTTTTATGATTCTCTCCTTGGCTGAGTATTTTGTGAATTTGACTATGATATGCCTTATTGATGGTTGGTTTTGGTTGAATCTGATGGGGGTCTTCTGTGCTAACTGGATTTTGATGTCTGTGTCTTTCCCCAGGTTAGGCAACTTTTCCACTATGATTTGCTCACATAACCCTTCTACCCCTATTTCTTACTCTTCCTCTTCTGGGACCCCTATGATTCTGATGTTGTTCCTTTTTAATGGGTCACTGATTTCTCTAATTCTTAAATTGTGCTCTTTTGCCTTAATCTCCCTCTTTTTTTCTGCTTCATTTTTCTCCATTAGTTTGTCCTCTATATCACTGATTCTCTTTCTGCCTCATCCATCCTTGCAGCCATGGCATCCATCTATGACTGCAGCTCAGTTATGACATTTTTTTATTTCATCCTGACTAGTTTTTACTTCTTTTATCTCTGCAGAAAGGAATTTTAGTCTATTTTTTACTCCAGCTAATATTCTTATTATCATGATTCTAAATTCTGGTTCAGACATCTTGCTTGTGTCTGTGTCAGTTATATACCTGGATGTCATTTATTCCTGCTCTTTCTTTTGGGGTAAATTACTTTGTTTCATTATTTTGAGGGGAGAAAAGGAATTGATGTGGCAGAAAAATTAAAATTAAAAAATAAAATTAAACCAACCAAAATTAAAAAATTAAACACACATAAACGCACACACACACACAATTGAGTAAATGATGCTAGATCCTAGGTGTGTTTGGTCTGGGTATTGAAAGTGGTTTGATAGATTAGAGAAAAGAAGGGGGGAAAATGAAATCGTTTGAGAACTTGGAAAAGTGAATACACTGGAGTAGACTAAAATTAAATAATAGAAGTAAAATAGAATTTGAGAAAATTTACACAAAAGCAAAGAATATAGTAGCAAAATTAAAGAAAATATTTTTACTAAAAATTAAAAATAAAAATGATTTTTTTCTCTCTCTGTATTCAAGAAAAAGAAAAGAAAGGAAAAAGAGAAAAAAGAAAAGAAAAAAAAAGAAAATCATTTGAAAATTTGAAAAAGTGAATACACTGTAGTAGACTAAAATAAAATGATGGAAGTAAACTAGAATTTGAAAAATTTTACATAAAAGTAAAAAATATAGTACAAAAAATTAAAGAAAATATTTTTAATAAGAATTGAAAATAGGGGCGCCTGGGTGGCTCAGTAGGTTGGACGACCAACTTTGGCTCAGGTCATGATCTCACAGTTTGTGAGTTCGAGCCCTGCATCGGGCTCTGTGCTGACAGCTCAGAGCCTGGAGCCTATTCAGATTCTGTGTCTCCCCCTCTCTCTGCCCCTCTCCTGTTTATGCTCTGTGTCTCTCTCTGTCTCTCAATACATAATAAACGTTAAAAAAATAAAAAAAAAGAATTGAAAATAAAAATGAATTTTTTCTTTCTGTATTCAAGAAAAAGAAAAGAAACAAAAAAGAAAAAATAGAAAAAAAGGAAATAGTTTGAAAATTTGAAATAGTGAATACACTGAAGTAGATAGACTAAAATAAAATGATGGATGTAATATAGAATTTGAAAAAAATTACACAAAAGTAAAAAAATATAATAAAAACATTAAAGAAAAAAATTTTTAATAAATACTGAAAATAAAAATGAATGTTTTCTTTCTGTATACAAGAAAAATAAAAGAAGTGAAAAAGGGAAATAAAAAGAAATAAAAATGATTAGATGGACCTGGTAACAGATTGAAACACGACTGAAATTACTTCGTTTTCCCCAAGAAGTCAGGCTATGAAGAGCTTTATTGTCCGTAAACTAAGCAGGAGGTGAGACTTGTGTTCTTGAAGAGGGAGGTTGGCCTAGTTGGGTGGGTCTTAGTGTAATGGCTCCGTTATCCACTAGATGGTGCTGCTAGCCTACTGCAGTAAATTGTTGTGGCACTCTTAGGTGCCTATAAACATGCACGGGAGCAGTGAAAATGGCGTCACCCAGCTACCCAGTATCGGAACTCTGTTCTCCCAGATCAGCAATCGCACACATGTCCTCTTTCTTCAGCTTTCATCCACTCCCAGCTTTTTCACTGTCCATGGCCAAACCCCAGGCAGTACCTCTCTCCTGAGTTTTGTCTCAGATGTGGCTGTTTTTTTCTGGCCCCTTACTTCGAAGGACTGTGGCTTTGACCCATTCTGCCCCTCTGCAGGAGCGTCTCACCAAGCAATGGCTGAACAATGGCCAAATGTCAGCTGCTCCCAGGAATGCTTGCTGGACCCTGCTGCTGCCAGTGCCCCGATACTGCGGCCAGGTTCCAGTCCACCCCAGAAAAAGTTCAGGAGATAGTGTAGCAGCAGCATTTCAGGGATTATGGAAAATTACAACACACATCTGGCACCAGGCTTCACCCTTAATGACCTTGTTCCAGCACCAGCAAATGCGGCCATTTTCTGGGGTTGGCTGGGACCAGGTGACTTCAACAGTCTCTACCAAATGTCCTTCCAGCAATGGAACCGCTTTTCCCCATGTGTTGCAAGAACCTCCCAGACCCCACTCTACCCGTGGAGATTCGCCCTTCCCACCAGAGCACTGCCAGGTTTTGAGCTGCGGAGTTGCAGACTCTGCGCACCCCCCCACCCCCGTTTTTACAGTCTTAATAGAATTTAAACCCTCTCCTTTCTCCTTTCTCCCTTTTTAGTTTAGTCCCTGCAGCTGTTTCTAATTTTCCACTTTCTTTCCAGGTGCTTTTGGTGAGGGGTGCTTTTCCTGTATTCTCCACCCCTCCCCACCACTCCCTCCCCATCTCCATCCTCTCTCTGCCTGCAAAAGTGTCTCTCTGCCTGCCGTGGCTTCTTGCTCCCCAAGTTCACCTCTCCTTGCCATGTACCTGTTGAATTCTGTGGTTCAGGTTGTGTAGATTGTTGTGTTAATCCTCAAATCAGTCTTCTAGGTGTGCAGGATGGTTTAGTGTTGGTCTGGCTATACTTCATGGATGGGAGACATACAAAAAGCTTCCATGCTGTTTTGCCATCTTGGCTCCCTCCCCAGTCTACTGATATTTTTAAAGCTTTTTCCAAAGAGATCCAAAAATTCTGAGCAGTTTAATATAATAGATCCTTGATGATATTAGTTTGTGAAATACTGAATATGAACATATCAATTAATCATTCAGATTTCAGAATAAAATAACCAATTAAATTTTCATTTACCTAATTTGCAGACGTTTTTATTTTCTTTTTAGTGTCTGATTTTTTATTGTAAATCCATTTTAATAATTTATGCTTGACTTATGAGTTTAGAATGAATGCCAGATTCCATCTGTATTCATCACTTGCAGCCGATTTCCAATTTCAGGAAGTCATAAAGTATAAGGCATGAAATATTAGTCCAGCTCAATTGTCCATCTGACTGTTAGAACAGAAAAAAAAAAGATTTGGTCTGTGAAAAAATGCAAGTTGCCCTCATAAGGTTAGGAACCACGTTTGAATCTCCTTATTCAGCTATTTTACATCTTACATCAGTGAGTGGATCTAAACCTTTGCTGAACATCTTCATAATGAAAGCCTCCAGTGCGAAGTAGTACTTTTTTTTTTTAGTTTCATTGTATTTATTTAAATTCCAGTTAGTTAACATGCAATGTAATGTTAGTTTCAAGGAGTGTCTAATATTTTTAAGGGCATCAAAAACAATAGGAAAAGAGGCTTGGTAAGTGTTATTTTATATTTTCTCTCTCTCAAAACTTCCCTCAGACAGGAACAAATGGTAAATTAGGCACTGTGCTGCCTATTTTCTTCATACTAGATTTTTATCTTAACTACAGCAGAATAGTCATTTAGTCTAAGTGAACTTTGCATTAGTAATCATCTAGGAAATTCTTATAATTCCATTTGTTTGTGTGCAATTCATCTTCATATGGAGCTAGATTCAAATTAAAACAAACAACATTGAAAACAGCTATTGAAAAATGTCAAGTATAAGTGTTTAAACTTTGTTAGAAGGCACAGTGTGGTTCTGGCAGATTTAGGAAATCAACTGAATAAGTTGTCACTTTGAAACTAGGATTCACGTCTTAATTGTAGCATTGGGATTCATAATCCATTGCCTTCCCAATGAAACTATTAATCTTTTCTATGCTCTGACACTTTAATAGCAACATCAGAGCTTGTTTGATGTCAACTTGAGGATTCCAATGAAGTAAAGGGCCAATTGGAGTGAAGTATTTTTTGTAAGTGCTAAATGAACTTCGGTATCTGCCAAATTGCCTTGGATTTTTTATCCTTAACATTATTTAATCATGTTTAGCATAGACATCTGCCTGAGGAGGTATATATAGTAGCCAAATACATAAACACACACACACACACACACACACACACACACACACACATATATATATACACACACATATATATATGCATATATATTTTTTTGAGAGAGAAATTCCAAAATATACCAAAAAAAAAAAAGAAATACTGAAAACAGAAGCAAAAACCAGGTGAAAAATAACAGACCTCTTTAAATTTTATTTTCATAGAGGAGATAAAAACTCTGTACAAAGTAGAAATATCAGTTCTATTAAAATATGCTTTTTATGCCTTAAGACAGAATAAGAATAAATTGAGTCACTTTAAAAATAGCATTATAACTCAAAAATTAGGGAGCCTGGCTAACTCAATCCGTAGAGCATGCGAGTTTTTTTTTAAATTTTTTTTTCAACGTTTATTTATTTTTGGGACAGAGAGAGACAGAGCATGAATGGGGGAGGGGCAGAGAGAGAGGGAGACACAGAATCGGAAACAGGCTCCAGGCTCTGAGCCATCAGCCCAGAGCCTGACGCGGGGCTCGAACTCACAGACCGCGAGATCGTGACCTGGCTGAAGTCGGACGCTTAACCGACTGCGCCACCCAGGCGCCCCAGAGCATGCGAGTCTTGATCTGGGGGCCATGAGTTCAAGCTTCACGTTGGGTATAGAGTTTACATTTAAAAAATTAAGAAACACAAAAATTATATAAAATTGAATACAATGTAAAAAGACCATGTTTGGGTCATAACGACTGGAAGAAAAACATATGAGAAATTTCTTAGTCTAATCTAACAAGTGTTACAAATGTTAAAATATTAAACAAAATTCTGTCAATTAAAGTAATCAATTCTATCTAGATAATTTTAAGTCATTTCCCTATTTTCTTGTTTTAGGGGTAATATGAATACATCTTAATAGAATGAGATTTTTTAAGTATTGGAAATATTAAATAGAGGAAAACATTGTTTAACTGTACCAAATTTGAATCATAAATCATGTAAGTTCAATAAAGTTCTTAAAGAGATATCAGTGAAAATTGAACATGATTAGCCTGTAGATAATGCCATATAATGTACATGAAATGTTGAAGTGCTTATAATTGATAATAATATGAGAGGGTGACAAAAATTAGTGATAGTATTACTAAAGATATGGGTTAATTATATTAGAAAAAGTTTAGAATTCCAGATTAAGGTTGGGTTCCAGGATGAAGATAGACAACTCAAGTAAATACTATCATTCAAGGATGAAGATAGACAACTCAAGTAAATACTATCATTCAAAGAAATGGAAGGAACTGTGAGAATATAATGTTTAATATTTCCTTCGAAAATGTCATTACACTTTATATTTTCCTTACATCATACATTAACGATAGTAACTAAATCACCTAGGAACATGCTTTGGTGGTAACTGAAACAACTGAGTTTCTGAAGAAAAAACCAAACAATTAGAAAAACAATGTAAATTTATCATCAGTTTTTGCATTAAATCTAAAGAAATTACCCAAAATAGCATTCCTCAGTAAGTATAAAACGACCATACTGTTTTAACTATTTTAACTATATGAATGATTGCATTATAATTTCAAAATTTGTTTTCATTGCATTTTAGAGTATTACAAATTTTGTCTTATCAAAATCTCACAGAAGTCCTGTGTTAGGTACTAAACTGTTTTGACACATGGAAAGAGACACAGATCAGTCTTTTTCTTTTTTGTCCTTAAGACCACATTACCTATTAAGTCTCAGAGGCAGCAGTAGATCATTGTTCTTATTTTACCTGGGCCATCAGTCACTGTGTGTACTAAAATTTTAGGTCCAAATACAATTTTATATATATATATATATATATATATATATATATATATATATATATTATATATATATATATACACACACACACACTCTTTTTTAGGAGTTTTGAATTTGAATAAGAAATTTTTGGTGTGTACTTTAGCACATATGATAACATAAATATACAATGATACAATAATCATAGTGGGCTAAGAAATAAGGATGCAATCAAATTGAACAAGGAAGGAGTAGTAAGATGGATAAATCTCATAAGCCCTTTTAAATGAGGATTTGGTCCTAATATAAAATAGGCTCAGAAACCAGAGCCCAGTTCCAAAGATATTTCTTTATTTGTAAAGATAAAAATATTTGTGAGAATAGTTCTGGAAAGGGAATATTTGGGGGAAAAAAAGGAAAATTTATTAAAGCCAAAGCTTAGATATAGAAAGTTAAATAATAAACTAAGGTGTATTGCTCTGGCTATGTTCTGGCAATGCTTGCAGCCCAGAACTTTGGAAGGTTTCAGTTTTCTCATTTTATTTGAATTATATTCAAGCATTTCCATAAGATAGGTTTTTAGAACAGTAGTCAACCACGGGATGTGAATAGTTTTACCCCCTGGGAGGTCACACTTTGTTTTCCCTTGGAAGAACTAGATTATTAGAAGGTATTACACAAAAAATATCTTTCATAGTCAGAGAAGCAAATGTTGTTTAAGTTCTTTAATGAATCTCATGAGATAATTAGTAAAGAAAAGTATAAACGATGACACATTCTGCCAAATTGCCACTGAATATAAAAGAAAAATATTATCCTTATTTTAAAGTTTCCTTAAAAATACAGTTCTTCTACATGAAATTGATACTTGTTTGTGAATTTGTACTTGACAAAAGACTTACCATATAATAATCTAACACTCCAAACAAACCTATGAGTTATGTGGAGCAGACATTTTATCCCCTTACTCTTTCCTTTTTTCATTTTCCTTTTCCAAATGAAGAATCACACTAGTTCAGAATTAGCTAAATGGCTTTGCCTAAGGTCAAGTTAGTTAGGAGTGACTTTAAATTCCATGAGCCTTTCACTATATAGGTTGATTGGATCATAGATAGCAGATAATTTATCCTGGGAATTATGCAGGGATTTGACATTTTTAATAAAGGAAGAAAGAGAAAGAAGGCATTTTTTATACATGGAATTTAATTTATGGTTGACATTTCTCTGTAGAAAATAATGTAAATTGTGATGAGATATTCAGGTTTGAGGATACTAGCAATATGCTGAAGTAACTCATAATAGCAATGTTTTGATGAAAACACACTTAGTTTGTTTATTGTTGGGATTTATCTTCTCTTCTAATAAATGCCTCCAAACAGAGAGTGTAGGGCTCTTTCAGTGAAATACATGTTCGTAGACACTATGTAGTATCCTTGAATCTCTATTCAGTTTTTTTCTTTTTCAATTAGGAAGGTCATCCTTCAGGAGTTTTTGAATTCGTGCTGAACTTGCACTTTTTCTGAAGTAACTTAATAAAACACAAATACTATTTAAGTGTGTGAATTATGATTGATTACACCTACTTAATATTTGTTGTTTTCCAGAATGTTCCATTCTTTTTGAAGTGATTTGTTCAGTCCAGGTCACAAAAGCTAGTTAGTGACAGTCTGGAATAAAATTTAGGTCTCTCTAGCCAGTGTGCTTTTCACTATACCATACTGTCTTTTACCGTAGTAAAATAGCTTGTGCAAATAACACAAAATTAGATGTGTAATGATCATATAGGTTGAAATGTTCCAAAGTACTACAAGTAATTTTGATTAGATATTTATATATTAAATACCAAAGAAATGTGTATTAAATAGCAAAAAATCGTGACTTTTGGAACAAATTAAATATTTATTAACTCATTAACAAATTTCTGAATAAAACCTAAATGTTATAAGGCAATATTGTATATTTTAAGTAACTTACAATTTTTAATATTAGATATACCTTCTACATGAGGTTTTAAGTTTTAATTAAAATTTATTCAAATTTCACTAAAGAACTCTGCTATATTGTGACATAGATCTGTGTCTTAAATCTAAGATTTTTGTTTTGAAAAAATACTATAAGAACAGTTTTACAGTCATTAGCTTTAATGGCATGCCCCTGTTACTCAGGTCTCCAAAATACATTAATGTAAACTTTCAATGTTTCATAAACACTATAAATGATCCAATTTATGAAACTTTTGTTTTGCTTATTTATAGATAATTAAATATTTCTGTTTAATTTAAAGGTGTTTTCTTTCTTGCTAAAAATGTCTAACACTTCAGGTTTTTAATAGATTAATGGAATGGAGCTGCAAACTTCTGCTTAGAAAACATGCCTTCAAAGGGCATGTTGTTTTTCAAAATATAAATTAATGACGTTTGGTTAAATGGAAAGAAATACTCTAAAATCCAATGACATCACTTATATTTTGCTCTGGTTGTATTCATTTGAATGAAAGTTTATTTTACTTAAGATTATATCTTTTTATTTAAGGAGTTTTCATTATAAGCAGACAGCATTTTGTCTTCCGTAGTTATTGGTCTACAATTGTTTTTCATTTTTACCACAGCCATATATTTCTTCTGTACAGCATAAATTCTTAAATCTTTTTAAGAAATAATTTGCATGCCTTTAACCTGATTTCCAGATAAAATTCCTAAGGTTAGTTTTTTTTTCTTGTTAGTTTTGTTTTTATTATTATTTTTTTTAACATAGCTGTTTTGGAACTACTATACAGATAAATTTTGAAATGTTAGTTATATGGTAAAAAAGTCAACATAGAAGAATTTCTATTCAAAAGCTACTGAAGACAAACAGGTAAAATTGGAAGCTGTTAAATGACTAAAAGGGGACAAAATTTTTCAATAGCATTTTCTTAGCTGTCCATCTAGAAAAGACTTTTTACTTTTGACCGAAAAAAATCTAGAGTCAATTATTTAAACAAACACAATGGTTAAAATATAATTATAAAATACATAAAATATAAAATAAAAATAAAAATGCACATTTACCCACAATTACTGTATTAGTGCTGTAGAACACAATGCCTTGAGGAAACAAAAAAAAAACACCTCAGTTAAACTAAATATTAAGGTTTTTTTTCCTTCTAAACATCATAACTGTAGGAGAAATATTCAACCTATAATATCACCTGTCATTAACAATTCAGTTACAGCCGGGGAAATATGAACACATATACCTTACAGGTCTAATTTAAAACCTACACTTTCTCCTTTGATAATTCCATTTTTTGTTATAAATTATATAATCAGCTTAAGCAAATTTAAGTTATAGATGGTTTATGATCTTTCTCATCAAAGATTGTTGCATTATCATTTCATTTTGAAATTTGATGGGTTTGATCTAGAGGTATGAGCAATATTGATTTTTAATGGATTTGCTTGGACAGTCCCAAATTAAAATAATAGTTCTCAATTCTAGTCTCTGTTTAGAAATCTTGATACATAATGCTGGGATAAATACTAGAAGGATAAAATATTTCACAGCGTTAAACAACTAAATCATTAGCATTCTCTTGAACTACAAAGGGAGAAATTGAATTTAATTACAATCCATTTGCATAGTATCACATCTACTTGAATCAATCAATTATTTTAACTAATTTTTTTCAAATTAACTGATAGTTTTATTTTTACGTGGACATTACTCTCATTGTGTAAATAACTCAGTTTATATTTCTACTTCAGACAAATAAAGTACAGCAATTGCTTATACTTTATCATGTCCTTAGAGCTTATCAGCCAGGACAGAGACTTGTGAGTCAAGGACATTGATCAAGGATCAGTCAAATGTTAAAATATCTTCTCTTGGATTTTTTTTTAATAATTAAAATTATTATCATTCAATAATCATGCAGATACAGCACAAATATAGAACATAGATGAACATAAATGCCACTGCTTGGTAAGTACAAACAGGGAATCTTAGCAAGATAGAATTTTGCCTAAGTAGACTCTCATTCTAGTAGGTAAACATTGTGCATTTTTAAAAATTATAGTGATATCTTAAAATCTTTAAAAAATAGAACCACTTTTCTAAACTACAAATGTGCACACACACATACCTTTTAACATTTATGGTCCATAATGGCCTTCAAATTCGATGTAGACTAATATAAATTTATCTTTAACAGTGTTTAAAAAGTTGTATTTCGCTTACTAATATACAATGCCATTTTGCTATTTAAGAATTCTAGTGTTCATTAAAAAAACTGTTTTATGGAATTTAGGCTGTCTTCCAATATTAGGACATATTACAACCAGATAGAAATGGTGCTATTGAAATTCAGTTCTATTGGTATGCGTTTTACTCAGACATGGATTATTTCTTCTTCAGTATATATATGATATGTGAAATTATATAATAAAGCATAACTATTTATATATTGAAAACATTTTAAAAAATCAATATTTATGCCCAAAACTATATTTTCCTTATCATATATATCCATTAATACTGAATCAAACATTACTCTTTTCCAGAGACTTTGGTTAGCTTATTTATGACTTATTCCATATTTGTAATATTTTCCTGAACTATTTTCTTTTGAAAAAAATCTTTCATCCATGTGAATTTAAAATAGAAATTTTAGAAGAATAGAGTTTTGAACTAAATTCATGACCTCCTAGACACACAAATGTATCTTCTGATTGGTTTTAAAAAGTCATATCTGCAACCTAAATTTGCATTATTCTTCAGTTAAATAATTATAAATATAGGTTCATATCATAAGCATAAATAATAGTTCTGTTGAGTAAATGACTTCATTTCTACTGAAGCATTGTTCTAGGCTGACAAGAGTCAGTGTAAAATAGTCACTAAGAGACTGTGTATCATGAAGAGTCAAACACTTATGATTTACTATGAATTTATTCATAACTAGCCAAAGAGTTTCCTGGTTATAAAATTATAATTATAGCCATTGAATTTTTTTTCTGAGACACTACACAAATAAATCATGAGACATGAAAAAATGGGGTCATTCAGAAGAACAGAATTGAAAGATATAAAGCTTTAAATATTTTAAATGCTATACATTTGTATTCATAAATGATCACAAATGCTGAACAATGATATGGTCATAAATAAGTTTTTAAAATTAGGTGTTATGCATAACATTATATAGACAGGTTAAATTACATAACTAAGTTGTACATTTTTCTAAACATTGCTGTAAGTACATTTGTATCAGTATGATATATTTATATTATTCATATATTAGACCTTAGTATTTCTGGACAAGTATATGTGAATATATATGCCAATATATTCTTGCTTAGACAAATGGCAATATAATAAATTAGACACATGTTCCTAAATACAAACTTGAAATTATTATATATATTAACAAACTTGAAATTATCATATATACTAATCATGGAAATACAAACTAGATCTTTTAAGTTTTCATGTACATAAAATTTATTGCTCCCACAATAACAGCATGTTGACCTCTTAATAACAGGTACCACCACATTCCAGGTCAGAGAAAGTTGCCAAATTCACACAGTAGGGAGATTGACCCGATATCTCATTAGGGTTTTGGCCCAACGCTTTTCTACTTTCCATCCCTTATCCATTCCTTCTACTGTATTTTTTCCTTCTTTCATTGAATTTTCACTCCTTTCTTCAAAAAGTGACTTGCTGAAAGATTAAATATTTTACTACAAGTTATTCTGTTTTCTATTTCAGTTCTATGTAGATATGTGTATTATTACAAAAAAAAATAATGCTTAAAAATACTTTTATTATTGTTTTTAAAGTATCTTTTGTTTCCTAAAAATAAATGCAAAAGGTACAATTAGGATATTAGAGCAAATATTTGCCCTTTTGATTTATATATCTAAATGAGCCTGATTAAACATAAAAATCAGATTTTTTGAGCTTTTTGGTGGCTGAAATGTCGAGGCTCAGCTACCCAGAAATGGAGGGCTGCTTAAACCTTCTTGGCCTATTAGACAATGATATCATGGCTCTGTGAAACACCATCAACAACCGCCTGGTGCAGCCTGAGGACTGCCAAGATGCCATTCGTGCAATATTAATGTACAAAGTGTAGAAGAACTTTTGAGGCATAAGAAAGTCGACCGAGAAGTCATATTTAAGTACTTGGCGGCACAGGTGGTTATTAAACCTCCAGCTACTGAAAAATACAATCTTATTTAGCATGCACAGGATTACTGGAAAAGGCAATTACAGCTGAAATTGAAGGAAACACCAGAGCCAGTTAAGACAGAGGACATTAGACTCTTTTGACAGCAGGAAAAACAAGATAAAAAAGCTAAAAAAAAAATTATTTTCGTTGATTAGGAGAAGAATTCTGTCACTAGTTGTTTGAACTTCTTAGTTCTCAGAATCCTTTTCTGGGACCACCTCAAGATGAATGGGGGCCACAGCACTTCTGGCATGATGTCAAGCTTAGGTTTTATTACAACACCTCTGAACAAAATGTGATGTATTACTGTGGAGTGGAAATTGTAAGCCTTTGTCTGTTGTCACTAGTGAAAGAAGAGTATCTTTTTCTCAGTTCCAATCTAGATTCTTGTGTGCTTCTCCCCGTGGTCTAGTTATGGTTGGAGTTGCTGGGACTGTCCACCGAAGGAACACTTGTTTGGTCATTTTTGAACAAATTTTTGGACTCATACATTGCCCTTTTGTGGGAAATACTTAGAAAATCAAATTTATCAATATGAGAATTATTGGAGAGGGTTCTCTTGCTCCTGGAACATTAATGAAACCAGCTATTACATTCAAACCTAGTGATCTAGCGGCCTTGTATAACATAATTACTTCATGTGGTACCAGTGAAGTACGACTTGATGTAAGGCAGGCATTGGATAGTGGAACTGGAGACCAAGTTTTATGCAGTGGAGATGAGGCATTGTTGAACAAAAGAGAACTGAGTTTACCCAACCCTCTAAAGCATTGAGCACTGTAGGTCAGTGTAAAAAATACAGAAACTCTTCCAATACCACAGCAGTAATTTTTAAGTGATTTCAGATGGGAGGATTGACATATTTTAGTTGAAATATCTTTCTTGACTGCAGACTAATATATAATGTGAATACTTGCCTCTTCCTACCTGAGTTGCAGCAAATGTTCTGAAAGCTTAATGCAGGTCATCAAATAAGTCCCACTTTAGATGGTATAACTAATGGTGTGCCTTAGAAACTAGGTAATACTTTCATTTTACTTAATGAATATTCTAATATCTGTACTTTTCATGTGAGAGAGATTTAATGTAAACTCAGAAGTTATCAATTTAGAAAACTTGAGTAACATTCTCTTGCAAAAAGTCCAATAATTTATCAGGTAGTTAAAAATTTACTTTCCCTTTTTAAAATTTGAGGAACACTTTTCAAAAGTTATCTATAGTAGTCCAAGCTGATCTAAGCCTTCAGCTAACAGTTTTATAGAGCATTTATTGTAATACCACATAGAGGAAAGATACTGTTGAAATTTTTAAAAAGGTGTGCCCAGTTCTTTTACTGTTTTCCTCTTGCTTGATCTTGGAAGAGGTGACAAAAACACAAAACACACATACACAAGTTTATAACATGTGATATCTATTATATACATATATATACTCCCACATCATAAATTAAATTATTAGGATTTTTCACCCCTAAATTGTTAATACAAGGTTTGAGTTACAAGATTAAGTTGCCAGATTAATTACAGAGTTGCTTTAGAGTTTAAATTCTTCATCACCTGGAAACTATTTGCTGATCTTGGATTTAGGTAGTAATTTTAATTTACTAAAATGCCATATGGAAAAAAAATCAGCTGGAAATTTTTGTGATGATGTGCTGTATATGGTAAATTTTTACCTTTAACTCTTCTCACGATCACCTAGGGTAATAAATTTTGGAAGCAAGAGGAACAAACTCATCTTTTTTTTTAATGCCATGCCTTTATGAGGAGTACAAATTGCTATGTCTTAAAATAAAAACTTAATAAAGGAGGCAAATCCCTGGCCTGCTCTAAGAATAGTGTATTGTTTAGAGATAAAGCCAGGTTACAGTTTTCTCCTTTAAGTATAGAGTATCATCATAACATGTACTCAATAAATGATGCCTCCATGTTTGCTTTTATTTATTTATTTATTTTTTGATTGCTTTGGCTATTCAGGGTATTTTGTGGTTCCATACAAATCCTCAGATTGTTTGCTCTAGCTCTGTGAAAAATACTGATGCTTTTTTGGTAGGGATTGCATTAAATGTGTAGATTACCTTGGTTAGTATAGACATTTTAACGTTTGTCTTCTGATCCAGGAGCATGGAATGTTTTTCCATTTCTTTGTGCCATCTTCAATTTCTTTCATAAGTGTTCTATAATATTCAGACTACAGATATTTTCCCACTTTGGTTAGGTTTATTTCTAGGTATCTTATGTTTTTTGTGCATTTGTAAATGTGATAGAATCTTTTATTTCTTTTTCTGCTGCTTCATTGTTGGTGTATAGAAATGAAACAGATTTCTGCACATTGATTTTATATCATATGACTTTGCTCAATTCATTTATCAGTTCTAGAAATTTTGCATGGAGTCTTTTGGGTTTTCTACGTAGAATATCATGTCATCTGCAAATAGTGAAAGTTTTATTTCTTCCTTGCTGATTTGGATGCCCTTTATTTATTTTTGTTATCTGATTTCTAAGTCTAAGACTTACAGTATTATGTAAAACAATAATGGTGAGTGGACATCCCTGCTTTGTTCCTGACCATAGATGAAAAGCTCTCAGTTTTTCCCCATTGGGGATGATATTAACTTTGGGTCTTTCTAATATGGCCTCTATGATATTGAGGTATATTCCATCTATCCCTACTTTGTTGAAGTTTTTTTTTTTATAAAGAATGGATGCTGTGTTTTGTCAAATGCATTTTCTGCCTCTATTGAGAGGATCATATGGTTCTTTTCCTTTATTTTATTCATGTGGTGTATCGTGGTGATTGATTTGTGAATATTGAACCTCCCCTGCAGCACATGGATAAATTACAATTGATCAAGGTGAATGATTCTTTTAATGTACTGTTGAATTCTATTTGCCATTATCTTGTTAAGAATTTTTGCATCCATGTTCATGAGGGATATTGGCCTGTAATTTTCCTTTGTAGTGGGGTCTTTGTCTGGTTTTGAAATCAAGGTAATGTTAACCTCATAGAAGGAGTTTGGAAGTTTCCCTTCCATTTCTATTTTTTTTAAGTTTATTTATTTATTTTGAAATAGAGATAGAGATAGAGATGAGAGAGAGAGAGAGAGAGAGAGAGAGAGAGAGAGAGAGAGAGAGAACATGACCGGGAAGGGGAAGAGAGAGAAGGAAAGAGAGAATACTAAGCAGGCCCCATGCTGTCATTGCAGAGCCCAACACGGGGCTCTATCTCAAGGCCATGAGATCATGACCTGAGCTGAAATCAAGAATTGGACACATAACCTACTGAGCTAACCAGGAACCCCTCATTCCTATTTTTTGTAATAATTTCAGAAGAATAGATATTAATTCTTCTTTAAATACCTGGTAGAATTCTCCTGGGAAGCCATCTGGCCCTGGTCTTTTTTGTTTGTGTGTGTGTTGGGGGTGGGGGAGATTTTTGATTACTGATTCAATTTCTTTGCTGGATACGGGTCTGTTAAAATTTTCTATTTCTTCCTGTTTCAGTTTTGGTTGTTTGTCTGTTTCTGGTAGTTTGTCCATTTCTTCCAGATTGCCCAGAATTTTGACAAAAAATTCATATATCTTTAATAATCTTTTATGATTATTTATATTCCTGTGGTGGTTGTGATGTCTTTTTTTCATTCAAAATTTAATTTATTTAGGTCCTTTCTCTTTGGCTGGGATTTATCAATGTTACTAATTTTTTCATAGAACCAGGTCTTAGTTTTGTTGTTCTGTCCTACTGACTTTTTGTTTCTATATCATTTATTTCTGCTCTAATCTTTACTGTTTCCCTTCTTATGTTGCATTTTGGCAATATTTGTTGTTCCTTTTCTAGTTCCTTTATGTGTAAGGCTAGGTTGTGTATTTGAGATTTTCCTTGCTTCTTGAGTAGCCCTGTATTGCAACATGCTTCCCTCTTAGGACTGCCTTTCCTCCATCCCAAAGGTTTTAGAATGACGTGTTCTCATTTTCATTTGCTTCTATGTAATTTTTAATTCCTTTTTTAATTTCCTGGTTATCCCAGTCCTTCTTTAGTAGGGTGTTCTTTAACCTCCATGTATTTCTGATCTTTCCAAGTTTTTTCTTGTGGTTGACTTCAAGTTTCATAGTGTTGCGGTCTGAAAATATGCATGGTATGATCTTTATCTTTTTATATTTGGTGAAGGCTGATTTGTGACACAGTATGTGATATATTCTGGAGAATTCACTATGTGCACTCAAAAAGAACGTGTATTCTGCTGCTTTTGGAGGAAATGTTCTAAATATATGTTAAGTTTGTCTTGCTCAGTATGTCATTCAATGTCGTTGTTTCATCATTGATTTTCTGCTAAGATTATCTTTCCACTGCAGTAAGTGGGGGTGTTTAAGTCTCCTATTATTATTGTATTATTATCAATGAGTTCCTTTATGTTTGTTTTTAACTCATTTATATATTTATTTGTTTTAAGTTGAGGGCATAAATATTTATAATTGTTAGGTCTTCTTGATCAATAGGCCCCTTAATTATGATATAATGTCCTTCTTCATTTCTTGTTACAGTCTTTGTTTTAAAATCTAGTTTGTCTGATATAAATGTTGGTACTGTGTTTTTTCTAACATCCATTTGCATGATAAATATTTCTCCACCCCTCACTTTCAATATGCTGGTGTATTTTGGTCTAAAGTGAGTCTCTTTTTTTTTAATTTTTTTTAATGTTTATTTATTTTTGAGACAGAGAGAGACAGAACATGAACGGGGGAGGGTCAGAGCGAGAGAGGGAGACACAGAATCTGAAACAGGCTCCAGGCTCTGAGCTGTCAGCACAGAGCCCGACGCGGGGCTTGAACTCACGAACCGCAAGATCATGACCTGAGCCGAAGTCGGACACTTAACCGACTGAGCCACCCAGGCACCCCGTGAGTCTCTTTTTTTAAAATTTATTCAAATTAAAGTTAGTTAATGTAGTTTAGTATGATTTCAGAAGTAGAATTTAGTGACTCATAACTTACATATAAGACCCAGTGCTCATCCCAACAAGTGCCCTCCTTAATGCCCATCACACATTTAGCCCATTCCCCCACTTCCCCACCAGCATCCCTCAGTTTGTTCTCTATATGTCAGAGTCTTTTATGATTTGCCTGCCTCTCTGTTTTTACCTTATTATTTTCCTTCTCTTCCCTTATGTTTATGTTTTTTTCTTAAATTCTACAGATTAATGTAATCATATGATATTTGTGAGTCTCTTGCAGGCAACATATAGATGGGTCTTGTTTTTTTGTTGTTGTTTGTTTGTTTCTTTGTTTAATCCATTGTTATACCCTATGTCTTTTTATTGGAACATTTAGTTTATTTACATTCAGAGTGATTATTGAAAGATATGAATTTAGTGCCATTTTGTTACTTGTAAAAGTGTTGTTTCTAGTGGTGTTCTGTTCCTTTTAGTGTTTGTTGCTTTGGTCTTTTTCTCCCCCTCAGTGAATCCCCTTTAATATTTCTTGCAGGGCCACTTTAGTGGTGACAAACTCCTTTACTTTTTTGTTTGTCTAGGAATCTCTTTATCTCTCCTTCTATTCTGAATGACAACCTCACTAGATAAAGTATTCTTGTCTGTTTATTTTTCCCATTCAGCCTGTTGAATATATCCTGTCATTTCCTTCTGATCTTCCATGTTTCTGTGGAAAGATCTCCTGTGATTCTGATCTGTCTACCATGGTAGATTAAGGACTTTCTTTTCCCTTGATTCTCTCAGAATTATTTCCTTGTATGTGTATTTTATGAATTTGACTATATGTCTTGGTGATGACGAGGTTTGCTTGAATTTAACAGGAGTTTTCAGTGCTTCTTGAATTGGATATACTTTGACTTACAGAAAGGTCTTGTCATGAAAGTAGTAAGTATGCTGAGGAGATGGAGATTAAATAAAATTAAAGAAAATAAATATATTATGATTCATCCATAAACTTTAATAAATGTCACACTTTTAAAAGCAAGTAAGCCAACCATAATAATAACTTCTGCTGAAGAGGATGAGAATTTAATTAATATTAATTTGTTATATTTTTGTTGAATAGACAAGACTAGCAAAATCATAGTTTATTCTAACTAGGGACATATAAAATGTATATGTAAAGTTCAGAGAACAAAATGTGAGGGGAGGGGGAGATATAGAGAAAAAAATTAGGGAAAAATAGGTCAGTGTACACATAAAGAGGTCCCACTGTTGACAGTTCTATATTAAGTGAAAATAAAGGCAGTGGTGGAAATGATTAATAAATCATGTATCAAAAATGTTGGGACGCCTGGGTGGCTCAGTCTTTTGAGTGTTCAATTTTTTATTTTGTCTCAGGTCATGATCCCAGATTTTTGGGATTGGGCCCTTGTTGGGTCCCACACTGAGTGTGGAGCCTGCTTAAGATTCTCTATTTCTCCCTCTGCTCCTCTCCCTCACTCATGATCTCTCTCTTTCTAAAATAAAAATAGATGCACCAAAAATGTATATAATATAAAATAATATAAAACAGAATATTTATCTTCAAAAATTTAATTTATAAATACTTTATTTTTTGCATTTTTGTTATATTATATATGCTTTAGCATAAACAAGGAAAACATTATTCCACATTTTTAATACTTGGAAATTCATTTTATTTATTTTTTATTTTTTTTAACGTTTATTCATTTTTGAGTCAGAGAGAGACAGAGCATGAATGGGGGAAGGTCAGAGAGAGAGGAAGACACAGAATCTGAAACAGGCTCCAGGCTCTGAGCTGTCAGCACAGAGCCCGACGCGGGGCTCGAACTCATGGACCACGAGATCATGACCTGAGCCGAAGTCGGAGGCCCAACCGACTGAGCCACCCAGGTGCCCCTGGAAATGCATTGTAGAGTAATAATTTTATTGTGCTTATGATCATATGACTAGTATGATAAAGTTGGGGTCCAGAATAAGGTCTCTGACTCTTAGATTTAATTGACAGATAGATAGATAATCTTGAGGATGGGGATCACAACAAGTTCATGATGTAAGAAGGGAGGAAGAAGAAAAAAGAAAGAAATAAAAAAAGGAGAAAGTGAAAATGAAATAATGAAGTGATAACCTCCATGTGATTCTGCTTAGTACAAAGAAAATTATGTTAAAATAAACCTTATCTGTGGGACCCTGGCAAGGTTTTTTTTTTTCAACTTTTTAAGAGATTAGGATATGTTCTAAAGAAAAAAGAAAAAGATTCATTAAAAATGTCTGATGTTGGTTGCCACTTAAAACATCCAGAAACAAAATCTTCACTTTTCCTTGTTTCAAGTAAAGTTATGCTAGAATGTGAATTCCCCATCATATTTTAGTATAATTTCCCTTAATTTCAACTACCTATGCTAAATATTTATAATTATATATATCTATATATACAATAACATATGTATATAAGTACATATACACACTTTTATTTATGTGTGTATATACACTTTTTATGTATTAAAATATATTTTATTTTATATATATCATAAATATATCGCTTTATTAAATGTTATTAAATATATACTTTAAAATATTTTATTATATATTATATGTGGTATATACAGATATATAAATATCTGTATCTAACTATATATATTATTATAATTATATAATTATAATATAATATAATATATACTATATAATTATAACAATTATATAATTAAAATTAATCTCCCTTTTAATGGTCTTGCTAGAAAATTTTGCAAGTATGAAACAATTCCAAGGCTGCAATTATTATATATATATATATATATATGTAATATGTGTGTGTATATATATATGTGTATATATATATATATTGTATATATATATACACATATATATAGTTAGATGCAGATATTTATATATCTATATACACCATATATAATATAATATATACACCATATATAATATATATATATATATATGCAATTGAGCCCTTGAAGCATTTGAGGCTGTTCACCAGGAATAAGATATTACAGTATCTCTTTAATTTTAATCTTATTTAATCTTATTATTATTATGATGGCCTGTTATTTATACAGTTTTTTTTCACATTCTAAGTCTTGTTGACAGGGAAACCAATTTTTCACAAATAGAAATAAATTTCATGTACCCAATCTGAATCAAGGTATAGATGTAAACTATAGAGACCTGCTTCTTCTTATGGTTGGAACTCAGGGTAATTTAGTTTGTGTAATCATATTACATATGTCTTCATTTTCTCCTTCAGATTTCCATCTTCCTTTGCATGTATCAATAATATTCCTATACTAGTCTAGTGACAGTGTGTTGATTGCTTCCCTTGAGACAGGCGTGGCAGTGTTTCAAAGGTTGACAGTTTGTGCTGACAGAGCATGAAGATCAAGTGTTTCTCAGATTAGTGGTCTTAGTTGAAATCATCGCCCATTTTGCCCATTTCATAAAGCATCTTTATCTTTTCAATCACCCTTCAAAGAAAATTTAATTTGGGCTAGTCTTTTCACATAATCAAGGATTTAGGCACTTATTTCTATTTTATTTTTTAAAAAGATACAACTATTTGGTCTTTAATTTTAAAACTAAGTGAGAACTAAATATCTTTCCTATTGGTCAAGAGTTTGGACTTATGGTTAAAGTTAGATATGTTTTGAAATCTGGGTTTAGAAAATCAAAATTGTGATATCTGAGTGTGGTTTTGATTTGTATTTCCCTGATGAGGAATGACGTTGAGCATCTTTTCATATGCCTGTTGGCCATCCGGATGTCTTCTTTAGAGAAGTGTCTATTCATGTTTTCTGCCCATTTCTTCCCTGGGTTATTTGTTTTTCGGGTGTGGAGTTTGGTGAGCTCTTTATAGATTTTGGATACTAGCCCTTTGTCTGATATGTCATTTGCAAATATCTTTTCCCATTCCGTTGGTTGCCTTTTAGTTTTGTTGGTTGTTTCCTTTGCTGCGCAGAAGCTTTTTATCTTCATAAGGTCCCAGTAATTCATTTTTGCTTTTAATTCCCTTGCTTTTGGGGATGTGTTCAGTAAGAGATTGCTACCGCTGAGGTCAGAGAGGTCTTTTCCTGCTTTCTCCTCTGGGGTTTTGATGGTTTCCTGTCTCACATTCAGGTCCTTTATCCATTTTGAGTTTATTTTTGTGAATGGTGTGAGAAAGTGGTCTAGTTTCAACCTTCTGCATGTCAGAGCGGCCAAAATAAACAAATCAGGAGACTATAGATGCTGGAGAGGATGTGGAGAAACAGGAACCCTCTTTCACTGTTGGTGGGAATGCAAATTGGTGCAGCCACTCTGGAAAACAGTGTGGAGGTTCCTCAGAAAATTAAAAATAGACCTACCCTATGACCCAGCAATAGCACTGCTAGGAATTTACCCAAGGGATACAAGAGTACTGATGCATAGAGGCACTTGTACCCCAATGTTTATAGCAGCACTCTCAACAATAGCCAAATTATGGAAAGAGCCTAAATGTCCATCAACTGATGAATGGATGAGAAATTGTGGTTTAGGGGAAGATGGTGGCGTAGGAGGACGCTGGGCTCACTGCGCGTCCTGCTGATCACTTAGATTCCACCTACACCTGCCTAAATAACCCAGAAAACTGCCAGAGGATTAGCAGAACGGAGTCGCCTGAGCCAAGCGCAGATGAGAGGCCCACGGAAGAGGGTAGGAAGGGCGGCAAGGCGGTGTGCGCTCCACGGACTGGCGGGAGGGAGCCGGGGCGGTGGGGCGGCTCGCCAGCCAAGCAGAGCCCCCGAGTCTGACGGGCAAAAGCGGAGAGGCCTGACGGACTGTGTTCTGACAGCAAGCGCGAATTAGCGTCTGGGAGGTCATAAGTTAACAGCTCTGCTCAGAAAGCTGGATGGCTGGAGGACAAAAGGAGGGAGAGCTGCTGAGCCCCCGGACAACAGAGCTCAGTTTGGTGGGGAACAAAGGCGCTCACCAGCGCCATCTCCCCCGCCCATCCCCCAGCCAAAATCCCAAAGAGAACCAGTTCCTGCCAGGGAACTTGCTCGCTCCACGCAAACACCCAACTCTGTGCTTCTGTGGAGGAGCCAAACCTCCGGCAGCGGATCTGACTCCCTCCCGCTGCCACAGGGCCCCTCCTGAAGTGGATCACCTAAGGAGAAGCGAGCTAAGCCTGCCCCTCCTGCCCCTGTGCACCTTGCCTACCCACCCCAGCTAATACGCCAGATCCCCAGCATCACAAGCCTGGCAGTGTGCAAGTAGCCCAGACGGGCCACGCCACCCCAGAGTGAATCCCGCCCCTAGGAGAGGGGAAGAGAAGGCACACACCAGTCTGACTGTGGCCCCAGCGGTGGGCTGGGGGCAGACATCAGGTCTGACAGCGACTCCGCCCACCAACTCCAGTTATACACCACAGCACAGGGGAAGTGCCCTGCAGGTCCTCACCATGCCACGGACTATCCAAAATGACCAAACGGAAGAATTCCCCTCAGAAGACTCTCCAGGAAATAACAACAGCTAATGAGCTGATCAAAAAGGATTTAAATAATATAACAGAAAGTGAATTTAGAATAATAGTCATAAAATTAATCGCCGGGCTTGAAAACAGTATAGAGGACAGCAGAGAATCTCTTGCTACAGAGATCAAGGGACTAAGGAACAGTAAGGAGGAGCTGAAAAACGCTTTAAATGAAATGCAAAACAAAATGGAAACCACCACGGCTCGGATTGAAGAGGCAGAGGAGAGAATAGGTGAACTAGAAGATAAAGTTATGGAAAAAGAGGAAGTTGAGAGAAAGAGAGATAAAAAAATCCAGGAGTATGAGGGGAAAATTAGAGAACTAAGTGATGAACTAAAAAGAAATAATATACGCATAATTGGTATCCCAGAGGAGGAAGAGAGAGGGAAAGGTGCTGAAGGGGTACTTGAAGAAATAATAGCTGAAAACTTCCCTGAACTAGGGAAGGAAAAAGGCATTGAAATCCAAGAGGCACAGAGAACTCCCTTCAGACGTAACTTGAATCGATCTTCTGCACGACATATCATGGTGAAACTGGCAAAATACAAGGATAAAGAGAAAATTCTGAAAGCAGCAAGGGGTAAACGTGCCCTCACATATAAAGGGAGACCTATAAGACTTGTGACTGATCTCTCTTTTGAAACTTGGCAGGCCAGAAAGAATTGGCACGAGATTTTCAGTGTGCTAGACAGAAAAAATATGCAGCCGAGAATCCTTTATCCAGCAAGTCTGTCATTTAGAATAGAAGGAGAGATAAAGGTCTTCCCAAACAAACAAAAACTGAAGGAATTTGTCACCACTAAACCAGCCCTACAAGAGATCCTAAGGGGGACCCTGTGAGACAAAGTACCACAGACAACACTACAGGCATAAAACATACAGACATCACAATGACTCTAAACCCGTATCTTTCTATACTAACACTGAATGTAAATGGATTAAATGCGCCAACCAAAAGACATAGGGTATCAGAATGGATAAAAAAACAGGACCCATCTACTTGCTGTCTACAAGAGACTCATTTTCGACCTGAGGACACCTTTAGATTGAGAGTGAGGGGATGGAGAACTATTTATCATGCTACTGGAAGCCAAAAGAAAGCTGGAGTAGCCATACTTATATCAGACAAACTAGACTTTAACTTAAAGGCTGTAACAAGAGATGAAGAAGGACATTATATAATAGTTACAGGGTCTATCCATCAGGAAGAGCTAACAATTATAAATGTCTATGCGCCGAATACCGGAGCCCCCAAATATATAAAACAACTACTCATAAACATAAGCAACCTTATTGATAAGAATGTGGTAATTGCAGGGGACTTTAACACCCCACTTACAGAAATGGATAGATCATCTAGACACACGATCAATAAAGAAACAAGGGCCCTGAATGAGACATTGGATCAGATGGACTTGACAGATATATTTAGAACTCTGCATCCCAAAGCAACAGAATATACTTTCTTCTCGAGTGCACATGGAACATTCTCCAAGATAGATCATATACTGGGTCACAAAACAGCCCTTCATAAGTTTACCAGAATTGAAATTGTACCATGCATACTTTCAGACCACAATGCTATGAAGCTTGAAATCAACCACAGAAAAAAGTCTGGAAAACCTCCAAAAGCATGGAGGTTAAAGAACACCCTACTAACGAATGAGTGGGTCAACCAGGCAATTAGAGAAGAAATTAAAAAATATACGGAAACAAACGAAAATGAAAATACAACAATCCAAACACTTTGGGATGCAGCGAAGGCAGTCCTGAGAGGAAACTACATTGCAATCCAGGCCTATCTCAAGAAACAAGAAAAATCCCAAATACAAAATCTAACAGCACACCTAAAGGAAATAGAAACAGAACAGCAAAGACACCCCAAACCCAGCAGAAGAAGAGAAATAATAAAGATCAGAGCAGAAATAAACAATATAGAGTCTAAAAAAACTGTAGAGCAGATCAACGAAACCAAGAGTTGGTTTTTTGAAAAAATAAACAAAATTGACAAACCTCTAACCAGGCTTCTCAAAAAGAAAAGGGAGATGACCAAAATAGATAAAATCATGAATGAAAATGGAATTATGACAACCAATCCCTCATTGATACAAACAATTATCAGGGAATACTATGAAAAATTATATACCAACAAATTGGACAACCTGGAAGAAATGGACAAATTCCTGAACACCCACACTCTTCCAAAACTCAATCAGGAGGAAATAGAAAGCTTGAACAGACCCATAACCAGCGAAGAAATTGAATCGGTTATCAAAAATCTCCCAACAAATAGGAGTCCAGGACCAGATGGTTTCCCAGGGGAGTTCTACCAGACGTTTAAAGCAGAGATAATACCTATCCTTCTCAAGCTATTCCAAGAAATAGAAAGGGAAGGAAAACTTCCAGACTCATTGTATGAAGCCAGTATTACTTTGATTCCTAAACCAGACAGAGACCCAGTAAAAAAAGAGAACTACAGGCCAATATCCCTGATGAATATGGATGCAAAAATTCTCAATAAGATACTAGCAAATCGAATTCAACGGCATATAAAAAGAATGATTCACCATGATCAAGTGGGATTCATTCCTGGGATGCAGGGCTGGTTCAACATCCGCAAATCAATCAACGTGATACATCACATTAACAAAAAAAAAGAGAAGAACCATATGATCCTGTCAATCGATGCAGAAAAGGCCTTTGACAAAATCCAGCACCGTTTCTTAATAAAAACCCTTGAGAAAGTCGGGATAGAAGGAACATACTTAAAGGTTATAAAAGCCATTTATGAAAAGCCCACAGCTAACATCATCCTCAACGGGGAAAAACTGAGGGCTTTTTCCCTGAGATCAGGAACACGACAGGGATGCCCACTCTCACCGCTGTTGTTTAACATAGTGCTGGAAGTTCTAGCATCAGCAATCAGACAACAAAAGGAAATCTAAGGCATCAAAATTGGCAAAGATGAAGTCAAGCTTTTGCTTTTTGCAGATGACATGATATTATACATGGAAAATCCGATAGACTCCACCAAAAGTCTGCTAGAATTGATACATGAATTCAGCAAATTTGCAGGATACAAAATCAATGTACAGAAATCAGTTGCATTCTTATACACTAACAATGAAGCAACAAAAAGACAAATAAAGAAACTGATCCCATTCACAATTGCACCAAGAAGCATAAAATACCTAGGAATAAATCTAACCAAAGATGTAAAGGATCTATATGCTGAAAACTATAGAAAGTTTATGAAGGAAATTAAAGAAGATTTAAAGAAATGGAAAGACATTCCCTGCTCATGGATTGGAAAAATAAATATTGTCAAAATGTCAATACTACCCAAAGCTATCTATACATTCAATGCAATCCCAATCAAAATTGCACCAGCATTCTTCTCGAAACTAGAACAAGCAATCCTAAAATTCATATGGAACCACAAAAGGCCCCGAATAGCCAAAGGAATTTTGAAGAAGAAGACCAAAGCAGGAGGCATCACATTCCCAGACTTTAGCCTCTACTACAAAGCTGTAATCATCAACACAGCATGGTATTGGCACAAAAACAGACACATAGACCAATGGAATAGAATAGAAACCCCAGAACTAGACCCACAAACGTATGGCCAACTCATCTTTGACAAAGCAGGAAAGAACATCCAATGGAAAAAAGACAGTCTCTTTAACAAATGGTGCTGGGAGAACTGGACAGCAACATGCAGAAGGTTGAAACTAGACCACTTTCTCACACCATTCACAAAAATAAACTCAAAATGGATTAAGGACCTGAATGTGAGACAGGAAACCATCAAAACCTTAGAGGAGAAAGCAGGAAAAGACCTCTCTGACCTCAGCCGCAGCAATCTCTTACTCGACACATCACCAAAGGCAAGGGAATTAGAAGCAAAAATGAATTACTGGGACCTTATGAAGATAAAAAGCTTCTGCACAGCAAAGGAAACAACCAACAAAACTAAAAGGCAACCAACGGAATGGGAAAAGATATTTTCAAATGACATATCGGACAAAGGGCTGGTATCCAAAATCTATAAAGAGCTCACCAAACTCCACACCCGAAAAACAAATAACCCAGTGAAGAAATGGGCAGAAAACATGAATAGACACTTCTCTAAAGAAGACATCCGGATGGCCAACAGGCACATGAAAAGATGTTCAGCGTCGCTCCTTATCAGGGAAATACAAATCAAAACCACACTCAGGTATCACCTCACGCCAGTCAGAGTGGCCAAAATGAACACATCAGGAGACTCTAGATGCTGGAGAGGATGTGGAGAAACGGGAACCCTCTTGCACTGTTGGTGGGAATGCAAACTGGTGCAGCCGCTCTGGAAAGCAGTGTGGAGGTTCCTCAGAAAATTAAAAATAGACCTACCCTATGACCCAGCAATAGCACTGCTAGGAATTTATCCAAGGGATACAGGAGTACTGATGCATAGGGGCACTTGTACCCCAATGTTCATAGCAGCACTCTCAACAATAGCCAAATTATGGAGAGAGCCCAAATGTCCATCAACTGATGAATGGATAAAGAAGTTGTGGTTTATATACACAATGGAATACTACGTGGCAATGAGAAAAAATGAAATATGGCCTTTTGTAGCAACGTGGATGGAACTGGAGAGTGTGATGCTAAGTGAAATAAGCCATACAGAGAAAGACAGATACCATATGGTTTCACTCTTATGTGGATCCTGAGAAACTTGACAGGAACCCATGGGGGAGGGGGAGGAAAAAAAGAAAAAAAAAAGAGGTTAGAGTGGGAGAGAGCCAAAGCATAAGAGACTGTTAAAAACTGAGAACAAACTGGGGGTTGATGGGGGGTGGGAGGGAGGGGAGGGTGGGTGTTGGGAATTGAGGAGGCCACCTTTTGGGATGAGCACTGGGTGTTGTATGGAAACCAATTTGACAACAAATTTCATATATTAAAAAAAAAAAAAGAAAGAAAGAAATTGTGGTTTATATACACAATGGAGTACTACAGGGCAATGAGAAAGAACGAAATATGGCCCTTTGTAGCAACGTGGATGGAACTGGAGAGTGTGATGCTATGTGAAATAAGCCATACAGAGAAAGACAGATACCATATGTTTTCACACTTATGTGGATCCTGAGAAACTTAACAGAAACCCATGGGCGAAGGGAAGGAAAAAAAAAAGAGGTTAGAGTGGGAGAGAGCCAATGCATAAGAAACACTTAAAAACCGAGAACAAACTGAGGGTTGATGGGGGGTGGGAGCGAGGGGAGGGTGGGTGATGGGTATTGAGGAGGGCACCTTTTGGGATGAGCACTAAGTGTTGTATGGAAACCATTTTGACAATAAATTTCATATATTGAAAAGAAAAAAAAAAAAAAAAAAGAAAGACCCAACTCTAATATCATCCTCAATGGGGAAAAGCTGAAATCCGCCCCCCTAAGGTCAGGAACAAGACAGGGATGTCCACTCTCGCCACTGCTATTCAACATATTATTAGAAGTCTTAGCGTCAGCAGTCAGACAACACAAAGGAATACATGCATCCAAATCGGCCAGAAGGAAGTCAAACTTTCGCTCTTCGCAGATGACATGGTAATCTATATGGAAAACCAAAAAGATGCCACTAAAAATAAACTGCTAGAACTGATTCATGAATTCAGCAAAGTTGCAGGATATAAAATCATTGCACAGAAATTGGTAGCATTCCTAGACACCAACAATGAAGCGACAGAAAGAGAAATCAAGGAATCGATCCCATTTACAGGTGCACCAAAAACCATAAAATATCTAGGAATAAATCTAACCAAAGAGGTGAAAAATCTATACACTGAAAACTATAGAAAGCTTATAAAAAAATTGAAGAAGACACAAAGAAAAAATGGCAAAAAAAGAGTCCATGCTCCTGGATAGGAAGAACATATATTGTTAAAATATTGATACTACCCAAAGCAATCTACATATTCAATGCAATAGCTATCAAAATAACACCAGCATTCTTCACAGAGCTATAGAAAATAATCCTACATGTCAATGCAATCCCTATCAAAATAACACCAACATTCTTCACATAGCTAGAACAAATAATCCTAAAATATGTATGGAACCAGAAAAGACCTTGAAGAACCAAAGCAACCTTGAAAAAAAACCACAGCAGGAGGCATCACAATCCCAGACTTCAAACTATACTGCAAAGTTGTAATCATCAAGACAGTAAGGTATTGGCACAAAAAAGACACTTAGATCAAAGACAGAATAGAGAACCCAGAAATAGACCCACAAATGTATGGCCCACTAATCTTTAACAAAGCAGGGAAGAATATTCATTTGAATAAAGGCATTCTCGTCAGCAAGTGCTGCTGGAAAACGGGATGAGCACTGGGTGTTGTATGGAAACCAATTTGACAATAAATTTTATATATTGAAAAAAAAAAAAGAAAAGAAAATCCAAATTGTGAAAAACTCTTCTACAAAGAGATTTAGTAATCTTGAATTAAATTGCTAAGAATGAAGCATTGAATAATATATCCTGGAGACAAAAAGCAAACAAACTTTATTTTTCTGAAGGAACTACTATTACTTTATCTTATGTAACCATAGCTCAAAGTGGTGTGCAGTTAGTATCAGGTGCAGTGAATAAAGATACACTAATGTTATTTGAGGCAGAACTTTCAGTCTATAATAAATAACATGTTTGTCTTAGAAAGCATAGTTGCCTCTAAGAGGATCAGAGGAGTTTGAATATAGTGATTTCTTTATTTTTTTCAACTCTAAGATGAAATTTTAACTAGAAGTTTATGCTTTCAACTTTAAGATAACTCAATTTTATATTCTCTGATTTATATGATGTGTAGATTCACATTTTTGGTCTATGCTAAAAAGCAAAAGAGATGACAAATCAAATGCTAATGACCATTAGGTTCCTGAAAACTTGAAGTTATTATCGAAATGCACCTCCAGTGGAAAAAATGAAAATATAAACTTATTTTATTCATAAATAGATCTTTATTAATGTTCTCCATTCTTATTAAAATAAGTGCTTGGCACTAATAGGATGAAGTAACATTTTAGAAAATTTTTTTAAAAATTTTATTTTATTTTGATTCCAGTGTAGTTAACATACAGTGTTATATTAGTTTCAGGTGTACAATATACAGATTCAACAATTCCATATATCACCTAGTGCTTATGGTGAATGTGCACTCCTTAATCCCCATTACCTACTTTATCCATACTTCCATCCCCTTCCCCTCTGGTACCCATCAGTTTGTTCTCTATAGTTAAGAGTCTGTTTCTTAGTTCCTCGTGCACTCTCTCTTTCTTTGCTTGTTTGTTTCGTTTCTTAAATTCAATATATGAGTGAAATAATATGATATTTATCTTTCTCTGACTTATATTGCATAGCATTATACTCTAGCTCTATCCACGTTGTTGCAAATGGCAAGATTTCATCATTTTTATGGCTGAATAGTATTCCATTGTACGTATATGTGTATATATACATGTGTATGTATTGTGTATATATCTGGTGTGTGTATATATATATATACATATCACATCTTCTTTATACAGGCATCTATACACAGACACTTGGGCTGCTTCCATAATTTGACTATTGTAAGTAATGCTGCTATAAGCATAGAGGTGCATGTATGACACTGAATTAGTGTTTTATATTTTGGGGGTAAATACTCAGTAGTGTGATTACTGTATCATAGGGTAATTCTAGTTCTAACTTTTTGAGGAACTTCCATACTGTTCTCCACAGTGGTTGCACCAGTTACATTCCCACCAACAATGCCAGAAATTCCTTTTTTTCCCACATCCTTGCCAAAAGTTGTTGTTTCTTGTGTTATTTTAGCCATACTGATAAGTGTGAAGTGATACTCACTGTAGTTCAATTTGCATTTCCCTCATGATGAGTGATGTTGAGCATTTTTTCATGTGTCTGTTGGCCATCTCTATATCTTCTTTGGAGAAATGTCTGTTCATGTCTTCTGCCTAGTTAACATACTATGCAATATTAGTTTCAGGTGTAGAATTTAGTGATTCCACACTTACATACAACACTCAGTGCTCATCACAACAAATGCCCTCCTTGATCCCCATCACCTCTTTAACCGATTCCCTCACCCTTCTCGCCTCTGGTTCTCTATGGTTAAGAGTCTGTTTCTTGTTTTCCTCTTTTTTTCATGCTAGGTTCATTTGTTTTGTTTCTTAAATTCTACAAAGGGATTGCATTAAATCTGTAGATTGCTTTGTGTAGTGTAGACATTTTAGCAATAATTGTTTTTTTTATTTTTTTAACGTTTATTTATTTTTGATACAGAGAGAGACAGAGCATGAACAAGAGAGGGTCAGAGAGAGAGAGAGAGACAGAATCTGAAACAGGCTTCAGGCTCTGAGCTGTCAGCACAGAGCCCGACGCGGGGCTCAAACTCACAGACTGTAAGATCATGACCTGAGCCGAAGTAGGGAGTTCAACCCACTGAGCTATCCAGGTGCCCCAATAATTGTTCTTCTAATACATGATAATGGAATGTTTTCCATTTCTTTGTGCCATCTTGAATTTCTTTAATCAATATTTTATAGTTTTCAGAGTACAGGTTGTTCACTTCTGGTTAATTTTATTCCTAAGTATCTTATTTTTGTTGCAATTGTAAAATCGATTATTTTCCTAATTTCTCTCTCTGCTGCTTCATTATTAGTGTATAGAAATGAGACCAATTTCTGTACACTAATTTTGTATCTTGTGACTTCACTGAATTCAGTATCAGTTGTAGTAGTTTTTTCTGTGGTCTTGAATTTTCTACATACAGTATCATGCCATTAACAAACAGTGAAAGTTTCACTCCTTCCTTGACAATTTGGATGTCTTTTACTTCTCTTTGTTGTCTGATTGCTGTGGCTAGCACTTCCAGTACTATATTGAATAAAAGTCATGTGAGTAGAAATCCTTGTCTTGTTCCTGACCTTAGGGGAAATCTCTCAGATTTTTCCCCATTAAGTATGACATTGACTGTGGGTTTTTCATATGTGGCCTTTATTATGTTGAGGTATGTTTCCTCTAAAACTAATTTGTTGACTTTTATCATGAGTGGATGTTGTAATTTTTAAAAAATTTTTTTGTATTTATTGACATTATCATATGGTTTTTATCCTTTCTTTTATTGATGTGATGTATTACATTGATAGATTTGCAAGTATTGAACCACTCTTGCATCCTGGGAATAAAGCCCACTTGATCATGGTGAATAATTTCTTAAATATATTTTTGGATTTGGTTTACTGGTATTTTGTTGAGGATTTTTTGCGTTTTTGTTCATCAGAAATATTGCCCTGTACTTATCTTTTTGTGTGGTGTCTTTATCTGGATTTGCTGTCAGGGTGATATTGGCTTCATAGAATGAATTTGGAAGTTTTCCTTCTTCTATTCTTTGAAATAGTTGGAGAAGAATAGGTATTAACTCTTTAAATGTTTGGTAGAGTTCACCTGTGAAGTGGTCTGGTCCTGGACTTTAGTATGTTGTTTTTTTTTATTATTATTATTATTATTACTGATTCATTTTCCTTGCTGGTAATCAGTCTGTTCAAATTTTCTTCCAGCATCTGTTTTGATAGGTTATATATTTCTGTAATTTATCCATTTTTTTCTAGTTTGCCTATTTGTTGGCATGTAATTTTTTATAATATTCTTTACAACTGTTTGAATTTCTGTGGTAGTAGTCATTTCTCCCCTCTCACTTGTGATGTTTCTTTATTTGGGTAATTTCTCTTTTGTTTTTCAGAACTCTGGGTAGAGGTTTATCAATTATTAATTTTTTTAAAGAATAGCTCCTGATTTCATTGATCTGTTCCAGTTTTGTTTTAGTTTCTATATGATTTATTTCTGTTCTAATGTTTATTATTTCCTTCTTTTTGCTGTTTTGGCTTTCTTTTGTTGTTGTTATTCTTTTATTAGCTACAACAGATGTAAGTTTAGGTTGTTTATTTGAGATTTTTCTTGCTTCTTGAGGTAGGCCTCTATTGCTATATATGTCCCTATTAGAACTGCCTTTGCTGTATCCCAAAGGTTTTTGACCTTTGTGTTTCATTTTTGATTGTTTCCATCTACCTTTTGACTTCTTTGATTTCTTGCTTGACCCATTAATTGTAATGTAGCATGTGTTTTGGTCTTTCCAGATTTTTTCTTATGGTTAAGTTCAAGTTTCATAGTGTTGTGATCAGAAAAATGCATGGTGTGACTTCGATCTTTTTGAGGTTTGTTTTGTGGCCCAATATGTGATCTACTCTGGAGAAAGTTCTATGTGCACTTGAAAAGAATGTGAATTCTGCTGTTTTAGGATGGAATTTTCTCAATATATCTGTTAAATCCATCTGTTTGGTACGTCATTCAAAGCTTCTGTTCCTTTTTGATTATCTGTTTGATGATTTGTTCATCCCAGTAAGTGGGGTGTTAAAGTCCCCTACTATTATTATATTGTTATCTATTATTCCTTTATGTTTGTTATTAACTTTCACATATTTGGGTGCCACAATATTGGGTGCATAAATATTTATAATTGTTATATCCTCTTGTTGTATTGTCCCATTTATTATGATATAGTACCCTTCTTCTTCATTTCTTATAGTCTTTGTTTTAAAATATTTTTATATGAATAATGCTACCCTGGCTTTCTTTTAACATCTGTTTGTATGATAAATATTTCTTCATCCCTTCAGTTTCAATCTGCAGATGCCTTTTGGTCTTGCATGAGTCTCTTGTAGGCAGCATATAGATGTTTTTTTTTTTTATCCTCTCTGTTATCTTATGTCTTTTTTTCACCTTATGTCTTTTGATGGGAGTGTTTATTCTATTTACATTCAACGTAATTTTTCATAGGTATGTATTTACTGCTATTTTGTTACTTGTTTTGTGGTTGTTTCTATAGATTTTGTCTGATCCTTTTCCCTCTTGCTCTCTTTCATAGTTTGTTGGAGTTTTTTTTAGTGATATACTTGGATATCTTTCTCTTTATTCTTTGCTTATCTATTACTGCTTTTTGATTTGTGGTTAATATGAGGCTTATATATAACATCTTCTGCATTTAATAGTCTATATTAAGTTGATGGATGCTTACATTTTGACCCAATCTTTACTGCTATCCCCTCCACATTTCTGATATGTGGCATCATATTTTATAATCTTTAATTTGTGGTCCTCTTGATTGATTTTTACAGGTATACTTTATTTATTTATTTATTTGTTTGTTTATTTATTTATTTATTTATTTATTTATTTATTTATTTTGCTTTTGCGCTTCTTATTTTTCTTACTCTTACACATTGTGGTTGTTTTCCACTCACCCAGTCCTCCATAACAGTTGTTGTAGAGCTGGGTTTAGTGAACATGAATTCCTTTAGCTTTTATTTTGGAAACTATCTCTCCTTCTACTCTGAATGATAGTGAAAGAGTCCTAGAGCTTTAAGCCCCTATTCTGAATGAGAGTCTTGCTGGATAGAGTATTCTTGGCTGCAGATTTTTCCCTTTCACAAGAATTAAGTACATTTTGATTTCATTTACTATTACTATAATCCTGATTAATATTCATAGTCCACTAATACCTTTCATTATATACTCCTGTTATCAATAGTGCTACATGGAACCTACATATGTAGGATATTTGAGATAGCTCAACTCTTGAATTTATAATTGAAACTATGAAGAGAAAATGTGTTTCCTATTCTGGTTAATTCACTCATATCCTGCCCCTTGACTTTTTAATACCAACTAACTAAAAGAAATAGCGCTAAATTTTATATTGATTATTATTAGGTGCCTACTTAATGTTCTGTTATTCCATTTTTCACTGTATCTAAACAAAATCCTACTTGATACTTAATTTTCTTCCTGCCAAAGGCAATGACTTGAAAGTTACTATAATTATATATTTACACAAGACAAAATTATGTGGCATAGAACTCTTTAATGAAAACAAGAGGTTTGGTTACACAGATATGTTTGGCTTCCATTATTATGCTTAGTGATAATAATCTAAGATAATAAATATCCCAGTGTGGATAGTTGGTTTCACATAAATTATATTTTTTCTACACCGATTTATATAGACTATATAACAACACTTTGTGTAATGAAGGCCTCCTCGTAATGAAATGAAGTATAAGCTTTCATTCAATCTTAGACCAAAAAAAGTTGATGGATTGATGAAGTTTTTGAATTAGAAATGAGGATAAAAGCAATAAGGTCATTTTGTGGGAAACTTTCTAATTTTAGTTTTATCTATAAAATAACAGTTTTATGCTTTTATAATAGTTCACAATAGATTTATGCTTTTATAAAGCTTTATGTTTTTATGTAAATTTGGACCAATTATTTAAGAAATTATTCTTCAGCAAAAAACATAAAAAGCACATGAAAAATAGTTCTCACTTCAAAAATCAAATACTAAAGACATCATTTTTTCCCTTTGCAGTTATCAGTTTATAGTCATCTCCATAAAATCAATAAAAATTGTGAATAATTAAATAATTCAGTAGCATAATAGGTTAAATAAATTTCTTTTGCCACAATATAAATTTTAGTATATTTTTATTGAAGAATCTTTTAGTTCTGCATACATGTAGAAGTTATCAGGAGAAGGAAAGTATTATGTTCAATTTATTTATAAAACACAGATGCTAAATTTTCTTAACTGTTTTTGAAATGGCCATTTTACATTGGTCTTTTGCTTGCAGAAATTATTATGAAATATGTGATAATGTGTTTTATCTATAAAATGTTAAATATTCATTACCAGAAAGTTCAGTGAATCACAATAGAATATCCACATGTACTCACACACATATATGTGTATTGTAGCAAATAAACGGATGAAACTATAGTTGCTCATATATTTTTAATTTGCTGTGAAATATAAGAGGTAATTCTAGGTAACAAGTAAAAAGAAACCTATTGCTTTTTTTTTAATACATTGAAAGAATATGTACTAGTATTATATTTTAATGGCTACATGTACACATCTCTATACATACAGGTAAACTAAGAAAAATAGTACAAAGTTATATAATAGGAAATACAAATAAAATACATTTTGAAAAAAAGTAATTTTAAATTTGTTTCACTAAAAAAAAGGAGTTTTAAAATTTGAACACTGTAGGTGCTCCTGGGTAGCTCAGTTGGTTGACTATCTGACTCTTGATTTTGGCTCAGGTCATGATCCCAAGGTCCTAGGACTGAGCACTGTATTGGGCTTGGTGCTGAGCACGAAGCCTGCTTTAGGTTGTCTCTCTCTCTCTCTCTCCCTCCCTCTCTCTCTCTCTCTCCCCCCTTTTTCCCCTGTCCCTTGCTCTCTCTCTCACATGCTCTAAAATTTAAAAAAAAATGAATATTATGAAATGATTTGGATTATCTAACCTAATTTACATTTGTCCTTGAGAACTCATTTAATCAGAAATTTTATTCTGTGGAGGATATTTTCATGATCATTTCTGATCTTCATGTTTATTTTTAATAAAGAAGTCCATTATTTCAAGCTTCTCCAATGTAATGAAGTAGAATTCTGCAGAACAGAAAGCTGATCTGCTGAATATTCTCTTAGTTGTAACAGCAACTCTCTGCTAATATCTTAGCCTAATTCCAGTCATATAAGATTTATTTTTTTTTATTTTTTTAAAATACAAATAAGGAAAACCATTCTTTGTTTTTTAATATGAAATTTATTGTGAAATTGGTTTCCATACAACACCCAGTATTCATCCCAACAGGTGTCCTCCTCAATACCCATCACCCACCCTCCCCTCCCTCCCACCCACCATCAACCCTCAGTTTGTTCTCAGTTTTTAAGAGTCTCTTATGTTTTGGCCCTCTCCCTCTCTAACCTTTTTTTTTTTTTTCTTTCCCCTCCCCCATGGTCTTCTGTTAAGTTTCTCACGATCCACATAAGAGCAAAAACACATGGTAACTATGTTTCTCTGTATGACTTATTTCAATTAGCATAACACTCTCCAGTTCCATCCACGTTGCTACAAAGGGCCATATTTCATTCTTTCTCATTGCCACGTAGTATTCCATTGTGTATATACACCACAATTTCTTTACCCATTTGTTAGTTGGTGGACATTTAGGCTCTTTCCATAATTTGGCTATTGTTGAAAGTGCTGCTATAAACCTTGGGGTACAAGTGCCCCTCTGCATCAGCACTCCTTTATCCTTTAGGTAAATTCCTAGCAGTGCTATTGCTGGGTCATAGGGTAGGTCTCTTTATAATTTTTTGAGGAGCCTCCACACTGTTTTCCAGAGCGGCTGCACCAGTTTGCATTCCCACCAACAGTGCAAGAGGGTTCCCGTTTCTCCACATCCTCTCCAGCATCTATAGTCTCCTGATTTGTTCATTTTAGCCACTCTGACTGGCGTGAAGTGATATCTGAGTGTGGTTTTGATTTGTATTTCCCTGATGAGGAGCGATGTGGAGCATCTTTTCATGTGCCTGTTGGCCATCTGGATGTCTTCTTTAGAGAAGTGTCTATTCATGTTTTTTTCCCGTTTCTTCACTGGATTATTTGTTTTTCAGGTGTGGAGTTTAGTGAGCTCTTTAAAGATTTTAGATACTAGCCCTTTGTCCCATATGTCATTTGCAAATATCTTTTCCCATTCCATTGGTGGCCTTTTAGTTATGTTGATTGTTTCCTTTGCAGTGCAGAAGCATTTTATCTTCATGAGCTCCCAACAGTTCATTTTTGCTTTTAATTCCCTTGCCTTTGGGGATGTGTCAAGTTAGAAATTGCTGTGGCTGAGGTCAGAGGGTTTTTTTTTTCCTGCTTTCTCCTCTAGGGTTTTGATGGTTTCCTGTCTCTCATTCAGGTCCTTTATCCATTTTGAGTTTATTTTTTTGAATGGTGTAAGAAGGTGGTCTAGTTTCATCCTTCTGCATGTTGCTGTCCAGTTCTCCCAGCACCATTTGTTAAAGAGACTGTCTTTTTTCCATTGGATATTCTTTCCTGCTTTGTCAAAGATTAGTTGGCAATACTTTTGTGGGTCCAATTCTGGAGTCTCTATGTTATTCTATTGGCCTATGTGTCTGTTTTATGTGCCAATACCATGCTGTCTTGATGATTACAGCTTTGTAGTACAGTCAAAAGTCTGGGATTGTAATGCTTCCTGCTTTGGTCTTCTTCTTCAAAATTACTTTGGCTCTGAGGAGTCTTTGTGATTCCATGCAAGTATTAGGATTGCTTGTTCTAGCTTTGAGAAGAATACTGGTGTAATTTTGATTGGGATTGCATTGAATGTATAGATAGCTTTGGGTAGTATTGACATTTTAACAATCTTTACTCTTCCAATCTATGAGCACAGAATGTTTTCCAACTTCTTTATATCTTCTTCAATTTCCCTCATAAGCTTTCTATAGTTTTCAGCATACAGATCTTCTACATCTTTGGTTAGGTTTATTCCCAGGCATTGTATGTTTCTTGGTGCAATTGTGAATGGGATCAGTTTCTTTCTTTGTCTTTCTGTTGCTTCATTTTTAGTGTATAAGAATGCAACTGATTTCTGTAAATTATTTTTGTATTCTGCGACTTTGCTGAATTCATGTATCAGTTCTAACAGACTTTTGGTGGAGTCTATCATGTTTTCCCTGTATAATATCATGTCATCTGCAAAAAGTGAAAGCTTGACTTCATCTTTGGCAATTTTGATGCCTTTGATTTCCTTTTGTTGTCTGATTGCTGATCCTAGAACTTCCAACACTATGTTAAACAACAGCAGTGGGAGTGGACATCCCTGTCGTGTTCCTGATCTCAGGGGGACACCTCTCAGGTTTTCCCCATTGAAGATTATATTAGCTGCGGGCTTTTCATAAATGGCTTTTATGATGTTTAAGTATGTTCCTTCTATTCCGACTTTCCCTATGGGTTTTTATTAAGAA
Source organism: Leopardus geoffroyi (assembly GCF_018350155.1). Classification (NCBI taxonomy): domain Eukaryota; kingdom Metazoa; phylum Chordata; class Mammalia; order Carnivora; family Felidae; genus Leopardus; species Leopardus geoffroyi. The sequence continues at coordinate 74,896,439 of NC_059343.1, forward strand.
AAGATGCTGAATTTTGACAGATGCTTTTTCTGCATCAATTGACAAGATCATGTAGTTCTTACCTTTTCTTTTATTAATGTGATGTATCACACTTATTGATTTGCAAATGTTGAACCAGCTCTGCAGCCCAGGAATGAATCCCACTTGCTCATGGTGAAAAATTCTTTTTATATGCTGTTGAATTCGATTTACTTATATCTTGTTGACAATTTTTGCATCCATATTCATCAGGGATATTGGCCTGTAGTTCTCTTTTTTATCTGGGTCTCTGTCTGGTTTAGGAATCAAAGTAATCCTGGCTTCATAGAATGAGTCTGGAAGTTTTCCTTCCCTTTTTATTTTTTGGACAGTGTGAGAAGGATAGGTATTATCTCTGCTTTAAAAGTCTGGTAGCATTCCTCAGGGAAGCCATGTGGTCCTGGACTCTTATTTGTTGGGAGATTTTTGATAACTGATTCAATTTCTTTGCTGCTTATGGGTCTGTTCAAGTTTTCTATTTCTTCCTATTTGAGTTTAGGAAGTTGGTGGATGCTTAGAAATTTGTCCATTTCTTCCAGGTTGTCCAGTTTTTTGGCATATAATTTTCATAGTATTCCCTGATAATTGGTTGTATTTCTGAGGGATTGGTTGTAAGAATTGCACTTTCATCATGATTTTATCTATTTGGGTCATCTCCCTTTTCTTTTTGAGAAGACTGACTAGAGGTTTATCAACTTTGTTTATTTTTTTCAAAAAAAAAACTCTTGGTTTTATTGATCTGCTCTACAGTTTTTTTTTTTTAGATTCTATATTGTTTATTTATGCTCTGATCTTTATTATTCCTCTTCTTCTGCTTGATTTGGCGCGTATTTGCTGTTCTGCTTCCATTTCCTTTAGTGTGCTGTTAGATTTTGTATTTGGGATTTTTCTTGTTTCTTGAGATAGGCCTGGATTGCAATGTATTTTCCTCTCAGGAGTGCTTTTGCTGCATCCCAAAGCATTTGAATTCTTGTATTTTCATTTTCGTTTGTTTCCATGTATTTTTAAATTTCTTCTCTAATTGCCTGGTTGACCCATTCATTCTTTAGTAGGGTGTTCTTTAACCTCCATGCTTTTGGAGGTTTTCTAGACTTTTTCCTGTGGTTGATTTCAAGCTTCATAGAATTCTGGTCTGAAAGTGTGCATGGTATGATCTCAATTCTTGTATACTTATGAAGGGCTGTTTTGTGACCCAGTATGTGATCTATCTTGGAGAATGTGCCATGTTCACTTGAGAAGAAAGTATATTCGGTTGCTTTGGGATGCAGAGTTCTAAATATATCTGTCAAGTCCATCTGATCCAATGTGTCATTCACGGCCCTTCTTTCCTTATTGATCCTCTGTCTAGATGATCTATCCATTGTTGTAAATGGGGTATTAAAGTCCCCTGAAATTACTACATTCTTATCAATAAGGTTGCTTATGTTTGTGATTACTTGTTTTATATATTTGGGAGCTCCCATATTTGGCACATAGATATTTAAATTGTTAGCTCTTCCTATTGTATAGACCCTGTAATTATTATATAATGCCCTTCATCATCTCTTGTTACAGGCTTTAATTTAAAGTCTAGTTTGTCTGATATATGTATGGGTACTCCAGCTTTCTTTTGACTTCCAGTAGCATGACAGATAGTTCTCCATCCCCTCACTTGCAATCTGAAGGTTTCCTCAGGTCTAAAATGAGTCTCTTGTAGAAAGCAAATGGATGGGTATTGTTTTTTTATCCATTCTAATACCCTATGTCTTTTGGTTGGAGCATTTAGTCCATTTACATTCAGTGTTATTATAGAAAGTTATGGGTTTAGAGCCATTTTGATGTCTGTAGGTTTCATGCTTGTAGTGATGTCTCTGGTACTTTGTGGTCCTTGCAACATTTCACTCATAGAATCTCCCTTAAGATCTCTTGTTGGGCTGGTTTAGTGGTGATGAATTCCTTCAGTTTTTGTTTGTTTGGGAAGACCTTTATCTCTCCTTCTAAATGACACACTTGCTGGATAAAGGATTCTCTGCTGCATATTTTTTCTGTTTATCACATTGAAGATTTCCTGCCATTCCTTTCTGGCCTGCCAAGTTTCAGTAGAGAGATCCGTCACGAGCCTTATCAGTCTCCCGTTATATGTTAGAGCACATTTATCCCTAGCTGCTTTCAGAATTCTCTTTATACTTGTGTTTTGCCAGTTTCACTATGATGTGTCATGCAGAAGATGGATTCAAGTTATGTCTGAAGGGAGTTCTCTGTGCCTCTTGGATTTCAATGCCTTTTTCCTTCCCCAGTTCAGGGAAGTTCTCAGCTATGATTTCTTCAAGTACACCTTCAGCACCTTTTTCTCTCTCTTCCTCCCTGGAATCCCTATTATACGTATATTATTGCATTTCATCGCATCACTTAATTCTCTAATTCTTCCCCATTTTCCTGGATTTTTTATCTCTCTTTTTCTCAGCTTCCTCTTTTTCTATAATTTTATCTTCTAATTCACCTATTCTCTCCTCTGCCTCTTCAATCTGAGCTGTGGTCGCCTCCATTTTATTCTGTGCCTCATTTATAGCATTTTTTTTAGCTCCTCATGAATAGTTTAGTCCCGTTATCTCTGTAGCAATAGATTCTCTTCTGTTCTCTATGCTTTTTTCAAGCCCAGCGATTAAGTTTATGACTATTCTAAATTCTTGTTCCTTTATATTGCTTAAATCGTTTTTTGATCAATTCATTAGCTGTTGCTACTTCTGGAGTTTCTTTTGAGGAAAATTCTTTTGTTTTATCATTTTAGATATTTCCTGCGTGGCGCCAAACTGCAGTGCACTTCCTCTGTGCTGTCTGGAGTAACTTTTGTTGGTGGGAGGGTCCACAGTTGACCTGATGTCTTCCCCCAGCCCACTGCTGGGGCCATAGTCAGATTGGTATGTACCTTATCTTCCCCTCTCCCAGGGGCAGGACTCACTGCGGAGTGGTGTGGCCCCTGTCTGGGCTACTTTGCACACTGCCAGGCTTGTGGTGCTGCTTTGATGGGATCTGGCATATTAGCCAGGGTGGATCCGCAAGGTGCACAGGGGTGGGAGGGGCAGGCTTAGCTTGCTTTTCTATAGGTGGTCCCCTGCGGGAGGGGCCCTGCAGCACCAGGAGGGAGGCAGAGCCATCAGAGGGATGGATCCACAGAAGCAGTGTTTGGTGTTTGTGCGGTGCAAGCGTTTTCAGAGATGGGAACTGGCTCTCTTTGGGATTTTGGCTGGGCAATGGGAGAGGGAGATGGCGCTGGCCAGCACCTTTGTTCCGTGCCGAGTTGAGGTCTGTTGTCCAGGGTTCAACACCTCTCCCTCCTGCTTTCCTCTTGCCCTCCTGCTCTCAGAGCAGAGCTGTTGACTTATAACATTCCAGATATTAAGTCCCACTGGCTGTTAGAACTCATGCAGTCTGCCCCCTCTGCTTTTGCAAGCCAGACTCAGGGATTTTACCTTGCTGGGTGGGTTGCCCCTCCACTTCTCTGTCTCTCTCCTGCCAGTCAGTGTAGCATGCACCGCCTGTCTGCCCTTCCTACCCTCTTCCGTGTACCTCTTGTCTACACTTGGCTCCAGAGAGTCCGTTCTGCTAGTCTTCTGGTGGTTTTCTGGGTTATTTAGGCAGATATGGGTGGAATCTAAGTGATCAGCAGGACAAGGTGAGCACAGCGTCCTCCTACCCTGCCATCATGCAAAACATTCCCCCAGTCATATAAATTTAACATACACTTAATGAATACCTAGTGTGCAAAGACTTAAGGTATAAAAATATGTTTGAATAATAAACATGATCCCTAAGCAACTTAATAACTTAATAACAGGCATATAATGAGTATATTTTACACCAATTATATTAAGAAAAACATAGTTATATATTTTTTTAATATTTTATTTTATTTTTGAGAGAGAAACGACAGAGCATGAGTGGGGGAAGAGCAGAGAGAGGGGAGACACAGAATCCGAAGCAGGCTCCAGGCTCTGAGCCATCATCTCAGAGCCAGACATGGGGCTCAAACTCACAAACCATGAGATCATGACTAGATCAGTTCCTTTCATATAATGGAAGAATTTAAAACTATACTTATTAAACAAGAAGAGATATTATAAAAATTAAAAAAATAATAAATGTATATAAAATTTGCTGAGGGCCTCAAAGAAAAGTATTCCATAAACACTAGTTATTGGTTTTGCTCTATAGTTTAATTGTAGGCTTCCCCAATTTTTTTTTGAGAATATGCTTTTTACCCTTTAAAAAATCTTATTTTACATCTTGAACTTATTTATCATGCATATTTTTATATGTACACAGATAAAAAATATGCCAGTATTGTTCTCCTCAATCAATGCCATTGGTTTCACACTTACTTTTGATCTAGTTCATTTTAAAACAAACTTCTATTTGCCTTCTTCAGCTTATATCTTGAATCAAAAGTCTTTTTCTTCATTTGTCTTTGTCTCCTCCTGGCTCCCCATATTACTATTATACTGCTAATGTGAATATCTTCTCATATACAGCTTTTACCATCTGACATTGCTTTATTTGCATCTCATTCATATGCCATTTAAAAATACAAAATTCCCTGTCCTGTCTTTTCTTTTTTAATGATAAAAAAGGTTTTCCATTTTGTATTTATTTTCCTGTAAGTCAATCATGGTTCCTTCTGCAGGGGATTCTGTTAGAGAGATTTGCAATATAAAATTTGAATTTTTTTATTTTTAATTTTTCTAACCTAATATTTTAAATATCATTTTTCAAACAAGATAGTTGCTATAACCAGGCTTTCATGGAGTTTTATATATTTTTCTAGCTTAAGAGGTGGCTAAGATATTCTCTGAGGACAGGAGTTTGGTTAGAAGCATCCATTTAAAATATCTTGGCCATACAACACCCAGTGCTCATCCCAACAGATGCCCTCCTAAACCAATTTGAAAATAAATTTCATATTAAAAAATAAATAAATAAAAATAAAACATACAGGGAGAGGGGCAGAGGAAGAGAGAGAATCTTAATCAAGCTCCATGGCCAGCGTGGAGCCCAATGCAGGGCTCAGTCGCACGACCCTGAAATCATGACCTGAGAGAAAAGCAATAGTAAGACACTCAACCAACTGAGCCATCCAGGTGCCTTCACAAAAATCTTCTGATCCTCTCCAGGACTTTGTTACATTATCTCCCCTTGATTCTAGACCTGTAACTGGACATAAGTCTCAGTAGATGTCAAAGGGTACAAATTGAGACCCATAAACAGGTGTGATACACACTAAAATAAATGTATAATTTTATATTAAAAAAAATAAAAAAATAAAATACCTTGACCAGAGACAAGGAAGAGCTTTGCTGTCAGTAATGAAAATAATTCAGTAAATGATTAACTGAAGAATAAATTGATGCCTTACACAATCCAGGGACACAATAATTTAAAAAATTAAAAACAATCTAATCTATTATAAATAAATTCAGAAGTAGAGAACTGTATAGATTGTTTGTATTGAAACATAGTGCTTTAAATCATGGAATTCATCATTATATGAATGAATATGAGACTGCATATAGCTATCAAAAAGCTGGAAAATACAAATCATCATTACAAAGTACTGAATATTAATATTAATCATCATTATTATTGCTTAATGTATTCATGCAAATTTAAATATATTTCAATAAGCAAACATGAAATGAAGGCTACATTTGTTGACTGAATACACAAAAAGGATAAAATTCTGATGATGGGGCACCTGGGTGGCTCAATCGGTTGAGTGACCGACTCCGGCACAGGTCATGATCTCACAGTTTGTGAATTCGAGCCCTGCATTGGGCTCTGTGCTGACAGCTCAGAGCCTGGAGCCTGCTTCTGATTCTGTGTCTCCCTCTCTCTCTGCCCCTCCCCCACTCATGCTCTGTCTTTCTCTGTCTCAGAAATAAATAAACATTAAAAAATATTTAACATTCTGATGATGATTATTACATTCTCTACTTCATTTAGTGGTGTCACATAATTTTTTTCTGAGGATTTGAGTATTTAACAAATTTTGCCTGTTTCAAGAGACATTTAAACCTTCTGATTTTACTTTGAAAAAAAGTGATTCCTAGTAGATAAGCTACAGATAGCCATACCATTTCGTTCAGCACCATGTCACTTCTCAAATACATCATTATTCTAGATTCCAAACCCAGTCTAGAACTCTCTAAATTGAAAAACTAGTGGTGACCCTTCTATCATTTTTAAGCCTTTTAAGGAAACCATTAAAATGGCATAGAAATGTATCTTATACTAGAAGTATTCATGGTACTGGAAAAAATAATTTCCTCATTGGGGAAATATATATGGTGCTTAATTGGAATATTGTTGGCTGGCTTCTACATAGGCTCACCTAGCTTAAACATTTGCAGCTTAAACATTCTAAACACTTCTCTGAAATCAGTTTTTTCCAGAAATCACACCATGAATTTTCAGGCATATTCGGGTTCCTGGAGTTTTGCTTTAGTCCTTCAAACAATGCTTAAAATCAAATATCTAAATTAAATAATGTACCAATTTTTATAAAGCTAGAAGCCTTGTATAGAAAACCAGTTTACGTGTAAAATAACCATATTAATAAAAATGAGGTTTTAATTACTCTCTTAGACATCAGATTTTTTACTATTTATCAAATAGATATGACTTCTGGAGGTATATTTGTCTACACAAATATAATTATACTATCAAAATTTACCTAGTTTAAAGTACTTTATAATTTTTCTCCACTTGTTTTTTTGGATGTTTTGTAAATAGTAATATCATTTCAACTATGTTTGATCTTTTATAATATAAATTGGTAACTGTATGAGGCAAAATATTAACTCCTATCTGAGATAATATTCTACATACCCCACAAAATAGTGGTTGACCTTATTTGGGTATTGATGGCTGTAAATTATCATTGTACCAAAAAAAATCTGATATTGCCAAACAACTCTGGATTTGGTGAAGGAATTACTTGTGTATTTTTTGGATCTTAAGGCATCATGTCTTACATTTCATAAAACTATAAGTAAACGTGAACTATTGCCTTACATAACCTCAGGAGTTATTCCAAAGTATCTCCATGCTTTGCTACACAGTTCCTTGACAATTGTTTTATCTGCTACAGCTGTTAAGCTTTCTTAAAGTTGTGATTGCTCCAATGAGTTAGTGATAGGTGATTCACGCATATTTGTAGTGCACTGCCAAAATGATTTATCACAAATTCTTTTTACTGACAATAGCCTTTGTGTTGTCTGCTAGTGTGATATTGAAAGATTTTTTAGGGTGTCTTGGTGGCTCAGTCAGCCAAGCATCTGACTTCAGCTCAGGTAATGATCTCATGTTTCTGGGTTCTAGCCCCATGTCGGGCTCTGTGCTGACAGCTCAGAGCCTGGAGCCTGTTTCGTGGATTCTGTGTCTCCCTTTCTTTCTGCCCCTCCCCTGCTCGTACTCTGTTTCTCTCTCTGTCTCTCTCTCAAAAATAAATAAAACATTAAAAAAGAAATATTTTTTAAATTGCTTTTTTATCACAAATAACTGAATGCAAACCTCTATGCTTTCACAGATGTTTAGAAATTTTTGTTTTACAAATAACTGGATTTGTCTTCCTAGTTGCAGTTATCAGTGTTGTTTTAAAATATAACTGTGTAAACAAAGAAACAGACTCTTGACTATAGAGAAAACTGATGATTATGAGAGGGGAGGTGGCTGGGTGGATATATTAAATAGGTTATGGGGATTAAAGAATGTACTTGTGATGAACACCAGGTGTTATATGGAAGTGTTGAATCACTATATTTTACACCTGAAAGTAAACTTACACACTATGTTAACAAACTGGAATTTAAGTAAAAACTGAAAAAAAGAAAACTACTTATTTTGATGATTGTTTAGGCCATATTTGTAGTTATTTTAAATGTTCCTTTCTCCAATGATTTTCACAGAAACAGTGCACAAATGTTTGATGTGTAGAGTTCAGATTCAACTTGTAGATTAAAGAAAGGATTATCTTTGTATGGCTTGTATGTAACTTTGTGTGTTTTTTAATCTCTATTTTATTCTCATGTGGTTTTCTCTTTGTGTTGTATTTAAAGAACATGACTGTTGGGGCGCCTGGGTGGCGCAGTCGGTTAAGCGTCCGACTTCAGCCAGGTCACGATCTCGCGGTCCGTGAGTTCGAGCCCCGCGTCGGGCTCTGGGCTGATGGCTCAGAGCCTGGAGCCTGTTTCCAATTCTGTGTCTCCCTCTCTCTCTGCCCCTCCCCCGTTCATGCTCTGTCTCTCTCTGTCCCAAAAATAAATAAACGTTGAAAAAAAAAAAAAAAAAAAGAACATGACTGTATAATGTATCTTCCAAATAAGGACAACTTCTGAACACGAAAGGGACCTTTCTTAATAATTAAAGATGGGCAATTAAAATATACAGTAACAATATATAAAACCCAAAACATCTAGACTAGCTCCTTCTTTGCAAGTATACATTCTCTCTTCTTACTGAAAGTCTGGACTACCTTGAGCCACAGAGTTGCTACTTCTTGCATAATATCGATGAAGTCAACTATTGCACAAACTCAAGCTGAACTCTTCATTTATTTTAGCTAAACAACTTTCAGGATGTGTTAGCTCAACTGGGAAATGATTAGCCTGTGAATTATCTTACATCAGGCATGGTAACATCAAATTTATATAGGGTGAATCCTTCTCTAAGCTGGCATTGTTCCCCTCATATAGTGTTTCTTAAAACTAAATATGTAAGATAATGGCAGGGAAACATACATAATTACATTAAAATTATTTTATTTTGGATATATTTCCTTAATATTTAAATATGTGAAGATCACCTCTATGTTGTTTCCATGCACTGAATTATAAAAAGTAGGAGGTATTAGACTTCTGGCTAAGGTTCTAAACAACTAAGTTTTCAAGAAGCTAAATATCTTACCCAGTTTCTCCTTTTCTACAGTTTTTCCTAAACAGCTATTTATCTAGAGGTAATTTAAGTATAGTCTAAAGACAGAATGAGCTACAGAACCTTTTGAGCATCTTTCCAAAATAAGAATTAGGTTGTAGATCAAGAGCCTTCAGTGGTTTCTGTAGAAGAATGGTGACTTTACCTGTATTGACATATTCTTCATAAATACTTTTAAACAGAACAGTTTACATTTTTCTTCATTATACTACTTTGAGAATAATTGATACCATTGATACAGTACCAAATTTGTACTCTGTTATTGTTTGTTTATTAATTCACTAATTCACTAACATAAAAAACATAATGTCACCAATAATCAGTTAATTATATTGGGGTCATATGTTTTCATTTTATTTATGGATTTTCCTGGGTTTTTCACCTAGGGGTTTGGAGATTGCATATAGATAGATGGATAGATGGAAAGATAGATACACACATACATACATATACATATACATATACATATACATATACATATACATATATTTTACATATATTTTACATATATTTATAAATATTTATAGATACATGTACACTTATAAATACATTTTTAAAATATAAACATGGGAACATAAGTCACCATCAGAAAATATATTTATATATCTACGTCTACATCTCTATTTGTCTAATCTGTATGTAAACAATGTATATTCTGATGGTAATTTAAGTTCCCATGCCTTATTCTAGTAGAGTTAATCATTTCTTAAAGATATATTTAAAGGTTTTCCTGAAAAATCTTCAACATGGATTGCCTCATTGAACTAGATATGATGAAGAATTCTATATTGAAAGCCAATTGTGCATATCAGGATTACTTATCCTTTATATCACATTATTTATGAAAAGTGAAGGAATTCAATTGATTAGTAGACACATTTCAGGTACTTTTATTTTGAAATTTGCCTTTAATTCTTAGAAATTACTTTAATAATTTAACATAGTCCCTAATAAAAATAATTGAATTAAATTGAAGTATTTAGTTAATAGATTTAATAGCAATTGCTGCTACAATTCCTAAATAATTCTGGTGATAACATGAATCAAGTTAAATACAAAATGTGGCTAGTGGTTGATTTTAGAATAATGATGTTGTGAAATGCAACTTGCTTATTATCAGGTTCCTTGACTTTATATTAAGTGTTCTTCTTCCACCTCTTGGAAGTTTGCCAAAAATCATAAACAATTTTGATCATAGAAAAATGTATTTTTCAGAAGCTAAAATCAGTACTTACTAGATATTTACCAGTTTACTATAATTGATAAGGTTTTACTATATTTGAAAAATATATACTTCAATGTAAAATTTTTGAGAACTTGTGATATTATTAGAATTATTACAATTAGAATTCAACAAGCAAAACATGACTTCAAAGTCTAGGTTCGTGGAAGTTAAGATGTCAGAGTTATAGGAGGACTCTATTCTTGCCTCATCCCATGAACAAAGCTAGATAAATATCAAATCAGAATGATTTCTCTCAGTCCTCAGAACAAACTGAGGACTGAAAGAACAAACTGCACAGCTAAAAGGAGACAAGAGGCCACATTGTGAAAGGTAGGAGGTACAGAGATGTGATTTGGGGGAGAAAAGAATCATGGGTGCTGTGGAGAGGAGGGAGTGCTGATCATGAAAAGAGTGGAGAGACAGTGAAAGGGTGGCAGACAGCAGTGAACAGAAGATTGCACAAGAAAAACACTTCCCCAAAATCATTGACTGGGAAAAAGCGAGGGGCTGATTATTGTGTTTTCATAAGCAATGGAGCTCAAACATTGAAATTTTAGAAGTTCGTGCTGTGGATAATGCAGAGGTTGGCAGGTGCAGCAGTGCTCCTGTGAAGGAGGGCAGAGGCCTGGGAGCAGACAGTATCATCTGATGATCCCCTAGGATGCACTGGGAGAAACGTTTCACTCTTCTTGAAGTGTATCTGGGAGAGGTGGTATTGCCTCTCAGGGGACAAAAGAGTCAGCAAGTGCCATATTGCTGCCCCATTCCTTAACATAGGGGCAGAGACACCTACAGAGGGCAGCTAACCTGCACACTGGCTTTTTGCTATGCTTTATTCTAAACTTCAAGTTCCTGCATGTTGGTGAGACTCCCCTCCTGTGACAAACAAGCACTGGCTCCAGTGCAGTGAGACCCTCCCCCAGAGGACAAGCATGGATCTACATTGCCCTGGGTCCCTAAAGTTTTGAGTTTTGAAACTCAGCCAGCATGCCTGAGATAAAACACAGGTGCACTCTGCTGATTGGTAGGCAGATGACACGGACACAGCCTGGGTGAAGGCAGGGATCTAAAGGACTCCTAGGACACATGAAAGGAGATAGTCCACTCTGCCATGAAGGCTTCCCAGACAGCAGTGGGAATGAACTTCCCTCTCCAGGGATAAAGGAGAAAGCTGGTGCCATGTTTCTCCCCTACCCATGAGCATGGGCCAACTTCAGTGAGCATAAAAGTACTAACAAGTGGGGTCCTCCACTGCTTACACCAAGCCCCACCCCCATGTCCTCTGCAGGTGCTTCCTTAGTAGAGCAAGTGTGCCTGAGTGTCAGAGCAATGGGCATCTCCCCCAGAAGACCAGCACAAACCCACTGCACCTAATTTCTACTTACCATAGAGTGCTGCAAATCTTCAGCTATAGTAGAAATAGGGTCTGGCCTCTTTTAACAAGCAGACCAGAAGACACCTAGTTAAAACTCACCACACTCTAAACAAGGTCGAAACAATCCCCACTGAAGGCAAAGAGAAAGTCTTTAGAGAATTGAGGGGAAAAAGCATCCAAAACACAGCAGAAGAGTGCACACAGCATACCCAAGAAATATTTCCTTAAGCACCAGACCCTGGATAGTATGTGACTTCTTAATAAAGCCATTACTTTCAGGAGCAGGAAACATAACAGGTTTTCTTAGCACACAGAAAAAGACAGAGACCTAGACAAAGTGCCAAGATGGAGGAATTCATCCCAAAAGAAAGAAAAAGGTCATAGCCATGGATCTAATTGGAAGAGATATAAATGATATGCCTGATCGAGAATTTAAAACAACCATCATAAGGATCCTAGCTGGTTTGACAAAAGCATAGAAGACACCAGGGAGTCTCTTACTGCAGACTTATTATAAAAGACTTAAAAATTAGTCAGGCTTCAATTAACACGCTATAACCAGGATACAAAACTGACTGAATGTAATGACCACAAGGATGGAAGAAGGAAAGAGTAAGTAATATAGAAGATAAAATTATGGAAAATAATGAAACTAAAGAGAAGAGGGAAAGAAAAATCTTGGATCACTAATGTAGACGTATAGAACTCAGCATCTCCATAAAGCATAATACCATTGTATCATAGGAATCACAGAAGAAGAGAGGGAAAAGGGACAGGAAGTTTATTTGAGCAAATTATAGCTGAAAACTTCACTAATCTGGAGAAGTAAACAGACATCCAAATCCAGAAGGCATAGAGAACTCCCATCAAAATCAACAAAAACAGGCCATCACCAAGACATACTGAAGTAAAAATTTCAAAATACAAAGGTAAAGAAAAAAAAAATCCTAAAATCAGCAACAGAAAAGAAATTACTAATTTATAAGGGAAGACTAATAAGGTTAGCAGCAGACCTATCTACCTAAAGTAGGCAGGCCAGGAGGGAGCGGCATGATACATTTAACATGCTGAATGGGACAACTGTGCAGCCAAGAATATTTTATCCAGCAAGGCTATCACACAGAATAGAAAGAGAGATAATGAATTTCCTAGACAAACAAAAACTAAATGTGTTAGGGGGCGCCTGGGTGGCGCAGTCGGTTGAGCGTCCGACTTCAGCCAGGTCACGATCTCGCAGTCCGTGAGTTCGAGCCCTGCGTCAGGCTCTGGGCTGATGGCTCAGAGCCTGGAGCCTGTTTCCGATTCTGTGTCTCCCTCTCTCTCTGCCCCTCCCTTGTTCATGCTCTGTCTCTCTCTGTCCCAAAAATGAATAAACGTTGAAAAAAAAAAAAACCTAAAGGTGTTAGTGCCCCCTAAACCAGCGCTGCAAGAAATATTAAAGGGGAACCCTGGAGTGGGAAAGAAAGATCAAAAGTGACAAGGACTAGAAAGTAACAGAAAATCTCCTGAAACAATGAAGTAACGGGTAATAAAATGGCACTAAATTCATATCTATCAATAATCACTTTGAATGTAAATAGACTAAATGGATGTAATGTAATGGATACATTACATGGAATATAAATGGATACATCTATATATATAAGATACAGGATGGAGATTATATATATATATATATATATATATAGAGAGAGAGAGAGAGAGATTATATGTGTATATATATACATATATATTATATTTTATATATGTAGATTATATATATGTATATGTACGTGTGTATATATATGTACATATATATACACATATGTACATATATATGTATATATATGTATATATATACATATACATGTACATATATATGGGTGTGTGTGTGTGTGTGTATATATATATATATATAAAAGACCCATCTGTATGCTGCCTATATGAGGCTCATTTTAGACCTAAAGACACCTAAAGATTAAAGGTGGAGGATGGAGAAACATTTACCATGCTAATGGATGACAAAAGAAAACCCAAGTAGCATACTTACATAAACTAGATGATAAGCCAAAGACTGCAAACTGAGGCAAAGAAGGGCACTAGATCACAATAAAGGGGTTTATCCACCAAGAAGATCTAACAATTATACATATTTATGACACCAGTGTGAGGGTAACTAAACACATAAAACAATAAGAAAAATAAAGAAATTCATTGATAACTGTACAGTTATACTAGGGGGCATTAATACCATACTTATAGCAATGGACAGATTATCTAAGCAGAAAATCAACAAGGAAACAATGGCTTTGAATGACACACTGGACCAGATGGAGTTAACAGAAAACTTCAGAACATTTCATTCTAAAGCACAAGAATAGACATTCTTTTAGAGTGCACATGGGACATTTCCCAGAAGAGACCACATGCTGAGTCACAAATCAGGCCTCAACAAATACAAAAAAAAATTGAAGTCATACCATGCATATTTCCTGACCACAATGCTATGGAACCTGAAGTTACCACAAGAAAAAATTTGGAAAGAACACTAATACATGGAAGTTAAAGAACATCCTACTAAAGAATGAATGAGTTAACCAAGAAATTAAAGAAATAAAGAAGGCACCTGGGTGGCTCAATCAGTTAAGCATCCAACTCTTGCTTTCAGCTCAGGTCATAATCTCACAGTTGGTGAGATCTGGCCCCGAGTCAGGCTCTGTGCTGACAGCATGGATCCTGCTTGGGATTCTCTCTCTCCTTCGGTCTCTGCCCCTCCCATGCTTGGGCAGACACTGTCTCTCTCTGTCTCTCTCTCTCTGTCTCTCTCTCTCTCTCAAAATAAATCAGTAAACATTTACAAAAAATAAAGAAGAAAAATAAAAAATTACATGGAAACAAATGAAAATGAAAACACGATGGTCCAAAAACTTTGGGATGCAGCAAAAGTGTTTTGTTTTTTAGATTCCACATATGAGTAAAATATGTATTTGCCTTTCTCTGTATGACCTATTTCACTTAGCATAATATCTTATAAGTTCATTCATGTTGTCACAAATGGCAAGATCTCATCACTTTTTATGGCTAATATTTGTGTGTGTGTGTGTGTGTGTGTGTGCGCGTGTGTGACAGAGAAAGAGAAAGAGAGAGCATGAATATGCACCACATTTCTCTATCCATTCAACTACCAATGAACACTTGGGTTGCATATGTATCTTGGCTATTGTAAGTATTGCTGCAATAAATATAGGAGTGTATGTATCTTTACAAATTAGCATTCTCATTTAGGGGGTAAATACCCAGTCATGAAATTATTGGATCCTATGATATTTCTATTTTTATTTTTTTTGAAGAAGCTCCATACTGTTTTCTGTAGTGGCTGCACCAATTTACATTCTCACCAATAGTGTACAAGAGCTCTCTTTAATCCATATCTTTGCCAAAACTAGTTTTTGTTTTATTTTTTATTTTTTATTTAAATTCCAGGTAACATACAGTGTAATATTAATTTCAGGTGTACAATATAGTGATTCAACATATCCATAAAATACCTTTTGCTCATCAAAACAAGCGCAGTCCTTAAACCCCATCACCTGTTTAACCCATTCCCCCACCCACCTCCCTTCTAATAACCATCAGTTTGTTCTCTATAGTTAAGAATCTGTTTCTTGGTTTGCCTCTCTCTCTCTTTTTTTCCCCTTTGCTCATTTGTTTTTTGTTTGTTTGTTTCTTTCTTTCTTAAGTTCCACATATGAGCTAAATAATATGGAATGTCTTTCTCTGAATGACTAATGTGCTTAGCATAATGTTCTCTAGTTCCATCCATGTCCTTGCAAATGGCAAGATTGCAGTCTCTTTTGTGGCTGAGTACTATTCCATTGTATATATGTACAACATCTTCTTTACCCATTCAACAGTTGATGGACACTTGGTCTGTTTCCATGATATGGCTATTGTAGACAATGCTGCTCTAAACATCGGGGTGCATGTATTCCTTTGAATTAGTATTTTTGTATTTTTTGGGTAAATGCCCAATAGTACAATTGCTGGATTGTAGAGGAGTTGTATTTTTAACTTTTTAAAGAACCTCCATATTTTTTTCCAGAGTGGCTGCATGAATTTCCATTCTCACCAATACTGCAAGAATGTTCCCCTTTCTCAAAATCCTTGCCAACACCTGTTGTTTAGTTTTTTTTTTTTTTTTTTTGTTTATTTTTGAGAGAGACAGAGACTGAGTGTGAGTGGGGTAGGGGCAGAGATGGAGACACACAATCAGAAGCAGTCTCCAGGCTCCCAGCCGTCAGCATAAAGCCCAATGCGGGGCTTGACACACAAACTGCTAGGTAATGACCTGAGCCAAAGTAGGATGCATAACCGACTGAGCCACCAAGGCATCCTCTTGTTTTTTATTTTAGCCATCCTCACAGGTGTGAGCTGGTATCTCATTGTGGTTTTTATTTGGACTTCCTTAATGATGAGTGATGTTCAGCATTTTTTGATGCATCTGTGGTCATCTGTGTGTCTTCTTTTGAAAAATGTCTATTCAGATCGTCTACCCATTTTTTAGTCATTTTGGTTTTTTTTGATATTGAGTTGTATAATGTCTTTATATATTTTGTATATTAACCCCTTATCAAATATAACATTAGCAAATATATTCTCCCATTCATTAGGTTACCTTTTTTATTTCAAACTATACTACGAAGCTGTAGTGATCAAAACCATATGGCATTGACACAAAAATAGACACATAGATCAATAGAACTAAAGACAGAGGCCAGAAATAAACTCACGCTTATATGGTCCATCAATGTATGACAGAGTAGGCAAAAATATACAATGGGGAAAATACAGTTTCTTCAATAAATTGTACTGGGTAAACTGGACAACTACATACAACAACAACAACAACAAAACTGGACTATTTTATAGCACCAAACACAAAAATAAGCTAAAAATATATTAAAGAGCTAAATGTGAGACCTGAAACCATAAAAAGCATAGAAAAGAACATAAGCAGTAATTTCTATGACATCAGCCATAGCAAAATTTTTCTAAATTTGTCTCCTAATGTAAGGGACAGAAAAGCCAAAAGAAACTATAGAGATATTAAATTAAAAAATATAGGGATATTAAACTATAGGGCTATTAAAATATATTTTAAAATAAATTTTTATATTAATTTTTCATATTTGTATAAATACAATTTTACATTATTTAAAATAAATATTTAAAAAATATTTAAAATAAAACATTAAAATAAAAAAGCTTTTGCACATAAAAGAAAACCATCAACAAATGCATGTCTTTTCAGTTAAAACAATTAATGATTGGGGCACCTGGGTGGTTCAATCAGTTAAGCGACCAACTCTTGATTTCAGCTCAGTTCATTGATTTCATTGTTGGGAGATTGAGCACAGCATTGGGCGTGAAGTCTGCTTAAGATTCTCTCTCTCCCTCTCCTAGGGCCCCTTGGCCACTCTTCCTCTCTCTCCATTTTCTCTCTCTCTCTCAAAAAACAAAAAACAAACAAACAAAAAACAAAACACTGTTTAAAATCACATACTTGAAAATGTATTCCTTAAAGTACTTTTTTTGTTTTATTTTTTTTTCAATATATGAAGTTTATTCTCAAATTGGTTTCCATACAACACCCAGTGCTCATCCCAAAAGGTGCCCTCCTCAATACCCGTCACCCACCCTCCCCTCCCTCCCACCCCCCATCAACCCTCAGTTTGTTCTCAGTTTTTAACAGTCTCTTATGCTTTGGCTCTCTCCCACTCTAACCTCTTTTTTTTTTTTTCCTACACCTCCCCCATGGGTTTCTGTTAAGTTTCTCAGGATCCACAAAAGAGTGAAACCATATGGTATCTGTCTTTCTCTGTATGGCTTATTTCACTTAGCATCACACTCTCCAGTTCCATCCACGTTGCTACAAAGGGCCATATTTCATTCTTTCTCATTGCTACGTAGTATTCCATTGTGTATATAAACCACAATTTCTTTATCCATTCATCAGTTGATGGACATTTAGGCTCTTTCCATAATTTGGCTATTGTTGAGAGTGCTGCTATAAACATTGGGGTAAAAGTGCCCCTATGCATCAGTACTTCTGTATCCCTTGGGTAAATTCCTAGCAGTGCTACTGCTGGGTCATAGGGTAGGTCTATTTTTAATTTTCTGAGGAACCTCCACACTGTTTTCCAGAGTGGCTGCACCAATTTGCATTCCCACCAACAGTGCAAGAGGGTTCCCGTTTCTCCACATCCTCTCCAGCATCTATAGTCTCCTGATTTGTTCATTTTGGCCACTCTGACTGGCGTGAAGTGATATCTGAGTGTGGTTTTGATTTGTATTTCCCTAATGAGGAGCGACGTTGAGCATCTTTTCATGTGACTGTTGGCCATCCGGATGCCTTCTTTACAGAAGTGTCTATTCATGTTTTCTGCCCATATCTTTACTGGGTTATTTGTTTTTCGGGTGTGGAGTTTGGTGAGCTCTGTATAGATTTTGGATACTAGCCCTTTGTCTGATATGTCATTTGCAAATATCTTTTCCCATTCCATTGGTTGCCTTTTAGTTTTGTTGGTTGTTTCCTTTGCTGTGCAGAAACTTTTTATCTTCATAAGGTCCCAATAGTTCATTTTTCCTTTTAATTCCCTGGCCTTTGGGGATGTGTCGAGTAAGAGATTGCTACGGCTGAGGTCAGAGAGGTATTTTCCTACTTTCTCCTCTAGGGTTTTGATGGTTTCCTGTCTCCCATTCAGGTCCTTTATCCATTTTGAGTTTATTTTTGTGAATGGTGTGAGAAAGTGGTTTAGTTTCAATCCTCTGCATGTTGCTGTCCAGTTCTCCCAGTACCATTTGTTAAAGAGACTGTCTTTTTTCCATTGGATATTCTTTCCTGCTTTCTCAAAGATGAGTTGGCCATACGTTTGTGGGTCTAGTTCTGGGTTTCTATTCTATTCCATTGGTCTATGTGTCTGTTTTTGTGCCAATACCATGCTGTCTTGATGATTACAGCTTTGGAGTAGAGGCTAAAGTCTGGGATTGTGATGCCTCCTGCTTTGGTCTTCTTCTTCAAAATTACTTTGGCTATTCGGGCCTTTTGTGGTTCCATATGAATTTTAGGATTGTTCTAGTTTTGAGAAAAATGCTGGTGCAATTTTGATTGGGATTGCATTGAATGTGTAGATAACTTTAGGTAGTATTGACATTTTGACAATATTTATTCTTCCAATCCATGAGCACGGAAAGTTTTTCCATTTCTTTACATCTTCTTCAGTTTCCTTCATAAGCTTTCTATACTTTTCAGCATACAGATCTTTTACATCTTTGGTTAGATTTATTCCTAGGTATTTTATGCTTCTTGGTGCAATTGTGAATGGGATCAGTTTCTTTATTTGTCTTTCTTTTGCTTCATTATTAGTGTATAAGAATGCAACTGATTTCTGTACATTGATTTTGTATCCTGCAACTTTGCTAAATACATATATCAGTTCTAGCAGACTTCTGGTGGAGTCTATCAGATTTTCCATGTATGATATCATGTCATCTGCAAAAAGTGAAAGCTTAACTTCATCTTTGCCAATTTTGATGCCATTGATTTCATTTTGTTGTCTGATTGCTGATGCTAGAACTTCCAACACTATGTGAAACAACAGCGGTGAGAGTGGACATCCCTGTCGTGTTCCTGATCTCAGGGAAAAAGCTCTCAGTTTTTCCCCATTGAGGATGATGTTAGCTGTGGGCTTTTCATAAACGGCTTTGATGATGTTTAAGTATGTTCCTTCTATCCCGACTTTCTCGAGGGTTTTTATTAAGAAATGTTGCTGAATTTTGTCAAAGGTCTTTTCTGCATCGATTGACAGGATCATATGGTTTTATCTTTTATTTCATTAATGTGATGTATCACGTTGATTGATTCACGAATGTTGAACCAGCCCTGCATCCCAGGAATGAATCCCACTTGATCATAGTGAATAATTATTTTTATATGCTGTTGAATTCGATTTGCTAGTATCTTATTGAGAATTTTTGCATCCATTTTCATCAGGGATATTGGCCTGTAGTTGTCTTTTTTGCTGGGTCTCTGTCTGGTTTAGGAATCAAAGTAATACTGGCTTCATAGAATGAGTCTGGAAGTGTTCCTTCCGTTTCTATTTCTTGGAATAGCTTGAGAAGGATAGGTATTATCTCTGCTTTAAACGTCTGGTAGAACTCCCCTGGGAAGCCATCTGGTCCTGGACTCTTATTTGTTGGGAGATTTTTGATGACTGATTCCATTTCCTCGCTGGTTATGGGTCTGTTCAAGCTTTCTATTTCCTCCTGATTGAGTTTTGGAAGCGTGTGGGTGTTTGTGGAATTTGTGCATTCCTTCCAGGTTGTCCAGTTTATTGGCATATAACTTTTCATAGTATTCCCTGATAATTGCTTGTATCTCTGAGGGATTGGTTGTAATAATTCCATTTTCATTCATGATTTTGTCTATTTGGTTCATCTCCCTTTTCTTTTTGAGAAGCCTGGCTAGAGGTTTATCAATTTTGTTTATTTTTTCAAAAAACCAACTCTTGGTTTCATTGATCTGCTCTACAGTTTTTTTTTTTTTTTTTTTTAGAGTCTATATTGTTTATTTCTGCTCTGATGTTTATTATTTCTCTTCTGCTGCTGGGTTTGGGGTGTATTTGCTGTTCTGCTTCTTTTTCCTTTAGGTGTGCTGTTAGATTTTGTATTTGGGATTTTTCTTGTTTCTTGAGATAGGCCTGGATTGCAATGTAGTTTCCTCTCAGGACTGCCTTCACTGCATCCCAAAGCGTTTGGATTGTTGTCTTTTCATTTTCATTTGTTTCCATATATTTCTTAATTTCTTCTCTAATTGTCTGGTTGACCCACTCATTCTTTAGTAGGGTGTTCTTTAACCTCCATGCTTTTGCAGGTTTTCCAGACTTTTTCCTGTGGTTGATTTCAAGCTTCATAGCATTGTGGTCTGAAAGTATGCATGTTATGATCTCAATTCTTGTATACTTATGAAGGGCTGTTTTGTGACCCAGTATGTGATCTATCTTGGAGGTTGTTCCATGTGCATACGAGAAGAAAGTATATTCTGTTGTTTTGGGATGCAGAGTTCTAAATATATCTGTCAAGTCCATCTGATCCAATGTATCATTCAGGGCCCTTCTTTCTTTATTGACCATGTGTCTAGATGATCTATCCATTTCTGTAAGTGTAGTGTTAAACTCCACTGCAATCACCACATTCTTATCAATAAGGTTGTTTATGTTTGTGAGTAATTGTTTTATATATTTAGGGGCTCCTGTATTCGGCATATAGACATTTAAAGTTGTTAGCTCTTCCTGATGGATAGACCCTGTGATTAGTATATAATGCCCTTCTTCATCTCTTGTTACAGCCTTGTTTTTAAAGTCTAGTTTGTCTGATGTAAGTATGGCTACTCCAGCTTTCTTTTGACTTCCAGTGGCATGATAAATAGTTTTCCATCCCCTCACTCTCAATCTGAATGTGTCCTCAGGTCTAAAATGAGTCTCTTGTAGAGAGCAAATAGATGGGTCTTGTTTTTTTACCCATCCTGATACCCTATGTCTTTTGGTTGGCACATTTAGTCCATTTACATTGAGTGTTATTATAGAAAAATATGGGTTTAGAGTCATTGTGATGTCCATAGTTTTCATGCTTGTAGCGATGTCTCTGCTACTTTGTCTCACAGGATCCCCCTTAGGATCTCTTGTAGGGCTGGTTTAGTGGTGACGAATTCCTTCAGTTTTTGTTTGCTTGGGAAGACCTTTATCTCTCCTTCTATTCTAAATGACAGACTTGCTGGGTAAAGGATTCTCGGCTGCATATTTTTTCTGTTCATCACATTGAAGATCTCCTGCCATTCCTTTCAGACATGCCAAGTTTCAGTAGAGAGATCAGTCACGAGTATAGGTCTCCCTTTATATGTTAGAGCACATTTATCCCTAGCTGATTTCAGAATTTTCTCTTTATCCTTGTGTTTTGCCAGTTTCACTATGATATGTTGTGCAGAAGATCGATTCAAGTTACGTCTGAAGGGATTTCTCTGTGCCTCTTGGATTTCAATGCCTTTTTCCTTCCCCAGATCCGGGAAGTTCTCAGCTATTATTTCTTCAAGTACACCTTCAGCACCTTTCCCTCTCTCTTCCTCCTCTGGAATACCAATTATGTGTAGATTATTTCTCTTTAGTGCATCACTTAGTTCTCTAATTTTCCCCTCATACTCCTGGATTTTTTTTATCTCTCTTTTTCTCAGCTTCTTCTTTTTCCATAATTTTATCTTCTAGTTCACCTATTCTCTCCTCTGCCTCTTCAATCAGAGCTGTAGTTGTCTCCATTTTATTTTGCAGCTCATTGATAGCATTTTTTATCTCCTCCTGGCTGTTCCTTAGTCCCTTGATCTCTGTAGCAAGAGATTCTCTGCTGTTCTTTATACTGTTTTCAAGCCCAGCGATTAATTTTATGAGTATTATTCTAAATTCACTTTCTGTTATATTGTTTAAATCATTTTTGATCAGTTCATTAGCTTTTGTTATTTCCTGGACATTTTTCTGAGGGCAATTCTTCTGTTTCGTCATTTCAGATAGTCTCTGGAATGGTGCGGGACTGCGGGGCACTTCCCCTGTGCTGTCTTGAATAACTTGCATTGGTGGGCAGGGCCTTAGTCAGACCTGATGTTTGCCCCCAGCCCACCACTGGGCCCACAGTCAGACTGGTGTCTGCCTTTTCTTCCCCTCTCCTAGGGCGGGATTCTCTGTGGGGTGGCGTGGCCCATCTGGGCTACTTGCACATTGCCAGGCTTGTGGTGCTGGGGATCTGGCGTATTAGCTGGGGTGGATTGGCAAGGTGCACAGGGGTGGGAGGGGCAGGCTCATCTCGCTTTTCCTTTGGAGATCCGCTTCGGGAGGGGCCCTGTGGCACTGGGAGGCAGTCAGACCTACTGGAGGGATGGATCCGCAGAAGCGCAGCATTGGGTGTTTGCGCAGTGCAAGTGAGTTCCCTGGCAGGAACCGGTTCCCTTTGGGATTTGGGCTGGGAATGGGCAATGGAGATGGCGCTGGCGAGCGCCTTTGTTCCCCAACAAACTGAGCTATGCCGTCCCAGGGCTCAGCAACTCTCCCTCCCGTTGTCCTCCAGCCTTCCTGCTCTCCGAGCAGAGCTGTTAACTTATAACCTTACAGATGTTAAGTCCCTACTCGCTGTCCGAATACACTCCATCCAGCCCCTCTGCTTTTGCAAGCTAGACTCGGGGGCTCTGCTTGGCCGGCGTGCTGCCCCTCTGCCCTGGCTCCTTCCCGCCAGTCCTTGTAGCACGCACCTCCTCACTGCCCTTCCTACCCTCTTCCTTGGGCCTCTTGTCTGCGCTTGGCTCCGGATACTCCATTCCTTTAGTCTTCTGGCGGTTTTCTGGGTTATTTAGGCAGGTATAGGTGGAATCTATTTGATCAGCAGGACTCGTGGTGATCCCATGGTCCTCCTACGCCGCCATCTTCCCAGGATCCAATGAAAGTACTTTCAAATGAAATGTAAAACATTAAAATCTCTGGGATCAAGTCGAATTCTTTTTTAAATTTTTTTTAAAAATGTTTATTTAGTTTGAGAGAGGAAGACAGAGAGAAAGAGAGAGAGAGAGAGAGCAAGGTGAGGGGTAGAAAGAGGGCAACACAGAATCCGAACTTGGTTCCAGGCTCTGAGCTCTCAGCACAGAGCCGATGAGGGGCTCAAACTCATGGACTGTGAGATCATGGTCTGAGCCAAAGTCAGAAACTTTACTGACTGAGCCACCCAAGTGCCCCTCAAGTCTAATTTCTATTTTAAATACTTGACAAGTATTAAAGATCTCTTCTATGTTATAAGACTTGCTTAGTGTTTGCAAGTGTTAGAAACTGCAGAGAGACAGACAGAGAGAGGGAGAGCAAGCAAACAGCAAATGGAAGTAGTAAGAAAGAGAATCTTTAATTATTATACTGTTGCATCCACACGACTCCTGAAACAGAATGCTACGGGCACCAGTGACAGTCACAACAAAGTTTATTACAATGAGAGGCAAGGCTGACCGATCGGGACCAACACTCTTGATAAGAGTGCGGCCCCGAACAGCCAGGGTACAGAGTTTTTATAACCAATCACATCGTTTTATCATCACCTGGGAACAGAACAAGGAAAGTTTCCAGATGAGTCAGAAACAGTTGCCAGATGAGTTAGAAACAGTTGCCTAATGAGGTGTTTATTTTAGACTTTCTGCCTCTAAGTTGCAACCAGTGGATCTCCTTGACCCTGCCTCTGATGCTCTTTTCTTTGAACTTTTGTTTCCTTAATTGGTCAAGCCTAATTTACAAGAGTATGAGTCATAGTTTACAAGAGTAAAGCAAGGCTGTTATCTCTTAACCTTCAGTATCAACACAAAGCTGTTATTTTTCAAGCTAATCGTTAGCCCTACACTACAATTTAACCCTTAAATAAATACATACTCATAAAAAGTGTTTGCTTTCCTCCTAATGAGTTAATAAAGTAAATTAGATTATGTCTTTTATTTCACATGTATATCTCATATTCGGTCATTTGTTTAAAATTTTCCTTTTCCGATGGTTTTGGAGAAGTGTTTTCCTTGTCTGCAACCAAAATCTGGTTTTGAAAAACTAAGTGAATAACGGATTGGAAAAGTGGACACCTGATGAATGTATTTGTTCCAATATCCATCTGTTCTCATGGGTATAACCACTGTCATATATTGAATTAAGTGTGTTTGTTCTTGCTCATAACATGAATTTAAGTTAACACTTTAAAACATTTCAATCTGAGTGTTTATTCCAAATAATATACTCAAGTGGTTTGATTATTGTCCCAGATAGGGACACAATACATTGGCAGTGACTCATGGGCATATAAAAGGAAATATTATTTATTGTTTACCATCAAAAAATCCCGAAGGGAGAAGTACACTTTAAGACAGAACTTACTATAAAAATACTCTCATTTTCAAGAACCTTCCTGAGTGCCTACTTTTTTTTTAAGTTTTAATTTTAATCCCAATATAGTTAACATGCAGTGTTATATTAGTTTCAAATACACAATATAGTGATTCAACAATTTCATACATCACCCAGTGCCATCACAAGTGCACTCATTAATCCCCATCAACTATTTTTCCCATACGGCCAGACATTTGCACTCTAGTACCCACCAGTTCTCTACATTTAAGAGTCTGTTTCTTGGCCTCTCTCTCTCTTTTGTTTGTTTTGTTTCTTAAATTCCACACGTGAGTGAAATCATATGGTATTTATCTGTATCTGACTTATTGTGCTTAGCATTATACTCTGTAGCTTCATCCATGTTGTTGCAAATGGCAAGATTTCATCTTTTATGGCTGGATAGTATTACATTGCGTCTGTGTGTGTGTGTGTGTGTGTGTGTGTGTGTGTGTATTAGCTTCTGTGTGTGTGTTTGTTTTGTATTTTGGGGGTAAATACTCAACAATGTGATTACTTAATCATAAGGTAGTTATTTCTAATTTTTTGAGGAACTGCCATACTGTTCTCTACAATGCCTGCACCACTTTGTATTCCTACTAACATTGTAAGGGAATTCCTTTTTCTCCACATCCTCACCAAAACTTGTTATTTTTTGTTTTTATTTTTTAAGTTTATTTTTGAGACTGGGGGAGGGAGGGGCAGAGAGTAAGAGGGAGAGTGAGAGAATCCCAAGCAGGCTGTGCACTGTCAGCGGGGAGGAGGATGTGGGGCTCGAACTCAGGGACCATGAGATCAGGACCTGAGCTGAAATCAAGAGTTAGATTCTTAACCAACTGAGACACCCAGGTGCCCCTCTTCTGTTTTTGATTTTATCCATACTGATAAGTGTGAAGTGATATCTCACTGTAGTTTTGATTTGCATTTCCCTGCTGATGAGTGATGTTGAGCATCTTTCCATGTGTCTCTTGGCCATCTGTATATCTTCTTTGAAGACATGTCTATTCATGTCTTCTTCCCATTTTTAATTGGATTATTTGTTTTTTTGGTTGTCGAATTGTATTAGCTCTTCATATATTTTGGAAACTATAACCTTTTATTACATATATCCTTTGCAAATATCTTCTCCCATTCAGTAGGTTGCCTTTTAATTTTATTGTTTCCTTAAATGAGCATGTTTTTATTTTTATGTACTCCCAATAATGTATTTTTGTTATTTTCCCCTTGCCTCAGGAGACATATCTGGAAAAATGTTGTTACAGTGGATATCAGAGAATTATGGAATATGGTCTCTCCTAGGATTATTATGGTTTCAGTTCTCTCATTTAGGTCTTTAATCCATTTTTATTATTTTTTGTTTTTGTATATGGTGTAAAATAGCGGTCCAATTTCATTCTTTTGAATGTCACTGTCCAGATTTCCCAGCACAACTTGTTTAAGAGGCTGTCATTTTCTCATTGCATATTATTTCCTACTTTGTCAAAGATACACTGACCATATAAGTGTGGATTTATTTCTACTCTGTTATATTGACCTATGTGTCTGTTTTTGTGCCAGTACCATATTTTCATTACTGCAGTCTTGTTAGAATAAATTGAAGTTTATAATTGTGATACCTCTAGTTAGTATTTCTTTTTCAAGATTGCTTTGGCTTTTGGGGGTCTTATGTGGTTCCATACAAATTTTAGGATTGCTTGTTCCCATGTGAAAAATGCTGTTGGGATTTTGATAGGGATGGCATTAAATGTGTAGATTGCTTTGGATAGTATTGCTTTGGATTGCTTTGTTCTTCCAGTCCATGAGCATGGAATATTTTTCCACTTCTTTCTATCTTATTCAATTTCTTTTTTTTCTTTCTTTTCATCAGTGTTTTATAGCATTCACAGTACACGTCTTTCACCTATTGGTTAAGTTTATTCCTAGGTACTTTATTATGGGGGAAGCAATTGAAAATGTGATTGTTTTCTTAACTTCACTTTCTGCTGCTTCATCATTGGTGTATAGAAATGCCAACAGATTTCTGTACATTAATTTTCTATCCCTCAAATTTATTGAATTCATTCATCAGTTCTAATAGTTTTTTTTTTTGATTGAATCTTTGGGGTGTCCTGTATATAGCATCATGTCATCTGTAAATAGTGAAAATGTTACTTCTTCCTTACCAATTTGGATGCTTTTCGTTGCTTTTTGTTCTCTTATTGCTGTGGCTAGGACTTCCAGTCCTTTGTTGAATAAAAGTGGGGAGAGTGAGATTACTGTCTTTTTCCTGACCATAGAGGGAAAGCTCTTAGGTTTTCCTCAGTAAGGATGATATTAACTGTGTGTTTTTTTAATATGGTCTTTATTATGTTGAGGTATGTTCCCTATAAAACCACTTTGTTGAGGGTTTTTATCAAAATGGATGTTTTACTTTGTCAAGTGCTTTTTCTGCATCTATTAAGAGGATTATATGCTTTTTTCCTTCTATTGTGCATGTCAGTATAATGTCGATTGATTTGCATGTCTAGAACCAGGCTTGCAACCCAGGAATAAATCACACTTCATCCTGCTGAATACTTTTCTAATGTACTTTTAGATTTGGCTTGCTAGTATTTTGTTGAGGATTTTTGCATTTATGTTCATCAGAGATGAACCTGTGCTTCTCTTTTTTTGTGGTGTCTTTTTCTGGTTTTGCATCAGTGTGACACTAGCCTCAAACAATAAATATACAAGTTTTTTTTTTTCTTCCTCTTCTATTTTTTGAAATACTTTGAGAAGAATAGGTATTAACTCTCTTTAAATGTTTAGTAGAATTCACCTGTGAAGCTGTCTGGTCCTAGACTTCTCTTTTCTTGGGAAATTTTTTACTACTGATTCAATTTCCTTGCTAATAATCAGTCTGTTAAAATTTTCTGTTTTCCTGCTTCAGTTTTGGTAAGTTACATGTTTCCAGGTATTTATTCATACCCTCCATGTTGTTCTATTTGTTGGCATATAATTTTCCATAATATTCTTTCACAATTATTTGTACTTCTCTGGTGTCATTTCTCCTATTTCATTGGTGATTTTATTTATTTAAGTCATTTCTCTCCTCTTCTGCATGTTTCCCTCTTTCTCTGTTTTTATTATTATTATAATTTTTAAATTTACATCAAAGTTAGTTAACATATAGAATAATAATGATTTCAGGAATAGAATTTAGTGATTCATCACTTACATATAACATCCAGTGCTCATCTCAACAACGGTTCTCCTTAATGCCCTTTGCCCATTTATCCCATCCCCCCACCCAAAACCCCTCTGGCAACCTTCAATTTGTTCTCCGTATTTAAGAGTCTCTTATGGTTTGTCCCCCTCTCTGATTTTATGTTATTTTTGCTTCCCTTCCCTTATGTTCATCTGTTTTGTATTGCATCTTAAATTCCACATGTGAGTGAAGTCCTATGATATTTGTCTTTCTCTGACTGATTTATTTCGCTTAACATAATACACTCTAGTACTATACACATTGTTGCAAATGGCGATATTTCATTATTTTGATCATTGAGTAATATCCCTTTATATATTTATATATAAAACATCTTTATCCATTCATCAGTCAATGGACGTTTGGTCTCTTTCCATACTTTAGCTATTGTTGATTGTGCTGCTATAAATATTGGGGTGCATGTGCCCCTTCAAAACAGCACACCTGTATCCTTTGGATGAATACTTAGTAGTGCAATTTCTGGGTCATAGGATAGTTCTTTTTTAAATTTTTTTTAGGAACCTCCATACTGTTTTCCAGAATGACTGCACCAGTTTGCATTCCCACCAGCAGTACAAAGGGTTCCTCTTTCTCCACATCATTGCCAACATTCGTCATTACCTGAGTTGTTAATTTTAGCCATTCTGACAAATGTGAGGTGGTATCTCATTGTGGTTTGATTTGTATTTCCCTTATGATGAGTGATGTTGAGCATTTTTCATGTGCCTGTTGGCCATCTGGATGTCTTCTTGGAAAAGTGTTTCATGTCTTCTGCACGTTTCTTCACTGGATTATTTATTCTCTGTGTGTTGAGTTTGATAAGTTCTTTTTTAGAGATTTTGAACACTAACCCTTTATCTGATATGTCATTTACAAATAACTTCTCCAATTCTGTCGGTTGCATTTCAGTTTTGCTGATTGTTTCCTTCACTTTGCAGAAGCTTTGTATCTTGATGAAGTCCAATAGTTCATTTTTGCTTTTGATTCCCTTGCTTCCAGAGATATGTCAAGTAAGAAATTGCTGTGGCCTAGGCCTAGGAAAAGAGGTTGTTGCCTGTTTTATACTCTAAGATTTTGATGACTTCCTGTCTTACATTTAGCTCTTTCATCCATTTTGAGTTTATTTTTGTGTATGGTTTAAGAAAGTGGTCCAGATTCATTTCTCTGCATGTTTCTTTCCAGTTTCTCAACACCATTTGCTGAACAGACCGTCTTTTTTTTCCATTTGATATTCTTTCCTGCTTTGTCAAAGATTAGCTGGCCATGCCTTTGTGAGTCAACTTCTGGGTTCTATATTCTTTTCCATTGATGTATGTGTCTGTTTTTGTGCCAGCACCATACTTTCTTAATGAATAGAGCTTAAAGTCCGGAATTGTGATGCCTTCAGCTTTGGTTATCTTTTCTCAGGATCGCTTTGGCTATTCTGGATCTTTTCTGATTCCATACAAATTTTAAGATTGTTCATTCTAGGTGTGTGAAGAATGTTGGTGTTATTTGATAGGGATTTCATTGAATATATAGATGGCTTTGGGTAGTATCAACATTTTACAATATTTGTTCTTCTGATCCATGAGCATGGAAGGTTTCTCCATTTCTTTGTGTATTCTTCAATTTATTTCATGACTTTTCTACATATTTTCAGTGTATAGATTTTTCATCTCTTTGGTTAGGTTTATTTCCAGGTATTTCATGATTTTTGGTGCAATTGTAAATGTGATCAATTCCTTGATTTCTCTTTCTGCTGCTTCATTATTGATGTACAGAAACACAGCCATTCTGTATATTGATTTTATATCAACAGTGACTTTGCTGAACTCATGGATCAGTTCTATCAGGTTTTTGGTGGAGTCTTTTGAGTTTTGCACAAAGAGTACCATGTCACCTGAAAAGAGTGAAAGTTTGTTTTGCACAAAGAGTACCATGTCACCTGAAAAGAGTGAAAGTTTGATTTCCTCCTTGCTGATTTAGATGTTTTTTTTTTTTTAAATTTATTTCTGTTGTCTGATTGCTGAGGCTAGGACTTCCAACACTATGCTAAATAACAGTGGTGAGAGTGGACATCCTTGTCATGTTTCTGACCTTAGGGCAAAAGCTATCACTTTTTCCACATTGAGGATGATATTAGAGGTGAGGCTTTTGTATATGGCTTTTATGATCTTGAGATATGATCCTTCTATCCCTACTTTCTTGAGGGTTTTTAACAAAATATGATGCTGTTATTTGTCAAATGTTTTCTTTGCATCTATTGAGAAGATCATGGGGTTATTATCCTTTATTTTATTAATGTGATGTATCACATTGATAAATTTGTGGATACTGTACCACGCCTGCATCCTAGCAATAAATCCCACTTGATCATGGTGAATAATTCTTTTAGTTCTCTTAATTGTTGGATCTGTTTTGCTAGTAACTTGTTGAAAATTTTTGCATCCATGTTCATCAGGGAAATTGGTCTGCAGTTTTCTTTTTGTTGGGGTCTTTGTCTGGTTTTGAAATCAAGGTAATGCTGACCTTCTTAAATGAGTTTGGAAGTTTTCCTTCCATTTCTATTTTTTGGAACAGCTTCAAAAGAATAGGTGTTAACTCTTCTTTAAATGTTTGGTAGAATTCCCCTGGAAAGACATCCAACATGGGACTCTTGTTTGTTGGAAGATTTTGATTACTGTTTCAATTTCTTTACTAATAATGGGTCTGTTAAAATTTTCTTTTTTTTCCTGTTTCAGTTTTGGTAGTTTATATGTTTGTAGGAATTTGTCCCTTTCTTCCAGATTGTCCAATTTTTTGGCATATAATTGCTCATAATATTCTTTTATTATTGTTTGTGCTTCTGTGGCATTGCTTGTGATCTCTCCTCATTCATTCATGATTTTATTTATTTGGGTCTTTTCTTTTTTCTTTTTTATCAATATGGCTAGATGTTTATCAATTTTGTTAATTCTTTCCAACAACCAGCTCCTGTTTTCATTGATCTGTTCTACTGTTTTTTTATTTTTATATCCTTGATTTCTGCTCTAATCTTTATTATTTGCTGTCTTCTGCTGGATTTGGGCTTTATTTGTTGTTATTTCTCCAGCTCTTTAAGGTGTAAGGTTTGGTTTTGTATTTGAGACTATTCTTCCTTCTTTAGGAAAGCCTCAGTTGCTATAAACTTCCCTTGGAGGAGCTAAGATGGTGGAAGAGCATTTTTTTTTTACATCTCACATCCATGAAATACAGCCAGATCAACACTAAAACATCCTGCACACCTAGAAAACTGATTTGGGGATTAACACAAAAACCTGCACAACCTGAATGACAGAACTCAGCAGGTACATGGTGTGGAGAGGTGAACTGGGGGAGAGAGAAGCCATGGTGGGCAGAGAGAAGTTTTTGCTTGTGGAGAGAGGACAGAGATGGGGGGAGAGTATAGGAAAAGCACCCTTCCCCAACAGCAGCTGGAGAGAAAGTGGAAAATAAGAAACAGCCACAGAGACTGAACTAAAAAGGTAGAAAGGATAAAAGAGAGGGTTTATATTCCACTAAGACTCTATAAACAGGGGGAGCACAGAGTCTGAAACTCTGCAGCTTGATATCTGGTGGTGCTCTGGTGGGAAAGCGAATCCCCAGGAGCAGAGTGAGGTCTGCGGGTACTCAGGCCACAGGGGAGAGGCGGTTCCCCTACTGAGAGGACATTTGTTAGTGGCTGTGCAACTCCATCTCCCCCACAAGCAAAGGTGCCAGCAGAACCTAGAGAACAACCATGTTCACTGGTTTTAGAACAAGGTCATTAAGGGTAAAGCCTGGTGCCAGATGTGTGTTGAGATTTTCCATAATCCCTGATATGCTGCTGGTACATGATCACGTGAACTTTTTCTGGGGCGGGCTGCTACCCAGCCACAATTTCTGGGCATCAGCAGCAGCATGGTCCTGCCAATGTTCCTGGGTACAACCGACACCTGGCCATTGCTCAGTGAGACCCTCCCCCAGAAGATCTGAGCGGTACAAAGCTTCAGTCCCTCAGAAGTGAGGGGTTGGGAAATACAGCTGTAACTGAGATAAAACTCAGGAGGGACGTGCCACCTGGAAGTCTGACAACTTGGTCATGGGCAGTGTAAAAGCAGGGAGTGGACAGAAGCCAGAGACAAAGGACGAGTGATCAATTGCTGATCAGGGAGAACAGAGTTCCAATACTAGAGACTTGGTAGCCGTGTGACGCCATTTTCACCCTTCCTGCTCATGTACGCATGCACCTACAAGTGTCAAAACAGTCCACTCTAGTAAGCTAAGCAGCACCACTTGGTGGAGAATGGAGCCATTACACTAAGTGCCACCCAATGAGCCAGTCTTTCTCTTTAGCTACATCACAAGTCTCTCTGCCTGCCTAGTTTATGGACTATAAATTGCTTCAGAGTTTGACTTCTAGGGAAAACTTTGTAAATTCAAATGTATTTCAGTCTGTTTGCTGGTCCATCTATTCAATTTTCTCTTTTTTTTGGTCACTTTTTCGTTTCTATTAATTTTCTTCAATACAGAAAGAAAAAATTTTCTTAGTTTCAATTTTTATTAAAAATATTTTCTTTAATTTCCTTCTCTGATGTATATTTTATATTTTTTGTAATTTTTTTCAAATTCTACTTTACTTCATTCATTTCATTTTATTCTATTTCATTGCATTCATTTTTTCAAGTTTTCAAACGTTTTCCATTTTTTTCTTTCCTTTTTTCTCTAATATATCAAGTTCCTTTCAACAACAAGACCAAAACACACAACTAGGATCTACCATGATGTATTTCATTCTCGTGTGTGTGTGTGTGTGTGTTGTTTTAAATTTTAGTTGTTATTTGTTTTTATTTTCTTAATTATTTTTCTTCCTTCAAAATGATGAAATGAAGGAATTCACCCCAAAAGTAAGAGCAGGAAGAAATAACATCCAGGACTTAATCCCCACAGATACAAGCAAGCTGTCTGAGCAATAATTTAGAATCACAATAATAAGAATACTAGCTGTGGTCAAAAATAGTTTAGAATCCCTCTCTGTGGAGATAAAAGAAGTAAAGGCTAGTCAGGATGAAACAAAAAATGCTATAACTGAGCTTCAATCTTGAACAGTGCCACAGTGGCAAGGATGGATAAGGCAGAGCAGCAAATCAGCAATAGAGAGGACAAACTGATGGAGAATAATGAAGCAGAAAAAAAGAGGGAGACTAAGCAATAGAGCACAATTTAAGAATTAGAGAAATCAGTGACCCATTAAAAAGGAACATCAGAACCATAAAGGTCCCAGAAGATGAAGAAAGAGAAAAAGTGGTAGAAAGGTTATGTGAGCAAATAATAGCAGAAAAATTTCCTAATCTGGGGAAAGACACAGACAACAAAATCCAGGAAGCACAGAAGACCCCCATTAGATTCAACCAAAACCGACCATCAACAAGGCATATCATATTAAATTCACAAAATACTCAGACAAGAAAAGAATCATGACAGCACCAAGGGAATAGTCCTTAATCTACAAGGGAAGACACACCAGGTGTGCAGCAGAGCTATCCACAGAAACTTGGCAGACCAGAAAGGAGTGGCAGGATATATTCAATGTGCTGAATTGGAAAAATATGCAGCCAAGAATTCTTTATCCAGCAAGGCTGTCATTCAAAATAGAAGGAGAGATGAAAAGTTTCCCAAACAAACAAAAAATAAAGGAGTTCATGACCACTAAACCAGCCTTGCAAGAAATTTTAAGGGTGCATCTCTGAGGGGAGAAAGGATGAAAAAAAAAGACCAAAAGCAACAAAGACTAGAAGGGACCAGAGAACACCACCAGAAACTCCAACTCTACAAGCCACATAATGGCAATAAATTCATATATCTTAGTACTCACTCTAAATGTCAATGGATGAAATGTTCCAATCTAAAGACATAGGGTAACAGAATGGACAAGAAAACAAGATCATTCTACATGCTGTTTATGAGACCCACTTTAGACCTAAAGACACCTTCAGATTGAAACTAAGTGGATGGAGAACCATCTATCATGCTAATGGTCAACAAAAGAAAGCTGGAGTAGCCATACGTATATCAGAAAATCTAGATTTTAAGATAAAGACTGTAACAAGAGATGAAGAAGGGCATTATATCATAATTAAGGGGTCTATCCACCATGAAGACCTAAGAATTGTAAACATTTGTGCTCCAAATGTGATACACCCAAATATATAAATCAATCACAAACATAAAGAAACTCATTGATAATAATACCATGATAGTAGGGGACTTCAACACTTTACTTACACCAGTGGACACATCATCTAAACAGAAAATCAACAAGGAATCAATGGTTTTGAATGACACACTGGACCAGATGTACTTAACAGATATATTCAGAAAATTCCATCCTAAAGCGGCAGAATACACATTCTTCTCCAGTGCATATGGAACATTCTCCAGAATAGATCTCATACTGGGACACAAATTAGCCCTCAACAAGTACAAAAAGATCGAGATCATACCACGCATATTTTCAGAAAACAACACTATGAAACTCAAAATCAACAACAAGAAAAAATTTGTAAAGGTAATAAATACTTAGACACTAAAGAACATCCTACTAAAGAATGAATGGGTTAACCAAGAAATTAAAGAGGAAATTAAAAAGTACCTGGAAGCCAATGAAAATGATAACACCACAGCCCCAAACCTCTGGGAAACAAGAAAGGTGATTATAAGAGGGAAGTATAGAGCAATCCAGGCCTTCCTAATGAAGGAATAAAGATCTCAGATATAAAACCTAATCTTACACCTCAAAGAGTTGGAAAAAGAACAGTATATAAAACCTCAAACCAGCAGAAGACAGGAAATAATAAAGATTAGAGCAGAAATCAATGCTATCAAAACAAAACAAAACAAAACAAAAACCCAGTAGAATAGATCAATGAAAGCAGAAGATGGTTCTTT
Organism: Leopardus geoffroyi; assembly: GCF_018350155.1. Classification (NCBI taxonomy): domain Eukaryota; kingdom Metazoa; phylum Chordata; class Mammalia; order Carnivora; family Felidae; genus Leopardus; species Leopardus geoffroyi. The sequence goes on from NC_059343.1 coordinate 74,931,151, forward strand.
CAAAGAATTAACAAAATTGATAAACCACTAGCCAGTTTGATCAAAAGGAAAAAGGAAAGGAACCCAAATAAATAAAATCAAAAATCAAAGAGGAGTGATCACTACCAACACAGCAGAAATAAAAACAGTAATAAGAGAACATTATGAGTAATTATATGCCAATATAAAGGGCAATCTGAAAGAAATGGACAAATTCCTACAAACATATAAACTACCAAAACTGAAAGAGGAAGAAATAGAAAATTTGAACAGACCCATAACCAGTAAGGAAATCGAATGAGTAATCAAAAATCTTCCAAAAACAAGAGTCCAGGGTAGAGTCCAGGGGAATTCTACCAAACATTTAAGGAAGAGTTAACACCTATTCTCTTGAAGATGTTACAAAAAATAGAAATGGAAGGAAAACTTCAAAATTCTTTCTATGAGGCCAGCATTACCTTGATTCCAAAACTAGACAGAGACCCCACTAAAAAGGAGAACTGTTGACCAATTTCCCTGATGAACATGGAAGCAAAAATCCTCAAGATATTAGCCAACCGTATCCAACAATACATTAAGAAAATTATTCACCACGACCAAGTGGGATTTATACTTGGGATGCAGGGGTGGTTCAATATCCACAAAATAATCAATGTGATTCATCACATCAATAAAAGAAAGGACAAGAACCACATGATCCTCTCAATAGATGCAGAGAAATCCTTTGACAAAATACAGCTTCCTTTCTTGATAAAAACCCTCAAGAAAGTAGGAATAGAAGGATCATACCTCAAATCATAAAAGCCATATATGAAAGACCCAATACTAATATCATCCTCAATGGGGAAAGCCAGAAACTTCTCTCTTATGACCACCTTTGCTGCATCCCAGATGTTTTGGTCTATTGTATTTTCATCTTCTTTGGCCTCCATTTACTTTTTAATCTCCTCTTTAATTTCTTGGTTAACCCATTCACTCTTTAGTGTGATGTTCTTTAATCTCTAGGTATTTATGATCTTTCCGAATTTTGTTTTACGGTTGCTTTTGAGTTTCATAACATTGTGGACTGAATATATTCAAGATATGATCACGATCATTTTGTACTTTTTGAAGGCTGATTTGTATTTCAATATGTGATCTGATCTGGAGAGTGTTCCTTGTGCACTGGAGAAGAATGTGTATTCTGCTGCTTTAGGATGGAATGTTCTGAATATATCTGTTAAGTTTATCCCGTTCAGTGTGTCATTCAAAGCCATTATTTCATTGTTGATTTTCTGTTTAAATGATCTATTTATTGCTGTAAGTGGGGTTTTGAAGTCTCTTATTATTTTGGTATTATTATCAATGAGTTTATGTTTGTGATTTATATATTTGGGTGCTTCACATAGGCAGCATAAACCTTCACAACTGTTGGATCTTCTTGATGGATAGACCCCTTAATTATGATATAATGCCCTTCTGATATAGGTATGGCTACTCCAGCTTTCTTTTGAAGACCATTATCATGATAGATTATTCTCCATCCTCTTATTTTCTCTCTGCAGGTTTCTTTCAGTCTAAAATGTGTCTCTCATAAATGCATCTAGATGAGCCTTGTTTTCTAATCCATTCTGATACCCTATATCTTTTGATTGGAGCATTTAGTCCATTGACATTTAGAGTGAGTACTGAAGATATGAATTTAGTGCCATTGTGTTGCTTGTATAGTTGGAGTTTCTGTGATGTTCTCCCAGCCTTTCAAGTCTTTGTTGCCTTTGGTCTCTTTTGTTTTGTTTCCTCTTTTCTGCACTGATATAGTCTCCCTTAAAATTTCTTGTAGGGCCAGTTTAGTGGTCACAAACTACTTTTGTTTTTACTTGTCTGGAAAACCCTTTATCTCTCCTTCCTTTTGAATGACACCCTTGCTGGATAAAGAATTCTTGACTGCATACTTTTCTGATTCTGCATGTTGAATACATCCTGCCAGTGCTTTCTTGCCTGACAAGTTTCTGTGGATAGGTCTGCTGTGAACTTGATCTGTTCACAGATCTTTCTTTCCTCGCCTATTTATCTGGTGAATTTCAGTATGATATGCATTGGTGATGATCGGTTTTTGTTGAATCTAATGGGAGTTTTCTGTGCTTCTTTGATTTTGATGACTACGTCCTCCCACGAATTCAGAATGTTTTCCTCTGTAATTTGCTCACATTACCCGTATGTCCCCTTTTCTCTCTCGTCATCTTCTGGGACTCCCATCATTTGAATGTTATTCCTTTTTAATAAGTCACTGAATTCTCTAAGTCTTGTATCATGCTCTCTTGCCTTTGTTTCTCTCTTTTCCTGCGTAATTAGTCTCCATAATGTTGTCTTCAGTATTGCTGATTCACTGCTCTGCTTCGTCCATCCTTGCTGCCATGGAATCCTTTCAAGATTGCATCTCAGTCGTAGCATTTTCAATTTCGTCATTATTAGAATTTGCTTCTTTTATCTCCACAAAAAGGGATTTTATGCTTTTTTCAACCCCAGCTTGTATCCTTATTATTGTGGTTCTAAATTCTTCAGAACTTGCTTATATTTGTGTTGATTAAGCCCCGTGCTGTCATTTATTGTGTTCTTTTTTGAGGTGTATTCCTTCATTTTTTTCATTTTGGATGAAGAAAATATTAACAAAATATAAAGTAAAAATTTAAAAAAATTAAAAACAAAACAGAAAGTGAAATAAAGGAAGCTATATCTTAGGTGTGTTTTGGTCTGCTCACTGAAAGAAGCTTGATAGAGTAGAGAAAATGGTAAAGCAAAGAAAGAAAAGAAGAAAGTAAGAAAAAATTTAAAAATTAAAAAATGTATATAATAAAATCAAATAAAGTGAAATTGAATAAAAAGTTAAAAAATAGAAACAGTAAAAAATATCATTAAAACATTCTTTTGAAAAAAATAAATACAATTTTTTCTCTTTTTGTAAGAAAATTTCTTTTATTCAAAAATAAAAGAAAGGAGAAAAGTAAAGACAGAAAAGAAAAACAAATTAACCAAGAAACAGAATGAAACCCAAATGAAGTTACATCCAGTTTCCCCTATAACTCTAACTATGAAGTACTCTGTAGTCTGTACTTAAGCCAGATGAGAGACTTGTGCTGTCTTCTAAGGGATGTGCTTGGAAAGTACAATTGGGCAGGGCTTAGTGTATATGCTTCTTTCTCCACTAGGTGGCTCTGTTTGTCTCAATGTGGTGGCTTGGTGCTGTGAGCATGCACATGTGTGTGAAGGAGGGTTAGAAATTATCTCACCCAGCTTCCTAGTCCCTGGCATGGGAATTTTTCACTCTCACCCTCATGAATTCAAGCACCCCTCCTTTGTCTCATGCTTCTGGTTCACTCCTTGCCTCTATCCTGTCTATGTCCACACCATCAGCCTCCCAGGTGGCACCTGACCCCAGAGTTTTATCTCAGATGGGACTGTGGTTCAAAACCCCTCACTTCAGAGAACCCCGGGGCTTGGATCCACTCCAGCTCTCTGGGGGATTGTCTTGCTGAACAATGGCCATGTACTGACTTGTCCCAGAAAGTGTTCATGTGATCGTGCAGTGGCAGACAGTGCCAGGTTTCAACATACTCTGGTGTCTTTATCCCAATGCCAGCAAACATGTCTGCTCTCTCAGGTCTGCTTGGACATTTTTCTGTAGGGAGGCTGTAAGCCTCTACCAAATGCTATCCAAGCAGGGGAACTGCTTCTCCTCATGTGGCATATGGATGCCTCAGACCCTACTGCCTGCTCCTGGAGATTCACCCTATGTCCTCACCAGAACACCATCTGGCACTGGGCTCCAGAATTTTAGACTCTGTGCTCTACTGTTTATTGAATCCTGATGGTATTGAAACACTCTCCTTTCTCCCTATCAATAGTTTTGGGGAACAGATTTCTTGTTCAGTCCCTTGTGAGTGTTTTTACTCTGTCTCTTTCTCTCCAGCTACTTTTGGAATGAGTGCTTTTCCTGCACACTCCCTATGTGCCACACTCCCCCCCCCTTTCTTTGTCCTCTCTCCACAAAAACAGCTCCCTTTTATCCATGGCTTTTCTCTTCCTCAAGGTCACCTCTCTGTGCTGTGTATCTGCCATGTTCTGTGGCTCAGGTTGTGTAGATTGCTGTGTTAATCCTAAGATCAGTTTTCTAGGTGTGCAAAATGGTTTGATGCTGATCTAGCTGTGATTCAGGCACAAGACAAGCTGAGAGCTTCCATGATGCTCCTAGATTCCTAGATCTTGAACCCCTCCCTCTCTCGTTTTAAAATTTGTTTTGATGTGTCTGCCTAGAGGTTTATAAATTTTGTTGTTTTTTTTTTTTTTTTAAGAAACCGGCTCCTGGTTTTATAGATCAATTCTATTTTTTTCTACCTAGTTTATTTCTGCTTTAAGATTTATTTTTTCCTTCCTTCTGCTGGGTTTAGGCTTTGCTTGTTGTTGTTTTTCTACCTCCTTTAGTTGTAAGTTTAGGTTCTTGAGGTAAGCCTGTATTTCCATAAACTTCCCTCTTAGAGCTGCTTTTGCTACATCCCAGAGTTTTACGACCATGGTGTTTTCATTTTCAGTTTTCTCCATGTACTTTTTAGTTTCTTATTTTATTTTATAGTTGACCCTTTCTGTGTTTAGTAGTATGTTATTTAACTTTCGTGTATCTGTGGTCTTTTCATATTTATTCTTGTTATTGATTTTTAGTTTCATTGCATTGTAGCAAGAAAAGATGCATGGTATAACATCAATGTTTTTGAATTTGTTCAGACTTGTCTTGTTGCCTAATTTGTGATCTATTCGAGAGAATGTTCCATGCCTACTTGAAAAAATGTGTATTCTGTTGCTTTATGATTGGGTGTCTTGAATATATCTGTTAAACCCATCTGGTCCAGTGTATCATTCAATGCCACTGTTTTCTTGTTGATTTTCTGCATGGATGATCTTTCCATTGATGTAAGTGGGGTGTTAAAGGCACATACTGTAATTATATTACTATTAATTCGTTCCTTTATGTTTGTTATTAACTGTTATGTGTATTTGGGTGCTTCCTTGTTGGATGCATAAATATTTACAATTGTTTTATTTTCTTGTTGGGTTTTGTCCTTTATTATTATGAGTAGTAGTAGTAGTAATAGTAGTTGTAGTATATAGTACTGTTTTTTGTTTCTCTACAGGTTTTGTTTTAAACTCTATTTTTTCAGTTATAAGTTTTGCTCTCCTGGCTTACTTTTTTTTTTTTTTTTAGATATATATAGAGAGTGTTAGCATAGGAGATGGGCATAAAGAGTGGGGAGAGAGTCTCAAGCAGCTACATGCTCAGTGCACAGCCTGATGTAGGGCTGCATCCCATGACCTGGGATCATGACCTGAGCTAAAATCAAGCCAACCAGGCACCCATATCCCAGTTTACTTTTAACATCTATTTGTATGATAAATATTTCTTCATCCTTTATTTTTCAATCTGCAGGCATCTTTAGGCCTGAAATGAGTCTCTTATGGGCAGCATATAGATAGGTCTTGTTTTTTATCCATTCCATCACCATATATCTTTTTATTGGAACATTTAATCTATTTACATTCAAAGTCATTCTTGATAGGTATGTATATATTGACATCTTGTTACTTGTTTTGAAATTGTTTCTATAATTTTCTCTGATCTTTTTTTCTCTTGCTCTCTTTCATATTTTTCTTTTCTTTAGTGATATATTTGTTTTCCTTTCTTTTTATTCTTTGCTTTATCTATTACTGATTTTTTTTTGTGACTACCATTAGATTTGTATATGACATCTTCTGCATATAAAAGTCTATATTAAGTTTATGTTCACTTAAGTTTGACTCCATTCTTTACTTTTCTCATCCCCACGTTTTAGGTATATATGACACTATGTGTACATCTTTTATTTTGTGAATCCCTTGACTGATTTTTATAGATATTCTTATTTTTCAAACTGTCATGTATTTTCTTTCCTTTCCCTGAGTGCTTACATTTTTTTAAAGAGGAAAAAGAAACAGAATACTCCTAGTGTTGTAATCTGATGAAATAGAGAAAAAAAATTATATAAGAAGAAACTTATGTTACAAACATCCTTAGTCTACTAAGGAGGTTTTGCTAAATTTCAGTAAATAATATTAAAAAAAGTGTGATGTCTTAAACCCTGTGCATAGCTTTGCCAAAATTATTATCACTGTTATTAACATTTTAATGTAAGTTCATTTCTTCCAAAGAGAGTGGATGTTTTCTAAAACACACGGCTCTCCTTTCCATAATATAGCTTTATAGTAAAGAGCATCTTGGTGACTTATTGTGAAACATATGACTAACAGCCAGGTCATTTTACAGGTAATACATTTAATGTTCTAGAAAATAGAGCATAAAATATAAATGATACTGCAATATTGAATATTAATTCTAGGCAACCTATAGCAAACCAAGGCATTTTAATTGAATTAAAGTACATCTACTATAGTTACCATTGTATTTGTTTTGAGAATATTAAATTTATTTCCCTACCATTTTCTAAAATATCTATATCTTTGTGGTTTTATCCATTTGAAACTATGTCCTTGTATTTCTCTTGCCCAAAGATGTATCAGTAAGAGTATGAAAAATACTGGTTTTAAAAAAATATTAAGTTAGCTTTGGATAAACAATGTAGTGGTAAAGTTCGGAAATAAACTTTTAGTCTTTCCCTCAATATTCCTTGACCTAAAGCATCTTTTATTTAATCAGTGTTAGAATACAGTTCCTTCAGAACTATTTTTTTTTATTTTTTAAATTTTAATTTAAATTATAGTTAGTTAATATGCAGTGTTATATTAATTTTAGGTGTACAATTTTGTGATTTAACACGTACAGCACCTGGTGCTTATCACAAGTGCACTCCTTAATCCCCTCCACCTTTTTAACCCCGTCCTTTACCCACTTCCCCTCTGGTAACTGTAGGTTCGATCTCCATAGTTAAGAGTCTGTTTCTTGATTTGTTTCTTTGTCTCCGTTTCCCTATCATTGTATTGTTTCTTTGATTTTACATATGACTGAAATCATGTGGTATTTTCTTTCTCTGAATGACTTATTTTGTGTGGCATAATACTGTCTGGCTCCATCCACGTCATTGGAAGTGGCAAGATTTCATCCTTTATTTTTATGGCTGAGTAATATTCCATTGTCTAACACCACATCTTCTCTGTCCACTCATCAGAGGACAGCTGGGCTCTTTCCATAATTTGGCTGTTGTATATAATGCTTCTATAAAGGTGAGGTGCATGTATCCCTTTTAATTAGTGTTTTTGCATTCTTTGGGTAAATACCTAATAGTGTGATTGCTGGATAATAGGGTTGCTCTAGTTTTAGGTTTTTTTTTTTTTTAAGGAATCTCCATACTGTTTTCCAGAGTAGGCTTGCCAGCTTGCATTCCCACCAACATTGCAGAAGGGTCTTCTTTTTGTGCTTACTGGCACTGTATGCATTTTCTGACAAGTGCACCACATCTCTTACTCTGGAAGTCCTGTGTTATTGCCTTCCAACACCAAAGAAGTGGTTTCTTGCACATGAATATGTCAAAAATTTTAAATTTTAGTACAATAGTTTGGTTAATTCTTTTCTGGAACAATAGACAAAAATATAGCTTTTAATTAGGGAAAAATATATTTTATTCATTTATTTAAAAAGCATGTATACTTCCCCTTGAAGTTTCCTATCCACCTTTTCTTCTTTGGTTTTACAAATCCCTGTTAAGAATTAAATAATTAAATGCATAAAAGAATTAAAAGAATTAAAGAATTAAATATCAGATGAGATTAACATTTTGCAAATTTCAGCAGTCATCCTGCATTTGCAAACTCAAAGCTTATTTTTGAATTTAGGAAGAAATATTACTAACAAATAATTTTAAGCCTTTCACATTACATGAAGTTATTAAAAAGTCCTTAATTTAAAAAAAATATTTATTTAAATTCAAATTAGTTAACATACCATGTACTATTGGTTTCAAAAGTAGAACCCAGTGATTCATCACTTACATGTAACACTCAGTGCTCATCTGGACAAGTGCCCTTCTTAATGCCCATCACCATTTAGCCCATCCCCCCCAGCTCCCCTCCAGCAACCCTCAGTTTGTTATCTGTATTTAAGTCTTTTATGGTTTACCTTCCTTTCTGTTTTTACCTATTTTTTTCTTCCCTTCCCCTATGTTCATCTGTTTTCCTTCTTAAATTACACATATGAGTGAAATTCTATATTTGTCTTTCTCTGACGTACTTATATTGCTTAGCATACCATGCTCTAGTTCCATCCATGTTGTTGCAAATGGCAAGATTTCATTCTTTTTGATCACGAGTCATATTCCATTGTGTATATATACCACATTTTCTTTCCATTCATCAGTTGATGGACATTTTGGGTATTTCCATACTTTGGCTATTGTTGATACAGCTGATATAAACATTGTGGTGAATGTGCCTTTTTGAATCATCATTTTTTTATCCTTTGGATAAATACCTACTAGTGCAATTGCTGATTCTTAGGGTAGTTTTATTTTTAATTTTGAAGAACCTCCACCTTTCCAGAGTGATTGCACCAGTTTTCATTCCCACCAACAGTGAAAAAAGCTTCCCCTTTCTGTGCATCCTTGCCAACATCTGTTATATCCCGAGTTGTTAATTTTGGTCATTCTGACAAGTGTGAGGTGGTACTCATTGTGGTTTTGATTTGTAGTTCCCTTATTATGAGTGATGTTGAGAATCTTTTCACATGTCTGTTAGCCATCTCGATGTCTTCTTTGGAAAGGTGTCTATTCATGTCTTCTGCCCATTTCTTCACTAGATTATTTGTTTTTAGGGAGTGTTGAGTTTGATAAGTCCTTTATAGATTTTAGATACTAACTCTTTATCCAATTCTGTATGCTGACTTTTAGTTTTGCTGATTGTTTCATTCCCTGTGCAGAAGCTTTTTATCTTAATGAGGTTGCAATAGTTTGTTTGTTTGTTTGTTTGCCTTTGTTTCCCTTGCCTCCAGAGTCATGTCTAGTAAGAAGTTGCTGCAGCTTAGGTCAAAGAAATTGCTGCCTGTTTTCTCCTGTAGGATTTTGTCCACATTTTTTTAAACTTGAACTGGAATTGGCAGTTTTGGGTACTTGATTTCAATTTCATTTAAGATATGAGAATCCGGGGTGCCTGGGTGGCTGAGTTGGTTAAGCATATGACTTTGGCTCAGGTCATGATCTCATGGTTTGTGAGTTCGAGCCCCATGTTGGGCTCTGTGCTGACAGCTCAGAGCCTGGAGCCTGCTTTGGATTCTGTGTCTCTGTCTCTCTCTGCCCCTCCTCTGCTCATGCTCTGTCTCTCTCTGCCTCAAAAATAAATAAAACATTTAAAAAAAAAGATATGAGAATCCAAATCAACATATGATGTGTTTCATTCAATTCATATAATATGCTGTTTTCTTCTCTGTGATTTTTTTTTAAATTTTTATTATTTGGACATATGTATGTTTAACAGATGTAGAGTTTTAAATTTTATCAAGAATGCACTGGACACTTACCTCACAAAACTTGTCATCATTTCTTCTGAAAATGAAGGTTTACTAATACTTTGTAAATTTTTACCAGAGATTGAAACTTTAGCTTATTATATCCCAAACAGAAAAAAAATAGTTGTTTTATAAAATAATAGTGAAAAAATTTTAATGGAGTATTTTATAGTTTGCCTCAGTTTTTTCTTTATATTGTATTAAAGAAAAAAATTTAAGTTTGTTTATTTTGAGAGACAAGGGGGGAGGTAGAGGGGCAGAGATAGAGGGAGACAGAAAATTCCAAGAAGGTTCAGTGCTGTCAGCACAGAGCCCGAAGTGGGGCTTGAACCCATGAACCATGTGATCATGGTTGAAGTTGGACACTTAACTGACTGAGCTGAAGTTGGACACTTAACTGCCTGAGACAGTCAGGCACTCCACTTTTATATTTATTAAGCTTTAAGTAAATTAATGAGAAAAACACATATGAATGATATTTAGTGCTCTCACCAAAAGGAGGACACTTGGGAGAATTTGTCCCTGTAAACAAGGGGAAATAATTTTAAGTAGGTTTGGAATTCAAGATAATACAAGTAAGTTATCCCAAAGTTTTTACTTTTTTGTGCATAAAATATATCTCTGTTAATGTTAGTACGATAATAAATTAAGTAGCTATACATCTTTATTTGCCTTTTTCACTTATCCCACTATTCTCAGGTCATGGTCTAAGATATGGTGAAAGGCTTCAGCTTCTTCATTGCTCACATGGGTATGAGTCTCAATTCAATAAATACCATCAAGGTAGCAGTAGTAGTGGGTCCGTGTGTTAGTCATTATCTATTCCTGAAGGAGATAAGGTAGAGGAACAGCCTTTGAATACTCACTCAATAATGATAGTAAGCTCATATTAGCGCCATATTTTGGCACCAAACTTCAATATCTGGCCAAACATTTTTCAATTACTTGGACAGCATGAAATTTAAATATGTAAATCAGCAAAGCATTTGTAGAGCTATAAATATCTGGGGGAGATGCACATGCAATCACCTGAGCATAAATTTTTGTTAAAGAAAAACATTATAACTTCTTTGAACAGTACAGTCCAATAGAACTTCATGCAATAATGTAAATTTTCTATATCTGTGCTGTCCAATGAAGTAACCACTACTTACATATGGCTATGAAAACTTAAAATGTGGCTAGTGAGATTGAGGAACTGATATTTAGATTTTATCTAATTTTAATTAATTAAAAATTATATTTAAAGACTTGTGGCTATTATACTAAGTGAAATTAGTCAGAGAAAGACAAAATCATATGACTTCACTCATATGAGGACTTAAAGAGACAAAACAGATGAACACAAGGAAAGGGAAATAAAAATAATATAAAAACAGGGAGGGGGACAAAACAGAAGAGACTCATAAATCTGGAGAACAAACTGAGGGTTACTGGAGGAGTTGTGGGAGGGGGGATGGGCTAAATGGTAAGGGGCACTAAGGAATCTACTCTTGAAATCATTGTTGCACTATATGCTAACTAATTTGGATGTAAATTAAAAAAATAAAAATAAAAAATAAAAATATTTGAAAGTGAAATTCAAAAAATAAATAAATAGGCTAATCACTACCATATTGGAAAGAATAGTTGTAGAAGGCAGAAGGGCAATATGGACATTGCTCATTACCTGGCATGTATATTCTCTTATCACCTTGAAATTAAAAAAAAATATTTTAACATTCCTGTCACTTCATATAAAATAATTAAAAGACAACAAAGACGCTATTCTTGGATTTTTCAACCTATACATTTTGCTTTCATTTGCTTGAGAAAGCAAAGGTTAATTCAAAATTCAGGCCAAGGCATAAGATTAAACTCTAAACAAATGGCACACACTGCACAAACATAAATATGTAAAATTAAAAATTAAAACTAGTACATTTTCCCCAGATGTATTATGGTCATAAATTGGATAATTGGTTCTTAAACTAAAAACTTAAGGGGTGCCTGGGTGGCTCAGTTGGTTGAGCATCCAACTTCAGCTCAGGTCATGATCTCATGGCTCGTGAGTTCCAGCCCTGAGTTGGGCTCTGTGCTGACAGCTCGGAGCCTGGAGCCTGCTTCATATTCTGGGTCTCCCTCTCTCTCTCTGCCCTCTCCCGCTCATGCTGTCTCTCTCTGTCTCTCAAAAATAAATAAAATAAACATTAAAAAAATTAAAAAAAAACTTAAGTGTATTTACTTATTATTTCTAATACAGTATTTTCTTGTTCTTTCTATATTATATATGCTAGTTTTCACTTATATAACCTTTAATAATACTTTATATTCTCCCTCTATAGCTCTTATTGAAAATGCAATTATTCTGTAGTTAATCTAAATCTGTTAGTATAAATAACATTAAATACTTAGATCGTCATCAGTTTTTTCTCATTTTAAGTAGAACTTAATTTTTGTTACATTTATAAACTATGATTACTCACTACCATATCCCCAATGCCTAGAAGAATGTTGTGACTGTATTTACCACTAAATATTGAAGTTTGACAATAGTTAGCAAAATAGTATTAAGTGCCATGGCTTTTTATGACGTGCAACTTAGAAACTTTTTTCTACTCATAAATAACACATTTTAGGTTTGAACCTTCTTAAAATTTTTTCAAATACGTTTACAAAATAAAATTATCTTTAATAACTGAGTTTATTTGATAAAATTATAATAGTAAATATTGTATTTGCATTTGACATTATTGTCACAAAATTATATTTTTTCTTAAAATATGCAGTATAAGAATAGATTTCAGTTTGATAATTTTCACACTTATAAATTGATATGACATGAAAAATGTTTCCATTGTTAAACACTTTATTCAAACGAAAGGTAGGTTGTTTATTGATTTATATGAATAAAATATTAATAAAATGCTCATTCTAGTTGTTTGAATTAAAAACAAGATGACCAATACACATCAGTTACCTATTATTTTTTTTAATTCATTAAAGCAGATAAAAGAGAGAAAAAGATGGCAGCAAAGAGGACCCAAACTGATACCATTCTGAATGGCCACTTTAAATTTAATAATGAACATCTAATTATTCCAACAATATATATTATGTTTCTGGATTTGAATAAAAATGTAAGTAAATCTCAGCACAAAAGAAAAAAAATTGCAGAAATATCTTCAAACAGTTCAAAAGGTAGAAGATAGATATATTTGAGTAGTGTACACAATTATATGGAGACAATTAAAGCACTTCGGTAATTAAAAAATATAATCACATAATTTTACTATATATTCTAGTCGCCCCTGGAAATCTAATATCATTCATTAGTTTCTAACTTTTAGGATCATATTTTATACACTGTTATGACAAAATTATGAAACAAAACTCTCATATATTAACCTGTTCTTTGTTTGCAGAGCACATAAATGAGAGATCAATAACTGATCCCTGCCACATGCCAGCAACTTTTGTGTAAAACAATTCTATTGAAGAATTAAAAATTATATTGAGTTATGTGTGTGTGTATGTGTGTTTGTAAACATTTATAAATTACCCACATAATAGGAATCTTAAGGTGCTCTTCTGATCTTCTCTTCACAGCCTCCAGTATCTTTTCGTCTTACTCATTTCTGTCAAAATGCTACAAATAACTGGGTAGGACTGCCCCTGAGAGCCAATCAGCAGTACTACTCAATCATTTAGCAAAATAACTATTTATCTGTGTAGGGCTCATTTTATTGTAGTTCAGGGAAGAGATTTAAAAAATTGATAAATTGGACTTTATCAAAATTAGGTTATTTGAGTATTTAAAAAACTTGTTCAGAATATGAGATTCTTCATGTAGTCATAAGCACCCTTAAGAGAGGTCATGCACATTAAATATTTCACAATTTTATATTACTCGCACTTCCTCTTTTGAGGTTAAGAGGTAGCCAGAACCAGAGAAGACTGTTTTTTAAACGTTCCCATATTCTGACTCCATGGACATACAGAGAAAATAGTGCTGTTCCAAGCTATATTTTCCAAATTGAAATTTTGACACGTGATTTTCAGTCCATTGTGCTTTCTCATTAAAAAATAATAAAGTTAATTAAATAACATTGTGTTGTTAATTTCCAATAACATTTTGTTTTTAATACCTGTTTCTATAGAAACAAATGGAAATATTGTGTATTTTACACAAAGTTTTATTCCTATCAGACTTTGTGTATTTTCTCCTTCTATCAAAGGTTTTAGCTGTACTTTTAGATATATGTTCTTGTCTTGGATGAATACGTTATACTTGATTGTTACTTTTGGAATAACATTTGGAGTAACCATGATTAATTCACTTATAACTTCATTCACCATGTGAAACACTGACATCTTTTTATACTTTTTCCTTTTGAAGATTTTAATACTTTACATAAGTGAATTACATTTATTGCCATAAAATGCTATGAACTGAAAAACTCTCAGAACAACTTATAGCACAACTGTCTAATTTTAAAAATGCCTGTAGATGTTAAGCAACTTGCTTGTGGTCACAATACTAGTTATAGACAGAGTTGGGACTTAGAATATAAGTCTTCTGGCACCTATTTCTGAGCTGATCCTATGTCATGTGACTTTAATAATTTGAAAGCTGGTCTCATTATATAACATAAGTTAAATACGTTTCATTGTATGTTTTCTAGGGTCAAAGTATGTTTGGGCTTGATGTCATTGAAACACCAGAAGGAGACAAGAAGCCACAGCTAATTGTTCAAAAGGAGTTAGATAGAGAAGAGAAGGACACATATGTAATGAAAGTAAAGGTTGAAGATGGTGGCTTTCCTCAAAGATCCAGTACTGCTATTTTGCAAATAAATGTTGCTGACACAAATGACAACCACCCAGTATTCAAGGAGAATGAGATTGAAGTCAGTATACCAGAAAATGCTCCTGTAGGTACTTCAGTAACACAACTCCATGCCACAGATGCCGACATAGGTGAAAATGCCAAGATTCACTTCTATTTCAGCAATCTAGTCTCCAACATCGCCAAGAAACTATTTCACCTGAACAACAACACCGGACTTATCACAATCAAAGAACCACTGGATAGGGAAGAATCACCAAACCATAAGTTACAGGTTTTAGCAAGTGATGGTGGATTGATGCCAGCAAGAGCAATGGTTCTAGTAAATGTTACAGATATCAATGACAATGTCCCATCAATTGACATAAGATACATCATTAATCCAATCAATGGTACTGTGATTCTTTCAGAAAATGCTCCACTTAACACCAAAATTGCTCTCATAACTGTGACAGATAAAGATGCTGACCATAATGGCAGGGTGACATGCTTCACAGATCACGAAGTCCCTTTCAGATTAAGGCCAGTGTTCAGTAATCAGTTCCTCCTGGAGACTGCTGCATATCTTGACTATGAGTCCACAAGAGAATATGCCATTAAATTGCTAGCTGTAGAGGCTGGAAAACCTCCTTTGAATCAATCATCCATGCTCCTTGTCAAAGTCAAAGATGAAAATGACAATGCTCCAGTTTTCACCCAGCCTTTTATAAGTCTTTCTGTTCCTGAGAATAACTCTCCTGGCACCAAGTTGACAAAACTAAGTGCAGTGGATGCAGACAGTGGGCACAATGCTGAAATCAATTATCTTCTAGGTGTTGACGCTCCATCTGAATTCAACCTGGATCATCGTACAGACATTCTAACTGCAGGGAAGAAACTAGATAGAGAGAAACAAGAAAAATATTCCTTCACAGTTCTGGCAAAAGATAATGGGATACCATCCTTCATGACCAATGCCACAGTCTTACTGACCATTCTTGATCAGAATGATAACAGTCCAATTTTTACTCACAATGAGTACAACTTCTATGTCCCAGAAAACCTTCCAAGACATGGCACAGTAGGACTAATCACTGTAACTGATCCTGATTATGGAGAAAATTCTACAGTCACCCTCTCTATTTTATATGTGAATGATGACTTCACCATTGATCCTCAAACTGGTGTTATCCAACCAAATATTTTGTTTGACAGAGAAAAGCAAGAATCTTATACTTTCTATGTAAAGGCTGAGGATGGTGGTAAGGTATCACATTCTTTAACTGCCAAAGTGACAATAAATGTGGTTGATGTCAATGACAACAAACCAGTTTTTGTTGTCCCTTCTTCCAACAACTCCTATGAATTGGTTCTACCATCCACTAATCCAGGCACAGTGGTCTTCACAGTAGTTGCTATTGACGATGACACTGGCATGAATGCAGAGCTTCATTACAACATTGTAGGAGGAAACACAAAAGGTCTATTTATAATTGACCAAACAACAGGCAACATAACACTGAAGGAGAAATGTGTTGTTACAGACCTTGGTTTACACAGACTGGTAGTCAAAGCTGAGGACTTAGGACAACCTGATTCTCTCTTCAATGTTGTAATTGTTAATCTATTTGTGAATGAGTCAGTGACCAATGCTACACTGATTCATGAACTGGTGCACAAAAACATTGAAACACCAGTGACCCCAAATACTGAGACAACTGATGCATCCTCACCAACCAGTGACTATGTCAAGATCACGGTTGCTATTATTGCTGGCACCATAACTGTCATCATTGTTATTTTCATTACTGCTGTAGTAAGATGCTGCCAATCACCACACCTTAAGACTGCTCATAAAAACAAGCAGAATTCCGAATGGGTTACTCCAAATCCAGAAAACAAACAGATGATAATGATGATGATGAAGAAGAAGAGGAAGAGGAAGAACAAGAAGAAGAAGAAGAAGAAGAAGAAGAAGAAGAAGAAGAAGAATGCCCCTAAGAACTTGCTGCTTAACTTTGTCACTATTGAAGAAACTAAGGCAGATGATTCTGAGAATGATGGAAACAGTGCCACACTAGACTTTCCCATTCAACTGGAAGAACAAACCATGGGCAAGTACAATTGGGGCACTATACCTACTACCTTCAAGCCTGACATCCCTGATTTGGCCCGGCATTACAAATCTGCCTCTCCACAGCCTGCCTTCCAGATCCAGCCTGAAACTCCCCTGAATTTGAAGCATCACATCATCCAGGAACTGCCTCTTGATAACACTTCTGTGGCTTGTGATTCCATCTCCAAGTGTTCCTCCAGCAGTTCTGATCCTTACAGTGTTTCTGAATACAGCTATTCAGTGACAACTTTCAAGACTCCTGCGTCTATACACACCAGACCGGTAGGCAATCCAAGTTTCTAACTAACTTTTCTAACTTTATTTAAATTTTTAAAATTATTTTCAGTTGAAATAGAATATATTGATTCCAACAGTCAAAATGATCTTATTTGGCAGAAGTATCCAAATAGATATATAGTTTCATTTTATGCTTGGTAGAAAATCAGATAAAATGACTCCTGATAGTAAGAAAGTGGGGGCAGATAAAGAGAATGTGGTGTGTGTGTATATATATATATATATATATATATACACACACACACACACACACACACACACACACACACAATGGAGTATTACTCAGCAATCAAAAAGAATGAAATCTTGCCATTTGCAACTACATGGATGGAACTGGAAGGTACTATGCTAAGTGAAATTAGTAAGTCAGAGAAAGACAAAAATCATATGACTCCACTAATATGAAGACTTTAAGAGACAAAACAGATGAACATAAGGGAAGGGAAACAAAAACAATATAAAAACAAGGAGGGGGACAAAACAGAAGAGACTCCTAAATCTGGAGAACAAACTGAGGGTTGCTGGAGGAGTTGTGGGATGGGGGATGGGCTAAATGAGTACAGGGCATTAAGGAATCTACTCCTGAAATCATTGTTTCACTATATGCTAACTAATTTGGATGTAAATTTTAAAAAATAAAAAATTAAATTAAAAAAAAGAAAGTGGGGGCAGAATGATGATTATAACAGAGACAATATTGTTTGCAAATGGGAGTATGGCACTTCATGCTAGAGAATATACTGGAAAGACTCTAAAATAAAGGATCCTGGCACTGTCTTTTGTACTATTTTGTGTATGAGGATCAGAACAATCAGTGTTAGACACATCACAGTAAAGCTTTTTAGAATCTGTTAAGAAGGTCTTAGTACTTAATGGTATTTGGAATCCTAGCTTCACTTGGGAAAATGTGTCTGCTCAAGATACTAAAATAGCATCAATATATTCTCCCTATTCACTATGCTCCCAAACTCCCAAAATGAAAAGAGGATGTTATGTTTATATTAGGAAACAAACATTATGTTGTTTCATAAAATCTTTACACAATGTAACAAGAATGGGATTAGATAAATAAAGACGTGCTACTCATTGTCATATTCAAGCCAGAAAATGGAATATATATGAGATCTCTATCTTGGATATCCATTTAAGTATTTGCATATTTGTACAAGGTATTGAAAGCCCTTCAGGAGACATTCTTAAAAGATAATTACTTTTGGAAAATGAAATATGTCTGCTTTCTTTAATGGGCCTGAAGGAAAGTATTGGCCTATTAAGACAATGGAGTATATATAATAATTGGAGTATGTATAATAATTTAAAACCCAATAAACTTAAGAAAACAAGAGTTTACACAGTGAGTTATCTGTACTCTGTGAGAAATGACTATTAATGTATCTAGAAATTCATAAGTAAATTGAATGATTTAAGTATGGTTACTTCCTTAATAAATTCAAGCCATGGGATTTACATTTTTTTCTTTGGAAATTATGTCATGTGTTGATTTTATTGTCTTGTATGTGCTACTTTTAAAAAGGTCTTTGTCCCAGTTTCAGTAAATAAAGGCTTTTGAAAACCTATTCAGTCTTAATAAAATGGTTGTAATTTGAAAGTCAAAATGGGTTTCTTTTCACCAAAGTTTGAGATAATAAAGAAGACTATCAGAATTCAAAATAACAAAGATAATAATAATTCACCATACTTTAGGAAATGTTTTTAAGAATCCAGGTCTTTCAAGAATAAGGATAGTTAAATTACACAATAACATTAATCTTTCTTTATCACACAGTGAAGCTAAGATACTAATCCAGTTGTGGGTGCATTTTTGTTACAATAGGTCCATAATTATGATATTTAAGACAGTAAAATAGTACCCTATTCTCTGTGTACAGAGTTTGTTATGCTTTGGTTTTACTGGGTAGTGTTTACTTCTACAGTTCAAATGAGCCCCATCTTTTCCTACCTAGGTGAATTTTAGATGAGTGACAAACACAACAGACGCCTTACATCTCCTCAGAGTATACTTTGGTTTCTATTTAATCATGCATAAAGGTGCTATTGTTTTACAATTTTATTGCTATTATTGTATTTTATAAACATTCTCCTCAACAGAAATAACAGAAAATTATCTTTTATGAAGAACACATTGTGTTGTGTATCTTGTGTGTGTGCGTGTGTGTGTGTGTGTGTGTATTGTGTATATTTTTTTTTTTTTTTTTTTAATTTTTTTTCCAACATTTATTTATTTTTGGGACAGAGAGAGACAGAGCATGAACGGGGAGGGGCAGAGAGAGAGGGAGACACAGAATCGGAAACAGGCTCCATGTATTGTGTATATTAATGGCACTTTTCCCAGAACTAAATTTTTGACTCATTTAAAAATGTGTAAATACAGAGGGTGGGGTTTTTGAATTATATTTGCAGATTATCACTTTTAGTAGATTGTCTCATGAAGTTTGTTAAAAGAGTGAATTCTTGTTTCAATGGTTTTTGAAGGCCTAGAGATGTTTTATGAGCTAGACTTATTTTACTTGAGAATATGAACATGCAGTAAGCAATGGGATAGATGATTGATGAAGAAAAAAATTGAAATATTTTCCAAATATCATCCTTCTTTTATTTTTATTTTTATTTTTTGATATTTTGTAATTCTTAAAAAGTTAAATTAATAACTTTTTCCAATATGCCATTTTCTTTTATTTAGTTAAGAAATCTTAACAGGACAAATAACTTCATGAGATAGGCAAAATACAAAAAGTAAATGCTAATTCCTGTTTATCACTAGATTTTATTAACTAAAGGGGCCATCTTACAATCAATGAATTATCTGATGGCTTATTCTATTTTTTCACATCTTAAAAAATAGACAAATTATCTATTTTCTGTCATTGGTTGACATTACTAAATTACTAAATATCTGCTGGACATTAACTGATGAACTTAGGCAGAGTAATATGATATTAAAATATTTTGAATTCTTATATTTTGTGTTAAATTTGCAATAATTTTCATTCTTTCTATATACATTCTTCAATTTCTGATTAAAGCCAGGTTAGGCATTTACTTATGTTGCAGAATGCTAAATAAGTACTGAAAAAGAACTGATATATTTAAAACTTCAAGTACAATAGATGTCTTCTTTTTAAAGAAATATCACATAAAGTGGGGAAAAGTGTCAACCAAAAGAACAAGAATTCATTCAATTTCCTTAAGGAAATTATGACAATGAAATAAAATATTGTTAGCAGAAGGCAAAAATGTTCCAATTAATTTTAAACAAAGTGGAAAATATATTTTCAAAAGGAGACTTTAGGGTGATATTCACATTTAGCTCACTATTCCCCTAGTAGAAAATGAAAATAAAGAAATGAGATGGTTGTAGTAGACTGTAAAATATAAGGAGATTTACCAGAAATTTCATGTTTTCAAAAAGGAATAAAATATTTTCTATAATTTTTCCACTCAGATGTTCTGAAAAATTATAGAACATTCATAAGAAATGTATCTTTTTTATAAAACCATTTATTACTTGGAAATATGATGCTCTTCTTTAGAATAAATATTTACATATATTCTGAAAGGCATTTTTGTATATATTGTAGCAGAAATGAAAAACATGAAATTTAAAAGATCATTTTACAGTTTACCTTCAACTAACATCTTTCAGAGCATACAGATAGCATTTCATTGGTATGACTAGAAAACATTAAATATAACCAATTTAGAATAAATTTTGATAATTCTCATATAAAAGAAGTCCTGCTTAGAATACTTATTCCATTAAAATATCGTGAAGACAATATACACTTGAAAAATAGAGGAGAATAAAAACGAAAATACCATTTTTTAAGTCACTGTCTTAGACATGTACTTGAGGTATTTTATTAAAAAAAATTCTAACCAATTTCTGTTTTAGGAATGATGTAAAAAGAATACTGGAAGATTTATATAGTTATAAGATAATTCATGGATGTAACCACTTGTAGGTATTATACATGGATTCAAAATGATAGCAAGAGTCTAAGTTAGCTTGGAATAGAATTGGTGCTATTTGTTAATTTAATAACTTTGATTTTGTGCATCTGTATTTTATTAATGTGAATTTTAAGTATTTAGCATGCTTGGCAGCTAAGGCTCCTAGAACATAGCCATTTGATTTTGATAACTTGTTATTTTTCTTGTCCTAGACTGATTCCAGGATATCAACTATTGAAATCTGCAGTGAGATATAACTTTATTGGAACAACATAATTCCATTCCTCTTCCAAAAAACTCCAATAATTTATGGTTTCAAAATTGGCCAAGATCATTGATTTTGTAATCTGAATTTCCCATTATTAAAGGCAAGCAAAACAAAGATATTGTAAAAATGATGTTCCAATGAACCTTATGCTTACTTTAACTGTAATCTTGCCATAAAAATTTAAAATTTGTGGAAGCAACAGTGCAGTGATAAAAGTTTTATCAAGGTGTTTCTCCATTTACTTACTCTAAATGTCAACAGCAATAATGTAATACAATGCTGTTTTGTAGAAACTGATGGCTAATGTATCATGAAACATGGAATTACTTGCCCTATCTGAAAGGAAAGGTATCCAGGGCAAGAGAATTTTTAAAGACCAAAAACAAACAAGAAAAAACTTTACTTTTTCTAAAAAAAAATCACTAATATAGTGTTGCTGAAAAATAATTATAATTACCTACCAATCACTCTGCTTAAAAGTTGGATGATATTAAATAATCTTATTGGGAATTTAGGTTGATTGCAATCATGTTGTTCCACTTTATTACAAAATTATTTTGTTGAAATTATGTTTCCTTTTTCTTTAAATACTGAAAAAAAGGTTTTTTTTCTATTCGTATTTATTAAAAGGAGAATTTATTTTTAATTCTTGATATTTTGAAAGTAGAATGTAAACTTTTTTATACTCCCTGATATAACTCTAGTCATATGAGAGTAGAAACAAAGATTTAGATAGGATATTTAAAAAGTTTTTATCTCAATTGTTAAACTACCTAGGAAAATATAAGGCACACGAGTCACACCTAAACAATGACATTTATTTTATTTCTCTGGCATTAAATTACTGAATACATTTCATAGCTTTGAATAATTTGTCCTTTAAAATTAACCAATTTTTCTCAGTATGTCAATTAATTCATTTACTACACAAAGGACTAACTGCTTTGAATTGGGGGTATCTTAAATTTTATTGAAGAAAGAATGACGTCCCAATTTTCTGTGATATTCTTTAAGCTGCTTACGACATACTGATACTCTTAACATATTTTTAAGTGATTTCTTGGGACAAAAGGGAGTATAAAGGACCTTTATAATCATAACACAGCACATGCTTCCTGGATTTTCATTCAAATGCTTCCTTGTG
The DNA here is from genome assembly GCF_018350155.1 of Leopardus geoffroyi. Classification (NCBI taxonomy): domain Eukaryota; kingdom Metazoa; phylum Chordata; class Mammalia; order Carnivora; family Felidae; genus Leopardus; species Leopardus geoffroyi. The sequence continues at coordinate 74,953,248 of NC_059343.1, forward strand.
TGTCATTTTACCTTGCAAAGTGTGAGTAGGATTTGGTTTATTATGTATGTACATTAAATTAATGTATTATTTGAAGTGTTTTTTGATGTAAACACATTTAGAAGAGGTTTATGCTCTATTTAGCATTTAATGTTAGTACAATTCTTAGATATTTGATATATAGGTAATATTTTAAACAAGCTTCTGTTAAAATCTAGTGTTCCTATTTACTCAATACAGAATCTTTTATACCTCCAATGATGTCAATCTCATTGACATAATTAGTATCTAAATTTTTAAACATTACTTATGACTGTGAATGTAACTATTTTTTTGGTAATGAAAATGTCATGTAAGTTACAATATTGTATTCCATACTTATCAATAACTCTTGTAGAAAAATACTTAAAATTAAAACTTACCTTTGTGAAAGTTATTCATATATAATAATTTTATAATTCTGCTCTCATTTCTTCCTGATAAATTAAACATTTAATTCAGGGGTGCCTGGGTGGCTCAGTCAGTTGAATGCCTGACTCTTGATTTTGGATCTGGTCATGATCCCAGGGTCATGGTATTGAGCCCCATGTCGGGTCCCCACTGAGCATGGAGCCTACTTAAGATTCTCTCTCTCTCTCTCTCTCTCTCTCTCTCTCTCTCTCCTTCTCTCTCTCTCTCTCTCCTCCCCCACTTGTCTCCCCCACTCTCTCTCTCTCTCTAAAAAACATACAAACAGGCAAACAAAAACATATAATTCAAATCATTTCAAAGAATTTCAAAATTGAACCAACTTATAGCACTAGAGTCAGTGCCTTGCAGGTATCAAGGTGTACTAAAACTAAGAGCTTCGAAAATTCATAGTCTTGATTTAATTTTGAATAAAACGATGATGCTCCAAAAAATTAATCAGTACTTCAAGTGTTCTGTGATAAATAACTGTGGCTTTATGACCATTGGCACATGTAATTATTATATAAATACATTTTAAATGCTTCTGTCAAGACCACCTGGTCTCACCTAAGGAAGGAGCTAAGGAAGAATACCTCATTTTTCTTCAGCTCCAGTGATCCTTTCTTTCATGACTGTAATTAGAAATACTCTTTATCACACGTTTGTATATATGAAGATGAAAATGTCTTGAAATAGTTACCCAGAATCTCTAAAAGACTTCTTCAGTAGTTTTATGGATGTCATCTTTGCAGAATATAAAAATAGAAACTTTATTTTTAAAGCTGTCAGTAACTTCATTTCTCAGAATACAACTTTTTAAAAAGTTTTTATTCAAATTCCACATAGTTAACATAGTGTGATATTGGTTTCAGATGTACAATACAGTGATTTGACACTTTCATAACACAAATTTTGTGAAAAAAAGAACTCTAAATTGACTTTCTTATTCTTTGAGGCTTAAACATTAGCATATATATACCAGATGTTTGAGGCATAACCATATTTATACATGGGCCATAGATGATTATGAATTCTCCTTTTGACTATTAACTATACTTGACCTTCCCTTTGTATATACTTGAGAAAATATTAACATTTTAGAACAATATGCACAGCATTGAAACTAGTTTTCCACAAAAGCCAGAGAGAACAAAAATATGTATTTCCTTATTTTGGTTCTTTTTTTATCAGTTGATTTGGTGGCATTTTTAATTTAATTATTGTTATGATTACATTTTTAGCTTATCAGGTCTAAGATACTTCCCATTTCTTGGGTTTGCATTAATTGACTCTTGGAATATTCCCAGTGAAATGTCCTTGTTGAACTTTCTGGTTTTTATTTTTGTCACTAGAGAAAGAAGGAAAGCAAATCTTAAGACTGGTCATCATAGATAAAGAAATTTCTAGTGAACTTAGTATATTGAATCATCAGTAGACTCTCTAATTGATGGACTACAATGTACTATGTACCTTCACTCCTACAAGCACTCAAAATAATTATTTTCCTTAAGTTATTTAAATTCCATTTAGTTAACATACAGTGTAATATTAGTCTCAGGTGTACAATATATTGATTAAACATGTCCATAAAACACCCAGTGATCATTAGGATAAGTTCATTCTTTAACCCCCATCACCTATTTAATTCATCCCTTCACCAACCTCTCATATGGTAACCATCAGTTTGTTCTCTATAGATAGGAGTGTTTATTTGTTTGCCTCTCCCACTATTTTTTCATCTTTAATCCTTGTTTTGTCTCTTAAATTCTACATATTAATGATATCCTGACTTACTTATTTAGCTTAGAATAATAATCTCTAGCTCTATCCATGCTATTGCAGTGGTAAGATTTCATTCTTCTTTATGGCTGAGTAATATTCCAGTGTGTGGTGTGTATGTGTGTGTGTGTGTGTATGTGTTGTGTATACATCCCCTCTTTTTTATCTATTCATCAGTCAATGGACACTTGGTCTGTTTCCATAGTTTGATATTGTAGATAATGCTGCTATATAAACAATGGGTGCATGTATCCTTTTGAATTAGTATTTTTGCATTATTTGGATAAATACCTTGTAGGGAATTGCTGGATCATAGGGTAGTTGTATTTTTAACTTTCTGAGGTTTCCCCATACTGTTTTCCAGAGTGGCTGCACCAGTTTACATCCCCCCAAAAGTGCAAGAAAGTTTCTTTTTTCTCCACAACCTTGCCAACACCTGTTGATTTTTATGTTGTTAATGTTAGCCATTCTGACAGGTATGAGGTGATATCTCATTGTATTTTTAATTTGTATTTCCCTGATGATCCATGATATCGAGCATCTTTTCATGTATCTATTGGCCATGTATGTCTTCTTTGGAAATATGTATATTCATGTCTTGTGCCCATTTTTTAATTGGATTATTTGGTTTTGGGGGATTGAGTTGTATAAGTTCTTTATATATTTTGGATACTAACCTTTATCAGATATGTTATTTGAAAATATCTTCCCCCATTACATAGGTTGTCTTTCAGTTTTGTTCATTGTTTCCACTGGTATGCAGAAGTTTGTTGGGGTTTTTTTGATGAATTCCAAATTGGTTTTGCTTTTGTTTCCCTTGCCTCAGGAGACATATCTAGAAAAAGTTGCTATAGCCAAAGTCAAAAGAGTTATTGCCTGTGTTCTCCTCTAGCATTTTTATTGTGTCAGGTCACACATTTAGGTCTTTAATCCATTTTTGAATTTATTTTTGTGAATGGTGTAAGAAAGTGGTCAAGGTTCATTATTTTGCATCTTGCTGCCCAGTTTTCCCAACACAATTTGCTGAAGACACTCTCTTTCCCCTTAGATATTCTTTCCTACTTTCTTGAAGACTAGTTGACCACATAGTTGTGGATTCATTTCTGGGTTTTCTATTGTGTTCTATTGACCTATGTGTTTGTTTTTGTACCAATACAATACTGTTATGATCACTAGAGTTTTGTAATATAACTTGAAGCCAAGAATTATGATGCCTCCAGTTTTGTTTGTATTTTTGAAGGTTCCTCTGGATATTCAGAGTCTTTTGTGTTTCCATGGAAATTTTAGGATTGCTTTTTTCTATTTCTGTGAAAAATGCTGTTGGTATTTTGATAGGGATTGCATTAAATGTGTGGATTTTTTTGGGTAGTATAGGCATTTTTTTAATTTTTTTAATGTTTATTTAGTTTTGAGAGAGAGAGAGCGAGCGAGAGCGAGAGCGAGAGAGAGAGAGCATGAGCAGAGATGGGTCAGAGAGAGAGGGAGACACAGAATCTGAATCAGGCTCCAGGCTCTGAGCTGTTAGTACAGAGCCTAACGTGGGGCTTGAACTCGCCCACTGTGAGATCATGACCTGAGCCAAAGTCAGACGCTTAACCAACTGAGCCACCAGATGAGTATAGACATTTTAATATGTTCTACCTATCCATGAGCATGGAATGTCTTTCCAGGTTGTGTGTGTGTGTGTGTGTGTGTGTGTGTGTGTTATCTTCAATTTCTTTCATGACTGTGTTGTATTTTTCAGAGTGCAGATCTTTCACCTCTTTGGATAGGTTTATTCCTACGTATTTTATTGTTTTGAGTGCAAATGCAAATGGGATTGATTCATTAATTTCTCCTACTGCTTCATTGTTGGTGTGTAGAAATACAGCATATTTCTGTACATTGATTTTATATCCTTCAACTTTCCTGAATCATTTATTAGTTCTAGCATTTTTGTGGTGGAGACTTTTGGGTTTTCTATAGAGTATTATGTCATCTGTGAATAGTGAAAGTTACACTTTTTCCATACCAATTTGGATGCCCTTTCTTTTTGTTCACTAATTACTGTGGCTAGGACTTCCAATAGCTTTGTTAAATAACAGTGTTGAGAGTGAACATTCCTGCCTTTTTCTTGACCATAGAGGAAAAGTTCTCAATTTTTCTCCATTCAGGATGATATTAAATACAGGTTTTTCATATATGGTCTTTATTATATTCAGGTTTGTTCCCTCTAAACTTACATTGTTGAGGGTTTTTAACATGAATAAATGTTGTACTTTGTCAAATGCTTTTTCTGAATCTTTTGAAATTCTCATATGGTTCTTTTATTCATTCTTTCATTCATGTCTTTCATGTTGATTGATTCGCAAAATTGATCCACCCTTACAAACCCAGAATAAATCTGACTTGATCATGGTGAGTGATTTTTTACAATGTAAAGTTGGATTCATTTTGCTGTATTTTATTGAGAACTATTACATCCATGTTCCTCAGGGATATTGGCCTGCAGTTCTCTTTATTAGTGGAGTCTTTATCTGGTTTTGTTATCAGAGTAATGCTGGCCTCATAGAATGAATTTGGAAGTTTACTTCCTTTTCTGTTTTTGAAATCATTTGAGTAAAAAAGGCGTTAATTCTTTAAATGTTTGGCAGAATTCACTTGAGAAGCCCTCTGGCCCTAGACTTTTGTTTCTTGAGAGTTTTGTTTTTGTTTTTGTTTTGAGTACTGATTCAATTGCTTTCCTGATTATCAATCTATTAAAGTATTCTATTTCTTTCTGAATTAGGAAGTTTTGGAAGTTTATGTTTCTAGGAATTGGTCCATTTTATTCAGTTTGTCAAATTTGTTGGCATGTAGTTTTTCAAAATATTCTCTTATAATCCTTCTTATTTCTGTGGTTCAATGTTATTTCTCCTCTAATTTGTGATTTTATTTATTTGGGCCCTTTTTTTTCTTTCTGATAAGTCTGGATAGGGGTTTATCAATTTTATTAATTTTTTTCAAAAACCAACTCCTGGTTTCATTGATCTGTTCTGTTGTTTTTTGTTTATTTCTATGTCACTTATTTCAGCTCTAAACTTCATTATTTCCTTCCTTCTCTTGGTTTTGGGTTGGTTTGCTGTTGTTTTCCTAACTCTTTTATGTGTAGGATATATGTGAGATTTTTCTTGCTTCTTGAGTTAGCCCTGTATTTGTATAATCTTCCCTCTTAGGGCAACTTTTGTTGTATCCCAAAGGTTTGGGACTCTTATGTTTTCATTTTAATTTTTTTCATGTACTTTTAAATTTCTTCTTTTATTTCCTGGTTGACCCATTCATTGTTTAGTAGCATATTGTTTACCCTCCAGGTATGCATGGTCTTTCTAGATATTTTCTTGTGGTTGGCTTATACTGTCATAGCATTGTGGTTACAAAAGGTGCATGGTATGACTTCAATCTTTTTGTATTTGTTGAGTCCTAATTTGTGACCTAGTATGTGATTTGTTCTGGAGATTGTCTCCTGTGCACTTGAAAAGAATGTGTGTTCTGCTGTTTTAGGGAGAAATGTTCTGAATATATCTGTTAAGTCCATCTGGTTCAGTGTGTCATTCAAAGCCATTGTTTTCATGTTGATTTTCTGCTTAGATTATCTGTCCATTGATGTAAGTGGGGTATTAAAGTCTCCTGTTATTATTATATTATTATCAATATGTTTATTTATGTTTGTTATTAAATGGTTTATATATTTGGTTGCCTCCATATTGGGCGCATAAATATTACAATTGTTACATCTTCTTTTTGAATTACCCCCTTTATTATGATATAGTTCCTTCTTTGTCTTTTGTTAGTCTTTCTTTTAAAGCCTATTTTGCCCAACATAGTCTGCTGTCAGCACAGAGCCTACTTCAGATCCTCTGTCTCCCCACCCCTGACTTGCTCCTGCTTGTGCTTTCTCTTTCTCTCTCAAAAATAAATAAAGCCTATTTGTCCAATACAATTATTGCTACTCCAGATTTCTTGTGATATCCACTCACTTTTATCTGCAAGTGTCTTTAGTTGTAAAATGAGTCTCTGCTAGACTGTATAGATGGGTCATCTTTTATCAATTCTGACATTCTATCTTTTTATTGGAGCATTTAATCCATTCACATTCAAAGTAATTACTGATAACAATGTATTTAGTGAAATTTTATCACTTGCTTTGTCATTGTTTCTGGATATTTCCTCTGATCCTTTCTTGTCTTTGTTATTTTGGTCACATCCTTACTTTCAAATAGCCTCTTTGATATTTCTTGTAGGGCTGTTTTAGTGGTCATGAATTTACGTAGTTTGTGTTTCTTTGGGAAACTCTGTATCTCTCCTTCTATTATGAATGATAGCCTTGCTGGATAGCGTATTCTTGGCTGCAGCTTTTTTTTTTCCATTTAGCATTTGGAATATATCATGCCACTTCCTCTGCTTGACAAGTTTCTATTGAGAAATCACTAGCAAGCCTTATGGGTTTTCCTTTGTATGTTAACAACTACTTTTATCTTGCTACTCTTAAGATTTTTTTCTTTATCACTATATTTTACTTTTTTAATTACAATATATCTTAGTGTTTGACTGTTTTTCTTGATTTTTATGAGAGTTCTCCGGATCTGGATGTCAGTTTCCTTCTCCAGATTGCTATTACTTCTTTAAATAAATTTTCTTCCCCCTTTTCTCTCTCTTCTTCTTCTGGGTCTCCTATAATACAAATGTTGTTACCTTGATTGAGTCACTGTTACCTAAGTCTATTCTCATGTTACATAATTCTTTCTGTGTTTTGTTCAGCTTCATGTTTTTCCATTATTTTTTTTCTTCTCAGTCACTAATTCATTCCTCTTCCTCTTCCAGCCTGCTTTTCATTGCATCAAGTCTGTTCCCAATCTCATTTATTGCATTCTTAATCTCTGATTGATTCTTTTTTTTAACTCTTATCTCTGGTAAGGGTCTCACTGATGTTACTGATGTTTTCTATTGTTTTCTCAAGTCCAGTGAGTATCCTTATGGTGTTTCTTTAAATTCTCCATGAGACATGTTACATATATCTGTTTTGCTTAGATCTCTGGCTGTGGCCATATCTTGTTCTTTTATTTTGCATAAATTTCCTATCTTTGCATTTTGTCTAAGTCTCTGCCTTCGTCAATATGGCCTTCTCTCTCTCGTTGTGCAGTTTGTTCTGTCAGCCTTCAGGTCAATTTCTAGAGTGTTTAGATATCCATTTGTGTTTATGGGACAAGAAGAAGCTGGGTTCTCCTACTCCACCACCATCTTCCTGCCCTCCATCGTTTTCTTTTGATTAGAATTCATAGTGGATAAATTGAAAAATATGGTAAAATACATTCCATTTTACTTTGAATGTAGAATTTTTGGGGGTACCTGGGATGTTCAGTTGAGTATCGAACTCTTGATTTCAGCTCAGGTCATAATCCCAGGGTCATGGGATTGAGTCCCAGTCAGGTTCCACACTGAGCATGGAGCCTTCTTAGGATTCTCTCTCTTTCTCCCTCTGCCCCTCCTTGCCTCATACCCTTTCTTTCTAAAAGTAAAAAATAAAAATAAAAAAGATAAGTTTTAATAAGTAGTATATTCAAGCCTCTACATTGATTACATTATTTTTATTTAAGTGATTTAAATTTTAAAAAATAGAAAATAATGAGATTCTATTAACTAATTAATCTCTTATGCACACATCTTTTGTTTACTCTGTTGACTGCTCTGTGCACATTATCAATGTGAATGTACATACTGCAGAATAATTTCTAAAAACTGAATGTCAATTCAGTCAACCAACAACCACTATTTTGTACACTATTAATATTTTTGTTTCAATACGAAATAATACTGCCTCCTTTTATTATTTTGTTGCTTACAATCATCACATTTTAATTAGATTTTGTAATTGTGTATCTACCTAAGTGTGATATGAAGCCTGATCTCCACAGAAATGATACAGGACAAACAGATATTAAGAAATGTTATATTAAATTAATCCCCACACTAAATGCTTCACATAGATGGTCTTCTGTAATAGACAAGTTGTCTTATATTTTTTGTAGCTTATTTTTTTTATATTTTAAATATTATTTAGATTTAAGTTTCTAACATATTCAAAGGTGCTGTGATAATATAAAGCTGTATATGTTGTATATAATAAAGCGTTTGGATTGTTGTCTTTTCATTTTCATTTGTTTCCATATATTTCTTAATTTTTCCTAATTGCCTGTTTGACCCATTCATTCTTTAGTAGGGTGTTCTTTAACCTTCATGCTTTTGGAGGTTTTCCAGACTTTTTCCTGGGGTTGATTTTAAGCTTCATAGCATTGTGGTCTGAAAGTATGCATGGTATGATTTCAATTCTTGTATACTTATGAAGGGCTGTTTTGTGACCCAGTATGTGATCTATCTTGGAGAATGTTCCATGTGCACTCGAGAAGAAAGTCTATTCTGTTGCTTTGGGATGCAGAGTTCTAAATATATCTGTCAAGTCCATGTGATCCAATGTATCATTCAGTGCCCTTGTTTCTTTATTGACCATGTGTCTAGATGATCTATCCATTGTTGTAAGTGGAGTATTAAAGTCACCTGCAATTACCACATTCTTATTAATAAGATTGCTTATGTTTGTGAGTAATTGTTTTATGTATTTGGGGGCTCTTGTATTTGGCACATAGACATTTATAATTGTTAGTTCTTCCTGATGGATAGACCCTGTAATTATTATATAATGCCCTTCTTCATCTTTGTTACAGCCTTTAGTTGAAAGTCTAGTTTGTCTGATATAAGTATGGCTATTCCAGCATTCTTTTGACTTCCAGTAGCATGATAGATAGTTCTCCATCTGCTCACCTTCAACCTGACGTTGTCCTCAGGTCTAAAATGAGTCCCTTGTAGACAGCAAATAGATGGGTCTTGTTTTTTTATCCATTCTGATACCCTATGTCTTTTGGTCGGAGCATGTAGTCCATTTACATTCAGTGTTATTCTAGAAAGATATGGGTTTAGAGTCATTGTGATGTCTGTAGGTTTCATGATTGTAATGATCTCTCTGGTACTTTGTGGTCCTTGCAACATTTCACTCACAGAATCCCCCTTAAGTTCTCTTGTTGGGCTGGTTTCATTGTGATGAATTCCCTTAGTTTTTATTTGTTTCGGAAGACCTTTATCTTTCTTTCTCTTCTAAATGACAGACTTGCTGGATAAAGGATTCTCGGCTGCATATTTTTTTTCTGTTCATCACATTGAAGATCTTCTGCCATTCCTTTCTGGCCTGCCAAGTTTCAGTAGAGAGTTCTGTCACTAGTCTTATTGGTCTCCCTTTATATGTTAGAGCATGTTTATCCTTAGCTGCTTTCAGAATTTTCTCTTTATCCTTGTATTTTGCTAGTTTCACTATGATATGTCATGCGGAAGATCGATTCAAGTTATGTCTGAAGGGAGTTCTCTGTGCCTTTTGGATTTCAGTGACTTTTTCCTCCCCAGATCAGGGAAGTTCTCATCTGTGATTTGTTCAAGTACACCTTCAGCCACAGTCTCTCTCTCTCTTCATCTTCTGCCATTCCTATGATACGGATATTGTTCCGTTTGACTGCATCACTATGTTCTCTGATTCTCCTCTCATAATCCTGGATTTTTTTTATCTCTCTTTTTCTCAGCTTCCTCTTTTTCCGTAATTTTATCTTCTAATTCACCTATTCTCTCCTCTGCCTCTTCAATCCGAGCTGTGGTCACCTCCATTTTATTTTGCAGCTCATTTATCGCATTTTTTAGCTCTTCTGACTGTTTCTTATTCCCTTGATCTCTTTAGCAATAGATTCCCTGCTGTCCTCTATACTTTTTTCAAGCCCAGCGATTAATTATGACCATTATTTTAAATTCATTTTCTGTTATATTGCTTAAATCATTTTTGATCCGTTTGTTAGCTGTAAGTGCTCCCTGGAGTTTCTTTTGAGGAGAATTCTTACGTTGTCATTTTGGATAGTCCCTGGAGTGGCATGGAACTGCAAGGCTCTTCCCCTGTGCTGTCTGGAGTAACTTGTGTTGGTGGGCGGGGCCACAGTCAGACCTGATATCTGCCCTCAGCCCACCTCTGGGGCTACAGTCAGACTGGTGTGTACCTTATCTTCCCGTCTCCTAGGGGCAGGAGAGTGGTGTGGCCCCTGTCTGGGCTACTTGCACATTGCCAGGCTTGTGGTGCTGCTTCATTGGAATCTGGTGTATTAGCTAGGGTGGATCTGCAAGGTGCACAGGGGTAGAAAGGGCAGGCTTAACTCACTTTGCGGTTGGTGGTCCCCTGCGGGAGGAGCCCTACAATACCAGGAGGGAGGCAGGCCGACCAGTCGGAGGGACGCATACACAGAAGCACAGCGTTGGGTGTTTGCATGGTGCAAGCAAGTTCCTTGACAGAAACTGGTTCCCTTTAGGATTTTGGCTGGTGGTTGGGTGAGGGATATGGTGCTTCCCAGTGCCTTTGTTCCCCACTGAGCTGAGCTCTGTCCTCTGGGGCTCAACACCTCTCCCTCCCATTGTCTTCTCACCCTCCCCCTCAGCTTTTGCAAGTCATACTCTGGGGCTCTGCCATGCCAGGCCGGCTGCCCCTCCACTGCCCTGGTTTCCCTCCTGCCAGTCCATGTAGCATGCACCACGTCTCCACCGTTCCTACCCTCTTCCGTGGGTCTCTTGTCTATGCTTGGCTCGGGAGAGTCCATTCTGCTAGTCTTCTAGTGGTTTTCTGGGTTATGTAGGCAGATATGGGTGGAATCTAAGTGAACAGCAGAGCGTGGTGAGCCTAGCATCCTCTACACCTCCATCTTCCTCCTCAGGGCCGAGGTAATTAAATTTTAAACAAATCTTTTTGTATGTAAACACAGAGCTAGTCTCATATTTATAGTGGGGGAAAAACAAATAATTGAATTGCATGTACTCTGGAAAATTAACATATAAGCTCCTAAATTAGAGATTATAGTTCATTATTAATTTTTTTCTTCTGAAGTAGGTATTCAGTACCTTTTGTAGAAAACTGTATACATTATTTGTACTGTTCATAATAAATAGTAACATTTTTTACATAAATACAGTTATTCAAGAGAGGACACACAGTTCTCTTCTAGATAGATATCATGGCTTTGTTTACCTGATACCAAAACATCTGGATGCGAATTAGAATTTAAATTTGGGAACCTATTGTCTAAGTGACAAAATTGTTTAACTTCATAAAGACAGATACTTTATCTAATACTACAGAAAAATATTATAATTTTTCATTTTACATAAGAACAGATAATTTGACATTACATATAAAGTTATAATTATCTGAATTAAGGGTAATGGCATTTAATAACAAAATTCCACAAAGAGATACAATTAAACTTTACATATATATATTTTAGCTGTATATAGGTCTATACACACATTTATTTCAAAAGACACACAATCAATAGAAATAAACAGGAATGTAAAATTAAGGACTTTTAGGTGTGATAATTGAAAGATAGACATACCAATGTGTACCTAATTGTGTACCTAATTGTGTGTCTAGAGGAAAAATTATTTTAATTTGATTTTTAAATTATTCTAGTATAGTGAGATTAAAATGAGTTAGTGTATATGTAAACACAATGTATACATTTGTGTTTGTCAAATTCTAATAGAAAAAAAATTGATAAACTTCAACCAAAATACAACTTGTTCAAAGTTTATACATCTACATTTGCAATGCTATTCTCCCTCCTTTTAAACTCTTGTCTCACTTCCAAACTATAATCATCATTTATCCCTTGTATCATGCTACACATCATCTTTTGTTTAATCTTTTGTTGTATTCAGTGTATTCTGAATATGTACTCATGTGTTATTTACTTTTAATCAAATTATTTTGCCTCTAATATATCTGCAGTACTTCTCTTCATAAAATTTCCTTGTTTTATGAATTATCATCAGTCTACTAACATTAAAGTATACATTAAAAAGTCGAATATGAGACCTGGGGGAAGATGGCAACAGAGTAGGAGGACCTTAAGCTTGCCTTATCCCCTGACACTCAAATCATCCTAGCTACCCCCAGAAATTGTTGTGAAGACTGAAGAACAAACTCACAATTAAAGGTAGAGAATAGACCACATAATAAAAGGTAAAAAGTGCAGAAATGTGGCTTGGGAGAGAAATGGATCCTGGCTGCTGTGGTAGGGAGGGAGTCCCAGTGGCACAGAAGGGCAAGAGTCAGATTAGCATACAGAGGATACCACATGGGAAGACAAATCTCCATAGCAATTGGAAAGTGAGAGGGGCCAGATTTCATGAGTTTTTGCAAACAAAAGGGCTTAAGCCCAATGTTTTAAAGGTCAGCAGGTTTGGGAACTTAAATCTCAGAGGGAATTTGCGCTGCTCTTGGAGAGAAGGCAGGACAAATAACCCGGGCATATAAGGTGTGGAAACTGACCTGAAAAGTGCTGGGGCACATAGTGGGGAGGTTATTTGCTCATCTCAAAATGTGTCCCAGACAGGCAACATTCATGTAGAGACCACTCTGGGAACAATGGAACTGGTAGGCACCATTTCCATCCCCTGTCCTTTAGCATAAACACAGGGCCACCTATGGGAAACAGCTCAGTACTGACACCCCCTACTTAATTTGATTACACCAAGCCTCCCCTGTCCTCTTGTGGAACTACCATTCCCAGCCACTCTTGAATCAATCCTAGAGCAGTGGGCCCTCTTTCCCAGAAGACCTGCCAAAATCCCTTCCCACACCTTGTTTCCTGACTCGGGAGTTTTGCAGAGCCTCAGTTACAGCAGAAGTGGTGCAGACCTCATTTCCAAAGCAGACCAGAGAATATGTAGTGAAAACTCACTACATTCAGGTCAGGGTCCAAACACTGCCCACAACAGACAAAGAGATCCTCTGTAGATGACTGGCTGGAAAGATACAGCAACCAGGGCACAACAGCAGAGGACATGCAATACACATTGGAGATACCCTCTTAAGTGCCAGATCCAAGGAAATAGGCCACACTACACATCAGGGCACTAAAGGATCTCTCCTTTATGAGGCCTTTACCTTCAAGAACAGGAGACGTAGCTGAATTTTTTTTTAAGTTTTATTTATTTTGAGAGAAGGATAGAGTGCAGAAGAGGCAGAGAGAGAGAATTCCAAGCAGACTGTTCACTGTCAGCACAGAGCCTGATGTGGGGCTCAAACCAGTGAACTACAAGATCATGATCTGAGATGAAATCATGACTCAAATACTCAACTGACTGAGCCATCCAGGTGCCACAATGTAACTTATTTTCTTATCACACAGACTTAGACAAAATGAGAAGACAGAGAAATTTGTCCCAAATGAAAGAACAGGACAAGGCCATGGTTAGAAAGCAAATAGAAACAGACATAAGTAACCTGATTGATGGAATATTGAAAACATTGATCATAAGGATATTCACTGAACTTGAGAAAAAAGGTGAGAATATCAGTGAGACTCTTAACACAGAAATAAGAAAGAGCAAATAAGAGATGAAGAGAGCAATAAACAAGATTAACAACACACTTGAAACAATAAACAGCAGGATAAAGGAAGTGGAAAATAACTTAATGACCTAGAAGACAGAGTATTTGAAAATATCAAGAAGAACAAAGAAGAAAAAAGAATTATAGAAAACGATAATAGACTTAAGGAGATAAGTGACTTGATCAAACATAATAACACTGATATAGGAGTCCCAGAAAAAGACAAGAGAGAAAGAGGTCAGAGGAAATAACAGCTGAGAACTTCCCTAATCTGGAGAAGGAAACATGACTGATTCAAAAGGCACATAAAAACCTCAAAACAATCAACAAAAGCAGACCCACATCAAGAGAAATTATAATTAAATTGGCAAAATGTTTTGGTAAAGAAAAACAATTAAAGCAGCAAGGCAAAAGACATTAACATACAAGGGAAACCACATAAGCCTATCAGGAGATTTGGCAGCAGAAACTTTCTCAGTTAGAAGGAAGTGGCATGATATATTCAAAGTACTGAATGGAAAAAATCTTCAGCCAAGAATACTCTATCTAGTAGTGTTATCATTCAGAACATAGAGAATAAGAGTTTCCCAGACAGCAAAATATAAAGGAGTTCATGAGCACTAAACAAGGCCCACAGAAATATTAAGGGGATTCTTTCAGTGGAAAAGAAACACCAAAAGTGACAGTAGGAAAGCAAGAAACACAAAAGCAGTAAAAATGAATATTTCTATAAGAAATAATCCAGGAACTCACAAAACAAAAAGATGTAATATATGACAACTTATATGTAAAATGCATGAGGATAAGGAGTAAAGAATGGGTTCAAACTTAATCAACCATCAACTTAATATAGACTATTGTATGAAGAACAGGGTATAAACAAACCTAATTGTAACCATAAATGAAAAAATAATAATAAATATGCAAAGAATAAAGAGATAGAAATCCATATATCTGTTAAAAAAAAATGAATAAAAGAGAGAAGGACAAGAAAGGACCAGAGAAAACCTTCCAATATAAGTCGCAAAACAAGTTATAAGATGGTAATAAATATTTATCTATCAATAATTACTATCAATGTAGATGGACTAAAAGCTCCAATCAAAAGATATAGGGTGACAGAATGGATTAAAAAACAAGACCAATCTATATGCTGCCTACAAGATACTCGTTTTACATTGAAAGACACTTGCAGATTGAATATGAAGGGATGGAGAAGTATCTATAATGCAAATGGATGTGAAATGAAAGCTAGAGTAGCAATACTTATTTTGGAGAAGCTAGAATTCATTTTTTTTATATTGTATTTTTAAATCTCTACATCCAATGCGGGGCTGGAACTTAACAACCCCGAGATCAAGAGTCACATGCACTACTTACTGAGACAGTCAGGTACCCTTGGACAAACTAACTTTAAAAAAGAGTGTAAGAAGTAACAAAGTAGGACAATACATAATAATAAAGGGGGCAATCCAACAAGAAGATACAACAATTTTTAATATTTATGCACTCAACATAGAAGAACCCGAATACATAAAATAGTTAATAATAAAAATAAGACTGCTAAATGATGAAAGTATAATAATAGCAGGGGACTTTAACATCCCAGTAACATCAATGGACAGATCATCTAAACAGAAAATCAACAGGGAAACAATGGCTTTGAATGACACACTGAAACAGATGGATTAACAAAAATGTTCAGAGCATTCTCTCCAAAAACAGCAGAATACATATTCTTTTCAAGTGCACACAAAACATTGTCCAGAGTAGATCACATATTAGGTCACAAGGCAGACCTCAAAAAAATTCAAGATCAAAGGCATACCATGCATCTTTTCCAAACACAGTGCTAGGAAACTAGAAGTCAACCACAAGGAAAAAATCTGGAAAGGCCACAAATAATTGGAACATAAATAACATGCTATTAAACAATGAATGGTTCAATCAGTAAATAAAAGAGGAAATAAAAAAGTACATGGAAACAAATGAAAATGAAAACACAAGGTTCCAAACCTTTGGGATGCAGCAAAAACAACTCTAAGAGGGAAGCTTATAGCAATACAGGCCTACTTCATGAAGCAAGAAAACTCTCAAATAAATGGCCTAATGTGACTTCTAAAGAAGCTAGAAAAAGAACAAATAAAACATAAAACCAGCAGAAGGAAGGAAATAATAAAGATTAGAACCAAAATAAATATACTAACTAAAAATTAAAAAAAAAAAAAAATAGAACAGATCAATGAAACCAGGAATTCGTTCTTTCAAAAGTCAATAAAATTGATAAACCTCTAGCTTGAATTATCAAGAAAAAGAGAAAGGGCTCAAATAAATAAAATTACAAATGAGAGGAGGAAAGACCAACACCACAAAAATACAAACGGTTGTAAGAGAATATTATGAAAAACTACATGCCAACAAATTGGACAACCGAGAAGAAGTGGATAAATTCCTAGAAATATATAACCTACCAAAGCTAAAACGTGAAGAAATAGAAAATTTTAACAGAACCACTACATGCAGGGAAATTGAATCAGTAATCAAAAACTCCCAAAAAACAAAAGTCCATGCTGTATGGCTTCATAGAAAAATTCTACTAAACACTTAAAGAAAAGTTGATACCTATTATTCTCAAAGTATCCTAAAAAATGGAAAAGGAAGGACAACTTCCAAATTCATTCTATGAGGCCAGCATTACCTTGATACCTAAACCAGGTAAAGACCCCACACAAAAAGAAAACTACAGACCAATATCATTGATGAATATTGATGTGAGAATCCTCAAAAAATTCTAGCACACAGAATTCAACAATACATTAAAAAATCATACACCACAATCAAGTGGAATTTATTCCTGGGTTGCAAGTGTGCTTCAATATTCACAAATCAATCAACATGATACATAGCATCAATAAGAGACAGTATAAGAACCATCTGATCATTTCCATAGATGAAGATAAAACATTTGAAAAAGTACAACATCAATTCATGATAAAAATCCTCAACAAAGTAAGGTTAGATTTAACATGCCTCAACATAATAAAAAACATATATGAAAAACCCATAACTAACATCATCCTTAATGGAAAAAAAAAACCTGAGAGCTTTTCCCCTAAGGTCAGGAATAAGACAAAGGATATCTAATCTCACCACTTGTATTCAACATAATACTAGAAGTCCAGGCCACAGCAATCCAATAACAAAAAGAAATAAATGACATCCAAATTATTAAGGAAAAAGTAAAAATTTCACTATTTTCAGGTGGCATGATACTATATTTCCCAAATCCAAAGATTCCACCAAAAATTCCTGGAACTGATACACCAATGCAATACAGTCACAGGATACAAAATCAATGTGCAAAAATCTGTTTGCTTTTCTACACTCCAATAATAATGCAACAGAAAAAGAAAATAAGAAAAGTCCCATTTACAAATGGACCAAAAAGAATAAGAACCTAGGAATAAACCTGAACAAAGAGATAAAAGAACTGTATTCTCAAAACCATAAAACACTTATGAAAAAAATAGATGACACAAAGAAATGGAAAAACATACCATGCTTATGGATTGGAAGAAAAATATTGTTTAAATGTCTATACTACCAAAAGTAATCTATACATAATGCAATACCAATCAAAATATCAACAACTTTTTTTGCACGACTAGAGAAGACAATCCTGAAATTTGTATGAAATCACAAAAGACCCCAAAATATCCAAAGCCATTTTGAAAATGGAAAGCAAACCTGGGGGTATCACAATGCCAGATGTCAAGTGATATGACAATGCTGTGGTAATCAAAATTGTATGATACTTGCAAAAAAAAAAAAGACACATAGACCAATGGAACATAATAGAAAACCCAGAAATAAACCCACAATTATATGGTCAATTAATCTTTGACAAAGCAGGAAAGGATATTCAATGGGAAAAAGTCTCTTCAACAAATGGTGTTGGGAAAACTGTGGACAGCAACAAGAAAAGAATGAATCTGGAGCACTTTCTTACACCATACATAAAAATAAATTCACTTTATAGTAAAGCCCTAAATGTGAGATCTGAACCATAGAAGTCCTAGAAGAGAACACAGGCAGTAACTTCTCTGATACTCACTGTAGCAACATTTTTCTAGAGAGGTCTCTTGAGGCATGGGAAACCAAAGCAAAGATAAACTATTGGGACTACGTTTAAAAAAATAAGCTTCTGCACAATGAAGGAAATGATCAACAAAACAAAAGATAGCCTATGAAATGGGGGAAAATATTTGCATATAGCATATCTGATAAAGGTTATTACCCAAAATATATAAAGAACATACAAACTCAACACCCGAAAAACAGATAATCCAGTTTAAAATGGTCAGAACACATGAACATTTTTCCAAAGAAGACGTAGAAATGACCAACAGACACATGAAAAGATGCTCAACATCACTCATTATCAGGGAAATATAAATCAAAACTACCATGAGATATCACCTCTCATCTGTCAAAATGGCTAAAATCAACCACACAAGAAACAACAGGTGTTGAGGATGTGGAGAAAAGAGTAAGCACTTTTGTTGGGAATTCACATTGATGCTGCCACTATGGAAAAGAGTAGGGAATTTTCCCTAAAAGTTAAAAACAACTACCTTATGATCCAGTGATTGCATGACTGGGTATTTTCCCAAAGAACACAAGACCAGTAATCCTTATGTTTATAGCAGCATTATTTGCAATAGCCACATTATGAAGCAGTTGAAGTTTACACTGATAGATGAATAGATAAAGAAAAAGTAGTGTATGTATATATACGTGTATGTATATATATGTATGTATGTATATATATATATACACACACACGTATATAGTGTATGTGCATATATGGTAGAGTATGTATATATATACATATATATGTGTAGTGTATATATACATATGTATGTATATATGTAGTGTATGTATATATATATATATAAATCCGTAAAAAAGAATGAAATATTGCCATTTGCAAGGACATGGATGAAGCTAGAGAGTTTTATGCTAAGTGAAACAAGTCAATCAAAGAAAGACAAATACCATATGATTTCAATAATGTGAGGAATTTAACAAAACAAATGAGGAAAGGGAAAGCAGAGAGAGAAGAGAGAGAGAGAGAGAAACCAAGAAACATGTCTCTAATTATATAGAACAAACTTATACTTACCAATGGGGAGGTGTGTGGGCGATTGGTGAAATAGGTGATGGGAATCCAAGAGTGCATTTGTTGTGACGAGAACTGGGTAATCTATAGAATTGTTGAATTATTATATTTTACACCTGATACTAATATAACACTATATGGTAACTGGAATTAAAATAAAATCTTTAAAATAGTTAATTTCTTTTCCTATCCAGATTCCAGTATAGATTCTACTTTTTCACAAAAAAATGCTAATATGTTTACCTTCAGTAATATTCAACTTCTACTCTGTTGGTCTAATGATATGCATATAAAAATCCATTAAAATAATCCTCTTTATTTTGCATTGACACTCTATTTAATTTTAATATCCATGATATAATAAAAAGAAATAAGTAGTTCTCTGTTAGTGCTTTCGGCTATGTCATATTTTCAGTTTCATATATCTGAAACTTTGTGGGGTTATGTTTCCACTAAAAGGCTAAGATAGGAATTTCATATAATCATATGCAAGTACAAACATCCACTTATGTATGTATATACACATACATTTTTTTTTCAACGTTTATTTATTTTTGGGACAGAGAGAGACAGAGCATGAACGGGGGAGGGGCAGAGAGAGAGGGAGACACAGAATCGGAAACAGGCTCCAGGCTCTGAGCCATCAGCCCAGAGCCCGACGCGGGGCTCGAACTCACGGACCGCGAGATCGTGACCTGGCTGAAGTCGGACGCTTAACCGACTGCGCCACCCAGGCGCCCCTATACACATACATTTTTATAAGCAGCCTAATGTGTACTATGGATTGACATAAATCATGGAAATATTTATGAGGAGAGGTCCATTTTTCAGAATGGGCAATGTGTACAAGTTATTATCATTTCTGTTTTTGAGTGGAGTACTAAGAACAGCAACTGAAGAAAAGCTGTGTAACATCAAAATTGTGAGAATTTAAAATATAAGAGCACTCACAATTACTTTAAAATTTTTGTTTTTGCTTTATTTGTGGCTATGATTTTAAGAAAGAATAAATGGCTTTTTTGTGAATGCATTAGAATGAATATTATAGAGCCTCTTTCAACTGGAATACATGTAGCTACTAACACTGGCTGTATTTGATGTAGTGTCAGTGCATAAATTGTATGTAATCTGTATTAAGTGAAATACCTATAAATAAAGATGATTCTGCCTACAATAACATATCTTCTGATATTTTTTGAAGTACTTATTGTCAGCAGGGGCTACCAATTTCATTAACATCATTAAGGATCTTAAAATAATCATTAACACATTTACATCCTTAAAGTAGGAGTTTTGAGAAATATTTAATCTCATTTGAAATCATAGTAAACTCCACTATCTACCATGTTCTATAAATAGAGTAGTTAATACATAATAGCATATTGTCAGTATCCAAGAATTTGAGTACAGTAAAATGCACAAAGCTAAAACTTTAGTAAATATGAGTCACATCTATCTACTTCATTGCTTTGGGTTAGTTGAAAAAGACCAGCTACCTCCAAACGTGGGTGAACAAGAATGCCAACATACAAAGTTCTGGTTAATATATAACACAGATAATGAGTTATGCTATGAGGTTGTATGCAAATGTGTTAAAGAAAAAAGTCTTTGTATATTGTAAAAAGGATGAAACCTTAATTATTGCATTTTTTAAGAGATCTCACAATTTTAAACAGGTCTACTTGGTCATCTTTATCTTTTAATGTTCCATGTATCCCATATTTTTGTCACACTTACTACTTGTTTCTGGACCACGCCATGCAATTTGATGCTTCCATAAATCTGAACAATTTATTACCATTATATCAAGGACTTCTTTTGGTTAAGACGCTGCTATGAGGACAACAAAAATGACTAAGCCATAGTCAGTGAAGTAGAAGTGTAATTGCAGAGATAAGTCAGGAAAACAAATACTTTTAATAGCAGAAAGAAGATGATAAAAATAAAAGAATGCTACCTGTGACTTTATTAAAAATGGAAACAAGAAAGCAGAGACCCACATACTGCCTTTAGGCATTAAAAAAAAAGCATCTCAGTGTGACATTCCTTCAAAGAAAAATATTCTGAGAAAAAAGTGTTCTTGTTTTTAAGAGAAGTTTTGTTTTGGTTAGTTTATCTTTCATATTTTTGCTAGATCTTCTTATATCAGGATGCTGGGACCCCAACATTACCATAAAATATTTCCATATTAGTTGATGATGGTTTACAAAAATGTATTACTTATTTTTCATATTTTTGTAAAGTGAATGGACATCTTTAGGAGTAGGGAAACATTTCTTTAGCTCAGTTATAATAACTGAGAATATTCCAAGCATCCCAGATAAAATAAAAGCAACTACTAACATCCTTAAAATCAGAGGCAGAAGCCACAGTGAACTAGAGTAGAATGAAGAGACTCATGGAGGAGATTGAACATGTTTTGGTCCTAAAAGTAAAATTTGGGAAAATAGAGAGGAAATAAAATTACCAACCAGTAAGAATTAAATGAGCTAAAGCCCAGGACCTTTCTTTGGAATAGGGTTTTTAGTTGCCTTAAAGATAAATTTAGGAAGATATATTAGGGCTATGTTATAGACAAAATTGTGGAAGCAATAAATACCAGACTAAAGGAGTTTTGATATTTTTAGAACACTATTTTTTGCAAATCCTTATCAACTGGGAAAATTACATTTACCATCTAATCTACACTTTCTCAATTCCCATTCATTCCTCAAAACATTGTTATCTAACCTCTAGCTCACTACCCACATTCCTCATCTGGTTAGCAGTGGCTTCCTATTTGCAAACTCAAAGGCTATTTTTTCATTTGCATACCTTTCTGTGTCACTTGACACCTTTTCTCATTCATTTATTCTTTTTGAGTTTCTAATCCTTGGCTTCCATGCTGAAATTCCTTTCCAATTTGATGATGTTAATTTCTTTGTGTGGTGTGTGTGTGTGTGTGTGTGTGTGTGTGTATAATGCATCATCTGTCCATGGCTTAAGTTTAGTTTTTCTTAGAGTTACATTCTTCATCTTTTGTTCTCATAACTTTATACTCTCCTTTTTTTCATATATGGCCTATATCCTCATGAGCTATAATTCCCATATATAGCCCTGGACTCTCTTTGCAATTTTGACAGGTATATAAAACTACCTTATGTACATCTTCCTATCAGTGGCCTACTGAACCTCAAACTCAACATTCCCCAAATGGGATCAATCCCCTCCAACTCCATTTTCCCAGATCTGGCCCATTATCTATTATCAACTGATGGAAGTCACCATTCACTCAAATCACTCAAGTTAAAAACGTAGGTAATATCCTATGTTTTCTTCTCCCCTGCCCCCTCCCCCATTCCAATGATTCAATAATTTTTTAACATTAAATTTGAAATATTATTAAAATAATGCAAATAAAGGCAGGTAATATTTTTTGAAAATTTACTATATGCCAGGCATGTGCCAAGAACTTTAAGAATACCTCATTTGTTTAAATTTTATTTATTTTTGAGAGAGAGAGAGCATGCACACAGGTGGAGGAGGGGCAGAGCGAGAAGGAGACACTGAATCCTAAGCAGGCTCCAAGCTGTCAGCACAGATCCTGAGGAGGGGCTCAAATTCACAAACCGCAAGATCATGACCTGAACCGAAGTCAGACACTTAACTGACTGAGCCACTCAGGCACCCCTAAGAATACCTCATTTAATTCTTATATTACAGGAACTATTTTTCTTGGTCACTTATATGAAAAACGAAGCTTAGCATTAGGACAATTTAGTACCTTGCCACATGTCACAGAGGTTAATAATCACTAGAGCTGGTATTTAAATACAAATATTTAAAAATTACACGTTCCATACTCTTACACACAATAGTAGCATTTACTGCTTCCTGTCTCTACTCCACTCTCCTATTTTAGGGTACTCTACATCTTTCACATGGGCAAATGCAATAGCTGCTTGACTAGCATTCATCATATATCTAGTCCATGATGTGGTCACAGCTTACTTTTCAGCCTTAGATTTCACCTATCCCTCCCTATGTCATAGTTTATGCTGCAGGGATATCAAGTTGCTTGCAGTTTTCTATTACACAAGATGCTGTTTTTAGTCTTTGCAAATTCATTTGTGTTTTTTCTAGTGGAGGTCTGCTCTTTGTCATTCTCTTAACATGATTAAATTCCAGGGACTTTTTTGTGACTCAGCTCAAGCTCCTGTATGAAGCCTTCCTTGACCAACTTCCTTCTTATGATAATTACATAAAATCTTATTCTACCCACTCTCAGTGGTTTGAGAGGATGGTTTTTGTATTCCGAGAATAGGCACATTCCTGAAATGCAATATGTGTATAATCTTTGAATAAGAAAGTATGATGAAAAATACTTCGAGACAATTGGCTAAGGAATGAGGGATCATAATGGAAGATCAAGAATAAATAAAGAAAGAAGAAAATTTTTAAAAATTGCCTACAATCTAACCAACTCAATGATGTAATTTTAGTGCATATTTTTCCAATATTTTCTATGTATATATTTCAATGATTTTTATTTTGTAAAATAGAAATCATTGTTTTTAATTTTATTAAATATTATTTTTTAAAACAAAAAGTTTGATGCCTTTACACATTACATTATATAGATATTCCATAATGCATTTAGGTATCTAACATTGTTGCATGTTTCAATTTTATGCTATTATAAGCAATGCTATAATGAACCTTATTGAATATAAATCTCTCTGTGCACTGAGCCAACAGCCAGCATAATTCAGAGAGAAATACTGGAGAAGATTCCATTAAAATCAGTAATAAGCTTAAATGGCTATTTGTTTTAAATTGTTTTCGACATTTCATTCAAAACAATAACATGAGGAAAATAACAAATATTGCAAAGGTAAATATAGTCCTACTAATATTTGTTGTTAATTGCTTTCTTCTACTGAGAAACTCTAAAAGAAACTTGTGGCAGTATGTAAATGAACAGCTTTTAGAAGTAAACTTTGGTAATGTGTACCTAAATCTGTAATTTTACTTCCAGAAATTTATTGCACATATCTTGTCAGTTATAAATTGACCTAATAGATAATTTATCATTATTAGGTATTTTTTATATAGCAGCTTTTATTTGTAGTAGAGAAAATAGTTTTAGCTCACAGATAGCTCTAGAAGTTGACATTAACTTACCACAAAAATGTAGAGATATATTTGACTCTTCTTTTAAAAAAATTAGCATATTTAAATCTTTGTGTTCTATTTTCAGCATGGGCAGTTAAGCTATCTAATAAGCAATTATATATCGAAGATTCTTCAGCATTTTCAATTTGTCCTTTGAAAGGGTGAATCCTCAATGACTCAGTATATTAACCATTTTGATAAAAGTGACCTTTTATTTGATCACTGTCTAGTGATTCACAAGAATGTATGTGCATTAAAATTGCATTTGGAGGTCAGAATCTCTCCCATGAGATTATTATAGAGTAGGTGTGAATTGAAGCTTAGCTCTCATTATTTTTCATCCACTTCACAGGTGATTTGGATGTGCAAACAGGGATGATATTTACTGAACACAAACATATGTCCATTAGATGAATCCTTATCCACATATTTGAAACATTGCTCATTAATAACCTTACTCTCGAGACTCAGCTTTTCAAAGGCAGATACAGTAGCTTTGTTAGTTTTTTATCCTCAATAATTAATTCAGTTTTCAGCACATACGCTCAAGAAATATTTGTTTGTTTGTTTAATGTAGTCAAAAAGAACTCATTAAATCAATGAAGAACCATACCCTTGGTTAAATTCATAGAAAATGACAAATTTTTTTTATGAAATAATCCAGTGAAGAAATGGGCAGAAGACATGAAAAGACGTTTTTCCAAAGAAGACATACAGATGGCTAACAGACACATGAAATCCCTATTTAAATTTTTTTTAAAAAAATTAATGTTTATTTTTGATACAGAGAGAGACAGAGCATAAGCAGGGGAGGGGCAGAGAGAGAGGGAGACTCATAATCTGAAGCAGGCTCCAGGCTTCGAGCTGTCAGCACAGAGCCCGATGCGGGGCTCGAACCCACGGACCGTGAGATCATGACCTGAGCCTAGGTCAGATGCTTAACCAACTGAGCCACCCAGGTGTCCCTCCCTTTTTTTTAATTTAATGTTTACTTATTTTTGAGACAGAGAGAAACAGAGAGTGAGAAGGGGAGGGGCAGAGAGGGAAATCCTTATCTAAAAATCAAACACAAAACTACTGTTGGAACAAGTATTAAAATTGATTTTTTTTCCTTACTTAAACTCTTTTCTGAGTAGAGTTGACAAACAATGTTACATTAGATTCAGGTATGTAACATGGATTCAACAAGTGTGTACATTATGCTATGGCTATGTTCACCAGAAGTGTAGCTATGATCTGTCCTAATACAACACTATTACCACACCTTTAACTGTATTCCTTTTGCTATGTCTTTTATTCTCATGACTTTCTCACTCCATAACTGGAAGCCTGTATCTCCCACTCCCCTTCACCCATTTTTCCCAACCTCCCACCCACCTCCCCTCTGCCTACTATCAGTTTAACAATGCTCTTTTTTTTAATTCTTTTTTTCTAAGAAGAAGTCTCTTTAAGGAAAATCAAGAATGATTTTGCTAGAAAAGCATTTTCAGCATTAAAGTGCTAATGGGAATACTGTACATTTCCCAAGTAATAATTCACAATGTATATTGTGGATTTCTAGCTTTAAAATAAAATAAATTATTAGAGCAAGTAGAAGTATAAAATTATGTGTACTACCGAACTATTTTCACTGAATAATTTTAAAACATGATCAATTATTAAACTGATTTTAGCAGTTTTTTAAATAGCTGATTTTTAGACAGAGGCAGGGTGAACCTGATATTTATTTTATTTTCTGACTGGCTTCTAAATTTCTACAAAGAGCACCCAGTGGTACACATTAACATATAAGTACACTCCACCCTCAACACCCATGCACACACACACACACACACACACACACACACACCTTGACCTAAATTTATTGTAATAGACGAATATAGGTTTTTAAGCTGCCATGTTCTTAACTAGTACTGATGCGCTTTTTTTAAGTTTTTAAATATTTATTTTTGAAAGAGACAAACAATGTGAAAGCAGAGAGGGGCAGAGAGAGAGGAAGATACAGAATCTGAAGCAGGCTTCAGGCTCTGAGCTGTCAGCACAGAGCCCAACAGTGGGCTCAAACATACTAACTATGAGACCATGACCTGAGCTGAAGTCGGCTGCTTAACAGGCTAAGCCACCCAAGTGTCCCTTCTTTTTAAAAAAATGTTATTTTTTTTTATTTGAGGGAGAGCACACGTGTGAGCAGGGTAGGGGCAGAGAAAGAGGGAGAGAGAGAATCCCAAGCAGGCTGTGCACTGTGAGCATGGAGCCCGATGTGGGGTGTGATCTCAGGAACTGAGAGATCATGAACTGAGCTGAAATCAAGACTCAGATGCTTAACTGTCTGAGCCACCCAGGCACCCAAGTACTGATGGTTTTCAATTAATATTTTAAACATCAAATATAATACATTGTCAACAGAAAAGACAACTTTATTCACTTTAGTTATTTCTTTACCACTTTTATCTGTTTTATAAAACAGATGCCAATTATCTTTTATTGTTCCAATAACACACACGCACACACACCCACACACACACAAATAAATGCTGGGAGTCAACAGGAAGTTTAGCATTCTTCTGCCAAAGTGTTATTCATTACACCTAGCAGGTGATTTATATAGAGTATACAGAAACATGTAAGACAAAATCAGGAGACCCCCATAGATAAGTGTAACTAACACCATGTTTAATGTAAATGGGATGCTTCTTCTTTCCTCTCTGTCTTTTCTTAAATATTTGTTTACACACTGGAGTTTACTGAAATTGCTGTTCATTAGTAATGGAAGGCATATACTATTCCTACCTCTTGCAGAGTTATCTGTTGGACTAAATCTCTCAACTTAGCCAGAGAACACATGATGGTATATTTTGCTCTTTCTTTTTCTTTTTTACATGAGATAGAAATAAAACGAAAAGCCCCAGAAAAATTAATGGTACACATAATGAATTATCTAGAGTCTACTTTACATCCAGAGACCAGTATGTTAAAATCAGAATATTTAGAACGGAATTGATCATCTTCATCCAACACAGTTGTGATAGACAGAATTCCAAAATGCACGTCTCTCGAGATATATGTCCTAAACTCTGGGACTGTGAATATGATGAGATGCTTGTGATTATGTTACATTAAGTGGCAAAAGGAATTTTGCAGATGCAGTTAAATTTACTAATCAGTTGACTTAGAGTTAATCAAAAAAGTGATTATCTGGGTGAGCCTGATTTAATTACATAAGCCTTTTTAAAAGCAGAGAATTTTCTCTAGCTAGTAGCAGAAGAGGATGTCAGACAGATTCAAAATGTGAGAGAGATTCAAAATGTGGGAAGTATTTTCACTGCAGAGATGGAGGGGATCATGGACCAAGGACCTAAGTGTGGCCTCTAAAAATTAAGAGTAATCCCAGTTGACATCATCAAGAAAATGGGACCTTAGTCTTATTACTAATTGTTTTGAAAAACCTGAATGAGTTTGGAAGCAAATTCCTTCTCAGAGATTCCAGATAAAAGCAAGCCTGGCAAACACGTTAATATCGGCCTGATGATACCGTAGGCAAAGAACCCAATCAGGCTTGCTTAAACTTCTAACTTATTCAATTGTGAGATAATAAATGAATAGTTTTAAGCTGCTAAGTGTGTGGCAACTTATTATACAACCACAAAGCCTAATGTAGCATTGATTTTAATAGATAAGGAAACTGAGTCCCAGAGAGGTCTACAAATATAAAATAATTTGTCTCACTCTTCATTCTTCACATCCCACCCAATACTTGCATTGTGTTTCTCTATTGGCAACTGCCTGCAAATTCCACAAAACAAAAATATATAATTAGTTTTAAGTGGTTAAATACCCATAAAACCAAAAAAAAAAAACTGACAAGGAAATAACACATGAATTACTGAATTGTCAAATGTACTAATGGGGGAATTATTACTATACATCTCCATACTCTAATTAATTGAAACCACTTTACTTTTAGCTTTGGCAATAATAAAATGATTAGACTCCCCATTTTAATAGATCCAGAATCATTTGGTTTCCATAATTGCTTCTCAACATACATATTCAACTAATTATTTCAAAACAACCTCTAGAGATAAGCTTAATTACTCTGATTTAGCTAGTTTCACTATTTCATATTGAATGAACATGCAAAGTCCTTATGTGTTTACAAATTTCAGAAATAAATATAAAATCAACTATCTTTGTATAGATAGACCTAAATGAGCCTTAAAAATATATCAACTTAATGGAGTTTTAGTAATCCTATGAAGGAAGAGAGAAATTGCTGTTGTGCCTCTGGGATATGTCATTTGCTTGAGTTAGCACATGTTTGCTCTAAACATTTTTTTGGGCATAAGATAAATATCTGACAATGGCTATATTAGAATCCTACAGTCAAATAAAGTGGAACATTTTAAGTGAAACTTCAAGATGTGTCCAGGTTATTTATTTGAAGTGTGTGTGTGTGTGTGTGTGTGTGTGTGTGTGTATCTTTATGTATGCTTCTTGGCGTTATCACTGGTAAAACAAAAGTGAATTGAGTGATGTGAATCACGGAGGTAAGTTAATGTCTTATAAAAAAGTCACCGAATGACGGGGCGCCTGGGTGGCGCAGTCGGTTGAGCGTCCAACTTCAGCCAGGTCACGATCTCGCGGTCCGTGAGTTCGAGCCCCGCGTCGGGCTCTGGGCTGATGGCTCGGAGCCTGGAGCCTGTTTCTGATTCTGTGTCTCCCTCTCTCTCTGCCCCTCCCCGGTTCATGCTGTGTCTCTCTCTGTCCCAAAAATAAATAAACGTAAAAAAAAAAAAAAAAAAATTTTGTCACCGAATGAGGTAGCAGTCAGGAGGTTTGACTAGTCTTTTATGAACCCTGTTTCCAAGTCTGTTTTCTCTTATGATCTGTAATGCCCCTTCCACTTACAGAAATATTTTATAGGTGGGCCTAATTAACTGCCTTTGCTTTCTATATAAGATATTTTCCTTGCAGTTATAAATACTATTCTTCCTCTTTAATTATAACATTTATGATGATTAAAGCATTATAATGCTCAAGATTATAAAAAGAATGGATCTATCCTTTTTAATCAGTGGTACTTGAGTCTGATCAATCTTCCTTTTGGTTCCTCCTTTGACACAAATTGTTTCCTTTTATTCAAATTTTGAGCACTCAGTTCATCTTTAAGACTTTGAAACTCCACTTTCATGGACCATGAAACAGAGGGATTTGTATTTTGTGGCAATAAATCATTATTTTTGACAAAATACTCTTTACTCCTATGTGCATCTGTATCTCAGTGGTTGGTATACAAGAACATACTGGTATATTTGTGCCAAGTGTACTGATTATATTAAGTGAAAATACCTACCTATAATACTCATTTTGTTGAGTCAAGTATGAGTATTTACTCTGATAAAATCAAAATAATATTTTTAAGTAAAGTAATAAAAATGATTAATTTTCTATATGTAAGCTTTAATATGTCAGGTCTGGACCACAGGGAGACAAGATTTCTCTATCAGAGTAATTTGCATGAACTTGAGAGTGAGCACCTCTAAATTTTGTGCCCTATGTACCTCACCTTAACCTAGTTCCAGCCCTGTAATGTAAATTAACTGGTTTTTATATTATTTAAATTTGAATCACTTCTTTTGCTCAACAGGTATATTGAAGACAATTATGGATGTATAAAATTGCCACGTAAGTATGCATTTTCAATATTTGGGAAAAAAGGGCAAACATGTAATATCTTATACAAATTGTATTTGAAGGTACCAATTAACGAGCTCATCAAACACAAACACTTTCATTCAAATGATGGATTGTTTATTTTTTATGAATAACAGGGTAATTGATTTTCCCCTGGACATGGGAAGTAGAGTGAACCTAATATAATTATTGAAATGGCCAAACATATGTAGTACCAACAAAGGAAAGCTCAAATGCTTATAAGATTGGATTAGCTTATAGTATTTTTGGAATTTTGTGATTTTTACTTCCAAATAAACATCTTTAAAAGTTACAAAACAATAAAAAGCTGTGTTTGAATTTCAGATAGTGAATTTTTATTAATTTGGAATTTCTGAAACAAAAATAAGTACCTTCAAAACATGACAAAATATGCTAGCTTTAGTTCTGTTTTTAGGTTTCCCAAAATAAGTTATAAATTAGTAATAGTTGTATGAGGTCAATATCAAACTCTTACAATAGATTTTTCTGAATTTTATCTCATAACGATATATGGTGTTTTTTTTTAACTAGCCTAGCTGTTTTATACGTTTTTAAGTTCACCAAGTAATAATAATTTAAGGAATAAGGTGAGAGTGACATCTTAAATAAAGGTTAGGTACTTTCACAATAAACAAAATGTACATTTGATATTTCTGAATTTTCCAAACTAGAGAATGATACAGGGTAATGTGATCTGATATCAAAATCTTTCCAGTATTTTCTTCCTGGGTGTTTTTATATTCTTGCAGTTCATCATGTAATGTCCTCTGTGCGGTTTGCAAATGCCAATATTAAGATGTAACTTACTTTAGGAAGTCAAATTGTGTATATTTAGAGCTCATGAAAATGGTCTTTTTTGTTTGGGTGAACATTTATATGAAGAATTATTAACTTGTTTAAATCTGTGTAGGAATGTTTCCACACAAGACAACTGGAGCTTTTCTATATTAATATTTCATTGTGTATGCAAATCACCAAGTTCAAATAGCAAGACATTTTGTCTGGACCTATAAAGTTAGTGTATATCATAGTTCAAAATTAGTGTCGATCCTTTCCAACTTCTAATTTCTTCTCTCCACAATTTAAGTAGTCTTTGGGAATTAATAAGTCCCCAAAATGGAAAAAAAAAATAAGTGTTATTATTTTCATTGTTTCACATAAAGTGAAACTTTTTCATGGTGATGTATATAGAAAAACCAGAGACAGAAAAGCCAATGTGCTGATCAACAGTCCTTTAGATTAATTGGAACACTGCATGTCATTAACGGATGCTGTTAAAAAAAATGTATATTCCAGAGATAATATTTTAATGAAACTGGCTTAAATATCTGGGTACTACTGGGCACTGACTCTCTGCAAACCAAAAACAGGAGAAGTTATAAAACATGCATTACTGAAGAATGATATTACCTTAGAACTGACAAACTAATCATCTAATGTGCCATCTTTACAGACAAATCAGGAAATAGATGTGACATAACAGTTTCCAAGGTCTCTCTTGAACTGAAGATTTCAACTATTTGTTAGGCAATACAAAGTAAGAGTCTGAATCTAGTGAGGCATCAAAAATATTGCTAAATTCAATTTTTTAGCCTGAATTACTGTCCTTTGAAATCAGCAAGCCACGATAAATGTTTACACCTTCTTTCATTATATCAAATGAAACTTTTTATGATCTCACGGTCCATGAGTTTAAGCCCCACATCCGGCTCTGTGTTGACAGCTCAGAGCCTGGAGCCTGCTTCAGATTCTGTGTCTCCCTCTCTCTCTGACCCTCCCCCATTCATGCTCTGTCTCTCTCTGTCTCAAAAATAAACAAGCATTAAAAAAATTAAGAAAAAAGAAAGGAGAGGTTATTATTTTTCCAAAGTAGCTGTGGATGGCAGCATCTAAGTTTTCAAAATAGTTTTATCTTTGTTTTTAATATGTCATTTTAAAATTATTTTTTTCCATAGAAGTATTTTAGCTATCTAAGATCAATCGTATTTCTACTCAAACTTAACATGGATACAAATTTTGGAGCAAAATTTGTAATGACTTGTTTTGAATAGGCCTGTGTAAAGCTGCCTCTTCTCACAGGAATGAAATTGTTTCATAATATGCTATTTTTGACTTTATCCTGAATGCTTTGCAGTTTATTTTAATGTTTTATTTTATTCTTTTTGAAAGAGAAAGAGAGAGAGAGAGAGAGAGAGAGAGAGAGAGAGAGAGAGAGAAACATGAACAGGTGAGGGCAGAGAGAGATGGAGATACAGAATCAGAAGTTTCCAGGCCCTGAGCTATCAGCACAGAGCCCAACATGGGGCTTGAACCCATGAGCTGTGAGATCATGATCTGAACCAAAGTCCAATGCTTAATTGCCTGATTCACCCAGGTGCTCTTGTAGTTTATTTTAGGCAAAGCATAGAATCATGTGTTTCACAATATTTTTTGATACATAGGATACTTGATACATGTAAATATGAGTTTCTCTGGTAATACTATTTAGTAAAAACTACTTAAAATTGTACTGGATAAAGAGATTTTAAATGGATTTTTAATGTATATTTCAATTTATGAAATTCTAGTGCTTTACAACATTTCTGTTAGAAAAATCTGCGTTATTATTAGCTCATTTCTTTTTCACTGAAATATTTATTTTTAATATTTTTTGCTAAATCTTCATGTCATCTTTATTTAGTGCGTCATAGTTATGTATGATGAAACAAGTAAAGATAAATTACACTATTATTATCAGAAACTTATTGTATATAGGTTAAATTTTTATGAATTTAACTATGATATTTATAAAACTTGTTAACTTGCCAAGAATAAAGAAATGGAGAAACCACTATTAAAATAATGAAATGTTTAAAAATAAAGACTCTGAATTCTGGGAAAAAAAATAAAATAAATAGTCTAAAGTAGAAATTTTTATTTTTTAATGTTTATTTTGAGAGGGAGAGAAAGACAGAGAGAGAGAGAGAGAAATCAGGTGAGGGGCAGAAAGAGAGAGGGAGCAAGAGAATCCCAAGCCAAATCCATGTTGTCAGTGCAGAGCCCGATGTGGAGCTCAGTCTCAGGAACCATGAGATCATGACCTGAGTTGATACCAGGAGTCAGAGGCTTAATTGGCTGAGCCACTCACATGCCACTGAAGTAGAAATTTTAAAGTGATTGTACTTAATTTAGAGTGATTTGTGAATCACAATCTTTAGGTAGTTTTATCTGTTCCATCACTTAATAAACAGAGTCTAAACTTCCTGGACTTGTATTTAATATCTTCCATGATCTGGCTCCAACCTGAAATTAATAACTCCATTCTCAATATTGCCTCATCTTCTATAACATACAATCAAACTGTAATAGATGCATGTGTAGAGTATATTCAACTGGAGACAATTAAAATTTATTTACAAGCATTGTGTCTTATAGAAGTTAGAGATTTATAATTTGATTCTAAAATTGCAATAGCTAATGTAAACTGGAAAATATTAAGAAAGTTACAGAGAATCTTTAAACTTTATGATAAAAACAATTTGAGGCAGCACATTCACATTATAATAATTTTTGTAAACATTTTGTAATGTCTTTTATTATTTTATTTTTTGAGAGACAGACAGAATGCAAGCAGGAGGGGGGCAGAGAGAGAAGGAAACAGAATCCGAAGCAGGCTCCAAGCTCTGAGCTGTCAGCACAAAGCCCGACGTGGGGCTTGAACTCACAAACTGCAAGATCATGACCTGAGCCAAAGTCAGATTCCTAGCCAACTGAAACACCCAGGCTCCCCAACAATATTCTATTGTTAAAATCTTAGTTCATTACACAATGAAGAGAATAAATCATTAGACTTATAAGAATCTCTCTTTTCGGAATGTATATTTTAAATTTTAAATAAATATATAAATTAAATTCTAATTATATAAAACATTCATAGAGTAATATTAATCTGGTATGTAGTGTAAATGGTATTTAATTAGAAAAAGAACATTTTATATATATAGCCTATTGTTTTCTAAAATTCTTGAAGTTAATATATTTTTGTCAGACATACAAATTTTTGCTAGTTTACCATTATGAGCCAAAGAAAAAACTGAGGTCCTTATCCAGAAAATTCTACTGAATTAAAAACCCAAAAATAAGTTCCTCTTTGTTAGTATTGAATTCAAAATTGTTGTTTGCCTTGCTATCCTACATTTACTGTTAGACTTTTTCCATTATTCTTTAATGTACTAGAAAATGATGAAACATGAAGAATCAAATACAATGTTTATTCCTACTTATCTTGCAGGGAGAAAGGGGTATCTATGGAATATATTATTGAGCATAAAGCCTTGCCGTAGAGACCTGGCCTTCCAATAAAATGAGAGTTACCTCTAATATCTGGAATTTCATGCATTGCAGTGAGTGTGTGCCTTGAGATATTTGATTAATTAATTTTTAGACATATTTGAAGCTAAATTGTTGATTCATTCATAGCTGTAGAGTTAATCATCTCTCTACTAAGATTTCTTTACTATTTGTCACTTAGTTACCTAATTACTTTTAATTATGATATATCATTACACGTTTTAGTCAGCTTTTTGGTCTTCCCAAGGAAATTACTATTTAGTAAATAGTTTAAGTCGTTTTATAATGGAGTATATATGTGCGTGTATGTGTGAGTGTGTGTGTGTGTGTGTGTGTGAGTGTGTGTGTGTGTGTGTGAGTTTGTGTGTGTGTGTGTGCACTTGCATGCTTCTGCCCAAGGAAGTGGGGTGAAGAGTTAAGAAAAGTGTCATAGTTATTATTCTTATAATGATTACTATTGCATAAAATCTCATTGTGCATGACACCATACTTGCCTTAAGTTGCAGGGTTGTATACAAAAAAAAAGGTCATTAAATTTAGAGCCTGTTCAGATTGAGTTTAGTTCTGAGTCTGTCACTAATAGCATGGTGAATTTTGTCAAGCTTTTCAATCTCTTAAGCTGAGTTTCCTTTCTTGAGAAGAAATGTGCTTTTTTTCTTTTTAAATATTTTCTCTAACTTTTCACTGTATTGTTTTACTTTTTAAAATTGTTTCTCATTGTTTATTTATTTTTGAGAGAGAGAGAGAGACAGAGTGCAAGCTGGGGAGGGGCAGAGAGAGAGGGAGACGCAGAATCTGAAGCGGGCTCCAGGCTCTGAGCTGTCAGCACAGAGCCCAATGCAGGGCTCGAACTCATGAACTGTGAGATCATGACCCGAGCCGAAGTCAGACACTTAACCAACTGAGCTACCCAAGCACCCCTGCATTATTTTGCTCTTAATCACATATAAAAGCATTTTTTTTAAATTTACTGGGTGATAGCACAAGCAGAGTGCTATATATTATTAATTGAAATTCTGTTTCAAATGCTTATTTTAAGCATAGTTTTCCAACACAAATAATACATGCTAATATTCTAAGAAGAATATAAGTATATTTAGCACCTAAACACCGGATATTAGGAGGAAAAATATATTTAATAATGACAGATAATCACGAGCTTAGTGTGAATCAAAATACAATTGATCAAGAGGCGTCCTACTGGGCCTGAAATGTGTTTGGGGAATAATGTTATGGAGATATTTACTGCAAAAATGGTTTTTCACATTTTGTGTTAATGCTAGATTTTCTACTTTTAATCAAGGAAAGTTCTCAATTACTTCATGGAATTTTTGCTTTATTAAATATCCTCCAAAATCAACCCGACTTTTATGTATTCATATATGAAGTTTTCTTTTTTTTTAATTTACTAAAGTATATTTGATGTACAATATTACATTTGTTTCAGGTATACAGCATTTATATACATTGTGAAATGTTCACCACATACTATAGCTACCATCTGTCACCTTACAAAGTTCATACAATATTATTGACCATATTCCCCATGCTGTACATTATAGCCACATGACTTATTTATTTTATAGCTGAAAGTTTATACTTCTTACATCCCTTCACTGATTTAGCACCCTAACCTCCTTCACCTGTTGCACCACTAATCTGTTCCCTGTATATGAGGCTGGATTTTGTTTTGCTTTGTCTTGTTTTGTTTTAGATTCTACATACAAATGAAATCATGCATCATTTGTCTTTCTCTGACTTGTTCTACTTAGTACAATACATTAGGAGACTTTCTTTTTTAAACTTACTGTGGCCACATGATAAATTACTTTCTCAAATATCCACTGGTATTATAGCTCTCTTTTCAAATATTAAGAAGGATTCTATTCCACAGAATAGAATTCAAGACAATATAAACTCAGTGTACTCTGCAGTACTTCCCTCTGGGAAAGTACAGATAAAATATCACCCACAGAATGTGATATAAACTCTTCAGGGAAACTGAAAATATAGAAGGCATAAAATTAGGGAACACAAAGGAACAGATTATTTTTTTAATTCAGTAGAGGTCTGTAATTCGACACTGTTCAGGTGCAGATAAGAACTACTGGGGTCAGAAACAAGTGGGTTCAGTAACAGATAACACTATAAATAATGAGTCAATCGCATTACCAACTACCTGTTTAAAATATCAAAGCATACATAGTCAGTTGGGATTTACCTGATGGCAACACTGTCCTGGTGTCACCCAGTCTTTACATTGCATTTTAAGTCTCAAAAAAGAATTATCTTTGTTGTTAGAGACAATATTTTAATCAATAATTATGGCACAGCAGTGAATGAGTGATGTGGGTTAATTCTAGATTGCAAGTTGTAGATAACTGTCCATTAAAGCAATTATATTAACACATCAGGCTGCTTAGAAATCATTGAGGTAGAGAGAATATTTGAATAGTTTTTTCTGTCATTATGTCTTCATCAAAGCTTTTGTTGTTAAAGAGCAATTACCCTCTTTTTAATGTTTATTTATTTATTTTTCTATCCAGATTTATTATTTATTTATTTGTTATGTATGTATGTATGCATGTATGTATGTATTTATTTATTTTTAAATATGATTTATTGTCAAGTAGCTAACATACAGTGTATACAATGTGCTCTTGGCTTTGGGAGTAGATTCCCATGATTCATGACTTACATAAAACCCTCAGTACTCATCCCAACAAGTGCCTTCCTCAATGCCCATCACGCATTTCTCCCTGTCCCCCTACCCCCAATAAACCCTCAGTTTGTTTTCTGTATTTAAGAGTCTCTTATGGCTTATCCCCTCTCTGAAACTATTTTCCCCCTTCCCTTCCCCCATGGTCTTCTGTTAAGTTTCTCAAATTCCACGTATGAGTGAAAACATATGATACCTTTCTTTGACTGACTTATTCAATTAGCATAATACCCTCCAGTTCAATTCATGTTTCTGCAAATGGCGGGACTTCATTCTTTCTCCTTGCCAAGTAGTATTTCATTGTATATATAAACCACATCTTCTTGTTCCATTCATCAGTTGATGGACATTTGGGCTCTTTCCATAATTTGGCTATTGTTGAAAACACTGATATAAACATTGGGGTGTATGTGCCCTTATGAATCAGCACTCCTTTGGATAAATTCCTACTAGTGCTATTGCTGGGTCATAGGGTCATAGGGTAATACTGTTTTTAACTTTTTGAGGAAACTCCACACTGTTTTCCAGAGGAGCTTCACCAGTTTAAATTAAAGAGGGTCCTCATTTCTCCATATCCTCATAAACATCTGTTGTTTCCTGAATTGTTAATTTTAGCCCCTCTGACCTGTGTGAGGTGGTATCTCAATGTGGTTTTGATTTGTATTTCCCTGATGATGAGTGATTTTGAGCATCTTTTCATGGGTCTGTTGGCCATCTGGATGTCTTCTTTGGAAAAGTTTCTATTCATGTCTTCTGCCCATTTCTTCACTGAATTATTTGTTTTTAGGGTATTGAGCTTGGTATGTTCTTTACAGATTTTGTATACTAACCTTTTATCTGATATGTCATTTGCAAATATATTCTCCCGTTCCATCAGTTTTCTTTTAGTTTTGTTGATTATTTCCATTGCAGTGCAGAAGCTTTTTACCTTGATGAGGTCCCAATAGTTCAATTCTGCTTTTATTTCCCTTCCTTTTGGAGACGTGTTGAGTAAGAAGTTGTTGTGGCTGAGTTCAAAGAGGTTGTTGCCTGCTTTCTTCCCTAGGGTTTTGATAGTTTTCTGTCTCACATTTATGTCTTTCATCCATTTTGAGTTTATTTTTTTGTATGTAAGAAAGTGATCCAGTTTTATTCTTCTGCATGTTGTTGTCCAGTTCTCCCTGTGCCATTGGCTAAAAAGACTGTCTCATTTCCCCTGGATACTCTTTCCTACTTTGTCAAAGATTAGTTGGCCATACATTTGTGGGTCCAATTATGGGCTCTCTATTCTATTACATTGGTATGTGTTTCTGTTTTTGTGCCAATACCAGACTGTCTTGATGATTACAGCTTTGTAGTAGAGGCTAAAATCCGGGATTCTGATGCCTCCTGCTTTGGTTTTCTTTTTCAACCTTACTTTGGCTGTTCAGGGTCTTTTGTTATGGTTCCATACAAATTTTAGGATTGCTTGTTCTAGCTCTGAGAAGATTGTCAGTTCAATTTTGATTAGGATTGCATTGAATGTGTAGATTGCTTTAGGAAGTACTGAAATTTAACAATATTTTTCTTCCAATCCATGAGCATGTAATTTTTTCCATTTCTTTGTGTCTTCTTCAATTTCTTTCATGGGTTTTCTATAGTTTTCAGCATACAGATCTTTTACATCTTTGATTGGGTTTATTAATAGGTATTTTGTGTTTCTTGGTGTAATTGCAAATGAGATTGATTTCTTTATTTCTCTCTCTGTTGCTTCATTATTGGTGTATAGAAATGCAACTGATTACTGTACATTGATTTTGTATTCTGCAACTTAGCTGAATTCATGTATCAGTACTAGCAGCTTTTTGGTGTCTTTCAGGTTTTCAGTGTAGAGTATCATGCCATCTGCAAAAAGTGGAAGTTTGACTTCTTTGCCAATTTGGATGTCTTTTATTTCAATTTGTTTTCTGACTGCTGATGTGAGGTCTTCCAACTTCCACTGTTAAACAACAGTGGTGAGAGTGGATATTCCTGTCTTTTTCCTGATCTCAGGGGGAAAGATTTCTGTTTTTCCCCATTGAGGAGGATACTATCTGTGGGCTTTTCATATATGGATTTAATGATGTCAAGTTATGTTCCTTATATCCTGACTTTCTTGATGGTTTATTATTAAGCAAGGATGCTGTATCTTGTCAAATGCCTTTTCTGTATCTATTGCCAGGATCATATGGTTCTTATGCTTTCTTCTATTAATGTGATATATCACATTGATCAATTTGTGATATTGAACCAGACCTGCAGTCCAGGAACAAATCCTATTTGATCATGGTGAATAATTCTTTTAATGTCATGTTGAATTTGACTTGCTAGCATTTTGTTGAAAAGTTTTGCATCCATTTTAATCAGGAATACTGGCCTGTAATTCTCCTTTTTAGTGCTGTCTCTGTCTGGTTTGGGAATGAAGATAATGCTGGCTTCATACAATGAGTCTGGAAGTTTTCCTTCCTTTTCTCTTTTTTGGAACAACTTTAGTAGGATAAGTATTAACTCTGTTTTAAATGTCTTGTAGAATTCCCTTGATAATCCATCTGGCCCAGAACTCTTACTTGGGAGATGTTTGAAAACTGATTCAATTTCTTTGCTGGTTATGGGTCTGTTCAAATTTTATATTTATTCCTGTTTGAGTTTTGGTAGTGTGTGTGTGTGTGTGTGTGTGTGTGTGTGTGAGTGTGTGTGAGTGTGTCTAGGAATTTGACCATTTCTTCCAGGTTGTCCAGATTGGTGGCATATAACTTTTCATGGTATTCTCTAATAATTGCATTTCTGTGGTGTTGATTGTGATCTCTCTTCCTTGATTTGGGATTCTATACGCTTGAGTTCTCTCTCTTTTCTATTTGAGAAATCTAGCTAAGGTTTTATCAACATTGTTTATTCTTTCAAAAAAACAGCTCTTAGATTCATTGATCTGTTCTACTGGTTGTTTTTTTTTTATTCTATATTGTTTATTTCTGCTCTAATATTTATTATTTCTCCTCTGCTGCTGGTTTTGGGGTTTCTTTGCAGTTCTGCTTCTATTTCCTTTAGACGTGAGGTTAGGTTTTGTATTTGGGATGTTTCTTGTTTATTGATATAGGCCTAGATTGCAATGTATTTTCCTCTTAGGACTACCTTTGCTGCATCCCAAAGGATTTGGACTGTTGTGTTTTCATTTTAATTTGCTTCCATATATATATATATATATATATATATATATATATATATGATTTCGTCTTTAATTGCCTAGTTGACCCATTCATTATTTAGTGGGATGTTCTTTAACCTCCATGCATTTGGAGGCTTTTCAAATGTTTTCTTGTAGTTTACTTCAATTTTCATAGCATTGTGATCTGAAAATATGCATGGTATGATCTCAATTCTTTTATATTTGTTGAGGGCTGCATTGTGACCCAGTATGTGATTTGTTTTGGAGAATGTTCCATGTGCACTCGAGAAGAATGTGTATTCTGCTGTTTTGGGATGAAAAGTTCTGAATTTTTCTGTCAAATTCATCTGCTCCAACGTATCATTCAAGGCCAATGTTTTGTTACTGATTTTCTTCCTACATGTTGTGTCCATTCTTATAAGTGGAGTATTACAGTCACCTACAATTATCGTATTCTTATAGATAAGATTACTTATGTTTGTGATTAATTGAATTATTTATTTGGGTGCTCCAGTTGGGGGTGCAAACATTCACAAATGTTAGCTCTTCTTGATAATAGACCCCATAATTATGATATATTGCCCTTCTTCATCTTTTGTTACAACCTTTAGTTTAAAGTCTAGTTTGTCTGATATAAGTATGCTACCCCAACTTTTCTTTGACTTCCAGTAACATTACAGACAGTTCTCCATCCCCTCACTTTCAATATGGAGGTGTCTTCAGGTCTAAAACGAGTCTCTTGTAGACAGCATATTGATCATCTTGTTTTTTACCCATTCTGATACCTTGTGTCTTTTGACTGAAGCATTTAGTCCATTTACATTCAGAGTGATTATTGAAAGATATGGATTTAGTATCATTGTGTTACCTCTAGGTTTCATGCTTGTGGTGATGTCTCTGGTCCTTTGTAGTCTTTGCAGCATTGCACTCACAGAGTGCCCCTTAGGATCTCTTGCAGGGCTGGTTTAGTGGTCATGACCTCCTTCAGTTTTTGTTTGTCTGGGAAAGCCTGTATGTGTTCTTGTATTTTGAACTACAGCCTTGCTGGACAAAGGATTCTTCGCTGTATATTTTTTTCCTATTCAGCACATTGAACATTTCCTGCCACTCTCTTCTGGACTGCCAGGTTTTAGTGGACAAGTCTAGACTACCCTTATGTGTGTACCCTTGTAGTTTAAGACCCATTTGTCCCTTGTTGATTTCAAAATTCTCTCTTTATCTTTGTATTTTTCCAGTTTCACTATGATATCCCATGGTGAAGACCTATTCTTATTTAATCTGAAGGGAGTTCTCTGTGCCTTCTGGATTTGGATATCTGCTTCCATCCCTAGATTCGGGAGGTTCTCAGCTATAATTTGTTCAAGTAAACCGTCTGCCTCCTTCTCTTCTTCTTCTGGAACTCCTATGATACAGATTTTATTATGTTTCATTGAATCATTTAATTCTCTAATTTTCCCCTTGTGGTCTAGCATTTTCTTTTCTCTATTTTTCTCAGCTTCATTTTACATACTTTTATCTTCTATTTCACTTATTCTCCCTCTGCTTCCTCCATCCTTGCTGTCGTTGCATCTTGTTTAGTTTGCACCTAATTTACAGTATTTCTTAATTTGTTGTGACTATTTCTTAGTTCCTTGATCTGTGCAGCAATAGATTCTCTGCTGTCTTCTATGCTTTCTTTCAAATCCATTTATTAATTTTATGACTACTATTCTAAATTCTTGATCATATATGTTGTTTATATCTGTTTTGAGTAACTCTAGCTGTCATTTCTTCCTGGAATTAATTTTGGGGAGAATTCTTCTGTTTCGTCCTTTTGACTAGTTTTCTTTCTTTTATGTTATTTAATAGTTTGTTATGTGTCCTGTACCTGTGAGCACTACTATATTAAAAAGGGGTCATGCACTGTCCAGGGTCTGGCCCTTCAGGAGGTATTTTTGGAG
Source organism: Leopardus geoffroyi (assembly GCF_018350155.1). Lineage (NCBI taxonomy): Eukaryota > Metazoa > Chordata > Mammalia > Carnivora > Felidae > Leopardus > Leopardus geoffroyi. Next base: position 74,995,143 of record NC_059343.1, read on the forward strand.
TGTGTTGCATGCTCACTATTGTTGTGACACTGGTTGCTTTATCTCCCTACTTGTAGTGGTGGTTTGTACTTTCCACTAAGTGTGCTTTGATTTGTTCATTGAAGTAACCCTGGAAAAATTTTAAAACTTGGGGGGAATTGTAGAAGTCTTATCCCATACAAAGAGAGAAATGAGAGGGCTAGGGAAAAAAAATGACCAGGCAAGGATTCAGAGAATCTATATGGCTTAATTGAGAGAGAGAGAGAGAGAGAGAGAAATAAAGAAGGAGGAAATACAGAAGAGGTATAAAAAGAGTAGATTAAATATGTCTGCTTATACAAGCAACCAGAATAGAGAAGGAAAGAAAAGGGAAGCATATATGGTGAGAAATATATATAGGAAATATATATGAATATATATATAATAATAATTGACCAATAATTATATCAGAAAATACAAAATTGCTGGACTGATATCTGATGGTGCCTTGGAACCAGTGGCTGCACTGGTCTAGAGGAGGGGCTGTGGGATTTTGCCAGTGTCAATCTTTCTCACATGGATTTGCAGTTACCAGGCATAGAGGGGTATGGTTTGGTATAAGCGGGTCCTGCTTCCACTGTGGGTCTGTTGTCTTGTTCCCTGAAGCCCACCATATTAGTGATGGGGAGAAAATGGCAATACCCCAGTGTCTCCTCTGTGGACCGGGTGTTCCAGACCACTCTGTTCAGGCTATCCTCACAGTGCCTCGCAGGTGCAAGTGGGCTTATTTGTCCCATTCCACAGTCTCCAGTGTCTTCTAGGTCCTATGCTGGGATTCAAACCCAAATGACTTAAAGGATCCTGCCCAATGTGCCCTGGTTCCAGGGTAGTGCCACTCCACCCAGCAAGGCAACCAAGATCCTTTGGCTGGTGGGCACCTGCAGGGTCTTTTGTCCTTGGAACAGCTATATAACTCGTTCCCACAGCACTCAAGGGAGGGGTATGTTTTCTCCAACTGTGCCTCTGAGCTAGCTACCAAGCCAGAGGTTGGCTCTTCCTTTCCCCCAGGTGCATGTAGAGGGTGGCAGGCCCCAGTCCAGAGAAAGCCCACAACCCTGGATCGTGTTAGAAATTGGTTCTTCCTCTTTTTTTTCCATTCCCTGGTCCATGGTATTTCTTTTGTCCAAATACAATCCTACACTTCTGCAGCCTCTTTCTCTTCCTTTTGTCTCTCTGCAGAAGGGATTCCCTCCCATCTGTGCCTATGCCACCCATTTTATCTCTCCCAATTTATAATCATGCACCTATGGCCCTCCAGGTTGTTCTGTGGGCCGCTAGAGATGTTTCTGTCACTCTGTAGCCTGGATTCCTGGAATTCCAAGTGTTCTGGCTTCAATACTGCTGTGTTTGAGGGACAAGGGAATTTTGGATCCCCATAGTTCTCTGCCATGTTGACTCATCCCTGTTTATTTATTTGGAGGGAGGGAGGGAGAGAGAGACAGAGAGAGAGAGAGAGAGAGAGAGAGAGAGAGAGAATAAGTGGGGGAGAGGCTAAGAGAGAGGGAGAAAGAAAATCCAAAGCAGGCTCTGGCTATCAGTGCAGAGTCCGACATGGGGCTTGATCTCACAAACTGAGATCATGACCTGAACCAAAATCAAGAGTTGGATGCTTAGGGCATCTGTGTGGCTCAGCCCTTTACTTGTATTACTCTTCATATCAGTTCAGGTCATGATCTCATGATTTGTAAGTTTGAGCCCTGTGTCACTTGGGATTCTTTCTTTCTTCCCCTCTCTATGCCTCTCTCCTGCTCTCTCTCTCTCTCTCTTTCTCAAAATAATTAAACTTAAATTTTTAAAAATAAAATAAGATAAACAGTTGAACACTTAACAGACTGACTCACCCAGGTGCCCCTTCATCAAAGCTTTTGGTAATTGTTTTCAACACATTTTTGCTAGTTCACAAACTCAGAAGCTTCCTAGGTGTAATCTGAAACAGACTTTCATACACAGAAGGCAGGGAGAGACCGAAGAAAGTGGCAGGCCATTCCAGATTGGTAGCTGGCAGTTTTTTTTTTTTCAACGTTTATTTATTTTTGGGACAGAGAGAGACAGAGCATGAATGGGGGAGGGGCAGAGAGAGAGGGAGGCACAGAATTGGAAACAGGCTCCAGGCTCTGAGCCATCAGCCCAGAGCCCGATGTGGGGCTCGAACTCACGGACCGCGAGATCGTGACCTGGCTGAAGTCGGATGCTTAACTGACTGCGCCACCCAGGCGCCCCGGTAGCTGGCAGTTTTAATAAGCAGAAGAGCTTACATACAAGGCTTGTATTGAGCAGCTTCAACATGAGTAGATCTCTGCACCAACCTGCCAAATATTAAAAGTTCACATGGAGGCCTTAACTGGGCTCAGGTGAGTACAGACAGCCTCAACACCACATCACTATCTCAAGGATATGCCCTTGGGGAAGTTCCTGTGAGTGGGGAAAGCAAGAGGGTTGCACATTCCAAGGACAGAAGAGGGGATGAGGAGCCTTGATTGCTTGGGTGCAGCTCACAGGTCAACTTGTGGACATGTCCTCTTCTAGACTTCCTCCAGCAACTTTGCATTCCACAACCAGGACTTAAAGAATGAGGTACTGAGAAAAATAGAACCTCAGAAAGAGAAACAAGCATTAGAAAGAAAAAAAGAATTAAGTTTGGGGTTGATAAAAATAATTCATTATAAGTATAAAAGTAACAAAGTATGGTATATTCCTTCTGAAACAACTTGATGAGCCATTCTTTGTGACTCGTTTTAAAGTAACTTTCAGGTATTTTTTCAAGTAGATAAACAATGGTAACTCAGCTTGTTGAAAACTTGCTTAGAGGGGCGCCTGGGTGGCTTGGTCGGTTGGGTGTCCGACTTCGGCTCAGGTCATGATCTCACAGTCCGTGAGTTCAAGCCCCGCATCAGGCTCTGTGCTGACCGCTCAGAGACTGGAGCCTGTTTCAGATTCTGTGTCTCCCTCTCTCTCTGCGCCTCCCCTGTTCATGCTCTGTCTCTCTCTGTCTCAAAAATAAATAAACGTTAAAAAAAAAAAAAGAAAACTTGCTTAGTTACACATTCAACAAACCTGATGGACTGTTTTGATTATTTTTGTTCTTTACCAAGTAAGTGTAAAGTAACACTAATTAAAAGCTTTTCTACTGAATAATCCATGTGTATCACCGTACAAAGTTTAGCTTAAGGATCCAACATTGACAAAAATGCATTTTATTCCCTTCACTTAATTTCATTGGTGGGATTTCCCTTTTACTTTGTGGGAACATTTAGATTTTCCTCCAGTGCATGTTAGAGCTAAGAACAATTAGCAAAACATGTGAAGTAACCACAGCTCAGGGATAGTGGAAATGAGCCCTATACCACTGTGCAAGTACTGGGAAGATTTAGATATGTTCTGTGCAGTGGTGGATAAAATAAGGATGGACTATATTGTACCAGAGGATTTTCTATAATATATAAATGCCCTTAATTTTAGTCCACATTTGGCATTCTGTGTGACATGTAAAATTTCCATTTTAAAAATGGTATTTTATTCTGCATATAGTTAGTAGTTCTGAAATCAGTCAAAATCTATTACTATTAATGTCAATAATGTATTTGCATTAAATTAGACATTTTATTTTATTCATTCATTTTTTTTTAAGTTTATTTATTTGAGAGAGAGAGAGAGAGAGAGGAGAGGGTGTCAATGAGTGGGACAGGGGCAGAGAGAGAGGGAGAAAGAGAATCCCAAACAAGTTCCTGTTGTCAGTGCAGAGCCTGACATGGGGCTTGATCTCACAAACTGTGAGATCACGACCTGAGCCAAAATCAAGATTTGGATGCTTAACCAACTGAGCCACCAAAGCACTCCCTTAAATTAGACATTTTATAAAGCCAATTTTAAAATTTGTTATAACTCAGTAATAAAGCTCACATGTATATAGCACTTAACTGAGTGTCAGATCCTGTTCTATTGACATATTTTATCTAATTATGTAATTCTGTTTTACAGATTAGTAAACTGAGACATAGCATGGGTAAGTGACTTGTTGAAGATGACACAATTACTAAATGATATATATATATATTTTTTTTTATTTAAGCAAAGTTGAGCTCTTAATTTTGATTTCTGGAAATCTATGTCAAAAGAAACATGCCTAAAATAATAAAAAAAGTAAAAAAATCATATTTTGTGGGCTTCAATGTAAAAATACCTGTTGTATTGTGAAGAATAATATCCAATGTGCATGTCATAATTCCTAAAACCTGTGAATATGATACTTTAGTTGGCAAAGGATACTTAAGTTTACAGGTGGAATTAAGGTTGTTAACATATGATTTTATGATAGGTATCCTGAATTATCCAGGGGGATCCAATGTAATCAAAAGTTTCCTTAAATGTGGAAGTGAGGGACAGATCAAGAGGCCATAGTGATGGGGGAAATTAGACACGCTGACTGCTGCAGGCTTTGATGGAAGAAAATGGCTGTAATCCAAGGGAATATGAGTGGCCTCTAGAAACTGGAAAGGGATTCCCTAGAACCTATAGAAATGAACAGAACCATGCTGACACCTTGATTTTAACTCAACAAGACTCATTTCAGTTCAGATTTCTGACCCCTAGAATTATAATATAGATTTTTATTGTGTGAAACGACTTGCCTGTGACAATTTGTTAGATCAGTGATAGGAAATTAATACACACACACACACACACACACATTTATCCTGAGTATCAACTTTCTTCAATCCAAAACAATATTTTTGGAAAATGCTCAGAAAATGATAATATGGTCAATAGGATTCCAGGTTGTTGTCATTGGCAGTTACATAACATAACAAATTCACCATCTAACTGTCAAAGATTTTACATATGTTAATTTATTTAATTTGCACAATAAATATATGATGTAGATTCTATTATCTTCCCATTCCATATATGAGAAAACTGAGGAACAGAGAGTTTAGATAATTTGCTGAAGACCTCAGAACTAGTAAGTGGTAATGAAGAAAGTCAAGCTTTTTGCTTCTAGAGGCATTAAGCATACTGTTTTTCAAAAGAGATTAAAAGATTTTTTAAAATCTTGTTATAAAACGGATGTTGTAACCATGTAGCATAAGTGGTAGAAATTTTAGACTCAGAAAACTAGAAAGGCTTTCGTGACCAATTATTTCCTTTATTGATGAGGGATCTCAGGAAACCAGAAAACTTAAATGACTTGTCTGAGCTCAAGCAACCTATCTTTGATATCTGTCACAACCTTTTTGAAAATTTCCTCCATTAAAGATGGGTAATGGCAGATAGGGAAGACAGTCAAGAACAGAAACAGAAACAAACAAAAAAGCAAAAAACTTACTGAGAATACTGATAGAGACAATGTAACACCTACAGAGCCCATTTCCATGTTCTGATATGCTACTTAATTAGGTATTAGTTTAGACATGAATAGGCTTCATAATTCCTAAGGATGTGAAGGAGGAAAGATTGAACTCAGAACTCCATAGTTACTAGGGGAGGGTATTAATCATCTGTTTAGTGTTATAAAAACAGTTAGTTTAATTTATAATACAAATAACTTACCAGATAAAAGTACATATATTTCTCTGCACCTGTTTTTCAGCTAAAAATTAAAGTTAAGACAAAGAGACACCAAGACTGGAAATTAAGTTTCAAGGTTTATTTTAGTGATTTTCTCTTATCTATACTCACTGTGACAGCTGCCTATGAATATGCTCTTGACTGCTACACTGAGTAACACTTCGCTCACTATGCATATGAGATGAACAACCTAATCAAACTTGGCTTTCGTGGTTTGTATTCTTCGCAGACACCCATTGTAAAAATATAGTCTTCTATCATGTTGAGGAGCATCATTTTTTCATATATATTACATAAGGAGTGGTTGCTTTGAAAAGGGAAGATGCTAAAAGGGTTATGATTAACTTTATGAGACATGAGGAGATATGCAAATAATTACTGTAAATCAAGAAACAAAATTGGAACCATAATTTGAATGCAAATATTACTCTGAGAGGAAGGAAATAAAGATTTTATATGTACTGAACTTTAAATTTAACCAGAGTTTTCCCCGACAGTATATTTCCAGATACCCTGAAATTACAGTTCAACAATTAGTGGTTTCATGTGTGAGCAAAATGTCTCTATAGCAGGAAATGTATGGTTAGCTTATCTTAGCTGTGAATATAAATATCATGGGTAAAAGGTCATAATGAATGATTCATGCTCTGAGAAAAGATACAGAGAGATGCTGATTTCTTTTCAAGTATTGTAATATGATACAATATCCTTGAAATTGACATTAAGTAGGAAATTTCAACTTACAGAATTCACTGCTCCAGGATACCATAAAAGTAATCAAATGTAATGGGTAGATTAGGGGAACAAATGAATTTCATAATCATGAAAAAAATTAAATAAGAATAAATGAATCAAGCATTTAGGGCAAATGTATGTACATCAACATTTATTTTTATTTAGGTAATCCCCTATATATAGATTCTTTAGGGCAATTAAATATGTTTTTATAAGTTTAGAGAACTTAAAACCTATAAACTGAAACTGATTAGATGGCACCTAGAATAGATGGTAATGAACAGTCTCTTTTCTATATAGTTTATTAAATTTTAATTAGAAGATAAAATAGTAATTTCAAGTTCTGACAAAATCAAATGTATTTAGCTATTTTTTCTAACAATTAAATGACCTGCTCTAAATACATTTTATGAAATCATTTCTATCATGTTGATAGTTGGTTGGCACTACTTGTTTTATATTCAGTGATAGCTAACACATTGCATTTATAGTCCACCTGATGGCTATGCATATACAGAATATAAAAAGATGATCAACAAGGTTTACTAAGTCTTTACTACATAACAGGTACTAATATAAGCATTTGAACATATGACACACAACAGCCCTGTGAAATACATTTCTTTATATTCTGTTTTCTAGGTAAGGAAACTAAAGCCCAGAAATACTAATTAAACCTTCCAAGATCACCAACCTAGGAAATAAGGGAACTAGAGTTCAAGCTCAGGCAGTCTAATTAGAGAAATCCAGTTTTAACTACTTTTACTGATTACCATAGCCACATTGGTCAGCAAAGCAGAAAGCATTCATAGTTTTAATTTTAATTTTTATAATTTTTTTATTTTATTTATTTTTTAATTTTTAAATTTTTTATTAATTTTTTTTGTTTTTTTTTTTTTTTAAATATGAAATTTATTCTCAAATTGGTTTCAGTACAACACCCAGTGCTCACCCCAACAGGTGCCCTCAATTCCCATCACCCAATTTCCCCTCCCTCCCACCCCCATCAACCCTCAGTTTATTCTCAGTTTTTAAGAGTCTCTTATGCTTTGGCTCCCTCCCGCTCTAACTTTTTTTTTTCCACTTCCCCTCCCCCATAGTCTTTTGTTAAGTTTCTCAGGATCCACATAAGAGTGAAAACATATGGTACCTATCTTTTTCTGTATGACTTATTTCATTTAGCAGAACACTCTCTAGTTCCATCCAGATTGCTACAAAAGGCCATATTTGATTCTTTCTCATTTCCACGTAGTACTCCATTGTGTATATAAACCACAATTTCTTTATCCATTCATCAGTTGATGGACATTTAGGCTCTTTCCATAGTTTGGCTATTGTTGAAAGTGGTGCTATAAACATTGAGGCACAAGTGCCCCTATGCATCAGTACTCCTGTATCCCTTGGGTAAATTCCTAGCAGTGTTATTGCTGGGTCATAGGGAAGATCTATTTTTAATTTTTTGAAGAATCTCCACACTGTTTTCCAGAGCGGCTGCACCAGTTTGCATTCCCACCAACAGTGCAAGAGGGTTCCCGTTTCTCTACATCCTCTCCAGCCTCTAAGTCTCCTGATTTCTTCATTTTAGCCACTCTGGCATGAGGTGGTATCTGAGTGTGGTTTTGATTTGTATTTCCCTGGTGAAGAGGGACATTGAGTATCTTTTCATGTGCCTGGTGGCCATCTGGATGTCCTCTTTAGAGAAGTGTCTATTCATGTTTTCTGCTCATTTCTTCACTGGATTATTTGTTTTTCGGGTGTGGAGTTTTGTGTGTTCTTTATAGATTTTGGATACTAGCCCTTTGAATCATATGTCATTTGCAAATATGTTTTCCCATTCCGATGTTTGCCTTTTAGTTTTGTTGATTGTTTCCTTTGCTGTGCAGAAGCTTTTTATCTTCATGAAGTCCCAATAGTTCATTTTTGCTTTTAATTCCCTTGCCTTTGGGAATGTGTCAAGTAAGAAATTGCTGTGCCTGAGGTCAGAGAGGTTTTTTCCTGCTTTCTCCTCCAGGGTTTTGATGGTTTCCTGTCTCCCATTCAGGTCCTTTATCCATTTTGAGTTTATTTTTGTGAATGGTGTGAGAAAGTGGTCTAGTTTCAACCTTCTGCATGTTGCTGTCCAGTTCTCCCAGCACCATTTGTTAAAGAGACTGTCTTTTTTCCATTGGATGTTGTTTCCTGCTTTGTCAAAGATGAGTTGGCCATACCTTTGTGGGTCTAGTTCTGGGGTTTATATTTTATTCCATTGGTCTATGTGTCTGTGTTTGTGCCAAGACCATGCTGTCTTGATGATTACAGCTTTGTAGTAGAGGCTAAAGTCTGGGATTGTGATGCCTCCTGCTTTGGTCTTCTTCTCCAAAATTACTTTGGCTATTCTGGGCCTTTTGTGGTTCCATATGAATTTTAGAAGTGCTTCTTCTAGTTTCAAGAAGAATGCTGGTGCAATTTTGATTGGGATTGCATTGAATGTGTAGATAGCTTTGGGTAGTACTGACATTTTAACAATATTTATTCTTCCAATGAATAGGGAATGTTTTTCCATTTCTTTATATCTTCCTCAATTTCCTTCATAAGCTTTCTATCCTTTTCAGCATAGAGATTTTTAGATCATTGGTTAGGTTTATTCATAAGTATTTTATGATTTGTGGTGCAATTGTGAATGGGATCAGTTTCTTTACTTGTCTTTCTGTTGCTTCATTGTTAGTGTATAAGAATGCAACTGATTTCTGTACATTGATTTTGTATCCTGCGACTTTGCTGAATTCATGTATCAGTTCTAGCAGACTTTTGGTGGAGTCTATCAGGTTTTCCGTGTGTAATATCATGTCATCTACAAAAAGTGAAAGCTTGACTTCATCTTTGCCAATTTTGATGCCTTTGATTTCCTTTTGTTGTCTGCTGATGCTACAATTTCCAACACTTTGTTAAACAACAGCGGTGAGAGTGGACATCCCTAGTGTGTTCCTGATCTCAGGGGGAAAGCTTTGTTTTTCTCCCTTGAAGATGATACTAGCTGTGGTCTTTTCAAAAGTGGCTTTTATGACGTTTAAGTATGTTCCTTCTATCCCGAATTTCTTGAGGGTTTTTACTAAGAAAGGATGCTGGATATTGTCAAATGTTTTTGTTTTTTTTTTTTTCTGCATTGGTTGACAGGATCTTATGGTTCTTATCTTTTCTTTTATTAATGTATTTTATCACATTGATTGATTTGCAAATGTTGAACCAGCCCTGCCACCCAGGAATGAATCCCACTTGATCATAGTCAATAATTATTTTTATATGCTGTTGAATTCGATTTGCTAGTATGTTATTGAGAATTTTTGCATCCATATTCATCAAGGATATTGGCCTGTAGTTCTCTTTTTTTGCTGGAACTCTGTCTGGTTTAGGAATCAAAGTAATACTGGCTTCATAGAATGAGTCTGGAAGTTTTCTTTTCCTTTCCATTTTTTGTAACAGTTTGAGAAGGATAGGTATTATTTCTGCTTTAAATGTCTGGTAGAATTCCCCTGGGAAGCGATCTGGTCCTGGACTCTTATTTGTTGGGAGATTTTTGATAACTGATTCAATTTCTTCACTGGTTATGGCTGTGTTCAAGTTTCTATTTCTTCGTGCTTGAGTTTTGGAAGTGTGTGGGTGCTTAGGAATTTGTCCATTTCTTCCAGGTTGTCCAGTTTGTTGACATATAATTTTTCATAGTATTCCCTGATAATTGCTTGTATTTCTGAGGGATTGGTGGTAATAATTCCATTTTCATTCATGATTTTATCTATTTGGGTCATGTCCCTTTTCTTTTTGAGAAGCCTGGCTAGAGGTTTATCAATTTTATTTTATTTTTTTTCAAAAAACAAAGAACAACAACTCTTGGTTTCATTGATCTGTTCTACTGTTTTTGTTTTTGTTTTTTTTTTTTTTTTTAGATTCTGTATTGTTTATTTCTGCTCTGATCTTTATTACTTCTCTTCTTCTCCTGGGTTTGGGGTGACTTTGCTGTTCTGCTTCTATTTCCTTTAGGTGTGCTGTTAGATTTTGTATTTGGGATTTTTCTTGTTTCTTGAGATAGGCCTGGATTGCAATGTATTTTCCTCTCAGGACTGCCTTTGCTGCATCCCAAAGCATTTGGATTGTTGTATATTCATTTTCATTTGTTTCCATATATTTTTTAATTCCTTCTCTAATTGCCTGGTTGACCCATTCATTCTTTATGTAGGTGTTCTTTAACCTCCATGCTTTTGGATGTTTTCCAGACTATTTCCTGTGGTTGATTACAAGTGTTATAGCATTGTGGTCTGAAAGTGTATGTGGTATGATCTCAATTTTTTAATACTTATTAAGGGCTGTATTGTGGCCCAGTATGTGATCTATCTTGGAGAATGTTCCATGTGCACTTGACAAGAAGGTATGTTCTGTTGCTTTGGGATGCAGAGTTCTAAATATATCTGTCAAGTCCATCTGATCCAATGTATCATTCAGGGCCCTTGTTTCCTTATTGATCCTGTGTCTAGATGATCTATCCATTGTTGTAAGTGGGGTATCAAAGTCCCCTACAATTACCACATTCTTATCAAAAGGTTGATTATGATTGTGATTAATTGTTTTATATATTTGGGGGCTCCCGTATTTGGCACATAGACATTTATAATTGTTAACTCTTCCTGATGGATAGACCCTGAAATTATTATATAATGCCCTTCTTCATCTCTTGTTACAGCCTTTAATTTAAAGTCTAGTTTGTCTGATATAAGTATGGCTACTCCAGCTTCCTTTTGACTTCCAGTAGCATGATAGATAGTTCCCCATCCCCTCACTTTCACTTTGAAGGTGTCCTCAGGTCTAAAATGAGTCTTTTGTAGATAGAAAATAGGTGGGTCTTGTGTGTTTTTTTTCCCATTCTGGTACACTATGGCTTTTGGTTGGAGCATTTAGTCTATTTACATTCAGTGTTATTATTGAAAGATACGGGTTTAGGGCCATTGTGATGTCTGTAGGTTTCATGCTTGTAGTGATGTCTCTGGTACTTTGCAGTCCTTGCAACATTTCACTCACATAACCCCCCTTAGGATCTCTTGTAGAGCTCGTTTGGTGGTCATGAACTCCTTCAGTTTTTGTTTGTTTGGGAGGACCTTTGTCTATCCTTCTATTCTGAATGACAGACTTGCTGGATAAAGGATTCTTGGCTGCATATTTTTTGTTCATCACAGTGAAGATTTCCTGCCATTCCTTTCTGGCCTGCCAAGTTAAGTAAATAGGTCTGCCACTTGTTTTATGGGTCTCCCTTTTTATGTTAGTTAGAGCATGTTTGTCCCTAGCTGCTTTCAGAATTTTCTCTTTATCCTTGTATTTTTCCAGTTTCACTATGATATGTCATGCAGAAGATGGATTCAAGTTATGTCTGAAGGGAGTTCTCTGTGCCTCTTGGATTTCAGTGCCTGTTTCCTCCCAGATCAGGGAAGTTCTCAGCTATGATTTCTTCAAGTACACCTTCAGCCCCTTTCTCTCTCTCTTCTTCGTCTGGAATACCTATGATACAGATATTGTTCCATTTGATCGCATCTCTTAGTTCTCTAATTCTCCCCTCATACTCCTGGATTTTTTTTTATCTCTTTTTTTCTCAGCTTCCTCTTTTTCCATAATATTGTCTTCTAATTCACCTATTCTCTCCTCTGCCTCTTCAGTCCTTGCTATGGCCGCCTCCATTTCATTTTGCACCTCATTTACAGCATTTTTTAGTTTCTCATGACTATTTCTTTGTCCCTTGATCTCTGTAGCAATAGATCTTTGCTGCCCTCTATGCTTTTACAAGCCCAGCAATTAATTTTATGACTATTATTCTAAATTTTTGTTCCATTATATTGCTTAAATTGGTTTTGATCAATTCGTTATCTGTCACTACTTCCTGGAGTTTCTTTTGAGGAGAATTCTTCCATTTCATCATTTTGGATAGTCCCTGGGGTAGCGCCAAGCTGCAGAGCACTTCTCCTCTGATGTCCGGAGTAACTTATTTTGGTGGGCAGGGCCACAGTCAAACCCGATATCTGCCCCCAGCTCACTGCTGAGGCCACAGTCAGACTGGCACGTACCTTATGTTCCCATCTCCCAGGGGCAGGACTCACTGTGGAGTGGTTTGGCAATGGTCTGGGCTACTTGCACACTGCCAGGCTTATGGTGCTGTTTCGATGGGATCTGGCCGAGGGTGTATTAGCCGGGGTGAATAAGTAAGTTGCACGGGGAGGGAGGGGTAGTCTTAGCTCATTTTGCCATCAGTAGTTCCCTGCAGGAAGGGCCCTGCAGCTCTGGGGGGGAGGCAGGCCCGTTGGAGAGTTGGATCCACAGAAGCACAACATTGGGTGTTTGCGTGGTGCAAGCAAGTTCAGTGACGGGAACTGGTTCCCTTTGGGATTTCGGCTGGGGGATGGGTGAGGGAGATGGCGCTTGCCAGGGCCTTTTTTCCCCCACCAAGCTGAGCTCTGTCTTCCAGAGCTCAACACCTCTCCCTCCTGGAGTCCTCTCACCCTTCCTGCTCTTCAAGAGCAGAGCTGTTGACTTTTAACTTTCCAGATGTTAAGTCCCACTGACTGTCAGAACTCACAGAGTCCGTCCTGTCTGCTTTTGCATGCCAGAATTCGGGGGCTATGCCTTGCCGGGGGGTTGGGGGCTGCCCCTCCACTGCTCCAGATCCCTCCCACTGGTCCCTGTAGCAGGCACCGCTTCTCCACCCTTCCTACCCTCTTCTGTGGGCCTCTCATCTACACTTCGCTCCAGAGAGGCCATTCTGCTAGTCTTCTCCTAGTTTTTTGAGTTATTTAGGCACATGTGGGTGGAATCTAAGCAATCAGCAGGACAAGGTGAGCCCAGCGTCCTCCTATGATGCCATCTTCCATGATCTCTATAGAGTTTTTAAAAATGTATTTATTTTGAGAGAGAAAGAAATAGTACACGAGTGGGGGAGGGGCAGAAAGAAGGGGAGAGTGAGAATCCCAAGCAGGATCTCCACCGGCAGCACAGAGTGGAGCCTGTTACAGGGCTGAAAATCATGAACTACCGTGAGATCATGACCTGAGCCAAAACCAAGAGTCAGATGCTTAAGTGACTGAGCCACCCAGGCGCCCCAAAGCAGATAGCATTCTTACCAGTAAGCTTAGAAAAGATTGAGACATGCTGTTAAAAATAGAAATCTTGGGGAATTGATAGATTAACTTTGTAATAGAGAACATGCAAAGGAAGTAAAATAATAATTATCATATTTTTTAAGTTTTATTTATTCATTTTTGAGAGCAAGAGACAGAGACAGAAAGCAGGGGAGGGGCAGAGAGAGGGAGACAGAAAATTCCAACCAGGCTCTGCATTGCCAGCACAGAGCCTGACACAGGGCTCAGTCTCACAACCTGTGAGATCATGACCTGAGCCAAAATCAAGAGTCTGATGCTCAACTGACTGAGATTCCCAGGCACCCCAGGAATTACTATATTTAATCACTTCAGTTGTTGAAACAAATCTGAATCTTTTTTTAAATGTTTACTTTTGGAGAGAGAGAGCAAAGAGGAGGGGCAAAAATGGAGAGAGAGAATCCCAAGCACACTCCCACCCTCATCGCAGAGGCCAATGTGGGGCTTGACATCATGACAGTGAGATCATGACCTGAGCCAATATCAAGAGTCAGCTATTTAACTAAATGAGCCACCCAGGTGCCTCCACAAATTCTGCATCTTATATGGAAAAATAAATGGTAAAAATTAATTCTAGAGAGTTTGAGTCCCAGAAAGTTGTTTAATTTTTAGTACTACTTCTAACAGTGTTATGCAAATTCATAATATGTTGGTGATTATGTGTTTTTCAGACATTTGGCAGGTTCATAAATCATCTCCATTAATGAGAACAGTTTCCTTATTTTTTAATAACAGGGTTTTAAAAATAACAGAAAGCAAGTTGGAATCTCTAAAGTAGTAGAAAAGCTGATTAATGATGTATTCATACATACACATGATCTCTTAGAATACATCCAGGAACTATAAAGACAATAAAAGAAAATAGACCCAAATAAGAGTAGTTTCTTCACCTCCAAAAACTATTTCAAAGATTTCAGATCCAGCCTGAATGTCTATAGATAATTTTGAAATATGGAATATTTAATGCATTAAAGTGATAGAAAAAACCTTGTAGAGATAGTTAGAAATTAATTTTAAATATTAAAAAAATGAGCAAATCCAAAATTATATCTGATAGTAGTGGTTAATTGCTCTATGTATGTGTATGTGAAAGAGAGAAAGAGAATGAAAGACAGAAGTTAGTAAAAGAATAAAGGATAATTATTTCCCCTAAGGCACTATTGGGAAATATATAGTCATATAGTTCTATGCAATAAAAAATTAGACAAGGAAGAAAGAAAGATAATTTGGGAAAAAAAGAGTGGGGTCAAAAAAAGAGATCTTCAAATACTTTTTTTTTATACCTTGATCAGAAGAAAAGGAAACTTTAGGGTTCAATTTCTGGTCACTGAAAGTGAGAAGTAGGGTCAGTACCATGGCTACTAGATAGATGTAACAGAGCTGGTGTCCCTGCCATGAACTCAAAATTCCCAAAATAATGACAATTATTAATTTTGACTTAATGGCTTAATTTGGTCTTTGGTGCTGACACCAGAGGGCATTTGAGAGGGAAATCCTGTGTGGTCACTCCTATGGTTAGTCTTAAATAGACTTAGATCTCTAAATATATAATATTTAAAAGTCCCACTAGCTCTAAAAGAGTATTTATAAGCAGTGTTCAGGAAAAGGAGTTCAGGCAAACTTAATCTTTGGTGTTCATATAGGTAAAATTTTTTACTTTCTGCTTCCCAAAAATTTTGTATGTGTGTGATTGTTAATCTTGAATTAACCATCAACATAAACTGCCATGAAAGAAAACCTTTTCAAAACTTGTTCAGCTTGTTCCAATTAACTTTTATATAATAAGATTCAGTAAAACTATGTGTGTGTTGGGCTGCCAGAAAAAAATTATGAAATGCAGAACTAATTATGCTGAAAACGTCTGCTAATGTACTAGGAGAAATCAGCAGTAAACTATGAGTGGAGTTTACACAGATTATATTTCATTTAAAGGAAGAATTTTCTAATAAAATTTAAATTTAATAAGGTAATGAGATTTCCAGCATTGGAATTTAAAAAGCAAAGGATACATGGTAACTTAGAGAAGATTCAGTTGAAGGAGTTCATAGTGGTGAGTACTATATGAATTCTAAGGTTACTTCTACCTGTGTTTTAACACTTCTAAGTGCAAAAGAAACAAAGTGTTTTAGATGTGCATTAAGTAGTCTTGAGTCAATGGTTGGATTAAGCAAAAGATGTTAGAAGAATATTTTAACTTGGTTGATGAATACAATTGAATCTAACAGAGAAGATATATTTTAGGTAGTTAAAAATTCTCCACTGAATAATAAAATATGCCATTTTATTGTTTTATTGAGTCAGGGAGCAATAATGTCCTGTTCCCTTCAAGGTATTCCTAGCTGGACTAATAATCAAATTGACTTGAGAGAGATTAACAGGAGAAAATAAAATATAATAGCATACATATGAGGAATCCACACAGATGTGGAAATTCCACAGATGGGAAAAATGAGGTAGACATGTCATCCTGAACTAATAATAAATGGGTAGACATCTGGGACTTCAGAGAAAGGAATACAATTTACAGGGAAATCAGGAGAAGAATTGATGTTTAGTAATTAGATGTTTGCACTGCTATACAGATAGTTCATCAGATAAAATTTACCTCTGCTAATTACCCTTATTGTGGGAAAAACCCTCAATTTAGATTCTTCTATGTAGCTATGGGAGACACAAAAGTTTCCATTGAACCCATAAGATCTTGATTGCCTTCACCTCAGACCAAAGTGGCCCATCGTGGGGCAGCCTCCTTTCAGCCCCTACAATGGTCTTGTTCCTGACCAAAGCTGAAACAAACGAAAATTGTAAATATGGAACAGTGTACTTTATTATGTGTGTATGTAAAAAAATAAGAAAAGAAAAGTCAAAAATAGCATATAGTTTTCTGATTATTGGACAAAGCAATGTGAAGAAAGGGGAGAATTGGGGAAATGAGGGGAAGGGACACAGAAGGGGATAAATTAGAGAGAGAAAGGGAGTGAAAAATGGGGGAGAAGTACAATAAAGATGCAGTGGAGAAACATGGGAAAGGGAAAGGGGAGGTAGGTCAAAAAAAGAAAGAGAACAAGAAGTGGGAAAAAATGCTGGAAGAGATGGAGAGAGGCAGAATCTACAGCAAGAGAGAAAAGAGGAGAAAGAGAGGCAGAATGTGAGGATAGAGGAGAGAGAAACACAGGTATGGAAAAGTGTGTGGAGGAAAGTTACAGAGAGAAACAATGTGACAGAAAGAGAGAAAGATAATTTGTAGAATTACTCTGTACTGAAACAAATCCATTATTAAATAGCACCTACTTTAATAAAGTAATTTCATTAATATCCTAAAACTATCCTGTGTTAAATTAATGAGTTCATTGCAAATAGCATTTCAGAGAGGAGATTCAGACTGCTTGCACATATGGTTCCTTCCTCCCAACCCCCAAATATTACAGGAGGCAGGAGAAGGAGACTACTGGAATTATACACCTGTTGTCAATCCTGATTTCCCTTTTGAATGGAAAATCCCCATTTAATGAACAAATATTGAAATGAGTCATTTCTGCAGAGGTCAGGAAAATTTTTATCATAACATTATTTCACTTCTTGGCTTCCTAAATATCACTCTTTTGATTTTAAGATTATTTTAGGATAATCAAGTGAGGCCTTGATTTGCCTATTTTGAAAATCCCCTCTAATGGGTAAAAGCAGATCTATGCCCTGCAAAGCAATTGTTCCTTAACTCCCACTTAGTGGCAATTGAAAGACTGAAATAAACAGGCCAAACTATATTCAGAAAGTTCAGACACAACCAGAGAAAAAAATCTCTTCCTCTGCTACAATTAGCCCTCAAAGAGAAAATCAGCTATTTTGACCAAGTCTTCTTAAAGGAAAAGTGAATTGCCCTAATAAAATACGAGAGGGTGTTTTTTATGTATAATATTCCTACATGTTAGTGGACTTTTACTACAATATAGGCAATTCAAATTGCCTACATTATTTCAACTTTCAAAATGATTTAGCATATAGTTCTCTATGCACATGTTTAATAATATTTCCACTTTTGATGTATTTCAAATTTATCTAAGAAAAAAGAATCCAGCATATATGAGAAAGACAAAATTAATGTGAGCTAGTAATTTTGACATATTTAGATACATTTTTATTAAAATATACTTTAGCTTCACAGTTTGTTGATTAAAATTAGTGTATGTTTTATAAACTACTTAGGTAGTAAGCAATTATTTCTAAATTTTTAAGTGAATAAAAATTGCTGAATGGGATAGTTGGTATGAATAAGTGAATATTTTAGCTATCAGACATTCCTAAATAAATCTCTTTTTACTTGAAATCGGTGTTAAATTCTCCCATTCAAGAAGTGTATAGTGAGAAAGTAATAACAACTATAATATGTGAATAAACACAAATCACCAAAAAAAAATCATGTTTCTTAGTAGAAACATTCTAATAGCCCTTGTATTAAGTGTGCTTTAGAGAAAGGGAGAGAGCAAAGTTGTACTTAGGGGTATGTCTCTAACCAAATAAAACATTCTAAGTGTGTTACTTAAGACAACAATAGAACTAACATCCCAAACACCAGATATATTTTGCTTTTTGTAAATGATAGCAAAATATTTCATCTCAGCTATTTAAATTCTTATTCCCTTTGATAATTGTTCCTAAACATGAAAATGTTATTGTAGAATAATTGTAGAGACCAAGTGGTAGGAATCATTGATTAGGGCATTCAAATGTTACCAGCACTGGGAAAAACTTAGTTCCTTCAGATTTGGGTTAAAATAGTACTCACAATTAAATATGTCTGTAATCAGCTGTTACGCATTTGTCTTGACTTTTAAAAAATAATCTGCTCATTTTGAGTATACAATTTCCCCCTCACCAAGGCTTGCAGATCATCCTTTTTTTCTTGCTAAAATTTGAAATTCTTGTCATGAGACTCCACTGTTAGCTAGATTAATTTTTTTTTCTGACTGTAGTAAGGTTTACAGACATTAGTTATAAAATGTCTTATATGTGTCTGTCTGTGACACTCTAAAATAGGCTGGAGAGACCTTATCAGGTTCTTCAGAACCATATGGAACCAATTTAAGTTATATTTTAAGTCAATATTTGACTTTAAAAGTTCACTTTGTAGTATATTAATTAATCCTTTACACAAACGCTAGTAAGTTTGTAGTTGTGAGATCAAGCCCTGTGTCCATCTCTGTGATGAACATGGAGCTTGCTTGGGATTCTGTCTCCTCCTCTCCCTCTGCCCATCCCCCACTTGTGCTTTCCCTCTCTAAAAATAAATAAATAAATATTTAAAAATTGTTCATATGTCTGATATGTAACAATTTCAGTTGAGGTCATCTTTATTGTTTTTTTTTTTTCCCTAAAAGAAACACTTTTGTTGTTGTCATTCTTTACTGAATTAAAAGAAACTTGAGTTTCCTATTTTCCTACCTGAAATTCCTAGATAAGTGATAGAAATTAGACTGGCATCCCACTGTAGATCTGTTAGTACATATAAACTGAATTAATAGTGTGTAAAATAAATCATCCTAAATCTGGAAATAAACCATAATAGTTATTGGACTGTTAGGAGAAGAGTTAATTTTATAATATGTGACTCATCAAGTAACAAAGCAAAGAAATTTAACAGACACAGCTTAATGAAAACGAGAAATTTGAAAGGGAAACAAGCATTTTACAATGTATACTAATTCAGGGAAAAAATATCTCAATATAGTATGTTATCCCAATTAGTTACCAAGCCTAGGAAATTCAACCTTTCAAAAATGCATTGTACAAAATGATGATCTATGCAAGTGAGAAAGAATATTGGAACATTTTTTCAATCTGTCATAGTTATGAATAAAAAAAGGTCAAAAAGCTTGAAGAGATATTAAGTGAAGAAATGTTTCTTAAGGGATAGGTTAAAGGAACATAATGAAATTTTCATATCATAAATGAGCTTCATTTAGCTTAATGACACAGAGTTAAATCTACATTATGACTCAGTGCTGAAAATGTGTCACATGTTTTGTTACTATTCCTGTTGGATGGAGATATCATTTTTTTTTGTTCAATCCACATACATTATTTTTTCAATCAATTATATAAGAGAAGGGAGGTTGGATGATTGTGACAGAGTAGGAGAACCATAGGCTCACTGGTTCCCATGAATACAACTAGGTAATTATCAAATCATACTAAATAATACAGGAATTGACCTGAAGACTGGCAGAACAAACTCCACAACTAAAGGTAGAGAAGAGGATGCATCGAAGAAGGCACAGAGTATGGAGATGAGGTTTTGGAGAAAAATAGATCATGGCTGCTATGGTGGGAAGGGAGCTATGTTGTGGAGAAAGGTGAGAGACAGATTAACACACAAGGGAACTCTAAGGCAAAGTGAATTTCCATAGCAATTGGCTTGGAAAGCAAGTGAAGGGTGGCGGAAATTACAAGACTACTGGCAACCAGTGGGGCTTAAAGCCTGGAGTTTTAAAGGTTACAGGCTTGGCTGGGATAGAGTTCAGAGGGCATTGCACTGCTTTTGGAAAGAAGACAGGCATAAACCCATGGATATACAGCATAAAGATAGCAATATCAAGAGTGCTTGTGGCAGAGGTGGGGAGGATATTTGCTTATTTCAGAGCATGTCACAGACAAGCAACATTCATAGAGAGACCCCTCCAGGAACAAAGGAACTTACAGGCACCATTTCCTGCCCCTGTCCCTCAGCATAAACACAGGGCCATCTGTGGAAACCAGCTCAGCACTGACACTTCCTTCCTAACGTGCTTACACCAAGTCTCAGGCCTCCACACTCTGGTGGAAACAGCCTTCCCAGTTATGCTTCCCAGTTATCAGTCACAAGGCAGTGAAGCTTCTTTCCCAGGAGACCTGTCCAAACCACTGCTCACACCACATCTCCAGCCTTGGGAGTTTTGTGGAGACTTGGTTCTGGAGGAAGGGCAACAGGTGTCATTTCACAAGAAGATCAGAGCATATCTATTTAAAACACTCCACATTCAGGTTAGGGAACAAACACTGCCCCAACAGGTAGAAAGTCTCTGCATATGACCAACCTGATGGATAAAGAAGCCAGGAGAAAACACTAAAACACATGCAGCACACATTGGAGATACTCCAGGAAGTACCAGGCCCCAGAGACCAGAGGACACTACATGGCAGGGCACTATAAGACCTCTTGCTCATAAAGCCATTACCTTCAAGAAAAGGAGATTTAGCTGACTTTACTAACATAAAGAAACAGGTACAACTTTAGACAAAATGACAAGGCAAGAGAAATTTATCCCAAATGAAATAACAGGACAAGGCCACAGGCAGAGATCTAAGTGAAACATATATAATTAATATGCCTGACGGAGTATTTAAAGCAATTACCATAGGGATGCTCACTGTACTTGAGAAATAGAAGACATCAGTGACATCTTAATACAGAGATAAAGAATAAAATAGCAGAAGTAAAAGACTTAATAAATAAAATGCAAAAACATTTGATGGAATGAAGAGTAGAATGGAAGATGCAGAAGAATGAAGTAATGACCTTGAAGACAGAGTAATGGAAAGTAATCAAGCTGAACAAAGATGAAAATAACAATTTTACAAAACAAGAATATACTTAGAAATTCATTGATTCCATCAAATGTAATAACGTTCATATTATAGGTGTCCTAGAAGAAGAAGAGATAAAAGGGCACAGAGAAATTATTTAAAGAGATAAGAGCTGAAAACCTCCCTAATCTGGAGAAAGAAACAGATATCCAGGCTCAGGAGGTGCAAAGAAGCCACAACAAAATCAACAAAAGCGTATTCCCACTAAGATATATTGTAATTAAATTGGTAAAATATAGAGATAAAGAAAAAAATTAAAGCAGCAAGAAAAAAGAAGACAGTGACATGAAAGGGAAAACCCATAAAGCTATCAGCAGCTTTTTCAGCAGAAAGTTAGCAAGCCACCAAGGAGTGACATGATATATTGAAAATACTGAATGGGAAAAATCTTCAGCCAATAATACTCTATCCAACAAGGCTATCATTCAGAATAGAAGGTGAGATAAAGAGTTCCCCAGACAATCAAAACTAAAGGAGTTCATACCATTAAACTAGCCTTACAAGAAATATTAAAGGGGACTCATTGAATGGAAAGGAGAAACCCAAAGTGATAGAATGAAATTAAGAAACAAAACAACAATAAAAATGAACACTTCTATGAAAAATCAGTCAAGGAAATCATAAAACAAAAGGATATAAATTAAGACACCCTATACCTAAAATGTGAGGAGGAGAAGAGTGAATAATAGGTTTAAATTTAAGTGGCCATCAACTTAAAATAGACTACTATATGCAAAGGAAGTTATATACAGAGCAAATAGTAACAACATATCAAAAATCATTAATAAGTATGATAAGAACTAAAAGAGAAAGAATCCAAATATATCATTAAATAAAACCAGAAAACTATAAAAAAGAGAAAGCCACAAAGGGGTAAGAAAAAAAATCAGAAATGACCACAAAACAAGTAATAAAAAGAAAAATACATATCAATCAATAATTACTTTAAATATAAATGGTCTAAATGCTCAAATTAGAAGACATAGGGTGAAAAAACAGACATAAGTTGACAGAATGGGTGAAAAAAGAAGAACTATCAATATGCTGCTTGCAAAACACTCATTTTAGACCTAAAAATAATTGAAGATTGAAAGTGAGGGGATGGAGAAAGATCTACCATGAAAACTGGTGTCAAAAGAAAGCCAGAGTAGCAATGCTTATTTTGGGCAAACAATAGTCTTTAAAACAAAGACTGTAACAAAAGACAAAAAGGACACTATATAATAATAAAGGGGAGAGTTCAACAAGAAGATATAACAATCACAAATATTGTGCACTCAAAATAGGGGCATCGAAGTACATAAAACACTTAATAACAAACATAAAGGAACTAATTGATAATAATATGAAACAGTAGGAGGCGTTAACAACCTGCTGACATCAATGGACAGATCAAACAGAAAATCAACAAAAAAAGAATGGAATTGAATGACACACTGGAACAGATGGATTTATCAGATATATTCAGATTATTCCAACCTAAAACAGCAGAATACACATTCTTTTCAAGTACACACAAAACTTTCCCCAGAATAAATTACATATTAGGTCACAAGGCAGGCCTCAATAAATTCAAGAAGATCAAAGTCATACCATTCATCTTTTCTGAACACAGTGCTAAGAAACTAGAAGTCAAACATAAGAAAAGAAATCTGGGAAGACCACAAATAATTGAAACTTAAATAATCTCCTATTAAACAATTAATAAGTCATCCAGGAAGTAAACAAATGAATCAAAAAAGTACATGAAAACAAATGAAAATGATAACATAATGTCCCAAAACATTTGGGATGCAGCAAAAGCAACTTTAAGAGGAAAATTTATGGAAATATAGGCCTACCTCAAGAAGCAAGAAACTCTCAAATAAATGATCTAATGTGACACTTAGAGGAGCTAGGAAAAGAACAAAAAACAAAACCTAAAACCAACAGAAGGAAGGAAATAATAAAGATTAGAACAGAAATAAATGGTATACTAGCTAAAAAATAAAAAAAAAATAAAAGAGATCAATGAAACCACGAGTTGGCTCTTTCAAAAGCCAATAAAATTGATAAACATCTAGCTGTGCTTATCAAGAAAAAAAAGAGAAAGGTCTCAAATAAATAAAATCACAAATGAGAGAGGAGATATAACAACCATGACCACAGAAATACAAACAATCATAAGACAATATTATGAAAAACTACATGTCAAGAAACTGGACAACCCAGATGAAATGGAAAAATACCAAGAAGCACATAAACTATAAAAATTGAAAGAGGAAGATATCAAACAATTGCACAGACCAATTACTAGCAATGAAATTGAATCAGTAATCAAAAACATCCCAACAAATAAAAGTCTAGGACTAGTTGTTATCACAGGAAAATTCTACCAAACATTTAATGAAAAGTTATTACTTATTCTTCTCAAACTATTCCAAAAATATTTTAAAAGGAAGAAAAATTCCCAAATTCATTCTATGAAGCCAGCATTACCCTAAGACCAAAAGCAGATAAGGACTGTAATAAAAAACACAACTACAGGCCAATATCCCTGGTGAACATAGATTCAAAAAACCCTCAACAAAATACAGCAAACCAAATCCAACAATACATTAAACAATCATTCACCACAATCAAGTGGGATTTGTTCCTGGACTGCAAGCGTGGCTCAATATTCACAAATCAATCAACGTGATACATCACATCAATAAGAGAAAGTATAAGAACCATCTGATCATTTCAATAGACACAGATAAAGAATTTTAAAAAGTATAACATCCATTCATGATAAAGACTCTCAACAAAATAGGTTTAGGGGAAATGTACCTCAATGTAATAAGTATATATGAAAACCCCACAGCTAACATCATCCTCAATGGGGAAAAACAGATCCCTTCTTTCACAGTCAGGCGCAAGACAAGATGCCCACTGTCACCACTTTTATTCAACACAGTATTGGAAGTCCTAGCCACAGCAATGAGAAAATAAAAAGGAAGAAAAAGAATCCAAAGTGGTAAGGAAAGTTAACATTTTCACTATTTGCAGATGACATGATACTATATATATATATATATATATATATATATATATATATACAAAACCCCAAGGAATCTCCCCCCAAAAAACTCCTAAAATTGATAAACTAATCAGTCATGTCACAGAATACAGATCAATGTAAAGAAACCTTTTGCATTTCTATATTCCAGTCATGAAGCAGAAAAAAGATGAAGAAAATAATCCCATTTGTAATTGCACCAAAATATTAAGATACCTAAGAATAAACCTTATCAAAGAGGTGAAAGACATGTATTCTGAAAACTATAAAACACGAATGAAACAAATTGAAGATGATGCAAAAATAGAAAGATATTCCATACTTATGCATTGGAAGAACAAA
This sequence comes from Leopardus geoffroyi, assembly GCF_018350155.1. Taxonomy (NCBI): domain Eukaryota; kingdom Metazoa; phylum Chordata; class Mammalia; order Carnivora; family Felidae; genus Leopardus; species Leopardus geoffroyi. The sequence goes on from NC_059343.1 coordinate 75,019,629, forward strand.
TACTGTTAAAATGTCAATACTACCCAAAGCAATCTATAGTTAATGCAATCCTTTTCAAAATACCAACAGCATTTTTCACCGAACTAGAACATATGAACCTATAATTTCTATAGAACCACAAAAGACCCTGAATAGACAAAGCAATCTTAAAAAAGAAAAGCAAGGGGTGCCTGGGTGGCTCAGTTGGTTAAGTGTCTGACATTGGCTCAGGTCATGATCTCTAGCTCATGAGTTTCAGCCCCACATTGGGCTCTGTGCTGACAGCTCAGAACCTGGAGCTTGCTTCAAATTCTGTGTCTTCCTCTATCTCTGCCCCTCCCCTGGCTCATGTCTCTCTCTCTCTCTCTCAAAATTAAATAAAAGCATTAAAAAGAAAAGCAAAGCAAAGCTGGATTCATCACATTTCCATACTTGAAATTATATTACAAAGCTGTAGTAATCAAAACAATATGGCATTTTCACAAAAATAGACCTAAATATCAATAAAGCAGAATAGAAATCACAGAAATAAACCCACAACTCTATGATCAATCAATATTCAACAAAGCAGGAAAGAATATGCAATGGAAAAAAGACAATCTCCTCAACAAATGTTGTTGGGAAAACTGAACAGCAACATGCAAAAGAAACTGAAGCACTTTCTTACACCATACACAAAAATAATTTCAAAATATATTAAAGTCCTAAATGTGAGACTTCATACCATAAAAATCCTAGAGGAAAAAAAAGGCAGTAACCCCTCTTAACATTGGCCATAGCGAATTCTTTCTAGATATGTTTTTTGAGACAAGGGAAACAAAAGCAAAAATAATCTATTGGGACTACATCAAGACAAAAGCTTTCTGCACAGTAAAGAAAACAATCAACAAAACAAAAGGCAACTTATGAAATGCTTGCAAATGACATATCCAATAAAGGATTAGTAGCCAAAATGTATAAAAACTTATAAAACTCAACATCCCAAAAATGAATAATGAAATTACAAAATGGGCAGAGTACATGAACAGACATTTCTCCAAAGAAGACTTCAAGACAGCCAACAGACATATGAACAGATGTTCACCATTATTTGCCATCAGGGAAATGCAAATCAAACCTATGAGGTATCACCTCATACCTTTTATAATGGCTAAAATCAACAACACAAGAAACAAGAGGTGTTGGCAAGGATGTGGAGTTAAAGGAACATTCATATTGGTGGAAATGCAAATTGGCACAGCCACCATGGAAAACAGAATGGAGATTCTACATAAAGTTAAAAATAGAACTCTTTGGGGTCTGGGAGGCTCAGTCAGTTAAGCATCCAACTTCGGCTCAGATCATGATCTTGCAGTTCACAGGTTTTGGCCCTATGTCAGGCTCTGTGCTGACAGCTCACAGCCTGGAGCCTGCTTTGGATTCTGTGTCTCCCTCTCTCTCTCTGTTCCCTCCCCCACTCATACTCTGTCTCTCTGTGTCTCATAAATAAATAAACATTAAAAAATTATTAAAAAATAGAACTCTACAATCCAGCAATTACACTGCTGGGAATTTACTCAAAGAATACAAAAACACTAATTCAAATGGATACATGCCCCTGTATGTTTATAGCAGTATTGTTTACAATAGCCAAATTATGGTGACTCAGTTGGTTAAGCATCCAACTTCGTTTTGTCTCAGGTCATGATCTCATGGTTCATAAGTTCAGGCCCCACATTGGGCTCTGTGCTGACAGTCTGGAGCCTGCTTCAGATCCTCCTTCTCCCTCTGTCTATGCCCCTCTCCTCTCTCTCTGTCTCTCTCAAAATAAATAAATAAACTTAAAACCATTAAAACCATTAAAACTTAACCCATTGGTGCAAGCTCAGAGAATTCTTAAACTAAATCCCAACACAAAATGTATAACATCCAAAAGAAAGTGAGATGTGTTTCAGTACAATGTGATCTACTGGGGGTAATATTCTTCCTCAATACTTTTCAATCATTGAGCCTAAAAATATTCAAATATCATTGAAGTTAAACAGTAATTGGTGGTCCTCCAAGATGAAAATTTGATTGACTTTAGTAATGTAGTCTTCATCACATGTAGCTGATGCATACACAGATAGATGCAAATTTCACTTCATAATTATCTCTACAAACTACAACTGTATTTTCATTCCTGACTTGTTCCTCTCTTAAATATATAGCTCTTTTGAAACATATATCCTGTCACTCACATAGTATAGTTTAAATAATATTGGGAATATTTCCTTGTCTATGATTTATTTTAGTTGCCATAAACTTGAATGTAACATTTTAATGTGCTTGGCCTTGATCTTATAGAATTTTGAAAGAAATTATTTATGATTGATTTATGATTTAATTTCATATGTAGACTAAATTTTTATATTATAGCATCAAGCCATATATGAATAAGCTCATTGCTCATCTGTGTTGATGTATTATAAAGAAAATATGATAGCTACAGTTTTGAATATAGCATAAACTATAGAGTTGTCAAGTCACTATGTTTACATCTGAAACTAACGTAACATTGTGTGTCAACTAAGTTTCAGTTACAAAGATGATAATTTTATGGCATTAATATTTATCCTTTTTGTTGAATATTCAATGAGAATGTTTACTATTTTCTCATTTTGTTAGATTCAATTCTATTACTTCAATAAGCTTAAATATGTTATATGTTATAATTACTTAGATAATGTCTTAAATAGTTTAATTCAAAGTCAAAACTTGCAAATGAAGCATTTTTTGTTAAGGGTCTGGATTGAAATGCTATGTAAACTGATTATGTAATTGCCACCTAATAAGAACCCATCTTTCAGCTTACAGATTTTGTAAGTGTTCATGGTTTAAACTCACTTTTTTAATTCAAATGTCCATATACATAATAACAAGGAAAACAGTAAGTTGAGCATTTTTTTGTATGTCTGCAACTCAGTATACCTGACTATTTTTCCTTTTAAATAATAATATGCACCAGTACTATGTTGTTCTATTTTCAGAAGCACAGTAGAATTTAAATTTTTTTCTTACCTGGTATACGAAATTCTTTATGTTGCTTTTAAGTACTTTCTCTCTAATTATCTTATGCAATTTGTAAAATAATCATGCTTAGTGAGTAAAGTCACAATAATTTTTCAGTGCATCATACGTAGACACAAATATTAAATGCCCAACATTTTTGCATTATTAAAAAAAGTGAAATGTCACTTCATTCAAATGAATGCAATAAAATTTAGAGATGTGGATATTGGCTTCAATAATGTTGGTGTAATTTCAACATATGGTATAATTTCGGCTATTTTTCTTTTCTTCATCAATTTTTAAAAATTAAACTCATTTTCCTCATGCAAATATGATGTTTATACCTCATGTAATTAAATTAATTTTATTACATATGTTTATTTGTCTAATTGGGCCAATAAAGTCAGTATTAATTTTAAATTGCCTATTTGATATTATGCAATTCCTCACAAATAGAGAAAACTAGCACTAGAACATGACATAACAAAACTGTCAATTATTTTGAAAAATGCATAGTCTTCTATTATGTATACAGCTTCAAGTCAAATTTTCCAAAGTTAATATGCATAAATATTGTCTTGAACCAACATTGCTACAACCTTTCTTCAATATCCATGGTTGGAGGAGTCAAACTAGGCTGAAATTTCTAAATTGGAATGAACTTATTTTCACAAAGTAAGCCTCAGAAGCACATTTGTCCTTTTAAAATCCACTTATAAATTTCTGCTTTTGCCCAAAATGTAGTAACAAGGAGCATATTTACCCTACAACCTGAAAGAATGCAAAGAGGGGTGGATAGAGAGAGAAAGAAAATAAAATACAAAATATATGAAGCAACATTTCTAAAGAAGTGAGTCTCAGGCAATGAAAAGCAGCGATCACTTAAAGGAAGGAAACGAGTGAGGTAAACTGTAAGATTGCAACAGTTTGCACTCTTGAGGTAGTTACCGGGGCACAACACAGAGAGAAGTAATTCATATGGAGCTGGAAAACGCCTTGAGTTAAGAAGACAGAGATGACAATCCAAAGAAACCAAGGTGGCTAAAGTTTCCAAGGCACAGTGCTGAAGAGAAGAGAGCTACACAGAGAAGAAACCCTGGGTTGGGGACCAGCTGAGTTTGTCCCTCGGGTATTCATCAGTTTATTCATCAGTGCTTATGTGAGGAAACTATCTGAGGCCAGTGAACATCCATTAATATTATGGCATGGTGCTTTCACAAGCTGGGAAAAGTACTTGGTCCCACCAGCCAGACTGGAAAAAGTCCTATTTCAGGGGCATTAGTAGAATACTCAAGATGGTCTTTCTTTGTAGTGGAGCTGATAGCGCTATATGGAGAACTACTCTGGGTCTATCTATCAAATAAGGAAGACCCACAAAAAGCAAACTATTTCCAAGTAACTTAAGTACATCCCAGATAAAAGCTCAATAATATTTATAGGAAAATAAAAATATTCAGAAGCCATCAATGTAGAATGCAAAATGAATGGCATTCAAAGAGAGATTATCAGGCATGCAAAAAGGTAGGGAAACCATATCCTATACTGAAAAGAATAATAAATCAATAGAAATTTATTGAGAAATGATACAGATGGTAAAATCAGCATAAAATGGCATTTTATTTATTTTTTATAAATATACTTTATTGTCAAATTGGTTTACATACAACACCAAGTGCTCATCCCAACAAGTGCCCTCCTCAATGCCCATCACCCATTTTCCCTCTCCTCCACCCCCTCATCCACCCTTAGTTTATTCTCTGTATTTAATAGTCTTTTGTGGTTTGCCTCCCTCCTTCTCTGTTTGTATCTATTTTTCCCCTTCCCCCTTGGTCTTCTGTTCAGTTTCTCAAGATCCACATATGAGTGAAAACATATGATATCTGTCCTCTGACTGACTTATTTCACTCAGCATAATACCTTCCAGTTCCATCCACATTGTTGCAAATGGCATGATTTCATTGTTTCTCATTGCCAAGTAGTATTACATTGAATATACAAACCACATCTTCTTTATCCACTCATCAGTTGATGGACATTTAGGCTATTTCCATAATTTGGCTGTGGTGGAAAGAGCTGCTATAAATATTGGGGTACAAGTGCCCCTATGCATCAGCACTCCTGTATCCCTTGGGTAAATTCTTAGTAGTGCTCTTGCTGGGTCACAGGGTAACTCTATTTTTAATTTTTTGAGGAACCTCCGCACTGTTTTCCAGAGTGGCTGCACCAGTTTGCATTCCCACCAACAGTGCAAACGGTTCCCATTTCTCCACATCCTTGCCAGCATCTCTAGTTTCCTGATTTGTTCAATTTAGTCACTCTGACCAGCGTGAGGTGGCATCTTAGTGTCATTTTGGTTTGTATTTCCCTGATGATGAATGATGTTGAGCATCTTTTCATGTGTCTGTTGGCCATTTGGATGTCTTCTTTGGAGAAGTGTCTATTCATGTCTTCTGCCCATTTCTTCACTGGATTATTTGTTTTTTGGGTGTTGAGTTTGCTAGGTTCTTTATAGATTTTGCATACTAGCCCTTTACCCAATATGTCATTTGCAAATATCTTTTCTTACTCCGTTGGTTGCCTTTTAGTTTTGTTGATTGTTTACTTTGCAGTGCAGAAGGTTTTATCTTGATGAGGTACAAATAGTTCACTTTTGCTTTTAATTCCCTTGCCTTTGGAGATGTGTCAAGTAAGAAATTGGTGCAGCTGAGGTCAAAGAGGTTATTTCCTGCTTTCTCCTCTAGATGCTAAACAAAATTAGTCAGTCAGAGAAGGACAAATATCATATGACTTCACTCATATGTGTAATTTAAGATATAAAACAGATGAACATAAGGAAAGGGAAGAAAAAATAATATACAAACAGGGAGTGGGACAAAACATAAGATGGTCTTAAATATAGAGAGCAAACTGAGGGTTGTTGGAGGGGTTGTGGGTGGGGGTATGGGCTAAATTGGCAAGGGGCATTAAGAAGGACATTGTTGGGATGAGCAATTGGTGTTATATGTATGGGATGAATCAGTGGTTTCTGCTCCTGAAATCATTATTGGACTATATGCTAACTAACTTGGATATAAATTAAAAAATATATAAAAAATAAAAATAAATAAACTTAAAAAATATTATATATATGTATATATATTATATATATACATATATATATATATATTATATATATACATATATATATATATGGAACAGGCAGAAAACAGTATTTGAATTAATAATGGCACATTTTTCCAAAGCTCATGAAAGGAAAGATATTCCATGTTCATGGAGTGTTAGCATTAATCTTTTTAAAATGTCCATAGTACACAAAACAATCAACATATTCAATACAGTCCTTATCAAAATACAAAAAAAAAAAAATTCACAGAACTGGAGCCAACAATCCTAAAATTTGTGTGGAACCACAACAGACACCAAGTAGTCAAAACAATCTTGAGAAAAAAGTACAAAGCTAGAGGTATCACAATAACAGATTTCAAGCTGTAGTAATCAAAGCAATATGGTACAGGCACAAAAATAAGCACACAGATCAATAGGACAGAAAAGAAAGCCCAGAAATAAAACCATACCTTTATGATGAATTAATCCACAATAGAGGAGGCAAGAATATACAATAAGGAGAAGACAGTCTCTTCAATCAATGGCGCTGGGAAAACGGGTCACCTGGATGCAAAAGAATGAAACTTGACCACTTTATCACACCATAAACAAAAGTAAACTCAAATAGATTAAAGAGCTAAATGTGAGACCTGAGACTACAAAAATCCTAGATGAAAAAATAAGCAGTAGTTTCTTTCACTTTAGCCTTAGCAAAAATTTTTGAGAGATGCTTTCTTAGACAAGGGACACAAAAACAAAACTAAAATACTGAAGTAAACCACTATAAAATATTTGCACAGTGAAGGAAATCGTAAATAAAACCAAAAAGCAACCTACTGAATATAAGATATTTATGAATGATGCATCTGATAAGGAGTTAATATCCAAAAGATATAAAGAACTTATACAACTTAACAGCAAAAAAAACCCCAAACAACTCTATTTAAAAATGAATAGAGGATCTGAAAAGACATTTTCAAATGAAAACATAAAGATGGCCAACAAACACATAAAAAGATATGAACCATCACTAAGCATCGGGGAAATACAAATCAAAACTACAATGACAGGGCGTCTGGGTGGCTCAGTCAGTTAAGCAGCCAACTTCAGCTAAGGTCATGATCTCACAGTCCATGAGTTCAAGCCCCGCATCAGGCTCTGTGCTGATAGCTCAGAGCCTCGAGCCTGCTTCGGATTCTGTGTCTCCCTCTCTCTCTGCCCCTCCCCTGCTCATGTTCTGTCTCTCTCTGTCTCAAAAATAAATAAAAACATTAAAAAAATAAAAAAAACCCTACAATGACATCACTTTACATCTGTCAGAATGGTTAAAATAAAAAAGACCAGAAACAACAAGGGTTGGAAAAGATGTGGAGAAAAAGGAACTCCCTTGCACTGTTAGTGATAATGTAAACTGGTAGAACCACGGTGAAAAACAGTATGGAGGTTCCCTAAGAAATTAAAAGTAGAAATACCATATGATCCAGCAATCCCAATTCTGCATACTTCCCCAAAGAAAATGAAAATAATATTTTGAATAGGTAAGTGTACCCCTATGTTTACATGCAGCATAATTTACAATAGCCAAGATATGGAGTCAATCTAAGTATCCATTGCTAGATGAATGGAAAAGGAGATGTAATATAATACACACACACACACACACACACACACACACTAGAATACTACTTGGACATAAAAAAATAATGTGATCTTGCCATTTGCAATAATACGAATGACACAAGTGGACCTTGAGGTTATAATGCTAAGTGAAATAAGCCAGACTGCGAAAGACAAAAACAATACATTTTTAGTCTTATGTGGAATATAAAGGAGAAAAAGTAAATGAATTAACCAATGAGCAAACAGCAGACTGAGACATACAAGTACAGAGAATAAGTTGAGGGCTGCCAGAGGAAAGAGAATGAGGGGGGATGCAAAAAAAATGGATGAAAGGGAATGGGAAATACTGGTTTTCAGTTATGGACTGAATAAATACTAGGAGTAAAAGGTACAACACATGGAATATAGTCGATGATACTGTAATGATGTTGTAAGGTGACAGATTGTAGCTACACTGTGGTGAGCATACACTAATGTTTATAGATGTTTAATCACCATGATGTCCACCGAAATTAATGTAACATTGTGTGCCAACTATTCTTTAATAACAATAAAAAAGCTAACCATAATCAAAGTTATTGGAGCACCTGTGTGACACAATTAGTTGAGCATACAGTTCTTGATTTTTGCTCAAGTCATGATCTTGGGGCCATGGGATCAAGCCCTTTGTGGGTCTCTTTGCTAAGCATGGAACCTGCTTGGGATCCTCTCACCTTCTCTCTCAGGCCCTCTATCCCGCTCATGTGTATACACTCTCTCTCTCTAAAATAAAATATATACATAAATTTCTCAAAATTGTGATAAAAGATGTAAAAATAGACAAAAGAGACACATTATGTAAAGCTGACAGCAGATTTCTTGTCTGAAACAATGCAAGTGAGAAAATGGGGGGGAAACATCTTGAAAGTTCTGGAAAAAAATGTCAACATAGAATTTTACAGCCAGTGAAAATATTTTTTTAATGTGTATTTATTTCTCAGAGAGAGAGACAGAGCATGAGTTGGGAAGAGGTAGAGAGAGAGGGATACACAGAATCCAAAGCAGGCTTCGGGATCTGACATGTCAGAACAGAGCCTAAAGTAGGTCTCCAACCCACAAACTGTGAGATCATACTCTGAGCTGAAGTCAGATGTTTAACCAACTGAGCCACCCAGGCTGCCAGTGAAAATATTTTTAAAATTGAAGGCAAAATATAGTCCTGACATACCAAACTGAAAGAATTTATCACCAGCAGACTTGAATTACAAGAATGTTAGAAAAAGGCTGTAAAGCACAAAGAAATTAAATGAGATAAAAATATCAATGAACACATAGGAATGAAGAGTACTAGAAATGGTGACCAAAATGGAAATATATTATTGTAAAGTTTTTATGTTATATGTGAAGTAGTATAATATTACATGAAGGTAATCTGTGATACATTAAAGATATATATAATTAATCCTAAAGCAAACACTAAAATAATAATTTAGAAATATATTAAAAAAGAAGACAACAAAGGACATAAGTTTGAATCATAAAAATGTTTAATCTTTAAAAAGGCAGAAAATCAAAACAGAATAATATGGAACAAATAAAAATAGCAAAATTATTAAATATATCCTAAACATATCAATAATCAAATTAAATGTAATGGGACTAATTACCAGTGTGGAAATGAAAAGATTGTCAGATTTCATTTAAAAAGAAAACAAGGCTACTGTATGCTATCTACAAAAAAATGCATTTTAAATATAAAGATGCAAATAGATTAAAATTAAAGTGATGGAAAATCATATACCATAAAATAATAGACAAGAGAAGTTGTAGAAACTATTTTAATATCATGAAAAATAGACACAAGAGTAATAAAATAGTAACAGAGATAAATATATTTCATATTGATAAATGCATCAATTCATCCAGAGGCCATAATATTCTTTACATGTTTATGCACCCAGTAACATAACTTCAAAACATAAGAAGAAAAAAACTAATAGAACTTCAGAGAGATATAGAAAAATTGACAATTTTAATGTGGGATTTCAATGCACTTCCTTCATTAATTGATATACTAAATAGTGAGAGCCAGAAGGTCATAGTTTACTTGAATGTCACTATTAACCACCTTAACCTAACTGGTATTTAACACTCCACCAGAGTGAAACTAATTTTGACAAAGGTGCAAAGGTAATTCAAAAAAGAAAGAATAGTATTTTGAACAAATTGTGCTGAAAACAATAGATATTAAGGTGTGTAAAAATGAATGTGGATCCATAATATACAAAATTAACTCAAAATTATAGAAGAAAATAGATTACTGACTTAAGTATAACACCTAACACCACAAATATTCTAGGGAAAAAAAGGAGGAAATATGTGTGACTTTGGATTAGGTAATGTTATTAAATATGACATCAGAAGCATGATCTGTAAAAGATCTGTAAATTGATAAAATTGACCTCATCAAAATTAAAATTCTCTTAATAAGATACTTTCAAGAAAATAAAAAGAGAAGTCATCGTATAAGAAAAATATTACAAAAAAATCATCTACCTGACAAAGGATATGGGTTCAGAACTTATAGAACTCTCAAAACGAAAAGTAAGAATGGCATCAACCCAATTAAAAAATGGGCAGTAGATTTGGACATACAGTTCACTGAAGACATTATATATATGGCAAAGAAGCACATGAGAAGATGCTCGGTATCATTAGTCATTAAGGAAATGCAAATTAATACTCATTTTACACACCAATTACAATGCCTAAAATCTTAAAAACTGATCATATGCACCAATTATTGACCAAAGTGCTGGTAAGGATGTGGAGAAACTGGAGCATTTCTAGTTGAAATGTAAATGGTACCACTTAGGTAAACGGTTTAGAAGTTTCTTAAAATGTAATTATACACCTATCATATGATCTACACATTCCACTCATGAGTATTTACCTAAAATAAAAGAAATGTATGTCTATACAAAGATTTGCATAGGAATATTCATAGCAGTTTTACTTATAATAGTCAAAAAAAGCAAGCCACTCAAAATTTCCATCAATAAGTGAGGGGATAAACACACATTGATATATCTATATGATGGGATACTATTTGACAATAAAAATGAATTAATTAATGATACAGGTAAAATATGGTTTAGTCTCAACAATGCTGAGTTAAAGAACTTAGTTTTAAAAAGACAACAATTTACAAAAATTGTAGAAAATGCAAACTAGCCTATAGTGGCACAAGGCAGAAAACAGTAGTTAGCAGCAGTGTGGAGGTATGGGAAATAGTAGAGTTTTGTTTTAGGTGATGGATATGTTCACTACTTCATTGGGTTCTTCCTTTTAGGGATGTGTGCATATTCCAAATTTATCAAATTTTGTAGGTTAAAAAGTGCAATTTATTGTATAGCAATTTTACCTCAAAAAAGCTGTTACAAATAAATATTTAAAGAGTTAGATTTAATCTAGCTCACAAAAACCACACTATTAAAAATATTTGAGTATGAAAACAAAAATCTTTTAAAAAGATATGCTGTTTATTTCTCCAAATTAGTGTTTTTAGTATGGTTTTCTATGCTATGGAATTTCCTTGTTGATATTTTTTGCATGATTTAAAACTATTGGTAAAACAAAGGTTTAGATTTGTATCTTTTTTGGTTAAAATTATATTTGATGACTACATAAATAATAGCTTAAATGTATTTGCAACTACTATATTAAGAAGCTAACATGCTTAAGACAGAACACACAAATTATACTAACTATAATATTTCAGACTAAAAAATTAAAATAAAACCAATAAGTCTAAGGCTAATTTCCAGTTTTTGATATAACCATTAAAATACTGACGTACTTAGTGAAAACTATCTGTGATTTCACCTTACCTTATTAGCTTACTTGTTTTCTTCTTTAAGAACTCCATGGTCCAAAACTATTATTCTGGATTTGTCATTGTTGTTTTGTTGTTGTTGCTGTTGTTCTTTTTTTTTTTTTTTTGGATATGAATATAGAGGGATTTGCTTTAAGGAATTGGCTTACACAATTGTGGAGACCTGGTGAATCAAAAATCTGATGGGAAAAAAAAAATTGACGGAGTTAGCCAGCAAGTTTCAGACTCAGGGATGAGTTGGAGTTCAAACTCAGGTTGTTCAGGAAAGGTCAATCTTTGTTCTATTAAGGCCTTCAAATGTGTGGATGGGGCCCACCCACATTATGGAGAACTTTAGCTTTACTCAAAGTTCATCAATTTAAAGTTTTTTTTTTTTTTAAAAGGTTCTATTTAAATTCTAGATAGTTAACATACAGTGTAATATTGTTTCAAGTGTACAATATAGCGATTCAGCACTTCCATACAACACACAGTGATAATCAAAATAAATGCAGTTCTTAATACCCATCGCTTATTTTACACATCTCCCCACCCACCTTCCCTCTGTTAATCATCAGTTTGTTCTCTATAGTTAAGAGTCTGATTCTTGGCTTACCTCTCTCTCTCTCTCTTTTCCCCTTTGTTTATTTTGTTTTGAGTCTTAATTCTACACATAACTGAAATCGTATGCTATTTGTTTTTCTGACTGACTTATTTGACTTAGCATAATACTCTCCTGTTCCATCCATTTCATTGCAAATGGCAAGATTTCATTCATTTTGATGATTGAGTAATATTCCATTGCATATATATACCATTTCTTCTTTATCCATTTATCAGTTAATGGACATTTGGGATGTTTCCATTATCTGGCTATTGTAGATAATGCTTCTATAAACATCCGGTACATGTACCCTTTTGCATTAGTATTTTTGTATTTTTTGGGTAAATACCTAAATTGTAGTGCAATTGCTGCATTGCAAGGTAGCTCTATTTTTAACTTTTTGAGGAACCTCCATACTGTTTTCCAGATTGGCTACACCAGTTTGCATTTCCACCAACAGTGCAAGAGGGTTCCTCTTTCTCCACATCCTCACTAGTACCTGTTGTTTCTTGTGTTGTTAATTTTAGCCATTCTGACAGGTGTGAAGTAATATCTCATTGTAATTTTGATTTGTATTTCTTTGATGATCAGTAATGTTGAGAATCTTCTCACTTGTCTGTTGTCCATCTGTATGCCATCACTGGAAAAATGTCTACTCATGTCTTCTGTCCATTTATTAATTGGACTATTTGTTTTTGGGGTGTTGATTTTTATAAGTTCTTTATATATTTTGGGGACTAACCCTTTATCAGATATGTAATCTACAAATATCTTCTCCCTTTCCATAGGTTGTCTGTTAGTTTGGTCAATTGATTCCTTTGCTGTACAGAAAATTTTATTTTTATGAAATCCCAATAGTTTATTTTTGCTCCTGTTTCCCTTGCCCCAGGTGACATATCTAGAAAGAAGTTGCCAAGACCAATGTCAAAGAGGTTACTGCCTGTGTTCTTTTCCAGGATTTTTATGGATTCAAGTCTCACATTTATATCTTTCATCTAGTTTGAATTTATTTTTGTGTATGGCGTAGGAAAGTGGTCCAGTTTCAGGCTTTTTCATGTTGCTGTCCAGTTTTCCCAATACTATATGTGCCAGTGCCATACTGATTTGGTCACTAAGGTTTCTTATATAACTTGAAGTCTGGAATTGTGGTGCCTCAAGCATTGCTGTTTTTTTGTAAGGTTGCTTTGACCATTTGGGGTCTTTTATGGTTCCATACAAATTTGAGAATTGTTTGTTGTTGTTCTGTGGAAAATGCTTTTAGTATTTTGATAGGGATTGCATTAAATGTGTAGAATGCTTTGGGTAATATATAAACATTTTAACAATATTTGTTCACTGAACCCATGAACATGGGATGTCTTTCCATTTCATTGTGTCATCTTCAATCCCTTTCTTCTGTGTTTTATAGTTTTCACAGTAGAGGGCTTTCACCTGTTCGGTTAGGTTTCTTCCTAGGTATCTTATTGTTTTTGGTACAATTGTAAATGGGATTGATTCCTTAAATTCTCTTTCTGCTTTTTCTATTGCTGTATAAAAATGCAACAGATTTCTGTGTGTTGATTTTGTTTCCTGTGACATTACTGAATTTGTTTATCAGTTCTAGCGGATTTTTTGGTGGAGACAAAATGCTAAGATAGAGGAATTTATCCCACATGAAAGGACGAGATAAGGCCATGGCGAGATGTAAGCCAAACATATATTAGTAACATGCCTGATGGAGAATTTACAGCAATAAACATAACAATACTTACTGGGCTTGAGAAAAGAATTGAAGACATCACTGAGACCCTTATCACAGAGACAAAAGAGTTAAAAAGAAGAGTCAATCAAAGATGATGAATACAATACATAAAATTGGAAACAGGCTTGATGTGATGAACAGCAGTCTGCAAGGACCAGAGGTTAGTGACCTAGAAGACAGAATAATGAAAATAATGAAGCTAGACAAAAGAGAGAAAGAATTATGCAAAATAAAATATTATCTTTGATGATTGATTTTAAGGAAAGTTTCCTACAAGGATGATTTGAAACAGTAGCAGCTTAACAAGCACAGATGAACAAAACAATTTATAGTTAATCAGATAAAAATTGCCACATGGTTTTTGAGAGGCAGATGTGTGGGGGAGATCTACAGTAGAAATAAAGCACTGTGCTTTCTAAATAGATGAACTAACCTTGGGAAATGTTATCATAAACTAAGGCATTTAGAGTTTTCATCTTATCATTTTAAAACATAGATTAATGACCAGAAAACACAATCAAAATAAACTCGTGCAGTTTGGTGGAGTGGAAAAATAACTTTACTGCCAATCAGGTGCTGGGACTTCAGACACAGTTCTGCCTTTGTAATCTGCTTAACTATGAATAAATCACTCAGTCTCTAGGACTCCGTTTTCTCTGCTATAAAATGAAGTTAGTTTCGATGATGTTCCAAATCCATTTCAGATATATTTTAATAGTTTTAAATTTTATACTTTCATCAGAAATACAATAATTATTTCATTAATTTGTACAAATAAATTTCACAGGAGGAAATAATAAGCAAAGGTTGGAGTGATTGGGAGGGTTTTAGGGATGAGGTAAAATTTAAACTACATACATCACACTTGCTCTAAAAGTTGGCTGGGATTCTCACAGGTGGAGATGAAAAGGGCAAAAAGTGGAAAGAATAATTTGAATTATAAGAAGTATGGATGTATTTGAAAGGAGGGGGAGTGGTTTATAAGTGGGACACTAAAGAAAACAGCCTGACTGGAGTAGAGGGTTGAAAGTGGTGCAAAACAGAATGGCATGATTTATAGCAGCATATTAAATTCACACAGAGTACATTTCAGAGGACCAAAATACATTTCAAAATGCAAAATATTTTAAAATACACAGCCATTAGGTGAAATACTCTGCTCTTTCCCTTAGGGCATAAGTTCCATGTGATCATGGTTTGCTTTGTTCCTTTTATATTTTTAGCATTTAGAATAGTGACTGAAATACAAATACATTTTACCTAGGTTAATGTTTGCTTTAAGAAAATCAGAGTTGGTTTTCACATCTTCAAAAATGGAATATTGAAAAAAATGAAATATTGTACATTAAAGGAGCCTTGTTAAATCACTCCCATGTATAGAGAAATATAAGAAAGCTAACAATTTGCTATGAGAAATATATTTTTTCAAAAGAGGATCCAGACATTTTTTGTAACATTTCAGTTGAAAACATTTATGACTACATCTTATGTATTAGTAAAAACAGATCTTCACTTTTTAAGTAGAAATGGTAACTAGCCATGCATGGTTTATTATTTTACTCTTGGGGCACTATGTCAAATATGAGTGTGCCTAAGCCATAAAACAAACTTTGTCGCTAGAGTGAAAGTCATTTGAAAGCCAACACTACTACAACTGTTGTTTGCTATAGAACACTAGTAGAAAACTATTAGAGATCACTTAAAACAACAGAAGAACAGTTGTGCTCATAGTAACACAATTTATGTGGACTTCATTTTTAGCAGGTTTAGAGAGTAGCCTTTTTATTCTTATAGGTGATTCTTAAAGTTCTAATTCTAATATTTAAGCATTCATAATATATCTATAAATTATTTGCATTATCATCAATGTTAAGAACAAAAGTGGAGACATTTATTGGATGCAAATTAGAATGATAGAGGGTTGCTGAATTTCAGTATTCTGTGTACTGAAATTCCATTTAAAATAAACTGTTATTGTTGTTTAATGTTTTCCTCCTTGGTGCATCAAATATCACAGTTGCCTCAAATTCATTTTTAGCAAAACATAATTTTCAATGAAATTAATGTGACTTCTAATATGTTCAATTTTTTTCATAATTGTGCCAGTCCAACAATTACATAATAAACAGCAAATCAATATGCATGACTTTTTCACTCATTGAATTCATAAAGACTTGGAGCAAATTACATTTTCTGATGATTCACAGCTAAGGTTTTGAAAATTTCTTACATTTTTATTATTATAGATGAGGGATTATCCATGATCAATGGTAGGAAGGAAAGATTCCTTTTTGTAGCAAACTATCTGTAATACCAATCCAATGCCAAAGAATATATGTACTGAAAATACTTCAGAATGAGTATTTTGAGTTTAAGAATACCTATAACATAGAAGAATCAAACAAATTTGTTGAAGATTAGGGTTGATTTGACAATGGATGACTTAAAAAATTTTTTTTGAGTGTAATTGGCACACAATGTTATATTACTTTCAGGTGTACAACATAGTGGTTCAACTTCTCTATACATTATCACATGCTCACGACAAGTGTAGATACACTCTGTCACCATACACTGCTATTGTATAGTAATGTCATTGAGCATATTCCCTATGCTGTGCCTTTTACTCCCATGACTTATTCATTCCATAACTGAAAGTCTGTATCTCCCACTCTCCTTCAACCATTCTTCCCATTTACCCAATGTCTCTCCCCTTGGCAACCGTTAGGTTTTTCTTTGTATTTATAGGTCTCATTCTGCTTTTTTGTATATTTGTTTGTTTGTTTCTGTGTTTGTTTTTTAGATTCTATATGTCAGTGAAAACATAAGTTATTTGTCATTCTCAGTCTGACTTATTTCACTTATTATAATACCCTCCTGGTCCTTCCGTGTTGCTGCAAATGGCAAACACCCCACCCCTTTTCCTTGCTGCATAACATTCCAGTGTGTGTGTGTGTGTGTGTGTGTGTGTGTGTGTGTGTGTGTTGCATTCTTTACCCATTCATCTAACAATGGACACTTAAGTTGCTTTCATATCTTGACTATTGTAATAATGCTGCAATAAACACAAGGGTGCATATATATATTTTCAAATTAGTGTTTCTATTTTGTTTGGGTAAATACCCAGTCATGGAATTATTGGAACATATAGTATTTCCATTAACTTTGTGAGGAACCTCCATACTGTATTCCACAGGGGCTCTACCAATTTACATTACCACCAAGAGCATGTGAGGGTCCCTTTTTTATTCCATATACTTGCCAAAACGTGTCATTCCTTATCTTTTTTAACTTAAATATTTTGGTAGATTTAAGCTGATATGTCATTGTGGTTTTCATTTGCATTTCCCTGATGATCAGTGATGTTGAGCATCTTTCATGTGTCTATTGGTCATCCATATGTCTTCTTCTTCGGAAATATATCTATTCATGTCCTTTGCCCATTTTTTTTTCTTTTTTATATTATTATGATTGTTTTTTAAATTTACATACAAGTTAGCATATAGTGCAACACTGATTTCAGGGGTAGATTCCTTGATGCCCCTTACCCATTTAACCCATATCCCTCCCACAACTCCTCCAGTAACCCTCTGTTTGTTCTCAATATTTAAGAGTCTCTTATGTTTTGTTCCCCTCCCTGTTTTTATATTGTTTCTTCTTCCCTTCCCATGTGTTTATCTGTTCTGTCTTAAAGTCCTCATATGGGTGAAGTCTTTGCCCATTTTTTAATCAGATTGCTTTTTGATGTTAAGTTGTTTAAGTTCTTCGTATCTTTTGGATATTAAGCCCTTATTAGACAATAGATGAGTTATTGATTAGTAGTCTCTTATAGTGTGAAAGTAATAGCATTGAGTTCTGTTTGGGGATATAATGTTTGAGCTAAGTTGAATAATAACACTCTATTATTTTTTTTCTTAACACTTTAAGTTCAGCAACAAGTGATATATATATATATATATATATATATATATATATGTATGTATATATATATATATATATTTCTTTTGTTGGATCAATTCAATAATTTTTCAAAGTTATCATTGTCAACTTTGAAAAACTATAAAACTTCCAGGATAAAACAGCTCCTTTGATGAATTATTTTTATAACCATATTGGAAGGAAAATATGTTTGTTTGGGGACATAACAATTAGTAGAAAGGCAAGTCACAATCTAAACTGAGGAAATGCAAAGGGATTTTAAGGAGGTATGAGATTGGGTACTTTAGGTCTTGTTTCTGTAAGTATTTTATTATCTTACCAATAGGTTTTATTTTTCTACAGGTCCTAAAATCCATATATTCAGATCCTAGTATATTGATTAATAGTCTATAATTAGAATGGGAAGCAAGTAAGATCAGTTTACTATATTGCTGCTACTTTGGAATCAGGTTGGAAGTCAGGTTGTTTTGTATGAAGTTCTATTATGTAGCTTTGATAAAATGAGTCATGTTGATCTCTATAAGAATATAAGAATAATGTTTATTATATGCTTGAATGACAGCATTATAGAAAAGCTGACGGTGTTAGTGTTGCAGGATTCTTTGCCTCAATGCCCTGGGTTTGTTGTCTTGCTGCTGAGAAGAATGAAGAGGTGGTCACAGAATAAAATGAGCAGCAAACAAAAATTTAGTAGAGTATAAGATCAGAAAGTAAGAATACTATGAAAGCTCTCTTTACAGAGAGGGGACATTTGAAAGTGAATACCCATGACTGTAGACAAGGGTCTTTGTTTTATAAGGATTTGGTCAGCCACCCTTTTCCCTTCCCCCCTGGACCTTTCTAAAACCTATTTTAATAATAACTACTTAGTATTCACTTTATAGTTTAAAAATCATCTTCATGTTTTTGCTTCATTAGCAAGTCTAAGAGGAAATATTATTATTCTGATTTTTTGTGATATAAAGAAATATGCTGGGAGTTTTTACTTTTTACCCAGCAAGCCAACTAATAAAGTACAGAGCCAGGACTTGAACAAGCTCTTCTGACTGCTGTCTATTTTTTTGCCACATCTGAACTACAAAGTAAATCAGAATTTAGAGTTGTGCAGTGGCTTAAGAAAGCAGGCTTTCAAATATGAGCAGATTTTAAAAATTAACGTTTCATTCTAATAGAAAACCTTTGCATTTACTTTTTAAAATCTCATAAGAGAAGAAATTGTTAGTGGTGGTGATTTCTACAGAGTGGATTTTGGGTAGGGAGTTCACTTTTCTTTATATTCCCTTCTGTGCTATGTTAAATTTTTTCAATATGTTCACACTGTTAAGTATTTATTTCAATCTATCTGCACCATAAACAATAGAATAACATTAGAAATACCTTAGATTTGTGTATAGTTTTTTGTCCTTTCAAAATATTACCACATCTGTTATTTTTTCTATGTTACCCCATTTAACAGTTACAGTAACTGAGTCACAAGCAAGTAAAGAGTGTGACCCAATGTCTCCCAGCTAGTTTGTGTACAGTACTAATCTCATGTTCCTGATTCTAGGGCAGAGCTCTTTTGACAGCAAATGTATTTTTTATTTCTTTTGTAAATTTCCTTTTTTGACAGTTTTAGCCTAACTGTCCTGAGGCTAATATGACGTTAACACAATATATTTCAAACGTGTTTACTCACCATTCCATGTTATTATCAAATGGCCTGATGACCTAAAAATCTGTATGTACCTTTCAAGAAGTGTTATCTTCAACTCTAGAAGAACTTGTCACTTTGGAAGGATCCAGTTCACCATGTTACATTGAAATATTACATTAAATTGTAATTTATGACATCATAGTGTTAAATTTAAAAAATGGTTGACCTAGTTCATTGTACTTTGTGGGTTCAAATACAACATACATGTATACCATAAAATTATATTTTTTAATTTTTTAAATGTTTGTTTATATTTGAGAGGGAGAGAGAGAGAGAGAAAGTACAAGCAGGGGAGGGGCAGAGAGAGAAGAAGACACAGAATCTGAAGTAGGCTCCAGGCTCTAAGCTGTCAGCACAGAGCCCGACATGAGTCTCGAACCCACAAACTGCAGGATCATGACCTGAGCTAAAGTTGGATGCTTAACCGACTGAGCCACCAGGCACCCCAGCCCTTGAATTTTTTTGAGGCATATCAGATCTTTCTTCTGACATGAAGGTTCCTGTTCTTTCTATTGTGCTTTCTTACCATTTGTTCAATTAATGTATTCATTAATCATCTGGCATATATGAGGTATACTATGTTTATGTAATTATGATGTATGTAAATTGCAGTAAATTTTGAAACCAAAGACGCACTTAAATTGCATGCTTAAATACCACATGTATTAAATCCATTATTATTGTTATTATTATTCATTAGAATTCTTTTTTTTGAGAAATATTCAATCCTTAGAATCAAGTATCTGTACTTCTTCATTATGTTTCATTCACTCCAAGTCCATGCAGAGTTCATGTCTGCAATCTTTTCTGCCACACCATAATTGTATATAATATATATAAATATAAATATATATATTTAGATATAGATGACAGAAGTTAAATAATTATATAAAGTTATAGCAGAATTGCAACTGAAAATCAC
The DNA here is from genome assembly GCF_018350155.1 of Leopardus geoffroyi. Classification (NCBI taxonomy): domain Eukaryota; kingdom Metazoa; phylum Chordata; class Mammalia; order Carnivora; family Felidae; genus Leopardus; species Leopardus geoffroyi. The sequence goes on from NC_059343.1 coordinate 75,040,118, forward strand.
CTTAATTATATAATCATTTTGGCCTTTGTCATTTCTATAGCATAATTGTTTGTTTGTATATTTTGTTTTTTGCCCAAGTGTTTCAACTGTCCTTTGACTAAGGCTAGGCAATTTTCTGTATTGTTAGGACAAAACTGTAGTTTCAATATATGTTTTAATGACACTGACTTATACCTGTAAGTATATGCACACACCCCCCACCCACTGGCAGTACACAGGGGCAGTTTTTCTCTCTTAATTTCTCCTTAGCTAGATGGAATCAGTGAGCATGTATTATGGCATTTTTAGGGTATATTCTGATTTCCTAGTGATCTAGGAATAGCTGGAATACTATTCAACACTCAAATAGATATGGAATTCAGCATTTCTTCATCCTTCATTTTTCATCTTTTATAACTCAAAATGTTACCATCCTTTTTCTTACATTTTTTTTTTGAGCTAGCATTTCTGAACAAATTCTATCCTAAGTGATGCTTGGCCAGGATAGTTTATTTGTTTATTTAGTTTTACTTGAAGTTAATGTCTGTAGGGAGCAGAGTCCCGCCTCACATTTACAATCTTTGCCTGGCCTTTGAAAGCACTAAGATTTGTAATCCTTTTCTATATTAATATAACTCGGTCTTATAATTGGTATTTCCCCTCTTCATTCCTGCATTCCTCCTTATCACATTACCCCTTCACAATCCATAGATATAACATTCTAAAGCACACTTCTAATCATATTACTTTTTTTTTTATAAATTCTGTTGACTTCCCTGTTGATTGCAGGGTAAAATCTAGACTCTATAACATGGTAGATGAGAAGTTTCATCATCTGATTAAAAAATACTTTTCTAGTCACTTCAATTTTACTTTTTCTTAACCTCTTGCCTTCACAACATTCACCAAGAGTTTTAATTGAACACACTAAATGTAGCCCTGTTAGCATGAATGGTAGTTTTTGTTTGTTTGTTTGTTTGTTTTTTGCCTGAGTGTTTTTTTAGTGTTTCTTTCTCTTACCTGTGCTTTTCTCTACTTATACTTCCTTTGATTTCCTCTTCCAACTGGACAATTCTCATTATTCTACTAAGCCCCAAATCATGTGGCACTTCCTTTGTGAAGAGTTTTTCAGTCTCTTTGGCATTTGATTATTTTTGGGGTTACCAATCACACTTTGCACATTTGTTTATTGTAATACCTATCACAATGTGATTAAACATTTATGTCTCTGCTTCACTTGCTATACAGGGAGCTCCCTGCTAAGTAAGTTTGAATCTACTTTATTTTTGTATCAGCAGCACCCAGTAGTGTCTGGCTACCTTAGTGCATAGGGGAAGTTTCTTGAATAGGTGAAATAGTGATCTCCCTATTTGCTTCTGCTTATTTTTTGTGGGCAACTACTATCTTTTCTTTTATTAATGTGATGTATCACGTTGATTGATTTGCGAATGTTGAACCAGCCCTGCATCCCAGGAATGAATCCCACTTGATCATGGTGAATCATTCTTTTTATATGCTGTTGAATTCCATTTGCTAGTATCTTATTGATAATTTTTGCATCCATATTCATCAGGGATATTGGCCTATAGTTCTCTTTTTTTACTGGGTCTCTGTCTGGTTTAGGAATCAAAGTAATACTGGCTTCATAGAATGAGTCTGGAAGTTTTCCTTCCCTTTCTATTTCTTGGAATAGCTTGAGAAGGATAGGTATTATCTCTGCTTTAAACGTCTGGTAGAACTCCCCTGGGAAGCCATCTGGTCCTGGACTCTTATTTGTTGGGAGATTTTTGATAACCGATTCAATTTCTTCATTGGTTATGGGTCTGTTCAAGCTTTCTATTTCCCTCTGATTCAGTTTTGGAAGAGTGTGGGTGTTTAGGAATTTGTCCATTTCTTCCAGGTTGCCCAATTTGATGGCATATAATTTTTCATAGTATTCCCTGATAATTGTTTGCATCTCTGAGGGATTGGTTGTAATAATTCCATTTTCATTCATGATTTTATCTATTTGGGTCATCTCCCTTTTCTTTTTGAGAAGCCTGGCTAGAGGTTTGTCAATTTTGTTTATTTTTTCAAAAAACCAACTCGTAGTTTTGTTGATCTGCTCTACAGATTTTTTAGATTCTATATTGTTTATTTCTGCTCTGATCGTTATTATTTCTCTTCTGCTGCTGGGTTTGGGGTGTATGTGCTGTTCTGCTTCTATTTCCTTTAGGTGTGCTGTTAGATTTTGTATTTGGGATTTTTCTTGTTTCTTGAGATAGGCCTGGGTTGCGATGTATTTTCCTCTCAGGACTGCCTTCGCTGCATCCCAAAGCGTTTGGATTGTTGTATTTTCATTTTCGTTTGTTTCCATATATTTTTTAATTTCTTCTCTAATTGCCTGGTTGACCCACTCATTCTTTAGTAGGGTGTTCTTTAACCCCCATGCTTTTGGAGTTTTTCCAGAATTTTTCTGTGGTTGATTTCAAGCTTCATAATATTGTGGTCTGAAAGTATGCATGGTATGATCTCAATTCTTGTATACTTATGAAGGGCTGTTTTGTGACCCAGTATATGATCTATCTTGGAGAATGTTCCATGTGCACTCGAGAAGAAAGTCTATTCTGTTGCTTTGGGATGCAGAGTTCTAAATATATCTGTCAAGTCCATCTGATCCAATGTGTCATTCAGGGCCCTTGTTTCTTTATTGACCGTGTGTCTAGATGATCTATCCATTTCTGTAAGTGGAGTGTTAAAGTCCCCTGCAATTACCACATTCTTATCAATAAGGTTGCTTATGTTTATGAGTAATTGTTTTATATATTTGGGGGCTCCGGTATTCGGCGCATAGACATTTATAATTGTTAGCTCTTCCGGGTGGATAGACCTTGTAATTATTATATGATGCCCTTCTTCATCTCTTGTTACAGCCTTTAATTTAAAGTCTAGTTTGTCTGATATAAATATGGCTACTCCAGCTTTCTTTGGCTTCCAGTAGCATGATAAATAGTTCTCCATCCCCTCACTCTCAATCTAAAGGTGTCCTCAGATCTAAAATGAGTCTCTTGTAGACAGCAAATAGATGGGTCTTGTTTTTTTATCCATTCTGATACCCTATGTCTTTTGGTTCGTGCATTTAATCCATTTACATTCAGTGTTATTATAGAAAGATACGGGTTTAGAGTCATTGTGATGTCTGTATGTTTTATGCTTGTAGCGATGTCTCTGGTACTTTGTCTCACAGGATCCCTCTTAGGATGTCTTGTAGGGCTGGTTTAGTGGTGACAAATTCCTTCAGTTTTTGTTTGTTTGGGAAGACCTTTATCTCTCCTTCTATTCTAAATGACAGACTTGCTGGATGAAGGATTCTCGGCTGCATATTTTTTCTGTTCAGCACATTGTAGATCTCGTGCCAATTCTTTCCGGCCTGTCAAGTTTCAAAAGAGAGATCAGTCACGAGTCTTATAGATCTCCCTTTATATGTTAGTGAACTTTTACCCCTTGCTGCTTTCATAATTTTCTCTTTATCCTTGTATTTTGCCAGTTTCACTATGATATGTCATGCAGGAGATCGATTCAAGTTACGTCTGAAGGGAGTTCTCTGTGCCTCTTGGATTTCAATGCCTTTTTCCTTCCCCAGTTCAGGGAAGTTCTCAGCTATTATTTCTTCACGTACCCCTTCAGCACCTTTCCCTCTCTCTTCCTCCTCTGGGATACCAATTATGCGTATATTATTTCTTTTTAGTGTATCACTTAGTTCTCTAATTTTCCCCTCATACTCCTGGATTTTTTTATCTCTCTTTCTCTCAGCTTCCTCTTTTTCCATAACTTCAACTTCTAGTTCACCTATTCTCTCCTCTGACTCTTCAATCCGAGCCGTCATCGTTTCCATTTTGTTTTGCATTTCGTTGAAAGTGTTTCAGCTCCTTGTGACTGTTCCTTAGTCCCTTGATCTCTGTAGCAAGAGATTCTCTGCTGTCCTCTATACTGTTTTCAAGCCCAGCGATTAATTTTATGAGTATTATTCTAAATTCACTTTCTGTTATATTATTTAAATCCTTTTTGATCAGTTCATTAGCTGTTGCTATTTCCTGGAGATTCTTCTGAGGGGAATTCTTCCGTTTGGTCATTTTGGATAGTCCCTGGAGTGGTGCGGACCTGCAGGGCATTTCCCCTGTGCCCTGGTGTATAACTGGAGCTGGTGGCCACAGTCAGACTGGTGTGTGCCTTCTCTTCCCCTCTCCTAGGGGCGGGATTCACTGTGGGGTGGCGTGGCCCGTCTGGGCTACTTGCATACTGCCAGGCTAGTGGTGCTGGGGATCTGGCGTTATTAGCTAGGGTGGGTAGGCAAGGTGCTCGGGGGCAGGAGGGGCAGGCTTAGCTCGCTTCTCCTTAGGTGATCCACTTCAGGAGGGGCCCTGTGGCAGCCGGAGGGAGTCAGACCCGCTGCCGGAGGAGTGGCTCCGCAGAAGCACAGCGTTGGGTGTTTGCACGGAGGGAGCAAGTTCCCTGGCAGTAACTGGTTCCCTTCGGGATTTTGGCTTGGGGATGGGCGAGGGAGATGGTGCTGGCGAACGCCTTTGTTCCCCAACAAACTGAGTTCTGTCGTCCCGGGGCTCAGCAACTCTCCCTCCCTTTGTCCTCTAGCCTTCCCGCTTTCCGAGCAGAGCTGTTAACTTATGACCTCCCAGATGCTAAGTCGCGCTTGCTCTCAGAACACACTCCGTCCGGCCCCTCTGCTTTTGCAAGCCAGACTCGGGGGCTCTGCTTGGCCGGCAGGCTGCCCCTCCGCCCCAGCTCCCTCCTGTCAGTCCGTGCAGCCCGCACCGCCTCTCCGCCCTTCCTACCCTCTTCCGTGGGCCTCACATCTGCGCTTGCCTCCGGAGACTCCATTCTGCTTGTCTTCTGGCGGTTTTCTGGGTTATTTAGACAGGTGTAGGTGGAATCTAAGTGATCAGCAGGATGCGCGGTGAGCCCAGCATCCTCCTAAGCTGACATCTTCCCTCCCTCCTCCAAAATGAGGCTATTTTTTTATTTTTTTAAAAAAAGTATTCTATTTCATTTTCTTTATTTTATTTTATCTCTATTTTATTTTACATATATATGTATTTCAATTTTTAATTAACCTTTTAAAAAATTTTGCTTTCCCTTTTTATCTATTCTATCAAGCTTCTTTCAATAAACAGAAACACAACTAGGATCTACTTTCCCTTATTTGATTTTTTTGTTTTGTTTTTAACTTTTTAATTTTAATTTTTTTATTTTATTAATGTTTTTTCTCCGTCCAAAATGACAAAATGAAGGAATTCACCTCAAAAGAAAAAAAAAACAGGAAGAAATGACAGCCAGGGACTTAACACAAATGTAAGTAAGATGTCTGAGCTAGAATTTAGAACTACGATAATAAGAATAATAGCCAGGGTTGAAAAAAGCATAGAAGACAACAGAGAATCTTTTTGTGTGGAGATAGAAGAACAAAATTTAGTCAGGTCAAAATTAAAAATGTTATAACCACAATGCAATCTCGAATGGTGCCATGATGACAAGAATGGATGAAGCACAGCAGCGAATCAGTGATATAGAAGACAAAATTATGGAGAATAAGGAAGCAGAAAATATAGGCAAACAAAGGTAAAAGTTCAAGATAAAAGGTTTAGAGAACACAGTGACTTATTTAAAAGGAAGAACATCCTAATCAGGAGTCCCAGAAGATGAAGAGAGAGCAAAAGGGATAGAAGTGTTATGTGAGCAAATTATAGTGGAAATCTTTTCTATTCTGGGGAATGACACAGACATCAAAATCCAAGAAACACAGAGAACTCCTATTAGATTCAACAAAAACTCACTTTCACCAAAGCATGTCATAGTCAAATTCACAAAATACACAGACAAGGAAAGAATTATGAAAGCAGCAAGGGAAAAGAGTCCTTAACCTATAAAGGAAGCGAGATCAGGTTCACAGCAGACCTATGCACAGAGATGTGGCAGGCCAGAATGTAATAGCAGAATATAATCAATGTGCTGCATCAGAAAAATATGCAGACAAAAATTCTTTATCCACCACGGGTGTCATTCAAAATAGGAGAGATGAAGAGTTTGCCAGAGAAACAAAAACTAAAGGAGATTGTGACCACTAAGCCAGCCCTGCAAGAAATTTTAAGGGAAACTCTTTGAGTGGAGAAAAGACAAAACAAAACAAAAAATACAAAAAGCAACAAAGACTAGAAAAGAACAAAGAACATCACCAGAAACACCAACTCTATAGGCAACACAGTGGCACTAAATACATACCCTTCAGTACTCACTCTAAATGTCAAAGAACTAAACGTTGAAATAAAAAGACACAGGGTATCAGAATGGATAAGACAACAAGACCCATCAACATACTGCTAACAAGAGACTCATTTTAGCCCTAGAGACACCTACAGATTGAAAATAAGGGGATGGAGAACCATTTATGATGTTAATAGTCCTGAAAAGAAAGCTGGAGTAGCCATACTTATATCAGACAAACTAGATTTTAAAATAAAGATGGCAACAAGAAAAGAGAAGGGAATTACATCATAATTAAGGGGTCTAAACACCAAGAAGATCAAACAATTGTAAATATGCCCCCAACGTCGTTGACCCATATATATTAATCAATTAATCAAAAACGTAAAGGGACTCGATAATAATACCATAACAGTAAGGGACTTCAAAACCGCACTTAAGGCAATGGACAGTTCATCTAAGAAGAAAATCAGCAAGTAAACAATGGCTTTGAATGTCACACTGTACCAGATGGACTTAACAGGTATATTCAGAACATTTCATCCTAAAGCAGCAGAATACACATTATTTTCCAGTGCACATGGAGCATTCTCCAGAATAGATCATATGCTGAGACACAAATCCCCTTAAACATGTACACAAAGGTCGAGTTCATACCTTACACATTTTCAGACCTCAACACTAAGAAAGTCGAAATCAACCACAAGAAAAAACTTGGAAAGAACATGAATACTTGGAGATTAAAGAACATCCAACTAAGAATGAATGGTTTAACCAAGAAATTAAAGAGAACATTACACAGTAAATGGAAGCCAATGAAATGAAAACATGACAGTCCAAAACATCTGGGATGCAGCAAAGTTGGTCATAAGAAGGAAGTATATAACACCAGGCCTTTATAAAGAAGAAAGAAAAGTCTCAAATACACAACTTAACTTTACACCTAAAAGATCTGGAAAAAGAACAAGGAATGAAGCCCCCAAACAGCAGAAGATGGGAAATAATAAATATTAGAGCAGAAATAAATGATATATATTAAAAACAAAAACAAAACAAAAAAGTAGAACAGATAAATGAAACCCGGAGCCGGTTCTTTGAAAGAATTAACAAAATTGAGAAACCACTAGCCAGATTGATCAAAAAGAAAAAGGAAAGGAGCCAAATAAATAAAATCATGAATGAAAGAGCAGATATCACGACCAACAACACAGAAATACACACAAAAATAAAAGAATATTATGAGCAATTATACGCAAAGAAATTGGTCAATCTGGAAAAAATGGACAAATTCCGAGAAACATATAAGCTACCAAAACTAAAACAAGAAGAAATAGAAAATTTCAACAGATCCACAACCAGTAAAGATATTGAATCAGTAATCAATCATCTCCCAACGAATAAGAGTCCTGGGCTGGATGGTTTCCAGGGGAATTCCACAAAATATTAAATAAGTGTTAACACCTATTCCTTTGAAGCTGTTCCAAAAAGTAGAAATGTAAGGAAAACTTGTAAATAATTATACGAGGCCAGCATTACCTAGATTCCAAAATCAGACAAAGACCCCAGTAAAAAGGACAACTATAGACCAATTTACCTAATGAACAAGGATGCAAAAATTCTCAACAACGTGCTAGCCTACCAAATCCAACAATATCTTAAAATAATTATTCACCAAGATCAAGTGGTATTTTTCCTGGGGGTGCAAAGGTGGTTCAATATCTGCAAATCAATAAATATGATACATCACATTAATAAAAGAAAGGATAAGAACCACATGATCCTCTCAATAGATGCAGAGAAAATTTTTGAGAAAATACAGCATACTTTCTTAATAAAAACAAGAACATTGGATAGAATCATCATACCTAAAGATCATAAAAGCCATATATACAAAAGACCCACTACTAACATCATTCTCAAAGGGGAAAAACTGAGACCCTTCCCTCTAAGGTCAATAACACAAAAAAGATGTCCACTGTCACCACTGTTATTTAACATAGTGTTGGAAGTCTTAGCCTTAGCAATCAGGCAACATAAATAAGTAAATAAATAAATAAATAAATGGCATCCAAATCGGCAAGGAGGAAGTCAAGCTTTCATGGTTCACAGATGACGTGATATTCTATCTGTAAAACCCAGTAGATCCTCCCAAAACATTGCTAGAACTTATACATGAATTCAGCAAAGTCGCAAGATATAAAATCAATGTACAGAAATCAGCTCCATTTGTATACACCAATAATGAAGCACCAGAAAGAGAAATCAAGGAATTGATTCCAGTTACAATTGCATCAAAAACCATAAAATACCTAGGAAAAAAACTGACCAATGAAGTGAAAAATCAATACACTGAAAACTATAGAAAGCTTATGAAAGAAATTGAGCAAGACACAAAGAAATGGAACAACATTCCATGCTCGTGGATTAGAATAACAAATATTTTAAATGTCAATACTACCCAAAGCCATCTACATGTTCAATGCAATCCCTATCAAAATAACACCAACATTATTCACAGAGCTGGAACAAACAATCCTAAAATTTGTATGGAACCAGAAAAGACCCTGAATAGCCAAAGTAATCCTGAAAAAGAAACCCAAAGCTGTAAGCATCATAATTTTGGACTTCAAGCTATATTACAAAGCTGTAATGATCAAGACTGTATGGTACTGGCCAAAAAAAAAAAAAAAAAAAAAAGACACATAGGTTAATGTAACAGAATAGACAACCCAGAAGTTAACCTACAGATGCATTGCCACCCAATCTTTGACAAAGCAGGAAAGAATATCCAATGGGGGGAAAAGGACACTCTCTTCAGCAAATGGTGTTGGGAAAAGTGGACAGCAACATGCAGAAGAATTAACCTGGACCACTTCCTTACACCATACACAAAAATAAACTCAAAGTGGATGAAAGACCTAAACATAAGGCAGGAAGCCATCAAAATCCTAGAGGAGAAACAATCTCTTTGACTTCGGCCACAGCAACTTCTTACTAGACATGTCTTTTGAGGAAAGGGAAACAAAAGCAAAAATGAATGATTGGGACCTCATCAAGGGAAAAAGCTTCTGCACATCAAAGGAAATAATCAAAGAAAACCAGAAAGCAACCAACGGAATGGGAGAAGATATTTGCAAATGACATATCAGATAAAGGGTTAGTATCCAATATCTATAATGAACTTATCAAAATCAACCCTCAAAAATCAAATAATCTGGTGGAGAAATAAGCAAAAGTCATGAATATAGAACTTTCTAAAGAAGACATGCAGATGACTAATAGACACATGAAAAGATGCTCAACATCACTCATCATCAGGGAAACAAATCAAAACCACAATGAGATACCGCCTCACACCAGTCAGAATGGCTAAAATTAGCAACTCAAGCAACAACAGATGTTGGCAAGAATGCAGAGAAAGAGGAACTATCCTATTTTTAATTTTTTGAGGAACCTCCATACTGTTTTCCAAAGTGGCTACACCAGTTTGCATTCCCACAAGCATTGCAAAAGGGTTCCTCTTTCTCTGCATTCTTGCCAACATCTGTTGTTGCACTACCAGGTATTTATCCAAAGGACACAGGAGTGCTGATTCGAAGGGGCACATGTACCCCAATGTTTATAGCAGCGCTATTGACAATAGCTGAAGTATGGAAAGAGCCCAAATGTCCATCAACTGATGAATGGATACAGAAGATGTGGTATATATATACAATAGAATATTACTCAGGGATCAAAAAAATGAATTCTTGCCTTTTGCCACAATGTTGATGGAACTAGAGTGTGTTATGCTAAGTGAAGGTAACCAGTCAGAGAAAGACAAATAACATATAATTTTGTTCATATGTGAAAGATACAAAACAGCTGAACATAGAGTAAGGGAAGCAAAAATAAGATAAAAACAGAGAGGGAGACCATCTATAAGAGACTCTTAAATACAGAGAACAAACCGAGGGTTGCTGGCAGGATGTTGGGTGGGGGATGGGCTAAATGGGTGATGAGCATTAAGGCGGGCACTTGTTGGAATTAGCACCAGGTATTATTTGTGAGTCATGAATCACTAAATGCTATTCCTAAAATCATTATTACATTATGTGTTAACTAACTTGGATTTAAATTTTAAAAATGCACACCAAAAAACCCATAAATCTATTAGTTAATAAAAAGACAAAAATAAATTAAATGTAATAATTTGTACAGGGATTAAGGAGAGCACATAGTTGTGATGAGTACATGGTGTTGTATGTAAGTGTTGAATCACTTAATTATATACTTGAAACTAATCTTACACTGTGTAACTAACTGTAATTTATATAAAACTTTAAAAAGTGCAAATTTTATAACTACACAGAGAAAATCATTTTCTTACTTAAAATATTAATGGAAAATTAATACTTTTGATAATATATCAGGGCAAGACTAGAAATAATAATAACAGGCAGTTACTCTTTATATTGTCTTCTTTAAGTTATTTCTCATTCTCCTTCCTCTCAACAATATTGATAATAGAGCATGTAACTTTATAGTTAAAGTTTATAAAGTTTAACTTTATAGTTAAAGAAACAGAAACTCAGGGTATCTAAATGACTTGCTTAATGACATACAACTTGGTACTAATAGGGCTGGTACTAAAATCTAGGTCTCTTTACTGTCACATTGAAACTCTGTATCCTATTCTATGCTGTTCCCCTTTACTTGAGATGTTTTTCCAGAGTGTGTGCAGTTTTATTTACTACACAGAAAAGATGGTGTATTTCTCTGTAAAGTGATTACAAACTGTGTAGAACTACAGTCATCATAGTTGTTCCTATAAATAATTGAAATACAAAATATTGAAAATGCCTTAACAGCCAAAAGAAGTATCACCAAATGGCAGCTGCTGAATAGCAAAACAGTCAGCAACCAATCTAATTGTCGAATGTTCTATCTAAAGGCAATTTTAAAAAAAGCAACGAATTAAAACAATTTTCCAAATTCTGACTGATGAAACAGAAATTGATGTTCTCAATAGTCACTGCTTTGAGGGGTACATGAGAAACTGAGGGGGCACTAAAGGAGATTACCAAATGGTATATGTTATCCTGAATTGTCCTGGTTTAAAAGAATGGAGGCCCCTGGGTGGCTCAGTTCGTTAAGTGTCTCTTGGTTTCAGCTCAGGTCATAATCTCACTGTTTCGTGAGTTCAAGCCCCATGTCAGGCTCTGGGATAGTAGTGCAGAGCTTGTTTGGGATTCTCTGTCACTCCCTCTCTCTCTGTTCCTTCCCCACTTGTGATGTCTATGTCTCTCTCAAATAAATAATTAAACCTTAAAAAAAATAGCAAGAATATACTTGTTCTCTAATATCTAAGAAATAAAGATATTTGCCTTAAGTTTAGAACAAAATTAAATTGAATGAAAGCAAGAAGTGAAGTATAATTTTAACATTTTAAAAGCTGATAGCTCTAATCGAAACCAGAAGTATTTATCTTCTAAAAATAGTTCTTGGACCCTGGGTTAGGCCATTCTTTCTTTTTTTTTAAATATATTTTTTAAAGTTTATTTATTTTGAGAGAGAGAGAGAGAGCATGAGTGGGGAGTGGCAGAGAGAAAAGGAAAGAAAAAAGTCCCAGTCTCCACACTGCCAGCACAGAGCCCAATGTGGGTCTCAATCTCATGACCATGAAATCATGACCTGAGCCCAGATCAAGAGTTGGATGCTCAACCGACTGAGCTACTTAGGCACCTCTAGGCCATTCTTCTTCTTTTTTTAATGTTTACTTATTATTATTTTTATTTTTTGAGAGAGATAGAGAGTTGGGGAGGGGCAAAGAAAGAGGGAGACACAGAATCTGAAGCAGGCTCCAGGCTGTGAGTGTCAGCACAGAGCCCCAGGCAGGGCTGGAACCCATGAAGTGTGAGATCATGACCTGAGCTGAAGTTGCATGCTTAACTGACTGAGCCACCCAGGCGCCCCAGGCCCTAGGCCATTCTTTCTTTCTGACTTGCACTCCACATACTTCTCTGCCAATGACATGTAGCATTTCTTTCAAAGTAAAGAGTCAAGCTGACCCAAACTGAAAATGTTTTCTTCACCAATCACATCCTATTTGAATGGCTTCTCAACGCTATTCAATATTTCTTCTAGCTCTATAATATTTTCATGGGTATCTTAAGAAAGCAATTTTTAAAAAGTGACAATTTGCAAAAGCTAGGGATTTTATAGTTTATTTTGTGTTGCATTGATGAAAGATATGTGTAAAAATGATAAAATGCATTAGTACTTATTTTATATTAAAAATGAAGGAATAAGAAAGGACAGTTGACATTGAATAATTTATTAGTTTTATAAATATCATTGAATATATACTATTTTTGAAATTCTCTGCTAGGCTCTGAGTATATATAGTGAGCAAGATTTTGTTCCATGTCCTCAAGAAACTTATAGTATAGTCAGCATCTTACAATTAATAAATTGCAATAGTGAACTCTCCATTGCTATAACCGACAGGTTTTGTTTTTGGTTTTGTTTTTTTAGAGCGAGGATGAGCAGGGGAAAGGAACAGAGGGAGGGAGAGAGGGAGAGAATCATAAGCAGGCTCCATGTTCAGCCTGGAGCTCCACACAGGACTGAATCCCATGACCTGAGCTGAAATGAAGAGTGAGATGCTCAACCAGCTGAGCCACCGAGGTGCTCACCTAAGCCTTTCTTTTTCAATCCAACAGAAATTTGAACTTGTAAAAATCAAATATTCAACAGGTATTTATACTTGTGGTTTCTAAAGTGGTCTGGAAGTCTATAATGCAAGATCTTGTAAAGATGGTAAGTGGCTTGTTGATGAGAACTTCACTGACTGCTGTTGGTGCAAAAAATGATGAGATAATTTTTAAAAATTCAAATCAGAAGTTGTTAAGAGTCTCTTATGTGATGGGTATTGAGAAGGGCACCTTTTGGGATGAGTACTGGGTGTTGTATGAAAACCAATTTGACAATAAATTTCGTATTAAAAAAAGAAAATAAATAAAAAATAAAAAATAAAAATATCCCTAAAAAAATTTTCAAATCAGAAGTTATATTTCTTGATGTATAACTTAAGCATTTATAAAACCAATAAGGCCAATTTAATAAAATCAAGAGTATATATGCAAATGAAAGATACAATAAAAAGGATGTTGAAAAGTGTAGACAAAAAGTATCATAGTATCATAGAAAATTGACTGTAACACATTTGTGGAAAATGTTTATCATATAAGTATGTGGATTGTGTTCTTATTGCACTATTAGCATTTAAAATTACCTTTGAAATCTTCGATTTGCATTGAATATTGAAAATCATTCCAGTTTATTACTGCATACTTCATATGGAAATTGCTTTTTTTTTGGCTGGGGGATACAAATATCTAGACTTCTATAAATTAGTGATGTTCTTTAACCTTGAGACTGTTACAGTATTATTTTAAAATCAGAGGAAAATCTAAAATAAGGTGAAATCCATGTGGCATGGCTATCCGATTTTTGCTATATTACCTTATTAAAAAGGTTTTAATAGTTTTTTACTCATTAGAATCATATTACTCCGGAGATTTTCTCTTTTTGAATAAACATTCTGATATATATATATATATATATATATATATATATATATTTACTATATATATGTTTATATATATATTTACTAGTTTATATATTTACTATATATATATTTACTAGTTTAATCTCTTTTTTTTTTTTCAACGTTTATTTATTTTTGGGACAGAGAGAGACAGAGCATGAACGGGGGAGGTGCAGAGAGAGAGGGAGACACAGAATCGGAAACAGGCTCCAGGCTCTGAGCCATCAGCCCAGAGCCCGACGCGGGGCTCGAACTCACAGACCGCGAGATCGTGACCTGACTGAAGTCGGACGCTTAACCGACTGCGCCACCCAGGCGCCCCTAGTTTAATCTCTTAAAATGTGAGTGTATTTTGTGATAATGTCTTATTCTTTGCTTATTTTTAAAAATATTTTGTTATTATTTCCTTAATTGATTTAAAGACACTTCATCTATCTAAAGATTCTCAACAGGGCTGTATGTGTGGCTGAGTGTTTTCTATGGTAAATTTTGAATTTAGAGATTATCTCCAAAAATAATTTGTCTTTAAAAATCCTATTTTGCCTTTATTGAACATGCACCCTTTATACAAGTTTTGAGTTTACTATTGTCAGGCAACCCAGGAGTATTAACTGCTTGGGACCACTGCTTAACTTTTAATTTTGGATAACCCTAGACCATATAAATAGTATAAATTTAGACCACAACCTTTTAAAATACAGTCTTGTGTTTATAAATTCTCAAGACAGACTTTTTTTTTTTTCTCACTTAGAGGTCAGACTAAGATAAGCACAGATTCCTGGAATCTTACTGCTCTGATTGGTAATTTTTTTAAAAAATTCAGTGTAGGGGCGCCTGGGTGGCGCAGTCGGTTAAGCGTCCGACTTCAGCCAGGTCACGATCTCGCGGTCTGTGAGTTCGAGCCCCGCGTCAGGCTCTGGGCTGATGGCTCAGAGCCTGGAGCCTGTTTCTGACTCTGTGTCTCCCTCTCTCTCTGCCCCTCCCCCATTCATGCTCTGTCTCTCTCTGTCCCAAAAATAAATAAACGTTGAAAAAAAAAATTCAGTGTATATATAGTTCTTTAAAGGTTTTGGTTTTAATCAGGTATCTCCTTTAAAATTTCCCACCTCATGTGAACCTAAGACTTAAGCTCATGCCTTTCTTGAAATTGACTCACAAGCCCCTTAGCTTGAGGACCTATAAATCCCTCCTTCCCCAACACAGCATTACCAGGGCAGCCTCAGTGCTGTTGTTCATTTGTTTGTTTTTGTCCTCTGAGGATTGCTTTTCTTTTCCTGTGCTCTCACAGTATTACACTTACAGGGATATTATTATATTTTATCTTATAATTCTATAAGTTTTGTAATGGGAATTTTCAGATTATTTATTCTTCCATATTATAAGAATTGGAAGTCTACTGAGTTTATACACTTGGAAGTTCCATTTGTAATATGCAGAAAAAAAGCATGCTCATAATCTATTTTTCCCTTATAGTGTTTTCTTTCTTCAAAGAGTATTGCCATATTCCAACAGAAACTTAAAGATTTCTATGAGATTTTTGTTTGTTTTTCTTATATCTGGACTTAACTTTTAAATATATTCTTCTTGACTTCTTTCTTGTTTTATAAGTCCACATAATTTTCATTTAGGAAAGGGTACTCATTATAAAACTAGAAAAAAAAAGCCACATATAACTTGAAATCTATTTTATAGGAAAATTTAAATTAATTCAAAATAAAAATAAGCTAAATGTTAAGTTAAATGTTAGTATTTAAACTGCTTTTTAAAAACACATCTTTTTTTAAGAATTTGTAATGTCTAGTGGAGAAGCATAATTCTTTCATGAAATAGTTTCAGGAAGCACAGATGTTTTTCAGTCACCTACAGGGATATATCCCACCAGAGTAAGGGCAGAAGATGCCTCTTCCCCCACTTTCTTATCTGGCTCCATTCCTTCGCAATCTATTTCTTTCAGTGATTAGCTCAAATATGCTTATTTCAGCAAAGTTAAGCTTATCCTCTTCATAAAAATTAATTTGATGGGATGAGGTAGGGAAGAAGTAGACAAACTCATTTAAAAAATATTGGCAGGTCCAACTGACACTTTTTGGGGGGATACCATTTTAAATTATGCCCACCACCCAAAAAATCTAAGAATTCTAATTACTTCAGGGAAAAAATTAATATAGATTTAAATTAATTGAATCATAAATGTGCCAACTTTATGTTAATTTATATAGGTATCAACTATTTTATAATACATTCTGTATGTATGTCATTGATATTACGCCAATGTCAGTAAGTGGCAACTGAATTATATGTCTGTGTATTAGTTTTCTATTGATGCCAAGACACATTATCACAAGTTTAGTGTACTAAAGCAAAACAAATATACTGTTTTACAATTCTGAAGATTAGAAACCCAACAAAGATTTCAATGAACTAAAATCATGGTAGCAGGGCACCTGGGTGGCTTAGTTGGTTGAGCATCCAAGTTCAGCTCAGGTCATGATCTCACGGTTCATGGGTTCGAGCCCCATGTAGGGCTCTGTGCTTATAGCTCAGAGCCTGCAGCCTGCCTAAGATTCTGTGTCTCCTTCTCTCTCTGCACTTTCCCCACTCATGCTCTGTCTCTCTCTCTCTCTCAAAAATAAATAAACATTAAAAAAGTTTAAAAATAAAAATAAAATAAAATCATGGCAGCAACAGAGCCATATTCTTTTCTGGGAGTTGTAGGAAAGACTCTCTTTC
Source organism: Leopardus geoffroyi (assembly GCF_018350155.1). NCBI lineage: Eukaryota > Metazoa > Chordata > Mammalia > Carnivora > Felidae > Leopardus > Leopardus geoffroyi. The sequence goes on from NC_059343.1 coordinate 75,056,673, forward strand.
CTTGCTTTCACCAGCTTCTAGTGGCCACCCATATTCCTTGGTTCATGGCCCCTTCCTTTATCTACAAAGCAGCAACATTGCATCTCTTTCACCTTTCTTTTCCTTGTATCTCCCTTTAACTACATTCAGGAAAATCTAGAAAAGTTTTCTTCTTTTAAGAACTCATGTGATTACACTGGGCCCACTTTCATGATTCAGAATAATCACCCCATGTCAAGGACCTTAATCTGAAATATATCTGCCAAGTTCTTTTTGCCATATTAGGTAATATTATCACAGGTTCTGGGATTGAGGGAATGGATATCTTTGGGGGCCATCATTCTGTCCCATCTCAGTGTGTGTAATTAAAGACTTTCTCTCAGCTATCTAAAACTTTGCTTAAACAAAAGAATTAGCAATGCAATCAATCCAATTGAGTCAGTAATATCATGAAAAAAATTAACTGGAATATTTTATATAGAGTCAGACGTAAAATGAAAGCTATGTCATATAAAAAGAATAAGCTGAATATTCAACAAGTATTTGTTGAGGATCTATAGTATGCGAAGCATTTTGGTTCTTAATCAAATAACATTAAATTGGGTTTAACATTATTAGACTTGATGAGTGTCTACTACTTACCAAATATCTAGATCACAATGAATAAATCTAGTAATTGTGTAAAAGCTTTAAAACCTCACAGGTTGGTATATTTTTAAGTTTACATTTATTAAAAAGTTGTTATAAATTATTCATACCATTCAAATATGAATATTTTACACTATATAATGAAAAGGAAAAAACTTCATTTTTTTTACTAAATATTAAGAATTTTATAGTAAAAACAATTTTTATTTTAAGAAATAAAATACTGAGGGGTGCCTGGGTGGCTCAGTCAGTTAAGTGTTGGACTTTGGCTCACATCATGATCTCACAGTTTATAGGTTCTGTAACTGCACACTGAAGAAAAAAAGTTCTCAGACACTTAGACTGAGCTTATGTGCAGGGCTGCCTCTGCAAGCGAAATAGCAGCAGCAGCAGCAAACTGCACATAGTCTTTATTTCATGTTCGCCAGGTATAAACATCAAAGAATATCAAAGCATGTGAGGAAAACACAAAGAGCTTCCAGACATAGACCAAACACACATCTGGTGTTTATGTGAAAGCATGCAGGGAAGATGCACAAAGACTGCCAGGCAATTACAGTGGGTCTGTTCCCTAACTAGTTCCTGGGAGATCATGGGGCTCTGTTCTCAGAATGCTATCCTGTTGGACAGACTTGAGACCAGAACATCACTGATGTTTCAGCAAGTACCCCATTCAGTTTCCCAGGGCTTACAATACACTGTCTAGAAATAACTCCACAGGTTCGAGCCCTACATCTGGCTTTTCTGCTGTCAGAGTGGAACCCGCTTCGAATACTGTCTTCCATTCTCTCTGCCCCTCCTCAGCTCGTTCTCTCTCTCTCTATCAAAAGTAAATAAACATTAAACAAATTTTTTTAAGAAATAAAATTCTGAGAGATCCACTAGGAAAAAAAAATAGAAAGTATTTGCAGCAAATTAAATTTTACCGTAAAGTGGCTTTCATTTGCATTTCAATAATTCAGATAGTTTGTGATAAAAGTCAATTTTATGACCTAACTTAGTAAATCTTTTTTTATTCGTAACTGGACATTACACACTGAAATAAATTATAGTACTCAGTCACCAATTCATTTTAGTTTTCCTTTTTGTGAAGCTTCATTAATTTAATAAACCGTTTAAGAATTAAGTATCTTGCATTTAGCTGAGGTTTCAGAAATGCAACATTTTTGAAACATCCTTATGTATAAAACTCTCACAATGGAAAAGATAATTTTCTTTGCAGAGAAACATGTCTTATTCATCTTTATGTCTCCCATTTTGTGATGGTGAATCTATTATTGTTTCATTTTATGATCTGTGAAAATATCAAAGCCATTTAAAAATGAATTAAGTACGGGGCGCCTGGGTGGCGCAGTCGGTTAAGCGTCCGACTTCAGCCAGGTCACGATCTCGCGGTCCGTGAGTTTGAGCCCCGCGTCAGGCTCTGGGCTGATGGCTCAGAGCCTGGAGCCTGTTTCCGATTCTGTGTCTCCCTCTCTCTCTGCCCCTCCCCTGTTCATGCTCTGTCTCTCTCTGTCTCAAAAATAAATAAACGTTGAAAAAAAAATTAAAAAATAAATAAATAAATAAATAAATTAAGTAGGCTTCATGCCCAGTGGGGAGCCCAATGGGGCTTTGAACTCATGACTCTGAGATCATGACCTGAACTGAGATCAAGAGTTGGACATTTAACCGACTGAGTCACCTAGTGCTCCAATGTTTTTTTTTTTTTTTATAAGTTAAAAACTTAAAACACAGGGGAAACGATGTTGGAGTAGAATTATACTTCTTAGCATACATCTTTCGAGTAGCAATAATGCAAGAAATAGCACCATTATTATAACATTAGATTAATATTTTGTGTGGAAACTTGTACTTGCTTTCTCTTTCCTTGTCTCTCTTTTTCCTTTTATTTTCCTTTTTCTTCTTTTTCTTCTTTTTCTTTTTCTTCTTTCCATTCTCCGCTTCCTCTATTTTCCCTTCCTTTCTTTTTCCAACATCTAGCCCCTCTCATCCTGAAGAATTTTAAAAACTGCTACTTAAAAATGATTAGTTATTCCATTGTATATATAAACCACAATTTTTTATCCACTCATCAGTTGATGGACATTTAGGCTCTTTCCATAATTTGGCTATTGTTGAAAGTGCTGCTATAAACATTGGGGTACACTTGCCCCTATGCATCAGCACTCCTGTATCCCTTGGGTAAATTCCTAGCAGAGAAACTTAACAGGAGGCCATGGGGGAGGGTAAGGGAAAAAAAAGTTAGAGAAGGAGGGAGCCAAACCATAAGAGACTCTTAAAAACTTAGAATAAACTGAGGGTTGTTGGGGGGGGGAGGGAGGGGAAAGTGGGTGATGAGCATTGAGGAGGGCACCTGTTGGGATGAGCACTGGGTGTTGTATGGAAACCAATTTGACAATAAATTTCATATTAAAAAATGGTTAATGTATCTTAAAGCACATGTAATGGTGACATATAATATTAACTTAATATGCTTTCCTTTTATTTGGTTGCTGAGGAATATGTTATCTTTTTTTGCAATAATATTTTATTTTTTTTTTAGTTTTATTTTTTATTGAAGTAAAATTAGCATACAATGTTATATTAGTTTCAGATTAAAACACACTGATTTGTTAATTTGATACATTACTCAATGCTCACCACAAAAATTGTAGTCACCATCTGTTTTACCATATGATGTTATTACAATATTACTGACTATATGCCCTATGATTTATTTTTCATCTTTATGACATTTATTTTATACGTGTAAGTGTAAATTATTAATTCAAATTTATAATCGAGTTCAGATTGACATGATTTTAATTTATTTTTTATAGCTTTTATTTAAAGTACAGTTAGTTAACATACAATGTAATATTAGTTTCAGGTGTACAATGTAGTGATTAGTGATATGTTGTTTCAATGTTTTATCTTCAAAACTCTGCAGATAATTTATTTCTGTCTCTCAAATAACCATACCCCAATTACAATAATCAATTTACATGCAGTAAATCACATTAGCTTTAATAATTATAATATGTATCACTTGGACCTATATTCATTTCAATAGGAAGAATAAATAATTGTCAAGTGGGCAAAAATGTGAAGCAGATTATGTGTTCAAGTGAACAGAGATTAGACAGCAATTGATTAAATAAATGAACTATTTGGAGATTTTGCATTACTTTTCATCTGCAAAATAGAAGGTACTTATTTATCATAAATCTAATTTTAAGAATCATATTTATTCTATCCTGGAAACTCTGTTGTTATTTTTTGAGGGAATTCACATAATATAGAACCTCCATGTACCTACTAGTATCTCTGTCAAATATCAGAAATAAAGATGTAAACTATCTATAATGTTAGATAACATTAATTTCAGTAAAACAGTCAGTGTAACTTTTTCACTAATTTCTTCAAATCAAGCAATTTGCCATTGTTTCTTAAACCACTTTAAGTTGGGGGATAAGTTCTAAACGTATATTAAGATTTCATTAGTAAATGTAATTTTTGAGCATCTTAAGTTATGGAAACATTGATACATTCTCTTTTGAAGAAGTAGAATGAAGCATTAAAATGCCACACAATTAAAAGAAGTAAATAATATTTTGAGCAGGTTTTAATTTTAAATGTAATATACAGCAAAATATCTAAAAACGAGTAAGAGAGCAAGTAAACTTCATGGATTAACCAGGATCAACAATAAATTATGGTTACTTCTCAAAATTTTATTGTATCTTATTTTTAATTTTTATTTATTTTTAATTGAGAGAGAGAGAGAGAGCGAGAGTAGGGGAGGGGCAGAGAGAGAGGGAGACACAGAATGGGAAGCAGGCTTCAGACTTTGAATTGTTAGCACAGAGCCTGATGCAGGGTTTGAACTCACAAACCCATGAGATCATGACCTGAGCCAAAGTAAGATGCTTAACTGACTGAGCCACCCAGGCGCCCCTAAAAGTTTGATTTAAATAGGATGATTAGAGTCCTTGACAGAATACTGATTAAGAAAATATGACCTCTGGGTCATTGAGCTTTATTTTAAAATTAGCATCCTTAGTCACCTTGGGAATTTATCTTTATTGAAGTGCCCAAACAGTATATTTCATAGTAAGAAAGTATCTTTTATATTCACTTATGAGGTGATTTCTGCAAAATATACCTGTTAAGAAAGGGCATTATCTGATTTCTTAATGCTATGTTTCTTTTAGAATAAAAAATATGATGTGGATCTGTGGGTGGTCTTTTCCAAATTTCATATGGAAACATTTTTCACAGTTAGTCCCATAGGCAGAGAAATGCACTGTTTTTTTTTTAATGTTTCCATAGCAATTTGTCCATACCTCTTTTATAGTACTTATCATAATGTACTATAATTTATATGTTTGTCTTTATATCTGTCTTAGTATATTATGAGCACCTTGGGAATAGTGACTCTGATATTAATTTATTTAATTTCTATCATTCAATAAATGTAAATGAAATATATGAAGTCTATCAAACTCTTTTCACATATTGCATTGTATGAACTAAACATAATAGATTCCCAATTAATATTTTTTGAATGACTGAAGCTGTATTTAAACATAAGAATGAATTGAAAGAGTAGTAAATATTCTTGACAGCAGAGTAAACTGTCCCCACAAATAGCATGTGGAAATGAAATAACTTTTTACATTTTTCTAATTGACGCTCTCCACCTGTCCCTATCTCAAATTGACCAATAATACTCTGATGCAGTTCAAATGGGGGATCTGTTTGAATTCCAAATTTAAGAAGTGAAATTTGATCAGTCCACTATAGCCATTGCTGCTGGCTGCGTCCAATGCAGTTGTTGCACACTAGTCTTACATAGTGTGGTAAAGGAGATATACTAGAGCTGCAATGGCATAGTAGAGATCCAGCTCTAAGCACAAGTTTTCTGGTTCTTTCAAAAAAAATGATCATACTGCTCAGTGCTAATAAGTTGCCCAAGACTACCCGTTCTTAGGCCTCCAAGGGTTCACTTCTTGATTCAAATATTTCCATTTCCCAGGGGGCCAGCTGGCTCTAGGAGCTCTCAATTATGTTTTGTTGTTGTTTTTGTATGGATTACCTCAGGGACCCGGATTCACCATTACCTTCACTATGCAGAAATCTATTATTAGGGGTTAGACAGCTTTTCAAAACATAGAGGAGCTGATTTAGACCCTGTTTCATTAGACAGTGATCTTTCTTACACATCCTTCAGAGGAAGGCTGCTCTTTATGATGCTGGGAGATCCCAAGAAAGTCCACCCTTTGTTTTTAGTTTTTTTTTTTTTTTAATGTTTATTATTTTGAGAGAGAGACAGAGCACAAGCATGGGAGGGACAGAGGGAGAGGGAGACACAGAAACAGAAGCACACTCCAGGCTCTGATCTGTTACCACAGAACCTAATGCAGGGCTCAAAGCCACAAATTGTGAGATTATGACCTGAACTGAAGTTAGACGCGTAACTGACTGAGCCACCCAGGTGCCCCCAAAGTCCACACTTTTTGATTCCAATGTTGCTGATTCTTCTCAAATTAAAAAAAAGGTTACTTTTGTTGATTTCCCAACATATCTTGTTAAAAAAAATCAATGCACATTGTTAACTAATCCCGGATAGGAGGTGGTGGCATAACCCCTACCTACAGTTATGAAAAAAAATGGTTGCATTGCATGTTTAATCAGTTTGTGAAATTCTACTTTCATAATGCATATTAGCATATCCGACGTTCTGAGAAGTCCTAAAGAAAATAGATTTAAATGTAATTACTCAGCTTCTTGAATCCATAAAATTATGTTTTTGGCTAAATTTGGAAAGTTTTATACAGTTATTTCTTCAGATACATTTTCAGGCCTGTACTCTTCTCTCTTTGTATAACTCTGATGATATGAATGTTAGATATTTTGTTATAGTCCTACACTTTTCTGAGGCTCTGTTCAATTTTTTTTAACCACTTATTTTCTCTCTGTAGTTCAAATTGAGTAAACTGGATTTATCTTTCCTCAAGTTCTCTGATTCTTTCCCCTGTCCCCTCCATTCTGGTGTTGAACCCATCCACTGAGTTTTTTATTGTGGTTATTGTATTTTCCGTTCTAAAATTTCAATTTGACTCTTTTTTACATCTTATTTTTTGTTTATTTGTTTGTTTTTGCCTGAGGCTTTCTATATATTGGCAGAGACATATTACTTTTCAATGTTCCAAGTGTGTTATTGCTTGTTACAGGATTTTTTAAGATGACTGTTTCAAATTTCTTTTCAGATAATTCTAAAAATTCTGTCATTCTGATGTTTGTATCTGTTGACTGTCTTTTCTCATTCAAGTGGAGATTTTTCTGCTTCTTAATATGATGAGTGATTTTGAGTTGAAATCTGGACATTTTGAGTATTATGTTATGAGCTAATAGATTTTATTTAAACTTTCTGCTTTAGCAAGACTCATATGACACCACTCCAGTGGAAAAGGGGCAGTGCTTTATTACTGGCAGGTAGTGGTGTAAGTCCTAGTTCTCCACTTAGTTTCCATTGACATCCAGTGGATTCAGGTGCTTACTACTGAATTTGGTTAGGAGTCCCTTTTTCCCACTAAGCTTTAGCTGATACCATCCTAGTTAGGATAGGCAGAGTTGTCTTGTTACTACTCCTATGTGGCCTTCACTAAAACTGAGGGAGGCTGGCCTCATTGCTGTTGTGCAGTGCTGAGAGACCTGACTTTTCATTAGGTCTTCTCTGACACCATCTACCACAGTAGGGAGAGAGAAAGACATCTTTTTACTTTCCAGTGTGGAGACAAAAATTCTATGTTCCCCACTATGCCTCTGTTGACACCTGAGGGGGAAGCATGGGAAGGTGGGGAGGTGATTCTTTGCTACTTTTAGGTTTAAGTGGGAGTTCTGGTTCTTCCCTAGTTCTACACTAATATCTCCTTGTCTAGGAGGGTAGAAATGACTGATTACTTCTCCTCTCACAGCATTCTCTGATATTACTCTGGGAGGATGACAGTGAGTGGTGTGGGGCTGGGGGGAGACAGTTAAAATAACTTATTACAACCTGGCAAAGGTGGAAGTCTAGGGCCTTCACTAGGCTGGTATGTGTAGGGATGGAGCCAAATATTTTTCTGTAGTGTAAGGTGTAATCATGTGGTTATTGTGTGGTATTGTCTTTTTTTATTAGACTGTCCCTTTCCAGTACCTTCGGTTACTGATAGTAGGCTTTTGATGAGACTTTTTTGGTGTGTGTCTTTTGGCATTTCCAGGTTACTTACTTCATATAGGAGGGAAAAAAAACAGGGATCTCACTACTGTACCTTTCCTTGGGTTCTGAGATCGCTGACCACTAGTCTGTCCTCTGTCCTCTTTCAGACTATGTTTGGTTTAAATATCATGTATAGTTTTTGTTTTGTTTTAGTTTTGTTTTTGTTGTTTGTAGTTAGAAGAAAGGATAAGTATAACTACTCCATAATTTATTTCATTGTTTGTGTGTGTAATGAGAGATTTTGATGCTCTGTGCCCAGATCCATTAATATACTCATGGTAACTACATGGTGATATTTTAATTCTATCATTGCCTTTCATTTGTTACTGAGAATACTTTTATAAACATGTATAAAATAGGTCTCCTCACCTATTATTTGGATGCCCGGTGGTACAATTCATATAATAAAAGCAAGATAAGTGAATGATTCTTTCACTTCAATTGCCTGTTTCTAAGGCAATGAACTTATTCTGTCATTCTCAAAGAGACACCAAGTAGATTATTTTCACATCATTATGAATATATACATTTAAACATTTTTATGTGTTTTGTTCCATTATAAGTCTTATTTTTCTTGCTCAAATTGTCCAATTTTTGACTGATGAGAGCTTTTTCAAGTTGGCCTTAGAGTCCTCTTCATAAGATTTTAATAATCTTGACAGATATTTGCCATCATTGGTAAGATAAAATTATTGAATCTGCCATTATAGATCCGCATTGAATCTGCCATTATTTGAAGAGATCCTCTTTTATTCTAGTGGGTTATACACTGAAACCATAATCTAGATTTTAGGTATCTTCATTGCTACTGTTTAGATCATTTTTATAGGACTTTTCAGTGGGCAAAGATATGAAATGTGTGTGTGAGTATGTGTGTGTGTGTGTGTGTGCGTGTATACTAAAGATAAAACACATCCTGCATTCAGAAATATTTTTCAAATTCAGGTCCACAAAATTTTTCTACCTGTCTTCTGTGTTATATTTGTAATTTATTTCTTATTTAACAAAATTTTAAGTATAGGTTACACACAATGTTACATTATTTTCAAATGTACAACATAGTACTTTAACACGTTTATACATTATGCTATGCTCACCACAAGCATAGCCACCATCTCTCACCACACAATGCTATTAAAAATACCATTTACTATATTCCTTATGCTGTACCTTTTATCCTCATGATTTATTCATTTCATAACTGGAAACCTGTAACTTCTTCCTTTCAGATCTATAATCCTGGTTCTCAAGGACATAAAGTCTGAAAGAATCAGAATCATCCATGACTATCATTTACTTTATCTTATATTACACCTTCAATAATTTGGAATATAAATACATATACTAGGGGAGGAGGCCAACATGGTGGAGAAGTAGGGGGAATCCATACTTCCCGTGTCTCTCAAGCAAAGAAGTGTAGAAGCCAAAGGATTTTGCACACCAGAGCCTGTGAGGAAAAGACACTGAATCTACTAGGAAGAAAACAGGAAAGCTGGAAAAAAAAAAGATAGGTGGGTAACTGCGAACTGGGGGAGATTTAAAAAAGGCAGCATAAGCACAGAGGGGAAGGACCCCCTTCTGCGGAGAGATAAAGGGAACAGAAAGAACGACTAGGGAAGTGCAGGACCCTATCTGGACAGGAGAAAGACCTCAGACTGAAACTGAGAGGGATCCGTTCTCTAACTGTGGGGCTTTCTTCGGACTGGGGCTGGCTCCCTGTTCCAGCACCTGGGGAGGAGGGGAGCCAGCCCTGGGTGCGGTGGTAGGTCAGAGGCTCAGTCTGCAGCTGTAGAATGTGGTTCCCACCATGGAGGGCTGCGTGATAGTACAGAATCTGCCTGCATCTGCCACCTCCGGACGCAGTGGCTGGGCCGAGGGTGCAGTCTGCAGGAGGAAAATGCCACCAATTCCCTGGAGTGCTGTGGGAAAAGACAAAGGCTGCTTGCCTCCACAACCACAGGGGCTGGCGGCGAGGATGGTAGCTCAGCCCTCAGTAAGAAAAGGCTGTCCTCCCCTAAGTGCTGTGGCACAAAACCAGGCGGGACCATGTATTACCATAATGGGAGGCACTTCCCCAGTGCCAGAGCACATGGAGCGGGGCTATGAATCCTAGCTAAGCACAAGGTCAGGGGAGTTGGTGGAAGGAGAAGGACCATTCCCTCTGCTCCCACGTCACAGTGAAGATGACTCAAACTGAGTCTACCGGTCCAGCTCCGTGGAGAAAAGACTGAAGGATCACTCCTTGAACCCAAATGGAGGTGGCTTCAGATTACACCAAACCATGTCCTCTTGCACAGGGTGACTGCATATCCACCAGAGTGGCACAGACCCTATGGCCAGCTACTACCTACAAGTGATGCATCATTGCCTGGATTAACTCTAGGTCAATTATGGATATATAGATATATTCTCTCTCCCCCCCCACCCCATTTCTCCTCCTAATCTCTTTCCTACCCTTATCTCTATCTGACCATATGTCTGTATAAAAAGACATATTTAATCCATTGTCTTGATCCATGTTCAACACCACCTTCTTTACACTCCTTTCTCTGTCTGGAATAATCAAGCCATATGGTTTTTCTGTCTGGGTAACTTTATCTTCCTTTCATTTTCCCCACTTCCTTCTTTATTTTCCTTTCTATCGCTCTGGATTAAGCCTTTTAGTCTCTCTGCCTAATCAATGTATATTTTTTCTTCCCCCTCCCTTGGCTACACCTGTCATTTCTCTCTTTGTATGTGCTCTTCCATCAGCACTGCCTCCACATTCTTCTTTATTTGTAGTCAGTGTTTTGGGTTTTTTTTGTTTGTTTTTAGTCTTTAGGTTTTGTTTTTGTTTGTTTTTTTGTTTGTTTTATTAGTGTTTGTGTGATTTTTGTCTCCTGTTTTTCTATCTGTTTTCCTTTACAAGGCTACTCCAAGGAAGAAATCAAAGATATCTGATGGAGTGTCCAAAATATTGCTACGAGTAGGGTAATAAAATAACCAAAGTCATAACAACAGAGAGCAAGTAACCATCCCTGAAAAAACACCTCCTGAAGGACCAGGCCCTGGACAGTGTATGACCATCCTTTAATATAGCAGTGCTGTCAGGTGCAGAGCACACAAAAAGGTTTTAAAGCACAAAATGGACAGAAAACTAGCCAAAACGATGAAATAGAAGAATTATCCTCAAAAGAAATTTCAGGAAGTAGTGACAGCTACTGAATTGATCAAAACTAATTTAAGCAATATAATGGAACAAGAACTTAGAATAATAGTCATAAAATTAATCACTGGGCTTGAAAAAAAGCATAGAGGACTGCAGAGAATCTATTGCTACAGAGATCAAGGGACTAAAAAATAGTCATGATGAATTAAAAAATGCTATAAATGAGGTGCAAAATAAAATGGAGGCAGCTACAGCGCGAATTGAAGAGGCAAAAGAGAGAATAGGTGGATTAGAAGATAAAATTATGGGAAAAGAGATCACTGAGTAAAATGGAGATAAAAAAAATCCAGGAGTATGAGGGGAGAATTAGAGAATTAAGTGATGCAATCAAATGCAACAATATCCAAATCATAGGAATTCCAGAAGAAGAAGAGAGAGGAAAAGGGGCTGAAGGTGTACTTGAACAAATCATAGCTGAGAACTTCCCTGATCTTTGGGGATCAGAATCCCTGAAAAAGGCATTGAAATCCAAGAGGCACAGAGAACTCCCTTCAGACATAAATTGAATCGATCTTCTGTACAACATATCATAGTGAAACTGGCAAAACACACGGATAAAGAGAGAATTCTGAAAGCAGCTAAGGATATATGGGCCTTAACATACAAAGGTAGACACATAAGGATAGTAGCAGACCTATCTACTGAAACTTGGCAGGCCAGAAAGGAATGGCAGGAAATCTTCAATTTGATGAACAGAAAAAAAATACAACCAAGAATCCTTTACCCATCAAGTTTTTAATTTAGAATAGAAGGAGAGATAAAGGTTTTCCCAAACAAACAAAAACTGAAGGAACTCATCACCACTAAACCAGCCCTACAACAGATCCTAAGGGGACTCTGTGAGTGAAATGTTGCAAGGACCACAAAGTACCAGAGACACCACTACAAGCATGAAACCTACAGACATCAGACTTTAACCCATATCTTTCAATAAGAACACTGAATGTAAATGGACTAAATGCTCCAACCAAAACACATAGAGTATCAGAATTGATAAAACAAAAACAAAAACAAAAACAAGACCCATCTATTTGCTGTCTACAATACACTCATTTTAGATCTGAGGACACCTTCAGATTGAAAGTGAGGGGATGGAGAACAATCATGCTACTGAAAGTCAAAAGAAATCTGGAGTAGCCATACTTATATAGGACAAACTAGACGTTAAAGGCTGTAGCAAGAGATGAAGAAAGACATAATATAATAATTACAGGATCTCTCCATTAGGAGGAACTAACAATTATACACACGGAATTCAAGAGTCCCAAAATATATGAAATATCTAATCACAAACATAAGCAACCTTATTGATAAGAATGTGGTAATTACAAGGGACTTTAATTCTCCACTTACAACAATAGATAGAACATCTAGAAAGACAATAAATGAGGAAACAAGGACTCTGAATGACATATTGGACCAGATAGACATGACAGGTATATTTCGAGCTCTGAATCCAAAAGTGACAGAATATGCTTTCTTCGCGAGTGTGCATTGAACATTCTCCAAGATAGATCATATACCAGGTCACAAAACAGCCCTTAATAAGTAAAAGAGAATTGAGATCATACCATGCACACTTTCAGACCACAAAGATATGAAACTTGAAATCAACCACAGGAAAAAGTCTGGAAAACCTCCAAAAGCATGGAGGTTAAAGAACACCTTACTAAAGAGTGAATGGGTCAACCAGGCAATTAGAGAAGAAATTTAAAAAAAATATATGGAAACAAACGAAAATGAAAATACAACAATCCCAACACTTTGGGATTCAGCGAAGGCAGTCCTGAGAGGAAAATATATTGCAGTCCAGGCCTATCTCAAGAAACAAGAAAAATCCCAAATACAATATCTAACAGCACACCTAAAGGAAATAGAAACAGAACAGCATAGGCACCCAAACCCAGCAGAAGAAGAGAAATGATAAAGACCAGAGCAGAAATAAACAATATGGAATCAAAAAACAGTAGAGCAGATCAATGAAATCAAGATTTTTTTTTAAAGTAAACAAAATTGATAATCCTCCCAGGCTTCTCAAAAAGAAAAGAGGGGGACCCAAATAGATAAAATCATAAATGAAAATGGAATTATGACAACCAACCCCTCATAAATACAAGCAATTATCAGGGAATACTATGAAAAATTATATGCCAACAAACTGGACAACCTGGAAGCAATGGACAAATTCCTAAGCACACACACTTCTAAAACTCAAACACAAAGAAATAGAAAACATGAACAGACCCATACCAGTGAAGAAATAAATCAGTTATCAAAAACCTCCCAACAAATAAGAGTCCAGAACCAGATGGCTTCCCTGGGGAATTCTACCAGATATTTAAAGCAGAGATAATACCTATCTTCTCAAGCTGTGGCAAAAAATAAAAAGGAAAGGAAAATGTCCAGACTCATTCTGTGAAGCCTGCATTACTTTGATTCCCAAACCAGAGACCCAGCAAAAAGAAAGAGAACTACACGCCAATATCCCTCATGAATATGGATGCAAAAATTCTCAACAAGATACTAGCAATTAGAATTCAACAGCATATAAAAAGACTTATTCACCATGATCAAGTGGGATTCATTCCTGGGCTTCAGGGCTGGTTCAACATTTGCAAATCAATCAATGTGATACATCACATTAATAAAATAAATATAAGACCAGATGGTCCTGTCAATAGATGCAGAAAAAGAATTTGACAAAATTCAGCATCCTTTCTTAAAAAAAAAAAAAACACTCGAGAAAGTCGGGATAGAAGGAACGTATTTAAACATCATAAAAGTCTTTTATGAAAAACCCACAACTAATATCATCTTCAAGGGGGAAAAACTGAGATCTTTCCCCCTGATATCAGGAACACACCAGGGATGTCCACTCTCGCTGCTGGTGTTTAACATAGTGTTGGAAGTTCTAGCATCAGAAATCAGACAAAAAAATGAATCTAAGGCATCAAAATTAGCAAAGGTGAAGTCAAGCTTCCGCTTTTTGCAGATGACATGATACTATACATGTAAAACCCAATAGACTTCACCAAAAGTCTGCTAGAACTGATACATGAATTCAGCAAAGCTGCAGGATACAAAATTAATGTATAGAAATTAGTTGCACTCTTATACACTAATAATGAAGCAACAGAAAGACAAATAAAGAAACTGATCCCATTCACAATTGCAACAAGAATCATAAAATACCTAGGAATCAACCTAGCCAAAGATGTCAAAGATCTGTATGCTGAAAACTATAGAAAGCTTATGAAGGAAACTGAAGAAGATACAACGAAATGGAAAAACATTCCATGCTCATGGATTGGAAGAATAAATACTGTTAAAATATTAATACTACCCAAAGCTATCTACACATTCAATGTAATCCCATTCAAAATTGCACCAGCATTCTTCTCAAAGCTAGAACAAGCAATCCTAAATTTTGTATGGAACCACAAAAGACCTGAAATAGCAAATGTAATTTTGAAGAAGACCAAAGCAGGAAGCATCACAATCCCAGACTTTAACCTCTACTACAAAGCTGTAATCATCAAGAGAGCATGGTATTTGCACAAAAAGGGGCACATAGTCCAATGGAATAGAATTGGACCCACAAAAGTATGGCCAACTAATCTTTGACAAAGGAGGAAAGAATACCCAATGGAAAAAAGACAGTCTTTTTAACAAATGGTGCTGGGAGAACTGGACAGTAACATGCAGAAGAATGAAAGGAGACCACTTTCTTACACCATTCACAAAAATAAATTCAAAATGGATGAAGGACCTGAATGTGAGACAGGAAACCATCAAAACCCTAGAGGAGAAAGCAGGAAAAAACCTCTCTGACCTCAGCCACAGCAATTGCTTACTTGACACATCTCCAAAGGCAAGGGAATTAAAAGCAAAAATGAACTATTGGGACTTCATCAAGATAAAAAGCTTCTGCACTGCAAAGGAAACAATCACCAAAACTAAAAGGCAACCAACAGAATGGGAAAAGATATTTGCAAATGACATATTGGACAATGGACTAGTATCCAAAATCTATAAAGAATTCACCAAACTCCACACCCAAAAAACAAATAATCCAGTGAAGAAATGGGCAGAAGACATGAATAGACACTTCTCTACAGTAGACATCCAGATGGCCAACAGGCACATGAAAAGATGCTCAATGTCGCTCCTCATCAGGGAAATACAAATCAAAATCAGACTGAGATACCACCTCACGCCAGTCAGAGTGGCTAAAATGAACAAATCAGGAGACTATAGGTGCTGGCGAGGATGTGGAGAAACCTCTTGCACAGTTGGTGGGAATGCAAAGAGAAACCTCTTGCACAGTTGGTGGGAATGCAAACTGGTGCAGCCATTCTGGAAAACAGTGTGGAGGTTCCTCAAAGAATTAAAAATAGATATACCTTATGACCCAGCGATAGCACTGCTAGGAATTTACCCAAGGGATACAGGAGTGTTGATCCATAGGCGTACTTGTACCTCAATGTTTATAGTGGCACTTTCAACAATAGCCAAATTATGGAAAGAGCGTAAATGTCCATCAACTGACGGATGGATAAAGAAGATGTGGCTTATATATACAATGGAATACTACTTGGAAACGAGAAAGAATGAAATGTGGCCATTTGTAGCAATGTGGATGGAACTGGAGAGTGTTATGCTAAGTGAAATAAGTCAGGCAGAGAGAGACAGATACCATATATTTTCACTCTTATGTGGATCCTGAGAAACTCAACAGAAGACCGGGGCGGGGGGGAGGGGAAGTGGGAAAAAAAAGTTACAGAGAAGGAAGGAGGCAAACCATAAGAGGCTCTTAAAAACTGAGAATAAATGAGGGTTGATGGGGGTGGCGGGGAGGGGAAAGTGGGTGATGGGCATTGAGGAGGACACCTGTTGGGATGAGCACTGGGTATTGTATGGAAACCAATTTGACAATAAATTTCACAAAAAGAAAAAAAGAAAAAAAATACATATACTAACTTGGCCAATATAATATTTGAAAAAAGTTAAAAATATTTTTGACTATGACTCTTCATTGTGCATAATTTTAAAAATAGTTGTACTATATCTACATTGATATAGAACATTAATACACTTATTACATTCTCTTTGCTTTAGTTCCAATTTAGGCTTCATTCTATTATAACCGTATGTTTTAATACTTAGTACTAGTGGTTTGTTTGTTTGTTTTAAGTTTCTCCAGTCATTTTGGTTGTCTGAAGCTCATTCTCCAACGGAATCTTGGATCATTCATGGAAATAATATTCCTGAGTTTTTTTGTATTGATAATATTTTTGTTTTTTGTAACTGAAAGTCGCTTTTGCTAGATATAAAATCATTATGTACTCCATTTCCTTCTTGGATCATTACTACTGAAAAGTTTTATGGTAATATGTTTTATTCCCTAATAAGTCACTCTCTTAGATGTTCCAAGAATTTTTTTCTCCTTTCTTGTTAATTCTAGTACTGGCGTTGGTAATTCTGGGTTGATGTTTTCAGGCATGTGGTGTTGTGATGTGGTCTTTAAGTATTTCCATTTTTTTTTTTTTTGTCAGTTTGTATTTGTTCTGTTCCTTTGGTTTGATTTTCTTCGTTAGTGACTCCTACCATTTGTATATTGGATTTTCTTTACTTGTTTTCAATATTTAACACTTTCTATTAAACCATAATAATCGTCTTTAATTTTGTTTTTTTAAGTTTTCTTCTCTGACTTTAATTACTTGTTATTTTTGGTTTCTTTCACTATAGAAGGAACATTTTTTAAAATTAATTTTCTGTTATTTCTAATATTTTCTGAAATTTTATATCTTTTTTTATAATTTATGACTGCTTTATATTATTCTTTCATATCTTGTATAATTTTAGTAATGTCTTTTAGCTCATTTTCAATTAGTAAGTTACTAGTTTTAACCAATTTTTATGAACTATAGGTGTGTTTTTCTGTTCCTCATTTTCTTTTATAATAACTTTGTATGAGGTGTGCCTCAATATTCAATTGTTCATTCTTATGTCGAATTACTAGACTTAAAATGTTATTATTTTACCTTATTTTATTTTATTTTATTTTATTATTTTTTAAGTAGGCTCCACACCCAGCATGGAACTCAATGTAGGGCTTGAACTTACAACCCTGAGATCAAGACATGAGCTAATATCAAGAGTCAGATGCTTAACCACTGAGCCACTCTGGCACCCCAAGACTTCTTGAAATTTTAGATGGAGACAGTATGCAGGGTAACCCAGAGCTATCTTTTTTTTGTTACTGTGTTCAGAAAATGGTGGCTTGCCTTCTGAGTTATCATGGTATTCTCCCCCTCCTCTTTATGTGACTTTCTTTTGCCTTTCTCACTATTGCCTATCCTGTTCCATTTTGACTTCATACTAAGAAGTTTGGTCTTGGGTGTGGAGCCTGTCCTGGAAGGGAGACTTGCATGGTCATTTCAAAAGTTTATCAGGCTATGCTACTGTAGTCCCTTTGATCACAAATGCTGGTTGCACATGTTTTGAGTGGGCTAAACCCCTCCCAACCTCAACTGCTTTCTCAACTTTCCTTACTGTGCATGCCAGTGAACATTTCTTTGCTATTTTGGGGTAATATTTTTCACAAGTCTAGCATTTACCCTAATGCTTCTCTCTGCTTCTTCACACACAGACCTTATAACATGTTGGCCTTTTAGTTGTTGGTGATTTTTCATAAACCACTTATATTTTGAGAATCATAAGAATATATATTCAGTTGTAACATTGTGTCTGTTTTCCCCTTTTATTTTTCCTTTGTTTGTTTGCTATTTAGTTGGTTTGTCTCTTTTCCTTTTTTTAAGTTTTTTTTTTATTTAAATTCCACTTACTTAACATACAGTGTAACAGTAGTGTACAATATAGAGATTCAACACTTCCATACAACAAATGTACTCCTTAATCTCTATCATGTTTAACCCATCCTCCCACCCACCTCCTCTCTGGTAATCATCAGTTTGTTTTCTATAATTAAGAATCTGTATCTTGGTTTCTCTCTCTTTCTCTCCTTTTTTTTCCCTATGACCACTTGTTTTTGAAGTTCCACATATGACTGAAATCATATGGTATTTGTCTTTCTCTGATTTCTTTTGCTCAGAATTATACACACTAGCTCCACCCATGTCATTGCAATTGGCCAGATTTGATTCATTTTTATGGCTGAGTACTATTCTATATGTATAAATACAAACTCTTCTTTATTCATCAGTTGCTGGACACTTGAGCTGTTTCCATAATTTGGCTATTGTAGATAATACCTCTATAAACATCGGCGTGAATGTATCCCATTGAATTAGTTTGTTTGTTTTGTTTGTTTGTTTTTATTATTTGGGTAAGTACCTAGTAGTGTGATTACTGGATCATAGGATGGCTCTATTTGTAACATTTTGAGGAACTTCCATACTGTTTCCCAGAGTGGCTACCCCACTTTGCATTCCCAATAAAAGTGCAAGAGGATGCCTTTTTCTCCACACCCTCATCAACACTTGTTTATTCTTGCCTTGTTGATTTTAGCCATTCTGATTGGTGTAAGGTGATATCTCATTGTAGTTTTGGTTTGTTTTTCTCTGATGATGAGTGATGCTGAGCATTTTTTCAAGTGTTTGTTGGCCAGCTCTAAGTCTTCTTTGGAAACATGTTGATTCATGTTTTCTGCCTAGTTTTAATTGGATTATTTGTTTTGAGGGGTGTTGGGTTTTATAAGTTCTTTATAGATTTTGGATACTAACTCTTTAACAAATACGTCATTTGCAATCAAATGTCTTCTCCCATTCTGTAGGTTGCCATTCATTTTGGTAATTGTTTCATTGACTATACAGAAGCTTTTTATCTTGATGAAGCCCCAATAGTAATTTTTCCCTTTGTTTCCCTTGCCTCAGGAGACATATCTAGAAAGAAGTTACTACATCCAATGTCAACAAAGTTACTGCCTATGCTCTTTTTTAGGATTTTTACAGTTTTAAGTCTTCACGTTTGGTCTTAAATCTATTTGGATTTATTTTTGTGTGTTCCAGTTTCATTCTTTTGCATGTTGCTGGCCAGTTTTCCCACCAGAATTTATTGAAGACACTATTTTACATCGTGTGTTCTTTGCTGCTTAATTGAACATTAATTGGCCATATAGTTGTAGGTTCATTTCTGGGTTTTCTATTTTTTTCCCATTGGTATATGTGTCTATTTTTGTGCCAGTGCCATTCTGTCTTGATGGTTACAGCTTTGTAATATAAGTTGAATTCCAGAATTGTGATGCTTTCAGCTTTACTTTTCTTTTTCAACATTGCTTTGGCTGTTCATGGTCTTTTTCAGTTCCATACAAACTTTAGGATTGTTTATTCTAGTTCTGTGAAAAATGCTGGTGGTATTTTGATAGGGATTTCATTAGGTGGATAGATTTCTTAGAGATTGCATTAAGTGTGTAGATTTCTTTGGGTAATGTAGACATTGTAACAGTATTTATTCTTCCAGTCCATGAACATAGAATATTTTTCCATTTCTTTGTGTCCTTTTAAATATATTTCATAAATCCTATAACGTTTTCAGAGTACAGATCGTTTACCTTTTTGGTTACATTTATACTTATGTATCTTATGGGTTTTGGTGCAATTGTTAATAGGATCAATTCCGTGATTTCTCTGCTATTTCGTTATTGGTGTATAGAAATGCAATAGATTTTTGCATGTTGATTTTGTATTCTGTGACTTTACTTAATTCATAAAAAAACTGCCTTCACCACCATCTTACCAGTATCATCTTCTATTATACTTCCTCTGTGCTCACAGATTAAGAAATATTATCTTGCTTTAACTTTACAATAAATCTATGGGTCAAATATTATTACCTCTATATTTTAAATAAGATAACTGAGGCTGAGTGAGTTATGCCACACAGTTGATAAATGGTGAACTAAGGATCCATATCAAGTATCATAACCATTAAATCTCATGACTTAACTTTATATTGACTGTTTCATTGTTGTTAATAATGTATATCTAGGTTTGGTTAGAACTTGTGAGTAATAACCTATGTTTTTCATTAATTAATTTATGCAGAGATGAAAGAAACATTTAATGAACACTTATCATATACTAGGTATTGAGATTAGCTTTGGAAATGCAAAAATGAAAAATAATGGTGGAGTCCTTGTAACTAAGAAGCAATAGCAAACATTGAATCAAGTGGTGGCATTGGCCAAATAAAAAGGTGTACCAATATTCATGTATAGGAATAACTAAACAGTTTGCAAACCAGCTTAGGTCTGCTGACAAAGATGAACAAACTGAGAACACCAAGGTGAAATTTGTTGACATTTAGTGTCTTTTCAGATTAAAAAGGTTGTGAAGTCTGTGTTCTTGTTAATTAGTTTCACAATGTGATGATGTGTTAACAGTTTTGTATAGGTAACAGGTTTCATTTCATGAAAAGTAATTTTAAACATATATTACCTGGTGCTTTTAGCACCCAAACAGAATTTGGAGCTGTGTATCTTCTATTAACTTTTTTCTCACCTATACAAGTTGTGATCTATTTTAAAGATTACAGAAAAGTTGCTATGAATACCACTGTTTTGAATTATTCTTTTACAGATGGGAAGCTGCAGGTTAAATGAATAATATATATTATATATATTGAATATATGAAATGAATTGAATTATATATTCAATATATTATATATATTATATATATTGAATGTATACAATTGAATATATTATATATATTGAATATATTCATTATATATATTGAACATATATGAATTGAATATATGTGAATATATATATATTCATAGCGTAAAGTTATTTATGCTTTGAATTCTGGTAACATTAAATGGATGCTGTTACATTAAAGTTGTAGTCCTGTGAACTGATAAATATAAAGTCAATGAAAGTATAAAAATCTAACTTTCCTGAGGATCTGAAAATTTCTAAGAAGACTAACACAACTCTTTCAGGACAGTGTAAATAAATGGGCCTGTCAAGGGTCTTCTTCACTTCTTGACTATAAGAATAATGCTTCTTTCTGGTAATTAGTCTAACATCATTTATGCTTATGTTAATTATTAATGTCAAGAATAAAATTTTCTGTAAATTTCCTTGTTCAGTGTAAGCTGATTTTCTACAAGATTTTTCCATTTGTTTATTTTTCAGTGTTTTTTTTCCTTTAGTTTTTATTAATGAAGCTGATAGAATATGAATATAGTATTATACTGTATAACTACTTCATCTTTTCTTTATTTTAAGATTTTTTATTTAGGATGTGAATTTATTTTATTTTTTTTATTTTTTTTTTTTTTGGGACAGAGAGAGACAGAGCATGAACGGGGGAGGGGCAGAGAGAGAGGGAGACACAGAATCGGAAACAGGCTCCAGGCTCTGAGCCATCAGCCCAGAGCCTGACGCGGGGCTCGAACTCACGGACCGTGAGATCGTGACCTGGCTGAAGTCGGACGCTTAACCGACTGCGCCACCCAGGCGCCCCTAGGATGTGAATTTAAATGTAACTATTCTTGAGGCACCTGGGTGGCTCAGTTAAGCATTTGACTCCTAATTTCAGCTCAGGTCATGAACTCAGGGTTTGTGAGGTGGAGCGCTGTGTTGGGCTCTGCCCTGACAGCATGCACCCAGCTTGGGATTCTCTCTCTCCCTCTCTATCTGACCCTCTCCCACTCACACACACTCATTTTCTCTTGCACACAATAAATAAATGAACTTTTAAAACACTGAATTATTCTTTTACTTCTGAAGACTTGCTTGACAAATTATTATTAAACATAGAAAAATAATGAAGTAAGGCTGTTAAAACCTCCAGAGTATACTGTTAGTTTATAAGAGGTAAAGTAAATTACAAAGAGATGAGCTTTTTAAATTCTATATTAAACAAATGTCTACTTGGGGGGAAATATATGAGAAAAAGCATTTGCATAAAGGACTATGAGATCTGTATTTATATTCTAGGCATATCCTAATGTAGGAAATTATGTCTTGTCTAATTTCTGCTTACATTAAAAGCAAAAACTCATAGTAGTATGCCTTAGGACAGTCCATTCAAACCTATGTCTTAGTATTCCCAGAATATTCCACACACAAGAATTAGCTTTCCTTTTTTTCTTTTTTATCAAGATTACCAGAACAAAAAACTAGCAATATAAACAAAAATAATGGCATTTTTGTGTGTGTTTATGAGGGTATATGCATGTATGTATAATTATTGTGTGTTTATAATTGCATCCAACACATAAACATATAACATATGCCATTAAGATATAGTGGCCAAAAGTTAGAAACAATTCAAATGTCCAAAAAATGATTAATGGAAAAACAAAATGAGGTCTAGGCCTTATGCAGGAGGAGCAAAAATGATGACATACCAGGAGGACCCCATAATTGATTTATCCCTTTAACACTGCTAGATAACTAGCAAATCATTCTGATTACCCAAGATACCGACCTGAAGACTGATAAGACAAACAGCACAACTAGAGGAAGAGAAAAGTCCACATTAAGAAAGCTAAGTTTGGAGATGTGGTTTGGGGGAGAAACAGATCCTGGGTGCTGCTGAAGGGAGGGAGCCTTGGTAGTGGAGAAAGGCAAGACAGAGTGGAGCACACAGGGATAAGCACAAGGAGAACACTTCCCAAAAGACACTTGCTGGGAAAATGAAAGGGGATGATTTTGTGTGGTTTTGCAAGCAGTGAGGCTCAAAGACTGGAGTTTTAGAGGTCCATGCAATTAGCCGAGATAGAGACCTGAGGGTTTTGCCCTACTCCTTAAGAGAAGGCAGGCAAACAAACCCAGGGCAGATGGTGCAATCTTAGGATCACCTAAGGCACATGGGGAGTGACTGTCTCCTCTTATCAGAGCTCACCTGTGAGAGCTGGCTTTGTCCTTCCAGGGAAAGAGAAACCTGTGGGCCCCATTTTTCTCACTCACCCCTCATATACCTGCTGATGGCAGCTAACTCAGACCCTGACTGTTTTGCCTTTTTTTCCCAAATTCCACACCCCTGCACTCTGACAACACTATCATTCTGGCCCAAACCTGCATCAGTCCCAGCACTGTGTAACCCTTCTCCCAAAGACCAGCACAGGTCCCTGTCAAACTAGGTCCCTAAATTTTAGATATTTAAAAATTAAACAGATAGAGTTAAGATGGTGGAGGAGTAGGGAGACCCTAAGCTTGACTTTCCCTTCAAAACAGCTAGATAAATATCAAATCACTCTGAACACCCAAGAAATCAAACTGAAGACTGAGAGTACAAAGTGTACATCTACAGGTAGAAAAATGGTCACATTGTGAAAAGAAAGAGCTATGGAGAGTTGATTTAAGAAAGAAAAGAATTGTGGTGCTGCAAAGTGAAAGGAGCCTTGATCATGGAGAGAGAGAGAGAGAGAGAGAGCAGTGCAGAACGGGTTGCATGAGAAAAACTCTTCTCAAAAATCATTCACTGAGAAAAGGAGAGGGTCTGGCTACTACAAGATTTTATAAACAGTGGAGATCAAAGTCTGAAATTTTAGAAGTCCACACCAACACCGGGGTCATGCCTAGTGGGCTTAGTGGTCCTCCTGTGAGGAAGGAGGAAAGAGGCCAAGTAGTGGACAGAGTGGTCTGAGGATTCCCTAGGTTGCATGGGGAGAAACAGTTCCCCTTGTTGGACTGCATTTGGGAGTGGTGGCAGAGCCTCTTAAGGGACAAAAGACCTGGCAGCACCAATGTGCTGCTCTGTTCACTAGCATAGGAACAGAGACACCAGCAGAGGGCAGAAAACCTTGGTGCCAGGTGTTGCTATGCTCTACTATAAACCAAGAACTGCTGTAGGGTCATAGAACTCCTTTTCTGGATAAATATGCCCCAGCCACAGCATGGTGAGACTCTCCCCAGAGTACTAATATGTGTCTATGCTGCCCAGGTGCCTAAATCTTGGAGTTTTGAAACCCAGCCATACACCTGGGGTAAAGCACATGAGTACTGTGCTACCTGGCAAGCAGATGGCTCAGACACAGAGAGGGTGAAGGCAGGAATTTGACAGAAGCTGGGGACACAGGGGTGTCCAGAGGGGTGAATGTTTGCTCTTCTCTCATGGCTTCCTGATGTGTGATGGGCACAACTCCCTGCTCTGGGAAGGAGATAGTGGAGCAACGCCATCCCCCTACCCCATCAGAATGACAGACTTTCTTGCGCAACATAGCATCCCACAGGGAAGGCTGGATAAACTTACAACAAGCCTCAACCACTGAACACTGTAGGTGCATCCCCACTAGGACAAGTCCACCTGAGAATCAGCACAGCAGGCTCCTCCCTCAGAAGGCCAACACAAACTCTTTGCATGCACCAAGTCTACTGATCAAGAGTGTTGCAAAGCTTAAACTCTGTGGGAAATAGGATCTAGCTTCTTTTAAAAAGGAGACCAAAACATACCTAGATGAACTTGCCACACAGTGGACAAGGGCCAAACAGCTCCCACAGGAGGCAAGGAGAAAGTCTGCAGAGGATTTATTTGAGGGAAGGAGAGACCAAAACACAACAGAAGAGTGCACAGTCTGAAACTGAAGCACGAGGCCCAAGATAGTATAAGACTTTTCCTCAATACACCCATTACTTTCAGGTGCAGTAATATAACAGGTTTTCTTAACAATACAAAACAAAAACAGTGACCTAGAAAAAATGACAAAATGGAGGAATTCACCCCATAAGGGAAAAAAAAAAAAAAAAAAACAGGAAGAAGTCATGGCCAGGGATTTAATCACAACTGATATAAGTAAGAATCCTGAACCAGAATTGAAAACAACAGTCATAAGGATACTAGCTGGGCATGAGGTAAACATACACAGTAAAGAACCACTTGATGAAGAGATTAAAAAACAAACAAAAAAAACTAAACTAAAAACTAAAAACTACTCAGGCCGAAATAAAAAATGCTATAACTGAGATACAAACTGGTTGTTTGCAATGACATGAATATGGATGAAACAAAGGAACAAATCAATGATATAGAAGATAAAATTAGGGAAAATAATGAAGCTAAAAAGAAGAGGGAAAGAACAGTATTGGATCACAAATATAGACTTAGGAACACAGTGACTCTTTAAAGCATAATAACATTTCTATCATACGGATATAAGAAGGGGGACAAGTGTATTTGAGAAAATTATAACTGAAAATGTCCCTTATGTGGGGAATAAAAGAGACATAAAAATTCAACAAGCACAGAGAAGTCCAATCAAATTCAACAAAAGCCAGCCAACACCAAGATGTATTGTAGCCAAAATCAGACACACATGTGCATGCACACACACACACACACACACACACACACACAACCCAGACAGGAAATAATCATGAAGACAGCAAGGGAAAAAAGAATTCCTTAAACTACAATGGAAGACAAATCATATTGCTGCAGATCCATTCACAAAAACTTGGCAGGCCAGAAGGGAGTGGCATGCTATGGCAAGAATATGCATCCAAGAATCCTTTATCCAGCAAGGCTGTCATTTAGAATACTGAGAGAGAAAAAGATTTTCCCAGACAAATGAAAATTAAGGAGTTAATAACAACTAAACCAGCCTTGCAAGATATATTAAAAGAGACTCTTTTTGGGGCATCTGGGTGGCTCAGTCAGCTAAACATCTGACCTCAGTTCAGGTCATGATCTCACAGTTTGTGGGTTTGAGCCCCGTGTCAGGTTCTGTGCTGACAGCTAAAAGCCTGGAGCCTGCTTCAGATTTGGTCTCTCTTGCTCTCTCTCTGCCCCTTGCCCACTCACTCTCTGTCTTCTTCTCTCTAAAAAAATAAATAAACATTAAAAAAAGGGACTCTCTGAGTGTTAAAGAAAGAACAAAAAAAATACTAGACAAGAACAAAGAACATCAACAGAAAAACAAACATTACAGGTAACACAATGGCACTAAATTCATTCTATCAGTAACCACTCTGAATGTAAATGGACTAAATACTCCAGTCAACAGACACAGAATGAGAGAATGGATAAAAATAAAAATAAAAATAAAAATAATAATAATAAGACCCATTTATATGCTGCCTACAAGGGACTTATTTTACACTTAAAGACACTTGCAGATTGAAAGTGAGAAGATAGAGAATCATCTAACATGCTAACAGAAGTAAAAGGAAAATGAGAGTAGCCATACTTATCAAACTACATTTCAACTAAAGACATTATATCATACAGATGAAGGAGGACATTATATCATAATTAATGGGTTTCAAGAAGATCTAACAATTGGGACACCTGGGTGGTTCACTTGGTTAAGTGTCTGACTCTTGATTTTGGCTCAGATTATCACCTCACGTTCATAAGATTGAGCCCCAAGCTGACAAAGCAGCGCCTGTTTGTGATTCACTCTCTCTCTCTGCCCTTCCCATTCTCTCTCTCTCTCTCTCTCTCTCTCTCTTTCTCTCTCTCAAAATAAAACAAGAATATATAAAATTATGAATATTTATTCCCAAATCTTGGAAGCACCTAAATGTACAAAACAATAGCAAACAAAAATAAACTCGTTGATAATTATAAAATAACATTAGAGAACTCTAACACCACACTTAAAGCAATGGACAGATCATCTAAAGTAGAAATTTAACAAGAAGAAAATGGCTTTGAATAACACACTGGACTGGATGGACTTCACAGATATATTTAGAACATTTCATCCTAAAGTCCACATGGAACATTCTCCAGAACACATCACATACTGGTTCAAAAATCAGCCCTCATCAAGTACAAAAAGACTGAGATCATACCATGCACATTTTCAGACCACAGTGCTATGAAACATGAAGTCAACCACAAGAACATTTTTGGAAAGACGACAAATACATGCGGTAAAGAACATCTTACTAAAGAATGAATGGGTTAAGCAGGAAAGTAAAGAAGAAATAAAAAGTACATGGAAGAAAATGAAAATGAAAACACTACAATCCAACACCTTTGGGATGTAGCAAGAGCAGTCATAAGAAGGAAGTTTATATAGCAACACATGCCTACATGAAGAAGCAAGAAAATTCTCAAAAACACTAATATTTCACCTAAAAGAACTAGAAAAAGAAAATCAAATAAAGCCTAAAGCTAGCAGGAGAAGGGAAGTGGTAAAGATTACAGCAGAAATAAATGAAATATGAACAACAGCAACAATAACAAAACAGTATAATAGATCAATAAAATTAGGAGATGGTTCTCTGAAGAATTAATAAAATTGATAAACCCCTTGCCAGACTTATCAAAAGAAAGGAATCTAATAAATAAAATCAAAAAATAAGAGAGATCACAACCAACATTAGAGAAATACAAACAATAATAAAAGAATATTAAGAAAAAGTATTTGCCCACAAATTGAGCAATCTGGAAGAAATGGATAATTTCCTAGGCACATAAAAACCACCAAAAATGGAAAAGGAAGAAGTAGAAAACATGAACAGACCACAACCAGCAGTGAAATTGAATCAATAATCAAAAATCTCACAACAAACAAAAGTCCAGGGCCAGATGGCTTCCCAGGGGGAATTCTACAGACTTTCAAAGAAGAGTTAATATCTATTCTTCTCAAACTGCCCCAAAAAATAAAAAATGGAAAGAAAAATTCCAAACTCATTCTATGAGGCCAGCATTACCTTGATTCTAAAACAAGACAAAGACCCCACCAAAAAGGAGAATTACAGGTCAATATCACTCATGAACATGGGTGCAAAAATTCTCGATTAAATAAGAGTAAATCAAATTCAACAGTACATTAAAAAAATTATTCACCATTATCAAGTGGATTTATTCCTGGGTTGTAGACGTGGTTCAATAGAAGCAAATCAAGCAATGTGATGCATCATATTAATAAGAGAAAGGATAAGAAGCATATGATCCTCTCAATAGATGAAGAAAAAGCATTTTACAAAATACAGCATCTGTTCTTGATAAAAACACTCAAGAAAGTAGGTATACATGGAGTATAGCTCAATATCATAAAGGCCCTAAACAAAAGATGAAAAGCTAATATCCTCAATGGGGAAAAGCTGAGAGCTTTTCTTCTACCATCAAGAACAAGACAGGGATGTAAACTTTCACCATTACTATTTAACATAATACTGGAAGTCATAGCTTCAGCAGACAAAAAAATGAAATAAAATTAATTCAAATTAGCAAGGAAGAAGTCAAGCTTTCACTATTCACAAATGATAGGATATTCTATATGGAAAACCAAAAGATCCCCCCAATAAATTGCTAGAACTAATACATGAAATTATGAAAGTCACAGGATATAAAATCAATGGACACAAATCTGTTGCACTTCTATACACCAATAATGAATCAGTAGAAACATAAATCAAAGAATCGATCCCATTTACAATTGCACCAGAAAAAAAATAAGTTACCTAGGAATAAATCTAACCAAAGAGGTAAAACATCTGTACTGTAAAAACTATAGAAGACTTAAGAAAGAAATTGAAGATGACACAAAGCTATGGAAAAACACTTGATCCTCAAGGATTAGAAGAGTAAATAGTGTAAAAATGTCTGTACTACCCCAAGCAATACGCACATTTAATGCAATCCCTATCAAAATATCAACAGCATTTCTTGTAGACCTAGAACAAACAAGCCTAAAATTTATATGGGACCACAACACACCCTGAATAGCCAAAGCAATCCTGAAGAAGAAAAGCAAAGCTTGTGGCATCACAATTCCGGACTTCAAACTATATTACAAAGCTGTAGCCATCAAGACAATTATGGTACTGGCACAAAAACAGACACATAGATCATTGTGAGAGAATAGAAAACCCAGAAATGGACCCACAACTACAGAGTTAACTAATCTTCCACAAAGCAGGAAAGAATATCAAATGGAAAAAAAGTTTCTGCAACAAACAAATGCTGTTTCCAAAAGTGGACAGCAACAGAGAAAAATGAACCTGGTCCATTTTCTTACAGCATAAACAAAAATAAATTCAAAATGGATGAAAGACCTAAATTTGAGACTGCAAACCATCAAAATCCGACATGAGAACACAGGCATCAACCTTTTAGCCCTTGGGCATAACAACTTCTTAGTAGGCACATTGTTAGAGACGAGAGAAAAAAAAGCAAAAATAAATCATTGAGACTTCATCAAGATAAAAAAGCTTCTGCACAGTGAAGGACACAATCAACACAATGAAAAAGCAAACTAAAGAATGGGAAAAGATATTTAAAAATGACATATCTGATAAAGGGTTAGTGCCTAAAATCTATAAAGAATGTATCCAACTCAGCACCCAAAGAATAAATTTTCCAGTTAAAAAATGGGCAGAAGACATGAATGGATATTTTTCCCAATAAGACATACATACGGCCAACAGATACATGAAAAGATGCTCAACATTGGTAATCATCAGGGAAATACAAATAAAAACAATGATGGAATACCACCTCCCATTTGTCAGAATCTGTCTGAATAGCTAAAATAAACAACACACGAAACAACAGAAGTTGGTGAGGACGTAGGGAAGAATGCAAACTGTTGCAGCCACTCTGCAAAACAGTATGGAGGTTCTTCATAAAGTTAAAAGTAGAACCATCCTACAATCCAGCAATTGCACTTCCAGATATTTACCTATAGGATGCAAAAATACTGATTCAAAGAGGCACATGCACCCTGCTGTTTATAACAGTAATATCAACAATAACCAAACTATGGAAAGAGCCAAAATGTCCATTAATTGATGAAAGGATACAGAATATGTGGCATACCACATCCATTCATCAGTATACATACACTCACGTGTGTGGGTGGTGGAATATTACTTAGTCATCAAAAAGAATGAAATCTTTTCATTTGCAATGACATGGATGGATCTAGAGTGTATTATGCTAAGCATAATTAGTCAGAGAAAGACAATTACCATATGATTTCACACATATGTGGAATTTAAGAAACAAAACTAGTGTAAGGCAAAAAAGAGAGGGAAGAAAACCACAATGGACTCTTAAGTATAGAAAACAACGTGAGGTTTGATGGAGGGGAATTGGGTGGGGGATGGGTTAAATGGGTGATGGGTATGAAGGCATGCACTTGTGTTGAGCACTGGGTGTTATATGTAAGTGATGAAGCACTAAATTCTACTCCTGAAACCAATATTACACTATTGTTAACTAGCCAGAATTTAAATAAACATTTCATGGGTGGTTGGGTGGCTCAGTTGGTTAAGCAACCGACTTCTGCTCAGGTCATGATCTTATGGTTTGTAGGTTTGAGCCCTGTGTCCGGCTCTGTGCTGACAGCTCAGAGCTTGGAACCTGCTTCAGATTCTGTGTCTCCCTCTCTTTCTGCCCCCCCCAGCTTGCTCCCTCTCTCTCTTTCTCTCTCTCAGAAATAAAAAAAAAAAAACATTAAAAAAATTAGAATTTAAATAAACATTTGAAAAAAATCATTAAAAAATACAAATTACTCCAAGATTCTAAGATAAATGCATTCAACCATTCTGACAATATTTGAAAGTAAAAGTTAATGGTCTTGAATCATGTAAATCTATTCTCTAATGTTATTTTAAATAGAATTATTTTCAATGTGTGTAATAAAGTCATATGGCTCCCATTTATTTTGTATTGTTATTGAGAATAAATTGTATATGAAGTGTGAAAAATGGGCTAAAGACATAAATGTGATACCTGAAACCATAAATTTCCTAGAGGATTAAACAGATAGTACCCTCTTTGATATTGGCCATGGGAACTTCCTTCTAGTTATATCTCCTGAAGCAAGGGAAACAAAAGCAAAAATAAACTATTTGGACTACATCAAAATAAAAAGCTTTTGCAGAGTGAAGGAAACAATCAACAAAACAGAAAGTCAACCTTTGGAATTAGATTTTGCTAATGAGATATATGATAAAGGGTTAGTACCCAAAATATATAAAGAGCTTGTAAAACTCAACACCTAACAAACAAATAATCCAATTAAAACTGGTCAGAAGACATGAATAGATAATTTTTCCAGAGAATACATACAGATGGCCAACAGACACATGAAAAGATGCTCAACATCACTCATCATTGGGGAAATACAAGTCAAAATGACAATGAGATAGCACCTCATACCTGGTAGAAAGGTTAAGATCAACAAGAGAAACAACAGGTGTCAGGATGTGTAGAAAGGTGAACCCTCTTGCACTGTTGGTGGGAGTACAAACTGGTGCAGCCACTTTAGAAAACAATATGGAGATTCCTCAAAAAGTTAAAAGTTGAGCTACCTTACAATGCAGACTTTGCACTACTATTTATCCAAATAATAAAAAAAGTACTGACTCAAATGGGTACATGCACCCCAAAGTTTATAGCAGCATTATCTACAAAACTCAGGTATATAGACGCAACCCAAGTGTCAATCAACAGGTAAATTGATAAAGAATAATTGATATACATATTACTTATATATATACATATACATATTATATATATCCATATATACACATATATATCCATATATATCCATATATCCTTTATATATATATATACACACATATATACACATACATACATACACACACATATTGGAATATTATTCATCCATAAAA
Source organism: Leopardus geoffroyi (assembly GCF_018350155.1). NCBI lineage: Eukaryota > Metazoa > Chordata > Mammalia > Carnivora > Felidae > Leopardus > Leopardus geoffroyi. The sequence goes on from NC_059343.1 coordinate 75,088,321, forward strand.
AAGAATGAAATCTTGCCATTTGCAAGGACATGGATGGAGCTAGAGTGTGTCATGCTAAATTATTTAAGTCAGAGAAAGACAAATACCATATGATTTCACTCATATGTGAAATTGAAGAATAAAACAAACAAGCAAAGGTCAACAAAAGAGAGAAATCAAAAAAGGCTCTTCACTATAGAGAACTGATAGTTACCAGAAGGGAGGTCTATGGTAGGGGGATGGATTAAATAGTTGATGGTATTAAGGAATGCTCTTATGATGAGCTCCAGGTACTGTATGTAATTGTTGAATCACTGTTTTGTACACCTGAAACTAATATTACACTGTATGTTTACTAACCAGAATTTAAATAAAAACTTTAAAAAATAAGTTATTTAAATGAACAAAGAAATCAATGTAAATACCTTAAAATGTTGAATGGAATTATAATTAATGTTGTTCAGGGGCTCCTGGGTGGCTCAGTAGGTTAAGCATCCAACTTTGGCTCAGGTCATGATCTCTCAGTTTGTGAGTATGAACCCCACATTGGGCTGTGTGCTGACAGCTCAGAGCCTGGAGCCTGCTTTATACTCTTTCTCTCTCTCTGATTCTCCCCTGCTCATTCTCCATCTTTCTTTCTCAAATAAATAAATAAATAAATAAATATTAATTTTTTTTAAAAAATAGTTTTATATTTACTATCGTTCAGCACCAAGTAGAGCCTTATGATAAATGTAAGGTTAGTGGTGTGTAATCAAGTTTATCAGAATGGACAGAGTCGAAAATGCCATTGCCTTCATAGCAGTTACCTTAAAATGCAATTTCAAGTCAAATATTGCAAAAATGGAAGATGGGGGAGAAGATGGCGGTGTAGGAGGACGCTGGGCTCACCATGTCCTGCTGATCATTTAGATTCCACCCACCTGCCTAAATAACCCAGAAAACTGCCAAAAGACAAGCAGAACAGATTCTCTGGAGCCAAGCGTAGACGAAGGGCCAAAGAAGAGGGTAGGAAGGGTGGAGAGGCGGTGCGTGCTACACAGACTGGTGGGAGGGAGCCAGGGCGGAGGGGCAGCCTGCCTGCTAAGCAGAGCCCCCGAGTCTGGCTTGCAAAAGCGGAGGGCCCAGACAGAGTGTGCTCTGACAGCAAGCGGGACTTAACATCTGGAAGGTTATAAGTTAACAGCTCTGCTCAAAGAACAGGAGGGCTAGAGGACAATGGAAGGGAGAGTTGTTGAGCCCCGGATGACAGGGCTCAGCTTGGTGGGGAACACAGGTACTCGCCAGTGCCATCTCCCTCACCCATACCCCAGCCAAAATTCCAAAGGGAACCAGATCCTCTCAGGGAACTGACATCCCTCCAGCAAGTCTGACTCCCTCCCTGTGCCGCAGGGCCCCTCCCGAAGAAGATCACCTAAGGAAAAGCTAGCTGAGCTTGCCCCTCCCGCCCCTGTGCACCTTGTGGATCCACCCTGGCTAATACGCCAGATACCATCTAAGCAGTACCACAAGACTGGCAGTGTGCAAGTAGCCCAGACAGGGGCACCACCACCCCACAGTGAATCCCACCCCTAGGAGGGGAGAAGAGAAGGTACACACCAGTCTGACTATGGCCCCAGCGGTGGGCTGAGGGCAGACATCAGGTCTGACTGCAGCCCTGCCCATCAATGCAATTTATTCAAGACAGCACAGGGGAAGTGCCCTACAGTTCCACACCACTCCAGGAACTATTCAAAATGACTAAACTGAAGAATTCCCCGCAAAAGAAACTCCAGGAAGTAGCGAAAGCTAACCAACTGATCAAAAATGATTTAAACAATATAACAGAAAGTGAATTTAAAATAATAGTCAAAAATTAATCACTGGGCTTGAAAAAAGTATACAGGACAGCACATAATCTATTACCAGACAGATCAAGGGACTAAGAAACACCCAGGAGGAGCTAAAAAATGCTATAAATCAGCTGCAAAATAAAATGGAGGTGACCACACCTCGGATTGAAGGGGCAGAGGAGAGAATAGGTGAACTAGAAGATAAAAGAATGGAAAAAGAGGAAGCTAAGAAAAAGAGAGATAAAAAATCCAGGAGTATGAGTGGACAAACAGAGAACTAAGTGATGCACTAAAGAGAAATAATCTACTCATAATTGGGATTCCAGAGGAGGAAGAGAGAGGGAAAGGTGCTGAAGGTGTACTTGAAGAAATCATAGCTTAGAACTTCCCTGATCTGGGGAAGGAAAAAGGCATTGAAATCCAAGAGGCACAGAGAACTCCCTTCAGACGTAACTTGAATCGATCTGCACGACATATCATAGTGAAACTGGCAAAATACAAGGATAAAGAGAAAATTCTGAAAGCAGCTAGGGATAAACACGCTCTCACATGCAAAGGGAGACCTATAAGATTCGTGACCAATCTCTCTACTGAAACTTGGCAGGCCAGAAAGGAATGGCAGGAAATCTTCCATTAGATGAACAGAAAAAATGTGCAGCCAAGAATCCTTTATCCACCAAATCTGTCATTTAGAATAGAAGGAGAGATAAAGGTCTTTCCAAACAAACAAAAACTGAAGGAATTCATTACCACTAAACCAGCCCTACAAGAGATCCTGAGGGGGATTCTGTGAGACAAAGTACCAAAGACATCACTACAAGTATGAAGCCTACAGACATCACAATGACTCTAAACCCATATCTTTCTAAAATAACACTGAATGTAAATGGATTAAATGCGCCAACCAAAAGACATAGGGTATCAGAATGGATAAAAAAACAAGACCCATCTATTTGCTGTCTACAAGAGACTCATTTTAGACCTGAGGACACCTTCAGATTGAGAGTAAGGGGATGGATAACTATTTATCATGCCACTGGAAGTCAAAAGAAAGCTGGAGGAGCCATACTTATATCAGACAAACTAGACTTTCAATTAAAGGCTGTAACAAGAGATGAAGAAGGGCATTATATAATAATTACAGGGTCTATCCGTCAAGAAGAGCTAACAAGTATAAATGTCTATGCACCAAGTTAGGGAGCCCCCAAATATATAAAACAATTACACACAAACATAAGCAACCTTATTGATAAGAATGTGGTAATTGCAGGGGACCTTAACACTCCACTTACAGAAATGGATAGATCATCTAGACACACGGTCAATAAAGAAACAAGGGCCCTGAATGATACATTGGATCAGATGGACTTGACAGATATATTTAGAGCTCTGCATCCCAAAGCAACTGAATATACTTTCTTCTCAAGTGCACATGGAACATTCTCCAAGATAGGTCACATACTGGGTCACAAAACAGCCCTTCATAAGTATACAAGAATTGAGATCATACCATGCATACTTTCAAATCACAATGTGATGAAGCTTGAAATCAACCACAGGAAAACGTCTGGAAAACCTCCAAAAGCATGGAGGTTAAAGAACATCCTACTAAAGAATGAATGGGTCAACCAGGCAAATAGAGAAGAAATAAAAAAAATATATGGAAACAAAAGAAAATGAAAATACAACAATCCAAATGCTTTGGGATGCAGCGAAGGCAGTCCTGAGAGGAAAATACATTGCAATCCAGGCCTACCTCAAGAAACAAGAAAAATCCCAAATATAAAATCTAATAGCACACCTAAAGGAAATAGAAGCAGAACGGCAAAGACACCCTAAACTAGCAGAAGAAGAGAAATAATAAAGATAAGAGCAGAAATAAACAATATAGAATCTAAAAAAAAAACTGTAGAGCAGATGAATGAAACCAAGAGTTGTTTGTTTGTTTGTTTGTTTGTTTTTTTGAAAAAACAAACAAAATTGATTAACCTCTAGCCAGGCTACTCAAAAAGAAAAGGTACAAGACCCAAATAGATAAAATCATGAATGAAAATGGAATTATGACAACCAATCCTTCAGAAATAAAAGCAATTATCAGGGAATACTATGAAAAATTATATGCTAACAAACTGGACAACCTGGAAGAAATGGACAAATTCCTAAGTACCCACACACTTCCAAAACTCAAACAGGAAGAAATAGAAAGTTTGAACAGACCCATAACCGGCAAAAAAAATCGAATCAGTTATCAAAATTCTCCCAACATATAAGACTCCAGGACCAGATGGCTTCCCAGGGGAGTTCTACCAGATGTTTAACGCAGAGATAATACCTATCCTTCTCAAGCTATTCCAAGAAATAGAAAGGGAAGGAAAACTTCCAGACTCATTCTATGAATAACCAGTATTATTTTGATTCCTAAACCAGACAGAGTCCCAACAAATAAAGAGAACTACAGGCCAATATCCCTGATGAATATGGATGCAAAAATTCTCAATAAGATACTAGCCAATCGAATTCAACAGCATATAAAAAGAATGATTCACCATGATCAAGTGGGATTCATTCCTGGGATGCAGGGCTGGTGCAACATTCGTGAATCAATCAATGTGATCCATCACATTAATCAAGGAGAAGATAAGAAAAATATGATCCTGTCAATCGATGCAGAAAAAGCATTTGACAAAATTCAGCATCCTTTCTTAATAAAAACCCTCGAGAAAGTCGGGATAGAAGGGACATATTTAAATATCATAAAGGCCATTTATGAAAGGCCCACAGCTAACATCATCCTCAATGGGGAAAAACTGAGAGGTTTTTCCCTGAGATCAGGAACATGACAGGGATGTTCCCTGCGGTTCCACTCTCACCGCTGTTGTTTAATATAGTGTTGGAAGTGCTAGCATCAGCAATCAGACAACAAAAGGAAATCCAAGGCAACAAATTTGGCAAAGATGAAGTTAAGCTTTCATTTTTTGCAGATGACATGATATTATACATGGAAAATCCGATAGATTCCACCAAAAGTCTGCTAGAACTAATACACGAATTCAGCAAAGTCGCAGGATACAAAATCAATGTACAGGAATCAGTTGCATTCTTATACACTAATAATGAAGCAACAGAAAGACAAATAAAGAAACTGATTCCATTCACAATTGTACCAAGAAGCATAAAATACCTAGGGATAAATCTAACCAAAGATGTAAAAAATCTGTGTGCTGAAAACTATAGAAAGCTTATGAAAGAAATTGAAGAAGATATAAAAAATGGAAAACATTCCGTGCTCATGGGTTGGAAGAATAAATATTGTTAAAATATCAATACTACCCAAAACTATCTACACGTTCAATACAACCCCAATAAAAATTGCACCAGCATTCTTCTCGAAGCTTGAACAAACTATCCTAAAATTCATATGGAACCACAAAAGGCCCCGAATAGCAAAAGTAATTTTGAAGGAGAAGACCAAAGCAGGAGGTATCACGATCCCAGACTTTAGTCTCTACTACAAAGCTGTAATCATCAAGACAGCATGGTATTGGCACAAAAACAGACACATAGGCCAATGGAATAGAATAGAAACCCCAGAACTAGACCCACAAACATATGGCCAACTAATCTTTGACAAAGCAGGGAAGAACATCCAATGGAAAAAAGACAGTCTGTTTAACAAATCGTGCTAGGAGAACTGGACAGCAACATGCAGAAGAATGAAACTAGACCACTTTCTCACACCATTCACAAAAATAAACTCAAAATGGATAAAGGACCTGAATGTGAGACAGGACACCATCAAAACCCAGAGGAGAAAAAAGGAAAAGACCTCTATGACCTCAGTCGTAGCAATTTCTTACTTGACACATCCACAAAGGCAAGGGAATTAAAAGTAAAAATGAACTCTTGGGACCTCATGAAGATAAAATACTTCTGCACTGCAAAGGAAACAATCAACAAAACTAAAAGGCAACCAACGGAATGGGAGAAGATATTTGCAAATGACAAAGGGCTAGTATCCAAAATCTATAAAGAGCTCACCAAACTCCACACCCAAAAAACAAATAACCCAGTGAAGAAATGGGCAGAAAACATGAATAGACACTTCTCTAAAGAAGACATCCGGATGGCCAACAGACACATGAAAAGATGCTCAACGTCGCTCCTCATCAGGGAAATACAAATCAAAACACACTCAGATATCACCTCACGCCAGTCAAAGTGGCCAAAATGAACAAATCAGGACACTATAGATGCTGGAAAGGATATGGAGAAACGGGAAACCTCTTGCACTGTTGGTGGGAATGCAAACTGGTGCGGCTGCTCTGGAAAACAGTGTGGAGGTTCCTTTAAAAATTAAAAATAGACCTACCCTATGACCCAGCAGTAGCACCGCTAGGAATTTATCCAAGGGATACAGGAGTACTGATGCATAGGGGCACTTGTACCCCAATGTTTACAGCAGCACTTTCAACAATAGCCAAATTATGGAAAGAGCCTAAATGTCCATCAACTGATGAATGGATAAAGATATTGTGGTTTATATGCACAATGGAATACTACGTGGCAATGAGGAAGAATGAAATATGGCCCTTTGTAGCAATGTGGATGGAACTGGAGAGTGTTATGCTAAGTGAAATAAGCCATACAGAGAAAGACAGATACCGTATGTTTTCACTCTTATGTGGATCCTGAGAAACATAACAGAACCCATGGGGGAGGGGAAGGAAAAAAAAGAGGTTAGAGTGGGAGAGAGCCAAAGCATAAGAGACTGTTAAAAACTGAGAACAAACTGAGGGTTGATGGGGGGTGGGAGGGAGGGGAGGTTGGGTGATGTGTATTGAAGAGGGTGTCTTTTGGGGTGAGCCCTGGGTTTTGTATGGAAACCAATTTGAGAATAAATTTCATATATTAAAAAAAACAAATATTGCAAAAATGGCCTGAGCAATAGAAGCCTCCTTACAAGTAATTAATATAGCTTCTCAATATAACTATTTGAAAATATTATTGTTTCAATATGTATGTTCTGATAGGCTTGATAAAAACTAGTTGCATTAATGTATAGACATTTGTGGTATAGTATCTGTGTTGTGTGTGCAGAGGCATGCACCAAGTGTGTATGTATGTATGCGCACTCACATGCATATGTGTACATGCACACACAGGATTTAATTTTCTGCCTTGTTGGAAATGAGAAAGAAAAAAATATTGCCTGTCTTCCAGTTCAATTATACCTTTTTCATATTTGTTTTTTGAGAAAGTACCTGTGTGTTACTTGCATATTACATTTGTGTATCTATATGTCCCAATGATATATTCATTGCCATAACTATGGATATGACCTAATAAAATTTAGCTTTCTTATCTCACTCTAATATAATTACCAAGGGACTTGTTGATCTGTGTAAAAAATTTCTAATTCATATCTAAATACTCTCATAGAGCAAAATCCTCATCTAGTAGCTGTATGGAAGCCAAATAATATAGAGCATAGGGGGCCAAAACAATTTTTCCTGAATGGTTCTTAGCTTAGAGATAGGAAACATGCAGAACACATTAAATATCCTTAGGCACTGTGTGTATCATGGCCAAGAAAGACAGAAATGTGAGTCATAAATTAGGTTTTTTAGATCTTGTACATGATACAGCAAGAGAAGCAGGAAACAATACCATATCAGTCCTCTTTTCATTCATCCATGAATACTAGATTTATCAATTATGCTTAGTGGTTAGTCCATGCAAGAAGAAAGCATTACAAAATCTACTTAATCTTTTTTTTAAGTTTATTCATTTATTATTTCTGAGAGAGAGACAGAGACAGTCCAAGCAAGGGAGGGGCAGAGAGGGGGGATAGACATAGAATCCAAAGCAGGCTCCAGGCTCTGAGCTGTCAGCACAGAGCCCAACACGGGGCTCAAACTCACAAACCATGAGATCATGACCTGGCCGAAGTTGGATGCCTTACCAACTGAGCCACCCAGTTGCCCCTAAATTCTGTATGATCTTAGAGCTGAAATAATATAGTTAAGTATCTGAAACTCACTTATGTAAACCAAACTATATTATTTCCAAGGGATTTAACATTTAATGTTTCAGCCAGGATATAAGATTTAAGTTATTGTTATAAATGTATATGTGACCATTTCAACGTCATTGAATTGCAAGGAAATCTACTTCATTATACAATTTTTATTATCTTATTTATGCATACTTAGTATTTAATGCTTCTTCCTTTAATGGGGCACCTGGGTGGCTCAGTCATTTAAGTGTCCGACTTTGCCTCAGGTCATGATCTCATGGCTTGTGAGTTCGAGCCCCACGTTGGGCTCTGTGCTGACAGCTCAGAGCCTGAAGCCTGCTTCAGATTCTGTGTCCCTCTTTTGCTCTGCCTCTCCCCTGCTCATGCTCTCTCTCTCTCTTTCTCTCTCAAGAATAAATGAACATTATTTTTTTAATTATAAACTTTCACCATTAACTTTATTTTCTCTCTTACAATTTGTCCTAAATGAATTCTGACTGAGCTGTCTCTTTTTTCTTTAAGTTCCTTAAAAGTTCTACCAGATGTCTCAGCATCTAGCTTTTTCCCTCACAATCTAAGTACAAAGTTTTAAAATATTGTTATTTAAGTATCTCATAATATCTAGTACAATGCTTCCTGCACAGTCGGTGTCATCAAAACCTTATTAACTAATTAAGAGGAAGAAAAGTAAATGTTAAAAATCATTTAAAGATAATAGAGTGAGGGAAGTCACTGAAAATCTCCTGAAACTTCTCCAAAGACTGTCTGTACATTCCATAACACACCTCATATTCAGCAAGACAGTGACAAGGATTAGGGCAGACTTGAAAATTTGGTCTTTATTTTTAAGCTTCATACTCATGACTTTAAGTCAGACCTAGAATTAATTAAACAACAGTTTCTCACCCCCTTCACTATTTCTATCCTGGTATGAGGCACTATTATCTGTCACTTGAATGATTTAAATAGACTACAATTGTCTCATTACTTCCCTATTTGCTTTCTGACACATTATTCTCAACATATAAGCCAGAGAGAGATTGTTAAAAATGAAGCCAGCTAATTTCTCTGTTCAAATCTCCAGTAGCTCCTCTTCTCATTTAGAGTTGAACACAAGGTCCTTACAAATAGTCTACAAAACCCTGTAAGATCTTCCCTGATGTTACCAATGTGAGTCACTCCTGTTTAATTTCACCTGCTACTATTTTATCCTTCATTCAAACTACCATCTGTTCTTTTCTATGAATTATCATTTTTGAGGTCTTTCACATTTCCTTTTTAAAATCCTGTGAAAATTAAATACTCATGAATTACTTTCTACTTTGTCATCCTTTGAATAAATTCCCTAGGACTCAACAGGTGTAAAGTTTGGTACAAAGGAGCCCAAAACACAGGAACAGCTACAACAAAACACAGCAACAGCTACAATAAGCTTTCTTTGCTCTTCTGAGTTTTTTTTTCACTTAAACTACAAATTATGCCAGATTGGAAGGAAGATTCAATGAGCCATTGTGAGCAACCTACACACACTGTTGGTTTTGGCATTTTCTTGTCTTATTTGGTAGGTAAGAGGATACCATTGAAAATTACCGCTTCAAAGCTTGAAAGAATTATTGTAGCTTCCATGAAATGCTTAATACACTCCCCCAGGGGTACCTTATCCATTAGGAGACTCTGGCTTATTTTGTTGGTAAAATGCACATCTGCTACAGAACAGATAGGGATAATTGCTGATTAAAGGAGATTTTGGTGATTCCACTCCTTAGGAAAACACTATCAGAGCAAATTTACTAATTATGCTTAAAGATTATATTCAGTGTCCAATGTGCCTTTTATCACCCCCTCCCACAGGTAATTAAATGAACATAATCAGCATAATTTTATATGCTCAAATTCTTCCTCCCCCATTACTTTTAGCTGCCTTTCCATCTCAGTTCATGCAGTTCACTCATCTCCACTTCACTTTGGCAATAAAATTGTGTAGTTAAAATCTAAAATATGTGAAATTATCAGAAGTTGGAGGAGTTCAGGCATTTATAATGAATATGAGATAGTGGGGATGTCAATGTGATTCATAGTATTTTGTCATAATTTGTTCCAATCCACCATATTTGAGGGATCACAATATTTACTTCCTTTAGGTTGCTGCTTCAATCCATCTCTAGGTGAGTTATTTTTTGTTGTTGTTTTTGGCTAAGGTTTTTATTTAAATTCTTACTTAACATATAATGTAATATTGGTTTCAGAAGTGGAATTTAGTGATTTATCACTTACATATCATACATAGTGCTCACTAAAACAAGTGCTCACTAAAACAAGTGCTCTCCTTAATACCCATAACCCATCTAGCCCATTCTCCACCCACCTCCCGTCCATCAAACGTCAGTTTGTTCTCTATACTTAAGAGTCTCTTAATATTTGCCTCCCTCTCTTTTTTCCCCATTGCCCTATGTTCATTTGTTTTGTTTCTTAAATTTCACATATAAATGAAGTCATAGTATTTCTCTTTTTCTGACTGGCTTATTTCGCTTAGCATAATATACACTAGCAACATACATGTAATTGAAAATGGTAAGATTTCATTTTTTGATGGCTGAGTAATATTCCATTCTGTGTGTGTGTGTGTGTGTGTGTGTGTGTGTGCATATGTGTGTGTGTGTGTGAGTATTACATTAATTTAGCTGCTACTGAAAATTATACTATAAACTTCAGCATGGATGTGCCTTTTTGAGTCAATATGTTTGTATCATTTGGGTAAATATATAGTACTGCAAATGATGGGTTGTAGGATAGTTCTATTTTTAATGTTTTGAGGAACTTCCATACCATTTTCCAGAGTGGCTGCACAAGTTTGCATTCCCAGTTTGCATTGTAAGAAGGTTCTCCTTTCTCTGCATGCTCTCCAACACCTGTTGTTTCCTGTGTTGCTAATGTTAGCCACTCTGGCAGGTGTGAGGTGGTATCTTATTGTGGTTTTTGTTTGTATTTCCCTGATGATGAGTGATGTTGAGCATCTTTTCATGTGTCTGCTAGCCATCTATATGGCTTCTTTAGAAAAATGTCTATTTGTGTCTTCTGCCCATTTCTTAACTGGATTATTTATTTTTTGGGTGTTGAGTTTGGTATGTTATTTGTACTGGATTATTTGTTTTTGGGGGTGTTGAGTTTGATAAGTTATTTATAGATTTTAGATACTAACTCTTTATCAGATATACCATTTTCAAATATCTTCTCCCATTCTGTAGGCTGTCTTTTACTTTTGTTGATTCTTTCTTTCTCTGTCCAGAAGACTTTTATCCTGATGAAGTCCCAATAGTTCATTTTTTCTTTCTTTTTTTTTTTTTTTTCTCTTCCCTCCTGGGACCTGTCTAGTAAGGAGTTACTGTGGTGAATGTCAAAGAGGTTTCTGCCTGTGCTCTTCTCTAGGATTTTGATGGTTTCCTATCTCACATTTAAGTCTTTCATCCATTTTGAATGTGTGTGTGTGTGTGTGTGTGTGTGTGTGTATGGTGTAAGAAAGTGGTGCAGTTTCATTCTTCTGCATGTTGTTGTCCACTTTTCTTAACACCATTTGTTGAGTAGACTGTCTTTTTTCATTGGATATTCTTTCCTGCTTTGTCAAAGATTAATTGATCATATAACTGTGGGTCCATTTCTGGGTGTTCTGTTCTGTTCCACTGAACTATGTATCTGTTTTTGTGCCAGTGCCATAACTGTCTTGATCACTACAAGTTTGTAACATAACTTGAAGTCTGAAATTATGCTGTCTCCAGCTCTGCTTTTCTTTTTCAATATTGCTTTGTGTATTCAGTGTCTTTTGTCATTCTATGCAAATTTTAGGATGGTTTACCTCTGTGAAAAATGCTGGTGGTATTTTGATAGGGATTGCATTAAATGTATAGATTGCTTTGGGTAGCATAGACATTTTAACAATATTTGTTCTTCCAATACATACATATAGAATGTTTTTCCATTTCCTTGTGTCCACTTCAATTTCTTTTATCTGTGTTCTATAGTCTTCAGAGTAAAAATCTTTACCTCTTTGGTTATATTGGGAGATTTTTAATTATTCAATTTCTTTGCTGGTTATAGGTCTGTTCAATTTTTCTATTTTCTTATTTCAACTTTGGTAGTCTGTGTGTTTCTAGGAATTTTTCCTTTTCTTCCAGATTGCCCCATTCATTGGCATATAATTTTTTATAATATTTTCTTATAATTTTTGCATTTCTCTGGTGTTTTTGATCTCTTAAATTCAAAATTTCATTCATTTGGGTTCTTTCTGTCTTTCTTTCTTTCTTTCTTTCTTTCTTCCTTTCTTTTTACGTCTGGCTAGGGAGTTATCTATTTTATTAATTCTTTCAACTAATTAATGCATTCTATCAATTATTGAATTACTTCTTTCAATAAGAACCAGCTCTTAGTTTCATTGATCTATTCTTTTTCATTGATACTATTCTTTTTGGTTTCTATGTCATTTATTTCTGCTCTAGTTCATTATTATGTCCCTTCATCTACTATCTTTTGGCTTTATTTGCTATTCCTTTTCTAGCTCCTTTAGTTTTAAGGTTATGTTGTGGTTTTAGACTTTTCTTATTCTTGAGGTAGGCTTGTAATGCGATATACTTCCCTCTTAGGCCTTCCTTTGTTCTTCCAAAAGTTTAGGACTGTCATGTTTCCATTTTCAACTGCTTCCATGTACTTTTTTATTTCCTTTCTAATTTCCTGTTTACCCCATTCATTTCGTAGTAGAATGTTCTCTGACCTCCATGTATATGTGGTCTTTCCAACTTTTTCTTGTGACTGACTTCAAGTTTCATTGAGTTGTGGTCTGAAAACATGCATGGTATGATCTCAGTCTTTGTGTACTTGTTGAGGCTGATTTGTGACCCAGTATGTGATCTATTCTGGAGAATGTTCCATGTGCACTCAAAAAGAATGTATATTCTGCTGCTTTATAGTGCAATGTTCTGAATATATCTGTTAAGTACATCTGGTCCAGTGTGTCATTTATGGCCAATTTTTTCCTTATTGATTTTCTGTTTAGATGATCTATCCATTGTTGTAAGTGTGCATTAAAGTTTCCTAGTATTATTGTATTATTATCAATGAGTTTTTATATCTTTGTTATTAACTGATTTATATATTCAGGTGCTTTCAAGTTGTGGGCATGAACATTTATACTTGTTAGATCTTCAACTCTTATTATAGTCTTTGTTGTAAAACCTGGTTTATCTAATATAAATATGGTTAATCCAGCTCTCTTTTGACATCCATTAACATGATAGATGGTTTTCCATCCTCTTTCTTTCCATCTTCAGGTGTCTTTAGGTCTGAATATTTACTTGTAGGCAGCATATAGATAGGTCTTGTTTTTTTTTCCCCATTGCAATGCCCTATGTCTTTTTATTGGAGTACTTAGTCCATTTACATTCAGAGTGATTATTGATAGGCATGAATTTAGTGCCATTGTTTTAACTGTAATGTTGGTCTTCTTGGTGGTATTCTCTGTTCCTTTGTAGTCTTTGTTGCTTTTGGTCTTTTTCTCCCTCTCAGTGATTGCTTTTAATATTTCTTGGATGTCTGGTATAATGGTAATAAACCTCTTTAGTTTTTGTTTCCCTGGAAAAGCCTTCGTCTCTCCTTCTATTCAAATAACAACCTTGCTGGATAGAGTTTTCTTGGCTGCGTATTTTGTCCATTCATCATGTTGAATATATCATGTCACTCCCTTCTGGCCTGCCATGTTTCTGTGGACAGATCTGCTATGAACCTGAATTTTCTTCCTTTGTAACGTTAAGAACTTTTTATTTCCCTTGCTACTTTCAGGATTCTTTTCTTGTCTGTATATTTTGTAAATTTTACTACCAAATGTATTGGTTTTAGCTAGTTTTTGTTGATTTTGATGGGAATTCTCTGTGCATCTTCCATTTTGTTTTCTGTTTCCTTTCCTAGATTAGGGCAATTTTTATCTATATTTTGCTCAAATAAATCTTCTGCCTCTTTTTCCCTTCCTTCTTCTGCTGAGACTCCTATGATACAAATATTATTATGCTTTATGGAATCATTGAGTTCCCTACAACAACATTTGTGGTCCAATGTTTTTCTGTCCCTTTTCTTATCAGTTCATTATTTTCCATAACTATTTGTTCTATTTCACTGATTCATTCTTCTGCTTCATCCATCCATGTCAATATAAACAGTTGGTTTTGCATCTCGGTTATAGCATTTTGTATTTTGGCCTGACTAGTTTTTGATCTTTTATCTCTGCATTAAGTGTTTCTTAGTTTTTTCTACACTTTCTCAAGCACAACTAGTATCCTTATGATTGTTGTTTTATGTTCTGGTTCGGGCATCTTACTTATATCTGTTTTGATTAGATCCTTGGTCGTGACTTCTTGTAATTCTTTCTTTTGGTGTCACAGACTATGAGTCTGGAGTTCTTTCTTGTCCATCAAGAGAGCAGAAGCAGAAATGAAAACAAGAGATGCTAATGTCTGGGAGAGACAAGTATCCTGAGCAGTGGTCTTGCCTCATATTTATTGAGCTCTCAAGATCTTACACACGTGGCGAACGTGAAGAAAACAATCTGATAGTAATCATTAGGTTGTGTGTGCAAGAAGCAAAGGGTCTGGAGGGCAAGTGGAGTTTATGATCAAAGAATATTGGTGCCAGATGAGAAGTAGTTTTCTGCCGGTGATATGACAAGTTACTCATGATCTCATTATAAAATCTCACTAACCAACCTTGGGTGCTTTTTCCCTGTGGCAGTGATTTTCCACCCTAAGCTTTTTTTAACCCATATATGTAAGTATAATGAATTCTTGAACATTTTGGGATGGATTTCTCCATCTTGTCATTTTGCCTAGGCCTCTGTCTACTGTGTGTTAGGAAAACCTGTTACATTTCCTGCTTTTGAGAGCAATGGCTGTATTAATAAGAGATCATATACTCTTCTATACTCATATACTCTTCTATACTCATATACCCAGTGCCAGGCCCTGGCACTTCAGGAATTTTTTTTTTTTTTTTTTTTTTTTTTTGTGCATGCTACGTGCACTCTGCTGTTGTGCTCTGGCTCTTGCCCTCAGATCAGTCCTCTGCAGTTTCTCCTTGCCTGCAGTGGACCATTTGGACCTGGTCCACTGTGTGGCAAGATGTAAGTAGGTGTGTTTGGTGTGCTTGTTAGAAAAGGCTGAATCTTATTTTCCCTAGAGCTGAAGCTTTGTAGCACTTTATGATCAGTAGACTTGGTGCTTGCATCAGGGGTTGTGCTGGTCTTCTGGGGGAGGTGCCTGCTGTGCTAGTTCTCAGTCTGACTTGCCCTAGTAAGGGTGCACTTGCAGGGTACAGTAAGGTGGATCTTGTAAGCAGCTCCATTCTCCAGTCGGAGCACTGTATTATTCACTGAAGTCTTTCCATGCTGACGGGTGGAAGGGAAATGGCGTCACCCTGTCTTCTCATTCTGGGAGAGGTGATACCACTCCTGCTGCAGTTCAGGAAGCCCTCACAGAAGAACAATCTCCCCTCCTGTGTCCCAGGCTTCCATCAGAACCTTGTCTTCCCCCTGTCTGCATCTGAGCTGTCTTCTTTCTGGCAGTATAATACCCCTGTGTTTTATCTAATGTGCATGGTTGGGCTTCACACTCCAAATTTTAGGACTCCATCCCTGCAAGAAGCCATGTTGATCCTGTGGGAGAGCATCTCACTGCACTGTGGCTGGTGCTGCTTCGTCCAAGAAAATCAGTCACATGACTGCACAGGGGCAGGGATTCTATGGTAAAGTGCAGCCAAAAGCTTGCTTCTAGGCAACTGCCTTCAGCAGGTGACTGCTGCTATGCTAATTAATGGGACCATTCAATGTCGCCTGCTATCTCTTTTTCCACTGAGAGGCAGTGCCACCTCTCCCAAATACATTCCAGAAAAGGAGAAGTTTCTTCCAGGGCTACCCAGGGCATTCTCAGACCACTCTTTTTGGCTCCTGGGCCTCTTCCCTCCTTCCCCACATGATACCTGCTAAGCCTACTAGGTCTGACCCTGGCACTGGCACAGACTTCTAACACTTCAGACTTTGAGCTCAGATGCTTGTAAATACTGGAGAAAATCAACCCCTCTTTTTTTCCCAGTCAATGGTTTGGGAGAAGATTTTTTTCTTGTGCAATCCCCCGCATGCTTTCACTCTTTCTCTCTCTCTTTCTTTCTCTCTTCCTCCTCCTTCCATGATTAGGGCTCCTCCCCTCTGCAGCACCACAATTTTTTCCACTCCCAAACCAACTTTCCACAGATCTGACCTTCCACAATGTGGCCGCTTTTCTCCCTCTAGATGTGCAGTCCATCTTTCAGTCCTCAGATTGATTTCCTGGGTGTTCAGAATAATCCAATATCTATTAGGCTGTAATTGAGGGATGAAGAAACATAGGGTCCACCTACTACTCTATCATCTTGCCTTCTCCACTGATATGGTAATTCTGATGTCTATACTGTCTACTAACTTTCACCAGCAAAGCTGAATTGGGATGAATATATTTACTGTTGTTTAGAGGATTTGTTTTTGTTTTGATTTGTTTTCCTCTATTTGTTTAGAGGATTTGTCAAATGTTTTATAACTTTAACCATATCCATTTTTTTCCAAATAGTGAGATCATATGTCTGCATATTTAATGCACATACATTGTAACAAATTTTACAAAGAGACTTCTGGATTTCTTGATACATAATTAATTATATAGGTAATAGGGAAAAACTTTTTCATGACTTTATTATATTGGTAAGTAAGCATAAACATTTTTATTGAAGTATAATTAATATACAGTGTTGTATTAGTTTCAGGCATACAGTGTAATGATCCAACAGTTTTATACATTATTCAGTGCCCATTATGGTAAGTGTACTCTTAATCTCCTTTATCCATCCCCCACCAATCTCCCCTCTGGCAGCCAGAACTTTGTCATCTTTATTAAAAAGTGTTTTTTCTTTTTTTTTTTTTTTGTCTTTTTGTTTGTTTCTAAATTCCACACATGAATGAAGATATATAGTATTTGTCTTTCTCTGACTTACCTAAGCACATATTTTTAAAGCATAAATGTATGGAAGTTTTAAATGCATAAAATATTAGCATCAAACATTGTTTCTGTTTTTACTCACCTTGTATATTTTGATTACATAGGATTTTCTTGTAATTGTTGTTGTTGCTGCTGTTGTTGCTATTTCTGCACGTAGGTTACATACCTGCTCACAGCTATGTTTGCATGTATTCTTCTGAAGTTTTAAATCTTAAATATTAAGTGTGTTATTAACAACCTAAGGTCCAGACCCAACTTGTGAATTCTTGTTATTAAGAGAAATGTCTTTTGAGTTAGTTAAGAGTCACTACTACATTGTTTTCTGATTAATGTAAGTATGATGGAGCTAAAATTCAAAGCATCAGTAGGAAGATGAGTTACTTTGGGAATCCTTTATTTGCATCAAATAATGTGCATGCCACATCTATATAGTCATATGTTCTCAGCCCTCTCATCCCTGTTATTTATTTCCCTGAATTACAGAAGAGGTTTCTAGAGAGAATTTTACATGATTTCTAAGTTCATAATTAGCTACTACCAAGAAAGACAAGTTTTTAAATTAAATCTTGATAAAACTGATAATGCTCTTTCTAAAATTACAACATTGTTTTCTTGACCCTTGTGTTCTATAATATTAGTTAGGCATAAATAACTATTTCAATGAGTTAATAGGGTCTTGAAACTCTAGGAAATATAATGTATACCTGGTGAATGTCCTTAGGAAGCTCATAGTCAGATCAAGGGAAATGAAAAATATAGGCAGATAATTGTAAATTGAGGGAGAAACTCACTGATTCCAGAATGGAGATAGTCTAAGCCATAGGAGACCTCAGGGAGGAGAGATCTATTTATTCAAGGGAATGATTTCTAGTGCAGATGGTACTTGAGCACGTTGTTCAAAAGTCGTTT
The DNA here is from genome assembly GCF_018350155.1 of Leopardus geoffroyi. Lineage (NCBI taxonomy): Eukaryota > Metazoa > Chordata > Mammalia > Carnivora > Felidae > Leopardus > Leopardus geoffroyi. Next base: position 75,106,116 of record NC_059343.1, read on the forward strand.
AGACAGTGGGTCATCAGAAAAAAAGACTAAAGGCACATACACAGGGAACTTATGGTTTACCCAGATATACATCAAATTACTCAATTTTTGGGTTAAATGTATGAAATATAGTAGTTGGAATAAAATTTGAATTGTTACTTTGGGTCTTGGACACTAGATAAAGAAATTCTGTTGACACATATAATTTGGGTGTTGAAAAGTCAGAACTGTGCTTTAGGAGGTTAATTTTACCAAGAGTATAAATAAAAAATCTGCCCCTACAGATGGCCAACAGACACATGAAAAGATGTTCAGCATCATTGATCATCAGGGAAATACAAATCAAAACTACAAGGAGATATCACTTCACAAGAATCAACATGGCTAAAATTAATAACACGGGAAACAACAGATGTTGGCTAGGATGTGGAGTATGGGGAACGCTCTTGCACTGTTGGTGGGAATGCAAATCAGTGCAACCACTCTAGATAAGAGTATGGAGTTTACTTAAAAAAGTAAACATGGAACTACCCAATGATCCGGCAATTACACTACTAGGAATTTACCCAAAGGATACACACATACTGATTTGAAGGAGCACATGCACCCCAATATTTATAGCAACATTATCAACAATAGTCAAAGTATGGAAAGAGCCCAAACGTCCATCAACTGATGTTAAGTATGGAGATAACCCAAATGTCAATCAACTGATGTTGGATAAAGAAATGGTATATATATATATATATATATATATATATATATATATATATTACTCAGCCATCAAAAATGAAATCTTGCCAGTTGCAATGATGTGGATGGAGCTAGAGTATATTGTGCTAAGTGAAATTAGTCAGAAAAAGACAAAATACCATATGATTTCATTCATATGTGGATTTAAGAAGCAAAAAGATGAACATCGTGGAAGAAAATAAAAGAGAGGGAGGCAAACCATAAGAGACTCTTAACTATAGAAAACAAGCAGGGTCACTAGAGGGGAATTGTGCAAGGGATAGGCTGAATCGGTAATGGGTATGGGGGGGCGCTTGTGATGAGCACTGGGTGTTATAAGTGATGAATCACTGAATTCTACTCCTGAAACCAATTTTGTACTTTTTGTTAACTAAAATTTAAATAAAAACTTGAAACACACACACAGACACACACACACACACACACACACACACACACACACAAACACACACCTCTAAAGAAGAAAGAATCAGTGCTTCAAAAGACAATGTTTCTTTATGATTTGTTCTGATAAATGATTCAGAAATGATTTCAAATATAGCATGATCTGTATTCCAAGCTGGGGGAAATACACCTATGTGGTAATTAGGTATTTATTATTTATGGTTAGAAATGAAATATCATCAATTGTTGAGATACATGTGTGTTGACAATATTTTTATTTTTACTTTACTAGTACAGTATAATACAGTGCAAATATGCAAATCTATGTTCTTTCCCATTAACTGTATGGGAAGATGTAAAGATGTATGGGATTTCATTCTTAAGATTGTATAGTGTTGGTCTCAATAAATCTCCTATCAGATAGCTATTAAAGTAAGGGTTTCTAAAGATAATGTATATTAAAATTTGTAAAAAGTTAGGAAAAGCCTGGGTAAATAACTCTAAGCATTCTGAAAAATAACCAAAAGAGGATGTTTGATAGTGCTGATAATAGCACAGCTCTGCATATGCTAAAAAAATAAAAAATTGTACATTTTAAAAGGCAAATTTTACAGTGTGTGAATTATATCTTAAGAAATATGATAATCATACAAATAATTTTAAAAGTGTAAACTGTATTCTGAACACTTTCACTTTAACTATCATACACTACATTCTACCTTAGTCTGCATTCAATTCCAATGAAAGCCACCACCAACATGATGTCACAGAGATAAAACCATGTTTCCATCCTTCTTTCTCAAGTGCTCATCATATCATTCTTATTCCCTTTGTAACACAGAGGTAATGAATGTGCCCTCCCCTATTTCTTAGTAAACCTGCTTATTTTAGCTAATATGAATTGATTTACATTTTGGAATTTAGATTCCATATGATTAAAGTTACTACAGTGGGCACAATATTTTTCAAAACTGTTAATTATTGAAGGAAACTGAAGATAATTCTTATAAGAAACTATTACTGGGGAGCCTGGGTGGCTCAGTCAGTTAAGCGTCTGACTTCAGCTCAGGTCATGATCTCACAGTTTGTGGGTTGCAGCCCCGCCTGGAGCCCTGTGCTGACAGCTCAGAGCCTGGATCCTACTTTAGATTCTGTGTTTCTCTCTGCCCCTTCCCCATCCATTCTCTCTCTCTCTCTCAAAATTAAATAAATTTTTTAAAAATAATTTTTTTAAAAAAATTAAAAAAGAACCCATTACTAAGTTATATATAAGTGAGTTTTGTTGGAATGGGATGAAAATAGGTGATACTAGTTATTGAAATTGTTTTACAAAGAATGTATAAACTTGTGGTGATTTCCAAGTCTGCAATGATTGATTTACTCTTCTTAATTTAACATAAATTACAGAAGAATAAAAATCAGGTGAACATATTATTTCTAGGGAAAAAATCTATGAAAAAACAGTATCATATGTATAGCCCAGTATAATTCATTAATTCATTTGCTTTCTGAATTTAGTTCAGGTTTATAATAAGACTACTTACATAGAGTAAAAACTAAACTCCCAGGCCCACATTCCACAAAATTTCAATCAACCTTATAGGCATAGATTTATGTATATTGTGCTTAATTTATTTTTCTTTCCAGACCATGGCAAAAAATCATATTCAACATCAATTTGCAGATATATTTTGTCCTTTTATGATGTATTTGAACTTTATTATATTTGTAATTTTGATTCTCTAAAAATTTATCATTTTCCCAGGAATTTCTAGCTTTCTTCTTTCTATCCAGCTTCCTGGCATACACAGTATCAAAGCTTTACAAAGTAAGGAAATGTTCTTATTTATCATTTTTTTAAAGTAAAATCAAAAAGAAATTTGAAAAATAAAGTCATTATATATTTACTGCTAGAATTAGATGCAGAAATATTTTCCATTGTGAAAAACATATGAATATTTATTTCATTAATATATGTAAAATTGAGTGGTAAATTCTTTTTTTATTCACAGAAACTATTACTTCCTGTGTGCTAATATTAATTATAATACCAGTCATGTATTTACATATTTGAGTTTAATCTAAGTTTAGAGAGTTATTAGAAATAATTTTATTATATTTCAAGTGTATCTCAAATCTTTTGAGTGTGCTTTATTGCATTAGCACAAGACAGTTTATATATATATATATATATTTAATGTTTATTTATTTTTGAGACAGAGAGAGACAGAGCATGAATGGGGGAGGGTCAAAGAGAAAGGGAGACACAGAATCCGAAACAGACTCCAGGCTCTGAGCTGTCAGCACAGAGCCCAACGCAGGGCTCGAACTCACGGACGAGATCATGACCTGAGCTGAAGTTGGACGTTTACCAGTTGAACCACCCAGGCGCTCCGACAATTTATATTTTATTGGCATATGAACACATGCTTTAAGTTCATCATGGGAATCTGGGCCATAAACCAAATTAACTCATCAGACAATGGTATGATAATAAGCCCCAGGTGTCAGTCCATTATTTAAAAAAATACTATAAAATTGACTATTTGTAAGATTTTGTATTCTTCATAATGGTAATTCATGATTAATGACCCATAATTTGTGTAACTATTAAAAATTTCACAACTTACTATGATCAGAGATGTTCTCAAAATCATCAAACCCTAAAAGGTTTAGTTAACTAACATTTGTATAGCTTTTATTTTTCATGGAAGTGGCAGAAGGAAGAACTAATATTGAATTGAGACTCCAATATCTTTTAAGAATAATCCTAAGTGTTTTCATCTGCGCTTAATTTGTCATTTAATTTTCAGAATAGTTAATTGAGGTTGGTACTGTTATACACATTTTTCAAATGAAGAAATGAAATAATAAACTTCTCTAAGGTCACAGAACTCATAGTAGAACCTAGGCCCATGTGCTCCTAGATTCTTTCACAGACAACCATTTAATTGAAAATATCTAGATTTCCGGTCGTACTCAGAAGCAGGATTCCCACCTGTAGCTGATTCGGTTGGTGGTGGCAGGCAGTGTGAGGTTTCTTAATACTGCTCCTGGCGGATCCAGTCAGTAGCCAGCATGTCTAGCAGAAACAATAACAAGCTGCCCAGCAACTTGCTGCAGTTACAGAATCTGATCAAGCGGGATCCGCCGGCCTACATCAAGGAGTTTCTACAGCAGTATAATCACTATAAATCCAATGTAGAGATTTTCAAATTACAACCAAATAAACCCAGCAAAGAACTGGCAGAGCTCGTGATGTTTATGGCACAGATTGGTCACTGCTATCCAGAACATTTAAGTAAATTTCCTCAAGAGCTGAAAGATCTTCTTTCCTACAATCACACTGTCTTGGATCCAGATCTTCGAATGACATTTTGCAAAGCTTTGATCTTGCTGAGAAACAAGAATCTCATCAATCCATCAAGTTTGCTAGAACTCTTCTTTGAACTTCTGCGTTGCCATGATAAGCTTCTGCGAAAGACTTTATACACACATATTGTCACTGATATCAAGAATATAAATGCAGAACACAAGAACAATAAAGTGAACATAGTGTTGCAGAATTTAATGTATACCATGTTAAGAGATAGCAATGCAACTGCAGCCAAGATATCTTTGGATGTGATGATTGAACTCTAAAGAAGAAACATCTGGAATGATGCCAAAACTGCCAATATGATAACCGCGTGTTTCTCTAAGGTCACTAAGATATTAGTTGCTGCTTTGACATTTTTTTCTTGGGAAAGATGAAGAAGAGAAACAGGACAGCGACTCAGAGTCTGAGGATGAAGGACCAACAGCAAGAGACCTGCTAGTGCAATATGCCACAGGGAAAAAAAGTTCCAAAAACAATAAAAGGTTGGAAAAGGTTATGAAAGTTATCAAGAAACAAAAAAAGAAGAAAAAACAAGAGATGTTTAACTTTTCAGCTATTCATTTGATTCATGATCCCCAAGATTTTGCAGAAAAACTACTAACGCAGCTAGAGAGCTCTAAGGAGAGGTTTGAGGTGAAAATGATGCTCATGAACCTCATCTCCAGATTGGTGGGAATTCACGAGCTTTTTCTCTTCAACTTCTATCCCTTTATGCAAAGATTTCTGCAGCCCCACCAAAGAGAGGTAACAAAGATTCTTCTGTTTGCTGCCCAAGCATCTCATCACTTAGTACCCCCAGAGATCATTCAGTCATTGCTCATGACTGTGGCCAACAATTTTGTCACCGACAAGAACTCTGGGGAGGTCATGACAGTAGGAATCAATGCTATAAAAGATAACAGCTGGATGTCCTCTAGCCATGACTGAAGAACTTCTCCAAGACCTGGCTCAGTATAAAACACACAAAGATAAGAATGTGATGATGTCTGCTAGAACTTTGATTCAGCTCTTCTGAACACTGAATCCTCAGATGTTGCAAAAGAAATTCCAGGGTAAGCCTACAGAGGCCTCCATAGAAGCAAAAGTGCAAGAATATGGAGAATTAGATGCTAAAGATTACATTCCAGGAGCAGAAGTTCTAGAAGTTGAAACAGAAGAGAATGCTGAAAACGATGAAGATGGGTGGGAGACCACCAGTCTCAATGAGGAGGCAGATGCTGATGGTGAGTGGGTTGATGTGCACCACTCTTCTGATGAAGAACAGCAAGAAATCTCCAAGAAGCTCAACAGCATGCCCATGGAGGAGAGGAGAGCCAAAGCCACGGCCATTAGCACTAGCTGAATTTTAACTCAGGAAGATTTCCAGAAAATCCGCATGGCCCAAATGTGGAAAGAACTTGACGCTGCACCAGGGAAGGCCCAAAAGAGGAAACACATTGAAATAGATAGTGATGAGGAGCCCAGGGGTGAGTTACTTTCTCTTCGGGACATTGAACACCTTCATAAAAAACCAAAGTCTGACAAGGAGACAAGACTAGCAATGGCAATGGCTGGGAAGACAGACCGAAAAGAATTTGTGAGGAAGAAAACCAAAATGAACCCATTTTCTAGTTCCACAAATAAAGAGAAGAAAAAACAGAAGAACTTCATGGTGATGCGGTATAGCCATAATGTCCGGTCAAAGAACAAGCGTTCCTTCAGAGAAAAGCAGCTGGCACTACGAGATGCACATTTGAAATAGAGAAAAAGAATGAAGTAACCTCCCAGCAAGTTCTCCATTCCAAGAAAAATGCTACATTTGTATCGTTATTTTGAAAATTAATCAAGAATGATTGTTTACATTAAAAAGTCCCAAAGTAAAAAAAAAAAAGAAAAAAAAAGAAAATATCTAATCTTTCAATTGCTATGAGGATAATTTGAAGTGTATCAAAATCTTATATGAATGCTTCTTTAGTTCCTAAATCATTTATAAGTTGTAAATTTGGTTTATCTCTTTATATCCTTTTTGGATCCAGAAATAAAACAGTGTAATTTGACAAGGAATGAGCAGGATTAGCATTCTTGTCATTCCCTGATTTTGTAATATTTTTAAGCCATTTTATCTATGGAAGTGGTCCATGGGAGTAATATATGCCCAATTCACCATATTTTGTGGGAATCCAATGAGATACTTCATCTGAACACTTTTGCTGTATCTTTGAAAGCCTCATCAGTAAAAAAATTCTTTATTTTTCCAAGTTTAAGGTAGTCATTGTTTCTCTTTAAAAAATTCAAGGGATTAAGAAGTAAGCTCGATGTTATTTTTGACTTAGACTTTGAAACTGAAAACAAAACAAAACAAAAAGTCCTTAGCAAAAACAGTTGCTCAAGAGAAATGATCAGAATGTATAGATATGTATTTCAGGGAAAGGAAATTTGTCTTTCAATGAAAATGAAATACTTGCTATGTGGGTATCAAGAGTACTGGTATCTCAAACGCTTTTAATTTTCTGTTCTAGAAAAAGGGAAGTAGAAATTTTAAAGTAGTCATCACATCAACTTTTCCTAGAGGGAAGTAACTATGAGGAGCAAATAGACCTACAGGGATATGTTGGCATAAGATGTCCTGATAAATATGCCTGAATAAAATTTGAACTAGGTTTCTTTATTTTACTTTGGTTCATACTGCCACTTAATACTTATCAATTTACATAGTATGGGGCTTTTTCATTACAATGTTTATGTTAGAAAAAGACCAATTTAAGAAGTATCGCTTAACATTCAATTTAAAATTGTGTTTTTACATAGAAAGTCATTATTAAAACAAACCAGACTCTGGAAAGTTGTCTATAAACAAACCCTGGAATGGAAGAGAGACTTTGAATCTTCTGTTGAAGCATATATGGGTTATTCAACATGTTAGCAAATGTCATGTTATTTTTGCTGAATATATTTCTATCAGTTATATTTTGGGCTTTCCATAAGTACCATGCTAGCAATTACTTAAATTGATATTTATGTATTTAGATTGAATATTTAAATTTTGTTTTTCTATTCTAAAAATTAAACTGCTTGAAGTTCTTTGATTTTTTACTTATAGAGATATAACACATGCATAGGAATTGAATATTATTCATTTATATGAAAAGGGTTTATTCTTTTATGTTTAGAATGATAACATAATTCATTCTGCATTCATATACATTTATATTGTCATAGTACATTTATGACCTTATACTTCATTCTGTGCAGTTATGGCTTGAGATGTAGATCATACTAGGATTCAGTAGGTAAGTTTTCCAAACAAAATGGACAGTGAAGTGACAAAGAAAGCATGATATTCTGTTATGTAATAATGATTTCATTTTAGAAATTAGCACAAATTAAAGGAAAATATGAATATCTACAAGGGGATTTCTATGGGGTGGACTGGCATTCATAATTATAGAGATGGTTTAGGAGTCCTCTGTTCTGAATCAGATTGAAGGGTACTTGTCTACTCTTTATAATGAGTTTTCTTTTTGTCCTGACTGTAGTTGATAGTTGGTCTTTATGGCTACTAAATAGCACAGAATCCTGTCATAGTTTTCTACATATTACTAAAAATACCGTATAATAACAGCAAAAACACTGTAGTGAATCCAACTGCCTTTAGCATTAGCCAACTGATATTAAAGAAAGTTTTACTTTAACACTTGGGAATTGTGTTATCTTAATATCTTTCAGGTATTTCAAGATATCTTTCAAGTTATACCAAGCTTTTATTTTATTATTGCACTGGAACTAAAAGCTCCAAAAACACACAATAAATAAATAACATTAATGGTGCTTACCTCATTTATCAAAAGACCAATGTAGTACAATATATATAAATGTCCTGCATACCCTGATTACCTCTCAATGTAAAGATCTTGAAAAAAAATATTTAAAAATTATGGCTTTATTCTGTTCTATGTGCCATCAGGTAAAATAAAAAGAATTCCATAGGGAGTGAGATAGTTTCTGTGTCTTAAATGACCATGTAAGTGTAGGACATTTTAGTTATAAACTTTTCAAAGGGACTATTAATGTACAAACTATTTTTTGTCCTTTTAAAAATCTAACTTTAAAAATAAATAAATAAATAAATAAATAAATAGTAAAAATCTAACTTTATGGGGGTTCTGGGTGGCTCAGATTGTTAAGCAACTGATCCTTGGTTTCAGCTTAGGTCATGATCTCACAGTTTGTGAGTTTGAGCCTATGTCAGGCTCTGCAGCTAGCAGCATGGAGCTTTCTTGGGATTCTGTGTCTCCCTCTCTCTCTGCCCCTCCTCCACTCTTGTTGTCCTTGTCTCTCTCAAAACTAAATACACTTAAAAATAATTTAAAAATTTTAAAAATATAACTTTATTTCACTATAATTTACACCATAAAATGCACAAATTCTGTTTGTATAGGCAGTGTGTTCTGACAAATGTGTACATTCATGTAACCATCACCACAATCAAGTTATAGAATATTTTCCATCAAACCAAATAGTTCCCTCATGCCCCTTGTAGTCGGTCTTTTCTTATTCTTGTCTCATACAACTACTGATATGCTTTTTGTCACTCTAGGTTAGTTTTGCCCATTCTACAATTTCATATAAATGAAATTACACAGTAATTATAAGTTTGTCATTGCATGATAATTAAGGAACTTAATTAGCTCTAAATTGACGTGTGCAGTAATGTTTATAAAGGGAAATTACTCTTGAGGATTAGTTATAATGTGAACCCCTAATAGTTGAAGATATTTGATATGTTTAATTTCAGTTTTTGTGTTGTGTATGAAATTCTAGTAATACTACTGGTTAACAAAGACTGAGGATTTAATGTAAGGTACAAGTCTATCCAAACTTTCAAACTGAATAAACCTTCAGTACTCTACTTTGCATTGAAGGCTCTGTAGCATTAACATATCCATTGTAAATAGTCCAGTAGCACTTTTGTACTGAAGTACAAAAGCTATTTTTGTGACTTCTATGTCTGTTGTTACAATTAATACTAAAATTGAAAAATTATGTGTACTATATATTCAAAGAAAAATATTGATATACTATGAATTTTCAAGAACTATACCAAACATTGAATTAAAGATTGATGTAAGCATACTTAATATATTTTTTTTAATTTTTAAATTATTTTTAGAAAGAGGGCATGAGTGGGAAGAAGGGCAGAGGGAGAGAGAGAATCCTAAGCAGGCTCCACACTCAGCATGGAGGCTAACAGAGGGCTTGGTCCCACAACCCTGCAGCATTATTTACAATAGCCAACATATGGAAACAACCCATTTCCATCAGTAGATGAACATACAAAGAAGTTGTGGTGTGTGTGTGTGTGTGTATGATGGATGGAATATTACTCACTATAAAAAATAATGAGGGGCACCTGGGTGGCGCAGTCGGTTAAGCGTCCGACTTCAGCCAGGTCACGATCTCGCGGTCCGTGAGTTCGAGCCCCGCGTTGGGCTCTGGGCTGATGGCTCAGAGCCTGGAGCCTGTTTCCGATTCTGTGTCTCCCTCTCTCTCTGACCCTCCCCCGTTCATGCTCTGTCTCTCTCTGTCCCAAAAATAAATAAACGTTGAAAAAAAATTTAAAAAATAATGAGATATTGCCAATTGCAACAACATGGATAGTCCTGAAAAGTATTATGCTAAGTGAAATGACAGAACGAGAAAAATAAATACCATAGGATTTCACTTATAGGCAGAAGCTAAGAAAAAAACAAATAAACAACCATTAGAAACATACTCTTAAATACAGAGAGCAAACTGATAGTTTTCAGAGGGGAGAGAGGTGGGAGATGGGCAAAATGGATAAAGGGGAATGGGAGATACAAGCTTCCAGTTATGGAATGAATACGTCATGAGGATAAATGATACAGCAAGGGAATATGGTCAATAGAATCGCAATAGCATTATATAGTGACAGATGGTAGTTATACTTTTTTGTGAGCATAGCATAATATATAAACTTGTTGAATCACTATGTTGTATTCTTCAAGCTAATGTAACATTGTGTGTCAACTATACCACAATTTTAATAATGAACAAACAATCATGTGAAAACAGACCCGTAATACAGAGAATAAACTGGTGGTTACCGGAAGAGAGGAGAGTGAGGGGATAGGCAGTTAATTGTCAGTTAAGTATTAGCTTTCTGAGTGTAGAAACCAATTACCTTTTTTTGTAATTCACAGTAATATTCACAGTGCTCTACATGTATGGGGACCTTATAAAAGTGATTGTTAAAATAAAATATGCCCTTCAAATTTTTTGGTCCTAAATTTGTTTCACTAGTGATTAGGAAAATTATTTTATGTATTAAAAACATGTAGAGGAGTTGACAGAGTTTATACTTTGAACTTGCCTTCATACCATTCTCTTTGTGCTTAAAACAGTGATCCTCAACTTTATTGGAATTTCCTATGTATATTAAAAGATGATGATATAGGGGCACCTGGGTGTCTCAGTCAGTTAAGTGTCCAACTTCTGCTCAGGTTGTTATTTTGTGGTTTGTGAGTTTCAGCCCCACATTGGGCTCTCTGCTGTCAGCATGGAGCCTGCTTCAGATCCTCCATTCAGTTCTCTCTGCCCCTGCCCTTCTTGTGCTCTCTCTCTCTCAAAAATAAAAATAAAAATAAAAAACAGATAATGATAGTCCCTCAGTCATCTAATGTGTAGCCACAGATGAGAATCACTAATCTAGTCACTCTAACAAGCTTCCATGATGTTTCTTTTGTCACCCTGGTGGGCTTAGAACAACAACAACAAAACAAAACAAAACAAAACAAAACAAAACAAAACAGAAAAGGTACAGTACATGTACAGAAAAAGTACATATCCACATTTCTCAGATCTCTATTTCTATAATATTATAAGAGTAGTAGACACAATAAGAAGACATGGATCCACTTGAGCTTTGACAATTATTTAACCTTTCTGAGCATTAGTTTCTACATTTTTTAATATTAGAAAGAAGAAATAATTTTGCTGTGATAGACAATGTAAAACATTTCCTAAGATGCTGCTGAATTACACAGTATTGATTATAAGATGATATTTTAGACTAACTTAGAAAATATTTAGAAGAAAGGAACAACCTATGATGGATCATGTTGTTTGGAAATAGTATGTGCCGATGCCTCACAAAGGCCATGGTTCCAGTTCTGACTCTATCATTTGACATCCATGAACCATTCACTTAAACTCTCTGGACTTGTTTAAAGAGTTAAAGTAATAACCTATTCTGCCTCCTTCAGGAGTTTGTTCTTATCATTAAATTCAATTATGTATGAGAAAGTGTATTCACATATCTTATGTTAATATTATTACTATCAGACAAAGCTTGGATATTCTAAAAACTATTGGTCTCTACTTCTGCTTTTTCAGAGTCACCTATCTGAATATTTACTTAGAAAGAGAATACTTAAAATTTTACATTTATTTATTTTGAGAGAGAGAAAGAGAAAGTGCATGCATGTGCATAAGAGCAGGGGAGGGGCAGCGGGAGGGAAAGAATCCCAAGCAGGCTCCATGCTGTGAGCACAGAACCCTATGTGGGACTTGACCTCAGGAACCTTGAGATCAATGACCTGAGCTGAAATCAAGAATCGGATGCTTAACTGACTGAGCCACCCAAACACCCCAAAAGGAATCCTTCTTAATTGTCTTAAAATTGCTGCTGGTGAACTCAATTCCATAATGGATACATGTAATTTAGTATATACTTGCTCAGAAAAAGTATAATCAGTAGAAAATAATGTAAATTTATTGTTCTTTGAAAAGAACATTGGACTCAATTCATTCTATTACCATAGTTGTGGTTATTTATATCAGCATTCTCCCACAGAAGAGAAGTTGTTTTTCTAATGCTAATTAGTGAAATTTCTACTACAAAGCTGACTCTGCCATGAATCAAACTGCTTTTCTTTTCTAAGCATTACAAAAGTAATACTTACTTTAGCAACCATTTATCTGTTCAGACATTGAACCTATAAATGTACATTTAAATTATAAATGTTGAAATCTCCATACTTCCTTTAAAATCAATTTCTTATACAGATAGTTTAAAAAGTAAGTTTACCTTGTCTAAGAAGACTAATGAAGACTAATAGATGTCTGAACGACATAAAGAATTATTTTATATTCAGTCAGACATGCCAAGGACAATAAAATTTATAAATTCCAGTTTATTACAAATTTTCAGGTCTCAAATGTGCTGTGACTTTCCAAATATGGCCATTGATATGAGACAAATTGTCAGAAATTTCTCAGAAATAAAATTTAGGCCATGCAGAAGTGGTAATATAGTAGAAGCTAGTCTCTGCCCACTAAGATCAGCAAAGGTGGCAATGTTCTTAAGGAAAAGTAACATGCTTCTTTTACTTTGAACCAATAGTGAAGATGAGGCAGACATTTATCATTCCATATCTAATAGAGTGCATGGAAACTGGAAAGTCATTGATAAAAGAAGTGATAATAAAAGAGGCTGCACTACCATGTTTCATCCACCTTACTTACTTTCCATTTTCTAAGTATCTGTAGAACAATAATAGAGGAACCTGGAAATGATGGAAAGGGATGGACTTATCTGTGTGAACAAATGCAGGGCAAATTATGAGATCAGAAGGTATCTGATGGTTGTTTTCAGGGGATCATTTTTTTAGGCACAGTAGGAGTCTAGTTGAAGTAGATAACCTCATTAATCATCAAACAGTTAATGAAGGTGTGTCAAGAAAGGTAGGAGTGGTTTGTTTTGTATAGAAAAACAGTTGGATAACTAGAGCACTGGGAGGCTGTACCCATTTTTGAATTAAAATCAAGCTTTAAACATGTATGGAGCAATATTAAGGTGTTATTCTCAAATGTTTTGTGTATGGTATAATAGAATATGATTTGATGCTAACTAGGTTCATTTCTTTTATTTTCTTAAGATGAATCATTTACATGTGCTTTATTTTCATTAGATGTTTCTCAAAGCATGATCTATAGTAATCTGAATAAGAATTATCTGGGGGGGAGGCATGTTAAAAGTGTAATTTTGATTTGAATGGTTGTTGGATCCACAACAAGAAACATCTTTGATTCTTTTTTTTTTTTTTTTTTTTTTGCCATGGTGCTACTTTATAATGTCATTCTCTTGTTAGGAATTGATTATAATACTTCTGTAATGAAATATATTTTTGAAACAAACTATGACATTGGATTATAACAGAAATGATGACAATTATTCTATATTCCAATAAAACAAAGTTAAAATGAGGCCAAATTAAAACACATAATTTAGTTTCAGGTAGAATGTTAAGCTTGTGGTGGTAAAGTTTGGTCTTTTCAGGAAATTTAAATGAACTTATTTATATCTAAAACTGAAGAGAAAAAAAAAACATCCATGTTTCCTATTGTACACAGTTTAAAAAAACTTTTAAAATTATTAGTGTATCTTTAATAGTAGAATTATCTTTCTTGGTGTGTTTCATTCCTTATTCTCCACTAACTGTAGATCTTTATGTTATTTGAAAAAGATTTTTCCATTTATTTGCCTATTGACCACTCAATTTAGTTTATTGGAAAACATATCTCTTTGCAGGAAACTTCAGTTATAAAGACACAAAGCAGGGATGGAAACAATGCAACCGATTACCCATTCCATTTCTAAATAGTCAATATTCTTTTCATATAATGCATCTTTAAGAATTTTTCTACCCAATATTTAATTTCATAAGTAATAAATAATCTATTAATTTTGAAGGGTGTTAATTCCAGGTAAAATCATTATTTTCTTTTCTGTATTTAGAAAAATTTACTTTTATTCCGTCCTTTCTTGGTTTTATTTCCTAATATCACTGTATTACTCTGAATTCTATTTACTCTGGGGATGAAACAATTGGGTGTGTATGTAATGTCACAGCTACAGAACCATATTATCAGCTGTTCCCAATCCTGTCTTTATATCTATTCACTCAAAAAATACAAATCTTATGGGTAAAAATCAATATAAGTAATGAAACAAATATAAGTTCTGGGATACTTCAATTCATGGTAGTAGTTACAAAGAGGGATTACTTTGTTCTTCATGCAATACTGGACTCCAGATCAAAGATCCTTCAAATATGTTTTTTTTTTTTTAATTTGTAGCTAGGTCTCATAAAGTCTTAAGTTGGAATTATATAATAACTAGCCATTTTATTCCCTTACATCTTTATGTTCAGAAAAATCACCTAGGAATCTTGACAGCATGTAGATTTCAAGGCTCCACACCCAGATATAATAATTTGGTAAGCCAGAGTTATTGTTCAGGAAACTGCATTGTACACGGGAGCCTTAGCACCTTTGCAGATAGCTCTTGGATTTGGCTCTGAGAAGTACTCATTTGGTTAGGCCTATACTGTGCAAATATCTTGTTTGGGATTTCTACTTAAATGAACAAATGATATTCACATCTGAGGTGTATCTGTCACAGTGTGAATAAACTATGTTGAAATGAAGCAACAGGATAGACCTTCAGAAAGTGACTCGGATACTTTAAAGTTTTTTTTTTTTTAATTCTTTGAGCAAACTTAATTTTTTTCAATGTATTTTAGTTTTCTCAGACTTAAATATAAGTCTCTGCTCTGAGGTTATTCTGTTTCTTCAAAAAAAATCATCCAGATCTATGAAATAGATTTATAAGAATTGAACAAGTTTCAACCACATTGTTTTACCTGATTTAATCCTCACAAAAATTCAATGAGAACAATTCTCACTTTCATATTTCACAAATAGGTGAGATGGAACTTTAGTATGGTCAATTTCCCTAAGATATGCATTTAGTAAAAACAGATCCATGCTTCAGATATACCCACTTTGGGTCATGACTCTCTTTCCACTATATTAAGCAGTAGTGTACAAAGACATAGTGGATAATATATATTATGATCAAAGGCTGTGGGAAGATGTCAGTGACTTCTTGTTGTTATGCCATTATTTGTTATGGAAAGGAAGGAACGGTAAGATGTCAGTGAAAATTCAGTTGGAATTCATGCTGGCACCATCCTTGTGATGCAGCTATTTATCTGAATGGGCATAGGAGTTGTTAGAGTGACTGGCTAGTGAAACATGAAGACAAAGAAGTCTGTGTAAGGAAGTTTGTTAGCCTCTAGCCCATTTTTCCAGTGACAGCAGGCTTATGGTCTCTAAAAAGGTCATGAATTATTTTTCAAATGCTTATTTATTTACTTTGAGAGCACAAGAGATAGAAAGAGAGAGGCAGAGAGAGAGGGAGAGAATACCAAGCAGGCTCCACACTGTTAGTACAGAGCCCAGTGTGGGGCTCAGTCTCACACTCATGACCTCATTACCTGAGTGGAAATCAAGTGTCAGATGCTTAACTCACTGAGCCACCCAGGTGCCCCTGTCATGATTTATTTTCTTCAATTCTTTTTTTTTTAAGTTTGTTTGTTTATTTTGAGAGAGACAGAGAGAGTGTGAGTTGGGGAGGGGCAGAGAGAGGGGAATAGAGAGAATCCCAAACAGGCTATGCATTGCCAGCACAGACCCCGATGTGGGGCCCAAACCCATGAAACTGTGATGCCATGACCTGAGCTGAAACCAAGAGATGGACACTTAACCGACTGAGCCACCCAGGCTTCCCAATTTTTTTCTAACATTTTGCCTGTCTCAGAGAGAAAACCAATGAGAGACCATAGTAATTATTCATTTTATTGTCACAGCCAAACTTAGCCAAACTTAGAAATAATTTCTAGTGCAATGTGGTGAGAAGCCAATATTTATCACCTAGAAGGAGAAACAAAAGCCTTGGCTATAGTTTCTTGGGGAATGTTGCCAGTAAGGTCTGTGATCAATTAAGTGGTCCCTTTGTTGGATTTTACTGAGATCAGACTTCGATGCTCACAGTGTGGAACAGGCATATTATAAGGGTAGGGAAAGGATCAGTGTCATAAAGCCAGAATTACACCAAAAGGGAAAATAATTGAAGTCCCATAACCTTTGTGGGACTGAGGGTTCCCTCATGAAATATGTAAAATATTCATATTACATTATTTCAGTAAAACACAATTTGAATCATTTATTTTTTTTTATCAGCATTTGGCTTTTTTGTTTCCTGCCAGTTGACACAATGTACTGATATTAATACATAAATACAATAAAATTGACATCTACCCAGCTGGATTTACTCAAAATGTCTAGATACTCAGTTTTTATTTTCTGGAACTAAAAGGACACAAAAGCCTTTCTCTGCATTCCAATGATCTCCTATATAATAAGTGAGATCTAGTGTATTAGAAGTATGTGCTAAAAATTACTCTTGAAGAATGGGCTTATTTGATAAGGAAATTTCTTTTCCCTTGAAATATTAGAAATAATTGCATAAAATCTTTCTGAATTCTAAAACACTGATATATAATGAAATAGGCCTGTCATCTTTTATTCTTCTTGCCTGTATACCTTTTTATACACATCAATTCATACAACAAAACTCATTAGCTCTTACTATGGGCCAAGCATTGTGCTAAGTGCAAGGGAATGATATAAGCAAGACAAACACAGTACTGGTCATCACAGAGTTTATATATTATCCCAGACAGCTTTCCAGAAATATCCACAGCCATTAAGTGCTCTCATATTTTCATTAATGTAAGTATTATGACAACAAGGGTCTTTTCTGAAATATAGAGCTAGTTACATATGGCTGGTATCATGGCCAGAGAACAATTACCCTAGCACACAACTTTCTTTGGTAAGTTCATATATATCTTAACTCATCAGCAGTTCTTCCACGTGTTTTAAAATTAAAATCTAGTGTCACCTGGGTGGTTCCGTCAGTTAAGCATCTGACTCTTGATTTTGGCTCAGGTCATGATCTCAGAGTTGGTGAGTTCAAGTCCCACATGACTGCACTGTCAGTGCTGCAGAGCCTGCTTAGGATTTTCTCTCTGCCCCATCCCTGCTTGTTTTCTCTCTTTTTCTCAAAAATAAATAAATAAACATTAAAAAATTAAAAATTAAATTAAATTCTAATTACTATAATTTTAAATCATAATCTGGGACCTTTGAAGACAAAGTGGTGGGTCAGCCCCACAATCATAGTAAACTTTATAGACAATCCATGAATTTTTTCCATAACCTTCACATGGTTCTTGGACCATCATAAGCAATCAGTGCCTACCTAGCACATGAATAGAAGATAGCATAATGTGATTAAACACCTGAACAAAAATAAGAACATATTCATTCCAAATTTAAATCTATATTTAAATCATCATGTGATGTTTGCAAAGTAGTTTCTACTTCATGGACTTTAATTTTTTTTAACTGTAAAATGAAGGCAGTTGACTTAAATGAAATGTATTTTCTTCTAGTCCCACCAATGTAGAACTATGTAATACTGAGATTAGCATTTGGAAGAAGGTATTTCTCATTGTTTCCATAGCAGTCCTTATTCCTGTTGGCTGCTTATGCTAAATGTTTCAAAAACAAAAAGAAAGGAGGAAGGGAGGGAGAATGGGAGGGAAGAAAAGATGCCAAGTAAAAACGAACTCTTCACATAAATCCCATTTTAGTTTATATATGGTACATAAACTTCCAAAAAGTAATAAACATAGGGGTATGTCTGTGTT
Organism: Leopardus geoffroyi; assembly: GCF_018350155.1. Taxonomy (NCBI): domain Eukaryota; kingdom Metazoa; phylum Chordata; class Mammalia; order Carnivora; family Felidae; genus Leopardus; species Leopardus geoffroyi. The sequence goes on from NC_059343.1 coordinate 75,124,230, forward strand.
AGTTTCTTGAGCGAATTTAAACTAAAGCTAAATACTTCCAGCTTGGAAAATTCAGGAATAGCTTTATTTCTGTTAGGACTTTGGCTTTCAAAAAATTTAATTAAACAGTTTCACAGTTTTTCATTATAGTAATAGAAAAGGTCAAATGTTTATTTATGATCATACTGAAACTGTCATATCTGGAGTGTCTCAGTAGGGAAAATGAATCTTGTAAATACTATTACTTGTTCATGTTAGCACTATGCCTGTTCCTGGAAACAGATTAGTTTTTTTTTCCTATGGACTTCACAGATTATTAAAACTATTTTGGCTCTGTACACTTAAAAAATTATTCTTATCAGATGCTTGAGCAGAAATACATGTATTGCTAAGTTTTCACCTTTATTCTATTTTTTTTGCAATAATTATGGTCAGTTGTGAATAAATTTGTCTTATTTTCTGAAAGCTGAACTTTTTCTTTTAAAATGAAGATACTGGGGCGCCTGGGTGGCGCAGTCGGTTGAGCGTCCGACTTCAGCCAGGTCACGATCTCGCGGTCCGTGAGTTCGAGCCCCGCGTCGGGCTCTGGGCTGATGGCTCGGAGCCTGGAGCCTGTTTCCGATTCTGTGTCTCCCTCTCTCTCTGCCCCTCCCCCATTCATGCTCTGTCTCTCTCTGTCCCAAAAATAAATAAACGTTGAAAAAAAAAATAAAAAAAATAAATAAATAAATAAAATGAAGATACTGAAATAGTTGACACATTTGTAATAGTTTAAGCATTGCAAAGATCTGCTCATGTTGCAAAATATTTATAAAATATTTTATCTACTGTAATTAAATACCAGTAGTACAGAAAGCTTAAATCCTTCACTCTCCTCTTCAGTTTTTACTTGTACAGATAATACATGAATTTTAGACACCATTTGTTCTAGTTTTTGAAATTCAGCATTAGATCTGTGTTTACAAGTGTTGCTTATTTCGGTAAATTTTCTTGAGACTTGCTTATTTCCAGGGAGTACCAGTTTCAACTTTTTTTAAAGCTACTAATGAGTGATTCTTAGGATTTTTGGCAGAATGAGGGCAGTTACAAAAAGAAATAGCAACACTGTCTGTATAGCATGGTACCACTCTCCCTATTAATAATACTTTACATTAAAACTTTCCCTCAGCTGAACAGCTGACTATGCTAATTCTTCAGATTTGTGTTAACCATTAGTCATTTCTCCCCCCTAAGCCTACTTGCCAGGAATAGCTAGAGAAACTAAAAAATTTCAAGGTCAGGGAAGATAAGATTACATAGCTGCTTTATTGGCACTGTCATTTAATCTATTCTTGAATGTTTATATTTCTGGAGACCTTGGTCTGATTGTAGCTCTTTCATGATCTTGTACACACACACACACACACACACACGCACACCTGCTAGAACTATCACACAAAAAAGAACTATCACAGATATCTATCTATATCTATTTTAACACTTTTTTAAATGTTTATTTATTTTTGAGAGAGAGAAAGAGAAACAGAGTGAGAACAGGGGAGGGGCAGAGAGAGATGGAGACACAGAATCCAAAGCAGGCTCCAGGCTCTGAGCTGTCAGCACAGACATACTCCTGAACTGCAAGATCATGACCTGAGCTGAAGACAGATGCTTGACTAAGCTACCCAGGCTTCCCTCTAAATACATTTTTTATTGCATAACTTACTCCTTGTGTTATGAGGTCAAGGAATCTGTCTCTCTCCAGAATTTAGAACACTGCTCAATAAACAAAGTTGATCCTCACTACTTGTATATTATCTATTTGTGAAGATGCTTACTCTCTAAAATTTATTTATACCCCATAAATCAATACTTGTGTCATTTTCACAGTCATTCATGGATATGTGGACAGTGGTGAAAATTTTGAATTAGCTTTGCCCATGTTCTGTTTCCCACTGAGATCCCCCAGGCACTGCTTTGCCTTCTTTCAGACCTAAGACAAAAATGACCAGATGGGAATAGTAAAGAGCAGTGTAGTGAAGTGCAAGAAGCTCTGACTCATGCCAGTTGAATCAGGTTTAAATCTTACTATGATACATACCTGTTAATGGGATATCCTCAGAGCAAGTCATTTAACAGATATAAATGTCACTTTTTCTTTTGTAAAATAAATGGAATCTACCAGGATTTAAGATACACACACACACACACACACACACACACATTAAGCTTTGTATATATATGTATATATATACTAATTAAATGTTCGTAACAACTTTATACATAGTTATTTCCAATAACAATAATTGACTGTATTTTCTGAGTGAGGGAAAGAATCATTGACCCAAAGCAGTAATTCATATTATTTATTTTGTGACTATTTTATATAAATGGATTTTAATTTTTGTCTAATGATTTACCAAAGAATGTTGTAGTATGCAAATAATGCACTACCATAACCAACTCCTTGCCAAGGATGTCCACATTCTAATCTCTGGAACATATGGATATATTAGGATGCATGGCAAATGAGGACTATGTTTGCAGATGTAGTTAAACTTGTTCTTCAGCTGACCTTAAAATAGGGAAATTATTTTGAATTATCCTGTGTACCCAATGAAAAGTAGAAGAGGGAGAACTGAAGAAATGGTAGTATTACAAAGTCTCAGCCCAAAACTGCTGACTATAAAATTGCCTGAGACCATTATTTAGGGAATGTGGGTGGCCTCTAGAATCTAGAAAAGGCAAGGAAATGCAGAGATGCTAACACCTTGATTTTTATGTCCATGAGATTCATTTTAGATTTATGACTGTCATAACTGTAAGAGATTAAGTATGTATTGTTTTAAGGCGCTAAATCTGTAGTAGTTTATTTATAGTACCAGTAGGAAATGAATATAGATGACTTCTAATAATAAGTTGATTTTTTTTTGCTATCCTTAATATTGTTTTTGTCAAAATGAAAAAATTAACCTAGTACTAAAAAATTTTCAAAGGAGAACAAAATTTCAGTAGAAAAAATCCCTTCAATACCTTTTGTCATCGTGGGGTAGAAAATGCTAGAAATTTCAACACAGGTTGGAAACTTTACCAGGAGCAACTATCGGATACAAAAGATGATTTACCTTGATACCAATAAAATACACACCATTCATTTCAAGTCCCAGAGGGGTTTGGTGTACTATCCATATGTCACATAGATCATAGTTTTTTGTAAAATTGTAAAAATAATATTCTTAAAATAACAATGTTAAGATACTAAAAAGTGCTTCTCAAATTATTTTCAGGACTAAGAAAACTTAAATGCACCCCTATTTAAATGCATTATCAGGAAATTCAGAGATAAAGATTGACTCTGATCAAAAGAAAAAAAAAAACAGTAAACAAAATGAAACACCTGTGTCTCATGTACAGTTGTGCATATTTTCCACTCAAAATGCATTATTTTGATTGTGAATGATGCACATGACAATGATATATGAGGACTGAAATAGAGATAGGGAACTGGCAACAAATACATAATTCATCTAATATTGATCAATTAAGCACTCAATATGTGGCTGAACATTGTGAGTCACAAAAGAGATCTATGACTCATTTCAATTTCACTACACTCTAATTGGGAAGATAAAATGTACATAGACATGTCATCATTATTATGATACAATATATAATTAAGCACTAATATATAAAAAACACTGGAAATTAAAGAGTAACATCATAAATTACAGCTTTAGTGGAACAAATAAGACACACACACATACACATACACACACACACTGACACACAGAATTGGATATTGGCTTCATTAAAGAGGTAAGATCTGGACTTGGTCTTAAGGTATGACTATTTGACTATTATATAGGTCTATTAAATTTGCAGTAGTGGCTTAAAGGTGGCACAACATAGAAAAAGACAAGTTGTCTTATGAATACTACAAGGAATGGACTGATTGAAGGAAACAAAAATACCTGACAGGCTTAGTACATACCATCATTCTAATCGCTATGGACTCACACAGTTGAGAAGTTTGGATATATAGAGAAAGTCAGATTAGGCAGGTTTCAAACACTTAACAAAGACTTCATTCAGTTTATATGTTAGCATACTTTCATATGAATCATATTTTACATGTATACACACATAACCTTTGAGAAATTATTATTTATTCAACAGATTATACCAGCAATGTCCAGGAAGCTTTTATATATTTTTGACATAACTATGTAAATTGCTGAAGTACACATTAACTCATAAAATCATTTGTCTGAATGCCACAGAAATGAAGTTAAATGTGAGATAGGCTTTGCTCTTGTTGTTACAGAATAATATGGAGTACTTCAAAATATGTGATATAATAGGATAGTTATATTAAGTTCAATTCTTTACAAGTCATACTAAAAAGATGAATATGCTTATGGGTGTTGCTTTTTTAAGAAGTAAAGAAATATTGATCTGGAGCGTAGATGGTGGAACAGCATGGAAGTTTGTTTTGTGTGTCTCGCATCCATGAAATACAGCCAGATCAACACTAAACCATACTGCACATCTAGAAAACTGATTTGAGGATAAACACAACAATCTGCACAACCTGAACCACAGAACTCAGCAGGTATGTGGCACGGACAGGTGAACTGGGGGAGAGAGAAGGCACAAAGGGCAGAGAGCTGTTTTTGCGTACAGAGGATGGAGATGGGGAGGGGAGAATATGGGAAAAGCACTCCCCCCAAAAGCAGCTGGAGAAAAAGTGGAAAAGTAGAAACAGCCCCAGGGACTGAACTAAAAAGGAAGAAAGGAGAAAGGAGGCGGTTTAAATTCCATTAAGACTCTATAAACAGGGGGAGCACATAGTCTGAAACTCCACAGCTCGATACCTGGCAGTGCTCTGGTGAGAAGGGCTAGTCCCCAGGAACAAAGTTAAGTCTGGGGGGTCTTTGGGCCACACAGGGAGAGGCAGAAGGAAGATCCCCTGCTGGGAGAACATCTGATAGAGTCTGTGTGGCTCCCCCAAAGGCAAAGGCCCCAGCAGGCCTGGGAGAACAACTCCATTTGCTGGTGCTGGAACAAGGTCATTGGTGGTGAAGCCTGGTGCCAGAGGCATGTTGTGCTGTGCTATAATGCCTAAAATGCTGCTGCTACATTATCGCATGAACTTTTTCTGGGGCGGGCTGAGACCAAGCTGCAGTATCTGGTCATCGGCAGCAGCACGGTCCTGTGAAAGTTCCTGGGTGTGGCCAGCACATGGCCATTGCTTGGTGAGACCCTCCCTCAGAGGGGCATAATGGTTCAAAACCGCAGTCCCTCAGAAGTAAGGCGTCGGGAAACAGAGCCATGTCTGAGATAAAACTCAGGAGGGAAGTGCTGCCTGGGGCTTGGTCATAGACAGTGTAAAATCAGCGAGTGGATGGAAGCTGAAGATCAAGGACGGGTGAACGATTGCTGATCAGGGAGAACAGAGTTTCGATACCAGAGACTGGGTAGCTGGGGGCGCCATTTTCACCTCTCCTGCACATGCGCATACACACCTACAAGAGCCACAACAATCCACCCAAGTAAGCTAAGCAGAGCCATCTAGTGGAGAATGGAGCCATTACACTAAGTCCTGCCCAACTGGGCCAACTTTGCTCTTCGGGAACATAAGTCTCTCTGCCTGCTTACTTTATTAAGTATAAAGCACTTCATACTTTGACTTCTAGAGGAAAATGAAGTAATTTCAATTGTATTTCAGTCTGTTTGCTGGTCCAACTTTCAATTTTCTTTATTTTTTTCTGTTTTTTTAATTCTCTTTTTTGTTTCTTTTCTTTTTCTTGAATACAGAAAGAGAAAAATTATTTTTATTTTCAACTTTTATTAAACATATTTTTTTAATTTTTTTCTACTATATTTTTTTACTTTTGTGTGTTTTTTTAATTCTATTTTACATCCATCATTTAATTTTAGTCTACTTCAGTGTATTCATTTTTTCAAAATTTCAAATGATTTCCTTTTTTTTTCCTTTCCCCTTTTTTCTCTAATCTATCAAGCCCATTTCAACACCCAGACCAAAACACACCTAGGATCTAGCATCATTTATTTGATTTTGTATGTGTGTATGTGTGTGTGTTGTTTTTAATTGTTTAATATTATTTTTTAATTTTAAATTAATTTTTTACCTCATTAATTCCTTTTCTCCCTTCAAAATGATGAAACGAAGCAATTCACCCCAAAAGAAAGAGCAGAAATAAACGACAGCCAGGGACTTAACTAACACAGATACAAACAAGATGTCTGAACCAAAATTTAGAATCATGATAATAACAATACTAGCTGGAGTCAAAGTAGATTAGAAACCCCTTCTGTGGAGATAAAAGAAGTAAAAGCTACTAAGGATGAAATAAAAAATGCTATAACTGAGCTGCAATCTCGAAGAGATGCCACGGAGGCAAGGATGGATGAGGAAGAGGAGAGAATCAGCAACATAGAGGACAAACTTGTGGAGAATAATGAATCAGGAAAAAAAAAGGAGACTAATGCAAAAGAACACTTTTTAAGAATTAGAGAAATCAGTGACTCATTGAAAAGGAACAACATCAGAATCATAGGGATCCCAGAAGAGGAAAAGAGGAAAGAGTGGTAGAAGGGTTATGTGAGCAAATCATAGCGGAAAAATTTCATAATTGGGAAAGACACAGACATCAAAATCCAGGAGGCAGAGAGGACTCCCATTAGATTCACCAAAAACCGACCATTAACAAAAATTAAACCATCAAACAAAAATTAAAGGAGTTTGTGACCACTAAACCAGCCCTGCAAGAAATTTTAAGGGGGACTCTGAGGGGAGTAAAGATGAAAAATATGAAAAAATAAAGACCAAAAGCAACAAAGACTAGAAAGAACCAGAGAACACCTCCATAAATTCCAACTCTACAACCAACATAATGGCAATAAATTCGTATCTGTCAGTATCCACTTTAAACGTCAGTGGACTCAATGCTTCAAAGACATAGGGTAACAGAATGGATAAGAAAACAAGATCCATCTATATGCTGTTTACAAGAGACCCACTTTAGACCTAAAGACACCTTCAGATTGAAAATAAGGGGATGGAGAACCATCTATCATGTTAATCATCCACAAAAAAGCCAGAGTAGCCATACTTATATCAGACAGTCTAGACTTTAAAATAAAGACTGTAACAAGTGATGAAGAAAGTCATGATATCATAATTAAGAGGTATATCCACCAAGAAAACCTAACAATTGTAAAAATTTATGCACCAAATGTGGGAACACCCAAATATATAAATCAATTCATCACAAACATAAATAAACTCATTGATAATAATACCATAATAGTAGGGGACTTCGAGACCCCACTTAAGCCAATGGACAGATCATCTGATCAGAAAATCAACAAGGAAACAATGGCTTTGAATGACACACTGGACCAGATGGACTTAACAGATGTATTCAGAACATTTCATCTTAAAGCAGTGGAATGTACATTCTTCTCCAGTGCACATGGAACATTCTCCAGAATAGACCACATACTGTATCAAAAATCAGCCCTCAACAAGTACAAAAAGATCAAGATCATACTGTACATATTTTCAGACCACAATACTATGAAACTCGAAATCCACCACAAGAAAAAATGTGGAAAGATAACAAATACTTGAAGACTAAAGAACATCCTACTAAAGAATGAATGGGCTAACCAAGAAGTTAAATAGGAAATTAAAAAGTACATGGAAGCCAATGAAAATAAAAACCCCACAACCCAAAACCTCTGGGATGCAGCAAAGGCAGTCATAAGAGGAAAATATATAGCAATCCAGGCCTTAATAAAGAAGGAAGAAAGGTCCCAGATACACAGCCTAACCTTACACCTTAAATATCTGGAAAAACAACAGCAAATAAAACCCAAATCAGCAGAAGACGGGAAATAGTAGAGCAGAAATTAATGCTACTGAAACAAAAAACAAACAAACAAAAAACAGTAGAACAGATCAATGAAACCAGAAGCTTATTCTTTGAAAGAATTAACAAAATTGATAAACCATTAGCCAGTTTAGTCAAAAGGAAAAAAGAAAGGACCCAAATTAATAAAATCACAAATGAAAGAGGAGAGATCACACCAACACATCAGAAATAAAAACAATAATAAGAGAATATTATGAGCAATTATATGCCAATAAAATGGGCAATCTGAAAGTATTGGACAAATTCCTAGAAACATATAAACTACCAAAACTGAAACAGGAAGAAATAGAAAATCGGAACAAACCATAACCAGTAAGGAAATCGAATTAGTAATAAAAAATCTGCCAAAAAACAAGAGTCTAGGGCCAGATGGCTTTCCAGGAGAATTCTACCAAACATTTAAGGAAGAGTTAACACCTATTCTCTAGAAGCTGTTCCAAAAAATAGAAATGGAAGGAAAACTTTCAAACTCTTTCTATGAAGCCAGCATTACCATGACTCCAAAACCAGACACTCCACAAAAAAGGAGAAATATAGACCAATTTCCCTGATGAACATGGATGCAAAAATTCTCAACAAGATATTAGCCAACTGGATCCAACAATACATTAAAAAAATTATTCACGAGAGAGGGAAGATGGCGGCGTAGGAGGACGCTGGGCTCACCGCGCGTCCTGCTGATCAATTAGATTCCACCTACACCTGCCTAAATAACCCAGAAAACCACCAGAGGATTAGCAGAACGGAGTCGCCGGAGCCAAGCGCAGACGAGAGGCCCACGGAAGAGGGTAGGAAGGGCGGCGAGGCTGTGCATGCTCCACGGACTGGCGGGAGGGAGCCGGGGCGGAGGGGCGGCTCCCCGGCCAAGCAGAGCCCCGGAGTCTGGCCTGCAAAAGCGAAGGGGCCTGACGGACTGTGTTCCGACAGCAAGCGCGACTTAGCGTCTGGGAGGTCATAAGTTAACAGCTCTGCTCAGAAAGCGGGAAGGCTGGAGGACAAAGGGAGGGAGAGCTGCTGAGCCCCCAGACGACAGAGCTCAGTTTGGTGGGTGGGGAACAAAGGCGCTCACCAGCGCCATCTCCCCCGCCCATCCCCCAGCCAAAATCCCAAAGAGAACCGGTTCCTGCCAGGGAACTTCCTCGCTCCGCGCAAACACCCAACTCTGTGCTTCTGCGGAGGAGCCAAACCTCCAGCAGCAGATCTGACTCCCTCCCACTGCCACAGGGCCCCTCCTGAAGTGGATCACCTAAGGAGAAGCGAGCTAAGCCTGCCCCTCCTGCCCCTGTGCACCTTGCCTACCCACCCCAGCTAATACGCCAGATCCCCAGCATCACAAGCCTGGCAGTGTGCAAATAGCCCAGACGGGCCACGCCACCCCACAGTGAATCCTGCCCCTAGGAGAGGGGAAGAGAAGGCACACACCAGTTTGACTGTGGCCCCAGCGGTGGGCTGGGGGCAGACATCAGGTCGGACTGCGGCTCCGCCCACCAACTCCAGTTATACACCACAGCACAGGGGAAGTGCCCTGCAGGTCCTCACCACGCCAGGGACTATCCAAAATGACCAAGCGGAAGAATTCCCCTCAGAAGAATCTCCAGGAAATAACAACAGCTAATGAGCTGATCAAAAAGGACTTAAATAATATAACAGAAAGTGAATTTAGAATAATAGTCATAAAATTAATCGCCGGGCTTGAAAACAGTATACAGGACAGCAGAGAATCCCTTGCTACAGAGATCAAGGGATTAAGGAACAGTCATGAGGAGCTGAAAAATGCTTTAAATGAAATGCAAAACAAAATGGAAACCACCACAGCTCGGATTGAAGAGGCAGAGGAGAGAATAGGTGAACTAGAAGATAAAGTTATGGAAAAAGAGGAAGCTGAGAGAAAGAGAGATAAAAAAATCCAGGAGTATGAGGGGAAAATTAGAGAACTAAGTGATACACTAAAAAGAAATAATATACGCATAATTGGTATCCCAGAGGAGGAAGAGAGAGGGAAAGGTGCTGAAGGGGTACTTGAAGAAATAATAGCTGAGAACTTCCCTGAACTGGGGAAGGAAAAAGGCATTGAAATCCAAGAGGCACAGAGAACTCCCTTCAGACGGAACTTGAATCGATCTTCTGCACGACATATCATAGTGAAACTGGCAAAATACAAGGATAAAGAGAAAATTCTGAAAGCAGCAAGGGGTAAACGTGCCCTCACATATAAAGGGAGACCTATAAGACTCGTGACTGATCTCTCTTTTGAAACTTGGCAGGCCAGAAAGAATTGGCACGAGATTTTCAGTGTGCTAGACAGAAAAAATATGCAGCCGAGAATCCTTTATCCAGCAAGTCTGTCATTTAGAATAGAAGGAGAGATAAAGGTCTTCCCAAACAAACAAAAACTGAAGGAATTTGTCACCACTAAACCAGCCCTACAAGAGATCCTAAGGGGGACCCTGTGAGACAAAATACCAGAGACATCACTACAAGCATAAAACGTACACACATCACAATGACTCTAAACCCGTATCTTTCTATAATAACACTGAATGTAAATGGATTAAATGCGCCAACCAAAAGACATAGGGTATCAGAATGGATAAAAAAACAAGACCCATCTATTTGCTGTCTACAAGAGACTCATTTTAGACCTGAGGACACCTTTAGATTGAGAGTGAGGGGATGGAGAACTATGTATCATGCTACTGGAAGCCAAAAGAAAGCTGGAGTAGCCATACTTATATCAGACAAACTAGACTTTAAATTAAAGGCTGTAACAAGAGATGAAGAAGAACATTATATAATAGTTACAGGGTCTATCCATCAGGAAGAGCTAACAATTATAAATGTCTATGCGCCGAATACCGGAGCCCCCAAATATATAAAACAACTACTCATAAACATAAGCAACCTTATTGATAAGAATGTGGTAATTGCAGGGGACTTTAACACCCCACTTACAGAAATGGATAGATCATCTAGACACACGATCAATAAAGAAACAAGGGCCCTGAATGAGACATTGGATCAGATGGACTTGACAGATATATTTAGAACTCTGCATCCCAAAGCAACAGAATATACTTTCTTCTCGAGTGCACATGGAACATTCTCGAAGATAGATCATATACTGGGTCACAAAACAGCCCTCCATAAGTTTACCAGAATTGAAATTATACCATGCATACTTTCAGACCACAATGCTATGAAGCTTGAAATCAACCACAGAAAAATGTCTGGAAAACCTCCAAAAGCATGGAGGTTAAAGAACACCCTACTAACGAATGAGTGGGTCAACCAGGCAATTAGAGAAGAAATTAAAAAATATATGGAAACAAATGAAAATGAAAATACAACAATCCAAACGCTTTGGGACGCAGCGAAGGCAGTCCTGAGAGGAAAATACATTGCAATCCAGGCCTATCTCAAGAAACAAGAAAAATCCCAAATACAAAATCTAACAGCACACCTAAAGGAAATAGAAGCAGAACAGCAAAGACACCCCAAACCCAGCAGAAGAAGAGAAATAATAAAGATCAGAGCAGAAATAAACAATATAGAGTCTAAAAAAACTGTAGAGCAGATCAACGAAACCAAGAGTTGGTTTTTTGAAAAAATAAACAAAATTGACAAACCTCTAGCCAGGCTTCTCAAAAAGAAAAGGGAGATGACCCAAATAGATAAAATCATGAATGAAAATGGAATGATTACAACCAATCCCTCAGAGATACAAACAATTATCAGGGAATACTATGAAAAATTATATGCCAACAAATTGGACAACCTGGAAGAAATGGACAAATTCCTGAACACCCACACTCTTCCAAAACTCAATCAGGAGGAAATAGAAAGCTTGAACAGACCCATAACCAGCGAAGAAATTGAATCAGTTATCAAAAATCTCCCAACAAATAAGAGTCCAGGACCAGATGGCTTCCCAGGGGAGTTCTACCAGTCGTTTAAAGCAGAGATAATACCTATCCTTCTCAAGCTATTCCAAGAAATAGAAAGGGAAGGAAAACTTCCAGACTCATTCTATGAAGCCAGTATTACTTTGATTCCTAAACCAGACAGAGACCCAGTAAAAAAAGAGAACTACCGGCCAATATCCCTGATGAATATGGATGCAAAAATTCTCAATAAGATACTAGCAAATCGAATTCAACGGCATATAAAAAGAATTATTCACCATGATCAAGTGGGATTCATTCCTGGGATGCAGGGCTGGTTCAACATTCGCAAATCCATCAACGTGATACATCACATTAACAAAAAAAGAGAGAAGAACCATATGATCCTGTCAATCGATGCAGAAAAGGCCTTTGACAAAATCCAGCACCCTTTCTTAATAAAAACCCTTGAGAAAGTCGGGATAGAAGGAACATACTTAAAGATCATAAAAGCCATTTATGAGAAGCCCACAGCTAACATCATCCTCAACGGGGAAAAACTGAGAGCTTTTTCCCTGAGATCAGGAACACGACAGGGATGCCCACTCTCACCGCTCTTGTTTAACATAGTGCTGGAAGTTCTAGCATCAGCAATCAGACAACAAAAGGAAATCAAAGGCATCAAAATTGGCAAAGATGAAGTCAAGCTTTCGCTTTTTGCAGATGACATGATATTATACATGGAAAATCCGATAGACTCCACCAAAAGTCTGCTAGAATTGATACATGAATTCAGCAAAGTCGCAGGATACAAAATCAATGTACAGAAATCAGTTGTATTCTTATACACTAACAATGAAGCAACAGAAAGACAAATAAAGAAACTGATCCCATTCACAATTGCACCAAGAAGCATAAAATACCTAGGAATAAATCTAACCAAAGATGTAAAGGATCTGTATGCTGAAAACTATAGAAAGCTTACGAAGGAAATTGAAGAAGATTTAAAGAAATGGAAAGACATTCCCTGCTCATGGATTGGAAAAATAAATATTGTCAAAATGTCAATACTACCCAAAGCGATCTACACATTCAATGCAATCCCAATCAAAATTGCACCAGCATTCTTCTCGAAACTAGAACAAACAATCCTAAAATTCATATGGAACCACAAAAGGCCCCGAATAGCCAAAGGAATTTTGAAGAAGAAGACCAAAGCAGGAGGCATCACAATCCCAGACTTTAGCCTCTACTACAAAGCTGTCATTATCAAGACAGCATGGTATTGGCACAAAAACAGACACATAGACCAATGGAATAGAATAGAAACCCCAGAACTAGACCCACAAACGTATGGCCAACTCATCTTTGACAAAGCAGGAAAGAACATCCAATGGAAAAAAGACAGCCTCTTTAACAAATGGTGCTGGGAGAACTGGACAGCAACATGCAGACGGTTGAAACTAGACCACTTTCTCACACCATTCACAAAAATAAACTCAAAATGGATAAAGGACCTGAATGTGAGACAGGAAACCATCAAAACCCTAGAGGAGAAAGCAGGAAAAGACCTCTCTGACCTCAGCCGTAGCAGTCTCTTACTCGACACATCCCCAAAGGCAAGGGAATTAAAAGCAAAAGTGAATTACTGGGACCTTATGAAGATAAAAAGCTTCTGCACAGCAAAGGAAACAACCAACAAAACTAAAAGGCAACCAACGGAATGGGAAAAGATATTTGCAAATGACATATCGGACAAAGGGCTAGTATCCAGAATCTATAAAGAGCTCACCAAACTCCACACCCGAAAAACAAATAACCCAGTGAAGAAATGGGCAGAAAACATGAATAGACACTTCTCTCAAGAAGACATCCGGATGGCCAACAGGCACATGAAAAGATGTTCAGCGTCGCTCCTTATCAGGGAAATACAAATCAAAACCACACTCAGGTATCACCTCACGCCAGTCAGAGTGGCCAAAATGAACAAATCAGGAGACTATAGATGCTGGCGAGGATGTGGAGACACGGGAACCCTCTTGCACTGTTGGTGGGAATGCAAATTGGTGCAGCCACTCTGGAAAGCAGTGTGGAGGTTCCTCAGAAAATTAAAAATAGACCTACCCTATGACCCAGCAATAGCACTGCTAGGAATTTATCCAAGGGATACAGGAGCACTGATGCATAGGGGCACTTGTACCCCAATGTTCATAGCAGCACTCTCAACAATAGCCAAATTATGGAAAGAGCCTAAATGTCCATCAACTGATGAATGGATAAAGAAATTGTGGTTTATATACACAATGGAATACTACGTGGCAATGAGAAAAAATGAAATATGGCCTTTTGTAGCAACGTGGATGGAACTGGAGAGTGTGATGCTAAGTGAAATAAGCCATACAGAGAAAGACAGATACCATATGGTTTCACTCTTATGTGGATCCTGAGAAACGTAACAAGAACCCATGGGGGAGGGGGAGGAAAAAAGAAAAAAAAAAAAAAGAGGTTAGAGTGGGAGAGAGCCAAAGCATAAGAGACTGTTAAAAACTGAGAACAAACTGAGGGTTGATGGGGGGTGGGAGGGAGGAGAGGGTGGGTGATGGGTATTGAGGAGGGCACCTTTTGGGATGAGCACTGGGTGATTTATGGAAACCAATTTGGACAATAAATTTCATATAGTATAAAAAAAAAATTATTCACCACAACCAAGTGGGATTTATACCTGGGATGCAGGGCTGGTTCAATATCCACAAAACAATCAATGTGATTCATCACATCAATAAAAGAAAAGACAAGAGGGGCCCCTGGGTGGCTCAGTCAGTTGGGCGACCGACTTCAGCTCAGGTCATGATCTCACAGTTCATGGTTTTGAGCCCCACATCGGGTTCTCTGCTGATGGCTCAGAGCTTGGAGCCTGCTTCCCATTCTTTGTCTCCCTCTCTCTCTGCTCCTCCCCCTGCTTGCAGCCTGCCTCTCTCTCTCTTTCAAAAATAAATAAACATTAAAAAAAAGGACAAGAACCATATGATCCTCTCAATAGATGCAGATAAAACATTTGACAAAATACAGCATACTTTCTTGATAAAAACCCTCAAGAGGGGTGCCTGGGTGGCTCAGTTGGTTAAGTGTCCAACTTCGGCTCAGGTCATGATCTCATGGTTCATAGGTTCGAGTCCCATGCCAGGCTCTGTGCTGACAGCTCAGAGCCTGGAGCTTGCTTCAGATTCTGTGTCTCCCTCTCTCTCTCTCTCCCCCCCACCGCCGCTTGCACTCTGTCTCTCTCTCTCTCTCTCTCTCTCCCAAAAGTAAACAAACATTAAAAAAATTTTTTTAAAAACCCTCCCGAAAGTAGGGATAGAAGGATCAGACTTCAATTTCATAAAAGCCATATACGAAAGACCCACCACTGATATCATCCTCAATGGGGAAAAACTGAGAGTGTTCCCCCTAAGGTCAGGAACAAGACTGGGATGTCCACTCTCGCCACTGTTATTCAACATAGTATTAGAAGTCTTAGTCTCAGCAATCGGACAGCACAAAGAAATAAAAAGCATCCAAATCATTCAGGAGGAGGTCCAAATTTCACTCTTCGCAGATGACAAGATACTGTATGTGGAAAATCCAAAATATTCCACCAAAACCCTGCTAGAATTGATTCATGAATTCAGCAAAGTTGCAGGATAAAAAATGAATGCACAGAAATAGTTTCCATTCCTATACACCAACAATGAAGTGACAGAAAGATAAATCAAGGAATTGATCCCATTTACAATTGCACCAAAAACCATAAATACCTAGGAATAAATCTAAACAAAGAGGTGAAAAATCTATACACTGAAAACTAGAGAAAGCTTATGAAAAAATTGAAGAAGACATAAAAAATGCAAAAATATTCCATGCTTCTGGATAAGAACAAATATAATTAAAATGTCAATACTACCCAAAACAATTTACATATTCAATGCAGTCCTTATCAAGATATCACCAGACTAAGTACACAAAGATGGCAGTGTAGGAGGACTCTGGGCTCACCTCGCGTCCTGATGCTGATTACTTAGATTCCACCTACACCTGCCTAACTAACCCAGAAAACCACGAGAAGACTAGCAGAATGGAGTCTCCGGAGCCAAGCACAGACTAGAGGCCCACGGAAGAGGGTAGGAAGGGCAGAGAGGTGGTGCACGCTGCACAGACTGGCGGGAGGGAGCCGGGGCAGAGGGGCAGCCTGCCGGCCAAGCAGAGCCCCCGAGTCTGGCTTGCAAAAGCAGAGGGGCTGGATGTAGTGTGTTCCCACAGCAAGCACGACTTAGCATCAGGATGGTCATAAGGGAACAGCTCTGCTCAGAAAGCGGGAAGGCTAGAGGACAAAGGGAGGGAGAGTTGCTGAGCCCCGGGACAACAGAGCTCAGTTTGGTGGGGAACAAAGGCGCTCACCAGCGCCATCTCCCCAGCCCATCCCCCAGCCAAAATCCCAAAGGGAAACAGTTCCTGCCAGGGAACATGCTTACTCCGCGCAAATACCCAACACTATGCTTCTGCGGAGCCACCCCTCCGGCAGCGGGTCTGACTCCCTCTGGCTGCCACAGGGCCCCTCATGAAGTGGATCACCTAAGGAGAAGAGAGCTAAAACTCCCCTCCTGCCCCCGAGCACCTTGCCTACCCAGCCCAGCTAATACGCCAGATCCCCAGCACCACAAGCCTGGCAGTGTGCAAGTAGCCCAGACGGGCCACGACACCCCACAGTGAATCCTACCCCTAGGAGAGGGGAAGAGAAGGCAGACATCAGTCTGATTGTGGCCCCAGTGGTGGGCTGGGGACAGACATCAGGTCTGAATGTGGCTCCGCCCACCAGCTCCAGTTATACACCACCGCACAGGGGAAATGCCCTGCAGGTCCACACCACTCCAGGGACTATCCAAAATGACCAAACGGAAGAATTCCCCTCAGAAGAATCTCCAGGAAATAACAACAGCTAATGGACTGATCAAAAAGGATTTAAATAATATAACAGAAAGTGAATTTAGAACAATAGTCATAAAATTAATCGCTGGGCTTGAAAACAGTATAGAGGACAGCAGAGAATCTCTTGCTACAGAGATCAAGGGACTAAGGAACAGTCAGGAGGAGCTGAAAAACGCTTTCAATGAAATGCAAAACAAAATGGAAACGACGATGGCTCGGATTGAAGAGGCAGAGGAGAGAATAGGTGAACTAGAAGATAAAGTTATGGAAAAAGAGGAGCTGAGAAGAAGAGAGATAAAAAAATCCAGGAGTATGAGGGGAAAATTAGAGAACTGATACACTAAAAAGAAATAATATACGCATAATTGGTATCCCAGAGGAGGAAGAGAGAGGGAAAGGTGCTGAAGGGGTACTTGAAGAAATAATAGCTGAGAACTTCCCTGAACTGGGGAAGGAAAAAGGCATTGAAATCCAAGAGGCACAGAGAACTCCCTTCAGACATAACTTCAATCGATCTTCTGCACGACATATCATAGTGAAACTGGCAAAATATAGGGATAAAGAGAAAATTCTGAAAGCAGCAAGGGGGAAACGTGCCCTAACATATAAAGGGAGACCTATAAGACTCGTGACTGATCACTCTTTTGAAACTTGGCGGGCCAGAAAGGATTGGCACGAGATCTACAATGTGCTGAACAGAAAAAAAATATGCAGCCGAGAATCCTTTATCCAGCAAGTCTGGCATTTAGAATAGAAGGAGAGATAAAGGTCTTCCCAAACAAACAAAAACTGAAGGAATTTGTCACCACTAAACCAGCCCTACAAGAGATCCTAAGTGGGATCCTGTGAGATAAAGTACCAGAGACATCACTACAAGTATAAATCATACAGATTTCACAATGACTCTAAACCCGTATCTTTCTATAACAACACTGAATGTAAATGGATTAAATGCACCAACCAAAAGACATAAGGTATCAGAATGGATAAAAAAACAAGACCCATCTATTTGCTGTCTACAAGAGACTCATTTTAGATCTGAGGACACCTTGAGATTGAGAGTGAGGGGATGGAGAACTATTTATCATGCTACTTGGAAGCCAAAAGTAAGCTGGAGTAGCCATACTTATATCAGACAAACTAGACTTTAAATTAAAGGCTGTAACAAGAGATGAAGAAGGGCATTATATAATAATTACAGGGTCTATCCATCAGGAAGAGCTAACAATTATAAATGTCTATGCGCCGAATACCGGAGCCCCCAAATATATAAAACAATTACTCATAAACATAAGCAACCTTATTGATAAGAATGTGGTAATTGCAGGGGACTTTAACACTCCACTTACAGAAATGGATAGATCATCTAGACACAAGGTCAACAAAGAAATAAGGGCCCTGAATGATACATTGGATCATATGGACTTGACAGATATATTTAGAACTCTGCATCCCAAAGCAACAGAATAGACTTTCTTCTCGAGTGCACATGGAACATTCTCCAAGTTAGATCATATACTGGGTCACAAAACAGCCCTTCATAAGTATACAAGAATTGAAATTATACCATGCATACTTTCAGACCACAATGCTATGAAGCTTGAAATCAACCACAGAAAAATGTCTGGAAAACCTCCAAAAGCATGGAGGTTAAAGAACACCCTACTAAAGACCGAGTGGGTCAACCAGGCAATTAGAGAAGAAATTAAAAAATATATAGAAACAAACGAAAATGAAAATACAACAATCCAAATGCTTTGGGATGCAGCGAAGGCAGTCCTGAGAGGAAAATACATCGCAATCCAGGCCTATCTCAAGAAACAAGAAAAATCCCAAATACAAAATCTAACAGCACACCTAAAGGAAATAGAAGCAGAACAGCAAAGGCAGCCTAAACCCAGCAGAGGAAGAGAAATAATAAAAATCAGAGCAGAAATAAACAATATAGAATCTAAAAAAACTGTGGAGCAGGTCAACGAAACCAAGAGTTGGTTTTTTGAAAAAATAAACAAAATTGACAAACCTCTAGCCAGGCTTCTCAAAAAGAAAAGGGAGATGACCCAAATAGATAAAATCATGAATGAAAATGGAATGATTACAACCAATCCCTCAGAGTTACAAACACTTATCAGGATATACTATGAAAAATTATATGCCAAAAAATTGGAGAACGTGGAAGAAATGGACAAATTCCTAAGCACCCACACTCTTCCAAAACTCAAATAGGAGGAAATAGAAAGCTTGAACAGACCCATAACCACCAAGGAAATTGATAGGTTATCAAAAATCTCCCAACAAATAAGAGTCCAGGACCAGATGGCTTCCCAGGGGAGTTCTACCAGACGTTTAAAGCAGAGATAATGCCTATCCTTCTCAAGCTATTCCAAGAAATAGAAAGGGAAGGAAAACTTCCAGACTCATTCTATGAAGCCAGTATTACTTTGATTCCTAAACCAGACAGAGACCCAGTAAAAAAAGAGAACTACAGGCCAATATCCCTGGTGAATATGGATGCAAAAATTCTCAATAAGATACTAGCAAATCGAATTCAACAGCATATAAAAAGAATAATTCACCATGATCAAGTGGGATTCATTCCTGGGATGCAGGGCTGGTTCAACATTCACAAATCCATCAACGTGATACATCACATTAATAAAAGAAAAGATAAGAACCATATGATCCTGTCAATCGATGCAGAAAAGGCCTTTGACAAAATCCAGCACCCTTTCTTAATAAAAACCCTTGAGAAAGTCGGGATAGAAGGAACATACTTAAAGATCATAAAAGCCATTTATGAGAAGCCCACAGCTAACATCATCCTCAATGGGGAAAAACTGAGAGCTTTTTCCTGAGATTAGGAACACGACAGGGATGCCCACTCTCACCGCTGTTGTTTAACATAGTGTTGGAAGTTCTAGCATCAGCAATCAGACAACAAAAGGAAATCAAAGGCATCAAAATCAGCAAAGATGAAGTCAAGCTTTCGCTTTCTGCAGATGACATGATATTATACATGGAAAATCCGATAGATTCCACCAAAAGTATGCTAGAACTGATGCATGAATTCAGCAAAGTTGCACGATACAAAATCAATGTACAGAAATCAGTTGCATTCTTATACACTAACAATGAAGCAACAGAAAGACAAATAAAGAAACAGATCCCATTCACAATTGCACCAAGAAGCATAAAATACCTAGGGATAAATCTAACCAAAATGTAAAAGATCTCTATGCTGAAAAGTATAAAAAGCTTATGAAGGTAATTGAATAAGATATAAAGAAATGGAAAGACATTCCCTGCTCATGGATTGGAAGAATAAATATTGTCAAAATGTCAATACTACCCAAAGCTATCTACACATTCAATGCAATCCCAATCAAAATTGCACCAGCATTGTTCTCAAAACTAGAACAAGCAATCCTAAAATTCATATGGAACCACAAAAGGCCCCGAATAGCCAAAGGAATTTTGAAGAAGAAGACCAAAGCAGGAGGCATCACAATCCCAGAGTTTAGCCTTTACTACAAAGCTGTAATCATCGAGACAGCATGGTATTGGCACAAAAACAGACACATAGACCAATGGAATAGAATAGAAACCCCAGAACTAGACCCACAAACGTATGGCCAACTAATCTTTGACAACGCAGGAAAGAACATCCAATGGAAAAAAGACAGTCTCTTTAACAAATGGTGCTGGGAGAACTGGACAGCAACATGCAGAAGGTTGAAACTAGACCACTTTCTGACACCATTCACAAAAATAAACTCAAAATGGATAAAGGACCTGAATGTGAGACAGGAAACCATCCAAACCCTAGAGAAGAAAGCAGGAAAAGACCTCTCTGACCTCAGCCGTAGCAATCTCTTACTCGACACATCCCCGTAGGCAAGGGAATTAACAGCAAAAATGAACTACTGGGACCTTATGAAGATAAAAAGCTTCTGCACAGCAAAGGACGCAACCAACAAAACTAAAAGGCAACCAACGGAATGGGAAAAGATATTTGCAAATGACATATCGAACAAAGGGCTAGTATCCAAAATCTATAAAGAGCTCACCAAACTCCACACTCGAAAAACAAATAACCCAGTGAAGAAATGGGCAGAAAACATGAATAGACACTTCTCTCAAGAAGACATCCGGATGGCCAACAGGCACATGAAAAGATGCTCAACGTCGCTCCTCATCAGGGAAATACAATTCAAAACCACACTCAGATATCACCTCATGCCAGTCAGAGTGGCCAAAATGAACAAATCAGGAGACTATAGATGCTGGCGAGGATGTGGAGAAATGGGAACCCTCTTGCACTGTTGGTGGGAATGAAAATTGGTGCAGCCACTCTGGAAAGCAGTGTGGAGGTTCCTCAGAAAATTAAAAATACACCTACCCTATGACCCAGCAATAGCACTGCTAGGAATTCACCCAAGGGATACAGGAGTACTGATGCATAGGGGCACTTGTACCCCAATGTTCATAGCAGCACTCTCAACAATAGCCAAATTATGGAAAGAGCCTAATTGTCCATCAACTGATGAATGGATAAGGAAATTGTGGTTTATATACACAATGGAGTACTACATGGCAATGAGAAAGAACGAAATATGGCCCTTTGTAGCAAAGTCGATGGAACGGGAGAGTGTGATGCTAAGTGAAATAAGCCGTACAGAGAAAGACAGATACCATGTTTTCACTCTTATGTGGATCCTGAGAAACTTAACAGAAACCCATGGAGGAGGGGAAGGAAAAAAAAAAAAAAGAGGTTAGAGTGGGAGAGAGCCAGAGCATAAGAGACTCTTAAAAACTGAGAACAAACTGACGGTTGATGGGGGGTGGGAGGGAGGGGAGGGTGTGTGATGGGTATTGAGGAGGGCACCTGTTGGGATGAGCACTGGGTGTTGTATGGAAACCAATTTGACAATAAATTTCATATATTGAAAAAAAAAAAATAAAGGAGGAAGTACAACTTAAGTAAAAAAAAAAAAAAAAAAAAAAAAAAGATATCACCTGAGTTCTTCACAGAGCTAGAGCAAACAATCCTAAAATTTGTATAGAACCAGAAAAGACCCCGAATAGCCAAAGCAATCTTGAAAAAGAAAACCAAAGCAGGAGGCATCACAATCCCAGACTTCAAGCTGTACTACAAAGCTGTAATCGTCAAGACCGTATGTTACTGGCACAAAAACAGACACTCAGATCAATGGAACAGAATAGAGAACCCAGAAATTGACTTACAAATCTATAGCCAACTAATCTTTCCAAAACAGGAAAGGATATCCAATAAGGATATCCAATGGAATAAAGACAGTCTCTTCAGGAAGTGGTGCTGGGAAAACTGGACAGCGACATTCAGAAGAATGAACCCGGACCGCTTTCTTACACAATCCACAAAAAAAAAAAAAAAAAAAAAAAAAAAAAACTCAAAATGGATGAAAGACCTCAGTGTAAGACAGGAAGCCATCCAAATCCTCCAGGAGAAAGCCGGCGAAAATCTCTTTGATCTTGGCCACAGCAACTTCTTACTCAGCACGTCTCCAGAGGCAAGGGAAACAAAAGCAAAAATGAACTACTGGGACCTCATCAAAATAAAAAGCTTCTGCACAGTGAAAGAAACAATCATCCAAACTAAAAGGCAACTGACGGAATGCAAGAAGATATTTGCAAATGACACATCAGATAAAGGGTTAGTATGCAAAATCTATAAAGAACTTATCAAACTCCACCCGAAAAACAAATAATCCAGTGAAGAAATGGGCAAATGACATGAATAGACACTTCTCCAAAGAAGACATCCAAATGGCCAACTGACACATGAAAAAATGTTCCACATCACTCATCATCAGAGAAATACAAATCAAAACTACAATGAGATACCAACTCACACCTGTCAGAATGACTAACATTAACTCAGACAACAACAGATGTTGGAGAGGATGCAGAGAAAGAGGATCTCTTTTGCACTGCTGGTGGGAATGCAAAATGGAACAGCCACTCTGGAAAGTAGTATGGAGGTTCCTCAAATATTTAAAAATAGAACTACCCTATGACCCAGCAATTGTACTACTAGGTATTTATCCAAGGGATATAGCTATGCTGTTTCTAAGGGTCACATGCATCCCAATGTTTATAGCAGCACTATCAACAATAGCCAAAGTATGGAAACATCCTAAATGTCCATCAACATATGAATGGGTAAAGAAGATGTGGTATATATATACATATACATATATATGCATATATATGTATATACATATGTGTATATATATATGTATATATATACACATATACACATATGTATACACACACACACACAATGGAGTATTACTCAGCAGTAAAAAATAATGAAATCTTGCCATTTGCAACTACATGGATGGAACTAGAGGGTATTATGCTGAACGAAATTAGTCAGAGAAAGACAAATATCATATGAGAACTTTAAGACACAGAACAGATAAACACAAGGGAAGGGAAGCAAAATAATATAAAAACCAGGAGGGAGACAAAACATAAGAGACTCTTAAATATGGAGAACAAACGCAAGGTTACTTGAGGGGTTGTGGAGGGGGGATGGGCTAAATGGGTAAGGGGCTTAAAGAGATATACCCCTGAAATCATTGTTGCACTATATACTATCTTGGATGTAAATTTTAAAAATGAAATTAAATAAATAAACAAATAAACAAATAAATAAATAAATAAGATTAAAAAAAGAAGTAAAGAAATATCAATCCATTGTACTTAAAGTAACTGGGCAGATAATCTGAATTACAGTAATATCACTGCATGTGAAACATGGTACATGACTAAAAGCTTATAAAAACGTAAATTATTATTTAAGAGTAAATATTAAATATTTCATAACAGTATACAAATATGATTAAGTTTGTCAATAAGTACACAGACATTAACAGGTGATTGCAAGTACTATTACTTTCAGGTTAAAAATCACTGGAAGAAAAATATATTTTGATAACTAGCAGCTTCCCTTTACTTTTCAACTTTTGCTTCACTCATCTTAGGTGAACTGAATATTACTTCACATATAGGCAATTTTAATAACGTAATTACTGCAAGATTTACAGACAATGCAGTGTGATTTTATAATATCTATCTATATAATTGAATATGTAAATTTTACAGTGACTAGAGCTTGTCAAATAAGTAAGGGAATGAAGTATATTATTTAAGTTTTCATTAATCTTCAGGGACACTAGTGTTATATGTAAATGAAAAAAGAAACCTGCTGTCAATTTTCTATATGTATTTCTATACAATGGGAAATTGCTTTGGAAAAACAAATCCTGATATCTAAGTTGTTGTTTTAAGTCAATATATTTACCACCTAAAATTAAATAAGTACAACCATTATGTTTAAGATAATTGATATGAACCATCAGGGTTCAGTAATTTCAGATGAATCTGAACAACTAGTGTTGTGTCTTGATTTTAGAATTGGAACACTTGTTGCCTAGTATAGCCACAGCTTCTAACGAGTGTGAATTTGGGAAAAGGGTGTGTCAATTCTAATAAACTAATTTCCTTATCTTTAGAGTGAGGCATTTGATTAGATTTTTATCCGGTGTATTTCTTACTCTAAAAATCTAAGGTCCTTTGATTTTGTTGACATTGGCTGATACCAAGGTATTACAGATTTTCAAGAAAACACTTCAGTAAAGTTGGCTACACAGAAAAGTAAAAATAGACACATCTTATGTGTTTGAAAAAGATAATTTTCATAGATACTTAATTTCAATAGAAATTATGAACAAATAATTGCAAGAAAAAATGAGGAAAAATAATGTACATTATTATTAATTCAAAATTTTCAGTCTTGAAATATTATGTGATAACACTTTATATTACTAAGTAATTTTAGAGACCTATAGATTTAAGATGCATCAGGAAGACAATAGTGCTTAGATAACAGGTACCTAGTTATGGTTGAAGGAAGGCCTAGATCATATTAACACAGTGAATGATCAAGGTAAACACTCTTAATATTGAAATATTAGAAAACAGTATATTATCAAGGATAATACATTTATCTAGGAAATATATAGTTGGATGGAACTATCTCAGAACTGGCAAAGGCCACCAGAAATTTATGTAATTAATGCAATTTTTTAGTTTACTGTCTATTAAATTTGCTTTATTTTTTGTTTTTATATAAATACCAGATAGAAAACAAACAGTGTAATGTTGGTTTCAGGTGCAGAATTTAGTGATTCTACACTTATGTACACCAGGTGCTCATGAAAACAAGTGCTCTCCTTAATCCCTATCACCTATTTAACTCATCCCCCCACCCCACTTCCCCTATGGAAACCATCTGTTTTTTCTCCATAGTTAAGAGTCTGTTTCTTGGTTTGCCTTCCTCTCTCTTTTTTTCCCTTTGCTCATTTGTTTGTTTCTTAAATTTCACATGAGTGAAATCACATCATTTGTTTTTCTCTGACTGACTTATTTCACTTAGCATAATACAATATAGCTCCATCGATGTTTTGTGCAAATGGCAAGATTTCATTCTTTGTTATGACTAATATTCATATATATATATATATATATATATATAATTCATATATATATCACATCTTTATCCATTCATCAGTTGATGAACAGTTGGGCTCTTTTCATACTATGGCTATTGTTGATAAAGCTGCTATAAACATCAGGGTGCATGTATCCCTTCGAATTAGTATTTTTGTTTCCTTTGGGTAAATACCTAGTAGTGCTATTTCTGGGTAGTAGGGTAATTCTATTTTTAACTTTTTGAGGAACCTCCATACTGTTCTCCAGAGTGGCTGCACCAGTTTGTATTGCCACCAGCAGAGCAAAAGGGTTTACCCTTTCTCCACATCCTCAGCAACACCTGTTGTTCCAGTGTTGTTAAATTGAGCCATTCTGATAGGTGTGAGCTGATATATCATTGTAGTTTTAATTTCTATTTCCCTGATGATGAGAGATGTTGAGCTTCTTTTAATATGTCTATTGGCCATCTGAATGTCTTCTTTGGAAAAATGTCTATTGATGTCTTGTGCCCATTTTTTAACTGCATTCTTTGTTTTTTGAGTGTTGAGTTTTACAAGTTTTTTTATATATATTGATTTTCCTTCAGTGTGCAGAAGCTTTTTATCTTGATGTAGTCCCAATAGTTTATTTTCACCTGTGTTTGCCTTATCTCAGGAGACTTATATAGTAAGAAGTTGCTATGGCTGATGTCAAAGAGGTTACTGCCTGCATTTTTATCTAGGATTTTCATGGTTTCCTGCCTCACATTTAGGTCTTACATCCATTTTGAATTTATTTTTTGTGTATAGTGTAAGGAAGAGGTCTGGTTTAATTCTGCATATTGCTGCCCAGTTTTCCCAACACAATTTGTTGAAGAGACTGTCTCTTTTCCATTGGGTATTCTTTCCTGCTTTCTTGAAGATTAGTTGGCCATATAGTTGTGCATTCACTTCTGGGTTTTCTATTCTGTCCCACTTATTTATCTGTCTGTTTTTGTGCCAGTACCATAGTGTCTTGATCACTATAGCTTTGTAATATAACTTGAAGGCCAGAACTGTGATGCGTCCAGCTTTGCTTTTCATTTTCACAGTTGCTTTGGTTATTTGGGGTCTTTTGTATTTCTTTTTTTTTTTTTAATTTTTTTTTCAACGTTTATTTATTTTTGGGACAGAGAGAGACAGAGCATGAACGGGGGAGGGGCAGAGAGAGAGGGAGACACAGAATCGGAAACAGGCTCCAGGCTCTGAGCCATCAGCCCAGAGCCCGATGCGGGGCTCGAACTCACGGACCGTGAGATCGTGACCTGGCTGAAGTCGGACGCTTAACCGACTGCGCCACCCAGGCACCCCGGGGTCTTTTGTATTTCTATATGAACTTTAGGATTGTTTATAATACCTCTTTGGAAAATGCTGGTGGTATTCTGATAGGTATTACATTAAATGTGTAGATTGCTTTGGGTAGTATGGCTCATATTGATGAGCATGTCTAAGTGTTCTCATAATTAATCTCCATTGTTTAAGTTTTTTTTCCAGAAGGGTTAAACCAATAGCAATGTTTTTTAACCAAGTACCAGAGCTCATCAAAAGTTCCCCTTTTCACTTTTATGCCTGAACTTTGCAATAAAGTACGAAGTAATTTAGAGTAAGTTTCATGATCATGAGACTGGGAATTTCCCATACTTCGCTATCCCAAAGCCGGGACTTACCTGTCCTACCATTCCACTTTGGTCCTCTGCGACTGTAAACCAAAGTGGTCTCGAAGATTGCTGCACCGTATCTTGCCAACTATGCCAAATGTTGCAGGGAGTATGGTTAGAGTTGCAAAAGATGAGTCTGCAAACAAAATGCAGTTAAGTGAAGGTCTTCATATTCCAGTCGGAATGAGGCCTTGACTCCAGAATGAAGCTTCTTTTTATTAGGATAATTGCTAAAGACTATGTGCATAAAGTCAGCTAAGCAAGTGTGTTAATCAATCTAAAGGTTTAGCTCTTCAAGGTTGAATTTCGAGTTAATTGGTTTCTGTAACACTAGGAAGGGGCAGGTGTGAAGTAGGATATGGCCCTGGATGTTAATGCTAATGTTAATGGCTCTAGGCGTTCCTTAGAGCTGCAGCCTGTTCACCTGTGTAAACATGTCCTAAGGCCTTGCACTTTCTCCTGCTCTTCCCTTTTGAAGTCTTTTCCTTTGATGCTCCTCTCCTACATCTCCCACATTGGAGCATATAGTTTTTCATAATATTTTCTTGTAATTGTATTTATGTGGTGTTGGTTGTTATTTCGCTCTCTCATTTTTGATTTATTTATTTGGGTCCTTTCTTTCATCTTTTTGCAAAGTCTGGGGAGAGGTTTATCAACATAATTTTTTTTCACAGAAACAGTTCCTGATTTTATTGATCTGTTATACTGTGTTTGTTTGTTTGTTTGTTTGTTTGTTTGTTTCTATATAATTTATTCCTGCTCTAATCTTTTTATTTCCCTTCTGCTGGGTTTTGACTTCATTTGTTATTGTTTGTTATTGTTGTTATTGATTTTATAGCTACTGTAAGGTTAGTTTGTTTATTTGAGATTTTACGTTCCACTTGAGGTAGTCCTGTATTGCTCTATAATTCCCTCTTATGACCGCTTTTGCTGCATTCCAACATTTTGGACAGTTGTGTTTTCATTTTAATTTGTTTCCATATTTTTTCCATTTCTTCTTTGATTTCCTGGTTTCCACTCATTGTTTAGTAGCATGTTGTTTAACCTCCTTATTTGTGGACATTCCTAATTTTTTCTTATGGTTGACTTAAAGTTTCATAACATTGTGGTCTGAAAGATGCATGGTATGATCTGCCTTTTTGTATTTGTTGAGGACTGATTTGTGACTTAGTATGTATTCTATTAGGAAAATGTCACAAGCTCACTTGAAAAGGATGTTTATTCTGTTGCTTTACAATGAAATGTTCTGAATATATCTGTTAAGTCAATCTGGTCCAGTGGGTCATTCAAAGCCATTGTTTCTTTATTGATTTTTCTGCTTGGATGATCTCTCCATTGATGTAAGTGGGGCATTAAAGTTCCCTACCAATATTGTATTATTATCAATGAGTTCCTCTATATTTGTTATTAATTGTTTTATATATTTGTGTGCTCCCATATTGGGTGAATATTTACAAATGTTATATCTTGTTGAATAGTCCTATTTATTATAATATAGTGTCCTTTTTTTTATCTCTTGTTACAGTCTTTTGTTTAATATCTACTTTGTCTGATATAAGTATTCCTACTCTGGCTTTCTTTTGACTTCCTTTTGCATGATAACATATTCTCTATCCTCTCAGTTACAAAGTTTATTTTTTTAAGTTTATTTGTTCATTTTTAAGAAAGAGAGAGAGAGCACACATGAGCTGGGGAGGGGGGAAGGGCAGGAGCAGAGACAGGGAGACTACAGAGCCTGATGTGGGGCTCAAACTCACAGATTGTGAGATCATGACCTGAGCTGAAATCAAGAGTCAGATGCCTAACCGAATAAGCTATCCAGGCACCTCTCCATCACCTCATTTTCAATCTGATGGTGTCTTTAGTTTAAAAGTGAGTCTCACATAGGCATCATATATCATATAGATGGGACTTTTTTTTTAATTCATACTAACACTCTTTGTGTTTTGATTGGAGTGTTTAGTTCATTAACAATCAGAGTAATTGATAGATATGTATTTAGTGCCATTTTATTACATGTTTTGCTATTTTTTTTTTTTGGAGATTTTCTGTGTTACTTTCTCTTCTTTGCCCACTTTAGTATATATTTCCCACTTAAAAATTTCCCTTTCATATTTCTTACAGGGCTGCTTTAGTGGTCATGAACTGTTTTAGTTTTTGTTTGTCTTAGAAATTCTTTGTCTCCCCTTCTTCTCTGAATGATAGCATTGCTAGATAGAATATTCTTGGTTGCAGATTTTTCCCATTCAGAACATTGAATATATTATGCACATCCCTTCTGGTTTGCCAAATTTCTGTGGACAGATTTGCTGCTAGCCTTAGGGGTTTTCCTTGTAATTTAGAGGCTTCTTTTGTCATGCTGTTTTAAGATTTTTTCCTTATCATTATATTTTAGAAATTTCATTACATTTGGATGTCTGTTTACTTCCCCAGATTAGGGAAGTTTTCAACTATTACTTCCTCAAATACACCTTCTGCCCTCTTTTCTCTCTTTTCTCCTTCTGAGATTCTTATGATATGAATGTTATTATATTTCTTGTAGTCACTGACTTTCCTAAGTGTACTCTTGTGATCCATAATTTTTCTTTCTCTTTTGTCACCCTTATTGTTTCCCATTATTGTATGTTCTATCTCACTGTTCCTCTACGTCTTCCATCTTTATGGTAATACATCCAATCTGCTGTGAATCTCAGTTATTTGATTTGTCATTTTTGTTTTATTGCTTTTAATTCCTTTATCTCTGTGATAAGTTTAATTTAATTTATAAACAGGGTATTTGTGTAGATGGCAAGTAATTTTTCCATCATATAATCATATGCAAATATAACGTAATGTTATTACATTGTTTAACATTTCATGTTCTCTTGAACTTAGCTTATGGGGTACATTTAAAATAAAATAAAAGCTAACATTATGCATTCTTTTTGGATAATGATCCATACCCATGCTTAGTTGTTTTCCTAGGTTTTTACTTCTTGCTTGGAAAAAGATGTATCATGAACATGTGGCAGGTAGGTGATTTCAGGTTTTATAAAATGAACTTACAGTCTGCCCAAGCCTGACTCAGCATTTTAATGTTATTGTTATAAGTCTTTTTCAACTTCCTCCCATTTTTCAATATCAACATTTCATATGGATATTTAATTTATTTTTCATAGTCTTTATTTTGTTTTTTTTTTTCAATTTTTTTTAACGTTTATTTATTTTTGGGACAGAGAGAGACAGAGCATGAATGGGGGAGGGGCAGAGAGAGGGAGACACAGAATCAGAAGCAGACTCCAGGCTCTGAGCCCGACGCGGGCTCAGACCAGAGCCCAACGTGGGGCTCGAACTCACGGACTGCGAGATCGTGACCTGAGCTGAAGTCGGACGCTTCACCGACTGAGCCACCCAAGCGCCCCTCATAGTCTTTATTTTGAATCACATTTTGAACGAATGAACTCTGTTCACAAGGAATTATGATTGTGTGGTATCTTTATAAGCCACATATGTTAGAAATGCCAAAATTTGCCCTGCCTATATAGTGAGGTACACAGAGAACTGAAAACTTTCAGATACAGTTTAGATACATAGTCATTTTTTTTGAGGATATAATAAGCTAATGACAATGCAATTTTTCAACGAATTCTGAATGATGGTAATATTTTTATTTATTTTTATTTTTTTTAAATAATTATTGTCAAATTGGTTTCCATACAACACCCAGTGCTCATCCCAACAAGTGTCCTACTCAATGCCTATCACCCACTTTCCCCTCTCCCCCAACCCTCATCAACCATCAGTTTGTTCTCAGTGTTTAAGAGTCTCTAATGGTTTACCTCCCTACCTCTCTGTAACATTTTTTTCCCTTCCCCTCCCCATGGCCTTCTGTTAAGTTTCTCAAGACCCACATAGGAGTAAAAACATATGCTGTCTTTCTCTGACTGACTTATTTCACTTAGTATAACATGCTCCAGTTCCATCCACATTGCTGCAAATGGCCAGATTTCATTCTTTCTCATTGCCAAGTAGTATTCCATTTTGTGTGTGTGTGTGTGTGTGTGTGTGTGTGTGTGTATACCACATATTCTTTATCCATTTGTCAGTTGATGGACATTTAGGTTCTTTCCATAATTTGGCTATGGCGGAAAGCACTGCTATAAACTTTGGGGTACATGTGCCGCTATGCTTCAGCTCTCTTGTATCCCTTGGGTAAATCCCTAGCAGTGCTATTGCTGGGTCATAGGGTAGTTCTATTTGTAATTTTTTGAGAAGTCTCCACACTATTTTCCAGAGTGTCTGTACCAGTTTGCATTCCCACCAACAGTGCAAGAGGTTTCCCTTTTCTCCACATTCTCACCAGCATCTATAGTCTCCTGAATTGTTCATTTTAGCCACTCTGACAAGCAGGAGGTGATATCTCATTGTAGTTTTGATTTGTATTTCCCTGATGATGAGAGACATTGAGTGTCTTTTCATATGTATGTTGGCCATCTGGATGTCTTTTTTGGAAAAGTGCATTCATGTCTTCTGCCCATTTCTTCACTGGATTATTTGTTTTTTGGATGTGGAGTTTAGTGTGTTCTTTATAGATATTAGATACTAGCCCTTGATCCGATATGTCATTTGCAAATATCTTTTCCCATTCTGTCGGTTGCCTTTTAGTTGTGTTGATTGTTTCCTTTGCAGTGCAGAAGCTTTTTATCTTCAAGAGGTCCCAATAGTTCATTTTCTCTTTTAATAACGTTACCTTTGGAGATGTGTTGAGTAAAAAATTGCTGCAGCTGAGGTCAGAGAGGTTTTTTTTTCCTGCTTTCTCCTCTAGGGTTTTGATGGTTTCCTGTCTCACATACAGGTCCTTCATTCATTTTGAGTTTATTTTTTGTGTATAGTGTAAGAAAGTTGTCTAATTTCATTCTTCTGCAAGTTGCTGTCCACTTCTCCCAGCACCATTTATTAAAGAGACTGCCTTTTTTCCATTGGATACTCTTTCCTGCCTTGTCAAAGATTACTTGGTCATACATTTCTGGGTCCGATTCTGGGTTCTCTATTGTATTTCATTGGTCTATGTCTCTGTTTTTATTCCAGTACCATGGTGTCTTAATGATTACAGGTTTGTAGTAGTGGCTAAAGTCTGGGATTGTGATGCCTACCACTTTGGTTTTCTTCAATATTACTTTGGCTATTTGGGATCTTTTGTGGTTCTATACAAATTTTAGGATTGTTTTAGCTTTGAGAAGGATGCTGGTGCAATTTTGATTGGGATTCCATTGAATGCGTAGATTGCTTTGGGTAGTATTGACATTTTAACAATATTTATTTTTGCAATCCATGAGCATGGAATGTTGTTCCATTTCTTTGTGTCTTCTTCAATTTCCTTCATAAACTTTCTATAGTTTTCAGCATACAGATCTTTTATATCTTTGGTTAGTTAGATTTATTTCTAAGTATTTTATGATTCAAGGTGCAATTGTGAATGCTATCAGTTTTTTATTTCTCTTTCCGTTGCTTCATTATTGGTGTATACAGATGCAGCTAATTTCTGTAGATTAATTTTGTACCCTGTGACTTTGCCAAACTCACTGTATCAGTTCTAGCAGACTTTTGGTGGAGTTTGTCAGGTTTTCCATGTAGAGTATCACGTCATCTGTGAAAAGTGGGAATTTGATTTCATCTTTTCCAATTTTGATGCCTTTTATTTCATTTTGCTGTCTGATTGCTGATGCTAGGACTTCCAACACTATGTTAACGAGAGTGGTGAGAGCGGACATCCCTATCATGTTCCTGATCTCATGGGGAAAGCTCTCAGTTTTTCCCCATTGAGTATGATATTAGCTATGGGCTTTTCATAAATGGCTTCTATGATGTTTAAGTGTGTTCCTTCTATCCCAACTTTCTCAAGGGTTTTTATTAAGACAGGATGCTGTATTTTGTCAAATGTATTTTTCTGCATCTATTGACAGGACCATATGGTTCTTATCTTTTTTTTTTTTATTAATGTGATGTATCACATTGATTGTTTTGCAAATATTGAGCCAGGCCTGCAGCGCAGGAATGAATCCTACTTGATCATGGTGAATAATTTTTTTATATGCTGTTCAATTCTATTTGCTAGTATCTTCTTGAGAATTTTTCATCCATATTGATCAGGGATTTTGGCCTCTAGTTCTCTTTTTTTGCTGGGTGTCTGTCTAGTTTGGGAATCAACGTAATGCTGGTTGCATAGAATGAGTCTGGAAGTTTTCCTTCCATTTCTGTTTTTTGGAACAGCATGAGAAGAATAGGTATTAACTCTGCTTCTCATGTCTGGTAGAATTCCCCAGGGAAGTCATCTGGTCAAGGACTCTTATTTGTTGGGAGATTTTTGATAACTGATTCAATTTCTTTAGTAGGTATGGGTCTGTTCAAAATTTCTATTTTGTCCCGTTTGGGTTTTGGTAGTGTGTGGGTGTTTAGGAATTTGTCCATTTCTTCCAAGTGGTCCACTTTGTTAGTATATAAGTTTTCATAGTATTCCCTAATAAATGATTGTATTTTTGAGGGATTAGTTGTAATAAATCAATTTTCATTTGTGATTTTATCTATTTAGGTTCTCTCTCTTTTCTTTTTGAAAGCCTGACTAGAAGTTTATCACTTTTGTTTATTTTCTTGAAAAACCAACTCTTGGTTTCATTGATTTGTTCTACTGTTTCTTTGGATTCTCTCTTATTTATTTCTGCTATGATCTTTATTATTTTTCTTCTTCTGCTGGATTTGTGGTGTATTTGCTGTTCTGCTTCTAGCTTCCTTAAGTATGCTGTTAGATTTTGTATTTGGGATTTTTCTTGTTTCTTAAGATAGGCCTAGATTGCAATGTATTTTCGTCTTAGGACTGCCTTATTGCATCCCAAAGTGTTTGGATTGTTGTATTTCCATTTTCATTTCTTTCCATATATCTTTTAATTTCTTCTCTATTTGTCTGGTTGACCTATTCATTCTTTAGAAGGATGTTCTTTAACCTCCAAGCTTTTGGAGGTTTTCCAGACTTTTTCCTGTGGTTGATTTCAAGTTTCATAGCATTGTGGTCCGAAAGTGTGCATGGTATGATCTAAATTCTTTTATACTTATTAAAGGCTGTTTTATGACCCAGTATGTGATCTATGTTGGAGAATGATCCATGTGCACTCAAGAAGAAAGTATATTCTGTTGTGTTGGGATGCAGAGTTCTAAATATATCTGTTGAGTTCATCTGATATGATCCAATGTATCATTCAGGGCCCTTGTTTCTTTAATGATGCTGTATCTAGATGATGTATCTGTCATTGTAAGTGGGGTATTAAAGTCCCCTGCAATTACCACATCCTTACCAATAAGGTTGCTTATGTTTGTGATGAATTGTTTTATATATTTAGGAGCCCCTGAATTCAGTGCATAGACATTTGTAATTGTTAGCTCTTCCTGATGGGTAGACCCTGTAATTATTATATAATGCCCTTCTTCATCTCTTGTTACAGCCTTTAAAGTTTAGATTGATATATGTATGGCTACTCCAGCTTTCTTTTGACTCCCAGTAGCATGATAGATAGTTCTCCATCTGCTCACTTTCAATCTGACGGGGTCCTCAGCTCTGAAATGAGTCTCTTGTAGACAACAAATAGATCGGTCATATTTTATTTTTATCCACTTTGATACCCTATTCTTTTGATTGGAGCATTTCGTCCATTTACATTCAGTGTTATTATAGAAAGATATGGGTTTAGAGTCATTGTGTATTTGTATGTTTCATGCTTGTAGTGATGTCTCTGGTACTTTGTGGTCCTTGCAACATTTCACTCACAGAGTCTCCCTTAGGATCATTTGTAGGGATGGTTTAGTGGTGATGAATTCCTTCAGTTTTTGTTTGTTTGAAAAAACTTTATTTCTTCTTCTATTCTGAATGACAGGCTTGATGGATAAAGGATTCTTGGCTGCATATTTTTCCTATTCATCACATTGAAGATTTCCTGCCATTCTTTTCTGGCCTACCAAGTTTCAGTAGATAGGTCTGCCACTAGACTTATGTGTCTACCTGGGTATGTTAAGGCCCGCTTATCCCTAGCTGCTTTCAGAATTCTCTCTTTATCCTTGTATTTCTCCATTTTCACTATGATATGTCATGCAGAAGATCGATTCAAGTTATGTCTGAAGGGAGTTCTTTGTGCCTCTTGGATTTCAATGCCTTTTTCCTTCCCCAGATCAGGGAAGTTCTCAGCTATTATTTGTTCAACTACAGCTTCAGCCCCTTTAGCTTTCTTCCTCTTCTGGAATTCCTATATTACAGTTATTGTACCATTTGATTGCATCACCTAGTTCTCTAATTCTTCCCTCTTGATCCTGGATTTTTTTTATCTCTTTTTTTCTCAGCCTCCTCTTTTTCCATAATTTTATCTTCTAATTCACTTATTCTCCCCTCTGTCTCTTTGGTCCATGCTTGGCCACCTCCATTTTATTTTGCACCTCATTTATAGCATTTTTTTTAAATTCATCATGACTGTTTTTTAGTTCCTTGATCTCTGCAGTAGTAGATTCTCTGCTGTCTTCTATGCCTTTTTCAAGCTCAGCAATTAATCTTATTACTATTATTCTAAATTCTTGTTCAGTTATATTGCTTATATCTGTTTGATCAATTGTTTAGCTGTCAGTTTTTGCTGGAATTTCTTTGGAAGAGAATTCTTCTGTTTCATTATTTTGGTTAGTTTTCTGTCCCTTTGACTTTAAAAATCTTATTATGTGCTCTTCATCTGTGAACACTGCTATATTAAAGGGAGGTTATACACTGTTCAGGACTTGGCCCTTCAGGAGGTGTTTTTGGAGAGTGTTACTTCCTCTCTATTGTTGTGACTTTAGTTATTTTATTTCTCTACTTATAGTGATATTTTGGACCCTTCACATAGTATGCTTTGATTTGTTTCTTGAAGTAGCCTTGTAAAGGAAACAACAACAACAAAAAAAAAAAAACCAGGAAACAAAACCAAACAAACACACAGACAAATAAAACAAACAAACAGACCAAAAAAAAAAAAAAAAAAAAAAAAGAACCCACACACGCAAACAATAAAAAAAAAAAATCCAAAAGCAAAAAACCTGAAATACCAGCTACAAGTAAATAACAGGGTCAAGGCTGTGCTGATGAAACAACACATATAAAGAGAAAAATGACAGGGGCGGCGACAAAGAGAAAATAAACATTGACCAGACAGAGAAACTAAATGGCTTAATCCTGAGAGAGAGAAAGTAAAATAAAGAAGGTGGCAAGGAAAAAGAAACAAAGATAAAGTTATCCAGACTGAGAAACTATAGGGCTTGATTATTCCAGAGAGAGAGAAAAGAAAATAAAGAAGGAGGTGTAAAACATGAATGAAGAGAATGGATTAAATATGTCTGCGTAAATAACCAACAACCAGAGTATCCAACCTACAGGAGGGAAGAGATAAGAAGGAGAAAAGGAAGGGAGAATATATCTAAATAACAAGAATTGTCCTAGAATTAATCCAGGGTATGCAACAGGGCTGGTCTGGAGGATGGAGCCATCTGGTTCCACAGTGTCTCTCCTGCTCCAGTATACATAATTTCCAAGCATGGAGGAGTGTGGTTTGGTGTAGGCTGCTCCCCCCTCCATTGTGGGCCCTTAAGACCAATCCCTGAGGCCCCACCTTGGTGGTGGTGGAAATAAAAATGGCAACCCCCCCACAGTCTCTTCTGGACGGACTTGGTGAACTTGCTTCAAGTCATCCTCACTGTGCTGTGGGTGCAGATGTGGCGGTCCTTCTTGCTCCAACAACTCCCCTGACTTGGCACTTGGTTAGGATTCAAACTCCCCATCAGTGGGCTCTGGCACTGGGGAAGCACCTCTCCGTACAGCTGATATGTGGTTCTGTCTGGCTTTGCCTGTGCCGCAGCACTTCAGGGAGAGAACCACTTTCTCCTATTGTGAACTGCACCCTCCACCTAGCCACTGATCCTGGGGCAGGGTGGGGTGGGGCAGACGGGTGGCAGACACAGTTAGGCTTTGTCCTATCCTGCAGCACTCTAGGGAGGGGGTCTCTTTCTCCTACTGTGGACTGCACCCCTGACCTACCACTGAACCCAGGGGTGGCACCCTTAGTCCCCAGGTGAGAGTATGGGGCAGCAGCCTCAGTCCAAAAAAGCCCCCCCAGTCAGTGATGGGATCCTTATCAGTTGCAGTCTGAGGTTTTTCTTTCATCCAGATACAGTCCTACACATCCCCAGCCACTCTTTCTCTTCCCTTTGTCTCTCTGCAGAAGGGATACCTCCCCTCTGTTCCTACATGGCCTGTTTTATCTTCCTCAGTTTGCAACCACCTACCTATCACCCATCAAATTTGCCCTGGTGTCTCCCTTTTAGACTCAGTCTCTTCCTCCCAGACTTTTACAGTTCAAAGTCCTTTGGCTTCAGCCCTTCTTTGAGAGACGCAGGAAGTATGGATTCCCTTACTTCTCTGCCATGTTGCTCTTCCCTGGTAATATTTTTAATTAAAAATGTTTCATAAGAAGAACTCCTTGAAAACATGGCTTTCAAATATTCTTAGAGTTTTAAGTTTTTAACCTCATCAGCAGTGTAGGCATCTTTTGCAAACACATAGAAAAATGTCAGTTTTGGGGTGCCTGGTTGACTTAGTCAGTTAAGCGTATGACTTTGGCTCAGGTCATTATCTCCTGGTTTTTGGGTTTGAGCCCCAGCATCAGGCTCTGTGCTGACAGAGCCTGGAGCTTGCTTTGGATTCTGTGTCTCCCTCTCTTTCTCTGCCCCTCCCCAACTCATGCTCTCTCTCTGTCTCTCTGTCTCTCTCTCTGTCTCTCTCTCTCAAATAAACATTAAAAAAAGAAAAAAAAAAGAAAAAAACAGTTTTGATAGTGATACTCCAACTTTAGCTTCAAAGGTAATTGTTATCCATTCTAAAAGAGTAAGGTAAAAGGATACTGACATGAATATTAATAAAAATAAATATGGAGAAATAGTTATATGAATGAGTCAGACAAAGGAAAGTGGAAGCTAACACTTCTGCTTTTTCAAAAGTTAGCATTACTGAGATGTGGAGACTGACTTGAGATATACAATAAAACACTGATGTAAGAAAAATACAGCAATCTGTTTTAACTACTAATGCATTTGTATTAACAGGGCAATATATGACAATTGTGCTATCAATAATTACCAAAACATGTTTAAGGAACAGAGAAAACAACAAAAAATTATTTTACCAGACAAATGGAGTCCTGATAATTGTCTGCAATATCTAGCTCACATATATAATGATTTTTGAATATTGGGGTTTATAAAAGCAGTTTCTTATATGTTTCAAACAAAGCTGTACTTTGCTGTTGTTCTTCTTTAACTAGAGTAATAAGCACTGCAGCTGAAATTGTTCGCAAGGAAACCCATGTCTACCAGTTGTTTAACCTTGTGACATTACAATAAAAAGTACCAGTTTCTTTTGAAATACATAGTTAATGAAACTCTTCTTGTTTAGCATTAATCAGCACTTGAATAAGTTGATTTGCTATCATATTAACATAAATAGTGATACTTTAGTGAGGTGTTTGCTTTTTCTATCTTTTTTGCAGTTAAGTGGTTCAGGGATTTCTAGTTCTTAAAACAGGAAGTCAATCTAGAAAACTGCAGAGTTAAGAACTTAACTACAATAATAGCAGAAAGCTGTAAATTTCATCCTTACAATTGTTTGCATATTCCCTTTATACTCCCAGTATAGGCTCCCATATAGATTTGATCTCAGACTTCTTGTCTTCTTTATTGTCAGATATGTCTATCTTTGCATTTTTCAGCTCTACATAATTATTCTCAAATCTAGGTTGATTGATGTAGTTATATAACTGCCCAACATGTCAGCAGATGATAAAATGTAATTTATATCCTCCAGGACCTGAGAAGATAATGAACTGAAGATATCAGTCTTTATCTAAGGAGTACAAATGGAGATAGTAGTGATCTCCATTGACTGGAAAAAAATGTGAATATTGTGTCAGAGGAATAGGTTTTTACCTTCAGATGTGAAGGAGTAAAAAAAAGAATCCATCTGAGAATATGCTTTGATTAATAAGTATCATTTCACTGCTTTCTTCTTTCACCACAATTTGTATGTTTTAAACCAGGTAATCATTTTATCAAAAGGAAAGCGGTATTAGTTATGAATGATATTATGTACAGTTTGATCTTTAAAAGAAATTTATTACTAAGTCAGTGTGAACTGGACCATCTTTGAATAGATCATTTATGATATGGACAAATGGGTTCCACAGTGGTAGTAAGGAACCCTCAAATGAGACTATCCTGATTCTTGGGACAGAGTTCTTTGGTAAGAAATGAATAAACACAAAGGTCTCATATGATTTCATGCCTTATCACTGTTCCTTCTAGAGACTAATCCACGTGTACTCTGCTCTTCTATAAATTCTTCAGGAAGACATCTATGTGGAAAGCAGTAGCTGTGGCAAATTCATCATAGATTTCCCACCAAGAATGATGAGTGTCTAGTGAAGCAAAAAGGAATCATAAGGCATCCTCAGATTCATCAGAGAAAGTGATTCAATTTTCCAGTGTACCAGTGTTCACAGGACAAGTATATAGAGATATACAAGAGATTAACTTTTTAAAATATTTAAAAAATTATTTTGTTCCAGTATGTTAACATGTCCAGATTCTTCATTTAGTTATTACATGGTGTAAATAATTTAATACACATTTGCTTAAACTCATGACTTCATTTTTATTCTAACTCTACCATTTTGAGTAAACATAAATTGTATATGATTTTTTTTATTTTAAAGCTTCAATCCTTTCCACTTATTTACATATTACTATTCACAAATTTTCAGCATAGCTATTTGGTTAACATCACACACATTGGCTGAAATAACTGAAAAAGTAGATAACATTTTATCTAAACTTTCCTTTGAAAAACATTTTAAATATATACATAAATTAAGTAGTGATAAGATGAACCATTATTACAGAATATATTTCTGATAGATATTTGAAATAACAATTTGATTTTAAACCATCGTACCTTTAAAAAATCCTCTGATGCCCTAAAATGTGCATGTGTCACTTAGATTTAATAGTTTATATCTAACTTTGCCTAACTACATTTAAGTACTAGCCCACTTTTTTTCTTTCTTCATAAATAAACATAAAAAGGATTAAGGTGTGGAAATAAGTCTTAGGTCTCCCTTATTTTATACCTTAGGGCAATTTGAGATTCCTAACTTTCAACAGCTCCATTAGTAGGCTGTCTGCCAATTGGATGATCATGCATTCCAATTCTCCTAGCCCCTAGCAATTCACCACTTAGGACAGTTTGATTTTGTCAACAGAATTCACCAGGATAATATGCTCTGCCATCATGAATACTTCCTGGCTTTGGAAAGAAGAAGTTTAATGTTTTTGTTTTTTTTTTAAACACACTTGGAGAGTATTTTGAAATAAGTATCATAGTAATTTCTAAAAACTAGGGATTAAAAATATTAAAATGTTCCTTTGATTTGATTGTTCACAATCACACACACACACACACACACACATTATCAACACCTAAATGTGTTAAAGATAATATACCTAAGAGTAAAGTTTTTTTCATTGCAGTACACATAATTACATTTTAAATATCACCTAATGAACATAGAGTAACAAAAGCATTTATGGGATGCTGTATTTTGTCAAATGCTTTTTCTGCATCTATTGAAAGTACCATATTGGTTCTTTTTTAATGTTAATTTATTTTTGAGAGAGAGAGAGAGAGAGAGCACAATCAGGGGAGGGAAAGAGAGAGAGAGGGAGACACAGAATCCGAAGCAGGTTCCAGGCTCTGAACTGTCAACACAGAGCCAGATGCGGGGCTTGAACTCACAAACCATGAGATCATGACTTGAGCCGAAGTCAGACACTTAACCGACTGAACCACCCAGGCACCCTATCTATTGAAAGTACCATATTGGTTCTTATCCTTTCTTTTACTAATGCAGGGCACCATGCTGATTGATTTGCAAATATTGAACCAGGCTTGCAGCCCAGGAATGACTCCCAGTTGAACATGGTGAATAATTCTTTCAATGTACTGTTGCATTCAGTTTGTTAGTATCTTTTTGAGAATTTTTGCATCCAGTTTCATCAGGGATTTTGGCCTGTAATCCCCCTTTTAAGTGGGGTCGTTGGTTTTGGAATCAAGGTAGTGATGGCTTCATAGAATGAGCCTGGAAGATTTCCTTGCATTTCTATTTTTTTGGAACAGTTTGAGAAGATTAGATATTAAAAATGCTTTAAACATGTGGTAGAATTCCTCTGGGAAGCCATCTGGCCCAAAACTCATTTGTTGGGAGATTTTTGATTATTGATTCAATGACTTTGCTGGTTATGTGTCTGTTAAATTTTCTATTTCCTCCCATTTGACTTCTGGTCATGTGTGAGTGTCTAAGAATTTGTCCATTTTTTCCATATTGTCCAGTTTGTTGTCATATATTTATATTTATTTTTTTAATCTTACTTTTTGAAGTGGGGGAGAGAGCATGAGCAGTGAAGGGGCAGAGAGAGAGGGAGGGAGAGAATCCCAAGCAGGGTCTGCTCTGACAAAGTGCCCTGATGAAGGGCTTGAACCCATGAACATTGAGATCATGACCTGAGCCAAAATCAAGAGTCAGACACTTAGCTGACTCAGCCACCCATGCACTCTGGCATATACTGTTTCAGCATTCTCTAATAATAGTTTGTATTTCTGTGGTGTTGGTTGTGATCTCACCTGTTTCATTTGTGATTTTATCTATTTGGGTCCACTCTCTTTTCCTTTCTAGAAGTCTGGCTAAGGCCTTATCAATTTTATTTATTATTTCAAAAAAAAAAAAACAGCTTAGTTTCAATGATCTGTTCTACTGGTTCTTTTGTGTGTTTATTTCTGCTATAATCTTTATTATTTCCCTTCTGCTGGTTTTGGGCTTTATTTGCTGCTCCTTTTCTAGCTCCTTTAGGTGTAACATTAGGTTCTGTATTTAGGACCTTTCTTGCTTCTTGAGATAGGCCTCAAATTGGAATGTATTTTCCTCTTAGGACTCCTTTTGCTGCATCCCAAAGGGTTTGGACTGCTGTGTTTTCACTTTCATTTGCTTCCATGTATTTTTTAAATATCTTCTTTAATTTCTGGGTTAACCCATTCATTATTTAGTAGGACGTTCTTTAACCTCCATGTATTTGAGGCATTTCCAATATTTTTCTTGCAGTTGAGTTCAAGTTTCATAGCATTGTGATCTGAAAATATGCATGGTATGATCTCAATCTTTTCGTACCTGTTGAGGGCTGTTTTGTGACCCAGTATATGATTTATTTTGGAGAATGTTCATGTGCACTTGAGAATAATGTGTACTCTGCTGATTTAGGATGAAATGTTCTGAGTATATCTGATAAGTCCATCCGGTCCAGTGTGTCATTCAAAGTCCTTGTTTCCTTGTTGATTTTCTGCTTAGATGACCTGTCTATTGTTGTCAGTGGAGCATTAAAGTCTCCTACAATTACAGTGTTATTATCAATAAGTTTGCTTATGTTTGTGATTAATTTATATATTTGGGTTCTTCCACATTGGTGGCATAAGTATTTACCATTGTTAGCTCTTCTTGATGGATAGACCATATAATCCTTTCAATAAATTCAGGAGAAGCATTTCATGAAATACAGCATCCTTTCTTGATAAAAAGCCTCAAGGAAGTTGGGATAGACGGAACATATCTTAACATCATAAAAGCCATATATGAAAGACCCACAGCTAATATCATCCTCAATGGGGAAAAGCAGACAACTTTTCCCCTAAGAGAAGGAACACGACAAGGATGTTCACTCTCACCACTGTTGTTCAACATAGTACTGGAAGTCCTAGCCTCAACTGTCAGACAACAGAAAGAAAAAAGAACATCAAAATTGGCAAGGAAGAAGTCAAATTTCACTCTTCACAGGTGACATGATACACTAGGTGGAAAACCTGAAAGACTCCACCAAAGAACTGCTAGAGCTAATACATGAATTCAACAATGTTGCAAGATATAAAATCAATGTACAAAAATTGGTTGCATTTATATACACCAATCAGCAGAAAGAAAAATCAAGTGATTGATTCCATTTACAATTGCACAAAAAGCATTAAATACCTAAGAATAAACCTAACCAAAGGGGTAAAATATCTGTAAGCTGAAAACTATAGAAATTTTGTAAAAGAAATTGAAGAAAACACAAAGAAATGGGAAAACATTCCATGCTCATGGATTTGAAGGATAAATATTGTTAAAATGCTGATACCACCCAAAGCGATCTACATATTCAATGCAATCTCTGTCAAGATAACACTAGCATTCTTCACAGATCAAACAATCATAAAATTTGAATGGAACCAGAAAAGATCTGAAATAGCCAAAGTAATATTGAAAAATAAAACAAAAGCTGGAGGCATCATAATTCTGGACTTTAAGCTGTTTTTCAAAGCTTTAATCATCAAGATAGTATGGTATTGGCACGAAAACAGACAAGTAGATCAACTGAAGAAAATAGAGAATCAAGGGATGGACCCACAAATATATGACCAACTAATTTTTGACAAAACAGGAAAGAGTCTTCAATGGAAAAAAGAATAGTCTCTTTGGCAAATGGTGCTGGGAGAACTGGATAGTGACCTGCAGAAAAATGAAACTGGACCACTATCTTAAACCATACACAGAAATACATTCCAAATGAGTGAAAGACCTAAATGTGAGACAGGAAACCGTCAAAATCCTACCAGAGAAAACAGGCAGCAACCTCTTTGACCTAGGCTGCAGCAACTTCTTACTTGACATGTATCCAGAGGCAAGGGAAATAAAAGCAAACATGAACTATCTGAGCCTCATCAAGATAAAATGTTTCTTCATGGCAAATGAAACAATAAAGAAAACTAAAAGGCAACCAACAGAATGGGAGAAGATATTTGCAAATGACAT
This sequence comes from Leopardus geoffroyi, assembly GCF_018350155.1. Classification (NCBI taxonomy): domain Eukaryota; kingdom Metazoa; phylum Chordata; class Mammalia; order Carnivora; family Felidae; genus Leopardus; species Leopardus geoffroyi. The sequence continues at coordinate 75,168,187 of NC_059343.1, forward strand.
ATTGGATAAAAGGTTAGCATACAAAATCTAAAAAGAACTTACCAAACTCAACACCCCAAAATCAAATCATCCAGTGAAGAAATGGGCAGAAGACATGATATAGATACTTTTCCTAAAAAGACATCCAGATAGCTAACATACACATGAAAAAATGCTCAACATCATTCATCATCAGGAAATACAAAGCAAAACCACAATGAGATACCACCTCACACCTGTCACAATGGCTAAAATTAACAACTCAGGAAACAACATATGTTGGTGAGGAGGCAGAGAATGAAGAAACCTTTTGCACTACTGGTGGGAATGCAAATGGTGCAGCCAATCTGGAAATCAGTATGGAAGTTCCTCAATAAAATTAAAAATAAAACTACCCTATGACCCAGCAATTTCACTACTATTTATCCAAAGGATACATGAGTGCTGATTCGAAGAGGCACATGCATCCCAATGTTTATATCAGCTTCATTGACAATAGACAAATTATGGAAAGAGCCCAAATGTCCGTTGACTCATGAATGGATAAAGAAGATGCTATATATATATATATATATATATATATATATATATAACACAATGGAGATTACTTGGTGATCAAAAAGAATGCAATCTTGCCATTTGCAACAATGTGGATGGAACTAGAGTGTATTATGCTAAGTAAAATAAGTCAGTCAGAAAGACAAATATCGTATGATTTCACTCATGTGGAATTTAAAATACAAAACAGATAAACATGGGTAGGGAAGCAAAAACAAGGGGAGACAAACCATAAGAGACCCTTAAATACAGAGAATAGACTAAGGGTTGCTGGAGGGGAGGATGGGTGGGAGAATGGGTTAAATGGGTGATGGGCATTAAGGAGGGCACTTTTTGGGATGAGCACTGGGTGTCATATGTAAGAGATGAATCACTGGGTTCTACTCCTGAGTCAAGACTTCAGTGTATATTAACTAACTTGAATTTAAATTATATAAAAAAAAAAAGATTTTGTGAGGATTTCATTCTAGTGGAAATGCAAGATCAAATTCTAAATCTGTACCAAAAAGTCATTTTACTTAAAAGTTAGTATCTTTTCAATTCCTCCCCTGCTCCCACAGCATTCTCACTACAGAAATATCCAGGTTGCCATTAGTGTTTTGATAAAGGTAATGATTTTGCTCTTCCATCGCCTAGTATATTTCAGTCTTTTTCTGCATTTCATGTTCTCTCTTTGCCTCTTTCCCTGAATTTTTCTTCTCTGGTTACTTCCATAAAAGTTTGTAACTCATGTCTATAGAACTCAATTCCTAACACAAAACATGTTTTTATTCTTTAAAAATAATTTACTTCAGAATATTCTAAGTTGTTGTTTAAAAGTATATACGCTTAAATAAATTATGCTTTTTAATGTTTATTTAATATTAAAATATTTCATTCTGGCATTAGTGTGACACATCCCAAAGGATAAAATTTGCATTTCACCCCCATAATGTAATTTTAGTGGTGTTTCTTGTCTAGAAGTAAATTCTTTTTCAGGTAGGATCTCTGTAGCCCTAAACTAAGTTTAATTAAAAGTTTAAAACAATGAGAAATCTTAATCAAGTGATTATTTGACAGTTATTCCTGTTTAAGTTTGAAATTTAAATGATACATAATATAAAAAGATATGCTCCTTAAGCCTTGGGCCTTACACATCAATGGTAATGATTTTGTGCTTTTTAATAATTAAATTTGTGAAATTGTGAAATACACATTGTGAAATTGCTTATGGATATTGACAAGCCATAAATCTTTACCTTGGGATTTTCCTTTTCCTGAAAAATCTTTGAAATATTCTTCAAATGACAGTATAGTTGACTCAGCATTACTTTTGCTATATAATTTTCTGGACAAGGAGGATCACTGAGTGCTTTTAGGCCTGACCATTATGCATATTTATTTAAAAAAATAATTTTTGACAAATTCTTGAAAGCAGTGTTGCAATAAAAAAGATTATAAAATTGCAAATAATAAGATTAGTCACTAACATATGTTATCACAGAGGGCATCAAGGACAAGGTATTTTTCTTACACGTGTTTGAAAAGAACAGTAAAGTTGAATTGAAATGTTTAATATATTCTACAATGTAAGTCATTTCCTAAAAAAATTGATCTTCTTTCAAACTTGAAGTAAGCAAGGGAGCATCACCTCATTCATCAACTGAAATGGAAGGCCATAAAGGATGCTTTCACCATTATGAGCTAATACACAAAGCAATTTGGACACATGGGACATTATGGGATACTATGTCCATTTGCTCTCACAGACTCTATATAAAAGGACTGAATGAACTGCTAGCCTCAGTCAATTTAGAAGACTCAGAGTAATTTCTAGTGTGAGTATATGTATTGAATGAATATCTGGGAGATGTTGGAATTAACACAGAAACTGAACTTACTAGATCTGCCAAATGCAAATCAATTACTATTAGAGATGTCTGTCTGTCTTTGATAACATTTTATTTTTTTAAGTTTATTTATTTTGGGAGAGAGAGAGAGAGAGAGAGAGAGAGAACATGAGTGGGGGAGGGGCAGACAGAGAAGGAAAGTGAAAGAGAGGATCCCAAGAAGGCTCCACACCCAGCATAGAACCTGAGGTGGGGCTCATTCCCACAATCACAAGATCACGACCTGAGTGGATATTAAGAGTCAGGCACTTAACCAACTGAGCCACCCAGGCACCCCTTGACAACATTTTAATATGAATGTGTAAAATATTGATAATGTCACTACCATCTTTCTTTAATTGTAATTATTTTCTCCTCTCACACTAGAAAGCAAAATTTAAACAGTCCTTGGGGAAGAAGCAAGGAAATACTTTTCACTACATGATTCTTCCAACATGAACAATTTTTTTTTTCATTTTTACATCTCTAATAATGGTGTATATTCATGTTAAAATGTGTTATTTAGCAGAATTCACAGTTGATATACCAAGTTACAGATTATGAATATATAGCTAAAATGAGTTCAGCAGAACTGCACAAAATTTCACGACATCAATCTTCATTTTATCTATGGATGTGCTATCCTTCCATACATATAATATATATTCAAAATACATTGGTATATGAATATATATTTATTAATTTTATGTTATTTATTTTATATGTATATATATGTATACATTTGTATATATAAGTATATTACATATATTCAATTAAATCTACCCTAAAGCGGAAATATTTAAGAAAAAAATAATGTTGCTGATGATGTCTCATTTTTTTCCCTCCTTCACCAGCCATTTTCTGATCTACACTAATCAAAGTAGTGAAAAACTACATTTTATGGTGTGAGGTTGTGTGATCATAGCTTGAATGAAAGAACAAATTAAATGGATTTTTATTCAATTTCAATGATAACTAAGTTCTCAATAAATATGTTTCTAAGGTAGACATGTAGAACTAATACAATAAATTATTATCATGCATATTAATTTCTCCTTTGTTTTTGTTAAATATTATAAATTCTTATTTAAATAAACATGTAGTTGGTCACTTAAACCAAAAGGGCTAAATTGAATCATGCTTGAATTTGCTCATCATATTTTTTGAAACTTGGGCCACTAGCTAAAATCTCACCTGTGGTTAAAGTACAGGAAATGTTCTTAGGATTTCTAGAAATCAACTAAGCTGGGTATGCTTGTCCAATGAAGCTCCAAATGCCCTCTTCTGTTTAGTCATTACAAATACATATGGATTTGTGTGTTCCTAAAAGTGTAATCCCGTGCCATATTGGCCATATCAAGGAAACTATGTGATAATTTATACCGATTATATAGACTCATCTCTATAATCTGTCGATTATATAGAATCATCTCTATTATCTGTTCTCTTTATAATCTGTTCTCTTACCTTAACTGATTTTTACTTTTTTTTTTTTTTTTTTGTCATTATCTCTGTTAGAATTGTTTGTTCACAACCTGGCTCAATAAGTGCTTTGTGTTGTTTTTAATTCCATGTGTACAACTGTTTATAAACTTTTCCTAAAAGTCTGTATTTTTTTGGAAACGAATCCAATTAAGAAATGCAAATGCTATTTATATTTGTGTGTAAGTACACACCAGTGTGTACTTGGCCGAAACTATGAGAAAGAAATTATTGCCAAATTTTATTGCTCTGTTTTCTTTTCAGTAGCCTCCCTTCAAACTTCACAGCAGTAAATGCCAAAGAGCCTCATGTATCAACTCTATGGCAAGCTGTGAACCAGGTATTTTCAATTGCAGGTTATATGCTGAGTTACATTAATCATTTTAAACTTTTACAAAACTCCCCCAAATTGAGTAACCTTAACCTCAGTGAAACTGTGGTTGCTAAGGAGTTCTTTATTCCACCATTCTTGAATTCTGTTACATCTGCCTGGAATAACTATAAGGAAAGAAAAACACCCATAGAAATCAGGCAATAAGTGTTATGAGTAAATTAAGACTGTTAACATATTGAGAGCAGTGGTCTGAGTCACACTTTTATACAAAATTCAAGCATTTAGTCTATTCATATGTATATTTATATATTAAAAAAAATTGTCCAGGGATTTATACTACCTTTGATAGTCATCAAAACCAATAGCAGTGTGAACTATTGTATGATGTTTAGGTGAAAACAAATTATCTTTTCTTTAATTTCTCTGAAAATAAACTCCAAGTTACAAGTAGCCAAGGACAAATGATGGCTGAATTCAATAGATTAATACAAAATCTGGTTAAAACAAATATGTTTTTAAAGATTTCTTGCCATTGGGGCCCCCGGGTGGCTTAGTCTGCTGGGCGTCCGACTTTGGCTCAGGTCATGATCTTGCACTTCACGAGTTCGAGCCCCATGTTGGGCTCTGCGCTGACAGCTCAGAGCCTTGGAACCTGCTTCAGATTCTGTGTCCCCCTCTCTTTCTGCCCCTCCCCTGTTCATTCTCTCTCTCTTTCAGAAATAAACATTAAAAAAATTTTAAATAAAAAAAAATTTCTTGCTGTATTGACAGGACTACCATTTACAGCACTTGATAGAATGTATACTCTGTATACTTTCCCTTTTTTCAGGTGTTCATTTTTTTAAATTTAGTTTTTGGAGTTTGAATAAGTAATGTATTTGAATGGTCAAAATTCAAAACCATGTAACAAGGTACACATCTAGAAGACTTACACACCAATCCCTGTCTATCCCACTTATCCTTGCCTCTGTAGATAACTACTTTCACTAACTTCTTATGTATTATTACAGAATTTATTTTATGTAGATATAAGCAAATATTCATAGGTTTAATCCTAATTGTTATAAACAATTTCTTATAGATGGATACTGGGATTTAGCTACAATTTTAAAATGATAGTGCTATAAAAAATAACATTGCACAGATATCATTCATAAATATTCCTAGAAGTGTGATCAAATGAACTTTAGGAATCAATTTGGGTCAAATAAACTTTAGAATCAATTTTTCTAGTTCTAGAAAAATGTTACTATTGTTTTTGGGATTACACCAAATTTAATATTAAATTAGGATTATTATCATAGATTTTTCTTGTAATATCTACATTAGTATCAAAAGAAATATATAACTATTTAGTTCACTAGTTTATTCCTCATTTTTTCACTAGGGTGATGCAATGGCAGGATTACAGCATGTCTTTCCTTTATTTCAGTTTATGTTTGTGTCCTGAAGTATTTTAAAGTTTTTCCTGGCAGAAGAGGGGGGAGCCAACATGACAGAGAAGTAGGGGGATCCATACTTCCCATGTCTCTCAAACAAAGAAGTGTAGAAGCCAAAGGACTTTGAACACTAGAGCCTGGGAGGAAAAGAGACTGAATCTACTAGGAAGAAAATGGGAAAGCTGGAAAAAAGATAGGTGGGTAACTGCAAACTGGGGGAGATAAAAAAAAAGGCCACATGGGCACAGAGGGGAGGGACCCCCTTCTGCGAAGAGACAAAGGGAAGAGAAAGAGCAGCTAGGGAAGTGCAGGATCATACCTGGACAGGAGAAAGACCTCGGACTGAGACTGAGAGGGACCCTATCTCTTACTGTGGGGCTTTCTTCGGACTGGGGCTGGCTCCCTGTTTGCACACCTGGGGAGGAGGGGAGCCAGGGGCCTGGGTGCGGTGGTAGGTCAGGGGCTCAGTCCACAGTTGGAAAAAGTGGTTCCCTCCCTGAATGGCTGCCCGATAGTACAAAAACTGCCTGTGTCCGCCATCCCTGGGCTCAGTGCCTGGGCAGAGGGTGCAGTCTGCATTAGGAAAAGGCAGCCGTCTCCCTGGAGTGCTGTGGGAAAAGACAAAGCTTGCCTGTGTCTGCCTGCATCTGCGAGGGGGACAGCTGAGTCTGCAGTAGGAAAACGCTGTTCTCCCTGAAGTGCAGGGCACAAAGCCATCCAGGTCCATATATGACCGCCTGCAGAGGCGCTTCCACAGTGCCAGAGTGCGAGTGGGACTTTGAATCCTAGCCAAGTGCAGGGTCAAAAGAGTTGGTGGAGAGGGACCATCCCGTCTACACCCGCAGCAGCACAATGAGGACGAATCAAATGGAGTCCACTGGGTAGGGCTTAATGGAGAAGAGACTGGGGGATCACCATTTACCCACCACCACCACCAAGGCGGGGCCTCAAAGATCACTCCCAGAGCCCATAGTGGAGGTGGGTCCAGATTAAGCCAAACCACACCCCTTCACACTGGGTAACTGCTTATCCATGGGAGCTGAACAGACCCTGCAGAAAGGTCCTTATGACAAGCAATGTAGCATTGCCTGGATTAACTCTAGGTCAATTCTGGATATATAGATATATTCTTTCCCCCCCCCCCATTTCTCCTCCTTATCTCTTCCCTCCCCAAGGCTGGTTACTCTGCTTATTGGTCTCTCTAAACAGACATTTTTTTAAACCATTGTTTTGATACATGTTCTACACCTCCTTCTTTACACTATTTTCTCTCTCTCTGGAATAAACAAGCCATATAGTTTCTCTGTCTGGGTAACTTTATCTTCATTTCGTTTTCCCCGCCTCCTTCTTTATTTTCCTTTCTCTCTCTCTGGATTAAAACTTGTAGTCTCTCTGCCTAGTCAATGTTTATTTTTTTTCTTTTTCCCCAACTCCTGTCATTTCTCTCTTTCTATGTGCTCTTCCATCAGGACCAGCTCCACCCTCTTCTTTACTTGTAGTCAGTGTTTTGGGTTTTTTGTTTTTTAGTCTTTAGTTTTTTGTTTATTTGTTTGTTTGTGTTATTTGCTTCTGTGTTAGTGTGTAGTTGCTCCTGTTTGTCTGCCTGTTTTACTTCACAGGGCTACTCCAAGGACAAATCAAAGCACACTAGTAGAGGGTCCAAAATATCATTATGAGTAGGGCAATAAAATAACCAAAGTTACAACAATAGAGAGCAAGTAACAATCTCTGAGAAAGAAAAAAAAAACACCTCTTGGAGGGCCAGGCTCCACCCTGTTCTTTATGTGGAGTCAGTGTTTATGGGTTTTTTGTTTTTAGTCTTTAGGTTTTTGTTTTTGTTTATTTGTTTGTGTTATTTGTGTGTTTGCATGTTTTTGTCTCTTTTTTGTCTATCTATTTTCCTTTACAGGACAACTACAAAGAACCAATCAAAGCATACCTGGTAGAAGGTAAAAAATGCCACTAGGAGTAGGGTAATAAATAACCAAAGTCACAACATCAGAGAGCAAATAACAATCTCTGAACAAGCACCACAGTGTATGAACTTCCTTTAATATAGCAGTGCTTGCAGGAAGTGAGCACACAAAAAGTTTTAAAACACATTTAAAAAAGAAATTCCAGGAAGTTCCGACAGTTAACAAATTGATCAAACCTGATTTATGCAATATAACTGAACAAGAATTTAGAATAATAGTCATAAAATTAATTGCTGGGCTCGAAAAAAGCATAGAGGACAGCAGAGAATCTACTGCTATAGAGATTAAGGGACTAAAAAATAGTTATGATGAATTAAAAATTCTATAAATTAGTTGCAAAAAAAAAATGGAGGCGGGCACAGCCTGGATTGAGGAGGCAGAGGGGAGAAAAGATGAATTAGAAGATAAAATTATGGAAAAAGAGGAAGCTGAGAAAAAGAGAGATTAAAAAGAAAACAAAACAGGAGTATGAGGGGAGAATTAGAGAACTGAGTGATGCAATCAAACAGAACAATATCCGAATCATAGAAATTCCAGAAGAGAGAGGGAAAGGGGCTGAAGGTGTACTTGAACAAATCATAGCTGCAAACTTCCCCAATGTGGGGAAGGAAACAGGAATTGAAATCAAGAGGGACTGGGAACTCCCTTCAGATGTAACTTGAATTGATCTGCACAACATATCATAGTGAAACTAGAGAAATACAAGGATAAAGAGAAAATTCTGAAAGCAGATAGGGATAAACGGGTCTTAACATACAAAAGTAGATACACAAGAACTGTCTATTTGCTGTCTACAAGAGACTCATTTTAGACCTGAGGAAACTTTCAGATTGAAAGTGAGGGGATGGGGAACTATCTATCATGCTATTGGAAGTCAAAAGAAAGCTGGACTAGCCATACTTATATCAGACAAAATAGATTTTAAATTAAAGGCTGTAACAAGAGAGAATAAGGTCGTTAGATAACAATTACAGGGTGTCTCCATCAGGAAGAGCTAACAATTATAAATGTCTATACACAGAATTTGTAGGCCCCCTAATATATAAAACAAGTAATCACAAACACAAGCAACCTAATTGATAAGAATGTGGTAATTGCAGGAGACTTTAATACTCCACTTATAGCAATGGACAGATCATCTAGACAGAGAAATAATAAAGAAACAAGGGCCAGGAATGATACATTGGATCAGATGAACTTGACAAATATATTTAGAACTCTGCATCCCAAAGCAACAGAATATACTTTCTTCTTGAGTACACATGGAACATTCTCCAAAATAGATCACTTACTGGATCATAAAACAGCCCTTAATAAGTATAAAAGAATTGAGATCATACCATGCACACTTTCAGATCACTATGCTATGAAGCTTGAAATCAACCATAGGAAAAAGTCTGGAAAATCACTAAAAGCATGGAAATTAAAGAACATCTTACTAAAGAATGAATGGGTCAACCAGGCAATTAGATAAGAAATTTAAAAATATATGGAAACAAATGAAAAAGAAATGAAGCAATCCAAATGCTTTGGGATGCAGCGAAGGCAGTCCTGAGAGGAAAATACATTGCAATCCAGGCCTTTCTCAAGAAACAAGAAAAATCTTAAATACAAATCTAACAGCACAACTAAAGGAAATAGAAGCAGAAAAGCAAAGACACCCCAAACCCAGCAGAAGAAGAGAAATAATAAAGGCACAGCAGAAATAAACAATATATAATCTTAAAAAAAAAAACTGTAGAGCAGATCAATGAAACCAAGAGTTGATTTTTTGAAAAAAATAAACAAAATTGATAAACCTCTAGTCGGGCTTCTCAAAAGAAAAGAGAGAGGACCCAAATAGATAAAATCACAAATGAAGATGGATTTATTACAAAAATCCCTCAGAAACACAAGCAATTATTAGGGAATATTATGAAAAAATTATATGTCAAACAAACTGGACAACCTGGAAGAAATGGACAACTTCCTAAACACCCACACATTTCTAAAATTCAAACGGGAAGAAACTGCAAGTTTGAAAAGAAGTGAAGAAATTGAATCAGTTATCAAAAATCTCCCAAAAAATAAGAATCCAGGAGCAGATGGCTTCTCTGGGGAATTCTACCAGACATTCGAAGCAGAGATAATACCTATCCTTCTCAACTTGTTCCAAAAAATAGAAAGGGAAGGAAAACTTCCAGACTCATTCTATGAAGCCAGCATTACTTTGATTCCCAAAGCAGACAGAGAACCAGGGGAAAAAAAGAAAAAAAGAACTAGAGGCCAATATTCCTGGTTAATATGGATGCAAAAATTCTCAAAAAAGCCCACAGCTAATGTCATCCTCAATGGGGAAAAAGTTAGAGCTTTCCCCCTGAGATCAGGAACATGACAGGGATGTCCACTCTCACCGCTGTTGTTTAACATAGTGTTGGAAATTGTAGTATGAGCAATCAGACACAAAATGAAATCAAAGGCATCAAACTTGGCAAAGATGAAGTCAAACTTTCACTTTTTGCAGATGACATGATACTATACATGGAAAACCTGATAGACTCCACCAAAAGTCTGCTAGCACTGCTAGCACTGATACATGAATTTAACAAAGTTGCAGGATAGAAAATTAATGTACAGAAATCAGCTGCATTTGTACACACCAATAATGAAGCAGCAGAAAGACAAATAAGAAACTGATCCCATTTACAATTGCACCAGGAATCATAAAATACCTAGGAATAAACCTTACCAAAGATGTAAAAGATCTGTATGCTGAAAACTATAGAAAGCTTAGGAAGGAAATTGGAGAAGATATAAAGAAATGGAAAAATATTCCCTGCTCATGGATGGGAAGAATAAATATTGTTAAAATGCCAATACTACCCAAAGCAATCTACACATTCAATGCAATCCCAATCAAAATTGCACTAGCATGCTTCTTGAGTCTAGAGCAAACAATCCTAAAACTTGTATGGAACCACAAAAGGCCCTGAATAGCCAAAGTAATATTGAAAAAGAAAACCAAAGCAGGAGGTATCACAATCCCAGACTTTAGCCTCTATTACAAAGCTGTAATCATAAAGACAGTATGATATTGGCACAAAAACAGATACGTAGACCAATGGAATAGAATAGAGACTCCCGAATTGGACCCACAAAAGTATGGCCAACTAATCTTTGACAAAGCAGGAAAGATTATCCAATGGAAAAAAGACAGTCTTTTTAACAAATGGTGCTGGGAGAACTGGACAGCAATATGCAGAAGAATGAAACTAGACCACTTTCTGACACCATTACAAAAATAAACTCAGAATGGATAAAGGACCTGAATGGGAGACAGAAAACCATCAAAATTTTAGAGGAGAAAGCAGGAAAAAAAACTCTCTGAACTCAGCTGCAGCAATTTCTTACTTGACACATCTCCAAAGGCAAGGGAATTAAAAGCAAAAATGAACTATTGGGACCTCATCAAGTCAAAAAGCTTCTGCACTGCAAAGGAAATAATCCACAAAACTAAAAGGCAACCAACGGAATGGGAAAAGATGTTTGCAAATGACATTTCAGACAAAGGGCTAGTATCCAACATCTATAAAGAACTCACCAAACTCCACACCCAAAAAAAAACAAAAAAATCCAGTGAAGAAATTGGCAGAAGACATGAAGTAGACATCCATATGGCCAACAAGCACATGAAAAGATGCTCAACGTCGGTCCTCATCAGGGAAATACAAATGAAAACGACACTGAGATACTACCTCATGCCAGTCAAAGTGGCTAAAATGAACAAATCAGGAGATTATAGATGCTGGAGAGGATGTGGAGAAATGGAACCCTCTTGCACTGTTGGCGGGAATGCAAACTGGTGCAGCCTCTCTCGTAAACAGTGTGGAGGTTCCTCAAAAAATTAAAAATAGACCTACCCTACGACCCAGCAGTAGCACTGCGAGGAATTTACCCAAGGGATACAGGAGTACTGATGCATAGGGGCACTTGTACCCCAATGTTTATAGCAGCACCCTCAACAATAGCCAAATTATGGAAAGAGTCTAAACGTCCATCAACTGACAAATAGATAAAGAAGATGTAGTTTATGTATACAATGGAATAGTACTTGGCAATGGGAAAATAATGAAATGTGGCCATTTGTAGCAACATGGATGGAACTGGACGGTATTATGCTAAGTGAAATAAGTCAAGCAGGGAAATACAGACACCATATGTTTTCACTAATACGTGGATCCTGAGAATCTCAACAGAAGACCAAGGGGGAGGTGAAGGCAGAAAAAAAGTTACAGAGAGGGAAGGAGGAAAACCTTAAGAGACTCTTAAATACTGAGAACAAACTGAGGGTTGATAGGGAGTGGGGGAGTGGGGGAAAGTGGATGATGGTCATTGAGGAGGGCACTTGTTGGGATGAACACTGGGTGTTGTATGGAAACCAATTTGACAATAAATTATATATATATATATATATATATATATATATATATATATATATATATATAAAGTAAAAGTAAAAACAAAAATAAACTTTTTCCTTATGACGATTGCAAAATTCCAGTTATATTTTTCCTAGGTATTTTATCTTTTTCATTATTAATATTGTAAATGTCCTTGCAGTCTCAGTAATTTATGCAAGTGTAATACATGAGTATATTGAACAAAGTTGAAAGTTGTATACTGTTTATTTTTATCAAAGATATACTAATCTAAATAATTTACCTGCATTAATATTTAGTAAGTAATTATATCCCTTACTAAGTTTATGATACAATAGTGCAATATATATTTTTATTGTATACTACAAATGCATAATAGTAGAATTGGACCTTTCTCAAATAACCTGTTCATTAATATATTAACATAAAATGTTCAAATTGGAGAAAATAGTCTTTTTATCATTTAGTAATTTATTTTTTTAATTCAAATACTAAATTAACTCTATAGTGACAAGATGTCACTTACATTTTCTAAGGTGTTCACTGGTATTGAGATGTGTGACACCCTTTGATGTTAATGGGATCCGTAGCCTAAATCTCCATGAGGAGCTTAGAAATTTTACATATTTGTGAGACAAACAGCTGCTGTATTTTTTATACTTTTCTTTATTCATTTTATTTCATATATATGTCTATATCTATCTATCTATCTATCTATTTATATCTATCTGTGTATATCTATATATCCATCTATCTGTGTATATCTATCTATATCTATATCTATATCTATATCTATATCTATATCTATATCTATAATATCCAGCCAAAATACTCTATTCAGCAAGGCTATCATGTAGAATAGAAGGAGAGATAGTTTTCCAGAAAAGAACAAACACTAGAAGGAGATTGTGACCACTAAACTAGCCCTGCAAGAAATAAGATAAAGGACTTTTTGAGTGGAAAGACTAAAAGTGACAAAGACAAAAAAGGAACAGAGAAAATCTGCAGAAAAAGTGACTTTATAGGTAACAAAATGGCACTGAATTCATATCTATTAATAATTGCTTTGAATTTAAATGGACTAAATGTTCTAATGAAAAGTCATAGTTATGTCAGAATGGATAAAAGACAAAACTCATCTACATACTACCTATAAGAGGATCATTTTAGACCTAAAATCACGTGTAGATTGAAAGTGAGGGGATGGATAAATGTTCACCATATGAGTGGATGTCAAAAGAAAGCCAAAGTAGCAATACTCATATCAGACAAACTAGACCTTAACACAAAGACTGTAACAAGAGATGAAGAAAGGCACTATATCATAATAAAGGGGATAATCCAACAAGAAAATCTAAGAATTGTAAACATTTATGTCCTCAACAAGAAGCACCAAACATATAAAAATAACAAACATAAAGCAACTCATTGATAATAATACAATAATAGAAGGGACTTTAAGTCCCCACTTAATTCAATGGACAAATAAATCATCCAAGCAAAAAATCAACAAGGAAACGATTTTGAATTACACACTGGACGAGATGGACTGAGCAGACACATTCAGAACATTCCATCCAGGGGTGCCTGGGTGGCTCATTTGGTTAAGTTTCCAACTCTTGATTTCAGCTCAGGTAATGATCTCATGGTTTGTGAGATCAAGCCCTGAGTTGGGCTTCACGCTGCCAGTGTGGAGATACTCCTTGGGATTCCCTCTCTCCCTCTCTGTCTGCTCCTCCTCTTCTCATGCTCTCTCTCTCTCTCTCTCTCTCTCTCTCCCCCCCCCCGTCTCAAAGTAAATAAACAAACTTAAAAAATTCCGTCCTAAAACAGCATAATACTTACTCTTTTCAAGTGCACATGGGAGAATCACCAGAATAGATCGTATAGTAGTACAGAAATCAGTCCTCAACAAGTACAAAAAGATTGTGATCATGCCATGCATCTTCTAAATATTGAATAATTCTATGTAAAATATTTTACCATTATCACTTTTATAATATTATGAAGTTACCCTTTGAAGTTCCCTTTATTGAAGAAGACACTATATAATTTAGCTATTGATTAATGGAGCTGAAATGTTTCTGACAAGTTAATCTTTTCTAAAAATTACTTCATAATTGAAATAACTATTTTTAGTAGATTGATTAGTCTTTATTATAAATCAATCATATATTAAATAAGGTTTTAATTTTAAACTTATACTTCAAAGCTTGTGGATAAAACAAATTAAGATTTCAAGTTAATTAAAAACAAAGAGAATATTTTAGGTAGCTTAAGTAATTCAGTTGAAATAAGAAATCTTAGAATCTTTCAAATAAAGAGAAAAATAAAATCTGAGATTAAGAATCCACAATACAAATGCCAATATAGACTAGATATCTAAAAAACAAAGGGGTGCCTGGATGGCTCAGTCGGTTAAGCATCCGATTCTTGATTTTGACTCAGGTCATGATATCACAATTCGTGAGTCCAAGGCCCTTGTGGAGTTCAAAGTGGACAGCATGGAGCCTGCTTGGGATTCTGTCTATCCCTCTCTCTGTCCCTCCCCTGTTCTCTCTCTCTCTTTCTCTCTTAAAATAAATAAATAAACTTTAAAAAAAGGGAAAAAATTGAATTTCAGAATATTTCATAATCCTGAAAGCTCCAAATATCCCTGTCATGTTCTGCTTTGTTTTCTTAGTTGGACCAGGGCATCCAGATAATCTTTCTTTCTTTTTTTTTTTTCAACGTTTATTTATTTTTAGGACAGAGAGAGACAGAGCATGAACGGGGGAGGGGCAGAGAGAGAGGGAGACACAGAATCGGAAACAGGCTCCAGGCTCTGAGCCATCAGCCCAGAGCCCGTCGCGACCTGGCTGAAGTCGGACGCTTAACCGACTGCGCCACCCAGGCGCCCCAAGATAATCTTTCTTAAGGTAGGTTAACTTGTAATTTCAGTCAGCATCTGGGTTGTTCTGAGACTCTGGTAGCTCCACAAACAGCAAATATTTTAACTTGAGGAGCGTGCCTAAGTTCTTAGGTTTTTTGACAAAACAAAGATTAAAATGAGTCGGATTTAGTTTAATCACATTTTATTACTGGCATTCTCTCTGTAGGTTTGTAGGATATGAAAGTAAGCTTTGTATTAGCTTTAAACTTTCTGAGCTGGATTTGAATCACTTGAGACTAAATTAAAACAAAAAATAATTTTCTCTTTTTTTTAACTGCTTAGAAGGTTAGCATGTCTTTTCCTGAGACACCTAAGTATTTGTAGTAACAGTAATTTTTAAAAATACATCTACCTAGAAATTTTCTATATTAATGTCTCTAGCTATTGATAAGAAAGAAATTTTTTCATAAAATTTTAGTTGCCCCTCTATTAGAAACTGTTCAAATGAGCTCTATATAAAGTCTCAAAAAATGTAATGCCACTTATGAAACATATTTCCTGAAGTTATAATCAATATTCTATATTTTTAAAAATTTTAAGGTAGCGTATAAGGAGGAAAATACATAAGAAAAAAAAATAATCATCATATATTCATCCAGTGTTCTTTACTCATAGACTCACTAAGTTGAATAAGTCATATAGCCCAATGCTATCATTTTACAAAAATTAAAATTAAAATACTGAAAGATAAAATAGTTTTTCCAAATCACATACAGAACTGGTGCTAATATCCATTTTGCAACCCTCATTCTAATGCTCATTTCACTAAACTGCCATGATTATCACTCCACCAATTATTGTGAGGAATGCAAAAGAAAGTATATAAGATATAATCCATACTCTCATGGAGCTTATAATTCAGTAGAAGTGATATGTATGAGATGGTAACTGCAAATGATCAGGACAGGCAAGATATGTGTTATTTGTCCAGAAGACACGTACATCATGGTGGGCTTTGGAAGAGGCTTAACAAACAGGCACTATCTGGAGGTAGAGTGAGATTGTGATAAGAAATATTAAATAATAAATATTAATTTAGTTTTTTTAAATTTTTTAATGTTTATTTATTTTTGAAGGAGAGAGACAGAGCCTTAGCAGGGGAGGGTCAGAGAGAGAGGAAGAAACAGAATCTGAAGCAGGCTCCAGGCTCTGGGCTGTCAGCATAGAGCCTGATGCGGGGCTCAAACTCACAAGCTGTGAGACCATGACCTGAGCTGAAGTCGGACGCCCAACAAACTGAGCCACCCAGGTGCCCCTTAAATATTAATTTAAAATTGATATAGTGTCATACTGTTTTAAAATTTTAAAAGAAATTATTTCCTAAAATTTTTAAGAAATATTTGGTATTTAGTTTTTTTCTTCCAAAAATGCAAATGAATTAATATATTAATCATTTTGATTATATAATTGCTACTTACCATCATTCATGTAGATAATTTAAATAGGAATGTTTATATTTTAGGTATGGAAATTTATTATAATGTTGTCATATGCCATTTTCATATGTTGTTTGCTTATATTATTTAAAAAATTATCTACTTTTCTCTTTTATTCCATCATAATATTCCCTGCTGGAATTTAGCCCACTATTATTAAACTTTTAATAATGAGTTAAGAAAAACTTTGCTATTAATTTGTTCATCTATTTTCCTCCTATTTATTTTTATCAAGACTTCTGACTTCTAATGATAATTAGTTGTTTAAGTTGGTAATTTGAAGATTCCTTGAAAAATTATTCAAGTTGTTTCAGTGTAAATTATTTAATTTTCAAGAAGAAAATGATATAGATTTTGTGGTTTTGATGCAAGGGATTATCAGCAGCAGTAAATTGTGCAAAACACTTATTTTATTGCTCAATTTTACTATACAAGAACCTATAATGACAACTTTTAGCTTAAAGAGATATTTTAAAACTATTTTCACATGCTAAATGTGTGAGGAAGGTCACTGAGTGTATGTGGGTTTGATACAGAGGAAAGGGTACTACTCCTCCATTAACCACAATAGCTGCACTTTTAACTATTTTCTATATTATGGCTTTGGTCTTACTGTCTTCATTAAAAAGGTGGGAGGTGTTTTACAAGTTTAAACTTTTAAAATTTTTGCTCTTCACTTCCCTAAGAGACAAAAATCAAAGTTATTCAAGGTTCTCCACATTCTCATTATATTTTCTGCTTCTTCTTCCTTCTATGTACACACTTTGTCTCATCCAAGCTTATTTTCTAGACATTGTCTAAACACACCCTGTGGTTTTCTTTTTCTTTCTTTCTGTCTTAGATTTACAAGCCCCATCTTGAGAGCTCTCATTTATTACTCTCCAACATCTATACTCTTATCAAAACGTCATCTGTCCTTCCAAGTTTAAAGCTAAACTTCTCCCTTGAGTTCTCCTAAATCATAATAGCTAGAAGTGACCTCTCTATTCATTGAATTCTACTACCATTTATCACTCATTTTTATCACTACTTTGTATTATATTTATCTATATAGATTAAAATTTCCTTACTTAGACAATTAATATGTATTGAATAAAGAACTATAAGTTGTTCATACATCACAGGTTCTGTAAGAGTAATAAAGTTTTAATTTTATTGTTTTACTTTCAAGCAGGAAAAAAATAAAATACATGTTTAACAAGAAGGACAGTTTTCTATGAAATCTCTATCAGGTAATGTTAATACTCTAGGAGTATCTAATGGCTATATAGTCTCAGTTCCAGAGAGTTTCTCTGAGTAATAGTTGCATATAATTTAAAATTAAAAAATATTACTCTGTTGCAATACGCTTTGTAGGAATTGCAGATGTGTATTTCAATAAGCCCAACACTTCACTTTTTAACACTTAGAATGGTATACTTGAAAATATTTTAAATTCCTCTTGAGAATTTACCTAAAACTGGGATTAACCCATCAAATTATCTTGTACTCATATACGATCTTGAAGGTATGTTTCCCGTACAGCCTGTAACATTTAATTGAAAATAGTTTTAATTTGAATCTTGGCTCACGTTGAAATCTAGATAAAGTTACTGACTTGAAGAGAGAATCAAGAAACAGCCTTTTCTATCATCTTTTTGGATTATCTCATCTATCCATTCTGACGTTAAGAGTAATGGAGGCCAAAACAAATATTAATACATTACCATTAATTCAGTTGCAAGAAGAAGCTGTTATCTCCTCCATTTGTAGGAAGTCTTGTTTGACCAGCTCCCAACCTCAAAGCCCTCCTCCATGTATGTGCTTAAGAATAGAAATTAAACATATATCTTTTAAAGTCTTAAGAATACTTACCAATGAATGAATAAATGTGTATATTCCATCTTCTTCCTTTCTTGTGGGCTTACAGTTTTTATGTTGAAAGGATCTCATGCAGCCACCAATGCACCCCTCTACATCTTCTTGCAACTGAATTAATGCTAATAATCCAAAAAGATGATAGAAAAAGCTGTTTCTTGATTCTCTCTTCAGTTCAGTAACTTTATCTAGATGTCAACGTGAGCCAAGATTTATTTCAAATTTGTCACATTCCAAAATGTATTGCACTTCTGTGTGCAAACTAGGCATGTGTATTTTTTTATTTGGTTGTAATACAGTATTGAGAAAATATGATAAATTATTTAAAAAGTCAAAGTGACATGGTAAAACCCTATTTTATCAAAAACAAATTACTTATATGGCATAAATTTTTGGTGTATAGTATTGGGTGTAGATATTCCACATTAATGGAAATAACTTTATTAGAAAAGGTAAGAAATTTAAGCAATGGAGAGGGAATTGTGGATGACCCAAAGAAATTCAATAATTCCTTAAAAGTTAATTCATTAGTAGTAGAGCCCATTGGTTTTCATTATTATTTCAATTATTTTTATTTTTTCCAAATAAGCTTCTTTACAGAACATATGTATTCAAACCAGATAGAAGAGCTACCTGCTTGGCAAATTGTTTGGCAAATTATGTGGGCTCTTAAATGCCTGTCAAATACCTAAGATATGTTTACACATTTTCTATATTTTAGACTTTGCTTTGCTTATTTATGAGGGAAAACATATTTTTAATATTCTGCAAAATCAAACCAGAGGTTTTACACAATAGCAATTTTGTCTTCCTGTACTTTTTGAGAGAATAAATAGCTTTGTGGTTTTGTCAGGTGCATTAATGTGATACATCATAAAACTGCTTCAACATCTTAGACGTCAGGGGATGCCTGGGTGGCTCCACCAGTTGAGTGCCCAACTCTTGACATAGGTTCAGGTCATGATCTCATGGTTGTGGGATCAAGCCGGCGTTGGGCTCCGTGCTGGGCATGGAGCCTGCATGGGATTCTCTTGTGCACTCTCTCTCTCTACTCCCCCCCCCAAAAAAAAATGACCATTAAAAAAGACACACTGCCAAAATGGAGTAAGACGAAATGGGGCAGGAAGATTATGCTACAATATTTATCCAGTAATACAATGTTATCCCTATATATCTACCATGTGTACTATGAAGGTAAGTAAATAACTTGTAGAATGTTAACATTTTCTAACTTTTCCTATGTTTGGGTAAACAAAAAAAAAATAAGTATAGTTAAATAGGACATCAAGAATTGGTAGAAGTAGGGGAACCTGGGTGGCTCAACCAGTTAAGTGTCTGACTCTTGATTTCAGCTCAGGTCATAATCTTGCAGTTTGTGGGATTGAACCCATGTCAGGATCTGTGCTGGCAGCATGAAGGCTGCTTGGGATTCTTTCTCTCCCTTTTTCTCTGCCCCTCTTCTGCTCATGCATGGTAGTTCTCTCTATCAAAATAAATAAATAAAACTTAAAAAAATAATAAAGAATGGGTAGAATTTCAAAAAAACAAAAACAAACAAAAATATAAACAAATAAAAGAATAGATAGAATTCTGTCAACTATATTTCAGTAAAATAAATAAAAAATAAATAAATAATAAATAAAATAAATAAAAAATAAATAAATAATAAATAAAAAATAAACTAAAAATCAATTTTGATGAAGTTATTTTATTTATTTTTTCAATATATGAAGTTTATTGTCAAATTGGTTTCCATACAACACCCAGTGCTCATCCCAAAAGGTGCCCTCCTCAATACCCATCACCCACCCTCCCCTCCCTCCCACCCCCCATCAACCCTCAGTTTGTTCTCAGTTTTTAACAGTCTCTTATGTTTTGGCTCTCTCCCACTCTAACCTCTTTTTTTTTTTCCTTCCCCTCCCCCATGGGTTTCTGTTAAGTTTCTCAGGATCCACATAATAGTGAAACCATATGGTAACTGTCTTTCTCTGTATGGCTTATTTCACTCAGCATCACACTCTCCAATTCCATCCATGTTGCTACAAAGGGCCATGTTTCATTCTTTCTCATTGCCACGTAGTACTCCATTGTGTATATAAACCACAATTTCTTTATCCATTCATCAGTTGATGGACATTTAGGCTCTTTCCATAATTTGGCTATTGTCAGAAGTGCTGCTATAAACATTGGGGTATAAGTGCCCCTATGCATCAGCACTCCTGTATGCCTTGAGTAAATTCCTAGCAGTGCTATTGCTGGGTCATAGGGTAGGCCTCTTTTTAATTTTCTGAGGAACCTCCACATGGCTTTCCAGAGTGGCTGCACCAATTTGCATTCCCACCAAGAGTGCAAGAGGGTTCCCGTGTCTCCACATCCTCTCCAGCATCTATAGTCTCCTAATTTGTTCATTTTGGCCACTCTGACTGGCGTGAGGTGATATCTGAGTGTGGTTTTGATTTGTATTTCCCTGATGAGGAGCGACGTTGAGCATCTTTTCATGTGACTGTTGGCCATGCGGATGTCTTCTTTAAAGAAGCGTCTATTCATGTTTTCTGCCCATTTCTTCACTGGGTTATTTGTTTTTCAGGTGAGGAGTTTGGTGAGCTCTTTATAGATTTTGGATACTAGCCCTCTGTCCGATATGTCATTTGCAAATATCTTTTCCCATTCTGTTGGTTGCCTTTTAGTTTTGTTGGTTGTTTCCTTTGCTGTGCAGAAGCTTTCTATCTTCATAAGGTCCCAGTAATTCACTTTTGCTTTTAATTCCCTTGCCTTTGGGGATGTGTCGAGTAAGAGATTGCTACTGCTGAGGTCAGACAGGTCTTTTCCTGCTTTCTCTTCTAGGGTTTTGATGGTTTCCTGTCTCACATTCAGGTCCTTTATCCATTTTGAGTTTATTTTTGTGAATGGTGTGAGAAAGTGGTCTAGTTTCAACCTTCTGCATGTTGCTGTCCAGTTCTCCCAGCACCATTTGTTAAAGAGACTGTCTTTTTTCCATTGGATGTTCTTTCCTGCTTTGACAAAGATTAGTTGGCCATATGTTTGTGGGTCTAGTTCTGGGGCTTCTATTCTATTCCATTGGTCTATGTGTCTGTTTTTGTACCAATACCATGCTGTCTTGATGATGACAGCTTTGTAGTAGAGGCTAAAGTCTGGGATTGTGATGCCTCCTGCTTTGGTCTTCTTATTCAAAATTACTTTGGCTATTCGGGGCCTTTTGTGGTTCCATATGAATTTTAGGATGGCTTGTTCTAGTTTCGAGAAGAATGCTGATGCAATTTTGATTGGGATTGCATTGAATGTGTAGAGAGCTTTGGGTAGTATTGACATATTGACAATATTTATTCTTCCAATCCATGAGCAGGGAATGTCTTTCCCTTTCTTTATATCTTCTGCAGTTACCTTCATGAGCTTTCTATACTTTTCAGCATACAGATCTTTTACATCTTTGGTTAGATTTATTCCTAGATATTTATGCTTCTTGGTGCAATTGTGAATGGGATCAGTTTCTTTATTTGTCTTTCTGTTGCTTCATTGTTAGTGTATAAGAATGCAACTGATTTCTGTACATTGATTTTGTATCCTGCAACTTTGCTGAATTCATGTATCAGTTCTAGCAGACTTTTGGTGGAGTCTATCGGATTTTCCATGTATAGTATCATGTCATCTGCAAAAAGCGAAAGCTTGACTCATCTCTGCAAATTTTGATGCCTTTGATTTCCTTTTGTTGTCTGATTGCTGATGCTAGAACTTCCAACAATATGTTAAACAACAGTGGTGAGAGTGGGCATCCCTGTAGTGTTCCTGACCTCAGGGAAAAAGCTCTCAGTTTTTCCCCATTGAGGATGATGTTAGCTGTGGGCTTTTCATAAATGGCTTTTATGATCTTTAAGTATGTTCCTTCTATGCCGACTTTCTCAAGGGTTTTTATTAAGAAAGGGTGCTGGATTTTGTCAAAGGCCTTTTCTGCATCGATTGTCAGGATCATATGCTTCTTCTCTTTTCTTTTATTAATGTGATGTATCACGTTGATTGATTTGCGAATGTTGAACCAGCCCTGCATCCCAGGAATGAATCCCACTTGATCATGGTGAATCATTCTTTTTATATGCTGTTGAATTCGATTTGCTAGTATCTTATTGAGAATTTTTGCATCCATATTCATCAGGGATATTGGCCTGTAGTTCTCTTTTTTTACTGGGTCTCTGTCTAGTTTAGGAATCAAAGTAATACTGGCTTCATAGAATCAGTCTGGAAGTTTTCTTTCCCTTTCTATTTCTTGGAATAGCTTGAGAAGGTTAGGTATTATCTCTGCTTTAAACGTCTGGTAGAACTCCCCTGGGAAGCCATCTGGTCCTGGACTCTTATATGTTGGGAGATTTTTGATAACCGATTCAATTTCTTCGCTGGTTGTGGGTCTGTTCAAGCTTTCTATTTCCTTCTGATTGAGTTTTGGAAGTGTGTGGGTGTTTAGGAATTTGTGCATTTCTTCCAGGTTGTCCAGTTTGTTGGCATATAATTTTTCATAGTATTCCCTGATAATTGTTTGTATCTCTGAGGGATTGGTTGTAATAGTTCCATTTTTATTCATGATTTTATCCATTTGGGTCATCTCCCTTTTCTTTTTGAGAAGCCTGACTAGAGGTTTGTCATTTTTGTTTATTTTTTCAAAAAACCAACTCTTGGTTTCATTGATCTCCTCTACAGTTTTTTTAGATTCTATATTGTGTATTTCTGCTCTGATCTTTATTATTTCTCTTCTTCTGCTGGGTTTAGGCTGTCTTTGCTGTTCTGCTTCTGTTTCCTTTAGGTGTACTGTTAGATTTTGTATTTGGGATTTTTCTTGTTTCTTGAGATAGGCCTGGGTTGCGATGTATTTTCCTCTCCGGACTGCCTTCGCTGCATCCCAAAGCGTTTGGATTGTTGTATTTTCATTTTCGTTTGTTTCCATATATTTTTTAATTTCTTCTCTAATTGCCTGGTTGACGCACTCATTCTTTAGTAGGGTGTTCTTTAACTCCATGCTTTTGGAGGTTTCCCAGGCTTTTTCCTGTGGTTGATTTCAAGCTTCATAGCATTGTGGTCTGAAAGTATGCATGGTATGATCTCAATTCTTGTATACTTATGAAGGGCTGTTTTGTGACCCAGTATACGATCTATCTTGGAGAATGTTCCATGTGCACTCGAGAAGAAAGTCTATTCTGTTGCTTTGGGATGCAGAGTTCTAAATCTATCTGTCAAGTCCATCTGATCCAATGTGTCATTCAGGGCCCTTGTTTCTTTATTGACCATATGTCTAGATGATCTATCCATTTCTGTAAGTGGAGTGTTAAAGTCCCCTGCAATTACCACATTCTTATCAATAAGGTTGCTTATGTTTATGAGTAATTGTTTTATATATTTGGGGGCTCCGGTATTCGGCGCATAGACATTTATAATTGTTAGCTCTTCCTGATGGATTGACCCTGTGATTATTATATAATGCCCTGCTTCATCTTTTATTACAGCCTTTAATTTAAAGTGTAGTTTGTCTGACATAAATATGGCTACTCCAGCTTTCTTTTGACTTCCAGTGGCATGATAAATAGTTCTCCATCCCCTTACTCTCAATCTGAAGGTGTCCTCAGGTCTAAAATGAGTCTCTTGTAGACAACAAATAAATGGGTCTGGTTTTTTTTATCCGTTCTGATACCCTATGTTTTTGGTTGGCGCATTTAGTCCATTTACATTCAGTGTTATTATAGGAAGATATGGGTTTAGAGTCATTGTGATGTCCGTACGTTTTCTGCTTGTAGCGATGTCTTTGGTACTTTGTCTCACAGGATCCCCCTTAGGATCTCTTGTAGAGCTGGTTTAGTGGTGACAAATTCCTTCAGTTTTTGTTTGTTTGGGAAGACCTTTCTCTCTCCTTCTATTCTAAATGACAGACTTGCTGGATAAAGGATTCTCGGTTGCATAATTTTTTCTCTTCATCACATTGAAGATCTCCTGCCATTCCTTTCTGGCCTGACAAGTTTCAGTAGAGAGATAGGTCACGAGTCTTATAGGTCTCCCTTTATATGTTAGAGCACGTTTATCTCTAGCTGCTTTCAGAATTTTCTCTTTATCCTTGTATTTTGCCAGTTTCACTATGATATGTCGTGCTGAAGATCAATTCAAGTTACGTCTGAAGGGAGTTCTCTGTGCCTCTTGGATTTCAATGCCTTTTTCCTTCCCTAGATCTGGGAAATTCTCAGCTATTATTTCTTCAAGTATGCCTTCAGCACCTTTCCCTCTCTCTTCTTCCTCTGGAATCCCAATTATGCATAGATTATTTCTCTTTAGTGCATCACTTAGTTCTCTAATTTTCCCCTCATACTCCTGGATTTTTTTATCTCTCTTTTTCTCAGCTTCCTCTTTTTCCATAATTTTTTCTTCTAGTTCACCTA
The DNA here is from genome assembly GCF_018350155.1 of Leopardus geoffroyi. Lineage (NCBI taxonomy): Eukaryota > Metazoa > Chordata > Mammalia > Carnivora > Felidae > Leopardus > Leopardus geoffroyi. The sequence continues at coordinate 75,192,894 of NC_059343.1, forward strand.
TTCTCTCCTCTGCCTCTTCAGTCCAAGCCGTGGTTGTCTCCATTTTATTTTGCAGCTCATTGATAGCATTTTTTAGCTCCTCCTGGGTGTTCTTTAGTCCTTTGATCTCTGTAGCAATAGATTCTCTGCTGTCCTCTATACTGTTTTCAAGCCCAGAGATTAATTTTATGACTATTATTCTAAATTCACTTTCTCTTATATTGTTTAAATCATTTTTGATCAGTTCGTTAGCTGTTGTTATTTCCTGGATGGTTTTCTGAGGGGAAATCTTCCGTTTCATCATTTTGGATAGTCCCTGGAGTGGTGCAGGACTGTGGGGCACTTCCCCTGTGCCGTCTTGAATAATTTGCCTTGGTGGGCGGGGCCTTAGTCAGACCTGATGTCTGCCCCCAGCCCACCCCTGGGGCCGCAGTCAGACTGGTGTGTGCCTTCTCTTCCCCTCTCTTAGGGGTGGAATTCACTGTGGGGTGGTGTGGCTTGTCTGGGCTACTTGCACACTGCCAGGCTTGTGGTGCTGGGGATCTGGCGTATTACCTGGGGTGGATCAGCAACGTGCACAGGTATTGGGGCAGGCTCAGCTCGCTTTTCCTTCGGAGATCCGTTTCAGGAGGGGCCATGCAGCACCTGGACTGAGTCAGACCCTATGCCGGAGGGGTGGCTCTGCAGAAGCACAGCTTTGGGTGTTTGTGCGGTGCAAGCAAGTTCCCTGGCAGGAGCTGGTTGCCTTTGGGATTTTGGCTGGGGGATGGGCGAGGGAGATGGCGCTAGAGAGCGCCTTTGTTCCCCGCCAAGCTGAGCTCTGTCATCCAGGGCTCAACAACTCTCCCTCCTGTTGTCCTCCAGCCCTTCCGTTCTCCTAGCAGAGCTGTTAGCTTATAACCTTCCAGATGTCAAGTCCCGCTTGCTGTCGGAACACACTCCCTCCGGCCCCTCCACTTTTGCAAGCCAAACTCAGGGGCTCTGCTTGGCCGGCAGGCTGCCCCTCCACCCTGGCTCCCTCCTGCCAGCCCGTGGAGCGTGCACCGCCTCTCCACCCTTCCTACCCTCTTCTCCGGGCCTCTCATCTGTGCTTGACTCTGGAGACTTAGTTCTGCTAGTCTTCTGGCAGTTTTCTGGGTTATTTAGGCAGTTGTAGGTGGAATCTAAGTGATCCGCAGGACGTGCGGTGAGCCCAGCGTCCTCTACGCTGCCATCTTCCCAGGATCCTCTTGATGAAGTTATTTTAGATGTTCATTGCCAAAATCATATTTTCAACTTTTTTTATCTTAAACCTATCACTGCAGTAATATTGTAGTGAAAGAGTGATACCTTTTAAGACCCATGAATGAAGGTAGACCACATATATTTGAATATGATGTCTTAATGAAGAAAATGGTTTGGGGGCGCCTGGGTGGCGCAGTCGGTTAAGCGTCCGACTTCAGCCAGGTCACGATCTCGCGGTCCGTGAGTTCCAGCCCCGCGTCGGGCTCTGGGCTGATGGCTCGGAGCCTGGAGCCTGTTTCCGATTCTGTGTCTCCCTCTCTCTCTGCACCTCCCCCGTTCATGCTCTGTCTCTCTCTGTCCCAAAAATAAATAAACGTTGAAAAAAAAAAAAAATTAAAAAAAAAAAAAAAATAAATAAAAAAAATAAAAAAAAAAAAAAAAAAAGAAAATGGTTTGTCCTTCACAAAGAGACAATCATAATATGACTATGATAGGTAAAAATAAAATTTACTTGAACATGACTTTGTCTCTCAGGCATAAATATTTTAGCTGTACAAAATTAATAACACGTTTCTCCATATACATTCATTATATGTACTGTGTGAACACTTTACTATGATGCCTTTATATCATGTAGTCTTTATTTTTTTAAGGTATTTCAGTGGTTTAGTACACTTTCATGTAATTTTTGGTTCTAGTCAGCTATTAGATTTTCTCACCCTACTTCATTAACTTGATAGTATGAACGTGTAGTATCAGCCAACAAGCAAGCTTATTTAATCTATTATATGATAATTAGTTGTTTTGAGTTATACTTTTTAAAGTTCAATAATAATATGTATATTTTCAGACATATCTTCTATTTTTTTTAACTAGCCTTGGAACTCCATTAAGTAATTTAGGTCTTTGTAGACATATTGTGTTCAAGTTACTAGGGTGTGTTTGCTATCAGTGCACATTTTTCTTAATCTGTATGTAATTTGTTACTCAATGTTTCTTTTTTTTAATTTTTAATGTTTATTTATTTTTGAAAGAGAGTGACAGAGGCAGAGAGAGAGAGAGAGAGAGAGAGAACACAAGTGGGGGAGGGGCAGAGAGAGAGGAGGACACAAAATCCTAGGCAGGCTCCAGGCTCTGAGTTGTCAGCACAGAGCCCCACCTGGGTCTCCAAGTCACCAACATTGCTAGAGTAATATTGAAAACTATAAATCAGATTATTATGACTTCCCAGTGCATTTAGAATAAGTGCCAAATATTTACCATAAGCTACAATACCTTACATGGTTTGATTGTAGTTTATGTCGTTAAACTCATTTCATTTCTTTTTCCTTCATGCTCAATATATATTCCAGTCACACTGGCCTCCTTTTTTTATGAAAAACACAAACTTGATTTTACTTTCTGCCTAAGACACGGCGCCCTCCATTCTTCTCATACTTCAACTGTCAGCACCCTCAGAGATGCTGTCCACAGCACTACTATCTATTAAGCAGATCTGGTTTTTATACTTCATTCATTGTTTCCCTCTATTGTATGTGTCACAAATTGTAATTAAGATCTACTTCAGGGGTTACAAACTAAAGTGCTACAGGGACCAGGCAGGTAAATAAATGGGTAAATGAACCTGCTATAAAGCTGTATGAGGTATTGCAAGGACTCTGGCTAACCAGAGATGACATTTTGCATTTAGATTGGACAATAGCTATTTGGTACCAGGTCATTTGGAAGTAGAGCTGTAAGTTGGAAATATTCTAAGGTCCTTTGTAAAAAGTATGAGTCTAAATTTTTATGTAAATATTGCATATTTTTTATGTGATAAAACAAAGTTTGTGGAACAATGTGTGGACTAAGCAAAACATGTGTTGTCTATATCTGGCCTTGAATCTTTAGTTTGTGACCTCTAATTCCTTCATTCATTTGTTTTTTGTTTGTTTCTGGCCTGTCTTACATGATAGGCTGTGTACTCCTTGTGGGTCAGGACACATGTCTGTCTTGTTTATAATTGTATCTTCAGTGCCTAATAAGTATCTGGCACATAATACGAACTCAGAAAATATTTATTGCATGAGTTGATGAATATATTTGAATGCATATACTGATTAATCATGTTTCTGATTGAGTAAATAGAAAATGAAATTTAATATTGAGTTATTTGAAAAGAACAATGTAGTACATGCAGGCAACATTTAGTATCATGATCCATTATAGACAGTTCCAGTTATATATAAAAATATAGCAACATGATAATGTTTATCAATATGATATATTCAACATAAACAATATTGTGCCTTCTTAGTCAAAACAGTGGAATTGGTAAAATTAGAATGGTATATGCTTAAAAGAAAGTTATTCTACTTGTATGTAGTTTTAATTCCTATAAATGTGGTAAAAAGTTGGCATTGCCACAGGCATACTGTTCTGTATTCAAAAACAAAGGAAAGTTGTTTGTCATTATTACATAAGGTATCAGTGTAAATAATGTGACTGGTTTTGATGACATAGTTATTGAATGCTGTATCATTGCTTTATAAGCATGTAGTACTAGGCAACAGTGCTTATTACAAACATCTTATAATAGAGCTTTTTGAAACAAACAAAACTATTATTAACCTAAAGTTATATGCCTGATTTTTACAGAAGATATTATAATAAACTAATATTTATTCATAAAAATACTTGCTCAGTAAAAAAAAAAAAACAAACTTAATTTTAATCTGATCTTTCTGAATTCATTCAAGAAGGCACCAGACAAATTCTTAACAATTAAAGAGGAATAGTGTGTGTGTATGTATATATACACCTCCATAAAGTGATTTTAAAAAATTCATGCATAACTAAAGAAAAAAAAGGATAACTATTTTCTAAGAACACCTGCATTTTTATTCTATTGTTTTAAAAAATCTTACATTTAGTTAAATATGTCATTAAAATCACAGATTTTTAAATTAAATATTGAAAATATAAACATTTCTTCTTTTGATTTGGAATAGAATTTTTGCCAGAATGAAGATGTGTGTGTGTGTGTGTGTGTGTGTTAGGTTTTAAGGAAAAAAAAGAAAAATGTAAAGTGTGGAAGAATGTAAATGAAAAAAATATTATCTTAAAATTGGAATATACTTTTTTTCTGATTTTTTTGGAATATGTTTTAAAAAGTTTCACTGCTAATGATGTCAGTATTATAAACAAGGGAAGCTTCATTTTTTTTTTGCCAAGTAGCAAAACTTTTATTAAATACATCTTTGATTCAGTTCTAATCCAAGATAAGTCTTTTTTTTTCATTTTAACTTTTCTTAACATGCATATCTGATACAGAAATGCTCATAATTGTTTGAAAACTGAGTCCATGTATAACAAATGAAAACTTTTTCAAGGAGTGATAAAATGAAATAATAAGCCTAATTAATTGCTACTGCTAGGAAGCATATATGCTTTATCTTATATGTTCACTGTCAAAACCTCAAGTATATTTATTATTAAAATGTACATTTATTAAATTGTTATAAATATTAATAGGTATCTATAATATTCCATCTAATTTACTAGTGTTCTCATTTCTCTTTAATATATAAGGTGATGCTGACTGACTTACTTAAATTGCAAGAATTTTGAATCTCCCTATTCCTGGATTCATTTATTTTATTCTCCACTGCTGAATTATATTGATTACCTATATTATATTTGGTTATATTTTATTTTGATAATTGAAACACCAATCTTAAGTCCTTTTGAAATAAGACAAGGTTTAAATAAATAACTTAAATGTTACATCAGAAGCAACCACATAGTTTTCTTCCCTCTTTATTTTTCACTTCTCGTTCAATATCTCAATCCAAATGTAAAATATTGTCAATACAGAGCTATTTTGTTATTGTTGTTGTGATTATTGAATCAGATTATTCTCACACAGAAGTGGGGATCTGGTTATTAGAAAGAGTAAATAGCCAAAAGAATAATTTGGTCTCAGTACAGGATACTTTGATTAGTATTAGGCTCACTCTGTATTTGGAATGTGAAGATTTGTTAAGTAGCTACTTAAAATCTCCAGTCTCAGGGCAGCTGGGTGGTTCAGTTGGTTAGGTTTCTGACTTGACTTTTGGTTTTGGTTCAGGTCATGATCTCACAATTGTGAATGCCAGCCCTGCATCTGGCCTGGAGCCTGCTTCAGGTTCTTTATCTGCCTCTCCCCTTACCCCTCCCCTGCTCATGCTGTCTCTCTCAAAAATAAAAAAAAAATCTCCAGTCTCTCCAAACTCCTGCACCAATGAAGAGATCTACCAAGTAAGGTGTTATTGTTTATTATGAATGCAGAAGCATTTTAAGAAATTTTTAAGATACTATACAAATGTAAAACATTATTCTGGTGAAAGTATGAGCTAAATAGTATTTAGAGAAAGAGAAAAGAAATAATCTGACGTCCCTGATTTCATTCTCCGTGGATGTCATTCAGCAACATACTTGGTGAGGAAGTAATGTTGTAGGAATTGTGCATGCCTTCAACTGGAAAGGAAGAGACACATAACCAAAAAAAAAAACAAAAAAACAAACAAAAAAAAAAACGATTCTTACATGAAATCTCTCAATGTTAGTTTTTTTTGTTTCTTTATTTTGAGAGAGAGAGGGAAAACATGAGTGGGAGAGCTACAGAGAGAGGAGAGAAAGAGTCCCAAGCAGGCTCCCTGCTGTCAGCACAGAGCCCAGTGCGAGGCTGAATCCCACCAACCGTGAGATCATGACCTGAGCCAAAATCAAGAGCCATTCACTTAACATACTGAGCCACCCTGGAGTCTGTCTCAGTATTAGTTATTTTTTTAAGTTTCCAGTTCGTCAGAAAATATGTCTTCATAAATTAAATAATTAAACAAAGATTATTTGTCAAAATTCTGTTTACATTTTCTAAGGCAATGATTTGCTCTTATTAGATTACTTTTTGCAGATAATATAATCAATTTAGAAGAGATTAATGTTCCAAAATACATACCTATGAGCACATAGACTACATTATTGCTACTACAGTTTTCATTGTTGGAATTGATGTTGCCATATATTTCCAGAAATTAAGTAAATTAATAAAGTTAATGAATTCTTCTTTTTATCCAGTTCTTCTATAGAAATTAATACCCTAATTAGTGCATATGTCTAATTAATCCTTTAACATTATTTTATAAGATAATTTTGTACTGTTAGAATATAACCATTTTATGAGTAATATAGTTCATATATATTTTTATTCATTTTCAATTTAAGGTGTGGTTTTAATAATGCATATATCTCTAGAAGAATATATACATGATATAATATTAGGAAAATTAGAACAAAATTTTGAACATTGATAATCTATTCATTAAATAAAAATGTTGTACATATTGCCAAGATTCTTCCTTTGTATTATTATTACAAACCATTTCACATATTTACTTCTATGCTTTTATTTATTTATTTATTTATATTTTATTTTTTATTGTTTTATTGAAGTATAATTGACATACAATATTATATTAGTTTCAGGTGTACAGCATAGTGATTGACACTTATATATACTGCAAAATTATCACCACACTAAGTCTAGTTGCCATCTGTCACCATCTGAAGTTACAAAATGTTTTTTTAATATTAAATTTATTGTCAAATTGGTTTCCATACAACACCCAGTGCTCATCCCAATGGGTGTCCTCCTCAATGGGCATCACCCACTTTCCCCTCCCTCCCACCTCCCATCAACCTTCAGTTGCTTCTATTTCTTAAAAAAAAAATCCCTTGACTACCCATCTAGTCCAAACCACATTTTATTTATTTTTTCTAATTTTTTTTTAATGTTTTTATTTTTACTTTTGAGACAGAGAGAGACAGATTATGAACAGGGGAGGGGCAGAGAGAGGGGGAGACACAGAATCTGAAGCAGGCTCCAGCGTCTGAGCTGTCAGCACAGGCCCAACACGGGTCTTGAACTCACGGAGTGTGAGATCATGACCTGAGCTGAAGTCGGACATTTAACCTGACTGAGGCACCCAGGCGCCCCCAAAACACATTTTAATATCTTCCCATTAGACCCATAGACAAGTTGTTATCAGTGTACATACTTCAAGAACATTTATTATTGAATCAGCTTTAATATTATTTTAAAAAATGGGCATTTTTATCGAAATACTGAGCTTTCCTATCTGTATCACATTAATTATGATTGACACATACAGTGCTTTGTGATCAGAATATGCATGTTTATGTTCATCAAAACTATATTATTGTTTGATGGGGTCAACATTCTTTTTGTGGTTCAGTAGGTACAATGACCTATAAAAATGATGTTACATCGTTTAATACACAGATTCCCTACTACTACTTGTAGAGTATAATTATCAGTGGAAACATGAAGAAACATACATCTGCTTATGTGGATGGTATGTTGGAATGAATTCTCCTATCCTAATGTGAATAAATATATTCCCTTGTTTTATTAAAAAAAAAGTTCATTAATACCAGAAAAATATCTACCTGGTTTACCCCTAAATCTTTAAGAGCAAGCAGAACACCTGATACATAATAGGTATTATTAAAGATTTGTTGAATGAATGAATGAATGAATGATTATATGGTTTCCATAGAGATTTGGGAAAATAAATGTGATTTCAAAAGTATCATGTTTTGCATATATAAATCTGAAAGTAGTTTTGGGGCTGAAGAAATTGAGGCCATTTTCAGATTTTTAGAGCTAAAACAATTATGGTGTTCAAGTATCAAGCTACAATATTTCCTATGCTTTTATGAACTTTCTGGAAAAATTTCAGTTATGGGTGCAAAATACATTACCACTTAATAGAATGCCTTAATAATTTTGAAAGCAATACACACCTGAAGCACAATATATAGTTGAATTGATCTTATTGAATCATTGTCCAGACAAGATGATTTTCTAATATCATATACCACACCATTTAAAAATGAATAGTTTTGGGGCACCTAGGTGGCTCAGTTGGTTAAGCATCTGACTTCAGCTCAGGTCATGATCTTGTGTTTGTGAGTTCAAGCCCCACATCAGGCTCTGTACTGATAGTGCACTGATAGTGCAGAGCCTGCTTGAGATTCTCTCTCTCTCCCTCTCTCTCTGGTCCTCCCCAACTTGCACATGCACTCTCGCTCTCTCTCAAAATAATAAATAAAAAATAAAATTAAATTTTAAAAAAGTGAATAGTTTTATTCTGTTTAGTTGTGATTAATATTTATTGAGTTTAAAAATATGTATATATAATTTACTTAAATTCTTTATTTTTTTAACGTTTATTTATTGAGAGACAGAGAGAGACAGGACATGAGCAGGGAAGGGGCAGAGGGAGAGGGAGACACAGAATCTGAAGCAAGCTCCAGGCTCTGAGCTGTGAGCACAGAGCCCGACGCAAGGCTGGAACTCACGAACAGCGAGATCATGACCGGAGCTGAAGTCGGATGCTCAACTGACTGAGCCACCTAGGTGCCCCAATTTACCTAAATTCTTGAGGTAAGGCTAAATTTTTTGTGGATTTGAATATCTGACATTATTTGCTTTTGTAATAGTTGTATTTTTATTAAAACCACACTGCTTAGGATACAAGGACGGTACAAGTGGTCTGTGCATGTAAGATGGACTATTTCAGAGAAGAACAGAATATACACAATTTGGAATGTATATTCTATTTATTTATAATAGAACTTATTACTAAAATAATATTTACAGAAAAAGAAATAAAAAGAAACAAATGTGTTCTCAGAGGAGAAGTATCTAGATATTACAAAGTAATAAGTATTTGGAAGTAAAAGTAAAATACCTGATAGTGTTTTCATTATATTAAAAAAGGTAGCCTGCTTTGATTACGGTTCCCCATGTTACTATGAACTAATAAAACAGCATATTTAATGTATTTTATAGTTTAATTTTGTTATTGGGCTTCGGAATCAAGAGTTTATTATCCTGTATATGTCCCTCTTTTCAATGTAGCTTAATTAAGAAGGAAATTAACATCATTCATTGTCTTATCACATACAATTTGCCACAATGGTAGCTTAATTAAGTGCATTATTTCCATTCAATATTTATCTTATCCAAGAATGAATAATTTTTTCAGGTGTTAGCTCTTAACTATATGGGCAATGATGATTTGTGCAATAAAAGGTATTGTGAGAGATTTAATTAAATCTCACTAAGATTCTGCTTTATTATTCCAAAAAGAGGGAAAGAATATGTCCCTCAAGTGCTTATGCAAGAATAGGGATTATGTTTCAATATAAATAACATTTGAACACCGTATAAAGAAATTATCACTTCTCTTGGAAAGAATAGTATACTAATAAAAACTGTATCTTTTAAAATTATCATATGGTTTTTATCTTTTCTCTGGTTAATGTGTTGTATCACATTAATTGCTTTGCAAATATTGAGACACTCTTGCATCCCAGTAATAAATCTTACTTGATCATGGTGAATGATTTTTTAATATATTGTGGGATTTGTTTGCTAATATTTTATTGACAACTTTTGCATCTATTTTCATCAGAACTAGTGGCCTGTAGTTCTCTTTTTTTATTGTAGTGTTTTTATCTGGTTTTAGTATCGGGGTAATGCAGGCATCATAGAATGAATTTGGAAGTGTTCCTTTCTATTCTACTTTTTAGAATGGTTTCAGAAGGACATGTATTAACATTTCTTAAAATTTTTGGTAGAATTCACCTCTGAAGCCCTCTGGTCCTGGACTTTTGGCTGTTGGGAGTTTTTTGGCTACTGATTCAATTTCATTAGATACAGAAAAAGCATTTGACAAAGTAATGCATACATTCATAAAAAAACCCTCAACAAAATAGGTTTAGAGGGAACATACCCCAATGTAATAAATGCCATATATGAAAAACCCACAGCTAATATCATCCTCAATGGAAAAAAAAAAAAAAGATTGACAACTTTTCCCCTAAGGTCAATAACAATACAAGAATGTCCAGTCTCTCCACTTTCATTCAACACAGCACTGCAAGCACTAGACATAATATTTAGGCAACAAAAAGAAATAAAAGGCATCCAAATTCTTAGGGAAGAAATAAAACTTTCACTATTTGCAGAAAACATGATATTATGTGTAGAAAACCTGAAAGACTCCACCAAAACCTATTATGATGGATAAATGAATTCAGTAAGGTCACAAGAAACAAAATCAATACACAGAAATCCATTGTATTTCTATACATTAATAATGAAGCAACAGAAAGAGAAATTAAGAAAGCACTTTCATTTAAAATTGCACCAAAAATAAGAACATACCTTGGAATAAACTTAACCAAAGAAGTGAAAGATCTGTACTCTGAAAACTATTAAACATTTATGAAAGAAATTGATGATGACACAAAGAAATGGAAAGACATTCCTTGCTCATGGTTTGGAAGAAAAAAAAATATTGTTAAAATGTCTTTACTACCAAAAGCTATCTATAGATTTAATACAATCCCTATAAAAATACCAATAGCATGTTTCACAGAATTAGAACAAAGAATCTTAAAATTTGTAGGCAACCATAAAAGACCCTGATTAGCCCAAACAATCAAGAGAAAGAAAAACAAAGTGGAAGTATCACTATTCCAGATTTCAAGTAATATTTCAGGGCACTAGCAATCAAAAGAGTATGGTTCTGGCACAAAAATAGATACATAGATGAGTGTCAGAAAGAAAGAAAGAAAGAAAGAAAGAAGCCAGCTATCCCAGGAAAAAAATCCATAATTATATGGTCAGTTAATCTTCTAAAAAATGGGCAAGAATATGCAATGGGAAAAAGTCTCCTCAACAAATGGAGTTGGGAAAACTGGACAGCTACATGCTAATGAATGAAAGTAGACCACTTTCTTACACCATACACAAAAACAAACTAAAAATGGATTACAGACCTAATTGTCAGACCTGAAACCATAAAAACCACAAAAGGGTGCATAGGCAGTAGTTTCTCTACATCAGCCATAGAACTATTTTTCTAGATATGTCTCCTGAGGCAAGGGAAACAAAAGTAAAAATAAACTATTGAGACTACAGCAAAACAAAAAGTTTCTGAACAGCGAAGGAAACAATCAAAATACTAAAAGACAACCTACTGAATGGGAGAAGGTATTTCCAAATAACATATCCAATAAAGGGTTAGCATCCAAAATATATAAAGAATTGATACAACTCAACATTCAAAAAAAAACAAATAATCTGATCAAAATGGACAGAAGACAGGAATAGACATTTCTCCAAAGAAGACATACAGATGGCCAACTGACACATGAAAGATGCTCAACATTACTCATTTTCAGGGAAATTCAAATCAAAACTACAATGAGATAGCACACCTCACACCTGTCAGAATAATTAAAATCAAAAGCACAAGAAACAACAAACATTGGGAGGATGTGAAAAAGAAGGAACCCTCTTGCACTGTTTCTGGGACTTCAAACTGGTGCAACCACTGTGGAAAACAGTATGGAAGTTCCTCAAAAAAATAAAAATATATAACTACATTACGATCTAGTAATCACTCTACTGGGTATTTACCCAAAGAATACAAAAACACTAATTCGAAAGGATATGTGCAGCCTTATGCTTATAGCAGCATTACTCACAATAACTAAATTATGGAAACAATACAAGTGTCTGTCAATAGATGAATTGACACAGAAGGTGTAGTATATATTATTCTGGAATATTATTCAGCCATAAAAAGTGAAATCCTGCCATTTGCAATTATATGGATGGAATTAGAGAATATCATGTTAAGTAAAATGAATCAGTCAGAGAAAGATAAATACTAGATGATTTCACTTCTATGTGTAATTTAAGAAACAAAACAAATGGGCAAAGGAAGAAAAAGACAGAGACAAACCAGAAAAAAGATCATCTGTAGAGAACAAACTTATGGTTATCAGAGGGGAGATGGGTGGAGGGAAGTGTGAAATAGGTGATGGGGATTAAAGAGTATCCTTAACATCAGGAGCACTGAGTAATGTATAGAATTGTTGACTCACTATATTATACCTGAACTAATATAACACTGTATGCTAACTATACTGGAATTAAAATAAGAAAGCTTAATGGAAAAAAAAAAAACAAATTGTACTTACTGACTTACTGCATAGTTCATATTTTATTTCTATGTTAATGATGTGCATATGTGTGTATGTTTGCATGTGTATGTGTACAGAGGAATACATTAAGCTGTAGGCCTTTTGAGTACAGTAATTAGAATAAGAATTATAATCTTGGTGGAGAAAATCTGGACTGCCAATCTTTGGTAATGAGAAAGGAATAACAGAGTCAAGAGGTTGCTCACTTCCAATTATTCAGTCAATAATTGGTTTTCATCTACAAATTATACAATATAGCAAAAAAGTCTTTTTATATGTTCAAATTAAGACACTGGAATGCTAATTAGTCCCACATTTGCTCTTGAGCAGTATTCATTAGCAAAGCAAAGAAATACAAGTAAAAAAAAATGTTTTGTTGTGGATATTGTAGGTGACATCTGTGCAAAGATTTGAAAAAGATGAGGGAATAAACCGTGTGACTATCTGGGGCAAGCTGATTCCATACAGAAGGAACAAAATTACAAAGGTACAAGATGTATGCCTGATGTAGATAGCAAAATTAGCATCTCTGGATCAACTGTGAAAAAAATAAAATTCAACTGAGTAAATTTGAATATCTAATAATTCATGGATCAGGCAGCATCCCATCTAGCAAGTAGAGAGTAATACCAAAGGGCTAAAAGAAGTGCAAGGTTTTTAAATACAGGACAGGGAAGTGAGAAAAAAAATAATTATTTTGGTTGAGGTCACATTTGGTGGTAAGAATCTCATTAGGTAGATTACCTCATCCTCCTTTGGAAGATGGAGAAAGCCCAAGTGACAATTTACCTCGTTGTTTACAAGAAAATTACTGACTGACCAGTTAAGACTACATTTCTGGGGGAAGTTGAAAGTGCAAATAGGTTAGGTATTAAACACCAGTTTTATGATGTGGCCTAACATAAGTGACTCCATTTTGGGCTTCTGGTTGTCTTCTTAACATGACCTAGCCAGAGAAAAGAAGTAGGAGATAAGGACAGAGAGAGTGGAGTCAGCAAACTATTTTCAGACAGTCCAAGAGCTAAGAATGGTTTTTATGTTTTTACTTTTTTAAATTTCAAAATATTCATTTATTTTGGAGAGAGAGAGGGAGAGAGAAAGAGAGAGAGAACACACTAGTAGGGAAGGGGCAGAGAGAGAGAGGGACAAAGAATCTGAAATAAGCTCCAGGCTCTGAGCTGTCAGCACAGAGCCTGACACGGGGCTCCAACTCAGGAACTGCGAGATAATGACCTAGGCCGAAGTCATACGCTTAACCAAATAAGCCACTCAGGCACCCCATTTTTTAATGATTGAAAAAAAAACTCAAGAAAAATAATATTACTTCACATGTGAAAATATTATGAGATTCAAATTTCAGTTCCATAAATAAAGTTTTATGGCATACAGTCATGTTCATTCATTTATGTACTACCTGTGGCTGTTTTGCTCCACAAGAGCAGAATTGAGCAGTTTAACATACACCTTAGTACCCTATTAAGCCTGAAATACTTACTATCTGCCCCTTTACAAAAACTGTTTGCTAACCTAACCCTGTTGTAGGCCCTTGTAGTCATTTTAAAGACTTCAACTTTTAAATAGAGTGAGATGAAAAACCTGTGGAATGTTTTTGAGCAGAGTAATATCAGTATACTTCTTTGTTAAACCAGGATCCCTTTGCTGCGTGCTAGGTTAATAACTTTGGGGTAGGAGGAGTAGCTTTCTATTTTCATTTTTCCTTAAAATGTTTATCTTCATAACAGAAAAACAGATTTTCGAATAGATTTTCCTCTTCCCTATACTGGCCAATTTTCTTATACACCAAGCAAACATATACTTAGACATATATGTTGATTTTTGATAAACTGTAGAATGAAGGAAACATTCTTTTTAAAATAAAAGTCACCTTGGAGAATTTGAAATTCAAGTTGAAGGATGCCTACAACTGCAAACATCAACTTCAAGTGACATTGGTGGTTGCAAATTATGTAGTCCTTAGTTCCAGCAGGCAGTGAAGCATACAGGGATCTCATAAAATATTTCCATATATGCTTGAGTATATAAAGTCCTCTTTTGGTAACAGATTTATTGAGATATTTATTTATTGAGATATAAATCGCATACCACACAATTTACCCATTTAGTGTATAATCCAATGGTTGTTATACTCACAAAGTTGTGCAATCATCATCACAATTAATTTTAGAATGTGTTCTTATTATGAAAAAGAAGCAGAATAACCACAAGCAGTAACTCTTCTATCCCCTCATCCATTTGTAGACCACCATTAATCTACTTTCTAGATCTATAAATTTCCCTATGTTCAACATCTCATATAAATGAAATCATATAAATATGTGATCTTTTGTTACTGACTTCTTTCACTTAGTGTAATGTTTTGTGAAGGCTTTTTAGTGGCATGCCATTTTATAAAAACTGGCATGACTTCAGTTTTATTCTAGCATCAGAATCTATTTTCATCTCCATAAATTGCTGCAGTATAGGCACTTGGAAAATATTCCTTAATAATGCATTGCAAATATATTATCTAATGTTGCCTGTAATATACTCTGAATATTCAAAGACCTTCCTGGAATATCAAAGCACATTGTAATTGTTAGTTCTTACACTAGTCTTCACTTAAAAAAGTGTCCAATGTATCAGAACCCTGAAATTAAATGAGCATTTACTATAATTATAATAATTTTTAGGATTATACTCAGATTCAAATACTTAGCTTAATATTAATCAGGTCTCATTTCCCAAGTGGATCAGAGCACACTTAGACAAAATTCACCACATTCAGGCCAAGAACCCAACACTGCACATAGTAAGTAATGAGAACCTCTGCAGATGACTGGTCTGAAGGACAGAGTAGGCAAAACAACAGCAGAGCACATGCCCCACACACCAGAGACACTCCATGAAGCACCAGGCCCTGAACACTATATGACCTCTTCTTCATAAAGTCATTACCTTCAGGATCAGGAAACATAACTGGCTTTTCTAACACACAGAAGAAGGCAAAGACTTAAACAAAATCTAAGACAGGAATTTATCCCAAATGAAAGAACGAGATAAAGCCAGAGCCAGATATCTAAGTGAAACAGATATAAGAAACATGCCTAATGGAGAATTTAGCAACAATCATAAGGTTACTCAGTGGGATTGAGAAAAGAATAGAAAACATGAGTTTGACCTTTTGTACAGAGATAGAAGAGTTAAAAAAAGAATCAATCAGAGATGACAAAAACAATAAATGAGATTGGAAGCCAGCTTGATGTAATGAACACAAGGCTAGAAGAAGCAGAGGAATGAATTAGTGACCTAGAAGATAAAATAATTGGAAATAATAAAGCTGAACAAAATATAGAAAGAAGAATTATGGAATATAAGAATAGACTTAGGAACTCAATGACTCCATGAAAGGTCATAACATCCATATTATAGAACTCCCAGGAAAAGAAGTGAGAGAAGGGGATTGGGGATTTAATTCAAGATATCATAGATGAAACTTCCCTAAACTGGGGAAAGAAACACATCTCCAGGTCCAGGAGGCAAAGAGAATTCCCATCAAAATCAATAGAAGCAGGCCAACACCAAGACATCACAATTAAATTTGCAAAATATAATGATAAAGAAAAATCTTAAAACATCAAGAAAAATGAATCCTTAACTTATAAGGGAAGACCCATAAGGCTATCTGCAGATTTCTCAACAGTAATATCACAATCCAGAAGGGACTGTCATGTTATATTAAAAGTGAGAAATCTGCAGCAAAGAATATTCTATACAGCAAGGCTAAAATTCAGCATAGAAGGAGAAATAGTTTTCCAAAGGGAAAAAAAAAGGAGTTTGTGACCACTAAACCGGCCCTGCAAGAAATATTAAAGAGGATGCTTTGAGTGGAAAGGAAAAACCAAAAGTGACAAAGATAAGAAAGGATCAGAGAAAATCTCCAAACAACAAAACAAGTAATAAAATGAAAATAAATACATATCTGTCAATAACTACTAGGATTATAAATGGACTAAGTGCTCCAATAAAAAAACATAGGGTGCCAGAATGGATTAAAAAGAAAGACCATCTATCTTCTGCCAACAAGTCTCATTCTAGGCCTAAATACACCTGCAAAATGAACCTAAGGGGATGCAGAAACATTTACTATGTAAATGGATCTCAAAAGAAAACTGGAGTAACAAAACATACATCAGAAACAACTAGCCTTTAACACGAAGACCGCAATAAGCAATTAAGAAGGGCATTACATTCACAATAAAGGGGAGAATTGAACAAGAAGTTATAACAATTGTAAATATTTATGCACCAAACTTGGAAGAACCCAAATATATAAAACAATTAATAAAACCATAAAGGAATTCTTTGATAATAATAGCACTATTATTATAATAATAATACTAGTGTGTGTGTGTGTGTATATATATATATGTATATATATATATCAATGGACAGATGATCTAAATATATATATATATATATATATATATATATCAATGGACAGATGATCTAAATATATATATATATATATATATATCAATGGACAGATGATCTAAATATATATATATATATATATCAATGGACAGATGATCTAAACAGAAATTATATATATATTATATATATTATATATAACAGAATATATATATATTATATATATAGAACATATATAACCTGAGCCAAAATCAAAAGTCAGACGCTTAGCTGACTAGGCCACCCAGGAACCCGGATAAATAGCCTTTTTTGTCTGACTTCTTTAACTTAGCATAGTATTTTCAAGGTTTCATCCACATTTTGGCATGTATTTAGTACTTCATTTTTTTATGAGTGAATATTATCACAATGTATGAATATACCACCTTTTTTATCCATTCGTCAGTTGATAGACATTTGGATTATTTCCACTTCATGATTATTATGAATAGTGCTCTGTGAACATTTATGTATAAATTTTTGTGTAGACATATGTTTTCAATTCTCTAAAAGTGGAATTTGGGGTCATAGGGTACCTCAATGTTTCACCTTTTCAGAAAGAAACTATTTTTCAAAGCACCTGCACTATTCTACTACATTCCCAGTAGTAATGTTTGAGAGTTCCAATTTCTCCTCCTCAAAAACATATGTTATTTGTCTTTTTGATTGTAGCCATCCCTTAGATTTTAGCATGTGTAATGTGGTATCTCATTGTAGTTTTAATTTGCATTTCCCTGATGACTAATGACATTCAGCATCTTTTCATATACTTTTTGTCCATTTTTATATTATCTTTGGAAAAACATATATTCTTATTTATCCTTTTTTTATTAATTTGTAAAAATTCTTTAAATAGGCTGGATGGTAGTCCATCATCATATATATGAGTTGCAATTATTTTCCCCATTTCTGTGAGTTGTCTTTTCACTTTATTTGTGGTATAAGTTGAAGCATGAAAGTGTCTTTTACTTTTCTTTGAATACTTGTGCTTTTAGTGTCATATCTGGGAAGACCTTGCCTAACCCATGGTCATGACAACATCCTCTGTATCTTCTTATATGAATTTATAGTTTCAGCTTTTAAATTTAGACCTATGAGCAACATATGTTTAGAAGACTTTTTTTTTTTTTTTTGCAATGACTTCTCTTGATACCTCTGTCCAAAGAAATTGACTGTAAATATAACGGTTTATGTATGGACTTTAATTATGTTCCATCGATCTATATGTCTGCCTCTTATTTTCAGTACTGTATTCTTTTGAGATTCTTGCTTCATAGCAAGTTTTGAAATTGAGAATTCTGTCTCCATTGTTTTTTTTTTCAAGATTGTTTTGGTTATTTTTGAGTTCTGTGTATTTCCATATGATATTTAGGATCACCCCCTCAAGTTTTAAAAAATTATGCAGTTGGAATTATAATACGGATTGCATTGAATCTGTAGATCAGTTTGAAGAGTTTTGTCATTTTAACAATATTAAGTGTTGTTATCTATGAACAGGAATATCTTTCCATTTATTTGGAACTTCTCTGATTTATTTCACAGTGTTTTGAATTTCTAATGTACAAGTTTTGTACTTCTTTTACTACATTTATTCCTATGGATTTTATCCTTTAGATATTATTGTGAATGAAATTATTCTCTTAATTTTATTTTTGTATATTCATTGTTACTGTATAGAAATTCAGTTAGGATTTTCTATATACAAGACGATGTCATCTTCAAATAGAGGTAGTGGTACTTCTTCCTTTCTGAGCCAGATGTTGTTTATTTCTTTTTCTTGCTTAATTATTCTAGTTAGAATTTCCAGTGTGATGTTAAAGTGTTAGAACAGATCTAGATATATAGATAGATAGATAGATGATAGATAGATAGATCTTATCTTACCAAGGGAGTATTTGGACTTTCATCATTAAGTATGATGTTAGCTGTGCTTATTTCATAGTTGATTTTTATCAGGTTGAGGAAATTTCCTTACAGTTATCATTTATAGTTTTTAATGCCAAGGTATATTGGCCTCATTAAGATTTTAGTTGAAAAAAAATAATTGACAGGGTGCCTGGGTAGTTCAGTCAGTTAAGTGTCTGACTTTTGATTTCAGCTCAGGTCCTGATCCCACAGTTCATGATACTGAGCCCCGTGTGGCTACTTAGGACTCTGTCTCTACTTCTTTCTCTGCCCCTCCCCCCATTCTCTCTCCCTCTCTCTCAAAATAAATAAGTAATGTTAAAAAATAAAAATAAACAGTTAATTGACTTTAGATTACTAGTGAAGCTATGTGTCCCATTGCCCAAAATTCACTAGAAGAGAAACAAAACAAAACAAAACAAAACAAAACAAAACAAAAACCCTTGTAACCATGTTTAATCCATGCACAATTTCAGCACACAGTTACTGCTAGTTAAGTGTAGAATACTGATCAAAGCAGTGGATGGATTCTGAAAACATTAGTTCCTTAGAAAAACCCTGAGATTGTTCTTAAAATAATAAAGAATCTTTCTATGTTTAAAATGAATAAGTCCTATCATTACATGTTTCGAAACATTGCAGTCACTGTGTTACTAAATACAAACTTGTCCATGCACCTGATGCACAGTAAGCCAAAGTCAGAGACTGGTTTTGAAGCAAAGAAAGCTTTATTACCAGAAGAATAGTACAATAAGAAGGCAAGGTTTCATTCCCAAAGCTGCTTTGTTCTGTTGAGCCTAGGTACAGCTTATATATGTTTGGGAAAGGAAATGAATGTGAAACAATCCAGAGGTATGCATTCTTCCAGACAATGAGGCTCCATTTGAGACCTTGTACATTCAGGTATATCAGATTTCAAGACAAATATTACCATCAAGTTCCCATTAGCTTTCTACAATCTGTGCATAAATAAGGGGTAGGTGTAAAAAAAGAGTCAATGCTTGGTCATGCATGATGTTATAAGTACACAAAACAAAATTAAGGAACAAAACCAATTGTGAACCTCAGTTAATAATGCAGCTAATACAACTATAGTTCTGCTTATGCTTTCAAAGCATATGTAGGAACCAAGCTTCTGGACTAAAATGGACATTACATGTTTATTACAAAAGTATTTAAGGCACTGTCCATGTAATTATAGTCATGAACTTCCTTTACAAGATAATTTTCCATAAAATATCCAAATAATTGACAATTTATGTTTTATGTATCCAGAAAATTGTTTCAGTATGTTAAAATTTTAAATTTTCATTGTTTTGAACAAAATTTTACCAGAAAAGGCACTAGACTTCTTTCTGGAGGTCCTAAAACATAAATCAATGTAGGATATTGACTTTGAGATTATATCACTTTTAGATGAAAAATCCTGGAAGTCTAGGACTTACTGCAAGTAGATCTGTACTGATCATAGTGCTAAAGGCCTGAATAACCATGGAAAAGACACTATTGTGTGATTTCTTAGAATAAAAAAGATAGAACCATTCATTGTGTTTGTTTGTTTGTTTGTTTGTTTGAAGCAATCATTGCTTTAAATTTCTTTTTGTAATTTCTGAATTCATTAGGGACAGACAATGATAGAATATGACAAGGCAAATAATACAACTTAGCTCCTCTTTGAAAACAAGCAGCCGTAATTAATCAGGTCATACATTATTGATGACCTCAATATACACCAGAGAAGTAGACACAGAAAAATAAATATATAAAGACCTTAGTTTCTTAATTGGTATACATGATTTTTTTCCCAGTCTGATTTTAAAATCTGTGACTTCCAAATATATTTGTAACTCTATTTTTAAAAATGTAATGAAAAACATGGGGTGCCTGGGTTGCTCAGTCAGTTAAGCATCTTACTTTGGCTCAGGTCATGATCTTGTGGTTGGTGAGTTCCAGTCTCATGTCAGGCTTTGTGCTGACAGCTCGGAGCCTGGAGCCTGCTTCACATTCTGTGTTTCCCTCTCTCTCTGTTCCTCCCCTGCTCATACTCTGTCTGTCTCTCTCTCTGAAAAATAAATAAAGATTAAAATCTTTAAAAATGCAATGAAAAACTATAATCAGGAAACAGTTGCTCAGCTAAGAAAGAAGTTTTAGTAAACTGAGAATAAAAATCAGAGCCTACTTATTAAGGAAAATGATAAATACAATAATCTTCAAAATCTTGAAAGGGAATTGGGGCAAAGGAGAAGCTACTTTTATTTTTAGTGTCACAGGTAATCCTAAAAACAAGAGACTACAGACAAGTGTGATTTTAAAAAAATAATATAAGCAGATTAAAAAAAAACTCATAAAACCCAGTTTTAAATAGGCAAACGTGGATAAAAGAACAAAAGGTGAAAATTGTCTTGGTTGCCTTGGAGGAGAATGTAATGATTTTACTTGAGTCTTTCTTGAATTTAAGTTTACACTAAGAATAAAAGCTACCAAAGTGACATTTGCACTGCTTGATAATGATAATGATCACGATGACTATCAGAAAATGGCTGAGTATTGATGGTTCATGATGAGTTCAGTTTTTATTAGGTTATGGGTATCAATGACACATGCATATGAGAATGAGAAAATGTAAGGACTCAAATGCTGAATAAAGAGTTAAGTCATAGTTGGAAATGTAGATTTGAGATAATTGCATGCTGAAACAAAGAATGATTTAAAAAAAGATTTAATTGTCTAAGAATGATGTATGATAAATGTATAAGTCTGTATACCATTCACCTTTCACCTATTTTTCTGAAACCTCTTGGATACATATAGTTAAGTCCTTAAACTATCTAAAATAAATGTTATTACTTGATTTTCAGATCTAAAGCCTTAACCAAATTTTATTCTACCAAGTATGCAAAATTATAACTTATTTATAGCTCCTTGTGCTTCAGTAGTGAAAAATTATAGTTCCCAGCTGCTATTAAATGTGGTTAACCACAACAGAATAATTCTAAGAAGCTTCGTTGTAATATAAAAGCATCTAAAATATGCAAAACTTTTGAAATGTCGTTTAATCCCTCAGGGAGAAGAAAGGCAGATATTATTCATCTGAATCTTCCTTGAAAAACTTCCACAGTTTATTTACCTTAAAAAATATTTACCTTAAAAAAATATTTACCTTAAAAAAAATATTTACCTTAAAAAAATATTCTGATTTTGAAAGAAAGCCATGATATCTATGCCATAATTTTGGATGATTAATAAGTGACCCTAGTGGGTTTTAGGATTAAAATATTAAGTACTGTTAGTTAAATTTCTAATTTTTGAAACATGTGAATGATACATAGAAATTACTACTAACTGAAGATATTCTCCCCTGAAAAGGGCACACACACATACAAAAATGTACATGTATTCCCTAAGTTGTCACACACCTCTGTGATAACGTGAAATCCTCAAAATAAGAACTTTCCAAACTATAATTCCATGAAGGCAAATTATTCAGTTTGGTTTCCTCCTTTATTAAATACTGCATTTTTTTTTATTTAACAGTCAACGTAACTGTCTTAAAACCACAGAATTTAGTGGCAAAAATAAAACCAGAACCCAAACTCCCGGTTTTTTACATACTCTTTTCCACTATAACACACTGCCAAGTAATAAACTTTCTGAAATAAACAAAATGAACAAGAGCAACTGATATATGGTTCAACAATGGAATGTCACCTTGATTTCCAAAAACTTAGGATGTACCTAGGGACTGGTTTCTCAGATTGGGTCTGGACAAAAGTAGATTCGAAGATACTTTTGACTTGATTCTTACCATTCATCATAATGGATTTCAGTAGAGCTTTAAAATCCTCACTGAAAATGCCACAGGAATTTAATGGTTTAGTCAAATCCCAGGCTTATATATATTTTCAGGCAATGTGCTGAGTTACTTGAAAAGTAAAGCTTTCTTAATTTTCCAAGTTTAACTTTCTTCTATTCCTATAATGACCACTAATGCACACATGTATTCAATGTGCAATATATTAGGGAATATTGTTTCAAAAATGCAATTCATATTCAACAAGCAGAATGTTTTCCAAATTTGGAAGCTAACCTTTATATCCTTACTCATAAAACCATATGCAGTTCTGTAATTCAAGCTGTCTGCCACTTCTAAGTAGGAGTGAAAAAAGAGAAAAGTTACATGTATGAAGATAATATAATAACCCTACCTGTGTTAATAGCTTCTGCCATGTTCTTTAATGTTCTCTAGGGCATACACCACAGATCCTTAGAACAGGTTTCTGCACCTTTTTTTTTTTTACTCGTGTGTGTGTGTGTGTGTGTGTGTGTGTGTGTGTGGCAACATAGTCTTTGCTATAACTAGTGGTTGTTTTAAACTATAAATTATAAGTCCAGTGATCTTTAATTCAAACTTAGTTTGGGGCATGGTACCTTGTGCTCACATTTCTTTGGTGTGGCAGTTCTTGTATAAGTAATGAGTCTAGTTGTTAGCAGAGGTTAAAATCTCAGCAAATAGGCACATTCTAACTTCATTACAAAAGTTTCTTTGAGGCTTGAATCCAGAATTGAGATGATCTATAACCCTTTCACCCCCTAGAGGTGGCCTATATCCCAGTAGGCAATTAAACAGAACAAGTCAGCTGAATGATGGAGCCATTTTAAATTTGCCATTATTTAGCAAAATAGATTTTTACACTCTGAGACTTGTTCATATGAATTTTGGGAACATATTTTGACCTCTTTGAAGTACTGGAAGATGCGCAAACATAACAGTCATTTCCTTAGTTGAATTCCTGAATTTCAGTGCAACTTTCAAACAAAACAAAATGATTTAGTCGAACCAATTTTTGTACATATTTTTAAATGGTTGTAAGAATTTTATGTTATAATCACTTAAACAATTCTTATTTATGGATATATATATATATCTTATTTATGAATGTATATAGTTATATATATTTATACTCATAAATATATGTACATATATAATATAGTATTATATAAGTATATTATAAATATTATATATATACAATTTGTACTATTTTCTACATTTGCTAGTAATGAATATTTGTTTTGGTTTTGTTTACTCCAACATTTCTTACCAGCTACCACCACTTTTATCCAGGAATGTCTTCGTTTCAGAGAAAGATTATAAGCCATAGATAAATGAACTGTGAGAGGAATTCAGTTTGTTTTTCCATGATTTTAAAGATAAAAATTTACAAGTGAAAAAACCAAAGGTGTCTTTTCCAGAAATAATTTGAAATTTATTTTGTAAACAGTAGAAATCCAGGTAGAATAAAATTCCAGGTACTAAAATTCTTGCTATAATCTGAAAGGCCCTCAATGACTGTCAAAATAATTAAAATTGAAAAATAATGTCTGAATTTTGTAGCTTATCATAAACACACAGCAGTGAATATTATTCAGTAAACTAAAATAGCTGTTGATGTTCCATTTATGTTTGTTATTTGCATTCATTCTTGTTTTCCTTCAGATATTCTATAGCCATAGAATCAAATTTAGCTACAGACATATCTCGAGAATTTGAACCAATGAATTTATTTAGCATTAATATTCTTGTGATATTGTTCTGTATTACATGAATCAGTGGCCTACTTGTATGTCTCCACACCTTAAACATTGTGAAAGTAGCAAAATACTATGGTGAATTCATGCAATTAAGAAATGCATATTTAAAGATCCACCATCTCTAAATTGATTATTTACCTTGCTTAAAATTCATCAGATAATTGTGCAGACTTTTACTTCCCATGTCCTGTATTCCTTGGTTTTTACATTCTAAAACTTATTCAGTAGTCCACATATATTAAAGTTCATATTAATCTACTAAAGATAAGGGAGAATATCTTTTGTATAGACAGATATTTCCCAACTAATGGGAAAAGTTTTGAAGTTTGAACGTTTTAATCTACTAATTTAAAGAATGCATTTTACCATTTATTTTATGTAAAAAGAAATTCACTATTATTAAGAATAAAAGTTTTAAAGGAAAGGATTTTTTTTGGTTCAAATCTAAGTCAGAGAATATTTTAGGATTAAATGAAATACATTATAACAAATAGGCAAGGACATTTTTCACTACCATCATTAATACTACCTAAACACATAGATTCAGATGAAATTTTTTCAAATAATAAGTCTACTTTTTTTTCCATCAGCTTTTCCTCTCATGTATGCTAAGCCATATATTTATGTAGTTAATCAAGAATAGCTCTCATGTTATGCCACATATACAAAGAAGGTACAATGAAACAATTTCACTAATCCAAGAAAAAGATTACATTCCCTAAAATTTTTAACTAATAGAAGTAAAAGGTGTATATTGTAATTTTAAAGCATTTGGATTATTACTTGATTTTCCATTTTATTTTGTACATGAAAACAAAACATGATATGAACAATTTAAAACATGTGAATATTAATATAGTATGTCACATAAAGACATATAGTCATCAGAGTTAAATTTTCAAAAGGCAGAATATTCCCATTAACCCTCTTTTCAGAAGGATTTTTGCTTTTCTTTCATTTTATTTTATAAATATATCTCTAACAACGACACAAACGTGAAATTTTTAACACATCTGAATTTCAAAAATTGAATTGAAAAATCATATTACAACTGACCATAATAACATGCATACAAAAAAGGCACATGTTTAAAGTATTCATCCATATATTGGAATGATATGGAGAAAAAAAGTGAAATAAAAATGTTCAGTTTCATTGAAAAAGCTTTGGTATTAAAAAAAAAAGTCAGTTGCTCATCAAGAAAGTGTTTATTACTTTGTATCTAGTTTACTTAGTGAAATAGGCAGTGTTAAAAATGAATTCTATGCTTTTATCATGGTATCCTTTTGAGTTTATTCAGAAAGCAATTAGAGATACTATGGTTGTAGAAATCTGAAAAATTTTTGGAAAGATTGATAGACATTTTATTCCCCCTCCAATATCAGGAGTTTCACCTACCACTCCACTGAAATAGTTATAGCAAGGTCAATACTTATCTCTGTGTTGCTATATCCAATGATCAAGGTCAATACTTATCTCTGTGTTGCTATATCCAATGGTAAGTTCGAAATGTTTATCTTACTTGACCTATCTGCAAGTAGTTGACCACTCACTCATACTTGAATTACTTTCTTCAATTCTCTTCCTGGACCTCAAGTCTTTAAACAACCTATCTTTCCTAAGTAGTCCCACACTCTTGTTGGGCTCATACTGCCTTGTGGCTTTAAAAATATCTATATCCTGATGACTTCCAAATTAATATCCCCAGATCATACCTCTTTAAACTCTGGAATTTTCACAAACTCTGGAATTTTCACCTAGATGTATAAAGACATCTCTGATTTAATATGCTCAACACTCAACTCCTGATTTCCTCAAAATTTGCTTTTCTTAAGTATTTGCAAACTCAGGTGCTCCTGCAAAAACTTTGGATCACTCTTGACTCCTGTTTCTGTCATACCATATATCCTAACTTCAATAGTTTATATGGGCTCTACCTTTGAAATATACAGAATCCAGCATGTTTTGACTACTTTACTTCTACCATTCTTCTCCAAGCCACCATCATCTCTCTCCCAGATTATTAAAACGGTTTTCTAGTAAGTGACCCTAACATTTCTTATTGTCCTTAATATATTTACATGACATCTAGATAAATCTTTAAGAACTCAAGTCAGATCACATTTCTCCTATGTTCAAAATTTTCCAATTTCTTACCATCTCAATTATAATAAATGTCAGTATATTCATAATGCTCTGGAAGACCCTATATAATCTGATAGGTCTTGTGCCTCTTCCCTAATCTCATATGCTTTTATCTTTCTTGATTATTCCACTGTAGCCACACTGGCCTCCTTGCTATTTATTACACACATTAATCATACCAAACATTTCTGTATTAGAAACTTTGTTCTTGCTATTTTATTTGCCTGGAATCCTCTTTTCCCAGATATTCCTATGTCTTGCTTTTTTTAACCTCCTTTAGATTTCTTTAATGCCAGATCCTGAGAACTTCTTGGATCACTCTATATAAAATAATGACTACACTTTCCAGAGATTTCTATCCCCCTGGTTTGTATTAATTTTTTTCCCACAACAATGATCACTGTATAATAGATTATTTTATTTGTTTTGCTGATTGTCTTTTTACATCTCCTATAAAATATAATCCCCATGAGGGCAAAGATTTTGATGGTTTTATTAACAGCTATAGTCCCAGTATGTAGAACAGGGTATATTATGTAGGAGGTGCCTATTAAATATTTATTGAATAAATTAGTAAACTAATGTTTATCTGAAGTATTCTTGTCTTCTGTGTCCTGCACAGCTCATTGGTGATCTATTCTCATGAGATTTTATATATTTTGAGCTTTGGTGGATGTAGGTACTGAAAAATCCACTGAGTTTTCTTAGGCCCTGATAGTTTAGCACTAGTTGTTATTTTCAAGCTGTGGTTGCCATTTGAGTTTTTGTATCTTAACTATTTATTTACATATTTCAGTATGTCTACAGCTTAAATTTAATTACAAATTTTTTCGGTATATTATTTCCCTGTTGCTTTTCTAATGTATACCACAAAACTGGTGGCTTAAAGCCACAAAAAACTTATTGTTTTATAATTCTGGAGATAAGAAGTCCAAAATAATTCTTATGAGACTAAAATCAAGATGTTGGCAGAAATACATTCCTTCTGGAGGCTCTTGCTGTGAATTCATTTTCTTGCTTCTTCCACTTCTAAACCTGACAGCATTCCTACGCTCATGGCCACATCAATTTGACTTCTGCTTTTCTCTTTACATGTCTTTCTCTGACTCTCCTTCATTATTCTTTCCTTATAGAGATCTTTGTGATTACATTGTACCCAGCAGGATAATCCAGAATAGTCTCTCCACTTCAAGGTCCTTGATTTAATCACGGAATATGCTGCAAGTTAGCATATTCAGAAGTTCAGTGTTTAGGATGTGGACATTCTTGAGGTGTCATTATTCTGCCTACTATATAGGGTTAAATTGTTAGTGAAATGGCTATACAGTGGTGATAGGAAACAATGTCAAGATCTAAGCAAATAATAAAATATTTTCCAAGGTAATATATGGATCTTAATATGAAGATAAAACAATAAATATAAAATAATTTTTGTGCTGTTTATAAAATTCTGCCAGTACTGTTAAAAGGATAAATGCTGCAAACTAGTCTGTAAGTTCAGGTTTTCATCATAGCAAAGAAGGAAACTCAAATACTTTTAAATTTTGATTTAAAATGTTACCAGTCCTGGGGCGCCTGGGTGGCTCAGTCGGTTAAGCGTCCGACTTCAGCTCAGGTCACGATCTCCCGGTCTGTGAGTTCGAGCCCCGCGTTGGGCTCTGGGCTGATGGATCGGAGCCTGGAGCCTGCTTCCGGTTCTGTGTCTCCCTCTCTCTCTGCCCCTCCCCCGTTCATGCTCTGTCTCTCTCTGTCTCAAAAATAAATAAACGTTAAAAAAATAAAATAAAATAAAATAAAATGTTACCAGTCCTTATTAAATAGCATAACTGGTTTGTTTCTAGTCTGGGATAAATGTTCAAGTTACTTTTATTTGTTCTAAACATTGGTTATTCTGGACTATAAACATGAAGTTATTTGTTCTTCTCTGTGTTATCATAGATTTGTAAAATCCTTGATTTTACAGTCAGTAAAAATAGGAAGCTAATGGTGAAGACTTGCAAGAACTGCCTAAGGAGAGTTAAACATATTTGAGAACCAATTACAAAGTTCTTGGAAAGCCCAGAAGGCCAAACATCTAATTGAGATAATTCTCATCTTCCCAAAATGAGCTTTATACTTGTATTTACCCATTGGAGATAGCAGGAATTCCTATAATCTATGCAGCAAAGGTTGAGAAAGCTGTGGCTGGATAACATGAATGGAGTGACCAGGAAAATGATGAGGCAGGACTGTGAGGAGCTACCTTCACAACTTCCTTTGCCTACCTCTTTCTTATTTGTAGACTCTTCTCTCATTGCCCTGTTCCAGCCTTAACATTTCTCATTATTACAGTTATCCCATTGGATTAACACTTTAGGTCTCCACAAGTGCAAAATCAACATAAGAAAAATCAGCATAATAAGCCCTGAAAGTTTTAAGATATGTCATTCAAATTAGCTTGTCATTCCCTATGGAAGAGCTTTAGAAAACAAAGCACAAAATTTATTCAATGTAATAACAGAGAAATGAAATTTAATGTTGGAGATATGCTGAGGGATAATAAGTCTAAATAGAGTATTATAATGAAGGAAATTCTAAGGCAGTCATTCATAGGGCAGCTGTTCAAGTCATTTTTGTCATGATTAGAAGAAAATGGTATCATCAAAAGTGGGTAGAGAAGATTACATAAGAAGGAGAAATCCCATTATTTCATTTATTTTTTTTATATATGGCCATGGGAGAAGGTAGATGAGATCAGAATAAAAGGTATTCTGAAGAATCTTAAAGTACTTAAGAAAGTAAGTGAAACATCTTTGCAAACCTCTACTCTGAAAGAGAACTTACTAAGACATCCACGTTTATTAAATTTATACACAAAAGAGATCCCAAAGATGATTGCAAAGGAACTAATTTTATGACATTGAAAAGGAGAAACTTGAACAATGGAAAATCATCATTTGCAATATATACACCTTTAATGTAACCGTATATTTATGCAATTTTAACATGATTATGTATACTTGGTATATAATTTAGCATAGTCAAATTTGGTTGGCATAAAGGTACGAATATAAGCAATTTTAATCCAGCAACAAGACTAAGATTCTTAAAACTAGTGTTTAAATATTAAATTATCTTAGCACTTGCCATGAATATACAGTTTGTCTTAAAGTTCTATAGAAATGGTATCGGGGAACAACTCATATCTAACAAATAAATTACTAATATCAGTTGCTACTCCAAAGAATGAAGTAACTATGATTTTTTCTTTTCTTTTCTACTATTCTCTTTTTATTCAAATACTCTTGACTTCAAAGGCACCACTCTTTTCTCTATTTCTTCCCCAAAATATGACCTCTTTTTAATTTCTTCTTCCCTGTTTTTTCTACTTTTGGTTCCAATTATATTGAAAACCCCTATGACTCATTCAACTTTTCTTCTTTTACTTATTTAATAAATATGTATCAAACTCACTCTGAGTTCCAAAAATTGGTTAGGGCACAAATATAATAAACAAAACATATTTAGTCCTTGTCATGAACTTGACATTCTTGTTGTGGGACACTCAGAATTAAGAAATATGAATAAGGAAGAGCAAAGATGCCTGAGTATTTGGAATACCCTAGTCTTGTCATGTCCCTTGAACACAGCTAGATAAATATCAAATTATTCTAAATACACGAGAAATAGACATAAGCACTGACAGAACAAACAGCACAGCTAGAGGGAGAGAATAGGCCACACCATAGAAGGTAGAAGGTGCGAAGATATGTGTGAGGAAGAAATGGATTATAAGTGCTATGAAGGGGAGGGAGTCCATGTCATGGAGAGAGGTGAGAGAGAGAGAGAGAGAGAGAGAGAGAGAGAGAGAAGAGTGCACAGGGAATCACATAAGGAAACACTTCCCCCAAAGCCACTGAGTGGGAAAATGAGAAGGGTTGATTTTCCTGAGTTTTTTCAACCAGCTGGACTCAAAGACCAGAGTTTTAGAGGTCCTTGGCATGCTAGTATAGAGCATTGAGGATACTGTACTGCTCCTGTAGAGAAGACAGGCAGATAACCTGGGGAAAAGACAGCACAATCTGAGGATTTCTTGAGATGCACTGGGAGAGATGGTTTCACATACCAGAGAACATCTGAGAGAGGTGGCATTGCCTCTACAGGAACAAAAGAGCCAGCAGGTGCCATTTCTCTCCCTTGCCCTTCAGCATAGGTGTAGAGACACCTGCTGAGGGTGGCTAACCTGGACGACTTAGTGAGTGGGCTTTGCTCCAAATCCCATACCCCTGTGTTCTGATGCAACTGCCCTTCTGGAGCAAACCTGCATCAATCCCCGTACAGTGAGACTCTCTGCAGAACACAAGTGCAGGTTTCTACCACACCAGTACCCTAAAGTTTGGAGTGTAAAAACTCAGCAAGCTTGGACGGGATAGAGTACAAAGTGCAGGCAGGTAGGAAACCCAGACACACATAGTGTGTAAGCAGCAATCTGAAAAGCACCTAGGATGAATTTATTCCCTCTGCTGGGAGTGCTTCCCTGACAGCAACAAGTAAAAATCCCCCTCTCAGGGAAAAAGGAGCTGGTTGATGTCATATACTTCCCCTGCCCTTCAGCATAAACTAAAGTCAGTAAACAGCACAGTTCCAACACTGGATGCCTAAATTGCTTACACCAAGTTCCACCATTCTGCACTCTGCTGATACTGCTCTTCTTGGGCAAGTGTACCTGAAAACAAGGGCAGTGGCACCCTCCCCCAGAAGACCAGCAGAAACCCCTGCATGCACCAGGACTACTAACCATAGAGTTCTTTAAAGCTTCAGCTCGAGTGGAAATAGCATCAAGTCTCTTTTAACAAGCAGACCAAAGCACATCTACTTAAAACTTACCACACTCTGCCCAAGGTCCAAACACTCCTCACTGAAAGCAAGGAGAAACTCTGCAGAGAACGGACCTGAAGGATAGAGCAGCCAAAACACAGCAACAGAGTGCAAGCAGCATATAACAAACACAAGTGGTAGGCCTTGGGTATTATATGACCTCTTCTTCATATAAAGTCATTACTCTCAGAAGCATGAAATGCAACAGCCTTCTGTAACACGTGGAAGAAGAGAGAGAACTAGACAAAATGTCAAAAAGAAGGAATACATCCCAAAAGTAAGAACAACAAAATGTCATAGCCAGGCATCTAATCGAAACAGATAGGTATAAGTAATATGCCTGATCCAGAATTTAAAACAACAATCATAAGTGTGCTTGAGAAAAGCATAGAATACACCAACACTCCTTACTGCAGAGATAAAAGCCCTAAAAACTGGTCAGGCCAAATGAGAAATATAATATCCAAGATTCAAAACTGGTTGGATGTAATGACCACAAGGATGGAAAAAGCAGAGGAATGAATAAGTGATATAGAAGATAAAATTATGGAAAATAATGAGACTAAAAGGAAGAATGAAAGAAAAATCTTGGATCATGAATGCATATTTTGGGAACTCAGTAACTCCATAAATCTTAATAATATTCAGATCATAGGAGTCCCAGAAGAAGTGAGGGAAAAGGGACAGAAAATTTATCTGGAGGAAATTATAGTTGAAAACTTTCCTACTCTGGTGAAGGAAACAGACATCTTAATCTAGGAGACACAGAGAACTCCCACCAAAATCAACAAAAGCAGGAAATGCCAATATATATTGTAGTTAATGTTGCAAAATATGGAGATAAAGGAAAAATCCTAAAATCAGCAAGACAAAAGAATTCCCTAACTTACAAAAGGAGACAGATAAGATTAGAAACACACTCCACAGAAACTTGGTGGACCAGAAGGGAATGGCATGATAATATGAAAATGGGAAAAATCTGCAACAAAGAATACTCTATCCAGCAAGGCTATCATTCAGAATAGAATAAGAGATATTTTCCCAGACAAAAACAAAAGGTGTACCTGGCCACTAAACCATCCAGGCAAGAGATAGATATTAAAGGAGACTCTTTAAGTGGAAAAGACAGATCAAAACCAACAAAGACTAGAAAGGAACAGAGAAAATCTACAGAAACAAGGGCAAAAGAAATAATACGATGGCATAAATTCATATTTATCAATAATTACTCTGGATGTAAATGTAATAAACACTACAAAAGTCATAGGATGTCATAATGGATAAAAATAAAAGACATCTATATACTGCCCACAAAAGACTCATTTTAGACCTAAACACACCTGCAGATTGAATGTGAGGGGATGGAGAACCATTTATCATAAATATCGACATCAAAAGAAAGCCAAAGTAGCAATACTTATTTCACACAAACTAGATTTTAAACCAAAGACAATAACAAGAAATGAAGATCGACATTATATCAAAATAAAAGGATCAGTCCAAAAAATATCTAACAATGATAAATATTTATAACCCCAACATGAAACCCCCATATTTATAAAACAATTAATAACAAACATAAAGGAATTTATTGATAATATTACAATAATAGTAGGGTGCTGTAATACCAAACTTACATCAATGGACAGATCATCTAAACAGAAAAGGAAACAGTGGCTAAAGATGACACCGTGGATCAGATGAACTAACAGATATATTCAGAAAATTTCATCCTAAAATAGTAGAATACACTTTCTTTTCAAGTGCACATGGAATATTCTCCAGAATAGATAACATATTGGGTCACAAATTATGCCTCAACTAGCACAAAAAGAGTGAGTTAATACCATACATCTTTTCTGACTACAACACAATCAAACTTGAAGTGAATCATGGGAAAAAATTTGGAAAGACTACAAATACATGGAGATAAGGAACATCCTAGTAAAAGATGAAGGGTTCAACGAGGAAATTGAAGTAAAAAAAAAAACATGGAAACAAGTGAAAATGAAAACACAATGGTCCAAAACCCTTGGGATGAAACAAAAGTTGTAATAACAGAGTCATTTATATCAATGCAGGCCTACCTCAAGAAGCAAGAAAAAAATCAAATACACAACCTAAACTTACACCTAAAGGAGCTATAAAGAGAACAACAAATGGTGTGTAAAGCCAGAAGAAAAATGGAAATAATAAAGATGAGAGCAGAAACAAATGATATATAAAATATAGTACAACAGATCAATGAAACTAGGAGCTAGTTCTTCGAAAAAATTAATAAATTGATAAACCCTTATCTAGACTTATCAAAAAGAAAAAAGACCCAAATAAAAACAATCATGAATGTGAGAGGAGAAATCACAAGCAACACCACAGAAATAAAATTATAAGAGAATATTATGAACAAATATATGCCAAAAAATTGGGCAATTTGGAAGAAATGGGCAAATTCCTAAAAATACATAAACTATCAAAACTGAAACAAGAAGAAATAGAAAACTTGAACAGATTGATGATCAGCAAAGAAATTGAATCAGTAATAAAAATATACCAACAAGAAAAGTCCAGGACCAGATGGCTTCCCAGGGAAATTCTACCAGCTATTTAAGAAGAGTTAGGAGAACAAATTGAAGGCTACTGCATGGGAAGTGGGCAGGAGAACAGGCTAAATAGGTGATGAGCATTAAGGAGGACACTTGTAGTGATGAGCACTGGGTGATGCATGTTAGTGATGAATCACTAAATTGTACACCGGTAACTAATATTACAGTTTATGTTAACTAAGTGGAATTTAAATAAAAATTTTAAACTGCAAAAAAATAATACATTTGCATTTTTGTTTATTGTAAAAAATGGATAAGTAAGTTAATCAATTAATTAATTATAAATAAGTTTATATTAAGTTAATATAGTGTAATTATATGTGGTCCCCCAAAAGATATGTCCAAATTTTAATCTCCAGTATCTATAAATGTGATTGTTCTTGAAAAAAGAATCTTTGCAGCTATTATTAGGTTAAGAATCTCTAGATTAGATCATTGTGTATGGGGGAGGGAGGTCAAAATCCAATGACAAGTGTCTTTATAAGAAGGAAGAGGGGCGCCTGGGTGGCTCAGTTGGTTAAGCATCTGACTTCAGCTCAAGTCATGACCTTGTGGTCTGTGGGTTTGAGCCCCACATGGGGCTCGGGCTCCTTACTGACAGTTCAGAACCTGGAGCCTACTTGGGATTCTGTGTCTCCCTCTCTCTCTGCCCCTTCCCCACTTGCACTTTGTCTGTCTGTCTGTCTCTCTCTCAAAAGTAAATAAGCATTAAAATTTAAAACAAATAAGAGAAGACACAGAGACACAAAAAGAATGTCATATGGAGGAGATATATATATTTGAGTTATCCAGCCTCAAAACAAGAAATGCCAAAAGTTTTAGTCAGCTACTAGAAGCTAGGAGAGAGGAGGCATGGAACAGATTCTCCCTCGGAGCCTTCAGAGGGGAGTAATTCTGTGGGTGCCTTGATTTGGTACCTATGGTTTCCAAAACTGTGAAAAAAATAATTTTCTGTTGTTTCAAGTAGCCAAGATTGTGGTAATTTGTTATGGCAGCCTTTAAAAACTAATACAGTCAAGTTGCTGAGACTACTCTTGAATAAAATAGAGAAGGATGTTTGAAATTGTGAGGGTATAGTAAGAAATTGCAAATTTAAATATGTGAGATATGATATTTGGTCAAAGATCTGAAAGAATTAAGAGATTGAGCCATATAAAATCTAATGAAGACATTTTCAAATGCAAAGAATAAGGGGCCAGTACATGGCTCTGCATTGAAGGAACACCAAAGAGGATGGTGTGTGTGTGTGTGTGTGTGTGTGTGTGTGTGTGTGTCTGTGAATTAGGAGGGGGCTCACAGTATGAAATAGGGCAGACAGAAATAAGACCAGTAACATAATCTGAAGCTACTTCATTGGGTATCTTGTAGATGATGTTATACACAATGAGATGTAAATTGTTAGAAGGCCATGCAAAAAGAAGAGATCGATGTGTTATAATTTAGATGTTGTATTGGACTATGATTTTCTTTCTTCAGGGAATCTATAAGAAACTAAAATAAACTCTTATGTCCAAATCCTGATTGTCAATCAAGGTGATTATACTTGCTTTGGACTCACATGAAATAGATGATAGCATTTATTGAGTAGTAATGATACATGCCAATATGCCAAGTGCTATTCTAATCGTTCACACAGATCTGTTTAATCCTCACAACAATCTCATAGGAGAGGTATTTTCATTCTCTTTTTTAAGGATGAAGAAACTGAGACTCAAGTTAGTTAACTAACATGTACATGGTTCTAGAACAAGATAGCTTGCACAAATTCAAATTCAAGTTCAAATTCACACATTTGAATTCAGATCTGTGTGACTCTAAAGCACATGTTTATAAATTGTGTTATTTTTACCTCTCTACTCAAATAATTTATTTAAAAAACTTATTACAAATAAAAAGCGAAAATGATTAAATATTTAAAACTTAGAATACAACCGATTGGTCTGGTGCTAGGAGAATCTTTATTTTCTTAGGTTGTTGGAAAACCTCTATTTGACATATTATTTAACCATATTAGACCTAGAGTAAGGTAGGCAGTTTAAGAAATAAGCTTAAAACCTTTGCTATTAATTTAGTTTATTTCTGCAATCAAATTCCCAATTGACATTATCAATCACTTGCCTTTTCCCTTGACTTTAAAGGGATTTCAATATCCTTGTCTTTCTCCTCAATATCAAGATTATTCTAATGAATAATACTTATATATAATACTATACATAATACTTATATACACTGATTAATAATAGGTCTTATGAATAATATATAGTCTCATGTAATAATGAATGAGATTTTATTTTAAAATAAAATTCCAATGAGTCTAGTAAATAAATAAATTAATATCTTCTCAATGTATTTGATGGAAAAGTAATAATAGCAATCATAATGTTTTTATTTATGAAATACTTGCTTTTCAAAAATATAGATCATTCATTTTTACTTTTTTTCCATTTTAACTACTCCTTAAAGACCATTTACTATAAAATATGCTATGTAATAAACTGAAGAGATTTTAACCTAGTTTCTTAAATTAGAAAATCTAACATAAAGAAACAATCGTGTTGGTGTTTTCTTGATGTTTTTGATATTTTTTTATTATGATGTTATAATATGAAAAGCTATCCTATTGACTTAATGCAAAAATAGCCAGTGTTAATTTTTCTACCCTTCAATTAAGCCTCAATATTAAAATTCCATTTTAATATTTGCTTGTTATTCATCTTGTTTTGGTCAAGGTAAATTTACTCTAATTAAGCTGATATAGACTTTATTTTTGTTTTGTTGTTTACATAGGAATATTATCCCTTTCTTCAACTACTCTCCTAAAATCACGATAATTCCTCAGAATAGGGGTGCAATTATATTGGTTACATCTTTTTTTTTTACCTATTTTTTCCCAGTCATATTTCATACAGCTAATTTTTTTCTTACTAATTATATTTATTATATTTCCATCGTTATTTAATTGGATTACTTTCTATTCCTACGTTTACTCTTTATTTTAGGTGCGTTATATCAGTAATAGGCTTTGCTGATTAATGTAGGTGGTAGACTAATTCAGGTCAAAATATTTTCTTAGCATATCACTCCAGATTCTTAGTAGGATCTCTTGAGAATGAGAAATGTCATTATTATATGAAGTGCTTTAACATAATTATAATTCTGTAGGTTCTTACAAGAGAACATTAAATTTACTAATAGCTAGTCTAGCACTTTTTTAAAAACTATATAAATAATCTTTAACTCAATTTATTATTGGTTTCTTAACTTCAACTCAGGAATTGCAGATTATGTATGTTTAGAAAGCAATATTGATTTTTTAATTATTTAAAAATATTTTATTTACTTATCTAATATAATTTTATATTTAATATATATTTAATATAATTTTTATTTAATATAATTTTATTTATTTATTTATTTATTTATTTATTTATTTATTTATTTTAATTATTTAAATTCAAGTTAGCGAACATACAGTGTAATCTTGGTTTCAGGAGTAGAACCCAGTGATTCATCACTTACATATAATACCCAGAACTCATCCCTAAACTTGTCCTTCTTAATGCCCATCACCCATTTAACCCATCCCCCATCCACCTCCCCTCCAGCAACCCTCAGTTTGTTCTCCATATTTAGGTGCCTTTTATGGTTTGCCTCTCTGTTTTTACCTTATTTTTCCTTCCCTTCCCCTATGTTCATCTGTTGTGTTTCATAGATTCCACATATGAGTGAAATCAAACAGAGTTAATTGGTAACTTTTTTGTGCTGAATACTAATTTTAATTAATATCTTAAATAGTGTATCTACATGGATTGTTTTAGGTTTTTAATATTGAATTTAAACTTACAAAGCTAAATTCTCAAAGTAGCAATGAGGGTTCCTATTTGACCATGTTTGTGTTGACAAATACTTCAATGTAAGTAGCATCTTTGAAAACCAGAAGATTTTCAGTACAAAAACCTCACAGGATTGTTATCTTTTGAAAAATAAATCTAGTGAAATTTGTACCTGGTATGTGAATCTTGACTGGACTTGAAAACATAGATTTTCTAAATCTTTAACATTCCTTTACCAAATACTCAAGATTGGATAGCAGTGCTTTTTTGTGTCTTAAAATATGAATCTTAAAGTAAGTCATAATTTCAATAATGAAATAGGAATTTTCCTCTTCCTTCCCCATACTTGAACCCATTGTCCTGATATTAGGAGATGAAAATAAATAATTCTTTAATTCTAGACTTGTAATCGATTTTTAGTAAAGAAAGCCAATTCATAATTATTGCCACCAGCTCTATGACAAACTTTTTTTGTAAATATTTTGTGTTCACATTGGAAGAAGATCAACTATAAATCCATAATTCCCTTCTCTACTTAAATAATTGGTATCATCATTTTGATATCTGAATGATGGCAAATGAGAATAGACAGATTAGACTATTATAATTCATTTATAGTTAAGGGAAGACCTGTTTAACACTTAGAAATTACCAATCCCTATTTTAATATGTAACTAAAATAGAGATTTCTCATTTGGCATAATCAAGTGAACATAATCATATGTAACTAAAAGAAAGGTTTTTCATTTGACATAATCATTAGGAAACTTCCTACAAGCAAGATTACAGACTAATGGTAGTGATAAAGACATTATTTGTTTGTATGTACTGGAGAAAGGTTAAGTAATCTTTACCACAGATTGGAGGGTGTGAATAATACCAGTATTATTGATATTCAGCAGATCCTCTTCAGGGTGATATCTAGTTTATTATACAGTAGAGTCCCTTTATTATTATTATAATTTTTTTTTTAGTGGAGACAAGAATGAAGCCTATAACCTAATCTGTCCTCATTGTATTATGTCTCTCATTGCAGGAAGTAGTTAAATCTTTAGCACTTTAGCTTCATCTATGTTGTATTTATTTCTCTGAATAATGGCGACATTATAAGTTTTGATTAATTGCAATTACATTTACTATTTTGAGCACCGATTTGGCTAAACTATTGCTATATTTTTCTTTCAAATTTCAAGATAATACTTTTATATTTTCAATTAAACATTGTTGCAACATGTAATACATTATTGTATATTTCTCCATTAAAGAGATTATGCATGGAAAGTTTTCCAAGTGAAAGACACACTTTTAAAATGTGCAGCAAACATACAAATTATTTCTATTCTCACACTTCTTAGAAAATTTTAAAAATAAAATTGTTTAAAAATCACCTTATATCAAGCTGCTGAATAATCAGTTGATCTCACTTTTTTTTGAACTCTTTTAATTCCTATTGGAAAAATGTAGTTAAAAAAATTTTTTTAACGTTTTTTTTATTTATTTTTGAGACAGGGAGAGACAGAGCATGAACAGGGGAGGGTCAGGGAGAGGGAGACCCAGAATCTGAAACAGGCTCCAGGCTCTGAGCTGTCAGCACAGAGCCCGATGCGGGGCTCGAACTCACGGACCGCGAGATCATGACCTGAGCCGAAGTTGGCTGCTTAACCAACTGAGCCACCCAGGTGCCCCAGAAAAAGGTATTTTAAAGCAAAGGTTTACCACCATCCCTACCACTGCTCTAACAATTTATAAAATCTTTCAAAATATATTACTGCTATTTCTGAATTATATATTTAGAATATTTTTTAATACTTTCATAAGCCAATTTTAAGGAATTAGAAGCCATTTAAGAGATTAGCCCATATACTACATACATAATGTATTCTTAGGAATTTTTGGTAATAGCAATGAACACAATTACTATGAAAATAATAACAATGAACATAATTTGAAAATGAACACTAAATGAAGTTTATAGGAGTGTGTGCATGTGCATGTGTGTGTACAAGCATACATTTTGTCTTTATTTGGATCTAGTTTGTAAAAAAATAATTGGCACCCATTAGTTTTAAATTTCTGTGTCTACTTTGAGGAGCCATTCCCAGCCAATCTCAGAGAGGTGAAATCAAAAAATAATCTAATGAATAAGCAAATATAAATTATTATTTTAAGGAGTTAAACATAATTTACTGATATTTTTTATAGGGCCTGATATTTCACATATGGAAGTTCAGATGATCTGATGTTATATAATCTGATGACTACATAATTCTTTTGCTGAGTATTTGAGGTTCATTATTATGGCATATACCTTAATTGGCTTTCAGTAGGAATATTGAAATGTGAAAATATATACAGAATTATAGCTCTGTTTAGTTACTTCTTGTTTTTTCCTGTGCTAATTAGAATACATATTGTAAAGTTTAGTAAACTTAAATTATGAAAAAATGAGATATCTACTCCTTCAAATAAATTTGATAAGCTAGAACTAAATATAAATTACTTGAGAAATAAATATTATACTTTAGTTTTTTCTAATGATGCCAGTGACAGATTTAATCTCTCTAAGTGCCCCAAAATAGGCCACTTTATAGAGGTATATGATCACTGGGTCTTGCTATCTAGACCTGAAAGCTTGTCAAAATCAGAGCTCTTCACAGAAGCATTAAGAAATAGTTTTTTCAATATGGACATTTCAACAGGTATAGATAATCTGTGTGAAAAGTATTGTTCTTGTATGGATAACCTTTTTGCACAGAATACTAGCTTTATCCTTTTTCACATCATTATGTTTGCTGGAGAAAAATCCTCCTGTGCTACATCATAATAACATGTAATCTTCTTGCTTAGTTTAGCTGAGATTTAAGGGGACTGTTCATAGAAGCTGTTCTTTAAAGCCTGATGTATAATTTTGAAGGATCAACCTAGCAGGAGAGTAAGAGGCTTTATAAGGGAAATACAATCATTAAAACTCTTAAATGAAGATGAGTTTCAAGTTTTATAATCCAGTACCAAACATCTGGCAAATCTTATGTCAGGTTTTGTTAAAACTCTGAGTATTTTAAGTGTTAATTCATCCCTTTCTATAGCATGCCCCCTTCTCTAAACACACATGCATACACTTGACATGTTGATGATTAAGATAAAAGGTCTAATTAAGTGCTCCAATCTTGTTGATTTTTCTACCTGGTGATTTGTTACACCTGAGGACAGTTTCAAAATAGCTGTTTGATTTTGGCAGAATCCTTGGAATCATTGTGGATAAATGAATATGTTCCTCCTAAAGTAATGCCCTATTTTTGTCATATTTATCTGAGGTCTTACTACATCCAGAAGGAGGAACAGCATATTCTTATCATGCTGAACCATTTCAGAGAGACTCAGACCAATGTGGCAAATATTAAACAGCCTATGGAATAACTCAGCACCGTTTTCCTTAAGACCTCATCATTTTAGTTTTAATGATGGCAGTTATCCTAGAAAAAAGTATAGTCTTAAAATAAGTTTTAGTTTAGATTAACCTAATGTTAAATTGTTTCTGCACCATTCCATCCACTGCTTTCAAATTTGTGCTTTGCTTTTAGAAATCCATGTCTCTTGACACCAATTGGAAAGTAAAACACAAAAATAAGCAAAAAACATACAAACAATAACAAAGGAAGAATATATATAAGACATAAAGTATTCCAGATTCACAGTGTCCTGTCTCTACCAGAATGTTGATAAACATAGGTTTGCATGTGCCTTTAATTCAGACCAATGCATCCCATCCTGTGGACAGGAAACATTGGTAAATTGTGTCTTTTCTGGCTTGGCTTTATCTCCAAAAACACGGAGTTTGTGAGTTTAGGTGGGAACATTTTACTCTGTATAATTCATTTGGAAAACTTAAATTTGCCATATTTTTTCAAGCATGTAATATGTATAATACTTTTAGAGTAGTGGGGCACCTGGGTGGTTCAGTCAGTTAATCTTCCAACTCTTGGTTTTGGCACAGGTCATGATTTTATGGTTCATGAGATTGAGCCCTATATCAGGCTTTGTGCTGACAGTGTGGAGCCTGCTTAGGATTCTCTCTTCCACTCTCTTTGTCTCTCCCTGCTTGTTCTCTCTCTCTCTCTCTCAAAATAAATAAATTAATTAATTTTAAAAAAAAGAACATTTTAAGGAAACTTGAAAATTTTAAATGAATACTGAATATCAGACTCTATGTTTAAACTTATTTGATCTGAACCTTCTCCTTCTTGCTTTCATCCAAAAAAGGTATTGATTTTTTAAGCAAATTTAGATGCATTATATAACATTTAATTAGTCAATTAATTTTAAAACTTTCAATAGTCAATTGTCTTTAAGTCTATTTTATTTATCTTTATGCATTCATAAAAATGATTAATATTCATCCTCAAATTTTGGTGATTTTGGGAATTCTCCACTTGTATAAACCAACTTTTTTTTTGGAATGCCACATAAATTCACAAATAATTTATTTTTATGTAACTAAGAGGAATTTATTGTATAATCGAAAGAGGTTTCTCCCAATTAGAAGTTATTTAAGAATTGTAAACATAAAGAATAACTAATTGTCTGCCTTCCCTATTCCCTCCAACTTCAACCATCACATTGCTGTGCTATTGACTGCAACAGTTGGTAATTTTTATTTTTTAAGTATACAAACACTTTTTGTAAGTAACTGAGATTTGTAGTTTCAAAAATGTTGAGGTGCAATGAGGGGGAAACCATGTGGTGGATGGCTCTGAATGGCTTCCCCTTCATATTATTAGGGAAGGTACATCCATATAGTTCAAGTTATGAAGACAATTATAAAGTTCCAGGCACTTTACTATAGTAACTCAGTATAATACAGTGATTCTAAGAGGCTTGTATTTTATATTCATTTTATAGATGAAGCTGAAAGTCATCTTTAACTTGACAGAGTTCATAAAACAAGATGTAGAACCAGATGCAGATTTCAAGGCCTTATTTTTTTCCATCTTTGAACCATATTGTTGAGTAGATTTTAATCTCTTTTAAACCTATATTTTCCTCCTTAGGCATTGTCACCTCTGCTAACTGTAAGACAGAAAGACTTGGCAAAAGGACCTTAGGAAACATTGAGGAGAGTAAGAATTAACTAAGGGTTTTTCCTCTGTCAGGAAGTATCTAGCATGTATTCATTGAATTGAGAAATGTGCCTTGTAATTTATTATAAAAAGTAAAAGATTATTTTTTTTTGCCAAGACTTTTAATGTGAAATCCTTCAGCTAAATATATTGGGGACAAAAATAAGCATCAAATTACACTTCATATTTGTGAACTTTACCATAGTTTTGATGGATCTTGATTTTGATTTCTTATAAAGAAGTAAATGAGAATGAGGCTGTTTTTAAACATGTAATCATTAGAAGAATCACCAACATATATATATAGGCACATATTATTTTCATAAGTATTACATATAACTCTCCAAAAAATGTTTTATATGATGCTTTGAGAGGACTTTTTTTTTCTAACATGACAGTCAATATGTCAATTATATGGCAATAAAATAAAAATAATCTATCAGTTAAATTCATCTGTAGTTTTTGGTAGCTGAAATTAAGTGATGACTATAACGATTCAGAAAGTCACATTTCTATAATATATGACATTCCTGGGGTGTGAATGATTACTGTGAAAATGGAAGCATAACTAACATTTCCAGTAGAAAATGTTACATTTGAGAAAGAAATGTAATTGCTGAATACAATGAAGTTCCTCTGGATCTTTTTCCCACATTTTGAAACAATAATGTAATTTTGAGACTGTGGTCAGAAATATCATGATCTTATTCTAACTATGATTTTCTCACCATTATGTCTGAATGACAGTAACATTTCCAAGTGGGAGAAGAAAGGATATAATCCACATTTCTCCTTAAAATGATCACTGAATCAGTCTGGGTTAACCTCATCCAGTAGTTTCAGCATTAGTCAAGTTAAGAAATGCAGTTAATACATCAAGTCATTAAGCTCAGATTCTGTGTATGACAAAGTCAGGAAAACATTTTAGAATAGTTGGAAGGTCCTGCCAGATTTAGAAGTTTCAATCATATTATGATGTTTTTTTGTTTGTTTGCAAGGCAGTTATATTTTGGGAAATGATTTTTACCTTTTAATGTCACCTGTAATACTTTATTATGATTTTCCTGAAAGACTTTAGAAGCTGAAAATATTTTCCCATTTATAACAAAAGCTCTATCACTGTGCATATTTTGAGCTATAGTTCACATATCTATGAATGGAAATTTGGCTGAAAATTTCCTTCTTGCCTCAAACAAAGAACTTGAGGGATATTTCATAGAATTTTTCACATTTACTCTGAATCAGTGATCCTTATGGGCCACCTCTTCTCACATTCATAAATAAAATCATTCAAATAGAATATATACAATTTTTTAAGTCATGAAATTTCTGGATTCTGAAAGGTAAAATAATATAAATGAAAATCCCTTTCTTTCATATGTGTCTATTTAATTAG
Source organism: Leopardus geoffroyi (assembly GCF_018350155.1). Lineage (NCBI taxonomy): Eukaryota > Metazoa > Chordata > Mammalia > Carnivora > Felidae > Leopardus > Leopardus geoffroyi. The sequence goes on from NC_059343.1 coordinate 75,237,115, forward strand.
GCCAAGAAGGCATCACTGGTGAAATAATGTATTATTGCTAAAGGATTTAATACATGTTTAAACTATATCAAATTTCCTTCCAATATCTAATCTATGGACTAGTAATATTTGACTCAGGAATAATAAGATTCAATATCTATCCATCCTTCTCTTGGAAGTATTATTATTATTAGTAGTAGTAGTAGTATTTTTATTTTTAGCAGCAATACCAGTGACACTTCTCAAAACTCTTTAAGAGCAATGGTAAGATCCACTTCTCACTTTTCACTATTTAAGCACTGTTAATATGAACTGGATTAAAATAAGGCTTAAGTCTGTAAAGATTGTGATTATAAAGCACTTTACCCTTTTCTTGATAGCTTCACATCTGATTCCATAAAAAGAAAAATACAGTTTGGTTCAGTATGTGGTCCTTTTTATTTCCATAAAAAGGAAATACAAATGCATATGCACATTGTATTTCTCAGGTATCAATGATGAACTATATTTTCTTAAAGAAATGAAGCATCAATGTATTTGACCATCAATATTTCCTAGAATTGTCATTTCTCTTACTTGTATTATAGTTAATCCTCAGCAGTTCTTTATATTGGAGCTATTTGATCAGATGACTTCCTGTTTATTAGTCTTATAACTCTGGGGTTTGGTTGAAAGGGGAGGAATAATTGGAAGAACATTGTCATGGATGGGAATATTATTTTACTCTTATTTTTTGTTTTATTTTAATGTTTATTTCTGAGAGAGAGACGGACAGAGGATCTGAAGTGGGTTCCATGCTGACAGCAGATAGCCCAATGTGGGGCTCAAATTGATAAATGATGATATCATGACCTGAGCCTCAATCAGACATTTAATTGACTGAGCCACCCAGGCATCCCTTAAGTTGTTATTTTTGTAAAAATCAAAATTCAGTAAGTTTCTCCTAATATTTGAATATTGAAGTGTATTATACAATAGGGATGTTTACTTGCCAAATTACCTGGCAACTAAATGGCAAATTTAAATGGCTATATCCACATAGCTTTAAACATTTACCCACCTAAAATACCATCTCTAGTTAATTCAGTGGACATTTGAATATGGCATTATATATTTGACAGACAGCAGCCCAGACACATAAAACTTCTCACACTTGACAGAAAATGTTTAAATCAGATACTTAAAATGTGCATGGGAAATGCAGCTCTAATAGACTTGATTTAAAAATAAAGTTAAATCTGAGAGCTGAGAACAAATCTGCTTAGAAACTTCCGTAACACATAACACACTGTTCAAATACATTTGAATGTTTCTACTTTGCTTACTGTATGACTATAAAATCACCAGCTAATTTTGCAAGTCTGTCAAGAGTATCTGATTAATTCACTTTTTTTTATATATTTGTCCCAATATTAAGCTATATTTCTATGACACTCCAGTCATACTAACCACATCCTGTGTTTTTTCTGCCTTTGACCATATTGCTTTTTATGCAAAATGACAACTACAAAACTCCTCTTCACTCTCTGCATCTAATGTCCACCAGACTTATTTTATAAACTTGTCCATTAGTCACAGTAATAAATCTGTCTTTCCTTTTCTCCTAGATCAGGGGTCAACAAACTTTTTCTGTAAAGGGCTAGATTAGATATTTATATAACAAATGAGAAAACAAATTTCCACAAAATTTCAATTGATATTCATATATCAATTATGATAATACTGAGTACAATTTGTTATGTATTATACACCTCCTAATGAAATGAATGGATGTGTATATCTGATCTCTGGAAATATCTTTTCATGAAGATAGTTACTGCCAAATACTGATATCAATCCATAAGCATATAGTTTTATTTCAACATAAATATTTCTTAAAAGGCATGCAAACTACTCTATTAGATTCTTTTCTTAATATTTTCTATTTATCATGTCATCGCATTGAAGATTAATGATTTCTAAATAAAGTTTAGGTAAAAGCTCTTCAACTGCATATTTGTTGCAACCCACTGTAAATTCGTGTGGGGATGGAGATTTTGCTTCTTGTTTTAACTTCTGCAGTGCTGGAGTATATAAAGTAACTTGATGTCACTTGTAATTCAAACAATTCTAGTTGTCATCAAAATGACTTTATAGCAGTATAGGTCTTACATATAAACACTATTTCACCTTATAATTTTATGTTGATTTATTAAGAGGCATTATCAAGTTTATAGCAAAAACTAATTTCCAAAGTAATTCCGTGTTTATAATAGTGGTCAAGGGTGCTTCTTCTCATTTGGCAAAATTTCAGTCTTGACTTTGAGCTCAAAAAAATGTCAGTAAAACTTCACCACCACTAAACCATCCAACTACTTGTGAGGTAGGGCAAGTCAGAATATTCACCTTGCATTTTTGACAAAAGTTCACGGAATGATAATGGCTCCATTAACAATAGTGAAGGAAGCCCACTGTTGACACTACCAGTACAATAACACGTGATAGACACATGATACCTGCTGATGTGTAATACAATAAATAACTATAGGCTTTGGTCATCTTATATTTTTCCAAGCCTTGTAAATTTGCCCAACTAAACTTTTTTCTGTGCCACATATATTTTAACCACCATTAATTGTAACACTTCTTAGACGATCCCACTTCAGGTTTTACTGAATTAGTGTTTTCTCAGCTTCATTGGAAGTATTTTTGTCTGTTCTATTCCACACAGACTATTCATTTATAGAGGGTAATTCTTTAGTCACTCCAAACTTGGCATTTCTTCCTCAAGTAAATAACAACCAAACATTGTTGCTAACATCTGTTAACATATTAAGAAGATAAGGAAAAAAAAAACACTTGAAATTATTTACCCTTACTTTTTAAAATTCAGTAGTAATGTTCTTAATGTCCTCAACTTTTTGAGTAAATATACTTGTTGAAAAGCTAACAGTCTTAAGTTTACTTTCTCTAGATACATTTATTTGGCTATTGGAAGCAATGTAATCAACTCACCATCAGTAAATCGAATTTTCCCCTTGGCTAACAAATGAGACTTTTGGAAATTTACATTAGTCACAGCCTTATTTTCATTTAAAAAAAATTACTTATCACTGCTGTGATAAGATGTTCCATTTTAACTGTTAAATTATTTTGAATATTGCTTTTCTGTGAGTTGGAATATTGTGATGAGTGATGAATCTGGTAATAATAGTGTGTATTGTATTCTTTTTGTCACAGCCATACAGGCATTGTATAATAAATATGATTTGCCATTGAATTTGATAATGAAATAATTCTTGCTCAACTAAGCCTGAAAGGTGTATGTTCCAAGTCTGATTGTCTCTTCATTTCTTGATTTAACATAATGGGCATGCACTAGTAATAAAAATAAATAAATTGTCACATTAAGGTGATGTGTGTAGGGCATTTGAAACTGTGGGTGAGGAAAAATAATTTTCCTTCTACCCCTCTAGATCCTCAGCTGGGATCCCCCTGTGATAAAAGACAGATTAACAGGAGAAATACAGAAGTTTAATAACATGTATGCCTCCTGTATACATGGAAGATACTCAGGAAAACTGAGTAACTCTCTGAAATTGCCCAAGCCATTACCTTAAATATCATCTTTAGCTAAAGACAAAAGATGTTAGTGGGTAGGTAAAATAGTTAAAGAAAGTAGAGTATAGTAAACAAGGGTAAGATTGTTATGTATATTTAGGTTTGTTGCTTTCTCCATTGATGAGTTGCTAAAAATTTGGTCTTCTTCCTCTTCCAGGTACAAAGAGACACCCTTACAAATGGAGATTTTCCTTATAAATGTACTGTTTCCTATAAAAGGGTAACTTCTCAGATTTCAGAGGTTTTCCTATGTCTGCCTTTTCTTAAAAATGATTAGCCTAAAATAATCTTTTACCAAAAAGACACATTCTGGGGTGGCAAAATATGTTCTCCTTCAAAATACTGTCAACCAATAATTGTATTACTGTAATTTGAAGCACACCAAAAAGCAGTATGGAGTCCTGAGAGTGTGATATAAGATTTGTTATACTACTCAACTATGCTATCATAGCATGAAATCTTCCAACACTCATTGATTTGGGTTTTCTCAGCTTCCTTGAAAAATCTTTCCCTTTCATAAATCAAATGATAACTTTTTACCAAATCCTTTACCCCATATACTTAAATCAAATATACAGAAAATGTGTATAGTATATGATGGGATTTTGGAGTGGTGGGGGTCCAGAGCTAACGGCCAAAAAGGAATTCTTGAGACATCTTTGGTGCAAAAAGGTGATTTTATTAAAGCACTAGGACAGGAACCCATGGGTGGAAAGAGCTGCCTTGGGCTTGTGAAGAGTGACTGATTATATACTATGCAGTTGGGAGAGGTGAAGGCAAAATGGAGGGCTCCAGAAGGACTTTCATATGCTAAAGAGGACTCCTAAGATACTGGAGACCCAGCTATTGTCAAGCTAAGTGTTGTTTTCTCTCTAGCAAGGCATTAACCATAAGACAGAGGGTGTTCCTGGAGGAATGTTTTACTCTGCCTATCTCAACTATTTGTCAGTGGGCTGCTGATTATAAGGAAATTTAATTTTACTTGCCATTCCCTTCTTGCCTTTGTTCCCCACATCACTATGGAGGGGAGGGTGATGTTAAAGCTCCAGAAAACTCAGTCTATGGGTTTCCGGAGGTTAGACTATTGTTAAGATTGCCTTTTTCTTGTCATTTACTAGCACATTTATAAACTGGTGGAGACTCATGTCCTGCATGAGTGTGATCTCTATCAGTTAACCTTTTGTTTTATCCTTTTCTTTATTTTAGGACAGCCAAGAATGCCTGAGGAATGTCACACCTGGGGGGGGCAGTTTACAGAGTGTCAGCTTGCCTTATGCTCCCTCATCAGTATACATTCGATATTTTTTTCAATTTTTAAGAATATTTATTTATTTTGACAAGGAGGAGGGGCAGAGAGAGGGAAAGAGAAGATCCCAAGACTGTAAGCATGGAGACCAACATGGGGCTTGGACCCAGGAACCCTGAGGTCACAACCTGAGCCAAAACTAAGAGTCAGATGCTGAACCAACTGAGCCACCCAGGTGCCTCTACATTCAGTATTTTAAAAAAATACTCTCTCTGTGTCCTGAAGAAAATTAAATGGATATAAACATTTTCTTTTCAAGACTTTGATAATTGTTTTAGGTTGGTAGATTAGTATCTGTGTATTGGTTCATAAATTTCTTGGCATTTATAAGATCTATTAAATATATATTTTTATGTTAGGCAGCTGTTGACATTGAGTTAAAGCAGCATTGGAGTGAAAATGTCTCCAGCTTAAATTTCAGCCATTTAAATATTTTAAATTGTCCTCTACAATTCCATTAATATAGTTAATGGAACACTTAAAAGTAATAGTGAAATTTGAGCTCCATGAGAAAATAATTTTTTTTCTTTTTTTTTCTCTTCTATTCCTGGGGCCTAGAGTTTTGCCTGTCATATTATAATTCTTCAATGACTATGATATGTAGTAGAACGATTAACCCAGGAACTATTTTATTTAACCATGTTCCATGCGTGTGTAAAATACACTGTTTTTCACCTTTAACAAACCACTGAAAAAATACTTATATATATTTTTTCCTCCTTCTAAAGCCAGTGAAAGAGATTGTATGATCTCACACTCCCATGAAACAGTCAACAACTGTGGAGATATGGATTCATGTCCAACCACAGGTATGAAAGGAAACATTTCATGTTTCCTTTCTATTACCTTTATTATTTTTATGAATGTGCAAGAAATGTTCTTAAGAGTTTTTCTCAATTGTGTGTTCCATGAAGTTTCTTTAGATGGTTTTGTGCCAGACTCTAGTGTAAAAATATGACAGTAGATAAATGTTTCTTCCTAATGTCATTTGATAATAGTAGTGGAGTTAATTTGTTGAATTAGGAACAAGCATTTCTCAAAAAGTATGTTCTAAATGATTGTCTATTCCACTGTTGTTTAAGTCTACTTCTGAAATTATGGATTGAAAAAAAATTGACAACTGCTGTTTTATAACATGATTTAGTATAAGGAAATTTGTTTTTATGGTTATTAGGCAAATTTTAGTAAAAGCTAACTAAAATAAGTTCGGGGGAAAGCATTTTGAATATTAAAAAAAAATAAGTTATAAGATACTTTTAAAAAACCCACTTTTACTCACTTCAATCAGGACAGGTTAAAATGTGACTAACAAGTCCGATTTTTTTTTTCCTTCATAGAAACCATAAGAGAACCTAAAATATGGAGTGATCACACCAATATCTAAATATTTTTATGCCATTTATTATTTTGTGGCTAATTAACTTACTTGTCATAGACTCTAAGTCTAAAATTCTTTCTTGGCCAGCAAGAAAGTGGGACACAGGATTAAAATATGTGAGATGGCTAATGTCCAGGAGAAGACAAGAGCCCTGATTAAGGGTACTTGCCCCGTTTTTATTAGGATCAGAAGGCTTACAAACAGTGATGGACGTGCGCAAAGAGACAAAGAAACTGTGAACATTAACTCAAAGGTGTGAGGGAAAGGGGTCTTGAAGATATTTGGGGTTAGGGTTTTGGGTTAATACAAATCAAAATCCTGGTGCCTGGTGGCCAGGTGTAAGGTTGTTTACAGCAGACAGGAGGTACCACCTCTGTTTATCTTAGCTAACCTAGGGGATAAGACAGATAAAGCATGTAACCTCAGGGTTTACAAGGCACCTTTGTTTTGTTAGCTCTACTCTGGGCAGCTTCACCCATGGTGCAGAGGTCTATAGTCCTATTTACCTGTTTACCTAATTTGGTCCTTCCTTCCTGTGAAAGCAGCTCTCTGCTATAGTACTAAGTTGGGGGCACTTTCACCCCAAATACCCAATCTCGTTTATTTAATATATCTATGTTCTATATTGGAGCCTTTCACCCACCTTCTCTATACTGGGGCTTCTGCCCTGCCTTCTTTACACTTATTTACCTAATCTTGTTTACCCAAACTTAGGTGTGAGCATCCTATGGCTTTCTAATTCTTTATGCCTTGTTAACCCATCAGTGCAGGCTCAAGGAATTCCTAAGCTTATTCCCCACACTTACTATTTTTAATAATATGTAGATTTTGAATCTGATCCTTTGGGTGCCAAATTAATAACTATAAATTGTCTTCTACCCAGTCATTTTCATATGCCTTTCATTTTTTTTTTTAAATTTTTTTTTCAACATTTATTTATTTTTGAGACAGAGAAAGATAGAGCATGAACGGGGGAGGGGCAGAGAGAGAGGGAGACACAGAATCGGAAACGGGCTCCAGGCTCTGAGCCATCAGCCCAGAGCCTGACGCGGGGCTCGAACTCACGGACCGCGAGATCGTGACCTGGCTGAAGTCGGACGCTTAACCGACTGCACCACCCAGGCGCCCCGCCTTTCATTTTTTTACAAAACTTATAATTTTAGAAATGTAGAAAAATAATTCTTAAGTACAATGCTAGGAAAAAAATCCAAATGGAATTGTTGCAACATCATTGACCATGACAGTCAAGAAACAATTTTTGAGATCTTTTAAGGTGCAAGTAATTTTTTTCAAGTAGCACAGGAACAAGACCCATGGGCAGAAAGTGCTGCACTTTTGCTATATGAACCTTGCGGTTATATGCTTAGTGTTCAAGTGGGAGGGGACATGCATGGAGTAGTAGATCATAAATGCCTTCTTCAAATTTCTACTCATAAAACTATTTTTGCAATACTTCTCAGTACTTATCATTCAGTTTGATATTAACTATTGATGAGATACACAGGCTGTCATAAGACCCTTTAAGAATGTAATAAGGAGCATTATTCGATCCTTATCAAAATGATGAAGCGATAGGTCTGTCACTGGGATAAAGGTGAACATTTTTCTGCTTCTCTCCCTCATCCAAGTGAAAAGAAAATAACATTTGTTTATTATTTACCATTTTATCTGTGCTTCTGCAATTTATGAGTCATGTATTCTTTAAAAATAACATTATATAATATTTTACAAATCTAATTTATGGTCTTGGGGAAAAGGTACAGAATTAATATATTCACATTGGGAAGAAATATTTAGCTAAATAAAGGTACATTACAACTTGGGAGCTGTCCAAATTGTTACAAGTTTTAAATAAATCAATTTTTAATTAGTGAAGTTTTGCAAAATTACAAACTGACATTTAAGTCTTTCACCTCTGACTCAGTCTCAAGAAAATTGATGAGGATGTGGAATATAGGTAATATAATATACATCCATACCGTTGATTAAGAATCTACTGCATAAGTGTTCTATATTTTTCAGAGTACAGATATTTTATCTCTTAGGTTAGGTTTAATTCCTAGGTATCTTGTGTTTTTTGGTGCAATTGAAAATAGGACCAAATTCCTTGATTTCTTTTTCTGCTGCTTCATTATTGGTGTATAAAAATGCAACACATCTGAATGTGGATTTTGTATCCTGTAACTTTGCTGAATTCTGATATTATTTCTAGCAATGTTTTGCTGTTGTCCTTCAGGTTTTCTACATAGACTATCATGTCATGTGCAAATAGTGAAAGTTTAACTTCTCCCTTGCTAATTTGGATGGCTTTTTATCTTTTTGTTGTCTGCTGAGTCTGAATTCCAGTAATATGTCAAATAGTAATGGTGGGAGTGAATAACCCTGCCTTGTTTTTCCTAGGTTTTCTTGTTTCCTAGGTTCTTTGTTTTGCCTAGGTTTTACCCCACTGAGGATGGTATTAGCTGTGTGTCTTTTTTATATGGCTTTTATGATGTTGAGTTATGTTCCATCTACCTACCATTTACCTACCATGGTAGGTTCCATACCTACCATGTTGAGGGTTTTTATCAAAAATGGATGCTATAGTTTGACAAATGCTTTTGCTACATCCATTGAGAGGATAAGATGGTTCTTATACTTTTATTAATGTGGTGTATCACATTGACTGATTTGCAAATATTCAACCACTTCTGCAGCCCCAGAATAAATCCCACTTGATCATGGTGAATAACTCTTTTACTGTAGTATTGGATTCGATTTGCAGTAGCTTGTTGAGAATTTTTGCATCCATGTTCACCAGGTATATTGGCCTGTAATTCTCCTTTGTAGAGGGTTTTTGTCTGGTTTTGGAATCAAGGTAATGCTGGCTTCATAGAATGAATTGGGAAATTTTCTTCCATTTCCAGTTTTTGGAACAGTTTGAGAAGAATTGGTATTAACTGTTCTTTAAATGTCTTGTAGAGTTTCATTGGGAAGCCACCTGGTTTGCTCTTCTTATGAGATTTTTGATTACTGATTCAATTTCTTTGCTTGCTATGAGTCTCTTCAAAATTTCTATCTTCCTTTTTAATTTTTGGTATTTTATGAGTGTCTAGAAATTTGTCCATTTGATCCAGATTGTGCAATTTGTTGGCATATAATTTTTCATGGTATTCTCTTATAATTGTATTTCTGTGATGTTGGTTGTGATCTCTCTTTCATCTGTGATTTTATCAATTTGGGTCCTTTCTCTTTTCCTTTTGACAAATCTGTCTAGTGGTTTATCAATTTTCTTAATTCTTTTAAAGAACCAGTTCCTAGTTTCATTTATCTGTTCTTGATTTTTGTTTGTTTGTTTCTATATTGTTTACTTCTGCTCTAATCTTTATTATTCCCCTTCTGCTGCTGGCTTTGGTTTTATTTGTTGTTCTCTTTCTAGATCCTTTAAATGTAAGATCAGATTTTTTTTATTTGGGAATTTTCTTGCTTCTTGAGATAGGCCTTAATATCAAGGTACTTCCCTGTTATGACTGCCTTTGATGCTTCCCAAAAGTTTTGGACTGTTGGCTTTTCATTTTCATTTGCTTCCATGTATTTTTTTTCTTCTTTAATTCCTGGTTAACAGATTTATTTTTATTAGGATGTTTGTTAACCGCCATGTATTTGGGGCTTTCCAATTTTTTTTTCTTGTGGTTGACTTCAAGTTTCATAGTGTTGTTGTCTGAAAATATGCATGGTATCGATCCTTTTGTACTTGTTGAGGGCTGCTTTGTGACCCAGTATATAATCTATTCTGGAGAATGTTCCATGTGCACTTTAAAGAATGTGTATTCTGATACTTTAGGATGATATGTTCTGATACATCCGTTAAGCCCATCTAGCACAGTGTGTCATTAAAAGCTATTGATTCCTTGTTGATTTTCTGCTTAGATGATCTGTACATTCCTGTAAGTGGGGTGTTAAAGTCCCCTACTCCTAGTGTATTATTATCAATAAGTTTATTTATGTTTGTTATCAACTAATTCATATATTTGGCTATTTCAAGTTGGGAGCATAAATATTTACAATTGTTAGATATTCTTGATGGATAGTCTACATAATTATGATATAATACCCTTCTCCACCTCTTGTTACAGATGCTACATCTCTTGTTTGTTTTAAAATCTAGTTAGTCTGATATAAAAATTGCTACTATGGCTTTCTTTTATGTCCATTAGCATGATAGATGGTGTTACATCCCCTCACTTTCAACCTGCAGGAGGCTTTTGGTTTAACATTAGTCTCTTATAAGCAGTGTTGACATGGATCTTGTTTCTGTTTTGTTTGTTTGTTTGTTTTTTATCCATTCAGATACCTTATGTGTTTTGAATGGATTATGAAGTCCATTTGCATTCAGAGTGATTATTGAAAGTTATGAATTTACTGTCATTGTGTTACCTGTAGAGTTGGTGTTTCTGATGATGTTCTCTGGTCTTTTCCAAACTGTGTTGATTTTCTCTTTTTTTTTTCTTCCACTCAAAAAGTCCCCCTTAAAATTTCTTGCAGGGCTGGTTTAGTGGTCATGAACTCCTTTGATTTTTGGTTGTCTGGGAAATTCTTAATCTCTCCTATTCTGAATGACAGCCTTGCTAGATAAAGAATTCTTGGCTGCATATTTTTCCCAGTTATCATGTTGAATATTTCCTGCCACTTTGAAGGTTTATTTTTTAAATGTGGGCAAAGTTTACAGTTATTTCCCATAAATTAGAATAATTCTTAATTATAAAAGCCAACTACTCAAATAATTATAAAAGTTATGAATCATGTACTCATAAGTCAACTTATTCTTTGAGTAAAGAAAATTACAATGGAAGTGTCCTTTTCCTTATAAGATATACTCTTATAAGTCCATTTCCTTCAGAATTTTGTTAGAATATTTAGAAAATATTCATGTACACAATTGGAGTATATATGTTGAAGCTCCAAATTAAACTTTTAAAAATTGACAAAGTTATAAAATATCATTGGAAAATAAATGAAATTACCTATAGCACCTTTTCAATGTGCAGGGGCCAATGGGATCATAAGCACTCACTATAGCTGAAAGGAAGGAAAAATTATTCTTTATACTTAAGGTCTTCCAGTTGGCTAAAAATTAAATTTACTTAAGACAGATTAATGGGAGAAAAAAGAAAGTTTTATTACATGCACACAAAGATCCAATTATGAAATTTAGAACTAAAGAAATGAGCAAGGCAGGCAGTTTTTATACATTTTAGACAAAAAGACAACAAATCTGTGAGAAATTTACAGGACAAACAATACTTAACTTTGGGAGCTTCACTTACTAAGGGATTTTAAACAAAATTTTGGCTGTTGGAGTAAATTAGTAAAAAGTAACAAAGGCTGTTTATACAGGCTTCTGAGCTCTAAATTTCTCATCTGTGGCAATAAGGATGTTACTTTACTTCTTGGTACAGGAAGAGTACATTTCACATGGGAGATTTATTTTCTACTTTCAGGGGTACAGAAGAGGGTGTGTGTGCACATCCTAAATAGGTTTTATCTTAAGTCACTTTTTAAAAAACTATAATATGCCAGAGTGATACATTTGGGGGCAGGTCTCCCTTGCTTCTTACATAGCTAACATCTGAACATCTGTGTGCTTCTTATAGGAAATAGCTACTCAAAAATAGTCATTGATAAGATCTTTACATGCTGAATACATATGCTAGTTGATGTGGAATTTTTTTTAATGCAGCATTTTTAAATTTCTTTTAATGTTTATCTTTATTTTTGAGACAGAGAGAGACAGAACATGAGCAGGGGAGAGGCAGAGAGAGGGAGACACAGAATCAGAAGCAAGCTACAGGCTCCAAGCTGTCACCACAGAGCCTGATGCAGGGCTTGAACTCATCAACTGCTAGATCATGACCCGAGACGAAGTCAGACACTCAACCAACTGAGCCACCCAGGTGCCCCTTTAATGCAGTATTTTCTCATGATTTGGTCTTTTCCCCTTGCATAATAAATTATCTTCCCCACCTACTAGGCCTTTGTTTCTTAGTAATTACAATGCTCAGTGAGCTAGTAAGTCTAAAACTAAATAACATTCTTTCAAAAAATTGGAACAAAATAAAGCTAGTATATTTTGGGAGCTTTCTCATGGTTTTCTATTATTTTCAATAGCCAACTACTTTGCTTATGAAAAAATTATTCTACTAAGACCAAAGTCTGGTTATGAATGTAAACATTAATTTGGCTCCCACTGTATTTCATTAAATACAGCTATATTGTGACCATGACTTATATTCATGGGAAATAAGTAGCTCAGAGTGACATACTAGGCAACTGTTGTAGAATACTTTAGAGTAGAGAAGGGACCTTGTTGTTTGACATTATTTCCCCAAATATTATGGCCCACATCTAGTGACTCATGTCACTAGAAAAGAACATAGCTGACCTCTGGCACAGAAAGTAAATAAAATAGAACAGAAACTCTGAGGTGATGAAAAAGAAATAAAAATAGAACAAATTTTTACTTTCAAAAGATGATGGAAGTCATATGTGACAATGGAATTGATATCTTTTATTTATTTATTTATTTTTTTATTATATGAAATTTATTGTCAAATTGGTTTCCATACAACACCCAGTGCTCATCCCAAAAGGTGCCCTCCTCAATACCCATCACCCACCCTCTCCTCCCTCCCACCCCCCATCAACCCTCAGTTTGTTCTCAGTTTTTAACAGTCTCTAAAGCTTTGGCTCTCTCCCACTCTAGCCTCTTTTTTTTCTTTTTTCCTCCCCCTCCCCCATGGGTTCCTGCCAAGTTTCTCAGGATCCACATAAGAGTGAAACCATATGGTATCTGTCTTTCTCTGTACGGCTTATTTCACTTAGCATCACACTCTCCAGTTCCATCCACGTAGCTACAAAAGGCCATATTTCATTTTTTCTCATTGCCACGTAGTATTCCATTGTGTATATAAACCACAATTTCTTTATCCATTCATCAGTTGATGGACATTTAGGCTCTTTCCATAATTTGGCAATTGTTGAGAGTGCTGCTATGAACATTGGGGTACAAGTGCCCCTATGCATCAGTACTCCTGTATCCCTTGGATAAATTCCTAGCAGTGCTATTGCTGGGTCATAGGGTAGGTCTATTTTTAATTTTCTGAGGAACCTCCACACTGCTTTCCAGAGCGGCTGCACCAATTTGCATTCCCACCAACAGTGCAAGAGGGTTCCCGTTTCTCCACATCCTCTCCAGCATCTAGAGTCTCCTGATTTGTTCATTTTGGCCACTCTGACTGGCGTGAGGTGATACCTGAGTGTGGTTTTGATTTGTACTTCCCTGATAAGGAGCGACGCTGAACATCTTTTCATGTGCCTGTTGGCCATCCGGATGTCTTCTTTAGAGAAGTGTCTATTCATGTTTTCTGCCCATTTCTTCACTGGGTTATTTGTTTTTCGGGTGTGGAGTTTGGTGAGCTCTTTATAGATTTTAGATACTAGCCCTTTGTCCGATATGTCATTTGCAAATATCTTTTCCCATTCCGTTGGTTGCCTTTTAGTTTTGTTGGTTGTTTCCTTTGCTGTGCAGAAGCTTTTTATCTTCATAAGGTCCCAGTAATTCACTTTTGCTTTTAATTCCCTTGCCTTTGGGGATGTGTCGAGTAAGAGATTGCTACGGCTGAGGTCAGAGAGGTCTTTTCCTGCTTTCTCCTCTAAGGTTTTGATGGTTTCCTGTCTCACATTCAGGTCCTTTATCCATTTCGAGTTTATTTTTGTGAGTGGTGTGAGGAAGAGGTCTAGTTTCAACCTTCTGCATGTTGCTGTCCAGTTCTCCCAGCACCATTTGTTAAAGAGACTGTCTTTTTTCCATTGGATGTTCTTTCCTGCTTTGTCAAAGAAGAGTTGGCCATACGTTTGTGGGTCTAGTTCTGGGGTTTCTATTCTATTCCATTGGTCTATGTGTCTGTTTTTGTGCCAATACCATGCTGTCTTGATGATGACAGCTTTGTAGTAGAGGCTAAAGTCTGGGATTGTGATGCCTCCTGCTTTGGTCTTCTTTTTCAAAATTCCTTTGGCTATTCGGGGCCTTTTGTGGTTCCATATGAATTTTAGGATTGCTTGTTCTAGTTTCGAGAAGAATGCTGGTGCAATTTTGATTGGGATTGCATTGAATGTGTAGATCGCTTTGGGTAGTATTGACATTTTGACAATATTTATTTTTCCAATCCATGAGCAGGGAATGTCTTTCCATTTCTTTAAATCTTCTTCCATTTCCTTCATAAGCTTTCTATAGTTTTCAGCATACAGATCCTTTACATCTTTGGTTAGATTTATTCCTAGGTATTTTATGCTTCTTGGTGCAATTGTGAATGGGATCAGTTTCTTTAGTTGTCTTTCTGTTGCTTCATTGTTAGTGTATAAGAATGCAACTGATTTCTGTACATTGATTTTGTATCCTGCGACTTTGCTGATTTCATGTATCAATTCTAGCAGACTTTTGGTGGAGTCTATCGGATTTTCCATGTATAATATCATGTCATCTGCAAAAAGCGAAAGCTTGACTTCATCTTTGCCAATTTTGATGCCTTTGATTTCCTTTTGTTGTCTGATTGCTGATGCTAGAACTTCCAGCACTATGTTAAACAACAGCGGTGAGAGTGGGCATCCCTGTCGTGTTCCTGATCTCAGGGAAAAAGCTCTCAGTTTTTCCCCATTGAGGATGATGTTAGCTGTGGGCTTCTCATAAATGGCTTTTATGATCTTTAAGTATGTTCCTTCTATCCCGACTTTCTCAAGGGTTTTTATTAAGAAAGGGTGCTGGATTTTGTCGAAGGCCTTTTCTGCATCGATTGACAGGATCATATGGTTCTTCTCTTTTTTTTTGTTAATGTGGTGTATCACGTTGATTGATTTGCGAATGTTGAACCAGCCCTGCATCCCAGGGATGAATCCCACTTGATCATGGTGAATAATTCTTTTTATATGCTGTTGAATTCGATTTGCTAGTATCTTATTGAGAATTTTTGCATCCATATTCATCAGGGATATTGGCCGGTAGTTCTCTTTTTTTTTACTGGGTCTCTGTCTGGTTTAGGAATCAAAGGAATACTGGCTTCATAGAATGAGTCTGGAAGTTTTCCTTCCCTTTCTATTTCTTGGAATAGCTTGAGAAGGATAGGTATTATCTCTGCTTTAAACGTCTGGTAGAACTCCCCTGGGAAGCCATCTGGTCCTGGACTCTTATTTGTTGGGAGATTTTTGATAACCGATTCAATTTCTTCGCTGGTTATGGGTCTGTTCAAGCTTTCTATTTCCTCCTGATTGAGTTTTGGAAGAGTGTGGGTGTTCAGGAATTTGTCCATTTCTTCCAGGTTGTCCAATTTGTTGGCATATAATTTTTCATAGTATTCCCTGATAATTGTTTGTATCTCTGAGGGATTGGTTGTAATAATTCCATTTTCATTCATGGTTTTATCTATTTGGGTCATCTCCCTTTTCTTTTTGAGAAGCCTTGCTAGAGGTTTGTCAATTTTGTTTATTTTTTCAAAAAACCAACTCTTGGTTTCGTTGATCTGCTCTACAGTTTTTTTAGACTCTATATTGTTTATTTCTGCTCTGATCTTTATTATTTCTCTTTTTCTGCTGGATTTAGGCTGCCTTTGCTGTTCTGCCTCTATTTCCTTTAGTTGTGCTGTTAGATTTTGTATTTGGGATTTTTCTTGTTTCTTGAGATAGGCCTGGATTGCAATGTATTTTCCTCTCAGGACTGCCTTCGCCGCGTCCCAAAGCGTTTGGATTGTTGTATTTTCATTTTCGTTTGTTTCCATATATTTTTTAATTTCTTCTCTAATTGCCTGGTTGACCCACTCATTCGTTAGTAGGGTGTTCTTTAACCTCCATGCTTTTGGAGGTTTTCCAGACTTTTTTCTGTGGTTGATTTCAAGCTTCATAGCATTGTGGTCTGAAAGTATGCATGGTATAATTTCAATTCTGGTAAACTTATGAAGGGCTGTTTTGTGACCCAGTATATGATCTATCTTGGAGAATGTTCCATGTGCACTCGAGAAGAAAGTATATTCTGTTGCCTTGGGATGCAGAGTTCTAAATATATCTGTCAAGTCCATCTGATCCAATGTCTCATTCAGGGCCCTTGTTTCTTTATTGAGCGTGTTTCTAGATGATCTATCCATTTCTGTAAGTGGGGTGTTAAAGTCCCCTGCAATTACCACATTCTTATCAATAAGGTTGCTTATGTTTATGAGTAGTTGTTTTATATATTTGGGGGCTCCGGTATTCGGCGCATAGACATTTATAATTGTTAGCTCTTCCTGATGGATAGACCCTGTAACTATTATATAATGTCCTTCTTCATCTCTTGTTACAGCCTTTAATTTAAAGTCTAGTTTGTCTGATATAAGTATGGCTACTCCAGCTTTCTTTTGGCTTCCAGTAGCATGATAAATAGTTCTCCATCCCCTCACTCTCAATCTAAAGGTGTCCTCAGGTCTAAAATGAGTCTCTTGTAGACAGCAAATAGATGGGTCTTGTTTTTTTATCCATTCTGATACCCTATGTCTTTTGGTTGGCGCATTTAATCCATTTACATTCAGTGTTATTATAGAAAGATACGGGTTTAGAGTCATTGTGATGTCTGTATGTTTTATGCTTGTAGTGATGTCTCTGGTATTTTGTCTCACAGGGTCCCCCTTAGGATCTCTTGTAGGGCTGGTTTAGTGGTGACAAATTCCTTCAGTTTTTGTTTGTTTGGGAAGACCTTTATCTCTCCTTCTATTCTAAATGACAGACTTGCTGGATAAAGGATTCTCGGCTGCATATTTTTTCTGTCTAGCACACTGAAAATCTCGTGCCAATTCTTTCTGGCCTGCCAAGTTTCAAAAGAGAGATCAGTCACGAGTCTTATATGTCTCCCTTTATATGTGAGGGCACGTTTACCCCTTGCTGCTTTCAGAATTTTCTCTTTATCCTTGTATTTTGCCAGTTTCACTATGATATGTCGTGCAGAAGATCGATTCAAGTTCCGTCTGGAGGGAGTTCTCTGTGCCTCTTGGATTTCAATGCCTTTTTCCTTCCCCAGTTCAGGGAAGTTCTCAGCTATAATTTCTTCGAGTACCCCTTCAGCACCTTTCCCTCTCTCTTCCTCCTCTGGGATACCAATTATGCGTATATTATTTCTTTTTAGTGTATCACTTAGTTCTCTAATTTTCCCCTCATACTCCTGGATTTTTTTATCTCTCTTTCTCTCAGCTTCCTCTTTTTCCATAACTTTATCTTCTAGTTCACCTATTCTCTCCTCTGCCTCTTCAATCCGAGCTGTGGTGGTTTCGATTTTGTTTTGCATTTCATTTAAAGCATTTTTCAGCTCCTCGTGACTGTTCCTTAGTCCCTTGATCTCTGTAGCAAGGGATTCTCTGCTGTCCTGTATACTGTTTTCAAGCCCGGCGATTAATTTTATGACTATTATTTTAAATTCACTTTCTGTTATATTATTTAAATCCTTTTTGATCAGCTCATTAGCTGTTGTTATTTCCTGGAGATTCTTCTGAGGGGAATTCTTCCGCTTGGTCATTTTGGATAGTCCCTGGCGTGGTGAGGACCTGCAGGGCACTTCCCCTGTGCTGTGGTGTATAACTGGAGTTGGTGGGCGGGCCGCAGTCCGACCTGATGTCTGCCCCCAGCCCACTGCTGGGGCCACAGTCAAACTGGTGTGTGCCTTCTCTTCCCCTCTCCTAGGGGCGGGATTCACTGTGGGGTGGCGTGGCCCGTCTGGGCTACTTGCACACTGCCAGACTTGTGATGCTGGGGATCTGGCGTATTAGCTGGGGTGGGTAGGCAAGGTGCACAGGGGCAGGAGGGGCAGGCTTAGCTCGCTTCTCCTTAGGTAATCCACTTCAGGAGGGGCCCTGTGGCAGCGGAGGGAGTCAGATCCGCTGCCGGACCTTTGGCTCCGCAGAAGCACAGAGTTGGGTGTTTGCGGGAACAAGCAAGTTCCCTGGCAGAAACTGGTTCTCTTTGGGATTTTGGCTGGGGGATGGGCGGGGGAGATGGCGCTGGCGAGCGCCTTTGTTCCCCACCAAACTGAGCTCTGTCGTCCGGGGGTTCAGCAGCTCTCCCTCCCTTTGTCCTCCAGCCTTCCTGCTTTCCGAGCAGAGCTGTTAACTTATGACCTCCCAGACGCTAAGTCGCGCTTGCTGTTGGAACACAGTCCGTCAGGCCCCTCCGCTTTTTCAAGCCAGACTCTGGAGCTCTGCTTGGCCGGCGAGCCGCCCCTCCGCCCCGGCTCCCTCCCGCCAGTCCGTGGAGCATGCACCGCCTCGCCGCCCTTCATACCCTCTTCCGTGGGCCTCTCGTCTGCGCTTGGCTCCGGCGACTCCGTTCTGCTAATCCTCTGGCGGTTTTCTGGGTTATTTAGGCAGGTGTAGGTGGAATCTAATTGATCAGCAGGACGCGCGGTGAGCCCAGCGTCCTCCTATGCCGCCATCTTCCCTGCGGCTCAATCTGGGCATTCGATATCTTTTATTTAACAACACATATCAATTTACTATGTACCAAGTAGTCTCATAAACAATTAAAATATTCACTCATTATATTCTCATTACAAACTTATCATTATGATTAAATGTATTATTATTATTAACTCTACTTTATAGATGATGGATTTGGGGCACAGAGAGATGCTAGTAAATACCAAAGATAGGCTATAAAATTCTTGTCTCTGGCTCCAAAGCTACTCTTTTTCAACTGTATGAAATGAATAGCAAGAATGAACAACAAAAATGGAAGGTGGTCCCTGGGACAAGAAACATTTTGAAAGAAGTCTCATTCTGGTGTTGAACTAACAATATTTTCTCCTCAACTAGAACACATGCACATATTTGCATATTATAGAATAAGATGACTCTTTTATAATACTGGAGTGAAAATAAAAGAACAATAAGACATGGATTATAAAGAATATGAAGTACTAAAGTATTCATAAAATATGATTTTTAGAAATATTAAATTAAATCTAGTATGATAAACCATAATGAAATCTTTCTATAGATTGAGACAGGCTAATTAACAGTGATAGAATGCTAGAATTCCCACAGTTTTTAAGAATTACCTTTTATTCTTGGAATAGTGCCTAAGAGGATCAACATGTTAGCAGTAAATTTATTTGATGAAGGAATTTCTACATTAATCTTATATTTTACAATAGCAGGTTAAGAAGTCTATAAGGATTTGGCTAATTAGTTTTCATAAAGTAATATCAGCTCTTATAATTATTTTATATTCTAAATAACTTACAATTACAGACAGGGTAACTCAAACACAAGTTTGAGTTTGTGTGTGTGTGTGTGTGTGTGTGTGTTTTGTTTTGTTTTCTGTTCTTGAGTAAACAACCCCAAAGGAAACTTTAGATACTCAAGCTAAGGGTCAATACTAGTATTGCAGCATAGAAGATTTGTGCCATCTCACATATGAAAGTTTTGTGAGCACCCACAACAGATGAATATACAGAACAAATGGGAACCAATCTTCTGGAGCTCTTGGACTACAAAATATTGGCAACTGATTTTGAATATAAGTTGCTAACTATGATGTTAATATTTACTAGTTATTAGTCTTTGAAGTAAAAAATACACATTTTAAATGCTATTTGATATAATAGTAATCCACATGAATAATACATAGATTCTTAGTATTCAAAATATAAGGAAGAAAGGAAGAAATCAGGGATGAATCAACTTTTATTATACAATTTATTTTTTTACATAAAATTTGGATTGTGACTCATCAGCCTGCACATGAGTTCTGTAGCAATGCCTTACACCCAAGCAAAGCAACTTATTAGTAATTACTGATGAAACCTTTTTGATGACACTGAAATCAAATTGCTAAAAGCATGTCACTTGATTTATCATGTGGGCTCACAAGTAAAGCATGTTGGAAATTAAATGTAAGGTACATGAGAGAGGAATAAACTTCAGGTTTAGGTGGAGCTAGAGCTGGGGGCACCATTCAGGGTAAAGGCAAAATCCTCAAAGGAAAGTTGCCAACAGAGCAAGTTAGAATGCCCAAGGGGTTTATTTTTGTGAATGGTGTAAGAAAGTGGTCTAGTTTCATTCTTCTGCATATTGCTGTCCAGTTCTCCCAGCACCATTTGTCAAAGAGACTGTCTTTTTTCCATTGGATATTCTTTCTTGCTTTGCAAAGATTAGTTGACCATACCTTTGTGGGTCCAATTCTGGAGTCTCTATTCTATTCCATTGGTCTGTGTGTCAGTTTTTGTGCCAATACCAGGCTGTCTTGATGATTACAGCTTTGTAGGAGAGGCTAATACCTGGGATTGTGATTCTTCCCACTTTGGTTTTCTTCTTCAATATTACTTTGGCTATTCAGGGTCTTTTGTGGTTCCATACAAATTTAGGATTGCTTTTTCTAGCTTTGAGAAGAATGCTGGTGCAATTTTGATTGGGATTGCATTGAACGTGTAGATTGCTTTGGGTAGTATTGACATTTTAACATTTATTCTTCCAATCCATGAGCACGGAATGTTTTTCCATTTATTTATATCTTCTTCAATTTCCTTGACAAGCTTTCTATAGTTTTCAGCATACAGATTTTTTACATCTTTAGTTAGGTTTATTCCCAGGTATTTTATGCTTCTTGGTGACATTGTGAATGGGATCAATTTCTTTATTTGTCTTTCTGTTGCTTCATTATTAGTGTATAAGAATGCAACTGATTTCTGTACATTGATTTTGTATCCTGCGACTTTGCTGAATTCATGTATCAGTTCTAGCAGACTTCTGGTGGAGTCTATTAGATTTTCCATGTGTAATATCATGTCATCTGCAAACAGCGAAAGCTTGATTTCATCATTGCCAATCTTGATGCCTTTGATTTCCTTTTGTTGTCTGATTGCTGATGCTAGCATTTGCAACACAATGTTAAACAACAGTGGTGAGAGTGGACATCCCTGTCGTGTTCCTGATCTTATGAGAAAGCTCTCAGTTTTTCTGCTTGAGGATGACATTAGCTGTGGGCTTTTCATAAATGGCATTGATGATGTTTAAGTATGTTCCTTCTATCCCAAATTTCTCGAGGGTTTTTATTAAGAAAGGATGCTGAATTTTGTCAAATGCTTTTTCTGCATTGATTGACAGGATCATATGGTTCTTTTCTTTTCTTTTATTAATGTGATGTATCACATTGTTTGATTTGCAAATGTTGAACCAGCCCTGCTTGATCGTGGTGAATATTTTTTTATATGCTGTTGATTTCAATTTGCTAGTATCTTATTGAGAATTTTTGCATCCATATTAATCAGGAATATTGACCTCTAGTTCTTTTTTGTCCCCTGGGTCCCTGTCTGGTTTAGGAATCAAAGTAATGCTGGGTTCATAGAATGTGTCTGGAAGGTTTCCTTCCCTTTCTATTTTTTGGAGTAGCTTGGGAAGGATAGGTATTATCTCTGCTTTAAATGTCTGGTAGAATTCTCTTGGGAAGCCATCTTGTCCTGGACTCTTATTTGTTGGGAGATTTTTGATAACTGTTTCAATTTCTTCGCTGGTTTTGGGTCTGTTCAAGCTTTCTATGTCTTCCTGTGTGAGTTTTGGAAGAATGAATGGGTCAACCAGACAATTAGAGAATAAATTAAAAAATATATGGAAACAAATGAAAATGAACATACAACAATCCAAACTCTTTGGGTGGGTGCTTAGGGTGCAAACTCTGTATGGGTGCTTAGGGTTTGACCATTTCTTCCAGGTTGTCCAGTTTGTTGGCATAAAATTTTTCATAGTATTCCCTGATAATTGCTTGTATTTCTGAGGGATTGATTGTAATAAGTCCATTTTCATTCATGATTTTATCTAATTGGGTCATCGCCCTTTTCTTTTTGAGAAGCCTGGTTAGAGGTTGATCATTTTTGTTTATTTTTTCAAAAAACCAACTCTTGGTTTTGTTGATCTGCTCTACAGTTTTTTTTAGATTCTATATTGTTTATTTCTGCTCTGATCTTTATTATTTCTCTTCTTCTGGGTTTTGGATATCTTTGCTATTCTGCTTCTATTTCCTTTAGGTGTGCTGTTAGATTTTGTATTTGGGATTTTTCTTGTTTCTTGAGATAGGCCTGGATTGCAATGTAGTTTCCTCTCAGGACTGCCTTCGCTGCATACCAAAGCGTTTGGATTGTTGTATGTTCATTTTCATTTGTTTCCATATATTTTTTAATTTCTTCTCTAATGGCCTGGTTGACCCATTCATTCTTTAGTAGGATGTTCTTTAACCTCCATGCTTTTGGAGGTTTTCCAGATTTTTCCTGGTGGTTGATTTCAAGCTTCATCAAATTGTGTTCTGAAAGTATGCATGGTATGATCTCAATTCTTGTATACTTATGAAGGGCTGTTTTGTGACACAGTATGTGATCTATCTTGGAGAATGTTCCATGTGCATTCGAGAAGAAAGTATATTCAGTTGCTTTGGGATGCAGAGTTCTAAATATATCTGTCAAGTCCATCTGATCCAATGTATCATTCAGGGCCTTGTTTCTTTATTGATCCTGTGTCTAGATGATCTATCCATTGTTGTAAGTGGAGTATTAAAGTCCCCTGCAATGACCACACTCATCAGTAAGGTTGCTTATGTTTTGAGTAATTGTTTTATATATTTGGGGGTTCCCGTATTCGGCACATAGACATTTATAATTGTTACCTCTTCCTGATGGATAGACCCTGTAATGATTATATAATGCCCTTATTCATCTCTTGTTACAGACTTTAATTGAAAGTCTAGTTTGTCTGATATAAGTATGGCTACTCCAGATTTATTTTGACTTCCAGTAGCATGATAGATAGTTCTCCATCCCCTCACTTTCAATCTGAAGGTGTCCTCAGGTCTAAAATGAGTCTCTTGTAGACACCAAATCGATGGGTCTTGTTTTTTTTTATCCATTCTGATACCCTATGTCTTTTGGTTGGGCCACTTAGTCCATTTACATTCAGTGTTATTATAGAAAGATATGGGTTTAGAGTCCTTGTGATGTCTGTAGGTTTCATACTTGTAGTGATGTCTCTGGTACTTTGTGGTCCTTACAACATTTCAGTCACAGAATCCCCCTTAGGTTCTCTTGTAGGGCTGGTTTAGTGGTGATGAGTTCCTTCTGTTTTTGTTTGGGAAGACCTTTATTTCTCCTTCTATTCTAAATGACAGACTTGCTGGATAAAGGATTCTCACCTGCATATTTTTTCTGTTCATTACATTGAAGATTTCCTGCCATTCCTTTCTGGCCTGTCAAGTTTCAGTAGATAGATCCATCACTAGTCTTATCGGTCTCCCTGTATATATTAGAGCACATTTATCCCTAGCTGCTTTCAGAATTTTCTCTTTATCCTTGTATTTCACTAGTTTCACTATGATATGTCATGCAGATCAATTCAAGTTACTTCGGAAGGGAGCTCTGTGTGCCTCTTGCATTTCAATGTCTTCTTCCTTCCACAGATCAGGGAAGTTCTCAGCTATGATTTGTTCAAGTACACCTTCAGCCCCTTTCTCTCTCTCTTTCTCCTCTGGAATCCCTATTATTTGGATATTGTTCCATTTGATTGCATCACTTAGTTCTCTAATTCTCCCCTCATACTCCTGGATTTTTTTAATCTCTCTTTTTCTCAGCTTCCTCTTTTTCCATAATTTTACCTTCTAATTCACCTATTCTCTCCTTTGCTTCTTCAATCCAAGCTGTGGTCACCTCTATTTTATTTTGCACCTCATTTATAGCATTTTTAGCTCCCCCTGACTGTTTCTTAGTCCCTTGATCTCTGTTAGCAATAGATTCTCTGCTGTCCTCTATGCTTTTTTCAAGCCCAGCAATTAATTTTATGACTATTATTTTAAATTAGTTTTCAGTTATATTGCTTAAATCGTTTTTGATCAATTCGTTAGCTGTCGCTACTTTCTGGAGTTTCTTTTGAGGAGAATTCTTCTGTTTCATCATTTTACATAGTTCCTGGGGTGGCATGGAACTGGAGAGCACTTCCCCTGTGCTGTCTGGAGTAACTTATGTTGGTGGGCAGGGCTGGAGTCAGACCTGATGTCTGTCCCCAGCCCACCGCTGGGGCCACAGTCAGACTGGTGTGTACCTTAACTTCCCCTCTCCCAGGGGCAGGACTCACTGTGGATTTGTGTGGGCCCTGTGTGGGCTACTTGCACACTGCCAGGCTTATGGTGTTGCTTCTATGGGAACTGGCATGTTAGCCATGGTGGATCCGCAAGTTGCATGGGGTGGGAGGGGCAGGCTTAGCTCACTTTGCCATTGGTGGCCCTGTGGGAGGGGTCCCGCAGCACCAGTAGGGAGGCAGGCAGATCCGTTGGAGGGATGGATCCACAGAAGCACAGCGTTGGGTGTTTGCCTGGTGCAAGCAAGTTTGGTGACAGGAACTGGTTCCCTTTGGGATTTTGGCTGGGGGGTGGGCAAGTGAGATGGCCCTGGCCAGCGCCTTTGTTTCTGCCGAGCTGAGCTCTGTCTTCTGGGGCTCAACACCTCTCCCTCCATGTGTCCTCTTGCCCTCCCACTCTCTGAGCAGAGCTGTTTACTTATAACATTCCAGATGTTAAGTCCTGATGGCTGTCAGAACTCATGTAGTTGGCCCATCTGCTTTTGCAAGCTGGACTTGGGGGTTCTGCCTTGCCTGGTGGGCTGCCCCTGCACTGCCCCCGCTCCCTCCCGCCAGTCTGTGTAAAGTGCACCGCCTCTCTGTCCTTCCTACCCCCTTCTGTGGGCCTCTCATCTACGTTTGACTCTGGAGAGTCCGTTCTGCTAGTCTTCTGGCGGTTTTCTGGGTTATTTAGGCAAGTGTGGGTGGAATCTGATCAGAAGGACTCAGTGAGCCCAGCGTCCTCCTATGCTGCCATCTTATCTCCATATCCAGATTGCTTCTTTTTAATATTTGCTATCTCTTTATTAAAGGTCTTACTGAGTTCTTTTATTCTTTTCTCCAGACCCATGAGTATCTTTATGATCATTACTTTAAATTTTTTATTAAACATATTGCTTATCTCTGTTTCATTTTGTTCTTTTTCTGAGGGTTTTTCTTGTTCTTTCTCTTGGAGCATATTCTTCTCTCTCCCCATTTTTCTTGAGTTTCTTCTGTATTTCTATGGATTAGTTGAAATGGCTATTTCTAAAGTTGAAAGAATGGTCTTGTGTAAGGTGTCTTCTATGAAGACTGTGTACAGATGGGAAAATGAGAGGGCTGCTTTTTGTGAGTTGTTGCAGCAGTGGGGCTTAAAGACTAGAATTTTAAAGGTCAATGGGGCTGGCTGTGATAGATCCCTGAGGGTATTACCCTGCTCTTGGAGAGAAGGCAGGTAAACAACCCAGGGGTAGACAGTTTGGAAACAGCAATCTGAAGAATGCCTGGACATAGAGGAGGAGATTGCTCTTCTTAGAGCCCATCCCTGAGGTAGAGCATTCACAAAGATGCCTCTCTGGAGACAAAGGATTTGGCTGGTGCCATTTCCCTCCACCATCCCACAGTGTAAATGCAGAGACACTTGCAAAAAGCAGTTCAATCATGTGACTGGCTGCCTAACCTGCTTACCCTATGTTCTACACCCTTGTGCTCTGGCGTGATGGTTCCTCTCAATCAAACCTGCTCAGTCCCAGCATGGCAAAACACTCTTCCAGAAAACCAGCTCAGGCCCCTGCCCAACCACTTCCCTAAAGCCTGTAATATATATAAATATATATACACACACACATACACACACACACACGCATATACATTTATATATATACATATACATATATACACTTATACATATACATATGTATACATATACATATATTATATATGTATATGTATACATATGTATATATATATTTTAAAGTATATATATATTAAAGTATATATATACATATATATATACATATATATATATATATATATACACAAAGAGAGAGAGTGAGAGAGAGAAAGGGAGAGGGACACACACACACACACACACAGAATCCTAAGCAGGTTCTTTGCTGTCAGCACAGAGATGACATGGGGCTTGATCTCACAAACCATGAGATCATGACCTGAGCCAAAATCAAGAGTCAGTGCCCCCAAAAGCCTGTAGTTTTAAAAGCCAGCAGTGTTGACAGGGAAAGAGCCTGGATGGCAATGCAATGGTCCTGCAGAAAAGGTAGGCAAACAATCTTGAGGCAACAGTCTAGAAATAGTGATCTGAGAAAAGTGTAGGACACATGGCGAGAGATTATTTGCTCTTCTTGTAGTACTTACCTGAGAGGCAGTGTGCACAGAGATGCCTCTCGGGAAATAAGGGAGCTTGTTGGTGCCATTTCTGTACCCTGCCCCTCAGCGCAAACCCAGAGCCACTCACAGTAAACAGCACAGCACCAACACTGGCTGCCTAGCCTCCTTACCCAAGGTCCCACGTCCCTAAACTCTGATAGTACTTAGTAAAGCTTGCCTCATTCACAGTGCAGCTGACCCCTTCCCCAACACCAGCTGAAACCTGTCTACACCATATCTCAGGGCTTCAGTTCTAGTGGAAGACATATCAGGTCTCATTTAACATGCATATCAGAACATAATTAAAACTCAACACATTCTGGCCAAAGACCAAACATTGCCCACAGTAGGTAAGGAGAGTCTCTGTAACTTACTGGCCTAAAGACTAGAGCAGCCAAAACGCCACGGCAGAGCACATGCAGCACACACCAGAGACACTCTGTGAAGTTCCAGGCCTTGGAAAATATATGACCTTTTCTTTATAAAGCCATTACTCTCAGGAGCAGGACACATAACTTAAAAATAACACACACAGAAAAAAGCAGAGACTTAGATAAAATGCCAATATGGAGGAATTCTTCCCAAATAAAAGGACAAGGTAAGGTCACACACAGAGATTTAAGTAAAACAGATTTAAGTAACATGCCTGTGGATAATTTATTTAATTTTTTTAAAGTTTATTTACTTTGAGAGAGAGCACACAAGGGGGGGGATGAGCAGAAAGGGAGGGAGAGAGAGATAATTGCAGGCATGCTCCACAATGTTAGCACAGAGCCCCATGCAGGAATCAAATGCATGAACCATGAGATCATGACCTGAGCCAATGTCAGACACTTAGATGACTGAGCCACCAGTTGCCCCATGCCTGTGGATAATTTAAAGCAAAAGTCATATGGGTATTTTCTGGGCTTGAGAAGAGAATAGAAGAATTCAGGGGGATCTTTAATATACAGATAATGGAGTTAAAAACCAATCCATCAGAAATGAAAAATACAATAATTGAGACATGAAATAGACTTGATGCAAGGAGCACAGCATGGAAAAGCAGAGGAATGTGTAAGTGATATTGGAAAATAATGAAAATAAGAAAGCTAAACGAAGAGAGAAAGAATTATGGAACATGGGAATAGAATTAGAAAACTCAGTGAAACCATTAAATGTAAACACATTCATATTATAAGAGTCCCAGAAGAAGGAGAGAGAGAAAGGGGGGCAGATAATTTATTTGAGGAAATAATAGCTGAAAATTTACCTAATCTGGTGAACAAAATGGACATCCAGATCCAGGATGCACAGCAAAAACTCCCATCAAAATCAACAAAAGCAGGACAACACCAAGCCATATTGTAATTAAATTTGAAAAATATAGTAATAAAAAAACTCCAATATTCAAAATAGCAAGACAAAAGAGTCCCTAACTTATGACAGAAGACCCATTAGGCTAGCTGTAGATTTCTCAACACAAACATGGCAACCCAGAAAGAAGTGGCATGATATATTAAATGTGCTGCATGAAAAATCTGCAGCCAAGAATATTCCATTCAGTAAGACTACCATTCAGAACAGAAGGAAAGAAAAAAAGTTTCCCAGACAAACAAAAACTAAAGAAGTTCATGACCACTAATCCAGCCTTGAAAAAAATATTAAAGGGAGCTCTTTGAGTGAAAGGAACAGACCAAAATGACAAAGAAAAGAGAGGAACAGAAAAAATTTCCAGAAACAATGACAAAACAAGTAATAAAATGGCACTAAATACATATCCATCAATAATTACACTGAATGTAAATGGATTACGAACATCATACAAAAGATATAGGGTAGCAGAATGGATAAACACACACACACACACACACACACACACACACACACAAACGACCCATCTATTTGCTGCCTATAAAAGACTTATTTTAAACCTAAAAACATCTGCAGATTGAAAGTGAGGAGATGGAGAAACATTTATCATGCAAATGGAAATCAAAAGAAAGACAGAGTAGTCATACATACCTTACACAAACTAGACTTTAAATCAAAGATTGTAAAAAGAGATGAAGAACACCTCTATATCATAACAATGGGGCTGTCCAACAGGAAGATCTATCAGTTGTAAATATTTATGCACCCAAAACGCAAGCACCAAAATATATAAGACAACAACAACAAACATAACAACAAACATAAAAGAACTCATTGATAATAATACAATAACATTAAGGGACTTTAACACCTCACTTATATCAATGGACAAATGATCTAAGGAGAAAATCAACAAGGAAGCAATGGCTTTGAATGACACACTGAATGAGATAAACTTAAGAGATACATTAAGAACATTTCATCCTAAAATAGCAGAATACACATTCTTTTCAAGTGCACATGGGACATTCTCCAAATAGATCACATACTGGATCACAAATCAGATTTCAACAAGTACAAAATGATTGAGATCATACCATGCATATTCTCTGCCCACAACACTATGACTTGGAGTCAACCAAAGAAAAAATTTGGAAAGACCACAAATGGAAGTTAAACAACATGCTACTGAACAATTAATGAACAAAGCAGGAAATCAAAGAAGAAAAAACAAAATACATGGAAAAATTAAAATAAAAACACAATAATGCAAAACCTTTGTGATATAGCAAAAGGGGCCATGGGGGGAGTACATAGAAATACAGTTCAACCTAAGAAGCAAGAAAATTTTCAAATAAACAACCTAAACTTACAGCTAAAGTACATAGAAAAAGAACAACAAATAAAACCTAAAGCCAGCGTAAGAAAGGAAATAAAAATATTAGAGCAAAAATAAATGACAGAAACTACTAAAACAATAGAGCAGATAAATGAAACAAGGAGCTGGTTCCTTAGAAAATAATTAAATTAATAGACCCCTATCCAGAGTTATTAAAAAGAAAAGAGAAAGGACCCCAATAAATAAAATTACAAATGATAGAGGAGAAATCACAATCAGCACCACAGCAATACAAAATATTATAAAAGAACATTATGAACAACTATATACCAACAAATTACACAACTGGGAAGAAATTTATAAATTCCTAGAATCATATAAACCACAAAAACAGGAAAAAAATAGAGAATTTGAACAGACCAATAGCTAGCAAAGAAATTGAATTACTAATCAAAAATCTACCAACACACAGAAGTACAGGGCCAACACACAGAAGTACAGGGCCAATTCACAGGAGAATTATGCCAAATATCAAACTAACAGTTTATACCTATTCTTTTTTTTTTTAATTTTTTTTTCAACGTTTATTTATTTTTGGGACAGAGAGAGACAGAACATGAACGGGGGAGGGGCAGAGAGAGAGGGAGACACAGAATCGGAAACAGGCTCCAGGCTCTGAGCCATCAGCCCAGAGCCCGATGCGGGGCTCGAACTCACGGACCGCGAGATCGTGACCTGGCTGAAGTCGGACGCTTAACCGACTGCGCCACCCAGGCGCCCCAGTTTATACTTATTCTTATCAAAATATTTCAAAAAACAGAAAAGGATCAAACACTTCCAAATTCATTCTATGAGGCCAACATTACTGGATTTTAAAAACAGACAAAGGCTCCACTAAAAAAGGTAACTATAGGTCTATATCCCTGATCAACATGGATACAAAAATTCTCAACAAAAAAAAACTAGCAAACTGAATCCAACAGTACATTAAAGGAATCATTCACCATGATCATGTGGGATTTATTCTTGGGCTGCAAGAGTGGTTCAATATTAGCAAATCAATCAACGTGATTCACCATATTAATAAAGAGAGGATAAAAATCCTATAATCATTTCAACAGATATATAAAAAAGCATTTTACAAAGTGTAACATACATTCATGATAAAAAACCTCAACAAAGTAAATCTAGAGAGAACATACAGCAGTAGAGTAAAAGATATATATGACAAAAAAAAAAACACAGTTAATATAATCTAAATGGGGAAAGGCTGAGAGCTTTTCCTATACAGTCAGGAGCAAGACAGGGATGTCCACTTTCATCACTGTTAGTTAACACTACTGGAAATCCTAGCCACAGCAATCAGACAGCAAGAAGTGAAAGGCATCCAAATTAGTAAGGAAGAACTAAAATTTTCACTATTTAGAGATGACAGGATAATTTATATAGAAAACCCAAAGACTGCACCAAAAAATTGCTAGAAATGATACATGAATTCAATAAATTCACAGGATACAAAATCAATGTACAGAAACCTGTTGCATTTCTATACACCAATACTGAAGAAGCTAAAAGAGGAATAAAGGAATCAATCCTATTTACAATTGCACCAAAAACATAAGATACGTAGGAAGAAACCTAACCAAATAGATAAAAGGTCTCTACTCTGAAAACTATAAAACACTGTTGAAATAAGTTAAAACAATATATAAGAAGTGGGAAAACATTCCATACTAATGTATTGGAAGAAAAATGTGGTTAAAATGTCTGTACTACCCAAAGCAATCTGCACATTTAATGCAATCTTATCAAAATACCACCAGCATTTTTCACAGAGCTAGAATAAACAATCCTAAAATTTGTATAGAACCACAAAATAACTTAAATAGCTAAATAAATCTTGTGAAAAAAAAACTTAGCTGGAGGCCTCACAGTTGTGGACTTCAAGTCATATTACAAACCTGTACTGATCAAGACAGTATGATACTGGTACCAAAATAAATACATAGATCAATAGAACAGAATAGAATTTATAAATGAATGTACAACTCTATGGTCAATTAATCTTTGATGAAACAGGAAAGAATATGCAATGGGAAAAAGACAATCTCTTCAACAAATGGTGTTGGGAAAACTGGAGAGCAACATGCAACATGATAAAACCAGACCACTTTCTTATTCCATATGCAACAGTAAATTCAAAATTGATTAAAGACCTAAGTGTGATAGAGGAAACCATTAAAATCCTAGAGAAGAACACAGGTAGTAACCTCTTTGACATTGGCTGTAGCAACTTCTTACTAGATATGTCTCCTGAGGCAAAAAAAAAACAAAAGCAAAAATAAACTATTGGGACTTGGTCAAATTAAAAAGCTTCTGCAAAGTGAAGGAAACAATCAAAAAAACTAAGGCAAACTTCAGAATGGAAGAAGATATTTTCAAATGACATATCTGATAAAGGTTTAGGATCCAAAATCTATAAAGCACTTCAACTCAACACTCACAAAAACAAATTATCTAGATAAAAACTGGACAGAAGACATGAACAGACATTTTTCCAAAGAAGTCATACAGATGGCCAACAGACATATGAAAAGAGGCTCAACATCTCTCATCATCCTGGAAATACAAATCAAAACTACAATGAAATATCACCTCACATCTGTCAGTACGGCTAAAATTAACAACACAGTAAACAACAGGTTTTGGTGAGGATGTGGAGAATGGGGAAACCTCTTGCACTGTTGGTGGAAATACAAACTGGTGCAGTGTGGAAAGCATTATGGAAGTTCGTCAAAAAGTTAAAAATAGAACTACCCTAATATCCAGTAATTGCACTACTAGGGATTTACCCAAAGATACAAAAATAATTATTTGAAGGGTTACATGCACCCTGATGTTTATAGCAGCATTGTAAACTATAGCCAAATTGTGGAAAGCACCCAAATGTCTATCATCTGATGAATGCATGAGAACATATGGTATGTGTATACACACACACACACACACACACACACACACACAAGGGAATATTACTCAACCATAAAAAGAATGAAATCTTGCCATTTGCAATGACGGGAATAGAGCTAGAGAATATTATGATTAGTGAAATAAATGATTCAGAGAAAGACAAATCCAATATGATTTCACTCATGTATGGAATTTATGAAGCAAAAGAAATGAACATGGAAAAAATAAAGGAAAACCAAGAAACAGAATCTTAACTGTTCATAACAAACTTATGGTTACCAGAGGGAGGTGGGTCAGAGATAGGTTAAATAGGTGATGGAGATTAAAGAGGACATTTATTGTGATGAGCACATGGGTGCATGTAAGTATTGAATCACTAAATTCTGTACTTGTATCAAAAAATAAATAAAAACACAAATAAATAAATGAATAAAATTTTTAAAAAGTAAAACACTTATATAAGGGTAGAAGTAGCAATAACAAGGATGGCATTTAAATTGTCATTAATTATAGCTATAGATTTTATTATTTAATAACAGTTATAATTTTATTAGGATGCATTTGTTCTCATTTGTTTGAAAAATCCTGTCTTGGACCAAAGCATCAGAAATATGATTTATGACTTTTGAAAAAACTTTAAAATCATGAGTTAGCCTATTGTGTGGCATTATAAAAGTGTAAATTGCTGAAAATATTACATACTAGACTTTAAAGAATGCTAACGACATATTTTTGAGGCAACAAAATATAGCTTTCTAAGTAAAAAACATGTGGAACACAGATTAATTCAGCCTTCTTTACTGTGTGCATATTGAGCTCTTTGAAAGTATGGTTGCACTACACCATTTATTTCTGTGAATGTAACAGGGTTTGAAAAAGAGAAAGATCTGAAGTCATGCATTTATCAGATAATGCTGTGGTTATCTGTTTTTTGTTTTGTTTCTTTGTTTTGTTTTGCCCCTGCTATTTTTAACTGACTCTTTACATCAGTGAGTGAGGATTTTGTACAGTAAAGCTGCTCTTTTTTAATCATCATTAAAAAGAAAGGAATTGTGGTTGCTTAAACTTATATATCCCATTATTTAATGATCATTTTCTAAAGCATTACAATACAATATAGAGTTATTGACTCTAAAACCATAGCAAATATAATTTAAAACTTTTCCTAATAGTTCAGAAGATCAATAAGAACTTCTGTAATTGATAATCATAAACATCAATAATCCCTCAACTGCCAAAATGGATAAATTGTGTTTAACAGATATTTTCAGTAGTAGAGTTGCAAGCAAGCATACTTTACTATAAATTTCATGCATCAGTGTTGGCAAATGTCTCTTAGTCCCATTTTTTTGTTTCAGTTCTGAGCAGAAAGAAGGCAGAGAAGCTTCATCTTGGAAAAAGAACACGGTACTTTAGAGTCATACAAAGGCTCAGGATGGAAAGTATCTTTTTTTTCCCCCTCACATTCTCAAACTGAAATCCAAGGAAGAGATTAGGAAAGGGGGATGACAGATACGGTGTTGAAAGAATGGATGGAAATGATAGGTGAAAGAAGAGATTTTCTTTACATGATAGAATGATCTTTTTCCATTATTTAGGAAGCAATTCCTTCCTTGGCTCTCATGTTGGAATTGTAAGAAAAGAAGAATACTTTCTATCTCTGGCCTTTATATGATCTTATGTTACCATGATCCTTTTTCATGATGAAGTTTTACCTCAGAAAAATGGAATGAAGAAAAAGCCATTTGCCAAAACTTCTGGACAAAATTTATACCAAAAGCTGCTTGTTTATAATTCTGTCTACTGGAAATCTTTATTAACCATAGTTGCTACAATTAAGCTATTGTGATATTTGGGTTTGAACTGTAGATAGGATATATATATATATATATATATATATATATATATATATATATCATGGGATAAATGGCAAGGGTGGAAATGGATGTATAACAACACTGACAATCTGAGGTCCCTTCTTTCCTTTCATTGTCTTCTCCTGATTTGCCTTCCATTTCTTTCTAGTTAGTTTCTTTTCAAAAGCATCAATACCTCTCTTTACATTACCCTTCTTTTCCTCCCTCCATTCCTTCCTCAGTAAGAGAAAATAAATATTCACATTACTAAATTATGCTTTTCTAGTTTTCTATTGTTGTTACTGGATTGATTATGAAAAAGACTAATGAATCTTTATAAGGAGGGGGACACAAAAGAATAAGAAAGAGAACAGAAAAAGGAAGCTTATTATAGAAATAACAGGAAAAAAACATGGAACCATTTCGTGTCTAAGAATCAATAGTAACTTTACAAGTACAGTAAAAGTTTAGAACAAGTTTAAACCTTTAGAACAAGTTGTCAGAGGTATATCTGAAAAAATAATACATGCTACCTATATACTATAATCCATCCTATTGCAAACAATAACAAGTTGGAAATGTGTATAATATAAACTTTAATAACCTTTTGTTGGAACCTTTAAAAAGATTATGGCCCATTCTGGGAAAATTTGATCCAAGTATGCTTTTCGTCTCTGGCAAAGCCTCCCTTGAATCTGCCTTATGCTTTCATGTAACTGTTTTGGATGCAAAGACAATTAGAATCATGCTTTCTCATGGCAAGCATGACCCTTTGTCTCTGCTTTCTCATGGCAAGCATGGTTCTTTGTGCTTCCCTCAACTTCTTATCTTTATTTTTCTGTCTGTGTTCCATTGTCAGTCCTTGATCTATGCCTTGAATAATTAATAGCTGTGATATAATGTTAAGAAAAATTGAGTCTTACCTTAGTCTTTCATAGTAGCTTATTTATCTCTCAGAAATCTTTATTATTTTGTTTGGAGATATCAGTATTAAACGTGGGACTAATATTTGGGGAATTATAGCCAAGTAAGAGAGATGATAGGCTAGCACAGACAAGTTTTGCAATTTACTCTATTTACTTTGTGAATATACTAAAATCGTTCTTATGTTGTCACAGTAAATTTTTTCCTCGAAAACAGATAAAAGCCCCTCAAAATCTCAGAAAATGTCTGTCTTTGGAATATCAATTATTGTTAACTGGTATTTTCCCTATTTGTAAATATTTTGATAGATACACTATCCTCCCTTTCTACAATTGAATTCGATCCCAGTTTTTTTTTTTTTTTAATCTCCATTGTCACTCTTAGTTCTAAAATAAGTTTCATTACACGTTGGTAAACATATGGTACATTTCCCCGACTGCTTCTGGATATAGATGACCAATTTTCAGTAAGTTAAGATGTAACAAAGTGATCATTGTAATTCTAATTGGCTTCCCAATATGCAAAAATAATTGAGTGACCTTCTGGTTTTATTCAAAACTGTAGGGGATAAGTTTGCTTTTCAATAAGCTTTCAAGCCCTGTCATAAATATTCTGAAATGGATTATTTTTGATTGTCTCTTTATGTGTATTCCTTATTGGGAAAAATAGAATAGAACATTCTCAAATATTTTGAAAAATATTATTTATTTTCTCCTGAGGAGAAGCCAATACAGGGAGGTCTTTTTTCCCCCTCAAATTTAGTGTTTATTTTGATTTTTTAATGCTGCACAAGAAAATATTTATTCCATTTATTTCTTTTATTTCATTATTTCTGTTTGCTGCTGTTATTTCATTTACTGAAAGATAGAGGGAACTTTTGTGGCCTTTTTCATTTTCTCTGTAGGCTGCCTTAAACTTTCTAAATTTAGAAAATTTAAGTAAGCAGAAGGGAAGAGGGGGTTTCACAAAATCACTCCGGGGGAGGGGAATAAAAGTTTGCATTGTTAATCATGCCCTATGATGGGGGATCAACTGCGGGTACAATTATGTTTCACTCTTAATTAATTGTGCTTGAGACTTTAAATAAATTTGGGTGTTCCCTTCTTAGAGCAGCTTGTGCTGAGGAAGGTGCATGCGCTGAAAGATGTCACAGCAGTGGTGGAACACACAGCTAATGTTCTTGGTGTCCACAGCACAAGTGAAGTGGGGGTGGCAGTAGTGGCACCATTTCCACTAGCAGTGCTGAATCTCAGAAATTCATCACTGATTAAGTACTTGGCCAGGGTCACGAGTGGGTCCTCTCTGGGTTCAGGAGTAGCATCCTCAGGACTAGTGTAGAGAGCAAATTCTGGAAAGTAGTCTTCATTTTTGGTTTTCCAGCAAGGACTTCCTCAGTGAGCAGGTCTTACTTGTTGAGGAACAACGTTTTTTATGATTTTTGATTTATAATTTTTGGTATAACATATATGTAATCTTCTCAGCCTCAAATACAGGGCTTATTACACATTTGCTAGCCCAGCTCTTCTTCAAAGTCAAAACCTTAATTCTACACCCCTTTATTCTGCCAATTTACCAGTAGAATTAAATTTGAAAGCTCAAAGGTGGAAAGCATAAGTAATATAAGAATGAGAAATTAAGAATAGCTTTAAATTGTCCTTCCTCACCTGGAAAAACCAAACCAACAAAAAACTTTTGTTTGAATGTCTAAAGGAACACTTATTATAGAAAAAGAAAATATATTATTGTAGGCTATTGCACATCTGTTGTCATTCATCGCCCTGCTGAGTTGAACATTAGAGGGAGAGCTGTAGTTACAAAAGCAGATTGTAAACTGATGAAGCCTATTCACTTTAGAGTATGTTCACCTCCCATGAAGCATATTTAGCCCAATTATGTAATAAATGTTTTTTTTTGAGATTTCTGTTCTGAAACATTAATGCTAGCTGATAATTTAGAGATCATATACTCCATCTACATAATTTTACATATGAGGAAACTAAGACCTAGAAAGGGAAGGTAACAACTTGTTTATTTCAGAGGCAAGACTAGAACCAAATCTATTGATTGGAAGCTCAATGACATTTCCTCTCAGATAATACAAAATTTGAATTACAACAGATTTTTTTTAGTTCTATCCTATCTCCTCCTTTTATAATGGTCTTTATCTTACTTATACATTTCATGGGATTCTAGCTGTTTAGCTTCATTCATAATGATCCCATGCCTCATATTTTTGGTTCCCCCCCCATGTAAAATTATATGTTATTCAAGTATTGCTCTTAATACATTGGCTTATAGAAAGAATAATTCTTTAATAACTGTAGTTAGTAATTGTCATGAGACACTATGGGTGTGAAAGTGTAGAAGTGGAAATGGTGGTTATTTGATAAGTTGTTTTTCCACCCTGAACTCTTCCCATGTATCACTTATGCATCCATTGCCTTCTGTATGTAGAACTAGTCCTTAGTATTGAATGTAGGAGGTTTTTATTTGCAATTTTGATCAGAGTTTTGATTTTCATCATTACTAAGACTGTCTGGCAGCAAACATCAAGTAACATAGAGATTATCTTCTACCTTATCATTTTAACTCCTAGGCTAATTTTGTCATTTTTATTCAACATAGTATTGAACATAAACCTAACTAGACCTATTAGGCAAGAGAAACAAATCAAAAGGCATCCAAATTGGAAAAGAAGAGGTAAAATTATCTCTGTTCTCAAAGTGATCTTCATGTAGAAAACTCTGAAGATTTCATATAAAAATGTGATATAACTAATAAATTCAACAAAGTTGCAGAATACAATATCAACACACAAATATCAGTTTTTATATACTGAAACTGACATATGTGAAAAGGAAACTAAGAGAACAATTTAATTTACAATAGTGTCAAAAATAAAAATACTAATTAAAAATAAAATATTCAAATTAAATAAAATTTGAGAATATTTACTCCTAAATAAACTTAACCAAGGAAGTGAAGAACTTATAGACTAAAAACTAAAAAATGGTGTGGAAGACATTAAGGAAGACACAAATAAATATATCCTATGTTTATGGAATAGGAGACTTAATATAGTTAGGATATCAATACCACCCAATGTGATATACAGATTCAATACAATCACTGGCAAAATCTTTTTTTTTGCATAAATACAGATATGTATCCTAAAATGTATACAGAATCTCAAGGGGCTTTGAAGAGCCAAAACAATCTTAAAAAAGAGGAACATAGTTGGAAGTCTCATACTTCCTGACTTCAGAATGGACTACAAAGTTACAGAAATCAAAAGAGAGTTTTACTGATACAAAGATAGATATAAGATAGATATATAGACCAATGGAATAGAATAAATTCCAGTAACAAATCCTCAAATGTATAGTCAAATGATATTCTACAAGGACGCCAAGACCATTAATTGAGGAATCAATAGTCTTTTCAACAAAAATGTTGGGGAAAACCAGATAAACATATGCAAAAGAATGAAGTTGTATCCTTATATTACATCATATACAAAATCAACTCAAAGTGAATTAGAGACCTAAATGTAAGAGAATGCATTCAATTCTAAGAAGAAAACTAGGGGAAATGTTTCATGACATTGAATTTTTCAATAATTTCTTGCATATGACACAAAGCAATAGTAACAACAAAAAACAGGTAAATGGGACTACATTAAAATTAAAAACTTCTTTGCAATAAATTACACTATAAAAAGAGTGAAAAACCAACCCATGGAATAGGAGAAAATATTTACAGATCATATATCTGGTAAGGGGTTGATATACAGAATATACAAAGAATTTCTACAACTCAACAACAATTACCACAAAATATCCTAAACAACCCAATTAAAAAATGAGTAGAAGACTTGAATAAACATTTCTCCAAAAATAGTGTAGAAATGGTGAATAAGTATGTGAAAAGATGCTCAACATCACTATTCCTTAGAGAAATGGACTGTAAGTCAAAACCACAATATGATACTACTCATATACTTTTAAGATGGCTATTATTTAAAAAAAAACAGAAAAAAAGAAGAAAACCCCAAATGTTGGTAAAATTGTAGAGCATTTGGAACCCTTGTATATTGTCGGTGGAAATGTAAAACCCTGCACCACCTATAGAAAACAAATGATAGTTGCTCAAAACATTAAAAACAGAATTACTATATGATCTAGCCATTCCACTTCTGGCTTTATACACAAAATAATTGAAAGCAAGGACTTGAACAGGTATTTGTACACCTGTGTTCATGGCAGTACCTCTGCAGTACACAAAAGCTGAAAAAGAAAAACTATCAACTGATAAATGGAAACACAAAATGTGGTATACACTTAAAATTGAAGGTTATTCAGCCTTGAAAAGGAATAAAATTCTGACACATAATACAACATGCATAAGCCTTGAAGACATTATGCTACGTGAAGTAAGCCATCCACAAAAAGACAAATACCTCATGGTTCCAGTTATATGAAGTACCTAGAGTAGTCAAATTCATAGATAAAGTACAATGGTGATTGTGAGGAGCTGGGGGGATAGAGGAATGAGGAATTATTGTTTAATTGGTATGAGGTTTTGTTTGGGAAGATGAAAAGTTAATTTTGCATATGTTGTAAGATAAGGTACAACTTTATTCTTTTGCATATGGTTGGTGATGATGGTTGCACAGCAATGTAAACACACTTAATACCGCTGAAATTTACACTTAAAATGTTTAAAATGGTAAATTTTTATTTCATATATATTTTACCACAATAAAAATGGTTAAAATGTTAAATTTTATATTATGTTTTACCACAGTAAAAGAAACAATTTTGAATAAATAAAACCAAAATGTAAACCTATAACTCCTACTATTTATGTAATAAAATAAGACTCTCTCTCTACAAAGGAAACAAAGGAAATCACTTGTTAACAGTGCACTTCTCACTGCCAAGGAAATTTCCCCAAGCTAGTAACAGTTGGTATAAAATGCAACTACCTATGCAGCCTCTATTTTCTATTTAATACTTATCTAGATGTGCTTCCTGTTGCTTTCTAAATACCTGTTACTTGATTGTGCAGGTTAATATTTTAACAAATTGAATCAATAAATATTGTTTAAGATGTTTATTTATCTTGAGAGGGAGAGAGAGTGAGGACAGGGAAGAACAAAGAGAGAGAAGCAAAAGAATCCCAAGCAGGCTCCGAGATGTCAGTGCAGAGCCTGATGCAGGTCTCAATCTCATGAACTCTGAGATCATGACCTGAACTGAAACCAAGAGTCGGATGCTTAACCGACTGAGCCACTCGGCACCCTTCGATAATTATTATTTTAAGGAGCATATCTGGCACAATCTCCAAATACTAAAAAGCAATTCAGTGATAGTAGCAAAAGAGGGAAAAAGATAGCATGTCTGTGGTCTGTATTCCATAGAATATAGTAGTTTGGCTGTTGTTTTGCTAAGAGTCCCTTCTATATGAAAGGGATATTACAAAATACTTTGCCTAATGGTAGGTACTTTTAAATTTTGTTTAATTTGATTTAAATTTTAGTTAGCCAACATACCATGCAATACTGGTTACAAGAGTAGAATTCAATGATTCATCATTTATGTGCAACACTCAGTGCTCACTGCAAGCGCCTTCTTAGTACTATCTCCATCTAGCCAACCTCACACACACCTCCCTCTATCAACACTTTGTTCTTTATCATTAAAAAACTTTTGTGGTTTGTTTCCCTCTCTTCTTCTCCCCTCTCCCATGTGTTCATCTGTTTTGTTTTCTAAATTCCACATATGAGTGAAATCATATGGTATTTGTCTTTCTTGGATTGACTTATTTTTCTTAGGATAATAACATTCTAGCTCCATCCACATGGTTGCAAAGAGCAAGATTTCATTCTTTTTGAAGACTGAGTAATATTCCGCTGTGTGTGTGTGTGTGTGTGTGTGTGTGTGTGTGTGTATTACTTCTTTATCCATTCATCAATTGATGGACATTTGGGATCTCTATATAATTTAGCTATTGTTGCTACTGCTGCTATAAGCATTGGGTGCATGTACCTCTTCAAATATTTATTTTTGTATCATTTAGGTAAATACCTAATAGTGCAATTGCTGGGTCATAAGGTAGTTATATTCTTAGTTTTATGAGGAACCTCCATATAGTTCCCCAGAGTGGCCGCACCAATTTGCACTACCAATATTGTAAGAGGGTTCCCCATTGTCTGAATTTGCACAAACACTTGTTATTTTTTGTGTTGTTAATTTTAACCATTCTGACAAGTGAGGTGATCTCTCATTGTGGTCTCAATTTGTATTTCCTTGATGATGAGTGATGTTGAGCATCTTTTCATGTGTATGCTAGTCATCTGAATGTCTACATTGGAAAAGTGTCTATTTTATCTTCTCTTCATTTATTAACTAGGTTGCTTGTTTTTTGGGTATTGTGTTCAATAAGTTCTTTACAGATTTGGGATACTAACACTTTATCAGATATGTTCTTTACAAATATCTTCTCCCATTCAGTAGGTTGTCTTTTGGTTTATTGATTGTTTCCTTCACAATGTAGAAGTTTTTTTTTTTTTTGATGTAGTCAAACTAGACTTTAAAACAAAGACTGTAATAAGTGTTGAAGTAGGACATTATATCATAATTAAGGGATCTATCCATCAATAAGATTTAACAATTGTGAATATTTATGGCTTCAATTGGAATAAACCAAATATATAAACTAATTAACAACAAACATAAAGAAACTCTTTGGTAATAATACAATAATATTAGGGTCCCTTAACACCCCACTTACAGCAACAGACAGATCGGCAAAACAGAAAATCAATAAACAACAATGGCTTTGAATGACACAGTAGACCAATTGTACTTAACACATATATTCAGAATATTTCATTTTAAGCAGCAGAACACACACTCTTCTCAAGTACACATGGAACTTTCTCCAGAATAGATCACATATTGGATCACAAATGAACCCTCAACAAGCACAAAAGGATAGAGATCATACCATGCATATTTTCAGATCACAACGCTATGAAATGTGAAGTCAACCACAAGAAAAAAAGAAAGTTAGAAAGCCCTCAAATACATGAAGATTAAAGAACATCCTACTAAAGAATGAATGGGTCAACCATGAAATTAAAGAAGAAATGAAAAAGATACATGGAAGCAAATGAAAATAAAAATTTGACAGTCAAAACCCTTTGGGATGAAGCAAAGGCAGTCTTAAAAGGAAAATACATTGCAATTCAGGCCTATCTCAAGAAGCAAGAAAAGTCCCCAATACACACCTAACTTATGCCTAAAGGAGCTAGAAAATGAACAGCAAATAAAGCCTAAAGCCAGCAGAATAAAGGAAATAATAAAGATTGGAACAAAAATAAATGATATAGAAACAAACAAACAAACAAAACCCACAGCAAAACAGATCGGTGAAACTAAGACCTATTTCTTTGAAAGAATAAACAAAATTGATAAACCCCTAGTAAGACTTATCAAAAAGAAAAGAGAAGGGACCCAAATAGATAAAATCACCATTCAAAGAGGAGAGATCACAACCAACATCACAGAAATACAAACAATTTTAAGACAATACTATGAATAATTATATGCCAACAATCTGGGCAATCTGGATGAAATGAACAAATTCCTAGAAATTCAGAAACTATGAAAGCAGAACAGAAAGAAATGGAAATTTGAACAGACCCATAGCCAGCAAAGAAATTAAATCACTAATCAAAAACCTCCCAACAAGGAAGATTCCTGTGCCAGATGGCTTCCCAGGGGAATTATGCCAGACCTTTAAAGAAGAGTTGATACTGGGGTGCCTGGGTGCCTCAGTCGGTTAAGCATCTGACTTCGGCCTAGGTCATGATCTCACTGTTCCGAGTTTGAGCCCTGTGCCAGTCTGTGCTGACAACTCAGAGCC
Organism: Leopardus geoffroyi; assembly: GCF_018350155.1. Classification (NCBI taxonomy): domain Eukaryota; kingdom Metazoa; phylum Chordata; class Mammalia; order Carnivora; family Felidae; genus Leopardus; species Leopardus geoffroyi. Next base: position 75,280,034 of record NC_059343.1, read on the forward strand.
TGGACCCTGTTTCAGATTCTCTCTCTCTCTCTCTCTCTGCACCCCCCCCACACACACAGTCATACTCTGTCTCTGTCTCTCTCTCTCTCAAAAATAAATTAACATTAAAAAATTTTAAAAAGTAAATAAGGGTTAATATCTATTCTTCTCAAACTTTTTAAAAAAGAGAAATGGAAGGAAAACTTCCAAACTTATTCTAGAGAGCCAGCATTCACTTGTTTCCAAAAGAGACAAAGCCCCCACTAAAAAGGAGAATTATAGGTCAATATCCCTGATGAAAACGGATGCAAAAATTCTCAACAAGATATTAGCAAATCATTAAAGGCATCATTCACCAGGAACACCTGGCTTGCAGGACTGGTTCAATATTTCCAAATCATTCAATGTGATACACCACATTAATAAAAGAAAAGATAAGAAACATGATCCTCTCAATAGATGCAGAAAAAAAGCATTTGACAAAATAAAGTATCTTTTCTTGATAAAAACCCTCAACAAAGTAGGGATAGATGGGACATAACTCAACATGATAAAGGCCATATATGGAAGACCCACAGTTAATATCATCCTCAGTAGGGAAAACTGAACACCTTTTTCCTATGGTCAGTAACATGACAAGGATGCCCACTCTCACCATTACTATTTAACATATTACTGGAAGTACAAGCTTCAACAATCAGACAAAAAAAAAAAAAAGGAATAAAGAGCATACAAATAAGCAAAGAATTAAAATTTTCACTATTTGCGGATGGCATGATACTCAATGTAGAAAACCCAAAAGACTCCAGCAAATAATTGCAAGAACTAATACATCAATTCAGCCAAGTCTCAGGATGTAAAATTGATGTGCAAAACTCTGTTGCCTTTCTGTACACCACTAACAAAGCAGAGGAATAGAAATCAAGGAATAAATCCCATTTACAATTATACCAAAAACAATAATATATCTAGAAATAAACCTAAATAAGAGGTAAAATATCTGTAGTCTGAAAACTATGGAAGACTTGTGAAAGATATTGCAGATGACACATGGAAGTGGAAAAGCATTCCATGCTCATGGATTGGAAGAACAAATATTGGTAAAATGTCTATACTGCCCAAAGAGATCTACACATTAATGCAACTCCTATCAAAACACCATTCTTCACAGAGCTAAAACAAAAAGCCCTAAAATTTGTAGGGAACCAAAAAAAAATCCAAATAGACAAAGCAATTCTGAAAAAGAAAAACAAAACTGGAGGCATTGCAATTCTGGACTCAAGCTATATTACACAGCTGTAGTCAACAATACAGTATGGTACCGGCACAAAAACAGACACATAGATCAATGGAACAGAATGGAAAGCCCAGAAATGGACTCACAACTATATGGTCAACTAATCTTCAACAAAGCAGGAACCAATATCCAATGGAGAAAAGACAATCTCTTCAGCAAATGGTTCTGGGAAAACTGGCAGACACACAGAAGAATGTCTGGCAACACACAGAAGAATGAAATTGTACCACTTTTTATACCATATACAAAAATAAAAATGAATTCAAAATGGATGAAACACTGAAATGTGACACAGAAAACCATCAAAATCCTAGAGAACAAAGTCAGCAACCTTTGTGACCTTGGCCATAGCAACTTCTTACTAGACACGTCTCTGAAGGAAAGGAAAAAAAACAAACAAACATAAATTATTGGGGCTTCATCAAAATGGTAGGTACTTTAAGCTCTCTTTTCTTTTTTTTTTTTTAATATATGAAATTTATTGTCAAATTGGTTTCCATACAACACCCTGTGCTCATCCCAAAAGGTGCCCTCCTCAGTACCCATTACCCACCCTCTCCTCCCTCCCACGCCCCATCAACCCTCAGTTTGTTCTCAGTTTTTAACAGTCTCTTATGCTTTGGCTCTCTCCCACTCTAACCTCTTTTTTTTTTTTTTCTTTTTTCCTCCCCCTCCCCCATGGGTTCCTGTTAAGTTTCTCAGGCTCCACATAAGAGTGAAACCATATGGTATCTGTCTTTCTCTGTATGGCTTATTTCACTTAGCATCACACTCTCCAGTTCCATCCACGTTGCTACAAAAGGCCATATTTCATTTTTTCTCATTGCCACGTAGTATTCCATTGTGTATATAAACCACAATTTCTTTATCCATTCATCAGTTGATGGACATTTAGGCTCTTTCCATAATTTGGCTATTGTTGAGAGTGCTGCTATGAACATTGGGGTACAAGTGCCCCTATGCATCAGTACTCCTGTATCCCTTGGATAAATTCCTAGCAGTGCTATTGCTGGGACATAGGGTAGGTCTATTTTTAATTTTCTGAGGAATCTCCACACTGCTTTCCAGAGCGGCTGCACCAATTTGCATTCCCACCAACAGTGCAAGAGGGTTCCCGTGTCTCCACATCCTCTCCAGCATCTAGAGTCTCCTGATTTGTTCATTTTGGCCACTCTGACTGGCGTGAGGTGATACCTGAGTGTGGTTTTGATTTGTATTTCCCTGATAAGGAGCGACGCTGAGCATCTTTTCATGTGCCTATTGGCCATCCGGATGTCTTCTTGAGAGAAGTGTCTATTCATGTTTTCTGCCCATTTCTTCACTGGGTTATTTGTTTTTCGGGTGTGGAGTTTGGTAAGCTCTTTATAGATTTTGGATACTAGCCCTTTGTCCGATATGTCATTTGCAAATATCTTTTCCCATTCCGTTGGTTGCCTTTTAGTTTTGTTGGTTGTTTCCTTTGCTGTGCAGAAGCTTTTTATCTTCATAAGGTCCCAGTAATTCACTTTTGCTTTTAATTCCCTTGCCTTTGGGGATGTGTCGAGTAAGAGATTGCTACGGCTGAGGTCAGAGAGGTCTTTTCCTGCTTTCTCCTCTAAGGTTTTGATGGTTTCCTGTCTCACATTCAGGTCCTTTATCCATTTTGAGTTTATTTTTGTGAATGGTGTGAGAAAGTGGTCTAGTTTCAACCGTCTGCATGTTGCTGTCCAGTTCTCCCAGCACCATTTGTTAAAGAGGCTGTCTTTTTTCCATTGGATGTTCTTTCCTGCTTTGTCAAAGATGAGTTGGCCATACGTTTGTGGGTCTAGTTCTGGGGTTTCTATTCTATTCCATTGGTCTATGTGTCTGTTTTTGTGCCAATACCATGCTGTCTTGATAATGACAGCTTTGTAGTAGAGGCTAAAGTCTGGGATTGTGATGCCTCCTGCTTTGGTCTTCTTCTTCAAAATTCCTTTGGCTATTCGGGGCCTTTTGTGGTTCCATATGAATTTTAGGATTGTTTGTTCTAGTTTCGAGAAGAATGCTGGTGCAATTTTGATTGGGATTGCATTGAATGTGTAGATAGCTTTGGGTAGTATTGACATTTTGACAATATTTATTTTTCCAATCCATGAGCAGGGAATGTCTTTCCATTTCTTTAAATCTTCTTCAATTTCCTTCATAAGTTTTCTATAGTTTTCAGCATACAGATCCTTTACATCTTTGGTTAGATTTATTCCTAGGTATTTTATGCTTCTTGGTGCAATTGTGAATGGGATCAGTTTCTTTATTTGTCTTTCTGTTGCTTCATTGTTAGTGTATAAGAATGCAACTGATTTCTGTACATTGATTTTGTATCCTGCAACTTTGCTGATTTCATGTATCAATTCTAGCAGACTTTTGGTGGAGTCTATCGGATTTTCCATGTATAATATCATGTCATCTGCAAAAAGCGAAAGCTTGACTTCATCTTTGCCAATTTTGATGCCTTTGATTTCCTTTTGTTGTCTGATTGCTGATGCTAGAACTTCCAGCACTATGTTAAACAACAGCGGTGAGAGTGGGCATCCCTGTCGTGTTCCTGATCTCAGGGAAAAAGCTCTCAGTTTTTCCCCGTTGAGGATGATGTTAGCTGTGGGCTTTTCATAAATGGCTTTTATGATCTTTAAGTATGTTCCTTCTATCCCGACTTTCTCAAGGGTTTTTATTAAGAAAGGGTGCTGGATTTTGTCAAAGGCCTTTTCTGCATCGATTGACAGGATCATATGGTTCTTCTCTCTTTTTTTGTTAATGTGATGTATCACGTTGATTGATTTGCGAATGTTGAACCAGCCCTGCATCCCAGGAATGAATCCCACTTGATCATGGTGAATAATTCTTTTTATATGCCGTTGAATTCGATTTGCTAGTATCTTATTGAGAATTTTTGCATCCATATTCATCAGGGATATTGGCCGGTAGTTCTCTTTTTTTACTGGGTCTCTGTCTGGTTTAGGAATCAAAGTAATACTGGCTTCATAGAATGAGTCTGGAAGTTTTCCTTCCCTTTCTATTTCTTGGAATAGCTTGAGAAGGATAGGTATTATCTCTGCTTTAAACGTCTGGTAGAACTCCCCTGGGAAGCCATCTGGTCCTGGACTCTTATTTGTTGGGAGATTTTTGATAACTGATTCAATTTCTTCGCTGGTTATGGGTCTGTTCAAGCTTTCTATTTCCTCCTGATTGAGTTTTGGAAGAGTGTGGGTGTTCAGGAATTTGTCCATTTCTTCCAGGTTGTCCAATTTGTTGGCATATAATTTTTCATAGTATTCCCTGATAATTGTTTGTATCTCTGAGGGATTGGTTGTAATAATTCCATTTTCATTCATGATTTTATCTATTTGGGTCATCTCCCTTTTCTTTTTGAGAAGCCTGGCTAGAGGTTTGTCAATTTTGTTTATTTTTTCCAAAAACCAACTCTTGGTTTCGTTGATCTGCTCTACAGTTTTTTTAGACTCTATATTGTTTATTTCTGCTCTGATCTTTATTATTTCTCTTCTTCTGCTGGGTTTGGGGTGTCTTTGCTGTTCTGCTTCTATTTCCTTTAGGTGTGCTGTTAGATTTTGTATTTGGGATTTTTCTTGTTTCTTGAGATAGGCCTGGATTGCAATGTATTTTCCTCACAGGACTCCCTTCGCTGCGTCCCAAAGCGTTTGGATTGTTGTATTTTCATTTTCGTTTGTTTCCATATATTTTTTAATTTCTTCTCTAATTGCCTGGTTGACCCACTCATTCGTTAGTAGGGTGTTCTTTAACCTCCATGCTTTTGGAGGTTTTCCAGACTTTTTTCTGTGGTTGATTTCAAGCTTCATCGCATTGTGGTCTGAAAGTATGCATGGTATAATTTCAATTCTGGTAAACTTATGGAGGGCTGTTTTGTGACCCAGTATATGATCTATCTTGGAGAATGTTCCATGTGCACTCGAGAAGAAAGTATATTCTGTTGCTTTGGGATGCAGAGTTCTAAATATATCTGTCAAGTCCATCTGATCCAATGTCTCATTCAGGGCCCTTGTTTCTTTATTGATCGTGTGTCTAGATGATCTATCCATTTCTGTAAGTGGGGTGTTAAAGTCCCCTGCAATTACCACATTCTTATCAATAAGGTTGCTTATGTTTATGAGTAGTTGTTTTATATATTTGGGGGCTCCGGTATTCGGCGCATAGACATTTATAATTGTTAGCTCTTCCTGATGGATAGACCCTGTAACTATTATATAATGTCCTTCTTCATCTCTTGTTACAGCCTTTAATTTAAAGTCTAGTTTGTCTGATATAAGTATGGCTACTCCAGCTTTCTTTTGGCTTCCAGTAGCATGATAAATAGTTCTCCATCCCCTCACTCTCAATCTAAAGGTGTCCTCAGGTCTAAAATGAGTCTCTTGTAGACAGCAAATAGATGGGTCTTGTTTTTTTATCCATTCTGATACCCTATGTCTTTTTGTTGGCGCATTTAATCCATTTACATTCAGTGTTATTATAGAAAGATACGGGTTTAGAGTCATTGTGATGTCTGTATGTTTTATGCTTGTAGTGATGTCTCTGGTACTTTGTCTCACAGGGTCCCCCTTAGGATCTCTTGTAGGGCTGGTTTAGTGGTGACAAATTCCTTCAGTTTTTGTTTGTTTGGGAAGACCTTTATCTCTCCTTCTATTCTAAATGACAGACTTGCTGGATAAAGGATTCTCGGCTGCATATTTTTTCTGTCTAGCACACTGAAAATCTCGTGCCAATTCTTTCTGGCCTGCCAAGTTTCAAAAGAGAGATCAGTCACGAGTCTTATAGGTCTCCCTTTATATGTGAGGGCACGTTTACCCCTTGCTGCTTTCAGAATTTTCTCTTTATCCTTGTATTTTGCCAGTTTCACTATGATATGTCGTGCAGAAGATCGATTCAAGTTCCGTCTGAAGGGAGTTCTCTGTGCCTCTTGGATTTCAATGCCTTTTTCCTTCCCCAGTTCAGGGAAGTTCTCAGCTCTATTTCTTCAAGTACCCCTTCAGCACCTTTCCCTCTCTCTTCCTCCTCTGGGATACCAATTATGCGTATATTATTTCTTTTTAGTGTATCACTTAGTTCTCTAATTTTCCCCTCATACTCCTGGATTTTTTTATCTCTCTTTCTCTCAGCTTCCTCTTTTTCCATAACTTTATCTTCTAGTTCACCTATTCTCTCCTCTGCCTCTTCAATCCGAGCTGTGGTGGTTTCCATTTTGTTTTGTATTTCATTTAAAGCGTTTTTCAGCTCCTCATGACTGTTCCTTAATCCCTTGATCTCTGTAGCAAGGGATTCTCTGCTGTCCTGTATACTGTTTTCAAGCCCGGCGATTAATTTTATGACTATTATTCTAAATTCACTTTCTGTTATATTATTTAAGTCCTTTTTGATCAGCTCATTAGCTGTTGTTATTTCCTGGAGATTCTTCTGAGGGGAATTCTTCCGCTTGGTCATTTTGGATAGTCCCTGGCGTGGTGAGGACCTGCAGGGCACTTCCCCTGTGCTGTGGTGTATAACTGGAGTTGGTGGGCGGAGCCGCAGTCCGACCTGATGTCTGCCCCCAGCCCACTGCTGGGGCCACAGTCAAACTGGTGTGTGCCTTCTCTTCCCCTCTCCTAGGGGCAGGATTCACTGTGGGGTGGCGTGGCCCGTCTGGCCTATTTGCACACTGCCAGACTTGTGATGCTGGGGATCTGGCGTATTAGCTGGGGTGGGTAGGCAAGGTGCACAGGGGCAGGAGGGGCAGGCTTAGCTCGCTTCTCCTTAGGTGATCCACTTCAGGAGGGGCCCTGTGGCAGCGGGAGGGAGTCAGATCCGCTGCCGGAGGTTTGGCTCCGCAGAAGTACAGAGTTGGGTGTTTGCGCGGAGCGAGGAAGTTCCCTGGCAGGAACTGGTTCTCTTTGGGATTTTGGCTGGGGGATGGGCGGGGGAGATGGCGCTGGCAAGCGCCTTTGTTCCCCACCCACCAAACTGAGCTCTGTCGTCCGGGGGCTCAGCAGCTCTCCCTCCCTTTGTCCTCCAGCCTTCCCGCTTTCCGAGCAGAGCTGTTAACTTATGACCTCCCAGACGCTAAGTCGCGCTTGCTGTGGGAACACAGTCCGTCAGGCCCCTCCGCTTTTGCAGGCCAGACTACGGGGCTCTGCTTGGCCGGCGAGCCGCCCCTCCGCCCCGGCTCCCTCCCGCCAGTCCGTGGAGCATGCACCGCCTCGCCGCCCTTCCTACCCTCTTCCGTGGGCCTCTCGTCTGCGCTTGGCTCCGGCGACTCCGTTCTGCTAATCCTCTGGCGGTTTTCTGGGTTATTTAGGCAGGTGTAGGTGGAATCTAATTGATCAGCAGGACGCGCGGTGAGCCCAGCGTCCTCCTACACCGCCATCTTCCCTCTCTCCACTAGTATTGACATTTTGACAATATTTATTTTTCCAATCCATGAGCAGGGAATGTCTTTCCATTTCTTTAAATCTTCTTCAATTTCCTTCATAAGTTTTCTATAGTTTTCAGCATACAGATCCTTTACATCTTTGGTTAGATTTATTCCTAGGTATTTTATGCTTCTTGGTGCAATTGTGAATGGGATCAGTTTCCTTATTTGTCTTTCTGTTGCTTCATTGTTAGTGTATAAGAATGCAACTGATTTCTGTACATTGATTTTGTATCCTGCAACTTTGCTGATTTCATGTATCAATTCTAGCAGACTTTTGGTGGAGTCTATCGGATTTACCATGTATAATATCATGTCATCTGCAAAAAGCGAAAGCTTGCCTTCATCTTTCCCAATTTTGATGCCTTTGATTTCCTTTTGTTGTCTGATTGCTGATGCTAGAACTTCCAGCACTATGTTAAACAACAGCGGTGAGAGTGGGCATCCCTGTCGTGTTCCTGATCTCAGGGAAAAAGCTCTCAGTTTTTCACCATTGAGGATGATGTTAGCTGTGGGCTTTTCATAAATGGCTTTTATGATCTTTAAGTATGTTCCTTCTATCCCGACTTTCTCAAGGGTTTTTATTAAGAAAGGGTGCTGGATTTTGTCAAAGGCCTTTTCTGCATCGATTGACAGGATCATATGGTTCTTATCTTTTCTTTTATTAATGTGATGTATCACGTTGATGGATTTGTGAATGTTGAACCAGCCCTGCATCCCAGGAATGAATCCCACTTGATCATGGTGGATAATTCTTTTTATATGCTGTTGAATTCGATTTGCTAGTATCTTATTGAGAATTTTTGCATCCATATTCATCAGGGATATTGGCCAGTAGTTCTCTTTTTTTACTGGGTCTTTGTCTGGTTTAGGAATCAAAGTAATACTGGCTTCATAGAATGAGTCTGGAAGTTTTCCTTCCCTTTCTATTTCTTGGAATAGCTTGAGAAGGATAGGTATTATCTCTGCTTTAAACGTCTGGTAGAACTCCCCTGGGAAGCCATGTGGTCCTGGACTCTTATTTGTTGGGAGATTTTTGATAACCGATTCAATTTCTTCGCTGGTTATGGGTCTGTTCAAGCTTTCTCTTTCCTCCTGATTGAGTTTTGGAAGAGTGTGGGTGTTCAGGAATTTGTCCATTTCTTCCAGGTTGTCCAGTTTGTTGGCATATAATTTTTCATAGTATTCCCTGATAATTGTTTGTATCTCTGAGGGATTGGTTGTAATCATTCCATTTTCATTCATGATTTTATCTATTTGGGTCATCTCCCTTTTCTTTTTGAGAAGCCTGGCTAGAGGTTTGTCAATTTTGTTTATTTTTCAAAAAACCAACTCTTGGTTTCGTTGATCTGCTCTACAGTTTTTTTAGACTCTATATTGTTTATTTCTGCTCTGATCTTTATTATTTCTCTTCTTCTGCTGGGTTTAGGCTGCCTTTGCTGTTCTGCTTCCATTTCCTTTAGGTGTGCTGTTAGATTTTGGATTTGGGATTTTTCTTTTTTCTTGAGATAGGCCTGGATTGCAATGTATTTTCCTCTCAGGACTGCCTTTGCTGCGTCCCAAATCGTTTGGATTGTTGTATTTTCATTTTCGTTTGTTTCCATATATTTTTTAATTTCTTCTCTAATTACCTGGTTGACCCACTCATTCGTTAGTAGGGTGTTCTTTAACCTCCATGCTTTTGGAGGTTTTCCAGACTTTTTTCTGTGGTTGATTTCAAGCTTCATAGCATTGTGGTCTGAAAGTATGCATGGTATAATTTCAATTCTGGTAAACTTATGAAGGGCTGTTTTGTGACCCAATATATGATCTATCTTGGAGAATGTTCCATGTGCACTCGAGAAGAAAGTATATTCTGTTGCTTTGGGATGCAGAGTTCTACATATATCTGTCAAGTCCATCTGATCCAATGTCTCATTCAGGGCCCTTGTTTCTTTATTGATCGTGTGTCTAGATGATCTGTCCATTTCTGTAAGTGGAGTGTTAAAGTCCCCTGCAATTACCACATTCTTCTCAATAAGGTTGCTAATGTTTATGAGTAGTTGTTTTATATATTTGTGGGCTCCGGTATTCGGCGCATAGACATTTATAATTGTTAGCTCTTCCTGATGGATAGACCCTGTAACTATTATATAATGTCCTTCTTCATCTCTTGTTACAGCCTTTAATTTAAAGTCTAGTTTGTCTGATATAAGTATGGCTACTCCAGCTTTCTTTTGGCTTCCAGTAGCATGATAAATAGTTCTCCATCCCCTCACTCTCAATCTAAAGGTGTCCTCAGGTCTAAAATGAGTCTCTTGTAGACAGCAAATAGATGGGTCTTGTTTTTTTATCCATTCTGATACCCTATGTCTTTTGGTTGGCGCATTTAATCCATTTACATTCAGTGTTATTATAGAAAGATACGGGTTTAGAGTCATTGTGATGTCTGTATGTTTTATGCTTGTAGTGATGTCTCTGGTACTTTGTCTCACAGGGTCCCCCTTAGGATCTCTTGTAGGGCTGGTTTAGTGGTGACAAATTCCTTCAGTTTTTGTTTGTTTGGGAAGACCTTTATCTCACCTTCTATTCTAAATGACAGACTTGCTGGATAAAGGATTCTTGGCTGCATATTTTTTCTGTCTAGCACACTGAAAATCTCGTGCCAATTCTTTCTGGCCTGCCAAGTTTCAAAAGAGAGATCAGTCACGAGTCTTATAAGTCTCCCTTTATATGTGAGGGCACGTTTACCCCTTGCTGCTTTCAGAATTTTCTCTTTATCCTTGTATTTTGCCAGTTTCACCATGATATTTTGTGCAGAAGATCGATTCAAGTTACGTCTGAAGGGAGTTCTCTGTGCCTCTTGGATTTCAGTGCCTTTTTCTTTCCCCAGTTCAGGGAAGTTCTCAGCTATTATTTCTTCAAGTACCCCTTTAGCACCTTTCCCTCTCTCTTCCTCCTCTGGGATACCAATTATGCGTATATTATTTCTTTTTAGTGTAACACTTAGTTCTCTAATTTTCCCCTCATACTCCTGGATTTTTTTATCTCTCTTTTTCTCAGCTTCCTCTTTTTCCATAACTTTATCTTCTAGTTCACCTATTCTCTCCTCTGCCTCTTCAATCCGAGCCGTGGTGGTTTCCATTTTGTTTTGCATTTCATTTAAAGCGTTTTTCAGCTCCTGGTGACTGTTCCTTAGTCCCTTGATCTCTGTAGCAATAGATTCTCTGCTGTCCTGTATACTATTTTCAAGCCCGGCAATTAATTTTATGACTATTATTCTAAATTTACTTTCTGTTATATTATTTAAATCCTTTTTGATCAGCTCATTAGCTGTTGTTATTTCCTGGAGATTCTTCTGAGGGGAATTCTTCCGCTTGGTCATTTTGGATAGTCCCTGGCGTGGTGAGGACCTGCACGGCACTTCCCCTGTGCTGTGGTGTATAACTGGAGTTGGTGGGCGGGGCCGCACTCCGCCCTGATGTCTGCCCCCAGCCCACCGCTGGGCCACAGTCAGACTGGTGTGTGCCTTGTCTTCCCCTCTCCTAGGGGCGGGATTCACTGTGGGGTGGCGTGGCCCGTGTGGGCTACTTGCACACTGCCAGGCTTGTGATGCTGGGGATCTGGCGTATTAGCTGGGGTGGGTAGGCAAGGTGCACAGGGGCAGGAGGGGCAGGCTTAGCTCGCTTCTCCTTAGGTGATCCACTTCAGGAGGGGCCCTGTGGCAGCGGGAGGGAGTCAGATCTGCTGCTGGAGGTTTGGCTCCGCAGAAGCACAGAGTTGGGTGTTTGCGCGGAGCGAGGAAGTTCCCTGGCAGGAACTGGTTCTCTTTGGGATTTTGGCTGGGGGATGGGCGGGGGAGATGGCGCTGGCAAGCGCCTTTGTTCCCCACCAAGCTGAGCTCTGTCGTCCGGGGGCTCAGCAGCTCTCCCTCCCTTTGTCCTCCAGCCTTCCCGCTTTCCAAGCAGAGCGGTTAACTTATGACCTCCCAGACGCTAAGTCGCGCTTGCTGTGGGAACACAGTCCGTCAGGCCCCTCCGCTTTTGCAAGCCAGCCTCCGGGGGCTCTGCTTGTCCGGTGAGCCGCCCCTCCGCCCCGGCTCCCTCCCGCCAGTCCGTGGAGCGCGCACCGCCTCGCTGCTCTTCCTACCCTCTTCCGTGGGCCTCTCGTCTGTGCTTGGCTCCGGCGACTCCGTTCTGCTAATCCTCTGGCGGTTTTCTGGGTTATTTAGGCAGGTGTAGGTGGAATCTAAGTGATCAGCAGGACGCGCGGTGAGCCCAGCGTCCTCCTACGCCGCCATCTTCCCTCTGGTCCTAAGCTCTCTTTTCAAATGAAGAAACAGAGCCTTAGAGTGGGTGAGAAGCTTGGCCAAGGCCACACAGTCAGTGACTGATGGAGAAGACAAATTTACATCTATCTGGACAAAAGCTATGTGCTTTCTATCATTACACACAGACTTAACATTAAAGAAGATATAGGACTAATCTCTTGTAGTCTTTGTATTTGAATACCTGCTAAGTAATTTTTTCTCGGACAAACTATAATTATAAATGTTTCGTTTGAATGATACTGATTTTCACATGTACAATACTGTTCTCTGCACAATCTTATTAAATGCATCAACACAGAATATTGGATTTTTTTCAATACTTTAAATATTGAAATATGTAATATATGATAATTATATAAGGAGAACATAAGACTGACTGTTTATTTGTCTATGAAGAATGAAAAGTACAGTGTTTAGAGACCAGGGTAAATTAATATCTCCCTAAAAGCCTCTAGAAGTTCAGGCTCAAATATGTTTAAATTTGAATGCTTTATAATATGTATGATTATGGTTTCCATTTAATTTATTTTACATTCAAATACTAGCATGAGTTTTGTGAATCTCAGCCCATGCCCCTGGGAAATGAATGCCACAGGAAGAGTTCAATCAATATATACACATTTCAGAAATCCCTGAACATGTTGAATTGGTACATACCTTTCAAATCTTTGAACTTTTATAGATGCACATTGATGTACAATAATACTAGCTGTGTAATCTATGCCATAAAATATTCTATAGCATGTAATGTTTACTCACACCAGACTATACAGCATGAAGTGCGGTGCAAGATTGACATTTGTCTCACAAATTTCAATCAACAAGGAGGTAGTTTAGGTATTTCAAACTCTCTTTTCTCTCTTTTTTTTTTGTATAATTTATTGTCAACTTAGCTAACATACAGTGTATACAGTCTGTTCTTGGCTTTGGGAGTATATTCCCGTGATTCATCACTTACATACAACACCCAATGCCTATCTCAACAAGTGCCCTCCTCAATGCCCATCACCCATTTCCTTCCCCCTCCCCGCGACCTCCACTCCTTGCACCCTCAGTTTGTTTTCTGTATTTAAAAGTCTCTTATGGTTAGCCTCCTTCTCTATTTGTAACTATTTTTTTTCTTTCCCTTACCCCATGGTCTTCTGTTAAGTTTCTCAAGATCCACATATGAGTGAAAACATATATCTGTCTTTCTATGACTGGCTTATTTCACTTAGCATAATGCCCTCCAGTTCCATTCACATTGTTTCAAATGGCAAGATTTCATTTGTTTTCATTGCCAAATAGTGTTCCATTGTAGATATATATGCCACATCATCTTTATCCATTCATCAGTTGATGGACATTTGGGTTCTTTCCACACCTTGGCTATTGTTGTCAGTGCTGCTATAAACATTGGGGTACTTGTGCCCCTATGAATCAGCACTCCTGTATCCTTTGGATAAATTCCTATTAGTACTATTGCTGGGTCATAGGGTAATTCTATTTTTAATTTTTTTTAGGAACCTCCACACTGTTTTCCAGAGTGGCTGCACCAGTTTGCATTCCCACAAACAATGTAAGAGAGTTCCCCTTTCTCTACATCTTTGCCAATATCTGTTGTTTCCTGAGATGTTAATTTTAGCCACTCTTACTAGTGTGAGGTAGTATCTCAATAGTACCAGTAGTTTTGATTTGTATTTTCCTGATGATGAGCAATGTTGAGCATCTTTTCATGTGTCTGTTAGTCACTTGGGTATATTCTTTGGAAAAATGTCTGTTCATGTCTTCTGCCTATTTCTTCACTGGATTACGTGTTTGTCAGGTGTTGAGTTTAGTAAGTTCTTTATAGAATTTGGATACTAACTCTTTTTACCCTATATGTCATTTACAAATACCTTCTCCCATTCCGCTGGTTGCCTTTTAGTTTTGTTTATTGTTTCCTTTGTTGTGAAGAAGATTTTATTTTGATGAGGTCTCCATAGTTCATTTTGCTTTTATTTCTCTTGCCTTTGGAGTCGTGTCAAGCAGGGAGTTGTTGTGGCCTAGGTCAAAGACGTTGTTGCCTGTTTTTTTTTCCCCTAGGACTTTGATGGTTTCCTGTCTCACAATTAGGTCTTTCGTCCATTTTGAATTTCTCTTTTTGTGTGGTGTAAGAAAGTGGCCCAGTTTCATTCTTCTGCATCCTGCTGTCCAGTTATCTCAGCCCCATTTGCTAAAGAGACTGCCTTTTTTCCATTGGATACTCTTTCCTGTTCTATCAAAGATTCGTTGGCCATACATTTGTGGGTCCAATTCTGGGTTCTCTATTCTATTCCAATGGTCTATATGTCTGTTTTTGTGCCAATACCATACTGCCTTTATGATTATAGCTTTGTAGTAAAGGCTAAAGTTTGGGATTGTGATGCCTCCAGCTTTGGTTTTCTTTTTCAACATTACTTTGGCTCTTCGGGGTCTTTTGTGGTTCCATATAAATTTTAGGATTGCTTGTTCTAGTTTCGAGAAGAATACTGGTGCTATTTTTATTGGGATTGCATTGAATGTGTAGATTCCTTTGGGTAGTATCGACATTTTAACAATATTTGTTCTTCCAATCCATGAGCATTGAATGTTTTCCCATTTCTTTGTGTCTTCTTCAATTTCTTTCATAAGCTTTCTATACTTTTCAGCATACAGAACTTTGGTTAGGTTAATTTCTAAGTATTTTATGGTTCTTGATTTAATTTTAAATTGTATGGATTCCTTAATACCTCTTGCTGTTGCTTTATTATTGGTGTATAGAAATGCAATTGATTTTATATCCCACAACTTTACTGAATTCATGTTTCAGTTCTAGAAGTTTTTTGGTGGAGTCTTTTGGGTTTTCCATGTAGAGTATCATGTCATCTGTGAAAACTGAAAGTTTGAATTCTTTGCCAATTTGGATGCATTTTTTAATGTTTATTTATTTTCAAGAGAAAGAGAGACAGAGTGCAAACGAGGGAGGGACAGAGAGAGAGGGAGACACAGGACCCAAAGCAGTCTCTAAGCTCTGAACTATAAGCTCAGAGCCCAATGCAGGGCTCAAATTTACAAACTGTGAGGACATGTCCTGAGCCCAACTTGGATGCTTAACCGACTGAGCCACCTAGGTGCCCCAAGGATGCATTTTATTTTGTTGTTTGATTACTGAGGCTAGGACTTCCAACACTACGTTAAACAAAAATGGTGAGAGTGAACATCCCTGTCCTGTTCCTTGTCTCAGGGGGAAAGATATCAGTTTGTCCTCATTTAGGATGATATTAGCTGTGGGACTTTCACATATGGCTTTTATGATGTTAAGGTATGTTCCTTCTATCCCAACTTTATTGAGGATTTTTTTTTAAGAAAGGATGCCGTATTTTATCAAATGCTTTTTCTGCATATATTAACAAGATCATATGGTTATTACCCTTTCTTCTATTAATATGATGAATCACATTGATTGGTTTACAAATATTGAACCAGCCCTGTAGGCAAGGAATGAATCCCACTTGATCATGGTGAATAATTCTTTTTTTATGCTGTTGAATTCGATTTGCTAGTATCTTGTTGAGAATTTTAGCATCCGTGTTCTTCAGAGATATTGACCTGTAATTTTCCTTTTTAGTGGGGTCTTTGTTTCAGAATCAAGCTAATGCTGGCTTCATAGAATGAGTCTGGAAGCTTTCCCTCTGTTTCAAGTTTTTGGAACAGCTTCAGAAGAATAGGTACTAACTCTGCTTTAAAAGTCTAGTAGAATTCCCCTGGGGAGTAATCTGGACCAGGACTTTTATTTGTTGGGAGACTTTTTATTATAAATTCAATTTCTTCATGGTTATGGGTCTTTTCAAGTTTTCTATTTCTTCCCATTTGAGTTTTGGTACTGTGTGGGTGTGTAGGAATTTGTCCATTTTATCCAATTTGTTGGCATATAATTTTTCATAGTATTCTCTAATAATTGTTTGTATTTCTGTGGTATTGGTTGTGATCTCTCCTCTTTCATTTGTGATTTTATCTATTTGGGTCCTCTTTTCTTTTTGAGAAGTCTGGCTAGGAGTTTTTCAATTTGGTTTACTCTTTCAAAAAAAAGCTCTTAGATACATTGATCTGTTCTGTTTTTTATTGTTTTTTTGGATTCTATATTGTTTATTTCTGCTCTAATCTTTATTATGCCTCTTCTTCTGCTAGCTTTGGGGTTTTTTTGCTGCTCTGCTTCTAGTTCCTTAAGGTATGAAGTTAGGTTTTGTTTATTTATTTATTTATGCCTAGATTATCTGTCCACTGTTGTAAGTGGATTATTAAAGTCCCCTATAATTCCACATTGGGGGCTTAAGCATTTATAATTGTTAGCTCTTCTTGATGGATAGACCCCCTAATTATGATACAATGTCCTTCTTTATCTCTTGGTACTGTAGTTATTTTAAAATCTAGTTTGTCTGATATAAGTATGGCTATGCCAGCTTTCTTTTAATATCCCATAGCATGACAGACAGTTCTCCATCCCTTCACTTTCAATCTGAAGATATCTTCAGATCTAAAATGAGTATTTTGTAGACATCATATATATGGATCTTGTTTTTTTTTTTTTTATCCATTCTGATACCTTATGTCTTTTGATTGAGGCATTTAGTCCATTTACATTCAGAGTGACTATTGAAAGATATGGATTTAGCATCATTGTGTTTTCTGTAGGTTTCATGCTTGTGATGTTGACTCTGGTCCTTTGTAGTCTTTACTGCTTTCCACTCATAAAGTCCCCCTTAGGATCTCCTGCAGGGCTGGTTTAGTTGTCATGAACTCCTTTAGATTTTGTTTGTCTGGGAAACTTTTATCTCTCCTTCTATACTAAATTACAGCCTTGCTGGATAAAGGATTCTGGGCTGCATATTTTTCCTATTCAGCTCATTGAATATTTCCTGCCACTCCCTCTGGCCTGCTGAGTTTCAGTGTATAAATCTACTACTACACTTATGTGTCAACCTTTGTAGGGTAAGTCCCGTTTTCCCTAGCTGCTTTTAAAATTCTCTTTATCTTTGTATTTTGCCAGATTCACTATCAAATGCTGTGGTGTTGACCAGTTTTTGTTGATTCTGAAAGGAGTTCTCTGTGCCTCCTGGACTTGGATGCCTATTTCCTTCCCCAGATTAAGAAAGTTCTCAGCTATAATTTGTTCAAATAAATCTTTTCCCCCTTTCTTTCTTTCTTCCTGTTCTGGAACTCCTGTGATATGGATATTAATTCATTTCATTGAATCACTTAGGTCTCACATTCTTCTCTCATGGCCTACTAATTTTCTTTCTCTCCTTTTTTTCAGCCTCACCATTTTCCTTAATTTTATCTTCTATTTCACCTATTCTCTCCTCTGCTTCTCCCATCCTTGCTGCCACTGCAACCAGTTTATTTTGCACCTCATATAGCAGTTCTTAATTCATCATGACTATTTCGTAGTTTCTCAGTCACTGCAGCAATCAATTTTTCTTGTGTCTTCTATTCTTTTTTCAAGTCCAGCTATTAGTATTATAACTATGATTCTAAAGTCTTGATCAGATATAGTGTTTATATCCGTTTTGAACAATTTTCTGCCTATAATTTCTTCCTGGAATTTCTCTTGCAAAAAGCTCTTCTGTTTGGTCATTTTGGCTAGTTTTCTGTTCTTTACATGTTTTAATTGCTTGTTACATATCTTGCACCTGTGAGTACTACAATATTAAGTAGGGGTCATACATACACTGGCCAGGGCCTGGAACTTCAGGAACTGGTTTTGGAGTGTGTTACATGCACTCTGCTGTTGTGTTTTGGCTGCTTTATCTCACTACTCATAGAGGTGGATTGGAACATCCACCAGGTGTACTTTGATTTGTTCATTGAAGTAACCTTGGAAAAAAGGAGAAGGGGAGGAAATGAAACCTTATTCTAAACTACAAGAGGAATGATAGAGGCAGATAGAAAGACCAGGCAGAGAATCAAAGAAACTATAGGGCTTAATCCAGAAAGAGAGAGAAGAAAATAAGGAGATACATAAAAGATGTAAAAAGAATAGAGTTAATGTGCCTGATTAAACAACAACAACAAAAGAACAGACTTAAAATAGGAGAGTAGAAATATAAGGCAGGGAAAAGAGAGAAAGAAAGAAAAGAAAAAAAATAATAATAATAAAAAGAAAACCACAATAGTAGCAGGAGAAACAACAACAACAATAAAACAGACTAACATACAAATCCACAGGACATTTGCCTGTTGGTGCCTTGGAAATGGTGGTTGTTCTGGTCTGGAGGAGGGGCTGACTGGTTCAGTGAGTGTCAATCTCCCTCCAGTAGATACGCAGTTACTAGGCTCAGAGTAGTGGAGTTTTGTGTAAGTGGTTCTGCCTCCACTGAGGACTGCTTCCCTGTTCCCTGAAGCCCCACCATGTTGGTTATGGGGAGGAAAATGGTGACACCCTAATCTCTCCTCCCCAAATCATGTCCCAAATCATGCTGTTCAGGCAGCCCTCTCAGAGCAGCATGGCCGAGGGTGGGCTGGTTTGTTCTGCTCTATAGTCTCCTGTGCCTCCCCAGCACTCAACTGGGATTCAGAACTGGATGCTTACAGGATCCCATTCCTCGTGGACCAGGAATAGCGCCACTCTGCCTATCCAACAAAGGGCCTCTGGCTTGTGCCTGCAGGATCTTTTGTTCTTCAAGAGTTCTTTTCTCACAGTACTGGATGGAGGGGACGGCTTTCTCGCAGTGTGTCCCCCAGGAGAGCATTACCAAGCTCATCTACCCACAGGCGCACATACAGGCAGTGGCAAAGGTGCACTGGCAGCAGTATAGGCTCGTGCACCAGCAGCGACTCTGGTCCATAGATACTTATGCAATCCTGAAATCTCAGGTCTTCACTCCTAAGGCTGTAAATTAGAAATTGGCTCCCTTTGTAATCTTCGTTTTCTGGACCATGCTCCAGAGAGGTTTTTCTCTTTTCAAAATACAATCCCACACTTTCACAGCCTCTCTTTCTCTTCATTTTGTTTGTCCACGGAAGGGGATCCCCCCACTGTTCTATGCCTAGATCACCACCTATTTTATCTCTCCCAATTGACAAACACACACCACTTTCCTGCCAAGCTGTCTATGAACTTCCCTGGAGATGTTTCTGTCAGATTGTAGCTTGGATTCCTAGAATTCCAGGTGTTCTGATCTTAATACTGCTGTGTTTGAGGGGTGAGGAAATTCTGGTATTCCTACTTCTCTGCCATGTTGACTCCTCACCATGAACCCTCTTTTCTTAACAACCGTCTTTTTATTTGTTTGCTAGCTAGATTACTTGCTTAATTATTGACTGGACTGGAGTCATCTGAATAATTTAAGTTTCACAGAACTGGCCTCAGAGAAGTGACCTTGATCCATAATATCCATGTTGGAAATAATAGAATCATTTAGTTTCAGGGCATTGTTTTTCACTTATTGTTGCTATACCTTCTTTAAAAAAATGGAGAGTTGAGAAAACAACTCAGACAATTAATGAAAGTATAGCAATCAAAATAAGAATGCACTTTACTTCTCTTTGTTTTATTCAGATGAACTTGGAAAATGAGTGTAGTGTAAATGTTGCTTTTATTTTTTTAATGTTTATTTATTTTTTTGAGAGAGACAGAGAGAGAGAGAGACAGAGAGAGAGAGAGAAAGAGAGAGAGAGAGAGAATGAGTTGGGGAGGGGCAGAGGGAGAGAGAGAGAGAGAGGGAGGGAGAGAAAATCCCAAGCAGGCTCTGTGCTATCAGTGTGGAGCCCAACACAGGGCTGAATCTCATGAACCATGAGATCATGACCTGAGCCAAAATCAAGAGTCAGTCCCTTAACTGACTTAGCTACCCAGGTGCCCCTGTTGCTTTTATTGGTAGAACAAATTATTAGTACCCTGTTCGTATTAATGCCCAAATTTTAGTTCCTAAGGGAAGTAATGAACCTGATATGGTTTAGTCATCAAAGTCTCTGAGACTCTGTTGTGCCTGAAACTGTGCTAGATGCTGAAGATTATAAATTGGTCATAGTGTTTCCTTTAGACAAATTCATAGTAGTATGGGAGTAAGAGAAGGAAACTATGAATCAGAAAATAATTTAATGTTTTGTCTAAAATTTACAAAATGGTAGGAAAATAATAATGTGAGAATAACTAAAAAAAATTATGAAACAATGAATATTTGAGTTGAGTTTAAAGAGTGGTTAAGCATTTTCTAGAAAGAGAAGCAGAGGAAAGGACATTAAAACCAAAGTAACAGGTATAACAGTGCTTGGCTTACTCTGTAATTAACTAGAATTTTGCTTTTTTATCAGTTGAGGTCAATATACTGATATACACGAGGGAGTATGAGGGATGTAAGGAACAAAGTAATATTCTTTCTTTTTAATATTTTTAAAGAGCAAATATCTTTACTTTTACCTATTCTGGTAGGTGAAATTAACTACCCTGGTAGGGCAGGTAAAAGTAAAGATATTTCAATAGAGGAAAGAAAAAATTTGTCCTCTGTCTCTTCTCTCTCTCTCTCTCTATTTCTCTACACACATGCCCACACACATGAATGACCTTTTGAATTACTTTTGAATAATTACATTATTTCTAAGCCATTTTTATGGAAGTTATAATTTGAACATGTGCACTTAGGTCATATGTTTAAAAACTTTTACTCACTTCCAGCAATGTCCTCTGATTTTATTTTAAAGGAACATTGTATACACTGTATAAGGGCACTTGGTTGGCTCAGTCACTTAAGCGTCTGACTCTTGATTTCAGCTCAGGTCTTGGTCATGGGACCGAGCCTTGCATCAGGCTCCATGCTGACCTTGTGGAGCCTGTTTGGCATTCTCTCTCCCTCTCTCTCTGCCCTGCCCCTGCTTGCACTCTGTCTCTCTTTCAAAAAATAATAATAAACATTTTTAAAAAGAAAGTAAACATTTTATAAACAAAATAAATATGTTTCTTTTATTTTTTAAATGTTTATTTATTTTTGAGAGAAAAAGAGAGAGAGCATGAGTAGCGGAGGGGCAGAGAGAGAGTGGAAAACACAGAATCTGAACTAGGCTCCAGGCTTCGAGCTGTCAGTACAGAACCCTCATGGCTCAAACTCCTGAACCACAAGATGAACTAAGCTGAAGTCAGCTGCTTAATCAACTGAGCCACCCAGGAACCCAAAAATGATATGTTTGTTATAAATCATCCTTTACCTCTGCTGACACATTGAATGAAACTAGTTTCCACAATACCATAAGAAAATTGCTTAAGATGCAGAGAAATCTAGAAACCTTGCTAAATAGTAAACGGTAAGTGTTGAGTTTTACTAGTTAGTCAGTCAAAACTTACTTTCCCAAAGAAGTTCCCAGATTAGATTCTTCTTTATATCCAAGACAATTTAAAATATGATGTAATGCTTTTCCTAAAATAATGTGAGACTTCATTTCATAAAACGACATTATCTGTGATTATGTACTCAATAGCTCATTTCACTTAGAAATGTAATTAAACAGGGATGCCTGGGTGGCTCAGTCGGTTAAGCATCCTACTTTTGGTTTCTGCTCAGGTCATGATCCTGCAGTTCCTGAGATCAAGCCCTGCACTGGACTCTGCACTGACAGTGCAGAGCCTGCTTGGGATTCTATCTCTCCTTCTCTCTCTGCTCCTCCCCTGCATGTGTTCTCTCTGTCTCAAAATGAATAAACTTTAAAAACTTATTTAAACATTATCAGGAATTTTTAGGTCATTCTGAAAGACATGATTATGAAATTATGAAAAAGTGATTTGTTTTTCTGTTAGTGAATTGGTATTATTAGTTCCTTTAATTTGGGACTCTACTAGGGTCAAAACTGCTCTGAGACCAATATCAGAAAGAATTTTTAGAATAGCGAAGTTACTTTGCACTTCACATTTTAAGATATTTAGAATAGGCAGATTTTGTAAACTCTTCTCTTGGTTCTGCTAAACCAAGGAACTTCATTTCTGAATTTTTAATCTCATGAAGTCCCTATAGTCATCAAATAACCAGTATGTAGGGGTGCCTGGGTGGTTCAGTTGGTTGACTGTCTGACTCTTGATTTTGGATCAGGTCATGTTCCCAGGATCATGGGATTGAGCCCTGCAATGGGCTCCATGCTGAGCCTACTTGAGATTCTCTCTCTCCCTCTGCCCCTCTCCCCCACTCTCTTTCTCCCTCTCTCTCTCTCTGTCTCTCTCTCTTTCTCTCTCTCTCTCTAAAATAAATAAAGAAAGAACAAATCTTTGATAGATGTTTATTCACTGTGTCTTCTACATTGAAAAGTTCAATTTAGGGTTCAGTGCCAAAAATAGAAATAAAATGTTCATGTCTCAAAGACAAGCAAACACACAGTCAGTGGAAATTGCAGTTAGGGACAGAAAAGAAGAAAGTGATCTGTAAAACTGCTAGGTCTTAAACTTTGGAATTAGAGAGTGGAAATACGATACAGACAAGAGTGAGGAAATGTTAATTGGAAACAATATGTTATTATCTGTTGTTTTGAAATTGTTCCCCACCCTTGACCCTCAGGAAACATTTGGTTGAAGACATACTGATAGACAAAAATAGTTTGATATATCTTTAAAGGTTTCTTATTCATTTTTTTAATCTATAAAGGATATTTCCACATTCCTGTCTCAGATTTCTTTTTATCATTCTACTAATTTCTTTTTTTTAATGGTTATTGATTTTTAAGAGAAAGAGAGACAGAGCATGAGTGGGGGAGCGGTGGAGAAAGAGAGGAAGACACAGAATGCTAAGCAGGCTCCAAGCTCAGAGCTGTCAGCACAGAGCCCAATGCGGGGCTCAAACTCACAAACTGTGAGATGATGACTTGAGCCTAATTCGTACGCTTAACTGACCGAGCCACCCAGACACCCCTCTACTAATTTCTTTAAAGAGCCCAAACTCTGGGCTCTACAAATACAGACATTTCTGTTCACTAAAAGAACAGTTCTTTTTAAAAATTTCTCTCCCTTTTGGAGGCATCTTTGATCTTGCAGCATAGACACCATGAATTAAGCTCACCCTCCTGAGTTGAAAACATTTATTGACAAGAAATTATCATTGAAATTAAATGGTGGCAGACATATCCAAGGAACATTGCAAGGGTTCAATCCCTTTATGAATCTTGTGACAGGTGAATGTGTGGAGATGACAACTAGTGGCCCAGAAGTATTGGAATATTGGTAATACAAGGAAATAGTATCACCATGATAGAAGCCTTTGAACGAGTATAAACAATGGGTGTGATCACTAGAAGAAACCAACTGCTTCTACATATCTCTCCTCTTCATAGTACCTGTTTTACTACAATATAAAAAACAGGTAGCATGCATTTTCATATTCAGCTTTTTTGTTAAAATAAACTTTTGTAATAGTAAAAAAATAAAAAATAAAAATCTTTTCTTTTTTTCTAATACTGTTCCTCAGTTCATAATATATTGAACAGGGTCATAAACTCACAATAACTATTAAGAGTATTTTCCATTGGTCTGTAAAATATAAATCATTTCTCAGTTGGAATCATTGGATACAAAAGCAGTGAATAAACATCTAGAGAGTGTTGTGAACCAAAATTTAAAATCTATTACAATTCTAAACTGTTTCGTGAGTTATTTTCTTTTGTCTTTCTAATATTTTTGTGTAAAAGTCATTTTAGTATGAAAATTCATACATTCAACATTATAAATACCTAGAGTTAAATCCTGGATACCACCATTTACTAGATATTTGAAATTTAGCAAGTTACATAGTCTCTATAAAATTCAGTTTTCCCATTTGATAATGGTAACTCTGGTTACTATTAATATTAAATGCATTAATAGATGTAAAACACCCCAACACACAATAATTCTTATTAAATGCTAGCTATTAATAGTAATGATAGTAGTCATTTATTGACTGTCTCCAATTCAACTTTTTTATCCCTTGATTTGGAATTTGCCACATTTCTGAGAATTCCATATTTTGTAGCTAAACTTGACTTGACCATGCTTTTGGACAGTTATCAACCAACAAAGTCTTGCAGTGCTATCTAGCTATAAAAAAAAAAGAACCCACATGTAAACACAAAGACATAAAATAGGAATAGACAATAGGAAGAAGATTTGCTCAGAATTTTTTTCTCTCCATGATTGCATAGCCAGTCTCAAAGTTGGTCTTTTGAAACACAGAAGTTGGGTAGTTCAGTTTATTTATGTAAATATTTTGCTTCTCTTGTGGAATACTTTTTAGTTTTGCAATGATGTAAGATTAGTGTTTGACATCCTCTTCATGGGTATAGGTCAGCACCTTATTATTTCAAAACTTGGCATAGTAACGGCTTGATTTAATGTACAATTGCCTAAAGTTTCAGTAAGTCTTTCATTATCTCTCTAATTAGAGAAAAATTTACTCTTCTAGAACAAAATGAAGGAATACCATCCACTGTAATTGTCACTTACTCATCAGTTTTACAGATCAGTTAGAGGTTATGAAAAATGTTATCCTTAAAGAGCAAAAAATCCACAGTCATTTACAGACTTCACAGGCACTATGCCATCAAAAGTCATATTCAATGAAACTAGTTATTGTTATCTTTATATAACTTATCCTCACAGAATAGACATTGTCTACTTTATTAAAATAATGTAAATACTTTCTAAAAGTAGTCTAATTTTGCACAAATTTTGCAAGCATACTCATTACTGTGTGGACCAAACAATAAGGTAAACCAGAAGATTCCATTAACCATCAAAATGTTTTGTAAAAATATTTAGATAATTTAGATAACTACCTGAATTTTCCATTATGTTTAATATTATTGGTGTGTTTGGTGTGGTAGAGCTTTAGGTTGTGCTCCTGATCTTTTTTTTTAAGTTGTTTTTCTTTTTTTAATTCCAGTTAGTTAAAATACAGTATAATATTAGTTTCAAGTATACAATATAGTGATTCAATACAACACCTGGTGCTAATCAGAAGTGCACTCCTTAATGTCCATAACTAACCCATCCCACTACCCTGTCCTTTCTGTTACTGATAAGTTTGTTGTCTATACATAAGAGTCTGGCTCCCAGTTTGCCTCTTGCTCTTTTTTTTTTCCTTTGCTTGTCTGTTTTCCTTCTTAAATTCCACCTATGAGTGAAATCATATAGTATTTGCCTTTCTCTGCTTCATTTCACTTAGCATAATATGCTCTAGCTCCATTCATGTCATTGCATAAGGCAAGATTTCATTCTTTTTCATGGCTGAGTAACATAATATTCCATTGAATATATATATACCATTTATTCTTTATCCATTCATCAATCCATGGATACTTGGACTGTTTCCATAATGACTATTGTAGATAATGCTGCTAAAGATCCACGTGCATGTATCCCTTCTAATTAATATTTTTGTATTCTATGGGTAAATACCTAGTAGTATAATTGCTTGTTCATAGGGTAGATCTATTTTTAAAGTTTTGAGGAACCTTCATATTGCTTTCCAGAGTGACTGCACCAGTTTCCATTTCCACCAACAATGTAAGAGGGTTCCCCTTTCTCCATATTCATGCCAACACCTGTTGT
Organism: Leopardus geoffroyi; assembly: GCF_018350155.1. NCBI lineage: Eukaryota > Metazoa > Chordata > Mammalia > Carnivora > Felidae > Leopardus > Leopardus geoffroyi. The sequence goes on from NC_059343.1 coordinate 75,305,586, forward strand.
TTCTTGTGTTGTTGATTTCAGCTATTCTGACAGGTGTGAGGTGATATCTCATTGTAGTTTTGATTTGCATTTTCCTGATGATCACTGATGTTGAACATATTTTCATGTGTCTGTTGGCCATCTGTAGGTTTTCTTTGGAAAATGTCTGTTTATGGCTTCTGCTCATTTTTTAACTGGATTATTTGTTGTTTTGGGTGTTAAACTTTTATATATTTTGGAAACTAGCCATTTATCACTTATGTCCTTTGAAAATATCTTCTCCCATTCTGTAGGTTGCTTTTGTTTTGTTGACTGTTTCCTTCTCTGTGAAGAAGCCTTTTATTTTGATTTAGTCCTGGTAGATTATTTTTTTATTTTATTTCCTTTTCCTCAAGAGACATGTCTACAAAGAAGTTGCTATGCCAATATAAAAGAGGTTACTGCCTGTGTTCCTTATTTAGGATTTTTATGGTTTCAGGTCTCACATTTAGGTCTTTAATACACTTCTGCATTTATCGTTGTGTATGTTGTAAGAAAGTGGTCCGGTTTCATTCTTTTGTATGTAGCTGTCCAGTTTTCTCAACACCATTTGTTGAAATCTGTCTTTTTTCCATTGGATATTCTTTCCTGCTTTGTTAAAGATTAATTGACCATAGAGTTGTGGGTTCATTTCTGGGCTTCCTATTCTTTTATTTTGATCTATATGTCTATTTTTGTTCTAGTACCCTACTGTTTTGATTACTACAGCTTTGTAATATAACTTAAAGTTTGGAATTGAGATTCTACCAGCTTTGCTTTTCTTTTTCAAGGTTGTTTTGGTTATTCAGGGCCTTTTATAGTTCACTACAAGTTTTAGAATTATTTTCTCTAGCTCTGTGAAAAATGCCTTTGTTACTTTGAACAAGGAATGCATTAAACGTGTAGATTGGGGTAGTATAGACATTTAAAAACATTTGTTCTTCCAATCCAAGAGCATAAAATATCTTTCTATGTATTTGTATCATTTTCCATTTCGTTCACCAGTGTTTTATAGCTTTCAGAGTACAGTTTTTTCACTTCTTTGGTTAGATATTTTTTTAGGTATCTTATAGATTTTGGTGCAATTATAAATTGGATTGATTCCTTGATTTCTTGCTGTTTCATTATTGCTGTATAAAAATGAAAAAGATTTGTGTACACTGATTTTGTATACTGTGACTCTATTGAATTCCTGTATCAGTTTCTACCTGTTTTTTGGTGGAGTCTTGGGTTTTCTATATAGAGAATCATGTTATCTGCAAATAGGGAAACTTTTACTTTTTCATTACCTATTTGGAAGCCTTTTACTTCCTTTTCCTGCCTGACATCTGATGCTAGGACTTCTAGTAGTATGTTGAATAAAAATGGTGAGACTGGACATCCTTGTCTTATTCCTGACCATTGAGGAAAAGCTGTCAGTTTCTTCCTCATTGAAGATATTAGCTGTGGGATTTTCAAATATGGCCTTTATTATGTTGAAGGTGTGTTCCTTCTAAATCTGCTTTGTTGAGGGATTTTATCATGAATGAAAGTTGTATTTTTCCAAATGTTTTTACTTCATTTATTGAGATGATCATATGATTCTTATCATTTCTTTTATTAATATGATGTATTACATTGATTGATTGGCAAATATTGAACCACACTTGTAATGCAGTAATACATCCCACTTAATCATGGTGAATGATGTATTCAATGTATTGTTGGATTTGGTTTGCTACTATTTAATTGAAAATTTTTGCATTCTTGTTCATCAGGGATATTGGCCTTTAGTTCTGTTTTTTCATTTGAGTCTATCTGTTTTTGGTATCTGGTTTGGGTAATGCTGGCATCATAGAATGAATTTGGAAGTTTTCCTTCCTTTTCAATTTCCTGGAATAGTTAAAGAAGAGTGAGTATTAACTCTTCTTAAATGTTTGGTAGAATGCATCTGTTAAGCCATCTGGTCCTGGACTTTTGCTTATTGGGAATTTTTGATTATATATTCAGATTATTGCTGATTATCAGTTTGTTCCTCTTTCAGTTTTGGTAATTTATGTTTCTAAGGATGTTTTCATTTTTTTAAGTTGTCCGATTTTTTGCCTTATTTTTTTTCACAATATTATCTCATAATTGTTTGTATTTCTGTAGTGTAGGTTGTGATTTCTCCTCTCTCATTTGTCCTTTAATCTATTTGGGTCCTTTCTCTTTTCTTCTTGATATATCTGGCTAATTTTTTCATAGAACCAACTCCTGATTTCTTTGCTCTCTTCTATTGTTTTATTAGTTTCTATATCACTTATCTTCACACTAATCTATTATTTCCCTATTTATGCTGGCTTTAGGCTCTATTTATTGTACTTTTTCTAGCTTCTTTAGGCTTAACGTTAGGTTGTTTATTTGAGATTTTTTTGTTTGGTTGGTTTTTACTTCTTGAGTTTGGCCTGAATTGCTATGTATTTCCTTCTTAGAACCACTTTTGATGCATCCCAAAGGGCTTGGACCATTGTGTTTTCATTTTCATTTGTTTTTATGTATTTTTTATTGTCCTTGTTAGCTCATTTATTTTTTAGTTGCTTGTGGTTTAACCTTTATGTATTTGTGTTCTTTCCAGATTTTTTCTTTGGTTCACCTCAAGTTTCATATCATTGTGTTCAGAAAAGATGCATGATATGTTCTCAGTCATTTAGTACTTTTTGAGGTTTGATTTGTGACCTAACATGTGATCTATTATGGAGAATGTCCCATGTGCACTTGAAAAGAATGATATTCAGCTGTTTTAGTATGAAATATTGTAAATGTATCTATTAAGTCCATCTGGTCCAGTGTGTCATTCAAAGCCATTTTTTCCTTATTTATTTTCTGTTTGGATGATCTGTCCATTGAAGTAAGTATGGTATTAATATCCCATCTATCATTATGCTATTATGAATTAGTTCCTTTATATTTGTTATTATTTTTATATATTTGGTTGCTCCCATATTTTGTACACAAATATTTAGTTTTTATATCTTCTTGATGAATTATCCCCTGTATCATTGTATAGTGTCTTTCTTTGTCCCTTGTGACAGTCTTTGTTTTGACTTCTCATTCCTATGATATAGGTATTGCTACTCTGGCTTTCTTTTGCATTCCATTTGCATGATAAATGTTTCTCCATTCCGTCACTTACAATCTGCAGGTGTCTTTAGGTCTAGAGTGAGTCTCTTTTAGGCTACATATAGATGAGTGTTGTTTTTTCATCCATTCTGTCACTGTATATTTTGATTAGAGCTATTTACATACAAAGTCATTATTAATAGATACCTATTTATTTCCAATTTGATACTTGCTTTTTTGTTATTTCTGGAGATTTTCTGTGATCCTTTCTTATCTTTCTTTCATGTTTTGCTGATTTTCTTTAGTGATATATGTAAATTGCTTTCTCTTCATTTTTGCATGTTTATTAGTGGAATTTGATATATGATTACCATTAGGTTTGTATATAATCTCTTTTACTTTTTTCTCTTTTTTTAACTATAATTTATTGTCAACTTGGCTAACATACAGTGTGGAAAGTGTGTTCCTGTTTTTTGGGGTAGATTCCTGTGGTTTATTGCTTACATACAACACCTAGTGCTCATCCCAACAAGTGCCCTCCTCAATGCCCATCACCCATTTTCCCATCTCCCCTACCCCCCATCCACCCTCAGTTTGTTCTCTGTATTTAAGAGTCTCTTATGGTTTACCTCCATCCCTCTCTGTTTGTAACTATTTTTCCCCTTCCCTTCCCCCATGGCCTTTTGTTAAGTTTCTCAAGATCCACATGAGTGAAAACATGTGATATGTGTCCTTCTCTGACTGACTTATTTCACTCAGCATAATATCTTCCAGTTCCATCCACATTGCTACCAATGGCATGATTTTATTCTTTCTCATTGTGAAGTAGTATTCCATTGTATATATAAACAACATCTTTATTCATTCATCAGTTGATGGACATTTAGGCTTTTTCCATAATTTGGCTATTGTTGAAAGTGCTGCTATAAACATTAGGGTACATATGCCCCTATGCATCAGCACCCATCTATCCTTTGGATAAATTCCTAGTAGTGCTATTGCTGGGTCATAGGGTAGTTCTATTTTTAATTTTTTGAGGAGCCTCCACATTGTTTTCCAGAGCAGCTTCACCAGTTTGCATTTGCGTTCCCACCAACAGTGCAAGAAGTTTCCCATTTCTCCACACCCTTGCCAGCATCTGTAGTTTCCTGAGTTTTTCATTTTAGCCACTCTAACCTGTGTGAGGTGATATCTCAAGGTGGTTTTGATTTGTATTTCCCTGATGATGAGTGACATTGAGCATCTTTTCATGTGTCTGTTGATCATCTGGATGTCTTCTTTGGAAAAGTGCCTATTCATGCCTTCTTCCCATTTCTTCACTGGATTATTTGTTTTTCAGGTGTTGAGTTTGGTAAGTTTTTATAGATTTTGGATACTAACTCTATCGGATATGTCATTTGTAAATATCTTTTCCCATTAGGTCAGTTGCCTTTTACTTTTGTTGTTTCCTTTGCAGTTTAGGAGCATTTTTTCTTGATGAGGTCCCAATAGTTCCTCTTTGCTTTTAATTCCCTTGCCTTTGGAGATGTGTTGAGCAAGAAATTGCTGCGGCTGAGGTCAAAGAGGTTGATGCCTGCTTTCTCCTCTAGGGTTTTGATGGTTTCTGTCTCACATTAAGGTCTTTCATCCATTTTGAGTTTATTTTTGTGTATGATATAAGAAAGTGGTCTAATTCCATTCTTCTGCATGTTGCTGTCCATTTTTCCCAGCACCATTTGCTAAAGAGACTGTCTTTATTCCATTGGATACTCTTTCCTGCTTTGTCAAAGATTAGTTGGCCATATATTTGTGGATCCAATTCTGGGTTCTCTATTTTATTCCATTGGTCTATGTGTCTGTTTTTGTGCCAACACCAAGCTGTCTCAATGATTACAGCTTTGTAGTAGAGGCTAAAGTCTGGGATTGTGATGCCTCCCACTTTGGTTTTCTTCTTCAATATTACTTTGTCTATTCGGGGTATTTTGTAGTTCCACACAAATTTTAGGATTCTTCTAGCTTTTAGAAGAATGCCAGTGCAATTTTGATTGGGATTGCATTGAATGTGTTTCCTGCTCCTGAAAGTAATGGATTTATGAAGAAGAAATAATTTAGTGCTCTGGGCCTGGCACTTCAGGGAGTCTATTCAATGTGTGCTGTGTGTTCTCTGGGTAAGGGGCCTGCCTTCCTGAGACTGAGGCAAGCGTGAATGAAAAGGGCCATTCCACTGGAGTAAAGGGGAATGTGGCTTGGTGTGAACAAGTTAGGCAACCAGTGTTGGCACTGTGCTGTTTCCTGTAGGTGGCTATGTGTTTTGTTGATGGATGGGGGAAGGAAATGATTTGGGCCAGCCTATTTGTTCCCGGAAATTTGTCTCTGTTAAAGCTGACTCTCAGGAACTTACTCCCACAAAAGCAAATAATCTCCCCACTGTATGCACCAGTTCATCAGATTGCGGTCTGCCTCTGGGTTTTTTGCCAACTTTCTCTCCAGGAGCAGTGTAGTCCCCTCTAGGCTCTATTCCAGCCAGTTTTCTGATCCTTAAAACTCAAGGTTGGAAGTCCTGTCAGTTGTAAGAACGCACAAATTTCAGCCCCTCTCATTTTCCAAGCCAATTGCTTTGGGAAATGTTCTCCCTGTGCATTCCAGTGTCTTATCTTCTTTCTCTTACTCTTCTCCACAACCATGGCTCCCTTCCCTCTGCAGCAGCCATTATCCCTCTCTCCCCTAAACCACATCTCTATACTTCCTACCTTCTTTGATGTGATATCTTCTCTCCCTTTAGCTGTGGAGTTTGTTCTGTCAGTCTTCAGGTCAATTTCTGAGGTATTTAAGATGATTTGATAGTTATCTACTTGTGTTCATGTGATAAGGCATGCATAAGTTCCTCCTACTCCACTGACATCTTTCTGTTCCTTGCTCCTGATTATTTTCAGAGTGTTTGGTGAGTCCACCTTCTTTTATTAGTTGGTCATTTATCATATGTGCATGTCTACAATATATATCCTGAAATCATCCTGTAAAATTGTCAACTTAAATTTTGATTATTTAAGATAAAGAAATATCAATGTATAAGGACTTTGAACGTGGAGTTTTAAAAATACGTAAAGGAACATAGTAAAGAATTAAATAATTTTGATTTAATTTTAAGCCCAAGTTAGTCTGCTTACTAGGAATGAGACTATGGTCACATAGTTAAGTTTTATGTACCTCATTTATTTTCTATGCCAGATATGGATAGTCATATCTACCTCAAATACAGCTATCAGGAGAATGAAACGAAATTTAAACATAAAGTGCTTAACATGGTATGACATTTTATGAGTACTGGATAGATGAAAGCTGTCATTATTGTCAATGATAAATTAAAAATTGTAAATGCAAAATGATACTGATTAGTAGAGGAATACTTTTTAATTTTGTACTAATTGATACACAATACATTTTTAAATGTTGCAATTTATTTGTAATGTTCCTTATGCTTTCTTAAAATATTACATAATTTTATTTCTCATTTTGTTAAGAAAGCATCATGTTATAATTCCAATCAATGTTCATGTATTTTAGCAATTTAAAGGTATCATGCACCACTACAAGTGCTACCACAGTTAATGGGTTTATGTTGATTACAAAAAACTGATATAGAATTTTATATGTACTGAAACTAGACAAAGAAAATACCATTTTACCTGTTCTCATACTGTTTTGTTTTATTGACAGTACACAAATGCAGTATGTATCTATGGCAATTGGCTATGAGAAAAAATAAATTATGAACAATCATTGTAATAGACAAAAGTTCTGGCTCACATTCTTCTGAGTTTTGCACCTGTCTATGGAATGTCTCTGAAATTTACCTTTCTTAGTCCTGCCCCTGTTATAAAACTTGCAATGTTGAGAGGAAGTGGCCAGATATAACAGAGAAACAAATATTACTTCCTACCACCCCCACACACTTTTTTTTCCACCCAAATCAATAATATGGGGAATATATGACCAAAAATCATTAAACTTACTCATGTATCTAGCAAGTAAATGGATTACAGGTATTTAAATTCCTTATTATGACTCATATATAATTATAAAAATATATGAAGACATTAGGATGAAAGGAAAAAAAAATTACTTGCAATCTTCTTATACCTATTACCCAAGCATCATCTTTTTCTAGGTTCAGTTTAAACTATATTCACGCAGGTATCTCACCGCTGCGTCAGTGCAGTTAGGCATCAGCAAATTAATGAGAGGAGAGAGGAGGCCCCTGCTCTTGGGCACCCGCAGGAACTTACTCCAGCTCCAGACACACCGTAAACACTTTCATCTAACGGAAGATAAGCTGTGAAATCGGATTTCTGAACCACAAGACAAGAAATCACAGAATGTTCCGGCTGAAAGGGAATAACACACTTCTTAATTGAAGAGTGGTCAGGAAAGAAAGCACATGGAGAGCAGTGCCCTGTGGCAGCTTGTGTAAAAACTGCATTCCATGCCAGGCCTGAAATGTTCCAAAGCTCAGTTCGCTATCAGCATCCCAGGTGGTGCAATTAATAAAGAGCTAGCATGGGGCCACTGGCATAAACAAGGCAGCTCCTTAGAACCTGAACTTCCTATTTGTTCCATTCCTTGGGTAGATAATGCCTGTTAATTACTCTGGAGTATTTTCTTTTAGAAATTATTTTGGCGAGGAGAGAGGGAAGATGGCTGCGTAGGAGGACGCTGGGCTCATCGCGCGTCCTGCTGATCACTTAGATTCCATCTACAGCTGCCTAAATAACCCAGAAAACTGCCAGAGGATTAGCAGAACGGAGTCTCTGGAGCCAAGCGCAGACCAGAGGCCCACGGAAGAGGGGCCCCTCCTGAAGTGGATCACCTAAGGAGAAGCCAGCTAAGCCTGCCCCTCCTGCCCCCGTGCATCTTGCCTACCCACCCCAGCTAATACGCCAGATCCCCAGCATCACAAGCCTGGCAGTGTGCAAGTAGCCCAGACGGGCCACGCCACCCCACAGTGAATCCCGCCCCTAGGAGAGGGGAAGACAAGGCACACACCAGTCTGACTGTGGCCCCAGCGGTGGGCTGGGGGCAGACATCAGGGCGGACTGCGGCCCCGCCCACCAACTCCAGTTATACACCACAGCACAGGGGAAGTGCCCTGCAGGTCCTCACCACTCCAGGGACTATCCAAAATGACCAAGCAGAAGAATTCCCCTCAGAAGAATCTCCAGGAAATAACAACAGCTAATGAACTGATCAAAAAGGATTTAAATAATATAAACTATATTCACATGTAGCTTTTATACAATTGCACCCATAGCACAAAGTATTTTCTATATTTAAGCTTTCATAGCAGAAAAATATATGCTTTGTTGATGTATAACCTTTTAAATTATAATTAATGTTTGTATAACTTTCTATTAATATTCTCTGATCAGAGGAGCACCTTGGTGGCTCAGTGGATTAAGCATCTGACTCTTGATTTTGGCTCAGGTTTGAATGAACCCCACATCAGGCTCTTTGTTGACTGTGTGGAGGCTTCTTGGAATTCTCTCTCTCCCTCTTTCTCTGCCACTTCCCCATTATCTCTCCCTCAAAATAAATCAATAGGCTTAAAAAATATTCTTTGGTGACAAATTTAGTCAGTTATATACTATACGAATTTGATCTTACACACCTAACACACGTGCATATACACATACTTTTCCAGAATTATATGCAACGTTCTCCAAATGGACAGGGGGCTGAATCAAATAGGTATAAGAAAAAACACTAATAACAGTAACACCAAAAATAAAAATTAACATTTATTCAGTATCTTTTTTTTTTTAATTTTTTTCAACGTTTATTTATTTTTGGGACAGAGAGAGACAGAGCATGAACGGGGGAGGGGCAGAGAGAGAGGGAGACACAGAATCGGAAACAGGCTCCAGGCTCTGAGCCATCAGCCCAGAGCCCGACATGGGGCTCGAACTCACGGACCGCGAGATCGTGACCTGGCTGAAGTCGGACGCTCAACCGACTGCGCCACCCAGGCGCCCCAACATTTATTCAGTATCTTAAAGGTATTTTTATTATTTCCTATAATCCAAACTAACCAGAGAGTACAGTTATTGACAAAACTGAGGGTGAGAGGAGTTAAGTACAATGAAAGAATATATGAAAACGGTGGGCTTAATCATGGAGACATGAGCATAGTCTTATTGCTTTAATTAGATCAAGTTTCTAGTTATCCTAGCACAAACATTTGACACATCATATAAGCAGGTAACTCTAAAAATAACTTTTTAAAAAATTTTTAAATGTTTATATTTTGAGAGAGAGACAGAGACAGAGACAGAGTGTGAGTGCGGAAGGGGCAGAGAAAGAGGGAGACACAATCCGAGGCAGGCTCCAGGCTCTGAGCTGTCAGCAATGAGCCTGACACAGGGCTCGAACACATGAACCGAATGACCTGAGCCGAAGACAGGATGCTTAACTGACTAAGCCAATCCAGGTGCCCCTGAAAATAACTCTTGACAAAGAAAATTAGCTAGGAGAATTGTTTCCAAGGTATCAATACTAATTCAATTGTTACCACAATGCTATTAATAGCAACTATTAACAACACTAATAAAACCCATTAAAAGGGGAATATTGTCATTTTAAGGATAAAAGACTAACATGAAGAAAAATATCCTGAAACCAGAGCTTTAGTAAAACTGACGTGATGAAGAACATGCTAATCAATACTATTTCAACAAGTTTCAGTTCTCTGTTAGTGGTGTTTTATACTTTACATCTGTCAAATAGCTTGGTTCCTCTTGTTTCCAATATTGTCCTTTCATTGGAACCACTGGCAAAGACTATTAACTTGAAATCAATGATAGGTTTACAGCTACTGCCTTTAGTTGTTGAGTAATAACACTATCCTTTCTAGGTTATTTGCTTGCTAAGCAAAAAATTAACCAATTAAGAAGCAGCTACTTTGTAATAAACAAATACTTCATAAAGGTTTCATGGGGAAAAAAGGTTATTTCTATTTAATGCTATCATTATGTTTATGCAAACAGAAAATGTTAAGATTTTTGTTTTGAAAGGAAAATAAATCTTTTTCATAGATTCAATTAAAAGAATGATACCTTATAAAAACTGATCAAAAAGACAATCAGACTGTGACTTTTTCCCTATTATACTATTTAGGTTGACTAGTATTCAAACTGTTGCAAGACCAGAAAGAGTGGTAACTATAGCATTTGTTATTTACCTTCTACAATAAGATGAATAAGGAAGCGATACATTCGCAGATCCATTCTTTTTTTTTTTTTTTAATGTTTTTTGTTTATTTTTGAGAGAGAGAGCGCAGGTCGGGGAGGGACTGAGAGAGACTGGGACAGAGGATCTGAAGCAGGTTCTGTGCTGACAGCAGCAAGCCTGATTCAGGGCTGAAACTCACGAACTGAACTGTGAGATCACGACCTAACCTGAAGTCAGATGCTTAACCAACTAGCTACCCAGGCACTCCTCACAGATCCATTCTTGAACCCTGGCTTCCATATATGTCTCTTCATTGTTATCCTGGTGACTCCCTATAGAGGAAAATTTTCTGTGTTTATCTTGGAGTATAGCTCATTCCCCTCAACTTTTAGGTACTGATATTTTACCAGGAATACAGATGTGTGCTTCTGTAGAAGGAAGGTTTGTTATCGTACCATAACACTCTCTCATCAGATTCACCTAGTTCCTAAAAGTGTCACATCCAGTGCTTTTGGATATCTGGATTTCTTTTCTTGTCAATAATAGAAACTAAATGGGATTATTTTATAAATTTTTCATTTTTTCCGGAGTTTAATAACATACTTATTGCTAATCCAGGAGAAATTAATTACATTAAAATAAAATTCAACCAATATTTCAGAGAGTAGTTTTAAGTCATGATCTAGTCCTAGCTAAAAAATTCTGTATTTCTTTATTAAAATTATTTTGTGAACAGTGATTAGTGTGTTTCTGCTTTAAGATAGTGGTTCAGAGTAGGACTTAAAAAAGATAGAATAATAAAAAAGTTATATACTTTGTTTTATGAGTAGGAATGTATGATATTTCTAGTATAGTTTCAGGTTTTAACGAGCTGTGCTAAAGTCACTGCTACCTGCTCTGCCCTGTTGGCTAGAGCACTTATGTCACACATGAGGCTATTCTAAATCACATGGTCTTCTGTGTAAACCTGACAACCTGTTGCTGGAAGACAGTAATTTAATTTGGTGATGTCCACAATATTTATAAATTAACTTGGCAATCCCTTTCTGCAGTGTCAATAGAATGAACAATCTGACTTCATAGGTCAGATAAATTTACCTTCTTTTAAAACTTTAGAACTTTATGAAACTCTGTAGAGTCATTGAAATAACTCAGTGACCTTCTTCTATTTTCCTTTCAATGCCTTCAGATAAAAGGAAGATACACTATCCTGAGTAATGTTTATATACAATTTGTTGTTGACTTAAACTTGTATTATAGAAAGGGTAACAAAGTAGTACATAATATTATTTATCACCATCACTTTGAGTGCCATTATTAACATACTGCAATTCTTTGGAACAAAAGTATATCTAGTTGAAAAGGATAGAAACTAAGCAACCAAAGTCTTTAGGGATAGTCTTGTACACTCCCAAACTTAGCGACATTTTATAACTAAGAATTTCAGAAGTAATGACTCTTACCCTTGTTCACACCACACATTCTCTGATCTCAAAGTAAATAGATGAAAACAAAATGGGAATGATAGTAGGCAACAAAATTTATATATGTTTTGCTTATAAAACCATATATATATGTGTGTGTGTGTGCTTTCCTTACAAAATCATATACAAATTTTAAATTTCAAAAAGTAGTAACAGTGCAAACAAAATTATATTAAGATAGTCTCTACATGATATAATTCTAACATCAAGGAAAACAATACTTTAAAAACAAAGTTTAGGAAATACATAATTCCAATTTAAGTAGCAAAATTGATTTTAACTGATATCCTCAGTTAAATGAGAGAAAAAAAGTATTATTTTTCTTATATTGTTCCAATTTCTCCCCTGTGCTATAGAGAAAGCAGGTTGTAACTGTGCCCTGAGTATCCTTACCGCTTTTGTAAATGTCACAATCAGCACAACTCTGACATGTTTTAATAATGCCTTGATTCAGCAAAGTTTACCTTTGTCTCCAGTACATCCATTTATCTTGCGCTTGTCCTCATATTGTACCCTGGTTGACCAAAGGCATTTTATATTAGTTTCACCGGGAATTTTTCTGAGCTCCACTTTGTTTTCAAAACTAACCTACTGCCCATTACTTCCTTCTATAGTCAACTGCTGCTCAGAGAAATACCACAATGTTAAAAACTCATGACAGCAAAACATGTTATTCCTTTCAGATGTCAATGTTTTAAAATAAATCAAAAGAATGAGTATTCTGATTATTTTCAAACCTCAATGGCTTAAAACAATATCAATTAGATTTTTTACATCGCACAGTATCCATGAGTCAGGAATTCAGGAAAGGCAGGACTGGGTATTTCTGGCCTAGGGCTCCTCATGTGGTTGCAGATGGAATTTAGCTACAGTTGGAACAACAGGTGGCTGAAAAAGCTGGAGACTGGCAGGACGGGTCTTCATGTAGACTCCAGGTTTCTCCATGTGGAGTAGTTTGACCTTCTTGCAGTGTAGTAGCCTCTGGGAAATCACATTCCTGACAGCAGGCTGAAGGATCCAAGAATGAAGCAAGTAAAAATGCACACTTTCTGACCTAACATTGGAATTCCTATAGCATCATTTCTGCTATATTCTGTTAGTCAAGGCAATTAAAAAGCCCCCGCCCCCACCCAGATTTAGGAAGAGAGAAAACAGACTCCACAGCTTGTTGGAGTGGCAAGTTTCTAGAACATTTAGAATAAGAGATATTTTTGTAGCCATCTTTGACAAATAACAATTTTCCAAAATGACTTAAGTAAGCATTTTGTGGTTTTAATTATGTTTACTTTATAACATGTCATATTCAATTATTTTTGATACATGCTTATCAATATATAATAAAAAATAAAATGATAGAAGCATTCACTGAATACTACACAGGAATTTTTATTTTCATTTCCTATTTACCTCCCCAGGAAGACTACCCCAAAACATGTAAACTCTTATTTATTGTTAGCATGCTTAATTACCTATATTATTACCTATTACATAAATCAATATGCAAAAAGAATCTCCTTGAAAAATATAAGAAAACTTTGTGGACATTGTTAGAAATACCAAGACTTAATCTCATAATTTGTAAATGTAATACAGTGAAAAGTTGCAAAAACATTCCAATATGAACTCCCTCATCAGTCTTCTTAGGTATCTGTTTAATGGCTTGAAAAACTAGAGCATGTATGTAACATATACCTTCAGCCCATAGTTATATGCATTCAAATGCCATATCTGAAGGAAATCATTACATTGTATAAATAGAGTGCTTAGAGTTAGATCTGAAAATCTTACATTAGAGGACCAAAGAATGAATTTGGAAGCCCTTGAACACTTTGAATGTTTGAATTATATCATTTCAAAAGCAACTGTAATAAGTAGGTTTTTGTTGATCCATTCTGAGGCTTTGCAGTGCTCAATTGCTCTCAAAATTTCTCATTTGTCACTTAGTCTAAGTGACTGCATACTGAGCTCTATTCTGAAGCTTTACAAGTGTTTATTAGAAAGAACTCATAAAAGTCTTCCTTTAGACTACCTGCAAGTCTTCTATGTGCTTGTGTTACTTGAGAAAATAACATCCAGTGTGTGATAATCAAAAAATTTCAGAATGAATATAAATATTTGATTTCATTTTACTCTGGGTCCTGGCAGTTTCTAATTGTGGCTTTTCCAGAATTTAATTATTGAAGACATTTTAAAGTGTCCATATAGTATGCACCTAAAATTATACATATGATGAGATTTCTTTCAAGTGGGATATATCATTAAAATATATTTTTGCCCTCTTTGAGGAATATTTCTTTAACAAAAAGACTTATTTTGCACAATTAAGATATTGTAATTAAGATGTATATAAGTTAAGTTCTCTAAACATTTTTTCTTCACAAATATAACAAAATATTCTAGACACAATTTTGATGATTCTGAATCTCTAGCTTACTTTATTGTGAGAATACAGTATAAAATACATAACACATAAAACATGTGTTGATCAGCCATTTATGTTTTTCATAAGACTTCCAGTTAACAGTAGGCTATTAGTAGTTAAATTTTGGGACAGTCAAATGTAATATGCAGATTTTTGACTGTGCAGGACAGGAAGTCAATGCCCTTGACTCCCAGGTTGCTAAGGGATCAATTATATTTGAATATCCATGTGTGACAGAAAGAACTTTGATTCATACTTTACACCATATACTAATATATAGATATTAACTCAAAATGGATCATTAACGTAAATTTAAAACCTAAAACTATAAATCTCCTAGAAGAAAAAAATGTGAGATCTTTCTGACCTTGGATTATACAGTAATTTCTTATATGCAACACCAAAAAATATTTATATTATATCAAAATAAAAACAAATCAGCTTTTTAAAGACACTTTTAAGAGAATGAAAAAAATAAGCCACAGAAAGATAATTTATTTGCAAATCTCATATTTGACAAAGGACTTATATCCAGAAAATACTATATATATATATATATATATATATATATATGTATATATATATATATATATATATATATATATATATATATATAAACTTAGTAATAAGAAAACAATCAGCTAATTAAAAAATGCTCAAAACAGGGCACCTGGGTGACTCAGTCATTTGAGTATTTGACTTCAGCTCAGGTCATGAACTTGCAGTTCGTGAGTTCGAGCCCCACATTGGGCTCTCTGCTATCAGTGCAGAGCTCTCTTTGGATCTTCTGTTCCTTCTCTCTCTTTGCAGCTCAGGCTCTCTCTCCCTTTCTCAAAAATAAACATTAAAATAATAATGATGAAGATGATGATAATGGCTAAAACAATGTGAATAGCTCTTCAACAAAACGATGTCTGTATGGCACACAACCACATTAAAATATACACACCCTTAATCATTAAGGAAATGCAAAATAAAACAACATTTAGAATATTTGGTATTAAAAACTTTCATACTAGGCCTTATTGAGGATGTGAAGCAACTGGTACTGCTAGGAAACATGTTGGAAAATGGTTTGACAATTCTTTAAAAATTAAACAAAATCTTATATGACTCAGTCATTCTACTCTGCCCAAGAGAAATGAAAGTATATGTCCATAAAAAGACTTGTGCATATAGTTTTATTATAACTTTGTTTTTTTATAGTCAATTTCTAGAAGCATCCCAAATGTCCATGAATGGGAAGATGGATAAACAAATTGTGGTGAATCAATACAATGGACTTCTCCTCAACAAATGTAATATTCCACTGATACATGCAACAAAGTGCATGAATTTTAAAATAATTATTCTGAGTAAACTAAGCCAAACAAAATATGTGCATACAGTATGAATCAATATATGTATAACTCTAAAGAATATAAACTAAACTTTTGTGACAGAAATCCAATCAGTACTTTTCTGAGGGAGGTGAATGAGGAGGAGTAGGAAGGATGGATTACAAAGAGGCACATGGAAATTGATGAGGGTGTGGATCTGTTAACTATTTTGATTGTAGTGATGATTTCCCAAGTATATACATATGTCACATCTTATGTTGTGAAATTCAAATATGTGCAGTTTGTTGTATGTAAATTATACCTGGATAAAGCAGTTTAAAATATTTAGTGCAACTGATTCTGGTATGCCACATTGTAAATAATATTATCATCAATTTCACAATTTGGTGTCTTAGGAGGGCCTAAATCCCTTGCAAATAATTGTTACCAGATACCTGTTTCATTCCTGATATCACCCATGGCCTCTCTTTTTTTCCTTTATCTATTTTTTAAAAATTTCCTAGAATGTGCTGAGTCTTGTGCTAGCTGCCTGTGCTAGCTGTGGAAGATATGTGAGTGTATGTGCACACACACACACACACATACACACACACACACATATATACACACACATGTGTGTTAGAATAAACACATATATGTGTATATATACATATATGTTAAAATATAGTAGAATATATGTATATAATATATAATAATTATATATATGTATATGTATATACACATTTGTATCTACCCTCAAGAAATAAAATAATATAATCTACACAAGGCAGTACACATTTAAGTGCCAAATTTGTGTTACAAGCTACAGTAATATTTTGAATTCTGAAAAAAGAAATGTTCATATATATCATAATGGCTTGAGGAAATTTCACAGAGGAAATTCTATTATCACATATTTTATTCAAATGGTCCTTTTCCTTCTTAACCAATCTATGCTTTTCTTAAAAACTTGATTTTAAAACCATATCCTGAATAAAGCTTTCCCTGATTAATCTGTCACTCATCATCAGGCATTAATAGACACCCTTTCATGCATGCTGAGCTCAGTTTTTCTAAGTTAATCTGCTTGTTTACATTATATCTATAACTTAAATCAAGCACAGATCGCTTGTTTAGTTTCACTCAACAATTTGCCCAATTGGTTTAAATACTTTCTATTTCATTTAATATTTTGATATTAATTAGGCATTTATAAATTATCTTTAATATTTATAGAATACAAAGTTTAATTAATCAAGATGTATTTATTAATTTCTTTGGTGACCAAAAAACCTTACGGTTCTTTGTTTTCATAAACAATCTGCAAATTATCATCTACTGAAAATTGAACTTGAAATCTATTTTAACTTTGTGCTTTTGAGATTTAACTGCATTGTAAAGCTTCAGTAAATATTTCAGACACTGTGAATAGCATTTGCTTTCAGACCATTTTGCTCTGTCTTTTAGGGTTAAGAGTTAAGGTCAATCACTATCAGTTAAGGAAGAAACAAAATTTGTTGTCTATTCCTAAAGAGCTATAATCCCCTCCTTTTTTTCAGTTTGAAGACAATAATTATTTTCCCAACATTGGATGCATGTAACCAACTTGATTCTATGTTAAATCAATTTTTTTGCAGAGTCAAAAACATAAAAATAACTACTTTCAGTTCCAGATGTGTACCAAAATCCATAATTTTAGACCTGGAATGAATATCAATCCAACATGAGAGATTGTTTTTCTATTCAGTTCACTTGTAAATAGCTTATTTTGTTTAAATCATACTTGAATTTATAATTAGGAATCTAAAATAATGTGCTCCAGGCTTTAATTCCTGATAGTTGTCTGAAAATAAGTGAAAATCAAGGGATTTGTAGGAAATCAAAATGCATTCATCTTGAACAGGCTTTGCATGCATAGGCATGTTTTCCAATTCATTGTTGGACTAAAAGTAGCCAAATGATAACAAATCTTAAGAGTCAAAAAATTACCTCCTCTCTAATCTGCAAGTATTGGATCAATAACACTCCACCTGTTAATAGAGCAAGCCAGCACTCTTGTGTTTTCCAAACTATGTGAAAATCTCACTTAAAATGAGTAACAGAAAATACCTACTAGAAGCATTGTGTAGAAAAGTTTCTTTAAATGTACCTTTTCTTGTTAGCCTGAAACTTTACAATGAGATCAATTGTTTCTATACTGTATCTTGTAAATGTTTAGCTAGATATAGGTAGATGACAGAAAGATGATAGATAGATATAGATAGATAAACACTGAGTGTAGGGGTGTGTTTATAAAACATTCAAATAAGTGATTATTATTTGACAGTTAATATCTAATCTTTCTATTTAATATCACTAAGTTTTATTTTAGTTGACCTATCCTTGTGCAGTGGGTGGTATAAAAATAGACTATAATCTTCATATAAGCCAGTATTGGTCATATTAGCAAAGCTTTGTTACGATTTGGAAATTAACTAATAAACTATATTTTAGATAATTGGTATATATATTGGTATATATAATAGGTGACACCTGCCATAAGAGAACAACCACTGAAATTGTCTTAGTGATTTTGCTTGTGGTCATTATATTACAGTTATAAGAAAACTGTCATCTAAATATGTCACAATTATATGATTATTATAAAAATAGTTTAATTTACCCTTACACTATTTATCAAATGCAAGGGAGGCCCATTTTCCAATTAAATCTGTCAAAAACATGCACATGCAAAAATATTTGGATACAAAGGTGACTGACTTCAAGGTCATATTCATATTGAATCCTGAGATATTTGCAAGATTTATTTGTAATGCTGAAGTAGCTAACATTTATTAAAGCAAACCATAGGTACTCCATGATTTTGAAAATAAATACATAAAAAGTTATTTATATGCATGACATATATATCCAAAACTTTAATTGATTAATGATTAGTTGCACATATCATCTCAAACTTGTAAATAACAAAACTTATTTTATCACAACATATGAAAAATTTTCCATTTGAATTCAAGAATATATTTCCAATATGTTTTTGCTATGATTTTTTTTTTTGGTTAAACTGAATTCATTGACTTTTGCCATGTGTGCTGTAGTGAGAACTGTATGCTGCACAATTGCTATATATCAAATTCATTCAAACTTTTCAAGTTTAACAAACATTAACATATTTATTAGATGCACAATACATGTACAACTTCATTAACATGCTTATCTTTTCACAGCTGTCTCTTTTAGTAAAATTATAGGCTAATTCGTTTATGGCAAAGTGTTCAACATAAATTGTTTTAAGAAAATAGAGTCTGAGAAATCATTAATTAATGCAATTCTACCAAACAATTCATACATCACACTTTGGATTCAGTTCCTTGCGATGCTATCTTTTAGCTTTATATTTATATAAGCAGGGATTGATGAGCTTAAAAATTTTGACATCTCATCTCAAGTGACTGTGGTTTTCTTCAAAAATAAATTGTGATGTGAACATATTCTTTACCCTTTGCACAAATAATGAGTTTGCTCTTATTTAAACTATTCATATAAAGGGGCGCCTGGGTGGCGCAGTCGGTTAAGCGTCCGACTTCAGCCAGGTCACGATCTCACGGTACGTGAGTTCGAGCCCCGCGTCAGGCCCTGGGCTGATGGCTCAGAGCCTGGAGCCTGTTTCCGATTCTGTGTCTCCCTCTCTCTCTGCCCCTCCCCCGTTCATGCTCTGTCTCTCTCTGTCCCAAAAATAAATAAACGTTGAAAAAAAGATTTAAACTATTCATATTTGGCATTGTGTAGAAACATCTGTGATTATTTTTATAAAGCTGAAAAAAAATGGAAATAGGTGGAACACTGAAACTCCATCTGTGAGCAGGGTGATGCAATTTCTACTTTTTGCCTTTTGAATTTTTTTAAAGTTTATTTATTTTGAGAGATTGAGAGAGAGAAGGAACGTGCATGTGTGTTAATGGGGGAGGGGCAGAGAGAGAGGAAGAGAGAGAATACCAAGCAGGCTCTGTACTGTCAGAACAGAGTCAAATGCGGGGCTCAATCACATAAATTGTGAGATCATGACCTGAACTGAAATCAAGAGTCAGATGCTTAACCAACTGGGCCACCCAGACACCCTTACAGCTTGTCTTTTAAGGTAAGAAATTTGCATTTGTTCACCAGGAAACACTCACTTTGCTCTTCAAGATCCCAATGCCTTGCACTATTTCTGGACTATTAATAAATTCCATAAGTTTTTTTATGAAGAATCTAGCCCTGTGTGGCTCATGGTAGATAATAAGTAAATGTAAGTTCTTTTCCCCTTTGGAAAGTTAACAAACTTCTTATGGTTTCAGTCATTAAACTTTCAGAGACATGCTACATTATCCTCTTTAACATCAATGAAAACAATAATGACATCTATATGCCATTCATTCAACAAACTATTGAATGTTCTCCTTGCACTCATCGTTCTCAGTCCTGGTGATATAGAGTTGAATAAGACAAGTTTCCAGTTGGAGTGACGTTCATAATCATTCAAGAGAGAGACATGAAAATTGGAAGACATAATACAATAAGAATAAATTATGCAATAGAGATATTAATTGATATGAGAGCCTACCAGATAACAGAGGAAGAAACAAGTAAATCTGAGCAATTAAAGTAGATTCCTAGAGTTAACTGATATAACAGGACTTGATTCCAGAGAGATAATCTTAAAGGTTTCTTACAGTTGTTAAATATGGTTAATTGTATAAAAGGTGGTGATTTATTATGGGAAAATTAATAACTATATCTATATCCACCACTTATAGTGTTTAGTGGGTTCTGGAAACCCACTAAGGAATGTAGATATAAAGCAATTTGCTTAAAACGTGTCCATAGTTGAAAAGACTATATTCACACAAATAAGGCATAACTTAATTTTCTTAGACCCTTATTCAACTTCACATCACTTAAAAAAAACAACAACAACAAACCATGTCGACAATCTTTTCAGATAGAAGCTTCTTATTCAAAAAACTACCATAATTAACCTATTATATGAATTTCTCATTTCTCAATTAAGTAAAGTTAAAAAATTATCTTCTGTTTTAGAGAATTTAGGCTACATTGTATAGTTTAATCCATGTTGGGATGTTGTTGTGGAATTTGCAGCTATGGAGGGCTTATACAATATTACTTTTTTTAAAAAAAATTAATAATTTAGACATGAAGACAGAAATAAGTGTAATAATAATAATTACAAGCACTTTTAATTAGAGAATCTGTTGTTAATTTTCTCTACCATAAACAAATTCATGAATAAAATTAGTTTTCTTTACCAAATATTGGAGTATTCTACCACATAATATTATTTTCCTGCCTTGAATAATTATTGTATTTAGACCCTATTATACTGGTCTTCAAGTAGCTTAGAAATATAGAAACCACAAGTGCGTTAAATGCTTATAAAGAACGCTTACTCAATTATATCAAATTTTTAATTTATATTAGTTCCAATTCACCTGCATTATAAGTGGCTGGACCATGTTGGTTGATGTTTTGAAGTTCAGATATTAATGCTGATTTTGAAGTGTTAAGTTTCCTTTCTCTCTATTCATAATCACTAGTAGGATGATTAAAGCTACAAATGGGACTATATTTACATTGATAAGAAATTAAAAATAAACTGAATAAAATATTTGAAGGCAATTACAGTATTCTGTTTATATCTTCTCCTTATTAATTATTTCTATCCCATGCCCTTTAGTGGCTAATCTAAAACATTTTCCAGGATAAACAACTGTCTAGATGTAAGAATGTTTATAATTAGATAGTGTTTTTTTAATAAAAATCATGAAGATTATTTGCTAAAGCTAGTTTGGAGCAAAACGCCTTTGTTTGAAACCCATTATCTCATCGTAAATGTGTAATAGAGTTCAGACGAACTCCCATTTTTGACCTAGTTTTGCATTAGATCCATTTGGAAGACAAAAATTTAAGATTTGATTCATTTTGGAAATTCTTTCTGCCTTGTTGAGATTTGGGTAGAAAAGAATTTAATACAAATTAGTTGAACACTAATCATACAAACCAGGAATTTTCTACAACTTGGAAAATCAACCAAAAACATTTAGAAATACAGACTTCTTCTCAAAATAGGTTTTTAGCTCATTACTTACTAAGGTAGGTAAGGTTACAGTGAAGGGTGAGGAAAGGAAGATTTTTTTTTTGTTTCAAGATTTTACTTAAGCTTAAGTAAAATAGCATATAGTGTAGTATTGGTTTCAGGAGTAAAATTTAGTCATCCATCACTTACATATAACACCCAGAGCTTATCGCAAGTGCCTTCCTTAATGCCCATCAAGAATTTAAACCATCCTCTACCCACCTCCCCTCCAGAAACCCTCAGTTGGTTCTCTATAGTTAAGAGTCTCTTCTGGTTTGCCAGAGGAGGACCTCTGTTTTTTTATCTTATTTTATTGTTCCTTCCTTTCCCCTATGTTCATCTGTTTTGTTTATTAAATTCCATATATCAATGAAATCATATATTTGTCTTTCTGGGACTGACTTATTTCGCTTAGCATAATACATTCTAGTTCCATCCACGTCACTGCCAATGGCAAGATTTCATTCTTTTTGGTGGCTTGTAATATTCTATTGTATGTATATATACCACATCTTCTTTATCCATTCATTAGTTGATGGACATTTGGGCTATTTCCATAATTTGGCTATTGTTTGATAGTGCTGCTATAAACATTGGGGTGCATATGCCCCTTTGAATCAGTATTTTTGTATCCTTTGGATAAATACTGACTAGTGCAGCTGCTAGGATATAGGATAGTTTTATATTTAACTTTTTGAGGAACCTCTAAACTGTTTTCCAAAGTGGCTGCACCAGTCTGCATTCCCATCAAAAGTGTCAAAGGGTTTCCCTTTCTCTGCATGGTCACCAATATCTGTTGTTTCCTGAATTGCTAATGTTAGCCATTCTGACAGGTGTGAAGTGGTATCCCTTTGTGGTTTTGATATGTATTTCCCTAATGATGAGTGATGTTAAGCATTTTTTCATGTGTCTGTTAACTATTTGTATATTTTCTTAGGAGAAACATCTGTTCACGTTTTCTGCCCATTTCTTAACTGGATTAGTTATTTTGGGGGGGTTAAGTTTGAGAAGTTCTTTATGGATTTTGTATACTAGCCTTTTATCAGATATGTCATTAGCAAATATATTCTCACATTCTGCAGGTTGCCTTTTAGTTTTGTTGATTATTTCCTTCACTGTGAAGAAGCATTTCATTTTGGTGAAGTCTCAATAGTTCATGTTTGCTTTGATTTCTTTTGCCTCTGGTGATGTGTGTAGTAAGAATTTGGTATGACCAAGGTCAAAGAGGTTGCTGCCTGTGTTCTTCTCTAGGATTTTGATGGTTTCCTGTGTCCCATTTTGTTCTTTCATCCATTTTTATTTTATTTTTCTGTATGGTGTAAGAATGTGGTACAGTTTTATTCTTCTGCATGTTGCTGTCCAGTTTTCCCAACACTAATTGTTGAAGACTGTTTTTTTTTTTTTTCCATTGAACATTTTTTCCTGCTTACTCTAAGATCAGTTGACCATATAGTTGTGGGTCCATTTCTGGGTTCTGTATTCTGTCCCATTGATATATTGTTTGCTTTTGTGCCAGTGCAATACTGTCTTGATGACTACAGCTATGAAATACTGCTTGAAGTCCAGAATTGTGATGCCTACTGTTTTGCATTTCCTTTATCAACACTACTTTGAATATCCAGGGTCTTTTATCATTCACTACCAATTTTAGAATTGTTTGGTCTAGCTCTGTGAAAAATGCTGGTGGTATTTTGATATGAATTGCATTAAATGTCTAGATTGCTTTGGGAAGTATCAAAATTTTAACAATAATTGTTCTTCCAATCCATGAGCATGAAATGGTTTTCTGTTTCATTCTGTGTTCTTCAATTTCTTTCACAAGTGTTCTATAGTTTTCAAGGTACAGATATTTTCATTGTTATTTGCTTCAAAGTATTTATTTATTTTTTCTTTAATTTCCTGGTTAACTTATTCATTTTTTTTAGTAGGATGTTCTTTAATCTCTATGTATTTGTGGTCTTTCCAATATTTTTCTTGTGGTTGACTTCAACTTTCATAGTGTTGCATTCTGGATATATGCATGATTTCAATCTTTTTGTACTGGTTAAGGCTTGATTTATGACCCAGTATGTGATCTTTTCTGTAGAATGTTCCCCATGCATTCACAAAGAATGTGTATTCTGTTGTTTTAGGAATAAATGCTCTGAATATATGTTTTAAGTCCATCTGGTCTAGTGTGTTATTCAAAGTCATTGTTTCCTTCTTGGTCTTCTGCTTCAATGATCTCTCCATTACTGTAAGTGTTGTGTTATTAACAATGAGTTTCTTTAATTTGTTATTAATTTATTTATATATTTGACTGCTTCCAACTTGGGGACATATATATTTACAATTGTTAGAACTTCTTGTTGGATGCAAGAAATTTATGATATATTGTTATTATGATATTATATTATGATATAGTGCCCTTCTTCATCTCTTATTACAATCTTTGGTTTGAAATCTAGTTTATCTGATATAGTATGGCTACTTCAGCTTTCTTTTTGATGTATATTAGTATGATAAATGGTTCTCCCCCATCTCACTTTCAATCTGGAGGTGCCTTGGTTCAAAATGAGCCTCTTTTAAGCAACATATTGATGGGCATTTTTTTTTATCCATTCTGATACCTTATGTCTTTTGATTGGAGCATTTTGTCTATTGACATTCAGAGTAATTATTAATAGATATGAATTTAGTGCTATTGTATTACATGAAAAGTCACTGTTTCTGTAGATTGTCTATATTCCTTTCAAGTCTCTGTTGCTTTTGGTCCCTCTTTCCTGCTCAAAACATCTCCTTTAATATTTTTGTCAGAGCTGGTTTAGTTAGTGTTCATGAATTCCTTTAGCTTTTGTTTGTCTTGGTAACTCTTTATCCCACCTTCTATTCTAAATAACAGCCTTGCTGCATAAAGTATTCTTGGCTGCATATTTTTCCTGTTCAACACATTGAATATATTATGACACTTCCTCTGGCCTGCCAAGTTTCTGTGGATATCTCTGCTGCTAAACTTATGTGTCTACCCTTGTAGATTAATAGCTGCTTTTGTAATTTTATCTTTATCTTTGTATTACATAAGTTTCACTATAATATGTCTTGGTGTTGAACTGTTTTTGTTGATTTTGAAGGAGCTTCTGTGCCTCTTGTGATTGAATGTATGTTTCCTTCCCCAGATTAGGGAAGTTCTAAGTTATTATTTGCTTAAATAAACCTTCTGACCCTTTTTCCTACTCTTCTTCTTGGACTTCTATGATATGGATATTACTGTTCTTTATGGAATTCCTGACTTCCTTAAGTCTATATTTATGATCTAATAGTTTTCCTTCCCTCTTCCTTTTGCTTCATTACTTTACATAATTTTATATTTTATATCACTTATTCATTTCTATACTTCTTCTGTCCTTGTTGTTATGACACCAGTTGGTTTTGTATCTCAGTTATAACATTTTATTTTATTTTATTTTTGCCTGACAAGTATTTAAGTCTTTTACCTCTGCAGCAAGGGTTTCTCTGTTGTCTTCTATGATTTTTTCAAACCCAGCTATTATTCTTATGACTGCTGTTCTAAATTCTTTAGATATATTGCTTATATATGCTTTGAGCAAATCCCTGGCTGAGATTTCTTCTTGACCTTCCTTTTGGAGAGAACTCTTCCATCTTTTCATTTTGTCTAGGTTTCTGTCTTTTGTGTGTTATGAAAGTTTGTTTTTTCCTGTTCCTGAGGGTCATGCTATATTAAGATGGGATGATACACTGTCCAGGGTCTGGTGCTTCAGGAAGTGTTTCTGGTGTATGCTGTGTGCACTCTGCTATTGTGTTTTGGCTGCTCTTTGTCACAGACCAGTCCTCTGCAACATTCTTCCTTGCTTGCAATGGGGAGTATTTGCACTTTTAACTAGATGTGCTTTGATTTGTTTGTTAAAATAAGTCTGATTTTAAAAAGGCCTGATTCAAAATAGAGAAAAGGAAAAGGAACAACAACAACCAAAAACAGATAATCAAAAAAACTATAGGCCTGGGGAGGGGTGGGGGAACTGGTCTTATTTACACCAGAACTGAAGCTGATGCTTTGGAGCACTCCACACTCCATAATTAGTAAACTTCATGCATGTGGGGGTCCTGTGTTGCTCTTCTTGGAGAGAGGCCTGCTGTGCTGGCTCACAGATCTCCCCTGGTAAAGATGCCTCTGCAGGGCTCAGGTATCAGGGTTTAATGTTAAGTGAATCCAGCCTCCACTGGGGGCGCTGTATTCCTCACTGAAGTCCTACCACTGGTGGGTGGGGAGTATGGAATCGACCCTGCACTTTTGTCCCTGGGTAAGGGAGCTGGTGCCTGCAACTGTTCTGGAAACCCTCACAGAAAAGCAAAAAATCTCCCCTCCTTTGTCCCAGGCTTCTGTCAGATCCCAGCCCTCAATCTGTTTGTACCTGGGCCATTGACACACCTGACACCATAGTTCTGTGTTTTATCTCTGGTGTGTGTCTGGGATTCAAAACTCCAAATCATAAAAGACCCTGCAAGATGCAGACCCACTCCTCTTCTCTGCAGGAGAGCCTGGCAGGGCTGCCTGCACCTGGCACCCTTCTGTCTCAGAAAAGCAGTCACACAGCTTCCCAGGTGCCTGCAGTTTATGGTAAAGCAAAGCAAAAAGCTGCAGCCAGATTATCTGCCCTCTGTGCATACCTCTGTCCCCTGCTGTTGAATAGCTGCTCACTGATGTGCACCAGATCTTTTGTCCTTGGAGAGGCAATACTATATGTCCTCTTCCAAATGTACTCCAGGAAGGGAAAGTTCTCTCCCAATACAACCCAAAGGATCCCCACACCATACTGTCCACTCCCAGGCCTCTGCTCTCCTTCTCCCCAGGAGCACCACTGCCTGCCCAGTTTGGCTCTGGTGAGTGGGCTGGATGGACTTCTAAAACCTCAGAATTTGAACTCCACTGCTTGCAAAAACTTGGCAATAGTTCCTCTGGATCCCCCTGTCAATGATTTTGGAAGAGTGTTTTTCTTGCACAAACTAGACATGCTGCTCTCTCTCCTCCTCTCTCCTTCTCCCTGTCTGCTTTCTTTCTGTGAAAAGTGTGCCATCCCCTCCACAGCACCATGGCTTTTCTCCCTCCTAATTCATGTTTTCTAATCTCATACATGCCACGTTCTCTCCCTCTAATTATGCAGATTGGTCTCTTAATCCTTAGATTGATTTCCTAGGTGTTCAAAATGATTTGGATGTTGATCTAGCTGTGCTCAAGGGATGAGGCAAACCCAGGGTCTCCCTACTACTCTGCTATCTTAACTCTTCAGGAAATAGCATTTCTTAAACCTGTAGTGACACTTTACATTTTGTTTCAGAATCATTTGTATTGATTATGAAAATAAGGGATCATACATGAAATGTTTTATCTAAGGCTATACCTCTGGGTATAATTCTTCTTGTAAAGAGACATTGTTTTTAGAGTAAAAAAAATAAGATTTTTAATGCTATCGAACTAGTTTTGAGTTATCTGATGGAACTTGTCAGTCCATAATTTTAAAAAAATCCATTGTTTGTGCCCTTTTAGCATTCCCATTTTTTAAATGGTTTCTTATCAAGAAGAATAACATATGATTTTTAGGAAATATTTTTTAATCAAGAAAATAATGCCTTCAAATTGCTAACTCCATAGCATTCAATATTATTTTTGTACATCAGTTTCACATTATGTATAAAATAAGTTGGATCTTATTTTGAGTCAGAACCATGTGAATATAAGTGAGTGCTTAAGAACTTAACAACATGAGAAAACTTTAAGTTGTGACTTCTACCTCTGCTTCAGCTTATAAATTCCTTGAAGATTGGTTAAATGACTGTCTTTTGGTTCATGATCAACAAGTTCTTTGACTCCACATGTTTTAGTACAATATTCGACACATAGCAGAGACTCAATAAATGGGTAATTTCTGAGTTGTAGAATATGAAGTTAAGAAATGATGATATCTGGGAATTATATCCATATGGCCTTTGACTCACACCTTTAGAAGAAAATCGAAGGTATTTAATTAATGATGAGGCAGCAAGAAGCAAAAAGTACTGTAAATTCTATTTTTATAAACCAATTAACAATATGGCACTGTATTATTTTATCAAGGTCATATAGCAAGTCAAGGCAGATAGAGAAGCATAATCTATATATTTTCTTCTCAGTCTCAGTTCTCTCTTATAATAAGCTGCTATTTTCTTCTGCCTAAGGTAGATGGTTAGATTAAGTCAAAAGAAATTCATATGTAGTGCTAAACACTTATAAAAATAAAATCATATTTTTTACATTTTCCAAAATTGTGCCATAGAATCATATTTTAGAAATTCTATTGATCGTAATAATTTCTATAAATTTTATAAGTATATAACAATGACAAAACTAACCGCATTTGATAAGGAAAACAAATGGATTTATTTGTCAAATACATTTTAATTGTAAGAATTTCTTGTTATCTCCCCACATCAAAGTTTGTGCAATATATTCAATTTTGAATAAGAAATGAAAAAAAGGACCAATAGCAGAAGTAATAACAGCAAAGAATAGTGAAAATAATAGTGTTAATGGAAAGAAAAGCATGAAATAATGGGCATAAATCTGGGAAGAGAAATCTTGAACCTAACAGAGGTCTATCTACTACCTCTTCAGGAAGCAGGAGTAGAACAAATTCCTCCAATATATTGCTCTCAGTTTATATGATGTAGAGGTATAAAAGATTGCCCTTCATCTTCTCTTTTTTATTGTTCCTTCTCCACTTTCCTTCTTTTGATTTTCCCATGTTTCTGGATTTTTAGTATGTTCCACTAGGTTTGATTTTTGAACTTTTTGAAGGACAAGGAGTATATACATCCTATTAACTAAACAATGGGAAATATGAAGATACAATTATATAATTTTATTAGTAAGAAAGCTAAAAGAGATAGTTTCCTGTTTTAACTAGCTACTTGCCTTTTAGTATCATGACTGAATTCAACTCAGGATTCTGTTAGTTTATTATTTTAATTTTAGCTGTAGCAATCACAGAAGAAGAAATCTCAAAACAGAATTGCTTTATAAAATTAGCTTATAGTCTTAATAGCTATTTATCTTCTTGCTCATACTATAGAAATTCAACAAGGTATTTCTGTCATTTGCATCTATTCTTTGGAGTTATTTTGCAACTCACCAAAATAAACTCTTTTATATTGTTTGTCAGAATAAGTAGGCACAGTAGATGTGGTATTGATAGCTAATTAGTCACTCCTAAGCATATGTCAGCATAGCATCAAAGGTTTAGTATCTGTATTTTATCCTGATAAAATGACTAGCTTCCAATGTGTGAATAACATATTTCAAAAGATTCCTAAAATATGACATTCAAGGAGAAAACACATAGAACTCCATCTTTAAAATAAAATGTTTTGAATAACAAATATTAATGAGATTTTTGCATATACATTAAAAACTACCAACACTATATTGGCAATTAATCTATCAACTTGTATGAAAGATTCAAGATTAACTTCCATTTACATTTTGAAGTAGACAATTTTTATTGTGAGAAAGAAAGAGAAAAGAAAAGTTCATAGAAATCTTATCAGTCAACCATATTGTCCCGTAAAACAGAAATCTCTGTTTAATGTCAGTGAACACCTCAAGTGGGGGTTCATGGGTTATTTGTTGGAACAAAGCATCTGTACTTCATCTTACATCTAAAGACTTACAACCCTTTAAACTCAGCAATAATAAAATAGTCACTTACTAGATGGATTCTCCATGAAAGATACATTATTTAACTTTTCCAAGCCTTCTCCCATAATGTGAATAAAATCTGCCCAGATCTAAAAAACAACAGTCTTATTGAATACTGTCTTCTGAAATAGTAAGGCTTTGTATTAAAAATTTTATTAGTGACACATAGAATTATATGTTCAATTAAAAACATAAACATAAATAGTAGACTACAATAAACATTTAAAAACAAATGGATGTGTGTCTTGACTTCTTAAAAAACAATTATAGATTCCAAAAAAAATTGTATTGGGTTTATTTACTTGATATTCAATAAGTTATTCTAGTCAAGAGGCCTACACTAGTTCCTCCTTATGGGGGCAACCAGAGATATTTAGTTATATGAATACATAATACTTTTAATTCACTGTCCTATCAGTTTTTAACATCTCTTTCTACAGGTAGTCAAACCTTAGAGAAGATGATATAAAGCATATTTTCCCCCCGGAAAATGTTTTGTGTAGCATCGACTAAGACATGATTCTTCCTAATTGTTTTTGTGCTAATTTTATGTTAATGAGGGGTAAAAAAGAATAGGTTTTCTTAAATCACTTTTAAATTATTCACTTGAAATATCTACTTATATAACGTGTCTTTTGTGCTAACATTTTTTTCTATGTTTAGGTATTTTAAAAATCCTTTTACATTTTTAAGTATATATTGAATTACAGCTGTACCTTGCTTTGTAAAAGATATTGTTTTAGTTATTTACATATGTGGCCATATGTGTGTGTGTGCATGTGTGTGTGCTCAAGCTCAGCCATGAACCAATCCTGTTACTGCTAGTGGTAAATGTAAAATTAACCAACAATCATATAAATAACTTACTTATAGACAAGTAGCCCATTCAGTAATTTAATTTTAGAACATCAGATGCCATTATAAATTCACATAGTTTGAGTGAATGACATGTTTGATCTTAAACATGACATTGATAGTTAATAAAAGAGGATTATTTCCCTTCAGATGCTTTTATAGTCTTTTAATACAACAAAAATTTTGATAGAAGGCAAGTAATAAAACCATGAGCTTTTCCTGCTTGAAATTCATCTACTTACTTAAAACTAAATATATTTTAGAATATACTTACGTAAGAATTATCACAATGAATCTAGCGCTGCCTTCTTAAAGTCATTTCTCAATAAACTCACCAAAGTCATCTTGTAAAAACCAAAGTCAGATCACATCACACTTCTGCTCACAAACCACCAACTGCTTCCCATCCTTCTCAAAGAGAGTTGGAATACTTTATAAGGACCTACAAAGCCCTCTACAATTTGCCCCTACCCCTTTCCATTCTTTTTCTGACCTCCTTTTCTACTACTTTCTCCTGACCTCACTCAGGTCCAGCTACACTAAGCTACTTGCTATTTTTAATAAACACACTGAAAATTCAGGGCTTTTGTTCACTATATTCATTCTCTCCAGAATATTTTGCACTCAGATACATGCATAGCTATATCTGTGATAGTAGAATAACGGATCTCCAAAAATGTCTGAGTCCTAATACTTAGAACCTGTAAATAATGTTAATTTACATGGCAAAATGGACTTTGCAGATGTAATTAAGGCAAGGACTTAAAGTAGGAAATCATCCTGTATTAACTGGGTAGACCCAATTGCATTGCAAGAATTTTTAAAAGCAGAGAACCTATTCTGGCTGCAGTGAGGAGATGCAAGGGTGAAAGTTCAGAAATGTTACTGGATTTGAAGATGGAAAAAAGAGGCCATGAGCCAAGGAATTCCGTCAGCCTTTAAGCAAAGGAGGAAAAAAAAAAAAGAGAGAGAGAAAGATAGACAAACCAAGAAACAGAGTCTTAATTATAGAGAACAAATTGATGATTACCAAAGGGAATGTGAGTTGGGGGATGGGTTAAATAGGTGGTGGAGATTAAGGAGTACACTTGTCATGATGAGCACTGGTGATGTACACAATTGTTGAATTACTGTATTGTTCACTTGAAACTAATACAACACTTTAACTGGGATTAAAACAAAAACTTTTTAAAAAGTAAAAGATGGAAAAGATAAGGAGAGGGATTTTCCCATAGAGCTTCCAGAAAGGAATACAGTCCTACTGGTGATACCTTGATTTTAGCCCAGTGATACCTATGTCGAAATTATGACTTATAGATCTGTAATGTAATACATTTGTATTATTTGAAGCCACATTGTTTGGTGGCCTGTTGTATACAGCAGCCATGGGAAACTAATATATTACCTTCAGCTCTTTCCAGTCTTACTAAAATATGTCACATTTTCAGTAAAATCTGTCCTATAGATCCAATTTACAATTTTTGTTCCTTAATATTTATTACATGATTTTCTTCTGCTCTATTTTTTCCATACCATATGCCACTATCTACACTGTATCTATACATATATTAATACTGATATAGAAACGAAGATATATATCTATAGTTATGATTTGTCTTTCTCCACCAGAATATTAGTTCCATCAGATCAGGAATATTTGATTTGTTTTGTTTTTAACTGATGTATCTTCACTGAATCAAGGTTCTAACACACAGTAGATGTTGAATAAATATTTGTTTAATGAATATGAATTATTTTTAAAGATTTTATTTGATTAAGTTAATTATATAAAGAAATCTCAAAATTGACTCAAGAGTAGATTGTATAATTGGAACCATTTCCTATCCTGTCTGGCAAATGTAATTTGTGTCTATATAATGATTTAATTAACGTTTAAAAAGTTTGGTATTTCTTTCCTAAATTCATAAAAAAAAAAATTGTACTTCATACAAATTCCTGTAGACCTACCTTTATAACTTGAATACAAATGAAGCAGAATAGCTTTAAGTATGTATGTAAAAACTATAGACCTGTGGCCATTTGTTTTGTTGTTACACTTATTTTTATGCTAATGTAGTTCAAAAATGTCCCTCCTACTCATATCCATTATTCTCTTCTTTTGTCATGAAATATTTGTTCACTGATGGACAATGAAAATTGCCATTTTTCTCTAGGTTTTCCGTTTCACTGCTGGCAGCTTTTAAACTTATACAGACTACTTTGCAATTCAAATGGGGAAAAATAGTTTGCAAATGGTTTTCAAACCTATGAGTAGCTTCTGTTCACTATGATGTTTACTTCATGTGATCATAGGTTCATTGTTCTTCAGTCCTTGGAGACAATAATCCCTAATCAGGTACATCTATTTTAAGAATTAAAATTACCTCTGTGTTACAAGATTCATTTCATTTGAACCAACCTTTCAACTGAATTCTTCCCCTGTGAAGCTCTTTTGTGTTGGCTCACAAAAATTTCAAATTTCTTTGCCTTCAGAATAAATTGCCTAAGAATAGCTCAGGCTAGGCTCAACTAAAGGATGACCTAATTTAACTTAATGTGAACTAATAATATTCAATTTCATTGAAAAAAAATTATTTCATGGGGGGCGCCTGGGTGGCTCAGTTGGTTAAGCGTCTGACTTTGGCTCAGGTCATGATCTCACGATTTGTGGGTTCAAGCCCCGTATTGGGCTCTGTGCTGACAGCTTAGAGCCTGGAGCCTGCTTCAGATTCTGTGTCTCCCGCTCTCTCTACACCTCCCCTACTCCTGCTCTGTCTCTCCCTATCTCTCAAGAATAAATAAACGTTAAAAAAAAATTAAAAAATCTTTCATGGAATGCCTGGGTGGTTCAGTTGATTAAGCATCCAGCTTCACCTAAGGTCATGATCTCACCGCTCTTGGGTTCGAGCCCCGCTGTTAGCACAGAGCCTGGAGCCTGCTTCAGATTCTGTGTCTCCCTCTCTCTCTCTGCCCCTCCCCCACTTGCTCTCTCTCTCTCTCTCTCTCTCTCTCAAGATAAATAAACATTAAAAAATATTTCACTCCGGGGCACCTGGGTGGCTCAGTTGGTTAAGTGTCTAACTCTTGATATCAGTTCAGATCATGATCTCACAGTTTAAGGGTTTGAAACCCACATCAGGTTCTGTGCTGATGGTGTGGAGCCTGTTTGGAATTCTGTCTCTCCTTCTCTCATCCTTTCCCCAGTTTGTGCTCTCTTTCTCTCAAAATAAATAAACAAACTTAAAAAATGTCTTTTAATTAAATCTATGAAGTACAATTAATACTAAGTTTTCTTCCATTTCTTTCACTATATTTAAAGTTCAAGTTGAGTAATTTTCTTAAGTGCTATTTATGTTATTTATTCTATAACACTAATTATATTACTTTTACATTTTAATAGGATACACTTGGCTTGGACCAAATTATCTAACACAGCAATGAAACTTCACATGATCATTTTCTGCAAATATCATATGTGTCACAATGAGGTTAAATGCATTTTTCAACTGCTATCATAATTCTCCACTGTGATTTCTCTATTCATCAGAGAAAATATGATTAAAGTGGAGCTTACATGGTGTGGAGTACAAGAAAGGTTCATTCACCTTGATTTACCCACACATCAGCTTTTGACTTACTGAAAGGATGTTATGGTTCCTTAAGATAATCATTCCACACCTAGATGTTGTCTATAAAGCATCAAATAGATTATAGATAAGAGCTGTGAAATTTTTATATGAAAATCTCTGTTATTTTCAAGCAGTGGGAAATTGGGAGAAGTAACTCCCAATTAGATGACAACACCATCAATTGGAGAGAAAATTATTTTCAGTTGCCCTACAACGGACAATGCAATTTCTTTACCATCAAGATTTTGTACTTTACAATAAATATATTAATTTTGAAGGTGCAATATGGCATTTTCATATCCCATATATTGATTTTACATTGTAAATTAGTTGGGGTTTGTATCTAGTGTTAGTCTATTTCCTTAAAAAGCCATAGAATTATAGACAGAAAAGAAATATTAAAAAGAAATTATAGAACAACCCAACCATCTCATTTGACAGATAAGAAAACAGATACCAAGCGAGGTTTGATTACACAGATTTACATGAACTGAAATGTGTGTCCCTCAGTTCACAACGTGGGTTTTTTTTCTACTTCAAACACCCCTTATTATGAACTATATCTTCAAAATTTTACTAACAATAAATAATTCAATAGGTCTTTTCTTCACTAAAACAAGTGTTGGTGTTGACATATGTAGTCAAAGAGAAAATAAAATGTTTGAAATTAGCTGAATTTAGAATAAAGACAACAAGGAAAATGGTCAAACATTAGTAGGTACTCAATGGATAAAAAGGAAGTTCAACGTGGTAAACTTTTAAAAATTTTGATAAATATGAGATTAATCAGCAAAATAATGACATGGTCTTCTTCTATGGCTTATAAACCAGCACTGAAGATCAATCTGAAAGAGAAACAGTAATATTTTGTGAATAATAGCAGGATCATAAAAGATATAGTCCCTATTTATGCTAGTCTATAATTAGAATTCTAATTAACTAGTAATTTTTATTGATTTTCCCTTTCTTCTTAATTTTATTTTTACATTTTACTAATTTATTTTGAGATGGAGGAAGAATCCTAAGCAGACTTCACACAAACAGTGCAGAGCCTGACATGGCACTCAAACTCAGGAACCATGAGATTTATGACCTGAGCAGAAATCAAGAGTCCGATGCTCAACCAAGTCACCCAGGTGCCCCAATTTCCCTTTCTAAAAGGAGCTGCTATTTTGTCATCTTTATCTCTTTAGTATCCAATAAAATCTAGTCTTGCTACTTTTTATGGAAAAAAAAAAGAATTTTTGAAGGAAAATCTTCCCTATTAAAACTAATGCAATAACAACAACAAAATCTCTTTATGATATCTGAAGCCTACAAATAAAAGAAACACTTTTTAGTACTACTATTATGATGCATTTAACAACGCATTTGAACATGACATTGTGAATTGTTTCTTCAATTATTAACTATAATTTAAATTGTTATTATAAATTTCTGAGCATCTTTTCATGTTTTGCAAATACCACATGATCTCATATGGATATTTTGTGTTCTGTATGTGGCTCAAAGATACCTAGTTACATCATGACTAAGCATTAGCAGTTTAAGGACCCATTTAGAAGGACACAGGGAGAGAGTATAGATTCATATAGTAATATTTTTTGAACATTTGTAACTGATCACTGCTATTACAGAAATGTGCTACCTGATCTTGAAACTGTGCAAATATACACTCTTTCAGAAATCTTCATGTAATCATTGTGAATTTAAAAAATACTTTAAATGTTGCTTTAAATACACCCAAGTGTTGCTATTTCTATAGTATTATATTTCAGCAGGCTGAACAATCCATATGTAGAATGAAAAACTAGCTCCTGTTGTCTCTTGATTAGACCACCAGGAATTCCTTCTATGTCAGTGCTCATGGTAAATGCTTCAACCTTTTTTTTCTAATTTTTAAATTTTTTTTTAATGTTTATTTGGGAGAGAGAGAGAGAGAGAGAAGGGGTGGGGCAGAGAGAGAGAGGGAGACACGGACTCCAAGGCAGGCTCCATGCTCTGAGCTGTCAGCACAGAGTCCAACGCGGGGCTTGAACCCATGAACTGTGAGATCATGACCTGAGCTGAAGTCAGAAGCTCAACCGACTGAGCCACCCAGGAGCCCCTTTAACATTTTTAAATTAAAATTTAATTTTAATTCCAATATAACTAACATATAATATAATATTAGTTTCAAGAGTACAATATAGTGATTCAACAATTCCATACATCAACCTTTGCTTTTCATGACAAGTGCCCTCCTAATCCCCATCACCTATTTCACCCATCCTGCTCCCCACCTCCCCTCTGTAACCATCAGTTTGTTCTCTATAGTTAAAAGTCTTCTCTATAGTTAAGACTCTTTCTTGGCTTCTCTCTCTTTTGTTCTTTTTCTTTTGCTCATTTTGTTTCTTAAATTCCATGTATGAATGAGATCATGTGGTATTTGTCTCTCTTACTGACTTGTTTTGTTCAGTATTATACTTCCTAGCTCCACCCATGTTCTTGCAAATAGCAAGATTTCATTATTTTTTAGGGCTGAATAATATTCCATTGTATACATATACCAAATCTTTATTCCTCAGTCAATGGACACTTGGGCTGTTTCCATAACTTGGCTCTTGTAGATAATGCTGCCAAAAACATCAGGGTACATGTATCCTTCTGAATTAGTGCTTTTTTTAAAAAAAATTTAATATTTATTTATTTGCTTTTGAGAGAGACAGAGCATGAGCAGGGGAGGGGCAGAGAGAGAGGGAGACACAGAATCTGAACCAAGTCCAGGCTCTGAGCTGTCAGCCCAGAGCCCAACGTGTGGTTTGAACTCATGAACTGTGAGATCGCGACCTGATCCAAAGTCGGACGCTTAACCGACTGAGCCACCCAGGAGCCACTAAAATTTTTTTTAATGTTAATTTATTCTTGAGAGAGAGAGAGAGAGAGTTGGGAAGGGGCAGAGAGAGAGGGAGACACAGGCTCTGAAGCAGACTCCAAGCTCCAAGCTGTCACCACAGAGCCCAACATGGGGCTCGAATTCACGAATCATGATATTATGGTGAAGTCAGTCACTCAACCAGCTGAGCCACCCAGGTGCCCTTTGAATTAGTGTTTTTGTATTTTGGGAGTATATACTCAGTAGTGTAATTACTGGATCATGGCATACTCCTATTTTTAGCTTTTTAAAATATTGTTTTCCAGGGTGGCTGCACCAGTTTGCATTCTTACCAACAGTGCAAGAGGGTGTCTTTTTCTCCATATCCTCACCAATATTTTTTTTCTTATATTTTTTATTTTAGCCATTCTGATAGGTGTGAAGTAATATCTCATTGTATTTGTATTAAGAATTTTTTGTTTATTTATTTTTGAGAGAGAGACAGAGAGCAAGCCGGGAGGGGCAGAGAGAGAGGGAGACAAAGAATCTGAAGCGGTCCCTAGGCTCCCAGCTGTCAGCACAGAGCCTGACATGGGGATTGAGCTCATGAACCATGAGATCATGACCTGAACCAGTCAGATGTTTAAATAACTGAGCCGCCCAGGTGCCCAATAGCTCATTACAGTTTTGATTTGCATTTCCCTAATGATGAGTGATGTTAACCATCTTTTCATGTTTCTTTTGGTCATCTAGATGTCTTCTTTAGTAAAATGTCTATTCATGTTTTCTGCCTATTTTTAATTGGATTATTTCTGGGGGGTGTTGAGTTGTATCAGTATATATATTTTAGATAATAACCCTTTTTTAATATGTCATTTGTAAATATCTTCTTCCATTCAGTAGGTTGTCTTTTCATTTTGTTGATTGTTTCTTTCACTGTCCAGAAGATTTTTTTATATAGTCCCAATAGTTTATTTTTGCTTTAGTTTCTTTTTTTTAGAAAAAAATTAATGTTTATTTATTTTTGAGAGAAAGAGACAGAGCATGAGTGAAAAGGTGCAGAGAGAGAGGGAGACAGAGAATCTGAAGCAAGCTCCAGGCTCTGAGCTGTGAGCACAGAGCCTGACATGGGGCCTGAACACGTGAGCAGTGAAATCATGACCTGAGCTGAAGTCAGATGCTAAACCAACTGAGCCACCCAGGTGCCCCCTTGCTTTAGTTTCTTTTGCCTAGGTGGACTTATTTCAAAAAATGTTGCAATAGCTGATGTAAAAATATTGCTGACTGTGCTCCCTTCTAGGATTTTTATGGTTTCAGGTCTCACATTTGGGTCTTTAATCCATTTTGATTTTTTTTTTTTTTGTTTGAGTTCATATGGTGAAAGAAAGTGGTCCAGGGATGCCTGGATGGCTCAGTTGGTTAAGCATCCGACTTCAGCTCAGGTCATGATCTCGAAGTCTGTGGGTTCAAGCCCTGTGTTGGGATCTGTGCTGACAGCTCAGAGCCTGGAGCCTGCTTCAAATTCTGTGTCTCCCTCTTTCTTTTCCCCTCCCCAACTCATGCTCTGTCTCTCTCTGTCTCTCAAAAATGAATAAATGTTTAAAAAAATTTAAAAAAAACAAAAAGTGGTCCAGTTTCATTATTTTGCATGTAGCTGTCCAGATTTCCCAACACCATTTTTTGAAGAGACCATCTTTTTCTTATTGGATATTCTTTCTTGCCTTATTGAAGGTTAATTGACCACATGATTGTGGGTTTATTTCTGGGCTTTCTACTCTGTTCCAATGAGAAATACTTCAAACTTAATTCCCTAGAGGGAACCCTACGAAATAGTTTAGTGAGAAAAGCAAAACTTGTAACTTTTTGTTTTGTTTCTTTGATGCACTAAGAATTTATTTACTTTATGTATGGACTACCCTTGGTTTTCCAGCAAAGAAGCTACAATTTATATTGCTTTGTAAAAAGGATCTATTAGCAACATTAAACAATTTCATGTCTCTAAAAATGTGATATGTGAGGAGGAGGAGTCAACATGGCGGAGAAGTAGGGTTACCAGAATTCCTCTCATCCCTGAAACATAGCAGTATTGTAGTCAAAACACTTGGAATTCCAGGAATCTAGGCTACAGTCTGACAGCAACATCTCCAGGGACCTAGGAGACAGCTTGGTGGTTCAGAAGTGTGTGTTTGTGAATTGGGGGAGAGAAAATGGGTGACAGCATAGACATAGAAGAGGGGGAATCCCCTTTGGTGGATAAACAAAAGGAAGAGAAAGGGAAGCTTTTTGGGATTGTATTTGGATAAGAGAAAAACCTCTCCAGACCATGGTCTGGAAAATGAAGAATAAGAAGAGAACCAGTTTCTACTTTGCAAACAGCCTTAGGAATGAAGATTGTAGATTTCAGGGTTTTACAACTATCTCCTGACCAGAGCCACTGATGGTGTGCAAGCCTGTGCCGCTGAACCTGCACATGTCTGGTGGGGAGGAAAGCCAACCCCGAACTGGATAACACTCTTGGGGGTGCACTACGAGAAAGTCATCCCTTCCATAAAGTTCTATGAGAAGAGGGTTTATTGACTCTCGAAGTACAAAAGACCCTGCAGGCACCAGCCAAAGGCCCTTTGTCAGCTTGAAGGAATGGTTCTATTCCTGGTCAGTGCACAGCAGCATCATTTAAGACATCGGGTTTTGAATCCTAGTCCAGCACAGGGGAGGCAAGGGAGACTGTGGAGCAGGGAAAAACAGCCCACCCTTGCCAGTGCTGTTCTGGGAGGGCAACCTGAACAGAGTGGTTTAGGACACTCAGTCCAAGAAGGAGAGACTGGTGTGTACTCCCCATCACCAATGCGGTGGGGCTTCAAGGAACAGGACAGCGGCCCCCAGTGGAGGCAGGATCATTTACAGCAAATGCCGCCCCTCAAAGCTTACTAACTGCTTATCTACTGGAGTGTGATTGACACTCACTGAACCAGTTAAGCCCCTTCTCAAGACCAACACAACCACCATTTTCAAGGTACCAAGGGGCAACTGTACTGTGGTTTTTCTTACAGTTTCTGATTTGATTTTTGGTCATATATATATATGTATATATCCTCTCTCTCTCTCTCTCACCCTCTCTCTCTCTCTCTCTGTCCTTTTTTAATGCTGTTCCTGTCTTTTCTTTAATCAGGCAATTTTGCTATATTATTTTTAGACCTTTTCTGTATCTCCTTCTTGTTTATTTTCCTCTCTCTCTGTATTAAGCCCTGTAATTTTTTTGATTCTTTGCCTGGTTTTTATATCCACCCCTATAATTTCTGTCTCAGTTTGGAATAAGCTTTATTTCCCCCTCTCCTTCTCCTCTTTTCCAGGGTTACTTCAACAAGCAAATCAAAGCACACTTGGTGCAATCCACCACTCCACCAATCCACCACTATGAGTAGTGAGGTAAAGCAGCCAAGACACAACAACAGAGTGCACATAACACACTCCAAAAACATTTCCTGAAGTTCCAGGCCCTGGACAGTTTATGACCCTTTTTTTAATATTGTAGTACTCAAAGGTGCAGGACACATAACAAACTATTAAAATATGTAAAGGACAGAAAACAGCAGAGAATCTATTGCTATAGTGATCAAGGAATTAAGAAATAGTCACGATGAATTCAGAAATGCTGTATATGAGGTGCAAAATAAACTAGCTGTAGTGACAGCAAGAATGGGAGAAGCAGAGGAGAGAATGGGTGAAATAGAAGGTGAAATCATTGAGAAGGGTAAAATTAAGCTGAGAAAAGGAGAGAAAGGAAATTACTAGACCTCCAGAGGAGAATTAGAGACCTAAGTAATTCAGTGAAATTAATTAATATCCATATGATAGGAGTTCCAGAAGAAGAAGTGAAAGATAAAGAGCAGAAGGTTTATTTGAACACGTTATAGCTGAGAACTTCCTTAATCCGGGGAACAAAACAGGCATCCAAGTCCAGGAGGCACAAAGAATTCCTTTCAGAATCAACAAAATCAGGTCAACACCATGACATAGCATGGTGAAACTGACAAAATACAAAGATAAAGAGAGATTTCTGAAAGCAGCTAGGGACAAATGAGCCTTAACCTACAAGGGTAGACACATAAGAGTAGTAACAGACTTGTCCACTGAAACTCAGCAGACCAGAAGGGGGCAGCAGGAAATATTCAATTGCATTGTTTGTGGGAATGCAAACTGGTGCAGCCACTCTGGAAAACAGTGTGGAGTTACCTCAAAAAAATTAAAAATAGAATTACCCTATGAACCAGCAATAGCATTTCTAGGAATTTATCCAAAGGATACAGGAGTGCTGATTCATAGGGGCACATGTACCCCAATGTTTATAGCAGTGCTATTAACAATAGGCAAATTATAGGGGCACCTGGGTGGCTCAGCTGGTTGAGTGTCCGACTTCAGCTCAGATCATGATCTCATGATCGGCTCCCACATTGGGCTCTGAGGTGTCAGCTCAGAGACTGGAGCCTGCTTCAGATTCTTTCTCCCTCTCTCTCTGCACCTCCCTGCTCATGATCTCTCTCTCTCTCTCTCTCTCTCTCTGTCAAAAATAAATAAACATTAAAAAAAATTTTCAAAAAAAAATAACAATGGCCAAATTATGGGAAGAGCCCATATTTCCATCAATTGATGAATGGATAAAGAAGATGTGGCGTATATATATACATATACATATGTATATATATGTATGTATGTATATACATATATACACACACACACAGTGGAATACAACTTGGCAATGAAAAATAATGAAATCTTGCCATTTGCAGCAATGTGGATGGAACTGGAGGGTATTATGCTAATGAAATAAGTCAGAGAAAGAAAGATATCATATGTTTTCACTCATCTGTGGAATTTGAGAAACTTAACAGAAGACCATAAGTGTTGGAAAAGAAAAAAAAAAGTTACAAATAGAGAGGGAAGCAAACCATAAGAGACATTTAAATACAGAGAACAAACTGAGGGTGGAAGGGTGTGGGGGGCAGGGGGGCAGGGAAAAATGTGTGATAGGCATTGAGGAGGGCACTTGTGATGAGCACTGGGTGTTTGATGTAAGTGATGAATCACGGGAATCTGTTTCTGAAGCCAAGAGCACACTGTATGCACTGTATGTAAGCTAACTTGACAATAAATTATATTAAAAAATTAAAAGTGGTATGTAATTACCTAATGGTGAATTTTTAAAAAAAACATATAAATGCAGAAATTTAGTTCTAATATGCTTGGCTATGCGTCATATAAATTCCACTAAGTTAAGTATCCTAAGCTTACAATTATTAAGTCATTCACTCTTTAAAATATTTTTGGTACAGTTACAGAACAATTCATTTATTTATTTTTATTTTTTCATTTTTTTTTATTTTAGAAAGAGAAAGCATGAGTGGAGGAAAGGGACAGAGGGGGAGAGAACAACAGAGAGAGAGAATCCTAAGTAGACTCCAACCACACTCAGCATGGAGCCCTATGTGGGGCTAAGTCCCACGACCCTGTAATCATTACCTGAGCCAAAATCAAGAGTTGCACAGTCAACTGACTGGACCACTCAGATTCCCAAGTTACAATATAATTTAGACCAGGATCATCTTGTAATAATAAAATTTAAAAAACAACGTACTCACTTCTTTTTGTTTTTTACCCACTTCTTGACACAGTAAATAAGAATAAAATAGCATAGTGAAAATAGAAAACAAGTTTATTTTGAGGGAGTTTCTTTTATAAATGAGGTAATTACATTTGTTTTCTGTATTGCCATTTTGGTATTGTTTCCATATTTACTAAGAAAATGAAATAGGTTAAACAATGCATCATTCAATCCTAAGAGAGTAAATATAGCCAAACTTTTAAGGAATGTGGCATAATGTATCTTAATAAGTATTTTCTGGGATCTTTAGGGTGGGTCTTTGCACATGTCAGTTCCCCTAGTTATCTACTTAAAGTGAATGTCATTTATATACCAATTATTATTATCCAAAGATGGTCCACATAAATATTCACACTCTGGATGATTAAGGACCATAATGGAGTTTGCCACTGTGAGAGGCAATAGAAAATGCTTCCCTTTGCAAGGAACACTGAAAATGCAGAAAGTAGCAAGTGCCAAAAGTAGGAGACTCAAGATGGAGTAACGTTTGAAAAACTCACTTTGATTCTCAGTGGAGTATAGTCAGTTTTTGCTGAATGAATCACCAAACCACGGTTTATTAGATTTTTCTCAAAACAGAAAATTTAAGACATTAATTAGAATACTTATTGTTTACTTCATTCTAAAAATGCAGTCCATGATGTGTCTTGGTGGCTCAGTCATTTAAGTGTCCAACTTCAGCTCAGGTCATGATTTTGTTGTCTGTGAGTGGGAGTCGTGCATTGGGCTCTATTGTGTCAACTCAGAGCCTGGAGCCTACATCGGATGCTGTGTTTTCCTCTTTTTCTGACCCTCCTCTGCTCTCTCTCGCTCTCTCTCTCTCAAAAATAAACATTACAAAAATTTAAATAAATAATAGCGCAGGTGACTGTGATTACCAAAATTGAAGATCAGGAAGAATTGAAAAAAAAATTGATGTCCCAATTTTTTTTTCAATATATGAAATTTATTGTCAAATTGGTTTCCATACAACACCCAGTGCTCATCCCAAAAGGTGCCCTCCTCAATACCCATCACCCACCCACCCCTCCCTCCCACCCCCCATCAACCCTCAGTTGTTCTCAATTTTTAAGAGTCTCTTATGCTTTGGCTCTCTCCCACTCTAACCTCTTTTTTTTTTTTTCCTTCCCCTCCTCCATGGGTTTCTGTTAAGTTTCTCAGGATCCACATAAGAGTGAAAACATATGATATCTGTCTTTCTCTGTATGGCTTATTTCACTTAGCATCACACTCTCCAGTTCCATCCACGTTGCTACAAAGGGCCACATTTTGTTCTTTCTCATTGCCATGTACTACTCCATTGTGTATATAAACCACAATTTCTTTATCCATTCATCAGTTGATGGACATTTAGGCTCTTTCCATAGTTTGGCTATTGTTGAGAGTGCTGCTATAAACATTGGGGTACAAGTGCCTCTATGCCTCAGTACTCCTGAATCCCTTGGGTAAATTCCTAGCAGTGCTATTGCTGGGTCATAGGGTAGGTCTATTTTTAATTTTCTGAGGAACCTCCACACTGCTTTCCAGAGCGGCTGCACCAATTTGCATTCCCACCAACAGTGCAAGAGGGTTCCCATTTCTCCACATCCTCGCCAGCATCTATAGTCTCCTGATTTGTTCATTTTGGCCACTCTGACTGGCGTGAGGTGATATCTGAGTGTGGTTTTGATTTGTATTTCCCTGATGAGGAGCGACGTTGAGCATCTTTTCATGTGCCTGTTGGCCATCCGGATGTCTTCTATAGATTAGTGTCTATTCATGTTTTCTGCCCATTTCTTCACTGGGTTATTTGTTTTTCGGGTGTGGAGTTTGGTGAGCTCTTTATAGATTTTAGATACTAGCCCTTTGTCCTATATGTCATTTGCAAATATCTTTTCCCATTCTGTTGGTTGCCTTTTAGTTTTGTTGGTTGTTTCCTTTGCTGTGCAGAAGCTTTTTATCTTCATAAGGTCCCAGTAATTCACTTTTGCTTTTAAGTCCCTTGCCTTTGGGGATGTGTCGAGTAAGAGATTGCTATGGCTGAGGCCAGCGAGGGCTTTTCCTGCTTTCTCCTCTAAGGTTTTGATGGTTTCCCGTCTCACATTCAGGTCCTTTATCCATTTTGAGTTTATTTTTGTGAATGGTGTGAGAAAGTGGTCTAGTTTCAACCTTCTGCATGTTGCTGTCCAGTTCTCCCAGCACCATTTCTTAAGAGACTGTCTTTTTTCCATTGGATGTTCTTTCCTGTTTTGTCAAAGATGAGTTGGCCATACGTTTGTGGGTCTAGTTCTGGGGTTTCTATTCTATTCCATTGGTCTATGTGTCTGTTTTGGTGCCAATACCATGCTGTCTTGATGATGACAGCTTTGTAGTAGAGGCTAAAGTCTGGGATTGTGATGCCTCCTGCTTTGGTCTTCATCTTCAAAATTACTTTGGCTATTCGGGGCCTTTTGTGGTTCCATATGAATTTTAGGATGGCTTGTTCTAGTTTTGAGAAGAATGCTGGTGCAATTTTGATTGGGATAGTATTGAATGTGTAGATACCTTTGGGTAGTATTGACATTTTGACCATATTTATTCTTCCAATCCATGAGCAGGGAATGTCTTTCCATTTCTTTATATCTTCTTCAATTACCTTC
The DNA here is from genome assembly GCF_018350155.1 of Leopardus geoffroyi. Taxonomy (NCBI): domain Eukaryota; kingdom Metazoa; phylum Chordata; class Mammalia; order Carnivora; family Felidae; genus Leopardus; species Leopardus geoffroyi. Next base: position 75,350,566 of record NC_059343.1, read on the forward strand.
TTAAGCTTTCTATAGTTTTCAGCATACAGATCTTTGATATCTTTGGTTAGATTTATTCCTAGGTATTTTATGCTTCTTGGTGCAATTGTGAATGGGATCAGTTTCTTTATTTGTCTTTCTGTTGCTTCATTGTTAGTGTATAAGAATGCAACTGATTTCTGTACATTGATTTTGTATCCTGCAACTTTGCTGAATTCATGTATCAGTTCTAGAAGACTTTTGGTGGAGTCTATCGGATTTTCCATGTATAGTATCATGTCATCTGCAAAAAGTGAAAGCTTGATTTCATCTTTGCCACTTTTGATGCCTTTGATTTCCTTTTGTTGTCTGATTGCTGATGCTAGCACTTCCAACACTATGTTAAACAACAGCGGTGAGAGTGGGCATCCCTGTCGTGTTCCTGATCTCAGGGAAAAAGCTCTCAGTTTTTCCCCATTGAGGATGATGTTAGCTGTGGGCTTTTCATAAATGGCTTTTCTGATGTTTAAGTATGTTCCTTCTATCCCGACTTTCTCAAGGGTTTTTATTAAGAAAGGGTGCTGGATTTTGTCAAAGGCCTTTTCTGCATTGATTGACAAGATCATATGGTTCTTCTCTTTTTTTGTTGTTTGTTAATGTGATGTATCACGTTGATTGATTTGTGAATGCTGAACCAGCCCTGCATCCCAGGAATGAATCCCACTTGATCATGGTGAATCACTCTTTTTATATGCCGTTGAATTCGATTGGCTAGTATCTTATTGAGAATTTTTGCATCCATATTCACCAGGGATATTGGCCTGTAGTTCTCTTTTTTTACTGGGTTTCTGTCTGGTATAGGAATCAAAGTAATACTGGCTTCATAGAATGAGTCTGGAAGTTTTCCTTCCCTTTCTATTTCTTGGAATAGCTTGAGAAGGATAGGTATTATCTCTGCTTTAAACGTCTGGTAGAACTCCCCTGGGAAGCCATCTGGTCCTGGACTCTTATTTGTTGAGAGATTTTTGATAACCGATTCAATTTCTTTGCTGGTTATGGGTCTGTTCAAGCTTTCTATTTCCTTCTGATTGAGTTTTGGAAGCGTGTGGGTGTTTAGAAATTTGTCCATTTCTTTCCGGTAGTCCAGTTTGTTGTCATATAATTTTTCATAGTATTCCCTGGTAATTGTTTGTATCTCTGAGGGATTGGTTGTAATAATTCCATTTTCATTCATGATTTTATCTATTTGGGTCATCTCCCTTTTCTTTTGAGAAGCCTGGCTAGAAGTTTGGCAATTTTGTTTATTTTTTCAAAAAACCAACTCTTGGTTTCGTTGATCTGCTCTACAGTTTTTTTAGATTCTATATTGTTCATTTCTGCTCTGATCATTATTTCTCTTCTTCTGCTGGGCTTAGGCTGCCTTTGCTGTTCTGCTTCTATTTCCTTTAGGTGTGCTGTTAGATTTTGTATTTGGGATTTTTCTTGTTTCTTGAGATAGGCCTGGGTTGCGATGTATTTTCCTCTCAGGAATGCCTTCGCTGCATCCGAACGCGTTTGGATTGTTGTATTTTCATTTTCGTTTGTTTCCATATATTTTTTAATTTCTTCTCTAATTGCCTGGTTGACCCTCTCATTCTTTAGTAGGGTGTTCTTTAACTCCATGCTTTTGGAGGTTTTCCAGACTTTTTCCTGTGGTTGATTTCAAGCTTCATAGCATTGTGGTCTGAAAGTATGCATGGTATGATCTCAATTCTTGTATACTTATGAAGGGCTGTTTTGTGACCCAGTATGTGATCTATCTTGGAGAATGTTCCATGTGCACTCGAGAAGAAAGTATATTCTGTTGCTTTGGGATGCAGAGTTCTAAATCTATCTGTCAAGTCCATCTGATCCAATCTGTCATTCAGGGCCCTTGTTTCTTTATTGACCATATGTCTAGATGATCTATCCATTTCTGTAAGTGGAGTGTTAAAGTCCCCTGCAATTACCACATTCTTATCAATAAGGTTGCTTATGTTTATGAGTAATTGTTTTATATATTTGGGGGCTCCAGTATTCGGCACATAGACATTTACAATTGTTAGCTCTTCCTGGTGGATAGACCCTGTGATTATTATATAATGCCCTTCTTCATCTCTTGTTACAGTCTTTAATTTAAAGTCTTGTTTGTCTGATGCAAGTATGGCTACTCCAGCTTTCTTTTGGCTTCCAGTGGCATGATAAATAGTTCTCCATCCCCTCACTCTCAATCTAAAGGTGTCCTCAGGTCTAACATGAGTCTCTTGTAGACAGCAAATAGATGGGTCTTGTTTTTTTATCCATTCTGATACCCTATGTTTTTTGGTTGGCGCATTTAATCCATTTACATTCAGTGTTATTATAGAAAGATACGGGTTTAGAGTCATTGTGATGTCTGTATGTTTTATGCTTGTAGCGATGTCTCTGGTATTTTGTCTCACAGGATCCCCCTTAGGATCTCTTGTAGGGCTGGTTTAGAGGTGACAAATTTCTTCAGTTTTTGTTTGTTTGGGAAGACCTTTATCTCTCCTTCTATTCTAAATGACAGACTTGCTGGATAAAGGATTCTCGGCTGCTTATTTTTTCTGTTTAGCACACTGAAGATATCGTGCCAATTCTTTCTGCCCTGCCAAGTTTCAAAAGGGAGATCAGTCACGAGTCTTATAGGTCTCCCTTTATATGTGAGGGCACGTTTATCCCTTGCTGCTTTCAGAATTTTCTGTTTATCCTTGTATTTTGCCAGTTTCACTATGATATGTCGTGCAGAAGATCGATTCAAGTTCCGTCTGAAGGGAGTTCTCTGTGCCTCTTGGATTTCAATGCCTTTTTCCTTCCCCAGTTCAGGGAAGTTCTCAGCTATTATTTCTTCAAGTACCCCTTCAGCACCTTTCCCTCTCTCTTCCTCCTCTGGGATACCAATTATGCGTATATTATTTCTTTTTAGTGTATCACTTAGTTCTCTAATTTTCCCCTCATACTCCTGGATTTTTTTATCTCTCTTTTTCTCAGCTTCCTCTTTTTCCATAACTTTATCTTCTAGTTCACCTATTCTCTCCTCTGCCTCTTCAATCCGAGCTGTCGTCGTTTCCATTTTGTTTTGCATTTCATTTAAAGTGCTTTTCAGCTCCTTGTGACTGTTCCTTAGTCCCTTGATCTCTGTAGCAAGAGATTCTCTGCTGTCCTCTATACTGTGTTCAAGCCCAGTGATTAATTTTATGACTATTATTCTAAATTCACTTTCTGTTCTATTATTTAAATCCTTTTTGATCAGTTCATTAGCTGTTGTTATTTCCTGGAGATTCTTCTGAGGGGAATTCTTCCGCTTGGTCATTTTCGATAGTCTCTGGAGTGGTGAGGACCTGCAGGGCACTTCCCCTGTGCCCTGGTGTATAACTGGAGTTGGTGGGCGGAGCCGCAGTCAGACCTGATGTCTGCCCCCAGCCCACCGCTGGGGCCACAGTCAGACTGGTGTGTGCCTTCTCTTCCCCTCTCTTAGGGGTGGGATTCACTGTGGGGTGGTGTGGCCCGTCTGGGCTACGTGCACACTGCCAGGCTTATGGTGCTGGGGATCTGGCATATTAGCTGGGTTGGTTAGGCAAGGTGCACAGGGGCAGGTGTGGCAGGCTTAGCTCGCTTTTCCTTAGGTGATCCACTTCAGGAGGGGCCCTGTGGCAGCGGGAGGGAGTCAGATCCGCTGCCAGACGTTTGGCTCCGCAGAAGCACAGAGTTGGGTATTTGCGCGGAGTAAGCAAGTTCCCTGGCAGGAACTGGTTCCCTTTGGGATTTTGACTGGGGGATGGGCGGGGGAGATGGCGCTGGCGAGCGCCTTTGTTCCCCTCCAAACTGAGCTCTGTCATCCGGGGGCTCAGCAACTCTCCTTCCCTTTGTACTCCAGCCTTCCTGCTTTCCAAGCAGAGCTGTACACTTATGACCTCCCAGATGCTAAGGCGCACTTGCTGTTGGAACACACTCTGTCCGGCCCCTCTGCTTTTGCAAGCCAGACTCGGGGGCTCTGCTTGGCAGGCAGGCTGCCCCTCTGCCTGGCTCCCTCCCGCCAGTCGTGTAGCACACTGTCTCTCAGCCCTTCCTACCCTCTTCTGTGGGCGTCTCGTCTGCGCTTGGTTCCGGAGACTTTGTTCTGCTAGTCTTCTGGTGGTTTTCTGGGTTAGTTAGGTAGGTGTAGGTGGAATCTAAGTGATCAGCAGGACACTTGGTGAGCCCTGTCCTCCTACGCCACCATCTTCCCCCTATCCTCGATGTCCCAATTGTTTTTCTTTGTCATTAATTCTTATATCTGAAGATGTAATTCTTACCTCAGCTACCCAGTTTTGAAAGGAAAATCTTGTGTTCTGTTACCCTATACTTCCTGTATTAATCTCAATAACTACAGATATGTTTTAATTTTATTTTGTAGCTTTTCAGTCTTTGCCTGTCTTTTACTACTTAGAATTGAAGATGTTGACAGCTAATTTTCAGAATTTTTTTTTTTTTTACTTTTTATTTACCTATTTTCCCCATGTAAAGAGTTTTGGTCACTGCCAGCTGACTGTAAGATTAAAGCAAGAGGTCTGGAGTGGAGGGGAAGGAAGAAATTTTGGGGCATGTATACAGTACAGAATGGACGTGATGTCTTGTATTTGGTGTTGAGAACAAGAAACTACAAGGGATATAAAATAGGAGGTACAAGGTAAAGACTGAGGTAAAAGTAATATGGATACTATTTTTTGATATGTTGATTTTTGAAATGTCTATGAAGAGTTTATTGGAAATGGTTAGGATGCAGTTGAAAAAAAATCTCTAAATTTCAGAAGAAACATTATACTTGGCTGAAGGTAAATATTTGAAAATCATTGAATAAAGGTGGTAACTGAAGTTGTGAGTGGAAACGGATTCTACAGCCTCAATGTACATGTTTATTCATATATGTAACAAATAACTTTGAGTGTCTATTATGTGCCACACACAAAATGGTAAGAAGATATACCATTCATTCTATTGAAAACCCAAAAATATAGAAAGTGTGCATTCATTTAAAGTAGAATCTATAATATTTTGTCATTGCCAGATCCTTTAGGTCCTAGATTTATACTTTTAGGTTTTTATGGAAAAGTCTCACAATACTCTGTTAAGTTATATATACTTCTGGTAACATACGTTTTATATGTTTTATATGTTATATATATATATATATATATGTTTTTTATATATATATATATAGTAAAAATAGAAAACAAGTTTGTTTTGGGGGTTCTTTTATAAATGAGGTAATTACATTTGTTTTTTGTATTGCCATTTGGTATTATTTCCATAATTACTGAGTATGAAAATGAAATAGCTTAAACAATGTGTCTTTCAACCCTAAAAGGTAAATAAAGCCAAACTTTTAAGGAATGTGTCTCAGCATATCTTAATAGGTAATTTCTGTGATCTTTAGAGTGGGGTCTTTGCCCATGTCAGTCCCCCTAGTTATCTACTTAAAGTGAATGTCATTTATGTCAATTACTATTATCCATAGATGGTATCCGTAAAGATTCCCACTCTGAACGATTTAGTGACCATAATGGAGATTACCACTGTGAGGGCAACAGAAAATGCTCCCTTTGCAGGGAACACTGAAAATGCATGAAGTACTGAGTGCCAAAAGTAGGCGACTCAAGATGGAGCAAAATTTAAAAAACTCAAACTTTGAAAACCTCAACTTGTGGTTGTTTCACTGAACCTTAACACAGGAATTTAATTATTTGGATATTTATTTGTTTCTCCACAATCACACATGGTTTATACTGTGACTTTAAGAAACTCAGTATTCCTCCTAGCTCAAATGATATCATTGACAATCTGGAGGTACACAAACATAAGAAAATTTTCTATCAGTTTGTCTCACAGATAAGAGAAAAAAGTGTGATTGGGCAAACAGAATAACATTTTATTCCACCTCCTATTTTCTTTTAGCATCTAGAATAGGATATCTATAGATTCTTATATTTGTTTATTGCAAATTCCGCTTATAAAAGAGCTATCAGGGGTGCCTGGGTGGCTCAGTCCTTTGAGCGTCTGACTTTGGCTCAGGTCATGATTTCACAGCTGTGCGTTCAAGCCCTGCATCAGGCTCTGTGCTGACAGCTTGGAGCCTGGAGCCTGTTTCAGATTCTGTGTCTCCCTCTCTCTCTCCCTCCCCCACTCATGCTCTGTCTGTCTGTCACTCTCTCTGTCAAAAATAAATAGGGGGAGGGAGGAAGATGGTGGCGTAGGAGGACGCTGGGCTCACCAGGCGTCCTACTGATCACTTAGATTCCACCTACACCTGCCTAAATAACCCAGAAAACCACCAGAGGATTAGCAGAATGGAGTCTCCGGAGCCAAGCGCAGACGAGAGGCCCACGGAAGAGGGTAGGAAGGGAGGCGAGGCGGTGCGGGCTCCACGGACTGGTGGGAGGGAGCCGGGGCAGATGGGCGGCTTGCCGGCCAAGCAGAACCCCGAGTCTGGCTGGCAAAAGCGGAGGGGCCAGACGGACTGTGTTCCGACAGCAAGCGCGACTTAGCGTCTGGGAGGTCATAAGTGAACAGCTCTGCTCGGAAAGTGGGAAGGCTGGAGGACAAAGGGAAGGAGAGCTGCTGAGCCCCCGGAAGACAGAGCTCAGTTTGGTGGGGAACAAAGGCGCTCACCAGCGCCATTTCCCCCGCCCATCCCCCAGCCAAAATCCCAAAGGGAACCAGTTCCTGCCAGGGAACTTCCTCGCTCCGCGCAAACACCCAACTCTGTGCTTCTGCGGAGGAGCCAAACCTCCGGCAGCAGATCTGACTCCCTCCCGCTGCCACAGGGCCCCTCCTGAAGTGGATCACCCAAGGAAAAGCGAGCTAAGCCTGCCCCTCCTGCCCCTGTGCACCTTGCCTACCCACCCCAGCTAATACGCCAGATCCCCAGCATCACAAGCCTGGCAGTGTCCAAGAGGCCCAGATGGGCCACGCCACTCCACAGTGAATCCTGCCCCTAGGAGAGGGGAAGAGAAGGCACACACCAGTCTGACTGTGGCCCCAGTGGTGGGCAGGGGGCAGACATCAGGTCTGACGGCGGCCCCGCCCACCAACTCCAGTTATACACCAGGGCACAGGGGAAGTGCCCTGCAGGTCTTCACCACTCCAGGGACTATCCAAAATGACCAAGCGGAAGAATTCCCCTCAGAAGAATCTCCAGGAAATAACAACAGCTAATGAACTGATCAAAAAGGATTTAAATAATATAACAGAAAGCGAATTTAGAATAATAGTCATAAAATTAATCACTGGGCTTGAAAACAGTATAGAGGACAGCAGAGAATTTCTTGCTACAGAGATCAAGGGACTAAGGAACAGTCACGAGGAGCTGAAAAACGCTTTAAACGAAATGCAAAACAAAATGGAAACGATGACGGCTCGGATTGAAGAGGCAGAGGAGAGAATAGGTGAACTAGAAGATGAAGTTATGGAAAAAGAGGAAGCTGAGAAGAAGAGAGATAAAAAAATCCAGGAGTATGAGGGGAAAATTAGAGAACTAAGTGATACACTAAAAAGAAATAATATACGCATAATTGGTATCCCAGAGGAGGAAGAGAGAGGGAAAGGTGCTGAAGGGGTACTTGAAGAAATAATAGCTGAGAACTTCCCTGAACTGGGGAAGGAAAAAGGCATTGAAATCCAAGAGGCACAGAGAACTCCCTTCAGACGTAACTTGAATCGATCTTCTGCACGACATATCATAGTGAAACTGACAAAATGTAAGGATAAAGAGAAAATTCTGAAAGCAGCAAGGGGTAAACGTGCCCTCACATATAAAGGGAGACCTATAAGACTCCTGACTGATCTCTCTTTTGAAACTTGGCAGGCCAGAAAGGATTGGCACGATATCTTCAGTGTGCTAAACAGAAAAAATATGCAGCCGAGAATCCTTTATCCAGCAAGTCTGTCATTTAGAATAGAAGGTGAGATAAAGGTCTTCCCAAACAAATAAAAACTGAAGGAATTTGTCACCACTAAACCAGCCCCACAAGAGATCCTAACGGGGACCCTGTGAGACAAAGTACCAGAGACATCACTACAAGCATAAAACATACAGACATCACAATGACTCTAAACCCGTATCTTTCTATAATAACACTGAATGTAAATGGATTAAATGTGCCAACCAAAGGACATAGGGTATCAGAATGGATAAAAAAACAAGACCCATCTATTTGCTGTCTACAAGAGACTCATTTTAGACCTGAGGACACCTTTAGATTGAGAGTGAGGGGATGGAGAACTATTTATCATGCCACTGGAAGCCAAAAGAAAGCTGGAGTAGCCATACTTGCATCAGACAAACAAGACTTTAAATTAAAGACTGTAACAAGAGATGAAGAAGGGCATTATATAATAATCACAGGGTCTATCCACCAGTAAGAGCTAACAATTATAAATGTCTACGTGCCAAATACCGGAGCCCCCAAATATATAAAACAATTACTCATAATCATAAGCAACCTTATTGAGAAGAATGTGGTAATTGCAGGGGACTTTAACACCCCACTTACAGAAATGGATAGATCATCTAGACACACGAACAATAAAGAAACAAGGGCCCTGAATGAGACATTGGATCAGATGGACTTGACAGATAGATTTAGAACTCTGCATCCCAAAGCAACAGAATAGACTTTCTTCTCGAGTGCACATGGAACATTCTCCAAGATAGATCATATACTGGGTCACAAAACAGCCCTTCATAAGTTTACAAGAATTGAAATTATACCATGTATACTTTCAGACCACAATGCTATGAAGCTTGAAATCAACCACAGGAAAAAGTCTGGAAAACCTCCAAAAGCATGGAGGTTAAGGAACACCCTACTAACGAATGAGTGGGTCAACCAGGCAATTAGAGAAGAAATTAAAAAATATATGGAAACAAACGAAAATGAAAATAAAACAATCCAAACGCTTTGGGATGCAGCGAAGGCACTCCTGAGAGGAAAATACATCGCAATCCAGGCCTATCTCAAGAAACAAGAAAAATCCCAAATACAAAATCTAACAGCACACCTAAAGGAAATAGAAGCAGAACAGCAAAGGCAGCCTAAACCCAGCAGAAGAAGAGAAATAATAAAGATCAGAGCAGAAATAAACAATATAGAATCTAAAAAAACTGTAGAGCAGATCAACGAAACCAAGAGTTGGTTTTTTGAAAAAATAAACAAAATTGACAAACTTCTAGCCAGGCTTTTCAAAAAGAAAAGGGAGATGACCCAAATAGATAAAATCATGAATGAAAATGGAATGATTACAACCAATCCCTCAGAGATACAAACAATTATCAGGGAATACTATGAAAATTTATATGCCAACAATCTGGACAACCTGGAAGAAATGCACAAATTCCTAAACACCCACACGCTTCCAAAACTCAATCAGGAGGAAATAGAAAGCTTGAACAGACCCATAACCAGCGAAGAAATTGAATCGGTTATCAAAAATCTCCCAACAAATAAGAGTACAGGACCAGATGGCTTCCCAGGGGAGTTCTACCAGACCTTTAAAGCAGAGATAATACCTATCCTTCTCAAGCTATTCCAAGAAATAGAAAGGGAAAGAAAACTTCCAGACTCATTCTATGAGGCCAGTATTACTTTGATTCCTAAACCAGACAGAGACCCAGTAAAAAAAGAGAACTACAGGCCAATATCCCTGGTGAATATGGATGCAAAAAATCTCAATAAAATACTAGCCAATCGAACTCAACGGCATATAAAAAGAATTATTCACCATGATCAAGTGGGATTCATTCCTGAGATGCAGGGCTGGTTCAAAATTCACAAATCAATCAACGTGATACATCACATTAACAAACAAAAAAAAAAGAGAAGAACCATATGATCTTGTCAATCAATGCAGAAAAGGCCTTTGACAAAATCCAGCACCCTTTCTTAATAAAAACGCTTGAGAAAGTCGGGATAGAAGGAACATACTTAAAGATCATAAAAGCCATTAATAAAAGCCCACAACTAACATCATCCTCAATGGTGAAAAACTGAGAGCTTTTTCCCTGAGCTCAGGAACACGACAGGGATGCCCACTCTCACCGCTGTTGTTTAACATAGTGCTGGAAGTTCTAGCATCAGCAATCAGACAACAAAAGGAAATCAAAGGCATCAAAATTGGCAAAGATGAAGTCAAGCTTTCACTTTTTGCAGATGACATGATATTATACATGGAAAATCCGATAGACTCCACCAAAAGTCTACTAGAACTGATACATGAATTCAGCAAAGTTGCAGGATACAAAATCAATGTACAGAAATCAGTTGCATTCTTATACACTAACAATGAAGCAACAGAAAGACAAATAAAGAAACAGATCCCATTCCCAATTGCACCAAGAAGCATAAAATACCTAGGAATAAATCTAACCAAAGATGTCAAAGATCTGTATGCTGAAAACTATAGAAAGCTTATGAAGGTAATTGAAGAAGATTTAAAGAAATGGAAAGACATTCCCTGCTCATGGATTGGAAGAATAAATATGGTCAAAATGTCAATACTACCCAAAGCTATCTACACATTCAATGCAATCCCAATCAAAATTGCACCAGCATTCTTCTCAAAACTAGAACAAGCAATCCTAAAATTCATATGGAACCACAAAAGGCCCCAAATAGCCAAAGTAATTTTGAAGAAGAAGACCAAAGCAGGAGGCATCACAATCCCAGACTTTAGCCTCTACTACAAAGCTGTCATCATCAAGACAGCATGGTATTGGCACAAAAACAGACACATAGACCAATGGAATAGAATAGAAACCCCAGAACTAGACCCACAAACGTATGGCCAACTCATCTTTGACAAAGCAGGAAAGAACATCCAATGGAAAAAAGACAGTCTCTTTAATAAATGGTGCTGGGAGAACTGGACAGCAACATGCAGAAGGTTGAAACTAGACCACTTTCTCACACCATTCACAAAAATAAACTCAAAATGGATAAAGGACCTGAATGTGAGACAGGAAACCATCAAAACCTTAGAGGAGAAAGCAGGAAAAGACCTCTCTGGCCTCAGCCATAGCAATCTCTTACTCGACACATCCCCGAAGTCAAGGGAATTAAAAGCGAAAGTGGGACCTTATGAAGATAAAATGCTTCTGCACAGCAAAGGAAACAACCCACAAAACTAAAAGGCAACCAACAGAATGGGAAAAGATATTTGCAAATGACATATAGGACAAAGGGCTAGTATCCAAAATCTATAAAGAGCTCACCAAACTCCACACCCGAAAAACAAATGACCCAGTGAAGAAATGGGCAGAAAACATGAATAGACACTAATCTAAAGAAGACATCCGGATGGCCAACAGGCACATGAAAAGATGCTCAGCGTCGCTCCTCATCAGGGAAATACAAATCAAAACCACACTCAGATATCACCTCACGGCAGTCAGAGTGGCCAAAATGAACAAATCAGGAGATTATAGATGCTGGAGAGGATGTGGAGAAACGGGAACCCTCTTGCACTGTTGGTGGGAATGCAAATTGGTGCAGCCGCTCTGGAAAGCAGTGTGGAGGTTCCTCAGAAAATTAAAAATAGACCTACCCTATGACCCAGCAATAGCACTGCTAGGAATTTATCCAAGGGATACAGGAGTACTGATGCATAGGGGCACTTGTACCCCAATGTTCATAGCAGCACTCTCAACAATAGCCAAATTATGGAAAGAGCCTAAATGTCCATCAATTGATGAATGGATGAAGAAATTGTGGTTTATATACACAATGGAATACTACGTGGCAATGAGAAAAAATGAAATATGGCCTTTTGTAGCAACGTGGATGGAACTGGAGAGTGTGATGCTAAGTGAAATAAGCCATACAGAGGAAGACAGATACCATATGGTTTCACTCTTATGTGGATCCTGAGAAACCTAACAGAAACCCATGGGGGAGAGGAAGGAAAAAAGAAAAAAAAAGAGGTTAGAGTGGGAGAGAGCCAAAGCATAAGAGACTGTTAAAAACTGAGAACAAACTGAGGGTTGATGGGGGGTGGGAGGGAGGAGAGGGTGGGTGATGGGTATTGAGGAGGGCACCTTTTGGGATGAGCACTGGGTGCTGTATGGAAACCAATTTGACAATAAATTTCATATATATTAAATAAAAATAAAAAAATAAAAGAAAAAAAAAGAAAAAAAAGTGTTAAGAAAAACTGTTAGTAATCAAGGCTTGTAAAAGACAGATGAACAAAGATTTTAACTGAGCTCATCTGAGACAGTAAATAAATGAAAATATAAAAATAAAAAAAACAATACAAAAAAAAACAAAAATAAATAAACATTAAAAAAGTAAATAAATAAAAGAGCTATCACTAGCCTCACAAGAAGTTTTTACTTCAGGCTGTAGAGTCTTAATAAAGCAAGGACATTCACAATTTCAACAATTCTCAGTAACCTGCAGTCTTTCAGCCTTATAATCTGATTTCTGTGAATAGCTGTCATCTAAAGGCAGTAACTAAAGTGTACATTTTCCCTGGAAATTTATTATCACATATTGTTCAGTAGTGGCGCTTCATGCCTGGGGCAAGAATAGCTATTTTTCATCTCATCTCATTCTTTGATACAACTGCCCTTGTTAGAAAAAAAAACATGTATATATTCAATTATTAGTGTGGGAATGAAGGGAATGAACATATATTCATGTGTATAAATTATCTTGACTTTTAGGTTGTTCAGGAGGATGGTCTGCTTATTTGTAATCACTACGAATAAAGTCAAATTTTGTACCTCATTATTTAAACTTATTGATCACCAGGAAGGAAAAAGTTCTGTGAGAACAAATTGTAATTAAAAGTCTAGAGTGGAGTGGGAGGATTCACTAAGATTGTGATGTACTAGGAGGACCCCATTCTTGCCTTGTCCCAAAACACAGCTAGATAAATATCAAATAATTCAGAATATCCAGAAAATCAATCTGAGGGCTGATAGAACAAACTACACAAGTAGAGGGATACAGAAGACCACATCATGGAAAGTAAAGGTGTGGATACATGATTTGGGGGAGAAATGGATCATGAGTGCTACCGAAGGGAGGAATCCCTAGCCACAGAGAGGCAAGAGAAAGAGAAGCACACAGGGAATTGCACAAGGAAAACACGTCCCCAAAGCCATTGACTTGGAGAATGAGCAGGGTTGATTTTTATGAGTTTTCACAACTACTGGGGCTCAAAACCTGGAGTTTTAGAGGTCCATGGCATGGCTGGTATAGAACCCTGAGGGCACTGTAGTGCTCTTGTAGAGAAGACATGCAGGTAACCCAGGGGTAGACAATGCCATCTGAGGATCACCTGGGACTCACTGGGAGAGACAGTTCCTCCTTGGAGTGCATCAGAGAGAGGTAGTATTGCCTCTCTAGGGACAAAGGAACTGGCTGGTGCCATTTCCCTCCCCCACCCCTCAACATTAGCTAACTTCAGTAAATAGCATAGTGCTAACACTGGCTGCCTAACCTGCTTATGCCAAGTCCCATCACCCTGCACTCTACTGGTACTACTTTCTCTGGGCAAGTGTGCCAGAGAACCAGAGAAGGGGTCCCCTTCCCCATAAGACCAACACAAACCCCTGCACACACCAAGTCTACTAACCCCCTGCACACACCAAGTCTACTAACCACAGAGTTCTGCAAAGTTCATCTCTAGTGGGAATAGTATCAGGCCTTTTTAAACAAGCAGAGAAGAGCACACCTAGTTAAAACTCACCATACTCCAGCCAAGGTCCAAGCACTCCCCACTGCAGGCAAGGAAAAACTCTGCAGAGGAATGACCTGAGGGATAGACCAGCCATAACACAGCAGCAGAGTGCATGCAGCATACACAAGAGATGCTTCCTGAAGCATAAGAACCTGGACACTATATGACATACTCTTCGTAAAGCCATTACTCTGAGGAGCAGGAAACATAGCAGGCTTTTCTAACACAGAGAAAGGCAGAGACCTAGATAAAATGCCAAGATGGAATAATTCATCCCAAAAGAAAGAACAAGAAAAAGGCCACATCCAGGGATCTAATCAAAACAGATAATAGTAATATGTATAATTCAGAATTTAAAACAACAATTATAAGAATACTAGCTAGGGTTGAGAGAAGCATGGAAGACATCAGAGAGACCATTACCACAGATATAATAGTTAAAACACAATCAGTAAAAATGAAAAATGCAATAACTGAGATTGGAAACAGGCTTGACAATGACCAAAATGTTGGAACAAGCAGAATAATGAATAAGTTATATAGAAGAAATATAATAAAAAATAATAAAGGTGAAGAAAGGAGAAAAAGAAGAAATATGGAACATGAGAATAGACTTAGGGAAATTAGTGTCTCTATCAAATATAACATTCATATTACAGGAGTCCTGGAAAAAGAAGAAGAAGAAGAGAGAAAAGGGGGCAGAAGATTTATTTAAAGAAATAATAGCTGAAAATTTCCCTGATCTGAAGAAGGAAACTGACATTCAGATACAAGAGCAGAGAGAATTCCCATTAAAATCAATAAAAACTAGCCAACACCAAAATATACTATAGTTAAATTTGCAAAATATAGGAATAAAGAAAAAAAATCCTAAAATCAGCAAAACAAAATGAAGTCTCTAACTTACAAGAGAAGACAAATAAGGTTTGCAGCAGATCTTTCCACAGAATTTTGGGAGGCAAGAAGGGAGTGGCATCATATATTCAATGATTTGAATGGCAAAAATATGCAGCCAAGAATGCTGTATACAGCAAGGCTATCAGAATAGAGGGACAGATAGAGTTTTCCAGACAAAAACTAAAGGAGTTCATGACCACTAAACCAGCCCTGCAAGAAATACTAAGGGGACCCTTTGAGTGGGAAGGAAAGACAAAATGTGACAAAGACAGAAAAGTAACAGAGAAAATCTATAGAAACAATGAAAAAATAGGTAATGAAATGGAACTAAATACATATATGTAAATAATTACTTTGAAGGTAAGTGGACCAAACACTCCAATCAAAAGACATAGAGTGTCAAAGTGGATAAAAAATAAGACTCAAATATATGCAGCCTACAAGAGATTCATTTTAGACCTAGAGACACCTGCATATTTAAAGTGAGAGGATGCAGAACCATTTACCATGCAAATGGAAATCAAAGGAAAGCTGGAGTAGCGATACTTATATCAGACAAAATAGATTTAAAAATTTTTTTTTCCAACGTTTATTTTTGGGACAGAGAGAGACAGAGCATGAACGGGGAAGGGGCAGAGAGAGAGGGAGACACAGAATCGGAAACAGGCTCCAGGCTCTGAGCCATCAGCCCAGAGCCCGACGCGGGGCTCGAACTCCCGGACCGCGAGATCGTGACCTGGCTGAAGTCGGACGCTTAACCGACTGCGCCACCCAGGCGCCCCAAGACAAAATAGATTTTAAACCAGACTGTTACACGAGATGAAGGACACCTTATCATAATAAAAGGGTCTATCTAATGAGAAGATCTAACAATTGCAAATATTTATGCCCCCAACATGAAACAGCCAAATATATAAATCAATTAATTCCAAACTTAAAAACTCATTGATAATAATACAATATAATAGGGTACTTTAACACCTCACTTACATCAATAGACAGATCATCTAATCTGAAAATCAGCAAGGAAAAAATGGCTTTGAATGACACACAGGAACACATGGATTTACCAGGTGTATTCAGAATATTCCATCCTAAAGAAACAGAATACACATTCTTTTCAAGTCCACATGGAACATTCTCCAGAATAGATCATGAATTTGGTAACAAATCAGGCCTCAGAAATAAGAAAAATATTGAGATCATACGATACATCTTTCATGACTACAACACTTTGAAACTTGTAGTCAAACACAATAAAAAGTTTTGAAATACCACAAATATACAGAGGTTAAATAATGTCCTACTAAATAGCAAATGGGTTGGAGCACCTGGGTGGTACAGTTGGTTAAGTGATTGACTCTTGATTTCTGTTCAGGTCATGAGCTCATGGTTGGTGAGATGGAATCCCGCATTGGACTCTGTGCTCACAGCATGGAGCTGGCCCGGGATTCTGTCCCCCTCTCTCTGTCCCTCCCCTGCTCATGCTTTCTTTCCATCTGTAAAAAATAAATAAACATACATAAATAACAAAATACATGGAAACGAAAATGAAAACGACACTACAAAACCTTTGGGGTAGAGCAAAAGAGGTCATAAGAAGGAATATAGCAATATAGGCCTACTTAATAAGTAAGACAAATCTCAAATATGCAACCTAACCTTAAAGCTAAAGGTTCTAAAAAAAGAACAACAAATGATACTTAAACCAGCAGTAGAAGAAAAATAATCAAACTCAACTGGAAATATGAATAGACATCTTTTCAAAGAGGACATCCAGATAGGTAACAGACACATGAAAAGATGTTCAACATCACTCATCATCAGGGAAATAAATACCAAAACTAAAATGAGATATCATCTCACACCTGTCAGAATAGCTAAAATTAACAACACAGGAAGCAACAGATGGTGGCAAGGATGTGGATAAAGGGGAACCCTCTTACACTTTTGTTGGGAGTGCAAACTGGAGCAGTCACTGGAAACCAGCATGGAAGTTTCTCAAAAGATTAAAAATAGAGCTACCCTAAGATCCAGTAATTGCACTACCAGGTATTTACCCAAAGGATACAAAAATACTGATCCAAAAGGAAACATGTACTCTGCTGTTTATAGCAGTATTATCAACAATAGCCAATTGTGGAAAGAGCCTAAATGTCCATCAATTGCTGAATATGTAAAGAAGATGTGGTATGTATACATACAATGGAATATTAGTCATAAAAAAGAATGAAGTCTTGGCATTTGCAACGACATAGATGGATCTCAATTGTATTATGCTAAGTGAAATGCAGCAAAGAAATACCATATGATTTCACTCATGTGTCGAATTTAAGAAAAAAAAATCAAATGAATGTAGGGGTGAAAAAAGAGAGAGAGGCAAACCATAAAATTGGGTGTTAACTACAGAACAAACTGAGGGATGCTGGAGGGGAGATGGGCCAGGGGATGGGTTAAATAGGTGATGTGTATTAAGGACAGCAATTGTTTTGATGAGCACTTGGTGTTATATGTAGGTGATGAATCACTGAATTCTACACCTGAAACTAATATTACACTCTGTTAACTGAAATTTAAATAAAATATCGAAACTACAAAAAAATATATAAAATGAAATAAAATTAGTATGTCATAAAACATTACATCTGTTAAACATTTTGCAATAATTATAGTAGATAAAAATAAATAATTATTTTATCTTTTATAGTAATTGCTGCTTTGATGTTACCACAAAATGAGCTAGCAATAAAACCTTTTGGTATTTATTTCAAAAAAATAAGTTTATAGGGTACTACATTAGCTTAAATCATCTAAAGAGATTACTTGTAGCAATTAAGGATAAACGTGTCCCTTGTTACATGTACACAATGAATTATGGATTGTTGTGTTTGGTATCCTATATGGTACAATAAAAGCAAACTAATTGAAGTAAAACTTTAGTTCAAAGCAAGCTTCATGTCTCTATCTTAAAATTCAATGGATCAGAGACAAGTGTGACTTAACATCTGATTCATTTCGTGACACAATAGATTTGATTGACTCTGTCATTTAAGATATATACAGACAGCAAATGAACTGAAATATGTATAATTCAGTGGCTGCAAGTATAAGAAATCAATTTCTCCATCATTGCATATTCGGCTACGTGCATGGTAACTATATGTTATTGGCACAAGCAAGCAAAAGTATTCCCTAGTAGCATCATGTAAACCGAATTATTCTATTATAGATAGAAAACTATAAATTGGGAATTAAAAATAAATAAATAAATAAATAAATAAATAGATAAAAGGAAACTACAAATTGGGTTTTCTATCATAGAATTATTTAAAGCTTCTCTTCATTTTATAAATGTTTCTTAAAACATTATTGCTCCAGGATTGCATGGCTCAGTTAAGTGTCTGACTCTTGATCTCGGCACAGGTTATGATCTCATGGTTAGTGACTTCAATTCCCATGTCAGGCTCTGTGCTGGCAGTGTGGAGCTTGCTTGGGGTATTCTCCCTCCCTCTCTCTTTCTGCCTCTCCCTTGCTAGCATGCTCTCTCTCTCCCTCAAAAGTAAATAAACATTAAAAAAACCCATTAGTACTCCACTTAAAAAAAAAGGTCACTCTGATTCTCCTCAGTGCCTTTCACTTAACATACCTAATACATCTATCTTAATGAGTTACCTGGAAGAGCAAACAATCCTGTGTCTAAGCATAAAAAAAATATATCCTTCAATCAAATTTTGTTACTGGGACACTTATTTTCTCACTCCTTAGGAAATCTTTATTTTACACGTTTTTTGGTTTTTTCTTACACTGGAAAACTACTTTAGGAAAATTTTTCTACAACATTTGGAAGACTGGAACATTTTAATACTCAAGATATTTTTAATTTATGGAGTATATTGCACATGAGATAAATGAATAGAATAATCTTTTCTGAGAAGTAAGCTTATCTAAATTTAACATTCATAAATAAGATAAATAGTTCTGAGATAGGGATTATTTAAAAATAATAAGAAAAATAGGGGCGCCTAGGTGGCGCAGTCGGTTAAGCGTCCGACTTCACCCAGGTCACAATCTCGCGGTCCGTGAGTTCGAGCCCCGCGTCAGGCTCTGGGCTGATGGCTCAGAGCCTGGAGCCTCTTTCCGATTCTGTGTCTCCCTCTCTCTCTGCCCCTCCCCCGTTCATGCTCTGTCTCTCTCTGTCCCAAAAATAAATAAACGTTGAAAAAAAAAATTAAAAAAAAAATAAAAATAATAAAAATAATAAGAAAAATAATAAAATAAATAAATAAATAAAATTTAATGATAAAAAAATCGGACATCATTCAACTCAAAATGTTGTTGTAGTATTTCTTGTCTAACCTAAGGTTTACATAACTCCCCTCTATCTTGTAATTTTTTTTGTTATTGTTGTGTTTTAGTATCAAAAAATCTTCTTTTGTCTAGCTTTTTATTTATTTATTTATTTATTTATTTATTAATGGTTTTGTTTTTTTTTTTTTTTTGAGAGAGAGCTCAAGTGTGGGAGGGACAGAGAGTCTGAAGCAGGCTCTGCACTGACAGCAACAAGCCTGATGTGGGGCTTGAACTCATGAACCTTGAGATCATTACCTGAACCAAAGTTGGACACTCATCTGACTGAAACATCCAGGTGCCCCTAGCTTTTCATTTTAATTGTTGACTCCTGCATCATGAATATTTAGAAAGACATTGCATCATTAATCAATTAACAAAATCTGTTTTTTTCTGTATACTCTAGGCATCATTTTGTGCACTGTAGGTCATTAGGTCACTAAAATGTAATTCATATTAAAATTGGCTGCATTATGCCAAGTGACTATTTTGCTCTTCTGCTCCCAAATTTCCAAGAACTGCTGGAAAAATATGTTGTTTTTTTTTAATGGCTTGTCTGGGATTACTATAAATTCATGCTTTTTAACTATCAGGGTTCTTGGTACCTCTAGTCAATGTTGTTATTAGTTCTTTCATTATATTTTATCACATTATCCTCAGAAACTCATTAAAAACTTTTTCAGTCTCTTCAAACTCCTAGTCCCACACTACGCCATTTAACAATTTGGCAGATACTTTCTCAATTACTGTTTTCTAAAAGATATTAAAATAATTCAACCTGGGTTTTCTCACTTTCCCTCCACTATACTTCAGAATATGTTTTTGTAAATATTTATTTTTGAGAGAGAGAGAGAGAGAAAGAAAGAGAGCAGGTGAAGAGCAGAGAGAGAGGGAGACAGAGAATCCCAAGCAGGCTTCACACTGTCAGTGCAGACCAATGTGGGTCTTGAACCCACAAGTTATGAGATCATGACATGAGCTGAAACCATGAGTTGGATACTTAACTGACTGAGGCACCAAGGCTCCCCTATACTTCACAATATTATTGAATCTTTCCTTTCACTCTCTTTCTTGTTCCCATATTTGAAGATGTATATTTCTTTCAATTTTTCCATTTTGCATCTTTAAGTCATTTTTCTATTTAGTCTTCCTATATATTTATGCATAATCAGGTCTCCATTATTTAAAAAAAACAAAAAATTATAAACATCTTAAGTTTTGCAGCCCCCTTCACCACCTACCTTCAGAACATTTTCATCATGATAAACTAAAATTTTGTACCTATGAAACAATAACTACCCATTCTTCCCTTACTCTAACCCTTGACAACCAGTATTCTAATTTATGTCTCAATGAACTTCAATACTTTAAGTACTTCATATAAGTGGAATCATACCAAATTTGTCTTTTTGTGAGTGGCTTATTTAACTTAGCATAATGTTCCTAAGGTTTATCTGCCTTGTGCTATGTGTTGGAATTTCCTTTCAATGGTAAAATAGGAATTCATTGTATGTACATAGCACATTTTCTTTATCCATCCATCTATTGATGTGCATTTGGGTTGCTTCCACCTATTGGCTATTTTGAATAATTTTATTATGACTATGAGTGTACAAATATCTCTTAGAGATCCTGTTTTAAATTCTTTTGGGTACATATTTCAAAAGTGGAATTTCTGTATCATATGGTAATTTAATGTTTAATTTTTTTGAGGAACTGTCATACTATTTTCTATAGAGCTGCAGTATTTTACATTCTTGTGGATAATGCAGAGGATTGCAATCTCTCTATATTTTTATCAACACTTGTTTTATGTTTGTTTTTTTTTTTTTCATAGCAGCCATCTTAATGGGTATCTCATTGTGGTTTTGATGCACATTTCCATTTCCCTAATACTTAGTGACCATTTGTACATTTTCTTTGGAAAAATGTACATTCAAGTATTTTACCCATGTTTTGTTTGAATTTTTTGTTTTGTGTGTGTGTGTGTGTGTGTGTGTGTGTGTGTATGTGTGTGTAGGGTTTTTTTTTTTTTTTGGTATTGAGTTGTAGGAGTTCTTTATATATTTTGGATATTAACTAATCAGATATATGATTTATAAATATTTTCTTCCATTCCATGGGTTACTTTATGACTCTGTTGTTGATGGTGCCCTTCGATGCACAGAAGTTTTCAATTTTGATATAATCCAATGTATGTGTTATTCCTTTGTTGACTTGCTTTTGCTGCCATATCCAAGAAAACACTGTCAAATCCAAGGTAATGAAATTTTCCTCTATGTTTTCTTCTAAGTGTTTAATAGTTTAGGTCTCTTATGATTAGCTCTTTGATCCATTTGTATATGGTGTAATGTAAGGAAGGACATGCCTTTTATGCTTTTCCATGTGGATATCAATATTTTCCTATATCATGTGTTTAAAAGACTCTTCCCTATTAAATGGCCTTGATGCCCTGGTTAAAAATCATTTGGCCATGGTTTATTTCTGGTCTTATTTATTCTATTCCATTGGTATTGTACCTGTCTTTATGTTAATGACACTGTTTGAATACTAGCTTTGTAATATGTTGTAATCAGTAAATGTTAGACTTGTAACTTTGTTCTTTTTTGAGATTGTTTTGACTCCATGGGGTCCCATGAGATTTCATATAAATTTTTAGATGGATTTCTCTATTTTGCAAAAGCACCATGAGGATTTTGATAGGGGTTGCATTAAATCTGTAGGTCACCTTGGGTATTATTGGCATCTAAATAATGTTAAGTCTCCAGTTCATGAACACAGAATGTCTTTTCATTACTTTGTGTCTTTAATTTCTTTGAGCCAAGTTATATAGTTTTCAGTGTATAAGTTTTCACCTCTTTGGTTAAGTTTATACAAAAGTATTTTATTGTTTTTCATGCTATTGGAAATGGAATTGTTTTCTTAATTTCCTTTTTTGGATTGTTCATTGTTAGTATATAAAAACTAAACTGATTTTCATGTTTTTGTATCCTGCAACTGTGCTGAATTCGTTTGTTAGTTTTAATTTTTTTTTTTTCTGTGTGTGATCCTTATGGCTTTTTTTAATGTATATTTTTGAGAAAGAAAGACCAAGAATGAGCAGGGTAGGGGCAGAGAGAGAGGGAGACACAGAATCTGAAGCAGGAACCAGGCTCTGGGCTCTCTGCACAGAGCCCTATGTGGGGCTTGAATTTACCAACCATGAGATCATTACCAGAGCCAAAGTTGGTACTTAACTGACTGAGCCGCACCCCCCCACTTCTTTTAATGTTTATTTTTTAGAGTTTATAGCTTTTATTTATTTTTTTTTTAATTTTTTTTCAACGTTTATTTATTTTTGGGACAGAGAGAGACAGAGCATGAACGGGGGAGGGGCAGAGAGAGAGGGAGACACAGAATCGGAAACAGGCTCCAGGCTCTGAGCCATCAGCTCAGAGCCCGACGCGGGGCTCGAACTCACGGACCGCGAGATCGTGACCTGGCTGAAGTCGGGCGCTTAACCGACTGCGCCACCCAGGCGCCCCTAGAGTTTATAGCTTTTAAATATAAGTTCATGTCATCCTCAAACAGAGATAATTTTATCTTTTTCTTCCTAATTTGGAGGCGCTTACCTTTTTACTTTTTTTTTTTTTTTTTTTTTTTTTTTTTTTTTTTTTTTTTTTGCCTAATTGCTCTAGTTAGGGCTTCCAGTAATATTGAATCAAAGTAGTAAAAATAAGCATGCTTGTCTGTTTCCTGATCTTAAAGGGGGGACTTCTAGACATTCACCATTGAATATGATGTCAATTATTGGATTTTTATGTATGGCCTTTATAACACTGAGATTGTTTCCTTCTATTCCTAGTTTGTTGACTGATTTCACCATGCAAGGATGTTTAATTTTCATAAATGCTTTTTCTGAATCAATTGAGATCATCATATATTTGTTTTCCTTTCATTTTGTTAATGTGGTATATTACATTGATTTATTTTTGTATATTGAGTTATTCTTGCATCCCAGGTATAAATCCCACTTGCTCATGGTGTATAACCCTTTTAATGTGTTTTTGAACTTGGTTTGCTGATATTTTGTTAAAAATCTTTGCATCTATATTTATCAGGGATATTGGACTATAGTTTTCCTTTTTTGTGACATGGTTATCTGATTTGGGCATCAAAATAATGCTGCCATTTTAGAATGAGTTTGGAAGTGTTCCCTTTTCTTAAGTATTATGGAAGAGTTTGAGGAGGTGTGAATTCTTTAAATGTTTGGTAAAATTCTCCAGCCAGGTCCCACGATGTTGACATCACTCTCCCAAACTATATGTTTTATATGTTTACATGTAAAATAATTACTAATTGAGGAGGACTTACTATTGCCATTATATTGTGTTTTTTCTGTATATCTTATTACTTTTATCTCTTGTATCACCCTCCTCTGTACTTATTTCTTTTTTTTTTTTTGTAGTGGTGTATCTTTATTCCCTCCTCAAATCTTTCTGTGTACATTCTAGAGATATTTTCTTTCTAACTACCATGAGGATTACATAACAGCCTAATGATATAACTATTTTAAACTGATAGCAAATCAACTTTGCACACAAATATTTTATTCCTTTATAGCTCCACTTCCCACTTTATGTCACTCATGTCAAAGTTATATCTTTATATATTGTGTAGCACTGATATATGTATTTATAATTATTTTTATGCTTTTGTCTTTTAAGTTCTATTTTAAAGAGTTAAAAGTAGAATCATGAACTAAAATTACAATAATGCAGATTTTCATATTTGTCCATTATTTACTTTTACCTGAGAAGTTTATATTTTCATATGGCTTCAGGTTACTCTCTAGCATCCTTTTGTTTCAAATTGAGGCACTCTTTTTAGTGTGCTTTCAGGGCTGGTCCCATGGTGATTAACCCCCTTAGCTTTGTTTTACTGGGAATGTCTAACTTTGTTCCTCATTTTTGAAGGACAGTTTTTCCAGATGGAGAATTCTCAATTGACAAGTTTTTTTTCTTTTCATACTTTAAATATATCGTCCCATTTATTTCTGTCCTCCAAGTTTTTTGCTGAAAAATCTGCTAATAATCGTATTAAGGAAATGTCTTACAAGTCACTTTTGCTGTTTTCAATATTCCATCTTTATCTTTGACTTTCTAGAGTTCAATGATACTGCTTCTCTGTGTGTGTCTTTATTGATTTATCCATCTCGGAATTTGTTGAACTTCTTGTATATTTTGTCCCATGTTTTTTCTCAAACTTAGGACATTTTAGGCCATTGTTTCTTAAGATAAGCTCTCTGCCCTTTCCCCTTTCTCTCCTTTTGTGACTACCATAATGCATATATTGATCTGTGGCATGGTGCCCTATAAACCACTTAGGCTCTTTTCACTTTTCTCATTCATTTTTTTTTTCTTTTTGCTCCTCAGACTCAATAATTTCAAAAGACCTTTCTTCAAGTTCCGATTTTTACTCTGCCTGTTTTTTTTTTCTGCTGTTGAATCCTTCTTATGAATTTTCCAATTTAGTTATTGTATTTTTTAGCTCCAGAATCTCTAGTTGGTTCTTTTTTTTTATTTTCTCTCTTACTGTTCTCCTTTTGTTTATATATCATTTTCCTGATTTATTTTTGTTGTCAGCCCATGTTCTCCTTTAATTTGATGATCATATTTATAAGATTTATTTTAAAGTATTTTTCAACTAGATCCAAATTATATATTTCCTTTCATTTCTTTGAATGTGACATACTTCCATTTCTTTGTATACCTTGTGATATTTTGTTGAAAATTTGTCATTTGAAAAAAAGCCACTTCTCCCAGTCTTTGCAGAATTATTCCATCCAGCCAAAGACTTTCATTAATCAGCCTAATATAATGGCTTAAGGTCTTCTCAGGCCCCTCTAAGCTTGTGTATCCTGGTCCTGTGTGTATGTGTGTTTCTCCCCACTTTGCCATATATATAGTTGCTTTTAAACGTCTTATTTTCCCTTTTTAGTCTCACCATTGCTTTTCTTGGGCCTTAGATATTCTATTTTATTCTTATGCTCACAATATCTTTCCTCCAGGTGTCTGTGACTCTACAGTACCCCTGCAATTCTCTTGTATCATGGCTCCCTCTGCTGCTTTTAGCGGCCTCCAACTTGATATACAACTATTTCATCATTCCAATCAGTGCTCTGAGTCAAGCAACACAGAATACAATCTTTTGGGAATCCCCCAAACAAGCCAAAATGTTGCAAGCAATTTTGACATTTTTCCTTTATTCCTGAGGGAGAAAGTGAGAGTTATGCTTCTTCCTCTTTACTATGCACTGCTGGGAAAGGGAGGAGACAGAAGCAAGTAAAAATGTCATAAAATGCTTTAATGTTTTGAGTGTGGGTTTTTCTTGGTTGGCCATTCTCTTGTTTAGTGCATATTCTTAACTATTTTCTAGAACTCTCACAAAGCTACTTTGGTGAGTATGCTGTTATTTATTTGGTATTTCATTGGGGAAATAAGAAACTGGAACAGCCTAGTTCATCATTCTGCTGACATCTGAAATCATCATCTACAACCTCCATTGTAATTTTTTTCCTTCTTTGACTACTCCTTCTTCTATCTTTGATTCCCTTCCTATCTTCTATAGTATTTTCAAAATGTTCAATTAAAAATACTATGCAATTTAGTACTCAATAGATATTAGATATTTACAAAATGATACCCCCCATATATTCCCTGTATTGAATCTGACAGTTAAAGTGTAGGTGACTTCTTTTATGAGATATGGAAGAGAATTTCCATATGCATGTTTGGCATCTCTATCTGTGTATTCACTACTGAACTGACTTAAATAGGAAAAAAGATGTACTTTTGAAATCAATTTTCATTGGGATGCCTGGGTGGGTCAGTCAGTTAAGCCTCTGACTTTGGCACAGATCATGTTAGCACAGAGCCCACTTCAGATACTCTGTCCACCTCTGTATCTGCCCTTCCCCCCTCATGCTTTTACTCTCTCTCTCTCTCAAAAATAAACATTTCAAAAAATCTATTTTCATTATTTAAGGTACAAGCTAGAGAATTCAGTTCATTAGAAGATTACATTCCTCAAACATTTCACTTAAATCAAGTATTATGCTTCTCTCTTTTATAAACATCAATCCTTAAATTCATTAATTTATTTTTAATTCAACAAATATTTATTGACTCCACCTACAAGTTCTGGGCTTTGTTATAGGAACTGAGCATATTACAGTGAACAAGGTAGACTAAAACCTCTGCCTCTATGGAGATAGAAAACACAGATAATAAATATATATAGTATGTTAGCAGTTATTCACGTGCTGTGGGAAAAAAAGATAAAGAAGAATTAATGGGAATAGAAGCACCACTTTGGGGCAGATAAGTCACATTTTAGATAGCATACTTAAAGTAAGCTTCATTTATAAAGTGATATTTGAGCAAAAACTTGAAGGAAATGAGTCTTTCAGTTAACTGGGAGAAGAGCATTCCATTCACAGGAAACAGACTGGGTAAAGTCTATGAGCAAAAGCAGTCCTTGTGTGTATAAGGATCAGCAGGAGGCCATTATGGCTGAGGAATCTGAAGAGGATACAGATAATATGACGGATCTGAGTGATATCAAAGGGTCAGATCACGATCACGTAGGGATTAGTAGGCTGTTTTGAGAATTGTGACTTTTACTCTCAGTGAAACAGAAAAGCAATGAAGTATTGTAAAAAAAGAATTGACATAATTTAACTTTGGTTTTAATAGACTCTCTTTGTCTGATATGTTGAAAATTAAAAAAAAAAGAAATGAACTGACATTAAGAAGGTTAGAATGCTAATGCAATATTCTTGGCAACAGATGTTGGTGGCAAGGGCCTGTGTGCTATCAGTAGAGACAATGAGAGTGTTCAGATTCTGTATATACACCCAATAATAATCATTGACTTCCCCACATCAGAAGGTAATTTCCATGTTAAGGTATGATAACGCATAATGAAAAAATATTTTTATACATCCATAAATGTATAACTAAGCTAATTATTAAAGTATAGTAAATGGGTGTGTTTTTATGTTAAATGTTTTCTAGTATAGGTGAATTAGTGACAGCAGACAGAATTTCTTTTTTTTTTAATATAAATTATTGTCAAAGTAGCTAACATACAGTGTATATACAGTGTGCTCTTGGCTTCAAGGGTAGATTCCCGTGATTCATCGCTTACATACAACACCCAGTGCTCATCCCAACAAGTGCCTTCCTCAATGTGCATCACCCATTTTCCCCTCTCTTCCACCCCCATCAACCCTCAGTTTGTTCTCTGCATTTAAGAGTCTCTTATAGTTTGCCTCCATCCTTCTCTGTTTGAAACTATTTTTTCCCCTTCCCTTCCCCCATGGTCTTCTGTTAAGTTTCTCAAGTTCCACATATGAGTAAAAATGTAGGATATCTGCCTTTCTCTGTCTGACTTATTTCACTTAGCATAATAGCCTCCAGTTCCAACCACGTTGTTGCAAATGGCATGATTTCATTCTTTCTCATTGCCAAGTGGTATTCCTTTGCATATATAAAACCATATCTTCTTTATCCACTCATCAGTTGATGGACATTTGGGCTTTTTCCATTATTTGGTATTGTTGAAAGCGCAGCTATAAACATCAGAGTACATGTGCCCCTATGGAACAGCACTCTTGTATCCTTTGGATAAATTCCTAATGGGAGGAGATATTTGCAAATGACATATCTGACAAAGGGTTAATATCTAAAATCTATAAAGAATTTACCAAACCCCACACCTGAAAAAACAAATAATCCAGTGAAGAAATGGGCAGAAGACATGAATAGACACTTTTCCAAAGAAGACATTCAGATGGCCAAGAGACACATGAAAAGATGCTCAACATCACTCATCATCAGGAAAATACAAATCAAGACCACATTGAGATACCAGCTCACAACGGTCAGAGTGGCTAAAATTAACAACTCAGGAAACAACAAATGTTGGAGAGAATGTGGAGAAACGGGAACTCTCTTGTACTGTGGGTGGGAATACAAAGAGAATTTCCTTTTTTATAGTGTGCAAATGTCTATATGTAAAATAAATATGTCATGTTATTAATATGTTATGTTGTAAATCAATAAAAGAAATATTTCTTTTTTTTACAAGCATCATTATTTTTTTTTAATTTGCAAGCCTTGAAAACATGGTGGAAAATGTTTTCTTCTGTTGCTAGCTCTTGAGTGTAAAGTTTTAGATACTTTTGGGTATACAAGGAAGACTATCAGCTGGATTTGGATATAGTGAAAAAAAGGCCCTATGTATTTGGTGATCATAATTACATTATTAAACACTGAGATTTGAATTATCTTTATCATGCAATAAATGATGTTATATATCTTTTCCTTTTATGAGGCACATTGATTAAGTTATGATTCTTAGAATCTGATAGCTAGCTGAGTAACTCTCTCTCTCTTAATCTCAAATGCAATCGATGTATGCTCATGAATAAAGAAATTAAAGCCATAGCCCATATTGGACAATGAGGAATTAATGATTATCAATATCAGAATCTCCTTTAGAAGACGATCACAAAAATATGCAGATAGACATCATGAAGAAAAGTAAAAGATTCTTACGTTAGGCACTGTTCTATCTTTTGTGATAAGCAATTCTTGTTGTTTTCATTTGATAGAGGACAAAAATCAACTTTAAATTTTAAAATGTTTTGAAGAATATGTATTATATTAACATGAACTGAACTAGTATAATGCAAAATGTGAATTCACTAATAGACTCCCCACTTTATGGTAAATATTGATTTGTTTAATAACTATTATAGAAATGATAGAGAAAACTTCACTTTACTTCTTATTTGTATCAGAAACTATATAACTCAAAATTACTGTTAATATTATTACAGATCCTAAATGATTTCCTTTTGTTGTTAACTTTAGATTTGGTTGATCATTTTTTTCTTATACAGATTTTTCTCATGAATTTCTCCAACTCTTCTTATTGGATTCTGTCTCAGTTTGATAGAAGAATGAAAGATACTTCAATTTACAACACTGAATCAACTGATTAAGGTGTTAACAACCTTTATCTTCACAGATTATTACTTTCCAATTTGCTGGTGGAATTCAAATAAATTAAAAAAAAAAGTTAGGGAACAACCTGTCTTGTGCATGTGTCCAGTCTTGAAAGTATAGTTGACTCTAGAACAGTGTGGGGGTTAGTTTGCACCATACAGTGAAAAATCCATGTATAAATTTTAACTCCCCCAAAACTTAACTACTAATAGCTCACTGCAGATGAGAAGTCTTACTGATAACATAAACATTTGATTAACATGTATTTTTACGCTATATGTATTATAATACATCTATAGCATTAGAATGTTTTAAAAAAATGTATATGTGGACTCATGCAGCCCAAACCCTTGCTGTTCAAAGGTCAATTATACTAACATTCTAAATGAGTTGCAAGAGAGTTGCACAGAAGCCATCATAGTTACTTCGGTGTCCCCATTAGTTATGACACACTTTGACACCAATGTCTTTCACTTTGGGTACATTACCATTTATTTTCAGTTACCCTTAAGGTCTGTGCAGAATACTAATTAGCTTGGGCTATCATTTATTTTGTAATATCTTTCAGTAAAATTAAATTATTAGACAATAAACCTGCCACTGAGTCAACAAATTCAAGGGATGAAGCCATCCAGTGTGGGACTGAGAAACTGGTGAAATTCAACACCGGATTTAGCACACATATCCATCACAGAAGTGAAGAATAACTTCAGGAGTACGAACATATTTTTCTGGGATGATAGAATGTTATCAAAATAATCAGTGTTAGATTTAATTTAGGCAAGACATCACAAAAAAAAGAATACAATGAAAATTTACTGTTCCTTGCACTGTTTTCATTTCCACTGTGAAGGGAGTGGCATTCAATTATTTTTAAAATTCTCACTAACTACCAGTTACGTGCCAGACACTGTGCACTGGGATCAATATATTATTATCTACTCTTGCCAACAAGAAGTTTACAATTGACTTGGAGGACACAAACATGTACATAAATATGCAACCAAGTATTACCAATATAATGATAAAATATTAGTTTTAAATATTAATAAATATGTATTCTTTCAAATTTAGAACATAATTCGTATAATATAACTCATATAGATGTTTTTGATACATTGTTTTGCATTTAGACATAAATCCCAGTAAGTTTCCAATTCACTGTATTGTTTATTGTAATTATTTCAGCTGTATTTCCTTGTAACGCCATACATGTACATTTATTTGGTAGTATATTGAAATTAATTATAATACTTAACTTTGATAAGGGGCTACATACCACATAATTTAAATGGAGATGGGTAATAACAAAAGAAGTCAGAAAGATCCTGGTCCTAATTATGTATAGAACAGAGAACAGAGCTTGGTTGTACTCATGACACTGTTATCATAGGAAATATCTTGTAAATGCAGTAAGAACCAGAAGATTTCTATTCCATTTAAGTTAAATCATAGAAACAATTTTAAGTTAAAATTACTTCCTTGATAGTTGCAAACTTACTTCAATTTATATTTAACATATTTTGCACATATTTTCTCACTCAACTCTCATATTCTTCTATGTATATATTTCATTATTGTTCTGATTCCTTTTCTACATCACAGTTTTTTTCCAAAAAAAGTACTCTAAAATCAGATTGATTTCCCTTTACAGAGAATATTATATGATACTGAGAGAGCAGTGGTAATTTAGTACAGCCAGCATATGAGATTCTTTATTATAAGCTGACATATTCATGTTAAAGAGGAGGAAATAATGATTAGGTTGATTATATGACCATTTCATAATTTATTATACAGTCACATTTATAAGAATTTTTAATAATGTGTATTTATTAGATAAAATCAAATTATCACCTAATAATTGAAGCCATGGAAAGCTGATAATCTTCAAAAAATTGTACAGACCTAAAATATTGCTTGATTTTGATTCTGGAGTTCTGATAGTCCATAAATATGGGTATTTATTAAGGGAATTTAAGGCAACTAATTCTAAGTATGATAATCATTTAAAATAAACTATTTCCATAGTATTGATCAAAGAGTTCTTTCATAATGGATTTTCACTAGTTTCTATTATGTCACAAAATAGCCTAGAAGATACATATGACATAAAAACTTTTCATCTAGTATGTTTGCTTAGAGCTAAAGTTTATTTATTAAATATTTATTTGCATTCACTTGTATATGTGTGTTTTTATTGTTAGTATATATATAGTATGTATATGTATATGTATAGTATATATGCAGATACATAAAGGTAAATGCATAAATAAATGCTACATATCCATATGCATATTAATTGACTAAATAATTTCAGAGATAAATATCTAACTCTTCTAGTATTTCTAATGTAACTTTGATTGATCTGTTGTCACTTTATTCTCAAAGATTAATAATGAGGTGTTTTGAATCTTTTGATCGCTTCTATTCTAGATTTTAAATCATAAGAATGTATGTGCATGTGTCTTGAAACAAAATGTTTTTTCCTTTCAGTGAAGCAGATGCCTCTTGCATTTATTTACAAGAAAATTTTACCTACTGTCAGGTGTATTGAGGTCATAAATATCCCATTGGTCTATATGAGAAATTATTAAATATCATAGCGTGTTACTGGCATCAAGTTTGCCGTTTCTTGTTAATGTAAGCACATTAGGTATATATTTAGTCTTCGATTCCCCTAATGTGCATCTTGTCTACATGTCACGAAGCCATAGCTTTTAGTGGGCATTACTACTTTGTAAGTAAGATACACTATGTGAGATTTGCATCAACCTCAAGAGAGTGGATTATTTGGAAGAATTACATACAACTATATGAACATCTGGTTCTTCTAGCTTTTATTGGCTACGTTAGGTTTCCTGGCTTATATTATGCATCTTCAATGTAGTAGAAGTTATTTCTAAGTATTCAATAATTATTTTGATCAATCTGGTGTAAAGGAGAAATTCTTCTACCCTTCAAAGTCTTCCAGATGGAGTAAGAATTAAATTTACATAAGAAAGAGAAAAAAAACTCACAGTTTTATTATGTGCGTGCAAAAGCCCTACGATGAAATTGAGACATAATGAAATTGAGACATAAGTAAATGACCAAAGCAAGTAGATTATATACTTTTGAAACAAAGAGATAATAACTCTGTTCAAAATTGACAGGACCAAATAACTTAACTTTGAGAGCTTCAATTGGTAATGAATTCTAAGTAGAATTTGGGCTAAGGTAGTAAATTAATAAAAAGTAACAAGGGTTGTTTATACAGCATACTTGGCCCTAAATTTCTTGCTTTTGGTGATAAAGATGTCTTCTACCTCCTGGTACAGGGAGGGCACTTTTCCCATGAGATATTTATTTCCTGCTTTAGGAGGACAGAGGAGTGTCTGAGCGTTCTTTTTGCATGGGTTGTCTCTTTAGTAACGTTTTTTTTAAATAATCAATATGACAAAGTTGCACATTTGGAATGGCTTACCCTTGGCTCTTGCACTAGTGAATATTCATTTAAAATTTTTCATAGTCACATTTAAATGCTAAACATTTTCATCCTTCTATTTTTCTTCAATTATCTGACCATAAATGTTCAATTAATAATATAGTTTTGAATGATTTATCAGTAGTAAGAATTTAAAATTAGTGGCCCTCAAATATCATAAAGAATATAAGAATCATGCAGGGTATAATAAAATGTATATTTCTAAGTTATGACAACTGAAATTCTGATTTAGTAGATCTGTAATGGGGACTAGTAATTTGAATATTTAATTCAGTCTTATTACCACAACCACTATTCCCACTATCCCCAGACCATGTAATGATAAATAATGGTTTAAATTATGCAAGCTTCATGCTACCATCAGGGAGGAAAAATAATTTTCCCTTTACCATTCTAGGTTTTTGGCTGTGATCTCTCTGTAACAAAAGACAGAAGAAAAATAAACAGAAGTTTAATAAAAAAAATAACTCCTGTATACATGGAAGATACCCAGGAAAACTAAGTAACTCCTTGAAATGGCCAAAGAAATCGCCTTAAATATCTTCAGTTATAGTCAAAAGAAGATGATGTTGGGCTGGGGAGAGCCAAGATATCAGGCAAAGCACAGTAAACAAAGATATGGTTGTTTTGCAGACTTAAGTCAATGTCTTCTCCAGTGATAAGAGTTTTTACATATTTAATCATCCTCCTCTTCCTGGTACAGAGAGGAAGAACATCTGTACAGAGATTTCCTTATAAATGTAAATATCTCTTAGGGAAGGGTAACTCTATGAAGTTTAAAAGCTTTTCCTTTGTTTGCTGTTTCTTAAAACTAATCAGCCTAAAATAATCTTTGTGCCAAAGAGACTATTTTGAGACAGCAAATTCTGCTTCCCTTCAGTACTTTTGAGGGGTTTAATGCAGATTCTGGTGGCTAGTTGAAGGGCTAGCTGTTTTGATTTACCACCTCTAAAGTTAACCACATTTTCCTCTATAATCTTATTCAAGTTAGTATAGATCACTCAGATGGATTTCAATTTTTTTAATAGTGGTGCATTTACACATTGCTAATGGGAGATAAGAAAAATGTTTTGGAGACTGCATTACATTTTAAAATAAAAAAAAAAGATCAGATTATTACTCTAAGTGGAGGTTTTGAATATTCAAATCTCTGACAAATTATGAAATAGCCTTTTTTCTTAATGAGACTAAGAAGTATTAACCACTTGAATGTTTTCTAATAGTTTTTTTCTATAATCCATCATACCAGAAAAAAATATCTTTGATCCTTAGAAATGTGTCTATATATGTATAATTATGACATTTTATTAGTTTCAGTTGAGTTGTATAACATAATAACTCAATATTTGTATATACTGTGAACCCATATATTTTATAGTAAAGGGTAATATTTTACTGAATTACTTGAATATTTAAACATAAGACAGTGTTTAGACATGGCAAGTAAATTGAGTTGATTTTAATATAAATGAAATTGTATCTTATTATTCTGTCTTCACAGCCCTCATCCTATTTCAGGAAACCATAATTCACCCCTAACTTGTCTGGAAATTAAAGTAATTAATAATAATAATAATATAATTTGATTATCAATGGTACATTATTAAACTAGACATTTTTAAGATCAAAGATGTGTGTCTTCACAGTAAGATTGAGTGATATTTTGAACTTTTAAGGTAAGGTTTTATTTAGTAATGAAGGAGAAACTATAGCTTTTATGAGAAACTTTTATATAGTTTTTGTGTTGTTTTTTCATTGGATTTTCAAAACCTTATTTTTATATTTGTTATTTTTTCCTTCCAAAATACGCCATGAAACTGTGTATTTTCCTGAGAATTTTTTATTATATAAATCTTAAAAGTCAAATAAGTTCAACTGTTTTAAAATAGATGCACCAAATTCCAAATTTATGAAGATTATTATTAATTAATTAATTTATAAACCACGTTTATTCATTACATATTATTCCCCAGATTACTGTCTCAGGTTTCCATAGCACAAGTCTATTATTCTAATTTATCTTTTATCCAAAAATGGTTTATCCACTGTCTCCCAGTGTTTCCTCCTTGTCTATAGATATTTAATTCTAAGATTATAACAACCAGAAACACCCTTACTAATAATTTAGAATACCAATGAAAAGTTCCTTTTTTAATTTCACCTTAGCAAATAACTATTAGGTATGCAAATTTCACACTATACTATCTTTCTACTTTAATTGATTTAACTTGAACTAATTTATTTCATCTGATTGACTAAAGAATGATTCTGTTACTGAAACCCAAGTTTGGCTGCTTGCCACTACTCCAGAGACAAGTGTTGCTTGTAAAGGAAAGATTGCTTTATTCAGAGGCCAGCAACCTGGGGAGATAATGAACTAATGTCCAAAGACCATCTCCAAAGTCCCTGACCAAGAAGAGAGGAAGAGGAGAGTGTTGAGGGTTAATGTGCAAGGGGAAGCAGTGTACAGTGGTTAATCATTCTCATTATGATGTCAAACAGACTTGCTGGTGTCAGGGAAGGCTAGTTTCTAGTGTAGTCAAACACAATCTTCTAGGAATATGTGACTCCTTGTTTCCCCAGGGTCAGTGTTCTATTAAAATCTCAAAAAAGCTATAATTAGACTATAAGCTAGAGGGCATAGGTCAATGAGTTAGAGGTATATAGGCTTTAGGTTACTTGAAACACAATTATAATTCTTGCAAGTGAGACTTTTGTTGATTCATTTGAGAATAACAGGAAGTTTAATGGCTTATCCTTTGGATCTGAGCTATTTTCAGGTATAAGTTTACCAGAGCAAACTCATCATGAAGTGTGGGCTTCTGCAATTCCTTGATGGTCAGGACTATTCTTTATTCATATTTCTGTCCCTTGTACTTAGCAAAATACCTAGTATATTATTGACATTTAACAAATATCTTTGGAATTGAATTGAATGGGATGTTTAAAATGATAATGAATATCAGTATATGTAGAAGGTGATATGGATCTTCTTTATTCTTACTTAAAGTGTGTATAAGAATAAAATATTTTCCAGGGGTGCCTGGGCTCAGTTGGTTAAGCATCCGACTTTGGCTCAGGTCATGATCTCATGGTTTGTGGGTTTAAGCCCCTTGTCGGGCTTTGCACTGACAGCTCAGAGCCTGGAACCTGCTTCAGATTCTGTGTCTTCATCTCTCTCTCTCTCTCTCTCTGCCCCTCCCCTGCTTGTGCTCTCTCTCTCTCTCTCTCAAAAATAAATAAATAAAATTTAAAATAAATAAATAAAATATTTTCCAAAAGGGCTAATTGATATGAAATATTCTCATACTTTCTGTTATTACTAATGCAATGGTGAGCAAAATAAGATGTGATTTCTTCGTAAAACATCATCACAAAATTTTTAAAAAGAGAATAAAAATAAAATGTTTAAATATTAAATTTTACATGCACTTTTTTAGAGTTAACCTCACTTTCTTTTGATTTATTCCATTTGTTTATATTTTTAAGAATTAGGTTACTATGAGGACCCCAAAGTCATCCTATCCCACATTTACAATGAGATATCATTCATATCCCAGTAAATAAATCAGAGAGCAATCTGAAGATAACAGAATTAACTTCACAACCAAATCTAGATAATAAGCCACATCAGGGAGTTAGAAAGGGCAAAAATGATGGTGCCTGCAGGAGGAAGGGAGCTGTAGTCACAGAGAAGGGAAAACATCAGAGACCCCACATGGGAAATACAAATTCCTATAACTTCTGGCTTTGAAAACAAAAGGGACTGAACTCCAAGAGTTTGTATAGCCATTGGGACTTAGAATCTGGAGCATTTAGGGTCACCTGACTCTGCACTGGGATAACCAGGAGGCAAGTGGTAGCTGGGTCCCCACTCTTGAAAAGATACCAGCTTGGGGGATGGCAGCAGAAAAGCAACAGTTTGCACAAAGCCTAGGGAAAATGGGAAGGAGCTTTGTTTATACTGACTTTGGAACTTGTTGAGGGACTTTTTTGGGAGCAAAGATGCTGGCAGACACCATTTTCTTCCTCTCACTGTCCAACATAAACACAGAGCCACCTGCAGGAGGCAGTGCTGCACAGGCACTTGATTCCTAACCTGCTTGCAGTATGTCCCAAATTTGAGTTCTCCTGAGGACTCACTCACTCCTAGCCTGCTGGCCTTTGCCCAGGGTTCAATGCAAATTTTGTTATCACTGCACCCACCTTGCTCAGCTATAATGCACACAGACTCCACATGATGTTAATGGCCACCATGCTTTGGGGGTATACCGCCTAGGACTAGAAGCTCATCACAATTTTTTCTAATACCACTGTCACACTCCGAAGTGCTTCTGTGGTCACACACCCTCAGATATGGACTGCCTAGGTCTCACTAAGACCACAAAGAGCAAGCACAGCCCACAACAGGAAGACAGTGCAGGTATCTGGACTGAAAGAAAAAGCAACTCAGACACATTAGAAGGATGCATACAGCACACACAGGAGACTCCCTTGAAGTGTCAGGCTCTGATGCAAAGGGACATTGCCCTGCAAAGAACTGCAGGACCTCTTCTTCATAAAGCCACTACTTTCAAGAGCAGAAGACATAAACAAATTTCATAACACTCAGAAGCAGTCACAGAGAGTCAGACAAAATGAGACAAAGGAATTTGTCTAAAATGAAAGAATGAGACAAATCACAGAAGATCTATGCAAAAAAGAAATAAGCAATAAGCCTGATACAGAATTTATTTTTTTTCAATATATGAAATTTATTGTCAAATTGGTTTCCATACAACACCCAGTACTCATCCCAAAAGGTGCCCTCCTCTATACCCATCACCCACCCTCCCCTCCCTCCCACTCCCCATCAACCCTCAGTTTGCTCTCAGTTTTTAAGAGTCTCTTATGCTTTGGCTCTCTCCCACTCTAACCTCTTTTTTTATTCCCTTCCCCTCCCCCATGGGTTTCTGTTAAGTTTGTCAGAATCCACCTAAGAGTGAAAACATATGGTATCTTTCTCTGTATGGCTTATTTCACTTAGCATCACACTCTCCAGTTCCATCCACGTTGCTACAAAGGGCCATATTTCATTCTTTCTCATTGCCCTGTGGTACTCCATTGTGTATATAAACCACAATTTCTTCTTTTTTTTTTTTTAGGAATACTTTTTTTTAATATATGAAATTTATTGTCAAATTGGTTTCCATACAACACCCAGTGCTCATCCCAAAAGGTGCCCTCCTCAATACCCGTCACCCACCCTCCCCTCACTCCCACCCCCCATCAACCCTCAGTTTGTACTCAGTTTTTTTTTTTTTTCAACATTTATTTTTTTGGGACAGAGAGAGACAGAGCATGAACGGGGGAGGGGCAGAGAGAGAGGGAGACACAGAATCGGAAGCAGGCTCCAGGCTCTGAGCCATCAGCCCAGAGCCCGACGCGGGGCTCGAACTCAAGGACCGTGAGATCGTGACCTGGCTGAAGTCGGACGCTTAACCGACTGCGCCACCCAGGCGCCCCTGTACTCAGTTTTTAACAGTCTCTTATGCTTTGGCTCTCTCCCACTCTAACCTTTTTTTTTTTTTCCTTCCCCTCCCCCATGGGTTTCTGTTAAGTTTCTCAGGATCCACATAAGAGTGAAACCATATGGTATCTGTTTTTCTCAGTATGGCTTATTTCACTTAGCATCACACTCTCCAGTTCCATCCACGTTGCTACAAAAGGCCATATTTCATTTTTTCTCATTGCCACGTAGTATTCTATTGTGTATATAAACCACAATATCTTTATCCATTCATCAGTTGATGGACATTTAGGCACTTTCCATAGTTTGGCTATTGTTGAGAGTGCTGCTATAAACATTGGGGTACAAGTGCACCTATGCATCAGTACTCCTGTCCCTTGGATAAATTCCTAGCAGTGCTATTGCTGGGTCATAGGGTAGGTCTATTTTTAATTTTCTGAGGAACCTCCACACTGCTTTCCAGAGCGGCTGCACCAATTTGCATTCCCACCAACAGTGCAAGAGGGTTCCCGTTTCTCCACATCCTCTCCAGAATCTATAGTCTCCTGATTTGTTCATTTTGGCCACTCTGACTGGCGTGAGGTGATATCTGAGTGTGGTTTTGATTTGTATTTCCCTGATGAGGAGCGACGTTGAACATCTTTTCATGTGCCTGTTGGCCATCCGGATGTCTTCTTTAGAGAAGTGTCTATTCATGTTTTCTGCCCATTTCTTCACTGGGTCATTTGTTTTTCGGGTGTGGAGTTTGGTGAGCTCTTTATAGATTTTGGATACTAGCCCTTTGTCCGATATGTCA
The DNA here is from genome assembly GCF_018350155.1 of Leopardus geoffroyi. Lineage (NCBI taxonomy): Eukaryota > Metazoa > Chordata > Mammalia > Carnivora > Felidae > Leopardus > Leopardus geoffroyi. The sequence continues at coordinate 75,389,373 of NC_059343.1, forward strand.
TTTGCAAATATCTTTTCCCATTCCGTTGGTTGCCTTTTAGTTTTGTGGGTTGTTTCCTTTGCTGTGCAGAAGTTTTTATCTTCATAAGGTCCCAGTAATTCACTTTTGCTTTTAATTCCCTTGCCTTCGGGGATGTGTCGAGTAAGAGATTGCTACGGCTGAGGTCAGAGAGGTCTTTTCCTGCTTTCTCCTCTAGGGTTTGGATGGTTTCCTGTCTCACATTCAGGTCCTTTATCCATTTTGAGTTTATTTTTGTGAATGGTGTGAGAAAGTGGTCAGTTTCAACCTTCTGCATGTTGCTGTCCAGTTCTCCCAGCAACATTTGTTAAAGAGCCTCTCTTTTTTCCATTGGATGTTGTTTCCTGCTTTGTGAAAGATGAGTTGGCCATACGTTTGCGGGTCTAGTTCTGGGGTCTCTATTCTATTCCATTGGTCTATGTGTCTGTTTTTGTGCCAATACCATGCTGTCTTGATGATGACAGCTTTGTAGTAGAGGCTAAAGTCTGGGATTGTGATGCCTCCTGCTTTGGTCTTCTTCTTCAAAATTACTTTGGCTATTTGGGGCCTTTTGTGGTTCCATATGAATTTTAGGATTGCTTGTTCTAGTTTTGAGAAGAATGCTGATGCAATTTTGATTGGGATTGCATTGAATGTGTAGATAGATTTGGGTAGTATTGACATTTTGACAATATTTATTCTTCCAAGTCATGAGCAGGGAATGTCTTTCCATTTCCTTAAATCTTCTTCAATTACCTTCATAAGCTTTCTATAGTTTTCAGCATACAGATCTTTTACATCTTTGGTTAGATTTATTCCTAGGTATTTTATGCTTCTTGGTGCAATTGTGAATGGGATCAGTTTCTTTATTTGTCTTTCTGTTGCTTCATTGTTAGTGTATAAGAATGCAACTGATTTCTGTACAATGATTTTGTATCCTGCAACTTTACTGAATTCATGTGTCAGTTCTAGCAGACTTTTGGTGGAGTCTATCGGATTTTCCATGTATAGTATCATGTCATCTGCAAAAAGTGAAAGCTTGACTTCATCTCTGCCAATTTTGATGCCTTTGATTTCCTTTTGTTGTCTGATTGCTGATGCTAGAACTTCCAGCACTATGTTAAACAACAGCGGTGAGAGTGGGCATCCCTGTCGTGTTCCTGATCTCAGGGAAAAAGCTCTCAGTTTTTCCCCATTGAGGATGATGTTAGCTGTGGGCTTTTCATAAATGGCTTTTATGATCTTTAAAAAGATCATATGCCGACTTTCTATGCCGACTTTCTCAAGGGTTTTTATTAAGAAAGGGTGCTGGATTTTGTCAAAGGCCTTTTCTGCATCGATTGACAGGATCATATGTTTCTTCTCTTTTTTTTTTTTTTTTTTTTGTTAATGTGATGTATCACGTTAATCGATTTGCGAATGTTGAACCAGCCCTGCATCCCAGGAATGAATCCCACTTGATCAGGGTGAATCATTCTTTTCATATGCCGTTGAATTCGATTTGCTAGTATCTTATTGAGAATTTTTGCATCCATATTCATCAGGGATATTGGCCTGTAGTTCTCTTTTTTTACTGGGTCTCTGTCTGGTTTAGGAATCAAAGTAATACTGGCTTCATAGAATGAGTCTGGAAGTTTTCCTTCCCTTTCTATTTCTTGGAATAGCATGAGAAGGATAGGTATTATCTATGCTTTAAAGGTCTGGTAGAACTCCCCTGGGAAGCCATCTGGTCCTGGACTCTTATTTGTTGGGAGATTTTTGATAACTGATTCAATTTCTTCGCTGGGTATGGGTCTGTTCAAGCTTTCTATTTACTCCTGATTGAGTTTTGGAAGCGTGTGGGTGTTTAGGAATTTGTGCATTTCTTCCAGGTTGTCCAGTTTGTTGGCATATAAATTTTCATAGTATTCCCTGATAATTGTTTGTATCTCTGAGGGATTGGTTGTAATAATTCCATTTTTATTCATGATTGTATCCATTTGGGTCATCTCCCTTTTCTTTTTGAGAAGCCTGGCTAGAGGTTTGTCAATTTTGTTTATTTTTTCAAAAAACCAACTCTTGGTTTCGTTGATCTGCTCTACAGTTTTTTTAGATTCTATATTGTTCATTTCTGCTCTGATCTTTATTATTTCTCTTCTTCTGCTGGGTTTAGGCTGCCTTTGCTGTTCTGCTTCTATTTCCTTTAGGTGTGCTGTTAGATTTTGAATTTGGGATTTTTCTTATTTCTTTTAAATTTTTTTTTCAACGTTTATTTATTTTTGGGACAGAGAGAGACAGAGCATGAACGGAGGAGGGGCAGAGAGAGAGGAAGACACAGAATCGGAAACAGGCTCCAGGCTCTGAGCCATCAGCCCGGAGCCCGACGCGGGGCTCGAACTCACGGACCGCGAGATCGTGACCTGGCTGAAGTCGGGCGCTTAACCGACTGCGCCACCCAGGCGCCCCAAGGGGTTTTTCTTATTTCTTGAGATAGGCCTGGATTGCAATGTAGTTTCCTCTCAGGACTGCCTTCGCTGCATCCCACCGCATTTGGATTGTTGTATTTTCATTTTCGTTTGTTTCCATATATTTTTTAATTTCTTCTCTAATTGCCTGGTTGACCTACTCATTCGTTAGTAGGGTGTTCTTTAACCTCCATGCTTTTGGAGGTTTTCCAGACTTTTTCCTGTGGTTGATTTCAAGCTTCATAGCATTGTGGTCTGAAAGTATGCATGGTATAATTTCAATTCTGGTAAACTTATGAAGGGCTGTTTTGTGACCCAGTATATGACCTATCTTGGAGAATGCTCCATGCGCACTCGAGAAGAAAGACTATTCTGTTGCTTTGGGATGCAGAGTTCTAAATCTATCTGTCAAGTCCATCTGATCCAATCTGTCATTCAGGGCCCTTGTTTCTTTATTGACCGTGCGTCTAGATGATCTATCCATTTCTGTAAGTGGAGTGTTAAAGTCCCCTGCAATTACCATATTCTTCTCAATAAGGTTGCTTATGTTTATGAGTAGTTGTTTTATATATTTGGGGACTCCTGAATTCACCACATAGACATTGATAATTGTTAGCTCTTCCTGATGGATAGACCCTGTGATTATTATATAATGCCCTTCTTCATCTCTTGTTACAGCCTTTAATTTAAAGTCTAGTTTGTCCAATATAAGTATGGCTACTCCAGCTTTCTTTTGGCTTCCAGTAGCATGATAAATAGTTCTCCATCCCCTCACTCTCAATCTAAAGGTGTCCTCAGGTCTAAAATGAGTCTCTTGTAGACAGCAAATAGATGGGTCTTGTTTTTTTATCCATTCTGATACCCTATGTCTTTTGGTTGGCGCATTTAATCCATTTACATTCAGTGTTATTATAGAAAGATACGGGTTTAGAGTCATTGTGATGTCTGTATGTTTTATGCTTGTAGCGATGTCTCTGGTACTTTGTCTCACAGGGTCCCCCTTAGGATCTCTTGTAGGGCTGGTTTAGAGGTGACAAATTTCTTCAGTTTTTGTTTGTTTGGGAAGACCTTTATCTCTCCTTCTATTCTAAATGACAGACTTGCTGGATAAAGGATTCTCGGCTGCATATTTTTTCTGTTTAGCACACTGAAGATCTCGTGCCAATTCTTTCTGCCCTGCCAAGTTTCAAAAGGGAGATCAGTCACGAGTCTTATAGGTCTCCCTTTATATGTGAGGGCACGTTTATCCCTTGCTGCTTTCAGAATTTTCTGTTTATCCTTGTATTTTGCCAGTTTCACTATGATATGTCGTGCAGAAGATCGATTCAAGTTACGTCTGAAGGGAGTTCTCTGTGCCTCTTGGATTTCAATGCCTTTTTCCTTCCCCAGTTCAGGGAAGTTCTCAGCTATAATTTCTTCAAGTACCCCTTCAGCACCTTTCCCTCTCTCTTCCTCCTCTGGGATACCAATTATGCGTATATTATTTCTTTTTAGTGTATCACTTAGTTCTCTAATTTTCCCCTCATACTCCTGGATTTTTTATCTCTCTTTCTCTCAGCTTCCTCTTTTTCCATAACTTTATCTTCTAGTTCACCTATTCTCTCCTCTGCCTCTTCAATCCAAGCTGTCATCGTTTCCATTTTGTTTTGCATTTCGTTTAAAGCGCTTTTCAGCTCCTCGTGACTGTTCCTTAGTCCCTTGATCTCTGTAGCAAGAGATTCTTGCTGGCCTCTATACTGTTTTCAAGCCCAGTGATTAATTTTATGACTATTATTCTAAATTCGCTTTCTGTTATATTATTTAAATCCTTTTTGATCAGTTCATTAGCTGTTGTTATTTCCTGGAGATTCTTCTGAGGGGAATTCTTCCGCTTGGTCATTTTGGATAGTCCCTGGAGTGGTTAGGACCTGCAGGGCACTTCCCCTGTGCTGTGGTGAATAACTGCAGTTGGTGGGTGGGGCCGCCGTCAGACCTGATGTCTGCCCCCAGCCCACCACTGGGGCCACAGTCAGACTGGTGTGTGCCTTCTCTTCCCCTCTCCTAGGGGCAGGATTCACTGTGGGGTGGCGTGGCCCATCTGGGCCTCTTGCACACTGCCAGGCTTGTGATGCTGGGGATCTGGCGTATTAGCTGGGGTGGGTAGGCAAGGTGCACGGGGGCAGGATGGGCAGGCTTAGCTCGCTTCTCCTTAGGAGATCCACTTCAGGAGGGGCCCTGTGGCAGCGGGAGGGAGTCAGATCCGCTGCCGGGCCTTTGGCTCCGCAGAAGCACAGAGTTGGGTGTTTGCGGGAACAAGCAAGTTCCCTGGCAGGAACTGGTTCCCTTTGGGATTTTGACTGGGGGATGGGCGGGGGAGATGGCGCTGGTGAGCGCCTTTGTTCCCCACCAAACTGAGCTCTGTCATCTGGGGGCTCAGCAGCTCTCCTTCCCTTTGTACTCCAGCCTTCCCGCTTTCCGAGCAGAGCTGTTAACTTATGACCTCCCAGACACTAAGTAGCGCTTGCTGTCGGAACACAGTCCGTCCGGCCCCTCCGCTTTTGCCAGCCAGACTCGGGGGCTCTGTTTGGCCAGCTAGCCGCCCCTGCCCCGGCTCCCTCCTGCCAGTCCGTGGAGCGCGCACCGCCTCTCCGCCCTTCCTACCTTCTTCCTTGGGCCTCTTGTCTGCGCTTGGCTCCGGAGACTCCGTTCTGCTAATCCTCTGGCAGTTTTCTGGGTTATTTAGGCAGGTGTAGGTGGAATCTAAGTGATCAGCAGGACGCCCGGTGAGCCCAGCGTCCTCCTACGCCGCCATCTTCCCTCTCTCTCTAAACCACAATTTCTTTATCCATTCATCAGTTGATGGACATTTAAGCTGTTTCCATAAATTGGCTATTGTTGAGAGTGCTGCTATAAACATTCGGGTACTGATACAGAATTTAAAGTAATGATCATAGAGATAGTCATTGGACTTCAACAAGGGTGGAGGACATCAGTGAGACCCTTAATAAAGAGATAAAAAATAACATATGAAATGAATAACTCAATAAATGAAATTAAAAGTACAAAAGAAGGAATAAATAGTAGGCTACAGGAAGCAGAGTCATGTATCATTGACCCGGAGGATAGAGTAATTGAAAATGAAATCAAGTTGAACAAGTGAGAGACAAACTAATACTGCATAATGAGAATATAATTAGAGAACTCAGTGACACCATAAACCATGACAACATTCACATTTTTAAAGTGCCAGAATTATAAGAGAGAAAAATGGGGGAAGAAAATATATCTGAGGAAATAATAGCTGAAAACGCCCCAAATCTGGGGAGGGAAACAGATTCAGATTCAGGAGGCAGAGACATCTTCCAACAAATTCAACCCAAGGAGGTCCATACCAAGACACAGTAATTAAAATGGCAAATAATAATAATAATAATAATAATAATAATTTTAAATGGTGAAAGAGAAGACAGTTACATAAAAAGGAAACCCCATGAGTATATCAGCTGAATTTTTAGCAGAAACTTTGCAGGACAGAGGGGCCTGGCATGATATATTCAAAGTGCTAAAAAGGAAAAATCTGCAAGCAAGAATACTCTATCCAGCAAGGCTGTCATTCAGAATAGAAGGAGAGATACATTTTCACAGACAAATAAGTATTAAAGGAATTCATGACCAATAAGCCAGTCCTACAAGAAATTTTAAGCACTCTATGAGTGGAAAAAGAAATAATTAAGTGTAAGAAACTAGGAAGCACAAAAGCAAAACAATAAAATTAACTATATGTAAAAATCAGTCAAGAGAAGCACAAAATAAAAGGATGTAAAATATGATGCCAAATATCTGAAATGTGTAAGGGAGAGGAGTAAAGAATGAGTTAAAAATTGAGCAACCATCTGGATAACATAGACTGCCATATGTAGTGGATGTTAGATTTGAGCCAAATGATAACAACAAATTAAAAAAAAACACTAATAGATATGCAAAAAATAAAGAGTAAGGCATCCATTTGTTTCAATAAATAAACACAACTAATCATGAGAGAATAGAGTAAGAGAAGAAAGGAACAGAGAGGAACTATAAAAACAATCATAAACCAGGTAACAAAATGGCAATAAATAAATACATACATATTATAAAAACATAGGGTTACTGAATTGATGAAAAAGCAGGACCCATTTATATCCTGCCTACAAGAGATGCTTTTAAGACCTAACGACACATTCAGTCTGAAAGTGAAGGGATGGAGAAACATTTATCACACAAATGGAAGTGAAAAGAAAGTATCCATATTGATATCAGAAAAAATAGAATTTAAAACAGAGGCAATAAGAAAGTGCAAAGAAGGATATTATATAATCATAAATGGTACAATACAACAAGAAGATTTAACAATTGTAAATATGTATGCACCCAACATGGAGCAGACAAATACATAATGCAGTTAATAACAAACATGAAGGAAGTAACTGATAGCAATACAATAATAATAAAAGGCTTTAACACCCCACTTACATGAATGGGTAGATTATCTAACAGAAAATCAAAAGGAAACAATGCCTTTGAATGACACACTGGAGTAAATGGATTTAACAGATATATCCAGCACATCCCAACCTAAAACATCAGAATACACATTCTTTTAAAAGTGCACATAGAAAATTCTGGAGAATACATCACATATTAATTAGGTAAGAAAACAATTCACAAAAAAATCAAAGAAATCAAAGTCATACCATGTATCTTTTCTGACCACAATGCTATGAAATAGCAATAAATCATAAGATAAACCTGGAAAGCACACAAATACACAGAGGTCAAATAACATGCTACTAAATATTGAGGAAGTCAGTCAAGAAATCAAAGACAAAATAAAAAAATACATGGATACAAATAAAAATAAAAACACAATATTCCAAAATCCTCGGAATGCAGCAAAAGCAATTCTAAGAAGGAAGTTTATAGTTATAAGGGCCTATCTCTAGAAGCCAGAAAAGTCCCAAACAACCTAAGCTTGTACCTAAAGGAGATAGAAACAGAACAAAAACAAAACCCAAAACTAGTAGAAGGAAGGAAATAATAAAAGAGCAGGAATAAACAAAATACAAACTAAAGAGAGGGAGGGAGGGAGGGAGAGGGAGAGAGAGAGGGAGAGAGAGAAAGAGAGAAAGAGACAGAGACAGAGAACAGATCATGAAACCAGGAGCTGGTACTTTGAAAGAATCAACTAAATGAATAACCTTTAGCCAGACTCATCAAAAAAGAAAGAGAGCACTGAAATAAATAAAATCAAAAATAAAAAGGGAGAAGTCACAAACACCACCACAGAAATAAACAAAATTTTCCCAACAGTGCAAAATTTTAAGAGAATATTATGAAAATTACATGTAAACTAGGTGGACAACCTAGAAAAATGCATAAATCCTTATAAACATGTAAGATCAGAAAATTTAATCAGAAAGAAAGATAATTTGAACAGATGGAATGCCAGCAGTGAAACTGAATCAATAATAAAAAACTCCCATAAAACAAAAGTCCAGGACCACGCAGCTTCACAGGTGAATTCTAAAAATCATTAAAAGGAGAGCTAATACCTATTCTTCTCAACTATTCCAAATAATAGAAGAGAAAGGAAAACTCTGTAATTAAGCTATAAGGCCAACATTATTCTTATGTTTTTTTTTATTTTTCAAGTAAGTTAACATACAGATTGTATTGATTTCAGGAATAGAACCCAGTGATTCATCATTTACATATAACACTCATCCTGACTTGTGCCCTCCTTAATGCCCATCACCCATTTAGCCCAACCACCACCTACCTCTCCTTTAACAATTCCCAGTCTGTCTCTGTATTTAAGCGTCTCTTATGGTTTGTCTTCCTTTATGTTTTTATCTTATCTTTCCTTCCTTTCCCCTGTGTTCGTTCATGTGTTGTGTTTCTTAAATTCCACATATGAGTGAAATCATATATTTGTCTTTCTCTGACTGACTTATTTTGCTTAGCATAAAACACTCTAGTTCCATCCACATTGTTGCAAATGGCAAGATTACATCCTTTTGATTGCCAAGTGATATTCCATTATATATACACCACATCTTCTTTATCCATTTGTCAGTCAATGGACATTTGGGCTTCTTCCATAGTTTGGCTTTTGTTGATAGTGTTGCTATAAACATATGGGTGCATGTACCTTTTCGAATCAGAACGCCTGTATCCTTTGGATAAATATCTAGTCATGCAATTGGAGGGTCATAGGGTATTTCTATTTTTAATTTTTTGAGGAACCTCCATACTGTTTTCCAGAGTGTCTATACCAGTTTGCATTCCCACCAAAAATGCAAAAGGGTTCCCCTTTCTCTGCATCTGTGTCAACATCTGTTGTTTCCTGAGTTGTTAATTTTAGCTATTCTGACAGGTGTGAGGTGGTACCTCATTAGGATTTAGATTTGTATTTCTCTGATAATGGGTGATGTTGAACATCTTTTCATGGGTCTGTAAGCTATCTTGGATGTCTTCTTTGGGAAAGTGTCTATTCATGTCTCCTTCCCATTTATTCACTGTATTATTTGGGTTTTTTTGGGGGGGTGTTGAATTTGATAAGTTTTTTATAGATTTTGGATACAAAGCCTTTATCTGATATGTCATTTGCAAATATCTTCTCCCATTCTATCAGTTGCCTTTTAGTTTTGCTGATTGTTTCCTTCGTTGGGAAGAAGATTTTAATCTTGATGAGGCTCCAATAGTTCATTTTTGCTTTCATTTCCCTTGCCTCCTGGGACATGTCTAGTAAGAAGTTGTTTTGGCTGAGATGAAAGAGGTTGTTTCCTGTTTCCTCCTCTAGGAATTTGATGGTTTCCTTCTCATATTTTGGTCTTTCATCCATTTTGAATTTACTTTTGTGTATGGTTTAAGAAAGTGGTCCAATTTCATTCTTCAGCAAGTCGCTGTCCAGTTTTCCCAGTACCATTTGCTGAAGAAACTGTATTTTTTCCATTGGATACTCTTTCCTGCTTTGCCAAAGATTATTTGGACATACATTTGTGGGTCTATTTCTGGGTTCTCTATTCTGTGCCATTGATCTATGTGCCTGTTTTTCTGCCAGTACCATACTGTATTGATGATTACAGCTAGTAATACAGCTTAAAGTCTGGAATTGGGATGCCTCCAACTTTGGTTTTCTTTTTCAACATTACTTTGCCTATTCAGAGTTTTTTTCTGGTTCCATAAAAATTCTAGGATTGTTTGTTCTAGCTCTGTGAAGAATGTTGATGTTATTTTAATAGGGATTTTAATGAATGTGTAGAGTGCTTTGGGTAGTATCAACATTTTAATAATATGTGTTCCTCTAATGCTTTGGGTTGTATCAACATTTTAATAATATGTGTTCCTCTAATGCTTTGGGTTGTATCAACATTTTAATAATATGTGTTCCTCTAATCCATGAGTATGAAACGTTTCTCCATTTCTTTATATCTTTATTTTCTTTCACAAGCTTTCTATACTTTTCAAAGTACATATATTTTACTTTTGGTTAGGTTATTCCTATGTATCATATGGTCTTTGGTGCAATTGTAAATGGGATCAATTCCTTGATTTCTCTTTCTGCTAATTCATTATTGGTGTACAGAAATACAACTGATTTTTGTACATTTATTTTATATCCTGCAACTTTGCTACATGTCAGTTCCAGCAGTTTTTTTGTGGAGTCTTTTGGGTTTTCCATGTAAAGTGTCATGTCATCTGTGAAGAGTGAAACTTTGACTTCTTCTTTGCCATCTTGAATGCCTTTTGTTTCATTTTGTTGTCTGATTCCTGAGGCTAGGAATTCCAAAACCATATTAAACTTAACAGTGGTGAGAGTGGACATCACTGTCGTGTTCCTGATCTTAGGGGAAATGCTCTCAATTTTTCCCCATTGAGGATGATATTAGCTATGGGCTTTACATATTTGGTTTTTGTGACGTGAGGTATGTTCTCTCTATGACTACTTTCTTAATGGTTTTTCATCAAGAAAGGATGCTGTATTTTGTCAAATACTTTTTCTGCACCTATTGAGCGTATCATATGGTTCTTATCCTTTCTTTTATTAATATGGTGTATCACATTGATTGATTTGTGAACATTGAACCAACCCAGAAGCCCAGGAATAAATCCCACTTGTTCATGGTGAATAATTATTTTAATGTACTATTGAATTCTATTTGCTAGTATCTGGTTGAGAATTTTTGCATCTAGCTTCACCAGGGATATTGGCCTGTAGTTCTCCTTTTTAGTAGGGTCTTTGGTTTAGGAATCAAGGTAATGCTGGCTTCATAGAATGAGTTTGGAAGGTTTCTTTCCATTTCTATTTTTTGGAATAGTTTTTGAAAAATAGGTATTAACTCTTTAAATGTCTGGTAGAATTTCCCTGGGAAGCTATCTGGACCAGAACTCTTGTTTGTTAGAGGTTTTTGATAACTGATTTAATTTCTTTGCTGGTTATAGGCCAATTCAAAATTTATATTTCTTTGTACTTGAGTTTTGGTAGTGTGTGTGTAGGAATTTGCCCATTTCAACCATATTTCCCAGTTTGTTGGCATATAATTTTTTATATAATTGTTTGTATTTCTGTGATGTTGGTTGGGAACTCCCTTCTTTCATTCATTATTTTATCTATTTGTGTCCTTTCTCTTTTCTTGTGAGAAGTCTGATTAGGGGTTTATCAATTTTGTTTATTCTGTCAAAAACCAGAATAGTTTTTAGTTTCATTGATATGTTCTACTGTTTTTTGTTTGCTTGTTTCTATATAATCTACTTCTGCTCCAAACTTTATTATTTCCTTTCTTCTACTGGCTTTGGGCTTTATTTGCTGCTCCTTTTCGAGATCCTATAGGTGTAAGGTTAGCTTGTGTGTTTGGGAACTTTCTTGTTTCCTGAGATAGGCATGAATTGCAATGTACTTTCCCCTTAGGAGTCCCTTTGCTGTATCCCAAAGGGTTTGGACTGTCATGTTTTAGTTTTCATTTGCTTCCATGTATTTTTTTTATTTCTTCTTTAATTTCTTTGTTGACCTATTCATTCTTTAGTAGGATGTTTTTTTAACTTCCATGTATTGGAGTCCTTTTCAATTTTTTTCTTGTGGTTGATTTCAGGTTTCATAGCCTTGTGATATGAAACTATGAATGGTATGATCTTGATCTTTTTACCTGTTGAGGATTGATATTTGACCCAGTATGTGATGTATTCTGGAGAATGTTCCATGCGCCCTCAAGAAGAATGTGTATTCTGCTGCTTTATGATGAAATGTTTTGAATATATCCATAAAGTCCATCTGGTTCACTGTGTCACTCAAGGGCATTGTTTCCTTGTTGATTTTCTGCTTAGATGATCTCTCCATTGCTGTAAGTTGGGTATTAAATTCTTTTACTACTATTATTTTCAATGAATTTATTTGTGTTTGTGATTATTTTATTTATATATTTGTGTCCTCCAATGTTGGGAGCATAAATATTTATAATTGTTAGATCTTCTTGATGGATACACACCTTAATTATGATATAATGCTCTTCTGCATCTCTTACTGCAGTCTTTGTTTTAAAATCTAGTTTGCCTGCTATAGGTATGGCTAATATGGCTTTATTTTTATGTCTATTAACATGATAGATGGTTCTCTACCCCATCACTTTCAATATGCAGGAGTCTTTAGGTCTAAAATGAGTCTCTTGTAGGCAGCATATAGATGGATTTTTTTTACACGTTCCGATATTCTTTGTCTTTTGATTGGAACATTTTGTCCACTTAAATTAAGAACAATTATTGAATGATATATATTTAGTGCCATTGTCTTATCTGTCGATATGGTGCTCCTTGTGATGTTCTCTGGTCCTTTGTAATCTTTGCTGATTTTTTTTTCTCGACTCAGAGAATCCTCCTAAAATTTTCTTGCAGGGATGATTTAATGGTTAAGAACATCTTTAGTTTTTGTTCCTGACTCAGAGAATCCTCCTAAAAATTTCTTGCAAGGATGGTTTAATGGTTAAGAACATCTTTAGTTTTTTTTGTTCATCTGGGAAAGTCTTTATCTCTCCTTCTATTCTGAATTACAGCCTTGCTAGATATGAGATTCTTGACTGCACATTTTTCCTATTCATCACATTGAATATATCATGCCACTTCCTTATGGCTTGCCAAGTTTCACTGGACAAGTCTGCTACTGACCTTATGTATCTATCTTTGTAGGCTAAGTGCCTTTTGTCCCTATCTGCTTTCAGAATTCTCTCTTTATACTTGCATTTTGCAAGTTTCACTATGATATGTCATGGTGTTGATGTGATTTTGTTGATTTTGGAAGGATTTCTTTGTGCCTCTTGGACTTTGGTGCCTATTCTCAGGCTGATTCCAAGGAAAGAAGAAAGGGGGGGGGAGAGGCAGAAGAAAAGAGAAAATAAGGAAAAAGAAAAGACTAAAAAAAGCCTTATCCAAAAAAAAGGAAGAAGATAAAAAGAAGTGACAAATAACAAATCCGAAACTATGAGCCTGATTCCAAAAGGGGGGAAAAAAAGAAGTAGGTAAAATAAGAACAAAAAAAGAGTTGTTTCATGGTGCCTGGGCTGGGGGGGGGGGGCAGGGTGTGGTGGTGGTGGTGGTGGCTATGCTAGTCTGGTGAATAGACTGGCCATGGTGGCTCACTTTCCGTCTTGCCCCAGTAAATAAGCAAGCAGTTTTGAGGCACAAAGGGGCAGTGTTTGGTGTAAGTGGACATTGCCTTAACTGGGGTCTGCTGTATTGCTCTCTGAAATCCTACTGTGCTGGTGTTGGGGGGGGATGTTGCCACCTTAATCTTTTGTCTTTGGACCAGGGATTTCATCCCCCTGTTCAGGCAGCCCTCATGGATTAGCTAGGGAAGCCAGCTTGCCCTGTGCCAAAACACTCTTGCATTTTTTCTTTGGCGTGCAGCTGGGATTCAAAACCCAAAGTCTTAAAGGACCCAGTACTTGGCACAAGATGGGATACAAAACCCAAAGTCTTAAAAGACCTGGCTCTTGGAGTGCAGCTGGGATTCAAAAGCCAAAGTCTTATCAGAACAGCATGGTGCAGATCCACTCCCTTCCTCCGGAGTAGAGCCTCTTTACCTTGCTCATGAAAGGCCTTTGGCTGGCACCTTCAGGGTCTTTTGTACTTAAGAAGTCAATAAACCCTCTTCCAAAAGTACTCCAGGAAGGGGACTGTCCTCTCCCATTGCACCCTAGAGATTGCAATGCCATGCTATGCACTCCAGGGTCAGCTCCCTCTTCCCCAGGAGCCTGTAACATGGCTCTGCTCCAGAGACAGTCACACACTTCCAAAACCTCAGGGTTTAGGCTCCAAAAGTTATTTGCCCAAAAGAACTGGGATACTCAGTATTTCTCACTCCCAAGTCCCTGGTCCAGAGAGGTTTTCCTCTTGTGCTAACTCAGTGCTGCACTTTCTCAACCCTTCTGTCTTTCTCTCCCTCTTGTCTCTCCATGGGAAGTGTTTTCTCCCCTCCACAGCTTCAGTCTTTTCTCTCCCCCAATTCACATCCATGCACCTTGCATCTGCCAAGCTGTCTTCCTCCAACTGTGGAGTCCTTGTGCCAGTCTGCAAATCTATTTCCTGGGTGTTCTAAATAACCTGACCTCAATAAAACTGTGTTTGAGGGATAGGAAAACCCAGGGTCCCCCTACTTCTCCACCATCTCAAATCCTCCTTGTGGGAAGCATTATTCTGATACCAAAAACAGATAAGGACACTACAAAAAAAATAGAATAACAGGACAATATATCTGGTAAACAGAGATGCCAAAACTCTTCAACAAACTATTAATATATCAAATCCAATGATAAATTAAAAAAATGTTTTACCAAAATCAAGTGGAACTTGTCCCTGTGATGCAAGGATGGTTCAATGTTTGCAAATCGATACTACATCACTTAAATAAAGGAAAGGATAAAAACCATATGACCATTTCAATATATGCAGAAAACGTATTTGACAACGGGCACCATCCATCCATGGTAAAAAGCTGCAACAAAGTAGGATTAGAATGAACATACTTTAACATAATAAAGGCCACTTATGAAAAATCACAGTTAACATCATACTCGATGGTGAAAAACTGAGAGTGTTTCCCCTAAGATCAGGAACCAGAGAGTGATGTGCAGTCTTATCACCATTATTTAACATAGTACTGGAAGTCCTAGCCACAGCAATCAGATAAGAGGAAAGGCATCCAAACTGGTAAGGAAGAAGTAAAACTTACACTGTTTGTAGATGGCATGATACTATATATGGAAAACCTTAAAGACTCTACCAAAAACTACCAAAAATGGTAAGTGAATTCACTAAGTTTACAGGGTACCATACTAATGTATAGAAGTCCATGGTGTTTTTATATACTAATAATGAAAAAACAGAAACATAAATTTCAAAAATAATCCTATTTACAATTGTTTCAAAGATAACAAAATATATAGGAATAAACTTAACCACGGAGGTGGAAGACAAATACTTTGAAAATTACCAAGCATTCATGAAATAAATTGATGGCACAAACAAGTGGAAAGATATTCCATGCTCATGGATTAAAAAAACACATACTGTTAAAATGTTTAAACTAGCCAAAGCAATCTACAAATTTAATGCAATCCTTATCAAAATACCAACAACATTTTTCACATAACTAGAACTAGTAATCCTAAATTTTTTCCTGAACCACAGAAGACCCAGAATAGCCAAAAAAATCTTGAAAAGAAAAACACAGCTGGAGCTATCACAATTCCAGATTTCAAGCTTACTGCAAAGCTGTAGTAAATAAAACAGTATAGTACTGGCACATAGATCAATGGAATAGAATAACAAGCCCTGAAATAAATTCATATTTATATGGTCAATTAATCTTTGGCAAAGGAGGAATGAGTATGCAATGGGAAAAAGAAAGCAGTCTTTTTCAGAAATGTTGTTGGGAGAACTAGACAGCTACATGCAAAAGAACGAAACTGATTTACACTGTACATAACAATAAATTAAAAATGGATTAAGGACCTAAATGTGAGAGCTGTAACTATAAAAATCCTAGAATAAAGCAGAGGTAGTAATTTCTTTGACATCAGATATAGCAATGTTTTTCTAGATATGTTTCTGGAGGCAAGAGAAACAAGCAAAAATAAAGTACTGTGATTACATCAAAATACAAAGCTTCTACACAACACATGGAAAAATCAACAAAATTAAAAGACAACCTACTGAATGGGAGAAGATATTTGTAAATTACATATCTGAAAAAGGGTTAGTATCCAAAATATATAAAGAATATATAAAACTTAACACCCCAAAACATGAATATTCCAATTAAAAATGGGTAGAAGACATGAATAGATATTTTTTTCCAAAAAAGATTTCCAGATGGCCAAGAGGCATATGAAAAGATGCTGAACATCACTCATCATCAGGGAAATGCAAATCAAAACTGCAATGAGATATCATCTCACACCTTTCAGAATGGCTAAAGTCAAAAAAAAATAACACAAAACACAAGAAACAACAAGCAAGGATGTGGAGAAAAAATAACCTTCTTGCACTCTTAGTGGGAAAGCAAACTGGTGCAGCCACTCTGGAAAACAGTATGGAGGTTCCTCAAAAAACTAAAAATAGAACTACCCTATGATCCAGTAATCATGCTACTGGATATTTACCCAATAACTATAAAAACAATAATTCAAGTGTATACATGCACCTCTATGATTATTGGCAACATTATAATTATTACTATAATATTCCATTGTATATATATAATTTTCTTTATTCATCAATTGATGGGCATTTGGGTTGCTTCCATATTTACAATAGCCAAATTTTATATATATATATATATATATATATATATATATATATACATAATGGAATATTATTCAGCCATAAAAAATGAAATCTTGGTATTTTCAACGACATGGATGCAGCTAGATAGTATAATGTTAAGCGAAGTCAGAGAGAGACAAATAGCATATGATTTCATTCATATATGGAATTTAAGAAACAAAACAAATGAACAAAGGGGAAAAAGGGAGAGAGACAAACCAAGAAACAGACTACAGAGAACAAACTGATAGTTACCAGAGGTGAGGTGAATGGGGGTTTGGATGAAATAGGTGATGGGTATTATAGTGTACCTTTATAATGATGAGCACTGGGTAATGTATAGAACTGTTGAGTCACTATATTGTATACCTGAAACTAATATAACACTGTATGCTAACTATCCTGGAATCAAAATTAAAAACTACATAAAAAGAATTACCTTGCATTTACATTTATTTTAAATTATTACTCTTAACAATATAGTAAATAGTGGGGCGCCTGGGTGGCGCAGTCGGTTAAGCGTCCGACTTCAGCCAGGTCACGATCTCGCGGTCCGTGAGTTCGAGCCCCGCGTCAGGCTCTGGGCTGATGGCTCAGAGCCTGGAGCCTGTTTCCCATTCTGTGTCTCCCTCTCTCTCTGATCCTCCCCCGTTCATGCTCTGTCTCTCTCTGTCCCAAAAATAAATAAACGTTGAAATACATTTAAAAAAAAAAACAATATAGTAAATAGTATCTACTTAAATAATATCCTCTTTTTTTTGTTTTTGCTCACTAATATTTCGTTAAGTGACTTTTAATGTCATACTTATTAAAGATAATTTAAAAAATAACCCCAGAAAGGAAATAAGAGATATCAATGTACTTGGATTTTTGTAAAACATGTGTGTGTGTGTGTGTGTGTGTGTCCTATGAAATTCAAGATTATCTCTATTTTGTCTACCCCATAGTCTATTATTCTGAGGTCATATTTTTAAATTTAAACACTGCAACACATTTTTGTTATCATGAAGCCCAGAGTAAAATCTCTTCTTAAAACAAATCAGAAACAGACATTTAATTTTTTTTTAAATCAAGTGTAAGGCTGGTGCTCAAGGACTAGGAGAAATATATCCAGCAAGAACAAACCTCATCAAGGATTACATTTGGAAAGCAGCTGTCCTACAATCTTTCATGAGGGATGGCACAAAAGCTAACAATGTCTAAGAG
This sequence comes from Leopardus geoffroyi, assembly GCF_018350155.1. NCBI lineage: Eukaryota > Metazoa > Chordata > Mammalia > Carnivora > Felidae > Leopardus > Leopardus geoffroyi. The sequence goes on from NC_059343.1 coordinate 75,406,853, forward strand.
AAAGATCTAGATATGTTATCAGTGTCATATGATGGTCCAGCTCATCTGACATGACAGCCTGGAGGCTGTGAAGTGAAAGAGCATAGTTGACCTGAAGTCTAATGAGTTATCCAGTAACTCCTAATGTACCTATGGTACACCCTAAAATGAATGCAGAATGACCCCTAAGCACTCAGTGAATACATAAAAGGGTCTTCTACTAGCTCCAAAGCTGACAAATGTGGGTCTGATCACAATTTGGTGGTGGCTTCTTTAGCTCCTTTTTCTTTCCCCTCCTATGGAAAGGGAAACTGGGACTATAAGTAGAATAGAGCAAAAGGGAAAGAAGAGGAAAAAGAGAGAACAAGTTAATTGTATACATGTATACACATTCATTCATGAACAATTCAGAGATATGCGCTCACATTGTGCGATCACTATTTTGTGGGCCTCTTATCACAGGCATGATCTATTCACTGCTGACGTGTGTTCCATGTTTCCTCCCCACAAGCTTCAAACACTATCTCAACTGTTCTCTCCATGGTTTATTACCTTAAATTTTGGACAGTGAACATGGTTGGGAGAGAAGTATGTTCATCCCAATTATTTGGCCCACCTTACTAAGTACTTTTACCTCTTCCAATAAATGTCCCACAGCAAATCAAAGAAAAAAATCAGCTGTGAGGTGAGCAATTGCCTTTAATTTGAATTTTTCCCAATTCTTATGACCTACTTTCAACATTAGAGTTAGCCATTTACTTTCAAGTTATTTACGTTCTTTTCTCAAAGTGGTGTAATTGCTTTATTGCCACAGCAAAATTTTAGAAGAACATTAACCTAAACACACTAAGCAGATTTGAAAATTTGCAGTTCCATGAAGCTACTGAACGAAAAATATCCAGCAGCACTAATATACAGCAAAACCATTTCTCTTTTTAATTTTTTTTTAATGTTTATTTATTTTTGAGACAGAGAGAGACAGAACATGAACGGGGGAGGGGCAGAGAGAGAGGGAGACACAGAACTGGAAGCAGGCTCCAGGCTCTGAGCCATCAGCCCAGAGCCTGACACGGGGCTCGAACTCACGGACTGTGAGATCGTGACCTGAGCTGAAGTCAGACGCTTAACCGACTGCGCCACCCAGGGGCCCCAGCAAAACCATTTTTCAACAATAGATCTAAATGAATTATTTTGTGCCTTATTTCTATCAGGAAAATGTGGAAGGATTTTAAGTTGTGTGTTTGCCTGTGGTTGCAAAGTGAAAGTGACCTTATTTTCCAGGGGTTGATGTCAACTGTAAGCAAATATTAGGAGTCCTCTACACTGTTTATCTATTAGCAAAAGAAATAGCACTTGGTTTCTCCTAACTCTTTTCAGTATTACTTTCTGGGAAGAAAGAAATCTCTTTATTTATAGCAATAACTTAATGTCCAGTATCTTTAACTACAACATTTTCTCGAAATTTAAACACTATTACCTAATGGCATTTCCTAAAGTGTCACCAGTTCTGACTTCTAACCCTTCCTTGTATTATTTACTTATGAATCATTTGACTTTTACTTACAGGTTTGAAAAAATATATATTCAAATTTTTCTTTCAATACAGATCCTTGCTCAGTACTTAGTAATGTTAGGAATCAGTAATACTAAAAACATCTTCAGAAATCCAAGGAAATAGTCTATATAATTTTTAAATACAATTGTAATTATTCTATGTTTTGTTCACTTACTGAAGAATTGTTAAAATATAAGTGGAAAGCACTAAAAGGTATATTTTGAAATCTACTAGGAACGTCAAGGATCTAGAGATAACACTTCTCATTTAGAATTGTGAAATACGACCTGCTATATTTTGTAGAATCTGATCTTTTCAATTCGTATATATCTTAAGTCAAATCGTAGAATGCACTTAGAAATAAAAACTCTTGGAAAACTTATCGGGGCACCTGGGTGGCTCAGTTGGTTAAGCGTCGGACTTCAACTCAGGTCATGATCTCATGATTCAAAGGTTTGAGTCCCATGTCAGGCTCTGTGCTGACAGCTCGGAGACTGGAGCCTACTTTGGATTCTGTGTCTTCCTCTCTCTCTGCTCATCCCCTACTCATGCTCTCTCTCACTCAACGATAAACAAACATTGTTTTTAAAAAAATTAAAAAAAAAAGAAATAAGAAATCTTGGAAAACTCATTGAATTTGAAAATTAATTGAATTTGGTACTAGACTTAACGTCATAGTTCACAGTACTATACATGAACTTGTTCCAACATAGTTCACAGTACTATAAATGAACTTGTTCCAACACTGACGAACTTGTAGAGCTTCTAAGTACAAATATTTTTAGCAACATTTTTTTTTCAATGGCAATAGATTCATAAATCTATTTTATTAGCTCTCATTGAATTTATTTTTGTGGCCAATAAAATAGTAATTTTGTGTTATAAAGACCCTCTCCCAAATAATAATTAATGCTCAATAAATAGAAAATGTGTGAAAATTCTATCATCCACTCATACATATAATCTTAAAATATATTTTAACATTTTTATTTTAATACATATACTGACATTGGAATTATCTTTGTTTTAATTCTGAATGGTGATGTATGTTACCATGATCAGGTTATAGAAAGATAATTTTATATGTGAAGTTTGCACACACCCACACACACACATTTCCATCATTTTATCCCATGATCATCTCTATGTTAACAATGTCAACTATATCATATGTGTTATTTATCAAAGTGAGTAAGAACAGTTTCTGGTTGCAAAATTATTCTTGGAATAGATACTAACTAAAATGAATAAAAATAAGCTGAAGGCACCTGGGTGGCTCAGTCAATTAAATATTCGACTCTTGATTTTTGGCTCAGGTCATGATCCCAGGGTGGTGGGATTGAGCCCTGCATTGGGCTCTGTACTGACAGCATGGAACTTGCTTGGGATTCTCTCTCTCTCTCTCTCTCTCTGCCCCCCCACTGTCTCTCTCTCTCTCTTTCTTAAAAATATACAAACTTAAAAAAAAGGTGGCATGTCTTTGGTGCTACATGCATTTTAAAAAAATAAGCTGTTGTTAAATAGAGTGGCTTAAAAATATGAAACTATAAATATATCCAAAGATAATTCATGAAATTTCTAAATAAGAGTGAATATATTCATGTGTTAGAGTCAATCATTGGTTTTAAATATAATCTTATCATTCTTGTGTGTTATAGAACTTAATTAATCAATAGATAACAATTTGTAGTTGTGATTTAACAATACAATACACATTTATGACCTACAAAGAGAATAAATGGAAAATAGAAATCTCAGATGTGTTACTAGTACTTTCAAATTCCTTTGAATGATTAATATTGTAAAGTTTAAAAAGATATTCTTTTATGTATGTTTATTTTTGACAGGAAAAATAATGATTTATGTTTAAGAGTTTTTATTTTGTAGTGTTTGAGAAGACATAATTTTCCATCTAGCCTTCTAGGTTCTTGCTGAGAGCTCCTATAGTAAGAGACAGATTAATAGGGGGAAAGCAGAAGCTTAATAATATGTATACAAGGAAGATAACCAGAAAAATTGAGTAACTCATCCAAATGACCCAGAAAGCCACCTTAAATACTATCTTCAACTAAATACAAAAGATTTGGGAGAAGAGGGTCCAATTATGGGAAGTTTTCAGATAAAGCACAGTAAAGGAGATTATAGTTATGCAGATTTAAGTGTCTGCCTATTTAGTCATTCTCTTCCTGGTACAGAAAAAGAGGCATGAGAGGGAGACACTTTTACAAATAAAAACATCCCTTATAAATTCCTCTTACAAAAGGGCAAACTCACTTGATTTTCAGAGCTTTTCTTATGACTGCTATTTCATAAAAATAGTCAGCCAGAAATAACCCTATGCCCAAGAGGCATGTTTTGGTGTGGTATATTCTGCTTTTCTTTGATAGATTCAGTATGAGTCATCACTGTTTATTGTTCCTTCCACGAGTGTCAAGGTAGCAGATGAAATTAAAGACAATATTGTGTCAAAAAAAGATGTCTTTATATAAAAATTATGAAATAATGATTTTCTAATTTTTTTTTTCTAATTAGAATACAGTCTGGAATTAGAATTTCATTATTCCATTGAGGTTAATTTATTTTAAAATGTCAAACTGTCTATTTAAAAATATTTAGATAAGGGGCGCCTGGGTGGCGCAGTCGGTTAAGCGTCTGACTTCAGCCAGGTCACGATCTCGCGGTCCGTGAGTTCGAGCCCCGCGTCAGGCTCTGGGCTGATGGCTCGGAGCCTGGAGCCTGCTTCCAATTCTGTGTCTCCCTCTCTCTCTGACCCTCCCCCGTTCATGCTCTGTCTCTCTATGTCTCAAAAATAAAAAAAAATAAATAATAAATAAAAATATTTAGATAAATTGATCAGTACACCTTTCCTCCCTCTTTTTTCCTGAAGTTGTGGTCAAGGGATCATATGCCTCAATATCTAATCCTACCTTATATCTACTCAGAATATTTGAGAGTTGTGGGTGCCTGGGTGGCTCAGTTGGTTGAGTGTCTGACTTCTAGTTTCGGCTTAGGTCATGATATCATGGTTTCGTGAGTTCAATCTGTACTTGAGATTCTCTGCCTCCTTCTCTCTCTTCCCTTCCCTCATTCAACAGTCTCCGTCTCTCAAAATAAATAAATTAATTAAAAAAAAAGAATATTTAAGAGCTGGAGCCCAGGAATCCTCACTATTAATACAGATGATTTGTCTGCGTCTAGTGTTTTCAAAACCACTGGATAGGTTGTTACATTAGTTAGCTATCAGTTTTATCAAAAATGCATGCCTTTTTATCCCTAATTCACAAATATAATGAAAGGCAACAAAAGTAATATTACAATAATAACCTATATAATATGCTTAATGTGAGTGTATAAGGTTTGAGGGTTTTATGTTAGGAGACTAAATCTTTCTATTAGTATCTATTTCATCCTCAGTTTAGATATATATAAGAAATTCATATACAATGAAGTTTAAAAACAATGGAAAAGATAGTGCCACATTAATTGTCTCCTGGGAATGTAGCATAACAGTAATTTTTGAAAAAACTCTTTACTTTGTTAATCACTTTGAAGTCATTATTATATTATTGAAGTATATTATTTTATTAGTGAAGTATAGTATAGTTTCAGGTATACAACATAATTCAACAATTGTAATTCAACAATTGTATCCATTATCCAATGCTTACCACAGTTACCATCACCATACAATGTTATTACCAATATTAATGACTGTATTTCTTGTGCTGTACTTTTCATTCCAATGACTTATTTATTTTATAACTGGAAGTTTCTACCACTTAATCCCCTTGACTTATTTCACCCTTCTCCCTCCCACTCCATCCCCTTTGGTAATCTGTATTCATGAGTCTATATTTATGGGCCTCTTTCTGTTTGAGTTTGGTTGTTCATTTGTTTTGTTTTGTTTTGTTTTTTTAATTTTTTAACGTTTATTTATTTTTGAGACAGAGAGAGACAGAGGATGAACGGGGGAGGGTCAGAGAGAGAGGGAGACACAGAATCCGAAACAGGCTCCAGGCTTTGAGCAGTCAGCACAGAGCCCAATGCGGGACTCGAACTCACGGACCGCGAGATCATGACCTGAGCTGAAGTCGGAGGCTTAGCCGACTGAGCCACCCAGGCGCCCCTCATTTGTTTTGTTTTATAGATTCCACATATAAGTTAAATCATATGGCATTTGTCTTAGACTTATTTCACTTCACATAATACCCTCTAGATCTATCCATGTTTTCACAAATACAATCGTTCATTATTTTTTTATGTCTGAGAAATATTTCATTACACACACACACATACATACACACACTACATTTTCCTTATCCTATTCATCTGTCGATGAACACTTAGGCTGCATCCATATCTTGCCTATTGTAAATAATACTGCAATAAACATGGGGATCCATATATCTTTTCAAATTCATGTTTTTGTTTTCTGGGTAAAGAGTGGAATTACTGAATGACATGGTAATTTTATTTTTAATTTTTTGAAAAGCATCCATTATGTTTTCCACAGTGGCCACATAATTTGCATCCCCACCAACAATGTGTTAGAGTTGCTTTATTTCCACATCCTCACTAACCCTTGTTATTTCTTGTTTTCTTGATACTAGCCATTACGACAGGTGTGAAATATTTCATTGTGACTTTGATTTGCATTTCCCTGATAGTCATGTTGAAGCATGTTTTCCTCTGCCTATTAGCCATCTGTATGTCGTCTTTGGAAAAATGTCTTCAGGTCATCTGCTCATATCTAAATGGATTATTTGGAGTTTTTTAGCATTGATTTGTATGAATTCTCTTTATGTTTTGGCTATTAACCCATGATGGAATATATCATTTGCAAATATCTTCTCACTTTCAGTAAGTTGATTTTCATTTTGTTGATGGTTTTCTTTGCTATAAAAAAGGTTTATTTGTGGGGTGGCTGGGTGGCTCAGTCGGTTGAGCCTCTGACTTCAGCTCAGGTCATGATCTCACAGCTCGTGAATTCGAGCCCTGCCTTGGGCTCTGTGCTGACAGCTCAGAGCCTGGAACCTGCTTTGGATTCTGTGTCTCCCTCTCCTTCTGCCCCTAACCCACTAGCATTCTGTCTCTGTCTCTCTCAAAAATAAATAAACATTAAAAATAATTTTTAAAATAAAATTAATAAAAAGGTTTATTTGTTTGTTATTTGGTAAGTGGCCAGTACTTCATTTTGCTTTTGTTTCTCTTGCCAAAGGAGACATATCCAGAAAAATGTTGCTGAAGCCAATGTCTAGGAGGTTACTACCTATATTTTCTTTTAGGAGTTTTATGATTTCATGTCTTACATTTAAATCCTTAATACATTTTTACTTTCTTTTAGTGTATGGTATAAGAGAGTGGTTCAACTTTTCCAACATAATTTATACAAAAGACTGTCTTTTTCCTCATTGTATATTATTGCCTCCTTCATCATAGACTAATTGTATAATTGTGGACTTATTTCTGGGCTCTCTATCCAGTTCCATTAATCTATGTGTCTGCATTTTGTACTGTGCCATATTGTTTTGATGACCATAGCTTTGTAATATAACTCAAAAACTGGGATTGTGATATCACTTTGAGGTTACTTTTAATGTCTTTTTTGTGTGTCTGTGTAGTGTAGGTGGGTGTGGTAGGCAGAATGTAGTATTGTTCTTGTTTGTTTGTAAAATAAATGGAGAAAATCTGTTTTTAGAACAATACATCTGTATGAAGAGTTCCACTATAAGGCAATACAATAGTATTACAGATACTAATTGTTTGCAATTCCTGTCCTTGCAAGCCTCAACTATATTTGCCCTTACATTGCTTGATCCATCACTGAATATTGTTGCTGGAAGATGCAGCTATTTTAATTTTCTTTTTCCTTACCAATGGGAATTATAAAACTGCAAATATTTTCTTAAAAATGTATGAAAAATTCTAAAGAAACTTTGGTCTTTTAATTTCCTATTAATTCTAGGAAGTGACATATTTTATATAAATGGTAGTTGTTTTTGATGTGCTGATAAATAGTAGGTGAAGAAGATAAAGTTAAAGATGTTTTATGTATGGTATAAAGGGTTCAAAACAAACATTATCAGTGTTTGGTACAACGCAGTTAATAAATTATTATCATGGCTACTGATGTGCTTGCTCAGAATTTATTAATAAAATATTCTAGCCATTATTATTTTTAAACTGGTATTTGATCACCATCACATACATCCTTATTATGATTTATGCTAACATTAAACAAGATAATATTTTGTTCCAAGTGTTTTATTTATTTTTATTTTTATTTTTTAATGTTTATTTATTTTTGAGAGACAAAGTACAAGAGGAGTATGGGCAGAGAGAGAGGAGACACAGAATCCGAAGCAGGCTCCAGGCTCTGAAGGTCAGCACAGAGCCTGATGTGGGACTAAAACCCACAAACCATGAGATCATGACCTGAGCCAAAGTCAGAAGCTTAACCGACTGAGCCACCTAGGCACCCCTATTCCAAGTGTTTATGTAACTGACAATGCCAGGCTTTTCATTTTTCACTGTATACTAATGATTCATACACACACACACACACACACACACACACACTCGTAGTGCAAGTCTGCTGCATGAATGACATTTGGTTTGTGTAAATTGCATCAATTAAATAGATATGTTGTATAACTATGGCAATGAAAACTTTTTGCAAATATAAGGAAAGTCATGCCAAAAACAAAGCACCACTCACATAAAAACTTTGGATTCTTCATCAACTGATGAATGGATAAAGAAATTGTGGTTTATATACTCACTGGAATACTACGTAGCAATGAGAAAGAATGAAATATGGACTTTTGTAGCAACGTGGATGGAGCTGGAGAATGTTATGCTAAGTGAAATAAGTCATACAGAGAAAGACAGATATCATATGTTTTCACTCTTTTGTGGATCCTGAGAAACTTAACAGAGGACCATGGGGGAAGGAAAGAAAAAAAAAAAAAGAGGTTAGAGAGGGAGGGAGCCAAAACATAAGAAACTCTTAAAAACTGAGAACAAACTGAGGGTAGATGGGGGGTGGGAGGGAGGGGAGGGTGGGTGATCGGTATTGAGGAGGGCACCTGTTGGGATGAGCACTGGGTGTTGTACGGAAACCAATTTGACAATAAATTTCATATTAAAAACTTTTTTTGGATTCTTTCATGGAAATGAATTTTCAAATAATTTAACTAGACTATTTTAAACACTGATTAATACTATAAAAAATAAGGATTACTTTTATCATTTGTGATCTATAAATCAATCATCTCCCGAGCCCATATTATCACTTATAGTACAGTGTTAAATACTTAAAGTGTGACTTTGTTAATTATGTAAATAAACTGCATAGACAAAAAAGAAAAAGATTAGTAGAGTGTTAAAAGGTCTGAAAACCATGCCAAATTAAGATGGGGATTTGAGCTTAAAATAGGTATATTAGTACATGAAGCTTAACTATCTTCAAACACTGGAAGGCTTGTCATATAGAAGAATTACACTTACTCTATATAGCTATGGAAAATACACCCAGGGATACTTAGTGGAAATATCTCCTTCTGAGAATATTTCCATTTCTAACAGCTACTAAACTTCCAGATACACATTGATCTGGAGAACCAAATAATCAAAACTGTTAAAATTATACATAAAAACAAAGTAAGGTAGATATGATTCTGAGCATGAACTTAGTCATAAATATTTTAGCATTTCATAAGCCCTTTTTACCCCTCCCTTAATTCCAAGTATAACAGTTTGGTTTTTTTTTAATAATTTGAGGCTGCCAGATAACCGCTTTTGGACAATGAAGATCTTAGGGCAATTCATAAATTTAAATATAAGTCACTAAACTTAGATGTTGTTAACATCAAAAACAATTTAGGCAGTTTTTCTATGTTCTTTTTTTTTTTTTTCAACGTTTATTTATTTTTGGGACAGAGAGAGACAGAGCATGAATGGGGGAGGTGCAGAGAGAGAGGGAGACACAGAATCGGAAACAGGCTCCAGGCTCCGAGCCATCAGCCCAGAGCCCGACGCGGGGCTCGAACTCACGGACCGCGAGATCGTGACCTGGCTGAAGTCGGACGCTTAACCGACTGCGCCACCCAGGTGCCCCTTCTATGTTCTTTTTATATGATAATTGTATTTCATCTTACAGACCATTGCAATGGCCTACTTTTAGTTTGAATATTGGTTTTAATATTATTTAATGTAGTTTTGGACACTTTCCAGTTTCAAAGTATTAAAATTCAATTTTGATCTTATTTTTTCAAGTTTTTATTAAATTCCAGTTAACTGAAAGTAAAATATTAGTTTCTGGTGTACATTTTATTGATTCATCACTTACATACAACTCCCAGTGTTCACCACAATCACCCACCTTAATACCCATCACCTATTTAACCCATCCCCCCGCCCACTTTCTCTGCAGTAACCTCACTTTGTTCTGTATAGCTACTAATCTGTTTCATGGTTTGCCTCTTTTTTCCCTTTGTTCATCTGTTTCGATTCTTAAATTCCACACATCGGTGAAATAATATGCTATTTTCTTTCTGTGACTGACTTATTTCATGTAGCATAATACACTCTAGTTCTATCCACATCATTGAAAATTTAATAAAAATATTCCATTGTGTATGTGTTTGTGTCTGTGTGTATACACACACATATACATTCCGTATTGTCTTGATGATTTCATTTGTATTTTCACTTTCACTTTTTTCCATATATATTTTTTATTTCCTCTTTGATTTCTTGGTTGACACATTCATTCTTTAGTTGGATGTTCTTTAGCGTCCTTTGTAATATACCTTTGGAGCTTCATGGCATATTACAAAGGTGTAGCATTCAAGACAATATGGTACTGGCATAGAAACAGACATAAAGATTACTGGAACAGAATATAAAACCCAGAAATATATTGACAACTATATGGTTAACTAACCTTCATCAAAGTAGCAATGAATATCTAATGGGTAAAAAGACAATCTCTTCAACAAATGGTGTTGGGAACATCAACATGCAAAAGAATGGAACTGGACCACTTTCTTACCCCATACACAACAGTAAGTTCAAATGAATTAAAGACTGAAATGTGAGACAGGAAACCATTAAAATCATAGAGAAGAACACAGGCAGTAACCTCTTTGGTATTGGCTGTAGCAACTACTTATCTCTTGAGGCAAGAGAAATAAAAGCAAAAATGAACTATTGGGACATCATCAAGATAAAAAGCTTATGGAAAGGAGATAAAACTAAAAAGACAAAACTAAAAAGCAGCCTACATAATGGGAGACAATATTTGCAATAGACATATCTGATAAAGAGTTCGTCTCCAAAACGTATAAAGAACTTATAAAACTGAATGCCCACAAAGCCCATATAATCCAGTTAAAAAATGGGCAGAAAAAATAAGTAGACATTTTTCCTAAGAAGACATAGAGGTGGCTAACAGAGGCACAGAAAAATCACTCATCCTCAGAAAAATGCAAATCAAAACTACAAAGAGATATCACCTCACAGCAGTCAGAATGACTAAAATCAACAACACAGGAAGCAACAAATGATGACGATGCACTATTGACATGAATGCAAACTGGTACAGCCACTCTGGAAAGCAGTATGGAGGTTTCTCAAAAAGTTAAAAATAGAACTACTCTATGATCCAGCAATTGCACTACTAGGTATTTACCCAAAGGATACAAAAATACTGAATCGAAAGGATATATGCACCCTGCTGTTTATGGCAGCATTGTCAACAATAGCCAAATTATGGAAATAAGCCAAATGTCCATCAAATGATGCATGGATAAAGAATATGTGGAATATATTACATTGGAATATTGCTCCACCCTTAAAAATAATGAAATCATGCCATTTGCAATGATGTGAATGGAGCTAGAGTGTATTATGCTAGCAAAATAAGACATTCAGTGAAAGACAAATACCATATATTTCACTCATGTGTGGAAATTAAGAAACAAAACAAATGAACACAGGGCAAACAAAAGAGGGGGAGGCAAACCAAGAAACAGTCTTTTAACCATAAAGAACAAACAGGGTTGCTGGAGGGGAGATTGGCAGGGGTATGGGTTAAAAGAATCACATGTACTAAGGAGGCTCCTTGTGATGAGCACTGCATGTTATATGTAAATGAAGAAAAATTAATTTATACACCCGGTACTAATGTTAAACTGTATGTTAACTAACTAGAATTCAAATAATAACATGAAACAAACAAAAAAGAAGATGTAGGGTGTCACTATATATATATGTATATATATATATATATATATATATATATATATATATATATATAAAAGGCCCATCTCTATGCTGCCTACAAGAGACTCATTTTAGACGTAAAGATCCCTGCAGATTGAAAGTGAGGGGATGGAAAAACATTTGTCTTGCAAATGATGTGAAAAGAATGCTGGAGTAGCAATACTTATATCAGAAAAACTAGATTTTAAACCAAACACTGTAACAAGAGTTGATGAATAGCACTATATCATAATAAAGCAGACTATCCAATAAGAAGATTTAATAATTGCAAATATTTATGCCCTAAACTAGGAAGAACTCAAATATATAAAACAATAATAAACATAAAAGAATTCATTGATAAAAATACAATAATAATAGGATACTTTAATGCATCAATGAATTGATCATCTAAACAAAAACTCAACAAAGAAACAATGGTTTCGAATGACACACTAGATCAGATGGACTTAGCAGATATACTCAGAACATCTCATCCCAAAACAGCAGGTTATACTTGTTCTTTTCAAGTTCACATGGGAAATTTTCCAGAATAGATCACATACTGGGTTACAAATTAGGCCTCAACAAGCATAAAAAGATTGAGATCATACCATGCATATTTTCTGACCACAAAGCTATGAAACTTGAAGTCAATCACAAGAAAAAAATGTGGAATGACCAAAAATACATGGAGGATAAATAACGTGCTACCAAATGAATGGGTTAACCAGGAAATTAAATAATAAATAAAACAATACATGAAAACAAATGAAAATGAAAACACGATGGTCCAAAACCTTTGGGATATATCAAAAACAGTCCTGGGGTACCTGGATATCTTAGGTGGTTAAACATCTGTCTCTTAACTTAAGCTCAGGTCATCATCTCATAGTTCATGGGTTCAAACCCTGCATCAGGCTCCATGCTGATAGCGTGGAGCCTGCTTGGGATTCTTTGTCTACTCTTTTTGCCTCTGTCTCTGTCTCTCAAAATAAATATTTTTAAAAAAACATAAAATTAAAAATGAATATTTTGAGAGAGAGAGCGCACGAGTGGAGAAAGAGAGGGAGACAGAGAATCCCAGGCAGGCTCCATACTCCCAGCACAGAGCCTGATGTGTGGCTCAAACTTAGGAAACCATTAGATCATTACCTGAGCTGAAACCAAGAGTGAGATGCTTAACGACTGAGCCACCCAGGTGTCCCATTAAATAAATAAACTTTTTAAAAAAGTGGTCCTAAGAGGGAAGTGAATAACAATACAGGCCTTTTCAAGAAGCAAGAAAAATCTCTAATACATAATCTAAACTTAAACATAAAGGTGATAGAAAAAGAACAACAAAGTCTAAAGCCAGCAGAAAAAAAGGAAATTTAAAGATTACACCAGAAATAAATGATATAGAAATTTACAAAAATAGCAGAACATATCTTGGATCCAGGAGATGGTTCTTTGAAAAAAATTAATACAATTGATAAACCTCTATCCATACTTATTAAAAAGAAAGAGAAAGGACCCAAATAAATTAAATCACTAATGAAAGAGGAAAAATCATAACCAACACCATAGAAATACAATATAAGAGAATATTATGAAAGATTATATGCTACCACATCAGATAAACTGAAAAAAAAAATGGATAAATTCCTAGACATAGTAACTACCAAAGCTTAAATAGGAAGGAATGGAAAACTTGAACAGACTGATAACCAGAGAGAAATTGAATCAGTCATCAAAAATCTCCAAACCAGCAGAAGTCTGAGACCAGATGGCTTCATAGAGGAATTATACCAAACATTTAAAGAAGATTCAATGCCTATCCTTCTCAAAATATACTCATTATATACAAGATATAATGCCTATATAGTCTCAAAAGAAAGAAAGAAAGAAAGAGAGAAATGGAAGGAAGACTTCCAAACTCATTGAACAAGGCCAGAATTACCCTGATCCCAAAACCAGACAAAGACCTCCCTAAAAAAGAGAACTACAGGCCAATATTCTTAATGAACATGCATACAAAAATTCTCAACAATTGCTAGCAAATCAAATCCAACAGTACATTAAACATATCATTCACCATGATCGAGGGAGATTTATTTCTGTGCTGCAGGAGTGGCTTGTCAATATTCACAAATCAATCACCATGATACACCACATTAATAAAATAAAAGGACAAGAAATCATATGATCCTCTCAATTGATGATAAAAAAGCATTTGACAAAGTACAACATCCATTCTTAATAAAAACATTCAACAAAGGGATAGGGGGAACATACTTCAACATCATAAACGTCATATATGAAAAATACACAGCTAATATCATCCTCAGTGGTGAAAAACTGAGAGCTTTTCCTCTGGTCAGTAACAAGACAGGGATGTCCACTCTCACCACTGGTATTTATCATAGTATTGGAAGTCCTTGCCTCAGCAAGCAGTCAAGAAAAAGAAATAAAAGGCATTCAAATCAGCAAGAAAGAAATCAAACTTACACTATTTGCAGATGACATAATATTCTCTGTAGAAAACCTGAAAGACTCCACCAAAAAATCGTTAGAACTAATACATGAATTCAGTAAATCACTGGATACAAAATAAACGTACAGAAATATGTTGCATTTCTATACACCAATAATGAAACAAAAGAAGAAATAAAGGAATCAATCCCATTTACAACTACACCAAAAACCATATACTACTTAGGAATAAACCTAACCAAAAAGGTAAAAGACATGTACTCTGAAAACTATTAAAAAAAAACCAAACTTATGAAAAAATTGAAGATGAGACAAAAAAATGGAAAAACATTCCATTCTCATGGGTTGGAAGAACAAATATTATTAAAGTGTGTCTAGTATCCAATGCAATTTACACACTTAATGAAATCCCTACCAACATACCACCAGCGTTTTTCTCAGAGCTATAAGAAACAATCCATAAATTTGTATGGAACCACAAAAGACCCAAATAGGCAAAACAATCTTGAAAAAGAAAAGCAAACCTGGAGGCATCACAGTCCCAGAGATCCTAAGTCCTTTGATTGGAGTGTTTATTCCATTTATATTCAAAGTAATTAGAGTATTTACTCCATTTACATTCAGAGTAATGATTATATGTATTTACTGCCATTTAATACCTGTTTTGTCATTTTTTCTGGAGATTTTTTTTATTCCTTTCTAATCTTTGTCATTTTTGTCTGTCCTTCCCACTCAGAGTCTCCTTTAATATTACTTGCAAGGCTGGTTTACTGGCAACTAACTCATTTAGTTTTTGTCTGAGAAACTCTTTATCTCTCCTTATATTGTGAATGATAGCCTTGCTGGATAGAGTACTTTGGGCTGCAGATTTTTCCATTCCGTACATTGAATATATCATTGCACTTGCTTCTAGCTTACCAAGTTCCTGTGAAGAGATCTGCTGCTAACCTTATGGATCTTTCCTTGTAAGTTAAAGACTTCTTTTGTCATGCTGCTTTTAGGACTTTTTTTTATCACTTTATTTTGCAAGTTCAATAACGAAATGTTTTGATGTTGGCCTGCTTCTGCTGATTTTAATGGGAGTTCTCTGTGCCTCCTGAATTTGGATGTCTGTTTCCTTCTCAAAATTAGGGAAATTTTCAGCTATTATTTCCTCAAACACATTTTCCACCTACCTTTCTTTCTGTTCTTCTTCTGGGATTTCTATCACATGAATGTTACTACATTTAATAAAGTCACTGATTTCCCTAAGTCTACTCTTGTGGTACACCATTCGTCTTTCTGTCTTTCATTTAGTTTCGTTATCTTCCATAATTTTAACTTCTAAATCACTTAATTCATTCATCTGATTCTCCCATCCTTGGGGATATTACCTACATTCGGTTTCAAATCTCAGATATTGCAATTTTCATTCCTGATTGTTTTTTTAACTCTTTTTTGTTTTGTTTGTTTGTTTCTGTGGTAAGGGTCTCCCTGATGTCTTCCATGCCTTTCAAGCCCAGGGAGCATCCTAATTATTGTTGTTTAAAATTTTCTATCAGGGATCTTACTTGTATCTGTTTTATTAGATCTCTGTCTTGTTCTTTCCTTTGTAATGAATTCCTCTGTCTTGGCATTTTGTCTAGCTCTCTGTCTTCTTCTGTGTGTTAGAAAAAGCTGTTATGTTTCCTGTTCCTGAGAGTATTGGCTTTATGAAGAAGAGGTCATATAGTGTTCAGGGCCTGGTGCTTCAGGGAGTGTCTCTGATGTGCACTGCATGCACTCTGCTATTATTTTTTGGTGGTTCGATCCTTCAGGTCAGTGGTCTGCAGAGGTTCTCCTTGCCTGCAGTGTGCAGTGTTTGGTCCTTGGCCAGAGTGTGGTGAATTTTAACTATATGTGCTCTAGTCTGTTTGTTAAATGAGACTTGGTGCTACTTCAGCTAGAACTGAAACCTTGAAGAACTCTATGGTCAGCAGATGTGGTGCATGTGAGGCTTTGTGATGGTTTTGTGGGGAAGAGGTCCAGTGCACTGGTCCTTAGGCACACTTACCTGAGAAAATCAGTACCTGCAGAATGCACGAGGGCCGAACTTAGTACAAGCAGGCTAGGCAGCCAGTGTTGGTGGTATGCTGTTTCATGAAGTTGGTTTATGATGAGGGCTGGGAAAGATAAATGACACCAGCCAGCTTTGTCCATGTCAGGGGAATTCTTTCTTGCTTTTATCAGGGAAGCATTCCCAGAAGAGTAAATAATTTCTTCTTGTGCACCCTAGGCATTTTTCAGTTTGCTCTTTTCACAATGTTTGTCTCTGAGTTGCTTGCCTACCTGGAACACTGTGGTGCACTTTGGTACTACTGTACACTGCCAAGCCTGCTGACTTTTATAACTCCAATCTCTAGTGACCTTGTCTGGCCAGGGCCTGCACTTGTCTTCTGTGGGAGGGTCTTGCTGCACAGGGACTGATGCACGTTGACCCAGAAGGACAGTTGTATCAGAGGGCAGGGGTGTGGGATTTGGAGAAAAATAGGCTAAATAGCCAATGTCAGGGTTACGTGGCCTCAGCAGATGTGTCTGCACCTATGTTGAGTGGTGTGGGAGTGAAATGGCTTCCACAGGCTCTTTTGTCCCCAGAGAGGCAATGCCACCTCTCACAGATGCACTCCAAGAAGAGGGAGCATTCTCTCCAGGTGTGCCTTAGGGGATGCTCAGATTGTATTGTCTACCCTAAGGTTGCTTGCCTGCCTTCTCTACAGGAGTAGGGCAGCAACCTCAGAGCTATATCCCAGCCAAGCCTGTGGATTTATAAAACTCCATTCTTTGAGCTCTGCTGGTTGCAAAACCTCATGAAAACATCAGCCCCTCTCATTTTCCCAGCCAGTGGCTTTGGGAAGTTTTATCCTTGTGTTTATCCCTGTGCACTCCACTTTCTTGTGCCTTTCTCTGTGACCAGAACTTCCTCTCCTGTCCAACACCCAAGATCCCTTTCTCCCCCAAAGCACATCTCTGCACTTCCTATCTTCCTTTACGTGTCCTCTTCTCTCCCTATAGTTGTGCAATTTGTTCTTTCAGTCCTCAGGTTAATTTCTTGGGTATTCAGAATGATTGGATAGTTATCTAGCTGTGTTCTAGTGAGGAGGCAAGCCTAGGATTCTTTGATTATGCTGTTATATTAGCTCAGCAACACAGTTTTGTCCTATTTTAATCCTTGGTCAATAATTGTAGTTTCTCAAACATTTATAATAATTCTTTCATTTACAAAATTCAGAAAACTCTGGAAATTGTCAATTTAAGAATTTATAATCCACAACACTCTGGAAAAAAATTCATTATGCTTATCTTCAAATAGATTATTTACATTTAGATTGAGCTGAAATGAATCATTACTGAAGGAAAGATGTCCTTATGTAGCGCCACATAGTTCTTCTAACCATCAAAGGAATATGTTTACTTGCCAGAATTACTTACAAATGAATACGTCTTCTTACCTGCCAGAATTACTTATTTAATTTTAAGTAAAATAAAATGAAAAAATGACCAAGTGTTATGATGATGTATAATGGTAAAATAGAGCTAAGATCTGATCTGATTCTGGAACAATTGAGCATCATGAACTTTCTGCACATGCTAGTGATAAGTTATGATATTAAAATAATGAAACACTTGAAGGGTAAAACTTTATGAATAGAATGTGAAATGGAAAATGAAAAATGAGACAAACTATTCAAATTTTATGAAATGAAACAATGAAAATACAATTAAGTGAATTGATCTATCCTACAAGATTACTTGAATTGGAAAAGTAGAAATTTATATGACTACAAATATAGGCTCAACTATTTAAGGCCTATAAAATGTGTCATCTGGGAGTGTTTACATTGGGAATTATGAATTCCAAATAGGATATGTATGTTGGCCATATAATGCACATGAATATCTCAAATTGAGTTTATAACTGAAATATGTTCATGTTCTACTTTATGATAGAGTGTAAAATTATAAGTTATTTTGCTAAAAGACAGTACCTATGTGAAAATGCAGACAATCTCTAACATCCAGCTTGAGGCTGTTGATTATTATAAAATATGGGAACTCAGAAGGTTAAAGTATACTTGATAGTATGATATCAATAATGTTTTATATACGAATTAAAAACAACCCTCCATGTAGTAATCGAAAAAAAAAAAAATAACCCCACCAATGATGACCCTTCTAACCTGTGTTAATGGCTGGTGATGGCAGTGAATCTAAGATAGTCTGGGTTAGCATGCTTTAGAATTGGAGTCAGGGTGTGTGCAAGGTTGTATGATTAGTTTGAAAACTTTGACAGGTAATTCTAATGAGCCCTCTAGAACATGATACTCAAATGTTCCATAAGTATTTTCACAGGGTGCCCTATCTGCATTCAGCTTCTCTGCTGCCAGATTAACCTTTCTAAAATACCACTTACATCATGTTATAGAAATTTAATAATATCCACCTGATATTTGCTATGGAATTACACCTTCATTAGGTATAATGGGCACAAGAATGTTGGGAATTTGAGAGTTTGCCTGTAAATGATTCATCCAGGTGACACCAGTATTATTTCTGAGCATTCATACGTTCTGGTATTCTTATTGATTTACTCTAAAAAACAAGGCATGTAGATTATAGGGAGAGGCACCCTGTGAAATTTTCTCTTAGTGTCAGGAAAATAATTAGATATTCAGTACACTTATTCATAAATAATCCAAGATTAATTTTCATCCTATAAAGTCACCATTACAGTCACTAGATTGTTTTAATTTGTATTTCACTGTTTCCTTGAAGGACTGCAGATGAGCTAGTTATGACATGGCATTAATGTAATAGTTCCTTTTTTATTGCACAGCAATCACCTTCAACATGAAAAAATAGAATTATTTATTTTTCTCTTTGAGAGACCAGGCAATAATTTTCATGAAGTAGTTAATATTTCTAAATATGCTAGATAAGAAAAAATTTCTATTTTGAATACCTCCATATAATGAATCTGAGCAGAAAAGTACCATCAGAGATTAAGGATTCATACATTAACAAGTAAAGGACAAATGAGCTAAACCCTATTTCCAAAATTTACTACAAAGGATTCATAAATTGTTAATTTTATATAATTATTTTATGTTCTGTTCTATCTGGAAGTGTCACAAATTGAAAAATGCAAAGTTAAGTAGGAATCATAAAAGTAACCACAGGAAAAATGGTTAACTGTTTTTCTTCCATTAAAAGTTAAACTTTCAGAAGGCTTTTAAAACAATTTATTAAACATTAAATTCTAACAATTTCACTTAAATATATTTCATGTAGATTTTACAAAATGATGAACAACCTAGTTAATCACGTATGTACTATAAAGCCTCTTATGAATTCACTCAATAAATAGAATTCTATATTTTATATTTTAATGTCTTCTTTGAATTATAAAAACAGATAAAACATTGTTTCAGACAGTAAACTTTGATACCGTGGATTGAGAAGGAAATCAAATTCCCAATATGTTGTTAAACTTTAGACTATGTTAAAATGATGTAGAAAAAAAGAAAAAAAAATGATATAGAGCCATTAATGACCATTTTAAAATGATTTAGACACAACATTTAATGACCAAAACAACATACCTTAACTGCTGCTTGAGCCATTCTGATATTTGTTGAAGGTCATATAAACAAGGGAGTTTATTAAGATAACTGTTCCACTTCTGAAACCTTTTTAAAGTGTGTATGTGATAATATCAAATAGTAGAACTGCATTTCAGGAACAAGGTACGGTTGCTAGAGGTGTATTATTGTGCATTGAAAAAAGAACAAAATACAGTTATATTCACTAAAAGCAGTACTTACAAACCCATTCATTCTCTATGATTTATCCCTAAGAAATTTGATTTATGAGCGTCAAGAAGGTTAAGGGTGAGTATATGGCCAGGTCAATTACAGATTCATTCTAGGGCATTTCTTTGGAAGGGTTTTTAGTTAAGTTGTAGCACATGTTTCCTAGGATGGTATAATAAATTTTTTACTTAAATTGCCTTGTACTTCTCTGTGTAGATAAACAAATGAATATAAAACTCCATTTCTCTAACGTCAAAAAGTTATATATATATATATATATATATATATATATATATATATATACATCCCCTGCTTCTGTCATTTGACAAACCTTTCCCTTCTATTCACTGGCAATTTTAGTTCTGTTAGTTGTATGTTTCCATGCTTAACCAACACATGTTAAATTCTAGATTCATTTACTTTTTTCAACAGTAATTGTTTTCTTATTCATATGTTTTCTTATTTAGGTTTAATTCTTTAAAAAATCTAAATGACAAAAGCATTTATACACACACTAGACACATAATATACATACATTATGGATACATTACATATAAATATATATACTTGAAGTACATTACTTGGTTTTAATAGAAAATTAAAATATTTTTAGCAGTTATGCATTATTGTGGGAGCAACATATTATGCTTTTATTTTATATACAATTTCTTAAATCTATGCATTAAGTATTATTTTGACTTTAAGTTATATACAACAGCTAATTATAGATAGATGTCTACAATATAATGCTTCAGGCATTTTAAACTGCTAATTATCCAGGTCTTGTATATTCAAAAGGTTTGTGAATATAAATGTTTATATTTTATTTGAAGTGACTAAAATTATATGAACAACTAAAAATAAGTTTGGAATTAAATGATATTTAACCTATAATTAAGTGAACTTATGGCTTCTTTGAGAGAGAACAGTGAAATTCAGCTTTGCTGGACTGAAAAAAATTGCTCACTGTGTCCTCAATATGGCAGAAGGGGAGAGGGAGCTCTCTGAGACTGCTTTTATAAGGACACTAACCTTGTTTATGAGGGCTTCACCCTCATGATCTCCTAAAAGCCCCATCTCTAAATACCATCATACTGAGGGCTGATTTTCAACATATGAGTTTTGAGGGTACACAAACACTCATTATATAGTAATGGTCTTCAACAGTTTTCATATCTCCATCTGAAGAAATGACCGTCAGAACTAAATTTATGAATGTATACTCATTCTGTCATGGAAATTCTTAGTATATAATTTCTTGTGACTTTGGCATGTATAAATTTCTTAAATAATTATCTCTAAATTGCATCTTTCATGTGGCTAGTAGTTAGGTATTTGGGTTGATCTATTATACAGTAAATTATCCCTAATCTTTGGAGCATAAAACAAAAACCAATTGTACCTTACATTTTTTAAGTCAGGAATTTGGGTTGTTCACAGCAGAGATTATCTCTGCTCCAGAATGATTGGTGCTTCTGGGGTAGCTCAAATGTCTGGAGATGGCTGGGATTGCTCATATGAAGCCATAATCTGTAATGTCCAGAATGGATTCTTCACACAAATATCTGGCACCTGGACTAGAGAGACTGAAATACTTAGGCCTCTTTGGGTATTGTACTTTCTTTCTATGCAGTCTTTTCACGTGGCTGGCTTGAGCTTCTTCATGGTATGGAAGTCTCCCAGTAGTCAAACTTCTTTCAATGAAGCTGGTTTTCCCCAGGGTGAATATTCCGAGGGAGCAAGGCAGAGGCTGCAAAGTTTGGTTGTGGAGGGCCTACCCATATTCAGTGTGGTAGAGAACAATACGAACCTTAATTATAAGAGATGAGGCCCATCAAGGGGCTAACTTTGGAGATTAGCTACTACATATAGCAATGTTGCAAACAAAAATACTACTATATCTGGTAGAGTGGAGTAAACAACCTTACCAGACATTATGAATCTCTTGTTTTGGAAACAATTTCTTCATCTTTATATTTTGGCATATATATATTTTTTGTATTGCACTATAATTATCATTTAAAATACTTGAAGTTTGATTTTAAAAAGTTTTTAATGTTTATTTATTATTTTTGAGAGAGGGGCAGAGTGCAAGTGGGGGAGGGGCAGAGAGAAAGGGAGACACAGAATCAGAAGCAGGCTCCAGGCTCTGAGCTGTCAGCACAAAGTCCGATGCGGGGCTCAAACTCATGAACCATGAGATGATAACCCGAGCTAAAGTCGGACACATAACTGACTGAGCCACCCATGCCCCCCTAGTTTGCTTTTATAATTACCATCAACAGTTATCCATACCACATACCTATTTTTATTTTGTAGAGGGTAGAATCTATTTAAATTAATTCCAATACAAAAATTTGCCCCTAAACTTCTTGAAAAAACTGATTTTTACTTTTAAATATCTAAACCTACATAATGGAATAAATTTCTGCTATTATTTACTGTTTCAGCCCAGCAGAATCCTACAGATATAGCAATATTTTTTTTATATTTAGTCATACTTATTATTTAAAAAATGAATTATTGTCAAGTAATAGCTAAATAAATCCATGTTTGAATGATGATCACAATTTCCAACCTACTCAAATGTGTATAATGTCTGACAGCTTCTTGTTTTAGAACAAATTGACTTTTATTGTACATCTTTTTTTTTCTCCTTTGGTATAAAAAATTTCTTTTATTTATTTTTATTTTTCTATTATTATTTTAAATATAATTTATTGTCAAATTAGTTTCTATACAGCACCCAGTGCTCATCCCAACAAGTGCCCTCCACCCTGCCCATCACCCACTTTCCTTCTCCCCCACCCCACATCCACCCTTAGTTTGTTCTCAGTCCTTAAGAGTCTCTTATGGTTTGCCTCCCTTCCTGTCTGTAACTTTTTTTTTCCACTCTATAAGAGGATATCAACTGCTTTCAATATAAACAGTTTAAAGACTTTTTAGTCACCAAATTCAGAAAGTCTTAAACATCTGCTATCTCTATATTTAATTTTATGCTTAGAATAATTTATACACATTTGTTCTGATGATGAAAAATTCTCCTATAACATACAACACTAATCTACCTTTCATTTGCTATATACAAGTAGAGAGAATTATTTCCTTTGCCTATAACATGTATTTCTAAGCCCTGTTTTTAGAGGAGTGTATAGCAAGAATTAAAGAATAAACTCAGAGCAAGCATCCACAGTGTGAATCTAATCCTTAAATGAACTTTAAAGCTGAATGAGACTAAGATGGTACATTTTTGTTAGTAATAGGGACAGATTGGTATTCATGATGAATTATAAAACAATTAAAATTCAATACAACTTTATTGATCTTAATTGTATCTAGTAATAAGTAGTTGTTCAAAAATTATTCAAATGCAGAGTACTTTATTGGACCTGATTTTATTTAAAGTTAAGAGTGCATGTGTTTGCAACAGTGCATGACCTGGCATGCTTAAGAGCTTTATTTTTAAAGCTTGTTTCTCTCCACTCATTATATTGGCACTATTATTTATGTATGTATTTGTTGGTTGGTTTGTTTTTACTTATTACGTTTTTATTAATTTTAATTCTGGTAAAGTTAACATAAAGTGTTATATTGCTTTCAGGTGTACAATATAGAAATTTCAACAAGTCTATACATAATTACTCAGTCTCATCATGTTAAGTATACTGTTAATCTTCTTCATTTATTTTACCTATGCCCCCACCCACCTCCCCTCTGATATGCTTTACTGTTTTAATATTTTTAAAGTTTATTTATTTTGAAAGAGAGAGAGAGTGAGAGGGGCAGAGAGAGAGGTAGACAGAAAGAATCCCAAGCCGGCTCCACACTGTCAGCACAGAGCCCAACTTGGGGCTTAGACTCATGGACTGTGAGATCCTGACCTGAGGCGAAACAAAGAGAGTTTTGATGCTTAACCGACTGAGCCGCCCAGGTGCACCCCTGATATGCTTTCTTTTTTTTTTTTAATTTTTTTAAGTTTAATCATTTTTGAGAGAGAGACACAGAGAGTGAGCAGGGGAGGGGCAGAGAGAGAGAGAGGGAGACACAGAATCCAAAGCAGGCTCCAGGCTCTGAGCTGTCAGCACAGAGCCTCACACGGGGCTCAAACTCACTAACCGCAAGGTCATGACCTGAGCCAAAGTCGGATGCTTAACTAACTGAGCCACCCATGGGGCCCTGATATACTTTATTTTAAATGAGTACCCTCAAGTAAAACTATTTTACTTTCAACATTTTTTACTTGAAGTATACTTCAAAATATATGGTTCTGAAAGATATATAAAACATTCCATCCAAGAAAAATAAAACACACATTTCCTTTAAGTACACACAGAAGAACCCACTGGTTAAATCACATAAAAAGAGACATAACAAGGAACATCTGTGTGGCTCAGTTGGTTGAGTGTCTGACTTCAGCTCAGATCATGATCTCTTGGTTTGAGTTCAAACCCTGCATTGGGCTCTGTACTGACAGCTTACAGCCTGGAGCCTGCTTGGGATTTTGTGCCTCCCTCTCTCTCTACCCTTCCCCCACTCGCACTATGTGTATGTGTCTCTCTGTCTAAAAACTAAACATTAAAAAAAGGAAGAAACTTAAATATAATACAGTAGAAGAAATAAAAATGACAAATAAGAGACCAGAATAAACAATAATATTGAAAGTAATTACCAATTTTTCCAAAAAACTAAACAAAATTGGCAATACTTTAGCTACATTAACAAGGAAACAAGGAGAAAAGACTCAAAAACCAAAATGAGAAATGGAAGAGAAACAATACAACAAATAACATAGTATGATACAATATAACAAATACATAGTATGATAACAGATTACTATAAACAATTTTATACTAATAAATCAGATAACTTTGAAAAAAAAACAAAATTCTTAAAAACACTCAAGTTAACAAGATTGAATCATGAATCCAAGAGATGGAAAATATTCTAAGACCAATAACAAGAATGAAAGTTGAATTAGGAATAAAAAAGTCTCTGAGCACAGAAAAGCCGAAGGACACATGGTTTCATTGGTGAATTCTATCAAACATTTGAAAAAACAATTAATGACAATCTTTATCAATATCTTATGAATAATGGCACAGAGGAAACAACTTCAAAATCATTCCATGAGTCCAGTACTGCCTTGATACTAAAGCAGGATAAAAACAATACAAGAACAAAAAAGTTTGATTTGTCCAATATAAGAATTGCTACTTTTTCTTTTGACATCCATTTGCATGATAAATGTTTCTCCACACCCTCAATTTTTTTTTAAGTTTATTTACTTATTTTTGAGACAGACAGAGAGAACAAGTGGAGGAGGGGCAGAGAGAAAGGGAGACAAAGCATCCAAACTGGGCTTTGTGCTGACAGCAGAGAGCCCAACGTGGGGCTGGAACTCACAAAACCATAAGATCATGACCTGAACTGAAGTCAGATGCTTAACTGACTTAGCCACCCAGGCACCCTTCTACCCCCTCACTTTAATTCTGCATGTATCTCCAACTCTAAAATGAGTCTCTTGTAGATAGCATATAGATGGATCTGGGTTTTTTAAGTCCATTCTAATACCATATGTCTTTTGTTTGGAGCATTTACTCTATACACATTCAAAGTAATTATTGATAGATATGTATTTATTGCCATTTTATTACTTATTTGGTCATTGACATTATTATTTAAATCATTAAATATTTTGTGGATAATTACTATACAGGATGAAGGAATGGTAAATACAAAGTTAAAAAAGTTCTTTATTATGTTTTATTTTAAAATTTCAGTGGGTATAGGCAATAATATTAACACAAATAATACATTTTTGCTACTTTTTATTGTGTTTTTAAGTTTTCACTTAAATTCCAGTTAGGAAACATACAACGTAACATTAGTTTCATGTGTACAATATAGTGATTAATACTTACACACAATGCCCTGTGCTCATCATAACATGTGCACTCCTTAATCACCATTACCTATTTAAACCATCCTCCCAACCATCTTCCTTCTGGTAACCATCAGTTTGCTGTCCACATTCAAGAGTCTTTTCTTAGTTTGCCTCTCTCTCTTTTTCCCTTTGATCATTTGTTTTGTTTCTTAAATTCCATTTATGAGTGAAAGCATATTGTATTTGTCTTTCTCTGACAGGCTTATTTAAGTTAGCATGAAACCCTCTACTGTCATCAATGTTGTTGCAAATGGCAAGATTCCATTCTTATGACTGAGTAATATTCCATTGACTAGGTACACCATATCTTCTTTACCCAACCATCTATCAGTGGACAGTTGGACTGCTTCCATAAGTTGGTTTTTGTAAATAACTTTGGAACAGACACAAGGCTGCATATATATTTTCAAATTAGTGTTTTAATATTCTTTGGGTAAATATCATGTAGTGGAATTACTGGATCATATGGTAATTCTATTTTTTTTATTTTTTTTAAGTTTATTTGTTTATTTTTGAGAGACACAGCACAAGTGGGGGAGGGGCAGAAAGAGAAGGAGAGAATCCCAGTCAGGCTCCATGCTGCCAGTGGAGAGTCCAGTGTGGGGCTTGAAGTCATGAAACTGAGATCATGACCTGAGCTGAAACCAAGAGCCAGATGCTTAACTGACTGAGACACCTAGGCATCCCTGGTAATTCTATTTTTAGTTTTTGATCAACTTCCAAACTGTTTTCTATAGTAACTGTACCAGTTTGCATTCACACCAACATTGCACAAGGGTTCCTTTCTCTCCACATCCTCGCCAACACTTGCTGTTTCTTGTGTTGTTGATTTTAGCCATTCTGACAGATATGAGATGCTATCTCCTTGTGGCTTTGATTTGCATTTCCCTGATGATTAGGGATGTTGAAAATCTTTTCATGTGTCGGTTGGCTAGCTGTGTGTCTTCACTGGAGAACTGTCTTTTTATGTCTTCTGCCCATTTTTTAATTGGGTTATTTATTTTTTGGAGTTGAATTGTGTAAGTTATTTATATATTTTGGATTATCAGATATGTCATTTGCAAATGTCTTCCCTCAGTAAGTTGCCTTTTAGGTTTTTGTATTGTTTCCTTTGCTCTGGAAAAGATCTTTATTTTGATGAAGTCCCAAAAGATTTTTTGCTTTTGTTTCCCTTTGGAGACAAATCAACAAAGATGTTCTTACAGCCCATGTCAGAGAAATTACTGAGTTTTCTATTAGGATTTTTATGCTTTCAGGTCTCCGATTTAGGTCCTTAATTCATTTTGGGTTTATCTTTGTGTATGGTGAATAAAAACTGGTCTAGTTTCATTCTTTTTCATGTAGCTGTCCAGTTTTTCCAACACTATTTGTTGAAGAGACTGTCTTTTTTCCATTGGATATTCTTTTCTGCTTTGTCAAAGATTAAATGAGCATATAGTTGTGGGTTCATTTCTGGGTTTTCAATTCTGTTCTATTGATCTACGTGTCTAATCTTGTGTCAGTACTGTACTATCTTGATCACTACACCTTTGTAACATATCTTGAGTCCAGAATTGTGAAGATTTTTCAAGATTGCTTTAGCTATTTATGGTCTTTTGTGGTTCCACACAAATTTTAGGATTGTTTGTTCTATATATGAAAAATTCTGTTGGTATTTTGATACAGATTGCAAAAAAATGTGTGGATTACTTTGGATAATATAGACCATTTAACAATATTTGTTTTCCAATCCATGTGCATGGAATATGTTTCCATTTTTTTTTGTGTCATCTTTAATTTCTTTCATCAGTATTTTATACTTTTCCAAGTAAAGATATTTTACCTTTTTGGTTAGGTTTATTCCAAGGTATTTTATGGATTGGGGAAAATTGTAAGTGGGATTTATTTCTTGATTTTTCTTTGTCCTGAATCATTATTGGTGTATAGAAATGCAACAGAATTCTGTATGATGATTTTGTATCCTGTGACTTTACTGAATTCCTGTATCAATGCTAACAGTTTTTGATGGAATCTTTTGGGTTTTCTATATAGAGTATCATGTCATCTGCAAATGGTGCAAGTTTGACTTGTTTGGTGATTTGGGTGCCTTTTATTTCTTTTTGTTGTCTGATTTAAGAGGCTAGAACTTCCAAGTACTAGGTCAAATAACACTGGTGAGGGCTGAGATCCCTTTCTCTTTCCTGATCATGGAGGAAAAGTTCTGTTTTTAACCACTAAGCATGATAATAGCTGTGGGGTTTTCATATATGGCCTTTATTATGGTGAAGTATAGTCCCTCTAAACCTATTTTGTTGAATTGTGTTTTATCATGAATGAATTCTACTTTATTAAATGATCTATTTGCATCTTTTGAAAGGATCATAGAATTCTTACCCTTGCTTTTATTAGTATGGTGTGCCACTTAATTGATTTGTGAATATTTAGCTACCCCTTCAGCCCAGGAATAAATCCCACTTGATCATGGTTAATGATTCTTTTATTGTACTGTCGGATTTGGTTTACTAATATTTTACTCAGAATTATTTCATCCATGTTCCCCTGAAATAATGGCCAATAGTTTTCTTTTTTAGTAGTGTCTTTATCTGGTTATGGTATCACAGTAATGCTACCTTCATAGAATTAATTTAGAAGTTTTCCTTTTTTATCTGTATTTTTGGAATAGGAATAGTTTTAGAAGAATAGGTATTAACTCTTCTTTAAATGTTTGGGAGAATTGCCTGTGAATCCATCTGGCCTTGGACTATTATTTATTGAGACTTTTTTAAATATGAAATTTATTGTCAAATTGGTTTCCATAGAACACCCAATGCTCATCCCAACAGGAGCCCTCCTCAATGTCTGTCACCTACTTTCCCCTCCTCCGACTCCCCCACCAAACCTCAGTTTATCCTCAGTTTTTAAAAGTCTCTTATGGTTTGGCTCCCTCCCTCTCTAACTTTTTTTTTCCTCCCCCTCCCACATGGTCTTCTGTTAACTTTCTCAAATCCACATATGAATGAAAACATATGGTATCTATCTTTCTCTCCTGGGCTTATTTCACTTAACCTAATACACTCCAGTTCCATCCACATTGCTGCAAATGGTCAGATTTAGTTCTTTCTCATTGCCACGTAGTACTCCATTGTATATATAAACCACAATTTCTTTATCCATTCATCAGTTGATGGACATTTAGGCTCTTTCCATAATTTGGCTATTGTTGAAAGTGCTGCTATAAACATTGGGGTACAAGTGCCCCTATACATCAGCACTCCTGTATCCCTTGGGTACATTCTTAGCAGTGCTATTGCTGGGTCATAAGGTAGTTCTATTTTTAATTTTTTGAGGAACCTCCACACTGTTTTCCAGAGTGACTGCACCAGTTTGCATTCCCACTGAAAGTGCAAGAGGGTTCCCATTTCTCTACATCCTCGCCAGCATCTATAGTCTCCCGGTTTGTTCATTTTAGCATTTCTGACTGGTGTGAGGTGATATCTCAGTGTGGTTTTGAATTGTATCTCCCTGATGAGGAGTGACGTTGAGCATCTTTTCATGTGCCTGTTGAGCATCTTTTCATGTGCCTGGACATCTTCTTTGGAAAAGTGTCTATTCATGTTTTCTGCCCATTTCTTCCTGGATTATTTGTTTTTCTGGGTGTGGAGTTTGGTGAGTTCTTTATAGATTTTAGATACTGCCCTTTGTCATTTGCAAATATCTTTTTCCATTCTGCTGGTTGCCTTTTACTTTTGTTGATTCTTTCCTTTGCAGTGCAGAAGCTTTTTATCTTCATGAGGTCCCAAAAGTTCATTTTTGGTTTTAATTCCCTTGGCTTTGGAGATGAGTTGAGTAAGAAATTGCTGTGGCTGAGGTCAAAGAGGTTTTTTTCCTGCTTTCTCCTCTACGGTTTTGATGGTTTCCTGTCTCCCATTCAGGTCCTTCATCCATTTGGAGTTTAGTTTTGTGAATGGTGTAAGAAAGTTGTCTAGTTTCATTCTTCTGCATGTTGCTGTCCAGTTCTCCCAGCACCATTTGTTAAAGAGACTGTCTTTTTCCCATTGGATATTCTTTGCTACTTTGTCAAAGATTAGTTAGCCATACTTTTGTGAGTCCAATTCTGGAGTCTATATTCTATGCCATGGGTTTCTGTGTCTGTTTTTATGCCAGTACCATACTGCCTTGATGATTACAACTTTGTAGTAGAGGTTAATGTCTGGGATTGCGATGCCTCCCGCTTTGGTCTTCTTCCTCAATATTACTTTGTTTATTTGGGGTCTTTTGTGGTTCCATAAAATTTTAGGATTGCTTGTTCTAGCTTCGGGAAGAATGCTGGTGCAATTTTGCTTGGGATTGGATTTAATTTGTAGATTGTTTTGGGTAGTATTGACATTTTAAAAATATTTATTCTTCCAATCCATGAGCATGGAATGTTTTTCCATTTCGTTGTATCTTCTTCAATTCCCTTCATAAGTATTGTATAGTTTTCTTTTTTTTAAAAATTTTTTTTTTTAACGTTTATCTATTTTTGGGACAGAGAGAGACAGAGCATGAACGGGGGAGGGGCAGAGAGAGAGGGAGACACAGAATCGGAAACAGGCTCCAGGCTCTGAGCCATCAGCCCAGAGCCTGACGCGGGGCTCGAACTCACGGACCGCGAGATCGTGACCTGGCTGAAGTCGGACGCTTAAGCGACTGCGCCACCCAGGCGCCCCTGTATAGTTTTCAGCATACAGGTCTTTTACATCTTTGGTTAGGTTTATTCCTAGCTATTTTATGGTTCTTGGTGCAATTGTGAATGGGATCAGTTTCTTTATTTCTCTTTCTGTTGCTTCGTTATTGATGTATAAAAACGCAACCGATTTCTGTACATTAATTTTGTACCCTGCAACTTTGCTAAATTCATGTATCAGGATATCAGCCTGTAGTTCTCTTTTTTTCTGGATCTCTGTCTGATTTGGAAGTCAAAGAAATGTTGGCTTCATAGAATGAGTCTGGAGGTTTTCTTTATCTTTCTATTTTTTGGAACAGGTTGAGAAGGATAGGTATTAACTCTCCTTTAAATGTCAGGTAGAATTTCGTAGGGAAGCCATCTGGTCCTGGACTCTTATTTGTTGGGAGATTTTTGATAACTGATTCAATTTCTTTGCTGGTTATGGGTCTGTTCAAGTTTTCTATTTATTTCTGTTTGAGATTTGGAAATGTGTGGGTGGTTAGGAATTTGTCCATTTCTTCCAGGTTGTCCAGTTTGTTGGCATATTATTTTTCATAGTATTCCCTGATAATTTCTTGTATTTCTGAGGGATTTGTTGTCATAATTCCATTGTCATTAATGATTTTATCTATTTGAGTCATCTCCCTTTTCTTTTTGAGAAGCCTGGCTAGAGGTTTATCAATTTTGTTTATTTTTTCAAAAAAACAACTCTTGGTTTCATTGATCTGCTCTACCGTTTTTTGTTTTTTTTTTTTTTTAGATTCTATATTGTTTATTTCTGCTCTGATCTTTATTACTTCTCTTCTGCTGCTGGGTTTCGGGTGTCTTTGCTGTTCTGCTTCTAGTTCCTTTAGGTGGGCTGTTCAATTTGGTATTTGAGATTTTTCTTGTTTCTTGAGATAGGCCTGCATTGCAATGTATTTTCCTCTCAGGACTGCCTTCGCTGCATCCCAAAGTGTTTGGATTGTTGTCTTTTCATTTTCATTTGTTTCCATATATTTTTTAATTTCTTCTCTAATTGCCTGGTTGACCCATTCATTCTTCAGTAGGGTGTTCTTTAACCTCCATGCTTTTGGAGGTTTTCCAGACTTTTTTCCTGTGGTTGATTTCAAGGTTCATAGCATTGTGGTCTAAAAGTGTGCATGGTATGACCTCAATTCTTGTATACTTATGAAAGGCTGTTTTGTGACCCAGTATGTGATCTCTATTGGAGTATGTTCCATATGCACTTGAGAAGAAAGTATATTCTGTTGCTTTGGGATGCAGAGTCCTAAATATATCTCTCCAGTCCATCTGATTCAATGTATTATTCAGGGCCCTTGTTTCTTTATTGACCATGTGTCCAGATGATCTATCCATTGTTGTAAGTGGGGTATTAAAGTCCCCTGCAATGACCACATTCTTATCAATAAGTTTGCTTATGTTTGTGATTAATTTTTTTATATATTTGGGGGCTCCTGTTTTTGGCACATAGACATTTATAATTGGTAGCTCTTCCTCATGGATGGACCCTGTAATTAGATAATGCCCTTCTTCATCTCTTGTTACAGCCTTTAATTTATTTATTTTTTTTTTTTTTAAATTTTTTTTTTTCAACGTTTATTTATTTTTGGGACAGAGAGAGACAGAGCATGAACAGGGGAGGGGCAGAGAGAGAGGGAGACACAGAATCGGAAACAGGCTCCAGGCTCTGAGCCATCAGCCCAGAGCCCGACGCGGGGCTCGAACTCACGGACCGCGAGATTGTGACCTGGCTGAAGTCGGACGCTTAACCGACTGCGCCACCCAGGCGCCCCTACAGCCTTTAATTTAAAGTCTAGTTTGTCTGATATAAATATGGCTACTCCAGCTTTCTTTTGACATCCAGTAGTATGATAGATAGTTCTCAATTCCCTCACTTTTAATCTGAATGTGACCTCAGGTCTAAAATGAGTCTCTTGTAGACAGCAAACAGATGGATCTTGTTTTTTTTATCCATTCTGATACCCTATGTCTTTTGGTTGGAACATTTATTCCATTTACACTTAGTGTTATTATTGAAAGATATGGGTTTAGAGTCCTTGTTCTATCTATAGGTTTCATGCTTGTAGTGATATCTCTGGTACTTTGTGGTCCTTACAACATTTCACTCACAGAATCGCCCTTAGGATCTCTTGTAGGGCTGGTTTAGTGGTGATGAATTCCTTCAGTTTTTGTTTGTTTGGGAGAACCTTTATTTCTCCTTCTATTCTGAATGACAGGCTTGCTGGATAAAGGATTCTCAGCTGCATATTTTTTCTGTTCATCACATTGAAGATTTCTTGCCATTCGTTTCTGGCCTGCCAAGTTTCAGTAGATAGGTGTGCTACTATTTTTATGTGTCTACCTCTGTAAGTTAGAGCCTGTTTATCCCTAGCTACTTTCAGAATTTTCTCTTTATCCTTGTATTTTGCCAGTTTCACTATGATATGTTGTGCAGAATATTGATTCAAGTTACGTCTGAAGGGTGTTCTCTGTTCCTCTTGGATTTCAATGCCTTTTTCCTTCCCCAGATTAGGGAAGTTATCAGCTATGATTTGTTCAAGTATATCTTCAGCCCCTTTTTGTCTCTCTTCTTCTTCTGGAATTCCTATGATACGGATATTGTTCCATTTGATTGCATCACTTAGTTCTCTAATTCTCTCCTCATACTCATGGATTTTTTTTCTCTATTTTTTATTGAGAGGTTTTTTTAATTGCTGATTCAGTTTCTTTGCTGGTTTTTTTGTCTGTTGAAGTTTTCTATTTCTTGCTGTTTCAGTTTTGGTAGTTTATATGTATCTAGGAATTTATCCATGTTTCCCAGGTTGCCAATTTTTTGGCATATAGTTTTTCATAATATTCTACTATAATTGTTTGTATTTCTGTGGTGTTGGTTGTTATTTCTTTTCTCAGTTATGATTTTATTTATATGTGTCTCTTATTCTTTCTTTTGGTAAGTCTGGCTAGATGTTTATCAAATGTATTATTTTTTTTTCAAAGAACAACCTCCTGGTTTCATTGATCTATTCTACTGTATTTTTTTAGTTTCTATAATCATTTATTTCTAGTGTAATCTTTATTATTTCTTTTATTCTGCTGGCTTTAGGCTTCATTTTTTATTCTTTTTCTACATCCTTTAAGTATAAGTTTAGGTTGTTTATTTGAGACTTTTCTTGCTTTTTGATATTGACCTATATTGTAATATACTTGCCTCTTATGACAGCTTTTGCTTCATCCCAAAGGTTTTTGGACTGTCATGCTCTCATTTTCATTTGTTTCCATGTATTTTTTGTTTGTTCTCTGATTTTGTGCTTGACCATCCATTCTTTAGTAGCACATTGTATAACCTCCATGTATTTGTGGTCTTTTATTTTTTTTTCTTGTGGTTGACTTCAAGTTTCATAGCATTTAGGTCAGAAAATATGCATGGTATAATTTCAATCCTTTCGTACTTTTTGAGGCCTGATTTGTGACTGAGTATGTGATTTACTCTAGAGAATGTCCCATGTGCACTGGAAAAAATTTGTAATCTGCTGCTTTGAATGAAATATTCTGAATATAACATTATGTTGATCAGGTCCAGCATGACATGCAAAGCCCTTGTTTCCTTCTTGACTTTCTGCTTAGATGATCTGTGGATTGATGCCAGTGGGATGTTAAAGTACTCTCCTCTTATTTTATTATTATCTGTTTGTTTCTTTATGATGTTTGTTATGAATTGTTTTATATATTTTGGTGTTTCCAAGTTGAGAACATACATATTTGCAATTGTTACATCTTCTTGTTGCATAGCCCCCTTTATTATGATATGGTGCTTTTCTTCACCTCTTGTAATCTTTGGTTTCAAATATGATATAAGTATTACTACTCTGGCTTTCTCTTGATGTCTATTTGTAAATGTTTTTCCATCCCTTCACTTTCAATCTGTAGGTGTTTTTAGCTGTAAGA
The DNA here is from genome assembly GCF_018350155.1 of Leopardus geoffroyi. NCBI lineage: Eukaryota > Metazoa > Chordata > Mammalia > Carnivora > Felidae > Leopardus > Leopardus geoffroyi. Next base: position 75,441,535 of record NC_059343.1, read on the forward strand.
TGAGTCTCTTGTAGACAGCATATACTTTGTTGTTGTGCTTTTATCCATTCTGGCACCCTATATCTTTTGAATGCAAAGTTTTGTCCATTTATACTCAGAGTAATTGTGTGTGTGTGTGTGTGTGTGTGTGTGTGTGTATAGGCATTATATTACTTATTTTGTCATTGTTTCTGGAGATTTTCTCTGTTTCTTTCTTATCTTTGTCACTTTTAGTCTTTCCTTTCTACTCAAAGAGTGTCCTTGAATATTTTCTACAGGGCTGCTTTAGTGGTCATGAACACCTTTAACTTTTGTTTATCTGGGAAACTCTTTATCTCTACTTATATTCTCAATAATAGCTTTTCTGAATAGAGTCTTCTTGGCTGCAGATATTTTTTTTCATTTAGCACTTTGACTATATCATGCCACTCTTTTTGACTTGCCGTGTTTCTGTTAAGAAATCTCCAGCTAGCCTTACGGGTCTTCCCTCATAAGTTCAGCACCTCTTTTGTGCTGTTGCATTTAAGAATTTTTTTCCTTTACAGGAGCTTTGGTGGCTCAGTCGGTTGAGCGTCCAACTTCAGCTCAGGTCAGGATGTCAGTTTGTGGGTTCGAGCTCTGCGTCGGGCTCTGTGCTGACAACTCAGAGCCTGGAGCCTGCTTTGGATTCTGTGTCTCTCTCTCCATCCCTCCCCTGCTCGTGCTCTGTCTCTGCCTCTCAAAAAATAAATAATAATGTTGAAAAATTAAAATAAACAATTTTTTTCTTTGTCACTATATTTTGAAAATTTAATTAAAATGTGTCTAGGTTTTTCTCTGCTTTCGTTGATTTTAATAGGAGTTCTCTCTGACTCCTTGAACTGGATATCTGTTTCCTTCCCCAGATCACAAAAGTTTTCAGCAATTATTTACTCAAATAAATTTTCAGCTACTTTTTGTCTCTCTTTTTTCAAGCAATGGAGTCGCTAAGTTCCTTGTCTATTCTTGTGTTTCATACTTCTTTTAGTTTTTTTGTTCAGCTTCATGTTTTTCCATTAATTTTCTTCTTTATCACTTATTCATTCCTCTGCTTCTTCCAGTCTTATGTTCATTGCATCCAGCCTGTTTCTCATCTCATTTACTGCATTTTTCATTTCTGAGTGATGTTTTTAAAGATTTTTTATCTCTGTGGTGTCTCCCTGTAGTCTTCCATTTTTTTATCACACCCTTTTTTACCGTTATGATTGTCGCTTAAATTTTCCATCAGGCATGTTACTTATATCTGTTTCTCTTAGGTCTCTGGCTGTGACCTTATCATGTTCTTTCATTTGTGATGAATTCCTTCACCTTTGCATTTGTTTTATGTCTTCTTCACTTTGTTAGAAAAGCCTGTTATGTTTCCTGCTCCTAAAATTAATGGCTTTATGAAGGAGAGGTCATATATTGTCGACAGCCTTGTGCTTCAGGGAATTACTTTGCTGTGTGTTGTGTGTGCTCTGCTGTTTTGTCTCCTCTATCCTTTAGGCCAGTCGTCAGCACAGGATTTCCTTGTATGTAGTGTGCAATGTTTTGTGCTTGGTCAACAAGTTTTAACTAGGTGTTCTTTGGTCTGCTTGTTAAATGAGACCTGATACTACCTGTATTGGAACTGAATCCCTGCAGAATTCTATGGTGGGCAAACATGTTTTGCACAGGGGTTTATACTGGTCTTCTGAGAGAAATGGCCTGCCATGTTGGGACTGAGGAAAACTTGTCCTAGAAGGGCAGTCAGGCCAGAGTGCAATGATGTGGGACTTGGTGTAAGCAGGTTAGGCAGCCAGTGTGTGTGCTGTGCTGCTTCCCACAATTGGCTCTATGTTTATGCTGAGAGTTAGGGAGAGGAATGGTGGCAGCCAATTATTTTTCCCCAGAGAGGCATCTCCCTGAATGTTGCCTCTCAGGGGCATGCTCAAAGAATAAATAAACTCCTCATTGTGTACCCCAGACATTCTTCAGATTTCTGTTTCCATGTTCTCTGCCCCTGGGTCATTTGCATGCCTTGTCTTCAGGAGTATAGCAGTGCTCTCTGGGCTGTATCCCAGCCAAGCCTGATTACCTTTGAAACCCCAGTCTTTAAGACCTTCTGGTTGCAAGAAGTCAAAAAATCAGCCCTTTTCATTTTCCCAGTCAATGGCTTTGGGGAAATATTCTCCTTATGCATTCCCTTGTGTGCTCCTTTCTTTCTTGTCTTTCTCCATGACCATGGCTCCTTCCCCTCTGTGGCATCCATGATCTGTTTCTCCCTTACACCCCCTTTCTGTACTTCCTACCTTCTTTGATGTGGCTTTTTCTCTCCCATTTGTTTTGGAGTTTCTTTTCTCAGTCTTTAGGTTGATTTCTGGGGTATTTAGTGATAGGGTTCTGGAGTGATTGGGGTTGGAACTGGTGGCCAAGACAGAATTCCGGAGATGTCTTTGGTCAAAAAGAAAAAAAAAGTGTTTTTGTTAAAGCTTGGGGACAAGACCCATGCGTAGAACAAGCTGCACTGGGGTTGTAAAAAGTGACCGGTTATATACTATGGAATTAGGGGAGGTAAAGGCAAAAGAAAGGCCTCCAGAAGGACTTTCATATGTTAAAGAAGACTGATAAGATACCTGAGGCCTAGCTATTGTCAAACTAAGGTTGTTTTTCCTCTAGTAAGGGATTAACATTATGACAGTATGAGGTTCCTGGAGAAACATTACACTCCGTACTCAAGTACTTGTCAATGGGTTGCAGGTGATAAGGAAATTTAATTTCCTTATTGCCTTTGTTCCCCACATCATTATGGAGGGGAGGGTGATGTTGGGGCTCCAGAAAACTGAGGTTATACATTTCTGGAGATAAAGCTATTGATAAGATTGCCTTTTCTTGTAATTTACTAAGGTATTTGTAAACTGGTGGAGACTCATGACTGTGATCTCTATAAGTTATCCATTTGTTTTCTTTACTTTCCTTTGTTCTTGGGCAGCCAGGAATGTCTGAGGAATATCACACATATCCCACTTGGGTGGTGGGGTAGTTGCAGTGTGTCAGCTTGCCACATGCTCCTTCATCGTTTAGGATGATTTGATATTTACATGGTTGTGTTTATGGGGTGAGAGGAACCTAGGGTCCTCCTACTCCTCTGCCATCTTCCAGTCTCCCTACTTATTTTATTAAGCTTATCTAAAGGATACAGATAATTAGAGATAAATGTCCATATCTTTATAAGCCTAGCAGTATTGGTGGCTCAATATTTAAAGTTTATTTTCGTGGAACATCTGAGTGGCTTAGTTGGTTAAGCATCTGACTCTTGGTTTTGGCTCAGGTCATGATTTCACAGTTGTAAGATCAAGGCACGCATCTGGCTCTGTGCTAACAGTGAGGAGACTGCTTTGTATTCTCTCTCTTCCTCTCTCTGCTCTTCCACCACTCACACATTTTCTCTCTTTCTCTCTCTCAAAATAAATAGATAAACTAAAAAAATAAACAAATTTTATATTTACTATGAGTACTATTACCTACTCTCACAGTGAACCTGTAATATCCCTCTAAACTATATTCCAAGATAATTTTTTTGGTTATGAGTTATTCTATATAACAAATAAATTATTACAAGTTCAAGAAAGCACACTATTTCACTTAAAATTAAATTCTATTATCTTAATATGGCATACTAGTGACGTTTTAACATAGTGCACGCATGTGCTTTGATTAAAAAAAAACAGATAAAAATTTGCCATAATAAAATAATTTATTTGACTACCAGATGATAGGGTACTTTGTTCAAGAAGAAACTCTACACGTCTTAAATAGTGCATAATTTGGGGGGTTGTGATAAGGAGCAGGTGCCAATAAACTGTAATTTTAGTCAATAACACTAGAAATAGGAATGTAAATAGATAGGAAATAAATTCTGTCCTTAAGCAATCAAATCAACTTACGCAGCTCTTATTTCATACTGTGAAATGCATTGCATCCTGAATCTGCTTGTTTTTCTGCTGGTGAATTGCTCAAAATAATACATAGTCCTGAAAATTCCTTGCAAGTTCACAAAAACTTATAAAAGTACAACTTCTATGAAGAAGATTTTCTACATTTTTTTCTATAGGAATTTATTAATTTTTCTCTAGTTCCTAGGTTGATAAATAGCTGCTGAATATTAAATGAAATTATGATATCCATGGTCTTGAATCTCTTGCCAGGAAAATTAAATTTCCTTTTTAAGTTAAAGAGGAAATGAGCAAACTTGATTCAATTATTTCTCTTTCAGAAGACAAGTTTAATAAAATATCCTGTCTCTTTCCATTTAAAGGCTTTTTGGATTTTTAAATTTCACAATACAATCTCCTGACTTTAGCCTTTGGTATGAGAACCAAAGCCTATGTCTGAGAACTTTCCTTCCATCACAACCCCAACAAATTATATGTACTATTTCCAATGGACCCCGTTATTTGAAGCTAGCTAATATGGTAAAAACATAAACAGAAATACAAATCATAAACAGAATTATTGGTTGCTGCTAGGTTTCTATGGATGCTGTAACAGGTGTGTCTTTGATTTTTCAAAGGATTTTTTGGAGACACACAAGAGTGTGACCTTAGTTGAGAACAGAGTGTGACGGTGTAGGGCTTGGAATTTTATATATCAAGATATAGTATTACCTGAGAGGTCTTGGAACAGTGTGATCCTCTTGGGACCATTTTAAATACAGTAAACTGTATATGGCCCTATGTTCATATCTACTTATTTACAAATTGCATCAGGTAAAACATAACTTGTAAAGAGTTAAAAATGCTTTTCAACTTTCCTTTGTAAAACATTGCTCTGATATTATAATTCAGACTATGTTCTAAGAAACATGGAAATATTATCAAAAGTCTACCATATCAAACTTCAGAAATTTCTATATAATTCATACATATGAAGTCAGAATGTCTGTGTGTTTTTTCCCTCAAAGAAATACTGCATTACTATTCTCCCACTATTTGTAAGTTGGAGACAAAAGAGTAACTACTAAATTTCAGGCAATATGCTGGCATATTATAACTTAACTGATCATAGGTAACTACTAAATTTCAGGCAATCTACTGAAATATTATAATTTAACTGATCATAGATAACTACTAAATTTCAGGCAATCTGCTGACATAATTTAACTGATTGTAGATAACATCCATGTTTCTTTAGAAAAGAAAGAGCAAAATAGAATATTTCTAAAGAATTTTAAGTCAGTCTTCAATTTATCTGCCATAAAACAATTCATTTTCAAAGAAAATCCTAAATGAAGTGGAAAAAGAGTTTAATCAGTGTTTTAATTTTCTGCAATTGCAATAGTTATGTCATCTGAATTTTTTAAAACTTCTTCATTGGATATTACCATTTCACATATGAAGTCAACCTATCTGAAAGTGTTAGAAGTTCTCTAGTGTCTAAATTTTGAGCTTTGTGGGTGCCTGGTTGGTTCAGTAGGTAAAGCATGTGACTATTGATCTCAAGGTCAGGAGTTTGATGTTTGATCTCAAGGAGTTTGATGTCCATGTTGGGTGGAGATTCCTTATGAAAATAAATAAACTCTTCTAAAATTTGAGCTTAAAGTAACAATATATGTCTAAAAATTCATCGATATTTAAAGTGTTTATTAAAGTTTTTTTTAACATTACTCATTTCTGTAATACAAAAGAAAAAAAAATAGAGTCTTAAGAGCATTTTGGGGCTAAAATAATTCAATAGTTAAAAGAGAAATATGTTGCTGCATGCCACAATCAACCATTGAGTGCACTGCTGCTGCAGTACACTGCACTTAGCCACTGTGAAGCACCCATCCACTGTGCCATGTTCAGCCATGTGCCCCCAACCACCATGGTGTGCCAGGCCTTGCCCAGCCATTGCCAAGTGATACACCTAGCCTTGTGACACCAGCTTCCCTGTCACTCAGCCCTTAGCTGCCTCAGTGCTGAAGGAGATCTGGCATAAAACTAGTGGCCCAGTGCAAATTTAGCTAACATCACCACACTGTCCCCCAAGTTCCTTAGCAAACACACTCCCTCAGAGATGGCCTGACTGGCTCCCAGTAATATCACAGAAAGCAAGTACATCCCACAACAGGCAGAGTCAGTGTAGATCAATACACTGAAAGGAAAAGTGATTCATAAAACACAGTGGGGCATAAGAAACATATTTAGGATGCTCTTCTAAAGGGTCACATTCTGGTGGAAAGGGACACTGCACTGCAGAGGATTCCAGGACCTTTTATTCATAATGTCGCTACTTTCAAGAGCATAAGACAGCTAACTTTCCTAACATAGAAAAACTTACACAGAGAGGCAGATAAAATAGGAGATAGAGAAATTTTATACCAAATGAAAGAACAGGACAAGGGCACAGCCAGATATTTGAGTGAAACATATATAAGTAACATGACTGATAAAAAATTTAAAACAATGATCATTAATAAAACCCTTAACACAGAGATAAGGAACAACAAAGCAGTGATAAAGGGCTCAATAAACTAAATGAGAAACATTGATGCACTGAACAGCAGGCTAGAAGAGGTAGAGGAAAAAATTAGTGACCTAGAAGATAGAGCAATAGAAAGTAATCAATCTGAAGAAAAGAGAAAAAAGAATTATGCAAAAGGAGAATAGATTTAGAGAACTCAGTGAGTCCACCAAACATAATTACATTCATATTATAGGAGTCCCAGAAGAAGAAAGAGAAAAGGGGGCAGAAAAATTATTTGAAGAGATAAAAGCTGAAAACTTCCCCAATCTGGGGAAGGAAACAGATATACATATTCACGAAGCACAGAAAACCCCTATCAAAATCAACAAAATCAAGAACACATCAAAACATATTGTAATTAAAGTTCCAAGATATAGTGATAAAGAAACATTTTTTTAAAACAGGAAGGCAAAAAAAGATAGTAACATTCTGGGGAAGACTCATACAGCTAGCAGGAGAGTTTCGCAGAAACTTTCCAAGCCAGAAAAAATGGCATAATATAGTCAATGTGCTGATTAAGAAAAATCTGCAGCCAAGAATAGGATATCAAGCAAGGGTATCATTTAGAATAGAAACAGAGCTAAAGAGTTTCCCATACAAGCAAAAGCTAAAGGAGTTTGTAACCACTAAAACACCGCTGCAAGAAATATCAAAGGAGACTCTTTGGGTGCAAAGAGATGCCAAAACTGACAGTATGAAAGTAGGAAACACAAAAACAACAAAAATAGATATTTATGTAAAAAGAGAAACATGGAATTCACAAGATAAAAGGGATGTAAAAAATGAAGACATATACATAAACATGGAGAGGAGAAGAATAAAGAATGGATATAGACTTTAATGAACATCAATTTAATATAAACTGCTACTTGTAGAAGCAGTTATATACTAACCTAATGGTAACCATATATCAAAACCACTAATATACAAAGAAGAAAAAGAATCAAAATATCTCACTAAAGAAAATCAACAAATCATGAATGAGAGAAGGAAAAGAAATAATCAGAGAAAAATTTCAAAATAACCACAAAACAAATTATAAAATGATTTTAAGTACATATCTATCAATAATTACTTTGAATATAAATGGATTAAATGCTCCAATTAAAAGACATAGGGTACAGAGTGGATAAAAAAGAGACCCATCTATATGCTGACAAAAAGAGATTCATTTTACTTTTTTAATTTTATTTATTATATTTTTTTGCCAGTGAGATTTTTATTTAATTTTATTTTTTAATTTTATTTTTTATTTTTTAAAATTTACATCCAGGGGCGCCTGGGTGGCGCAGTCGGTTAAGCGTCCGACTTCAGCCAGGTCACGATCTCGCGGTCCGTGAGTTCGAGCCTCGCGTCGGGCTCTGGGCTGATGGCTCAGAGCCTGGAGCCTGTTTCCGATTCTGTGTCTCCCTCTCTCTCTGCCCCTCCCCCGTTCATGCTCTGTCTCTCTCTGTCCCAAAAATAAACGTTGAAAAAAAAATTAAAAAAAAAATAAAATTTACATCCAAATTAGTTAGCATATAGTGAAACAATGATTTCAGGAGTAGATTCCTTAGTGCCCCTTACCCATTTAGCCCATCACCCCTCCTGCAACCCCTCCTGTAACCCTCAGTTTATTCTCCATATTTATGCATCCCTTATGTTTTGTCCCCTTCCCTGTTTTTATATTATTTTTGTTTCCCTTCCCTTATGTTCATCAGTTTTGTCTCTTAAAGTCCTCATATGAGTAAAGTCATATGATTTTTGACTTTTTCTGACTGACTAATTTCACTTAGCATACTACACTCCAGTTCCATGCACATAGTTGCAAATGGCAAGATTTCATTCTTTTTTGATTGCTGAGTAATACTCCATTGTGTGTATATATATATATATATATATATATATACCACATCTTCTTTATGTATTCATCCACTGATGGACATTTGGGCTCTTTCCATACTTTACCTATTAATGATAGTGCTGCTATAAACATTGGGGTGTATGTGTCCCTTTGAAACAGCACACGTGTATCCCTTGGATAAATACCTAGTAGTGCAATTGCTGGGTCATAGGGTAGTTCTACTTTTAGTTTTTTGAGGAACCTCCATACTGTTTTCAAGAGTGGCTGCACCAGCTTGCATTCCAACCAACAATGCAAAAGAGATCCTCTTTCTCCACATCCTTGCCAACATCTGTTGTTGCCTGAGTTGTTACTGTTAGCCATTTTGATGGGTGTGAGGTGGTATCTCATTGTGGTATTGATTTGTATTTCTTTGATGATGAGTGAAGTTGAGCATTTTTTCATGTGTCGGTTGGCCATCAGGATGTCTTCTTTGGAGAAGTGTCTATTCATATCTTTTGCCTATGTCTTCACTGGATTATTTGTTTTTTGGGTGTTAAGTTGGATAAACTCTTTATAGATTTTTGGAGACTAACCCTTTATCTGATATATCATTTGCAAATATCTTCTCTATTCTGTCAGTTACCTTTTAGCTTTGTTGATTGTTTCCTTTGCTGTGAAGCAGCGTTTTATTTTGATGAGGTCCCACTAGTTCATTTATGCTTTTGTTTCCCTTGCCTCTGGAGACGTGTTGAGTAAAAGTTGCTGTGGCCAAGACCAAAGAGGTTTTTGCCTGATTTCTCCTCGAGGATTTTGATGGCTTCCTGTCTTACATTGAGGTCTTTCATCCATTTTGAGTTTATTTTTCTGTATGGTGTAAGAAAGTGGTCCAGGTTCATTCTTCTGCATGTCGCTGTCCAGTTTTCCCAGCACCACTTGCTGAAGAGACTGTCTTTATGCCATTGGATGTTCTTTGCTGCTTTGTCAAAGATTAGTTGGCCATATGTTTCTGGGTCCATTTCTGGGTTCTCTATTCTGTTCCATTGATCTGAGTGTCTGTTCTTGTGCCAGTACCATACTGTCTTGATGATTACAGCTTTGTAGTATAGCTTGAAGTCCGGGATTGTGATGCCTCCTGCTGTGGTTTTCTTTTTCAAGATTGATTTGGCTATTCGGGGTCTTTTCTGGCCCCATACAAATATTAGGATTATTTGTTCTAGCTCTGTGAAGAATGCTGGTGTTATTTTGATAGGGATTGCATTGAATATGTAGATTGCTTTGGGTAGTATCAACATTTTGACAATATTTGTTCTTCCTATCCAGGAGCATGGAACATTTTTCCATTTTTTTTGTGTCTTCTTCAATGCCTTTCATAAGCTTTCTATAGTTTTCAGTGTATAGATTTTTCAACTCTTTGGTTAGATTTATTCCTAGGTATTTTATGTTTTTTTGTGCAACTGTAAATGGGATCGATTTCTTGATTTCTCTTTCTGTCGCTTCATTGTTGGTGTATAGGAATGCAACCAATTTCTGTGCATTGATTTTGCATCCTGCAACTTTGCTGAATTCTTGAATCAGTTCTAGCAGTTTTTTTGGTGGAATCTTTTGGGTTTTCCATATAGAGTATCATGTCATCTGTGAAGAGTGAAAGTTTGACCTCCTCTTGGCCAATTTGGATGCCTTTTATTTCTTTGTGTTGTCTGATTGCAGAGGCTAAGACTTCCAATACTATGTTGAATAACCGTGGTGAGAGTGGACATCCCTGTCTTATTCTTGACCTGAGAGGGAAAGCTCTGTTTTTCCCCATTGAGGATGATATTAGCCTTGGGTCTTTCATATATGGCTTTTACAATCTCGAGGTATGTTCCTTCTATCCCTACTTTCTTGAGGGTTTTTATCAAGAAAAGATGCTGTATTTTGTCAAATGCTTCCTCTGTATCTATTGAGAGGATAATATGGTACTTGTTCTTTCTTTTATTAATGTGATGAATCACGTTGTTTTGTGGATATTGAACCAGCCATGCATCCCAGGTATAAATCCCACTTGGTCATGATGAATATTTTTTTTAATGTATTGTTGGAGCCAGTTGGCTAATATCTTGTTGAGGATTTTTGCATCCATGTTCATCAGGGAAACTTGTCTATAATTCTCCTTTTTAGTGGGGTCTCTGTCTGGTTTTGGAATCAAGGCAATGCTGGCTTCATAGAAAGAGGTTGGAAGTTTTCCTTCCATTTCTATTTTTTTGGAACAGCTTCAAGAGAATAGGTGTTAACTCTTCCTTAAATGTTTGATAGAATTCCCTTGGAAAGTCATCTGGCCCTGGATTCTTGTTTTTTGGCACATTTTTGATTACTAATTCGTTTTCCTTACTGGTTATGGGTCTGTTCAAAGTTTCTATTTCTTCCTGTTTCAGTTTTGGTAGTGTATGTGTTTCTAGGAATTTGTCCATTTCTTCCAGATTTCCCATTTTATTGACAAATAACTGCTCATAATATTCTCTTTTTATTGATTTTATTTCTGCTTTGATGGTTGTGATCTTTCCTCTTTCATTCTTGATTTTATTCATTTGGATTCTTTCCTTTTTCTTTTTGATCAAACTGGCTAGTGGTTTATCAATTTTGTTAATTCTTTCAAAGAACCAGATTCTGGTTTCACTGATCTGTTCTACTCTTTTTTTGTTTGTTTGTTTTTGTTTTTGTTTTTGTTTTTTGTTTTTTTTTTTTGGTTTTGATAGCATTTATTGCTGCTCTAATCTTTGTTATTTCCTGTCTTCTGCTGGTTTGGGTTTTATTTGCTGTTCTTTTTCCAGCTCCTTAAGGCATAAGGTTAGGTTGTGTATTTGAGACATTTCTTCCTTCTTTAAGGAGGCCTGGATTGCTATATACTTTCTTCTAATGACCACCTTTGCTGCGTCCCAGAGGTTTTGGGTTGTGGTGTTATCATTTTCATTGATTTACATATACTTTTTAATTTCCTCTTTAACTTCTTGGTTAGCCTATTCGTTCTTCAGTAGGATGTTCTTCTGTCTCCAAGTATTTGTTGCCTTTCCCAATTTTTCCTTGTGGTTGATTTCGAGTTTCATACCATTGTCATCTGAAAATATGCATGGTATGATCTCGATCTTTTTGTACTTACTTAGGGCTTATTTGTGTCCCAGTATATGGTCTATTCTGGAGAATGTTCCATGTGCACTGGAGAAGAATGTATATTCTGCTGCTTTAGGATGAAGTGTTCTGAATATATCTGTTAAGTCCATCTGGTCCAGTGTGTCATTGAAGGCCATTGTTTCCTTATTGATTTTTTAATTAGATGACCTGTCCATTGCTGTGAGTGGAGTGTTGAAGTCTCCTACTATTATGGTATTACTATCTATGAGTTTCTTTATGTTTGTGATTAATTGATGTATATATTTGGGTGCTTCCATGTTTGGCACATAAATGTTTATAATTGTTAGGTCTTCTTGGTGGATAGACCTCTTGGTGATGATATAGTGTCCTTCTGCATCTCATGATACAGTTTATTTTAAAGTCTAGATTGTCTGATATAAGTATGGCTACTCTGGCTTTCTTTTGTTGACCATTAGCATGATAAATGGTTCTCCATCCCCTTATTTTCAATCTGAAGGTGTGTTTACATCTAAAGTGGGTCTCTTGTAAACAGCATATAGATGGATCTTATTTTCTTATCCATTCTGTTACCCTATGTCTTTCGATTGGAGCATTCAATCTATTGACATTTACAGTGAGTACTGAAAGATATGAATTTATTGCCATTATGATGCTTGTAGAGTTGGAGTTTCTGGTGGTGTTCTTTGGTCCTTTCTAATCTTTGTTGTTTTTGATATATATATATATATATATATATATTCATCTTTTCTCCACTCAGAGAGTCCCCCTTAAAATTTCTTGCAGCACTGGTTTAGTGGTCACAAACTCTTTTAATTTTTGTTTGTCTGGGAAACTTTTTATCTCTCCTTTAATTTGAATGACAACCTTGCTGGATAAAGAATTCTTGGCTGCATATTTTTCTGATTCACCACACTGAATATATCCTGCCACTCCTTTCTGGCCTGGCAAGTTTCTGTGCATAGGTCTACTGCAAATCTGTTCTGTCTTCCCTTGTAGATTAGGGACTTTTTTTCCCTTGTTGCTTTCATGATTCTCTCCTTGCCTGAGTATTTTGTTAATTTGACTATGATATGCCTTGCTGATGGTCGTTTTTTGCTGAATCTAATGGGGGTCCTCTGTGCTTGCTAGATTCTGATGTCTGTGTCTTTCCCCAGGTTAGGAAAGTTTTCTGCTATCATTTGCTCACATAACCCTTCTACCCCTATTTCTCTCTCTTCCTCTTCTGGGACCCCTATGATTCTGATGTTGTTCCTTTTTAATGGGTCACTGATTTCTCTACTACTTAAATAGTGCTCTTTTGTCTTAATCTCCCTCGTTTTTTCTGCTTCTTTTTTCTCTATAAGTTTGTTCTCTGTATCACTGATTCTCTGTTCTGCCTCATCCATCCTTGCCGCTGCTGCATCCATCTGTGATTGCATCTCAGTTATAGCATGTTTAATTTCATTCCAGCTGTTTTTTTTTTTACTTCTTTTATCTCTGCAGAACTGGATTCTAATCTAGAATCCAGTGTATAGCGATACAGGCTTACCTGAATAAGCAATAAAGTCTTAAATAAACAACCTAATTTTACAAATAAAGGAGCTAGAAAAAAGAAAAAGAAACAAACGAAACCTAAAACCAGCAGAAGGAATGAAATAATAAAGATTAGACCAGAAATAAATGATATAGAAACAAACAAAAAACAATACAAGAGATCAATGAAAACCCGAGCTTGTTCTTTGAAAAAATTAGTAAAATTGATAAACCTGTAGATGGAATTATAAAGAAAAAATATATAAAAGATTCAAATAAATAAAGTCACAAATTAGGCAAGAGAAATAACAAATAATTATAAAAGTATTAATAAAAACTATAAGCCAAAAAATTGGGCAACCTACAAGAAACCAATAATTTTATAGGAAAATACAAACTACCAAACCTGAAACAGAAAGAAATGGAAAACTTGAACAGAAAGATAACCAGCAAAGAAATATAATTAGTAATAAAAAACTTCTAACAAACAAAATTCCAGGACCAGATGGTTTCACAGTCGAATTCTACTGAACACTCAAATAGTTAATACCTATTTTTCTAAAGCTATCCCCCCAAAATAGAAAAAGAATAAAAACTGCCACATTCTCAAATGAGGCTAGGATTACCCTGATACCAAAACCAGATAAACACACTTCAAAAAATAAAAACTAAAGGGCAATATCTCTGATGAACATAGATGCAAAAATTCTCAACAAAATATTAGCAAACAGAATCCAAAAATATATTTAAAAAATCTTTCATAATTGGCTGCCTATGTGCTCAGTTGGGTAAGTGTCCATCTCTTTGTTTCAGCTCAGGCCATGATCTTAGCCCCATGTGGGGCTCCATGCTGAGACTGGAACCTCCTTAAGATTCTCTCTCCCTCTCCCTTTGCCCCTCCTCCACTTGCACATGCTCTTAAAAATCTTTCAGCATGATCAAGTGGGGATTTTTTCTGGGTACAAGGGTGGTTTAATATCACAAATGAATCAATGTGGCACATCACATACATAAGAGAAAGGATGAGAGTCATATTATTATTTCAACAGATACACAAAAAAGTATTTGACAAATTACAACACCGTTCATGATAAAAACCCTCAACTGTCTCCCTGCTCAGTGTGATGTGAGACTGAAAGGATTACTCAGAGCCCAGATTGTTTGGAACAAGGAGAAACCTGAAGGGACTGCACCAAGAAAAACCCCTTAAACAAGAGAGGACTGGGGGCAGCCCCAACCTGGGTAGCTCTCTTGTATTTCTTGTGAGGTGAACATAGTATGTGGAAATAAAAACAGAAAAGTTAATAAATAATGTGAGACATACCATAACTCTATGTGACTGCTTACACATATACATTAGCAAACTCAGGAAGAATGCACAGGGCAGAGTAAGGGTGGGTTCAACATTCCTCAGTAACCTAAGCATTTTGTCTTGGAAGGGAAAAATACTTCTGTTGTTTTCAACATATGCTGTTTTCAGCATGTCTTGTTTTTTCCTTGGTTGAGCAGCTACTGTGTTCAGTGTGTACTGTGTTCAGCATGCACTGGTCTTGCCTTCTTTATCTCTTCTGTCCTCTGTATTCCCACAGTCAAAAAATAGGGATAGAGGGAACACACCTCAACATAATAAAGTCCATATATGAAAAACCGACAGCTAACATCATCCTTAATGAAGAAACACTGACAGCCTTCCTCCTAAGGCCATGAACAAGACAAGGATGATCACCTTCATCACTTTTATTCAACACAGTGTTGGAAGGCTTAGCCTCAGTAATAAGACAAATAAAGAAATAAAAGGCATTCAAAGGTAAGGAAAGAGTAAAAGGTTCACTATCTACAGATGATATACTATCTGTATATGATATACAACTATATATAGAAAACCTGATAGACTCCACCAAAATGCTGCTAGAACTCATACATGAATTCAGGAAACTTTCAGGATACAAAATCAATGCACAGATATCTGATGCATTTCTATATACAAATAACGAAGCAGCAGAAAGGGAAATTAGGAAAATAATTCCATTTCCAATTGCACAAAAAATAATACCATATCTAGGATGAAACCTAACCAAAGATGTAAAAGAACTGTACTCTGAAAACTCTAAAACATTGATGAAACAAATTTAAAATGACACAAAGAAATGGAAATACATCCCATACCCTTGGATTAGAAGAATAAATATTGTTAAAATGTCTATAATACACAAAGTAATCTACACATTTTATGCAATCCCTATCAAAATACCACTAGCATTTTTCACAGAAGTAGAACAATCATAAAGTATGCAGCTACAATGAACCCAGGATACCCAAAGCAATTTTGAAAAAGAAAAGCAAAGTTGGAAGCATCACAATTCCAGACTTCAAGTTATATTGCAAAATTGTAGTAATCTAAACAGTATGATACTAGAACCTAAAAAGACAGATCAATAGAACAGAATAGAAAATCTGGAAATGAACTGACAACTCTATGGTCAACTAATATTCAACAAAGTGGGAAAGACTATAAAATGGGAAAAATAAATTCTCTTTAACAAATGGTGTTGGGAAAACTGGACAGCTACATGCAAAAGAAAGAAACTGGCCCACTTCATTATACCACAGACAAAAATTAATTCAAAAGGGATTAAAGACCTAGGAGGAATTAAGATGGCTGGGGACTCTGAGTTTGCTTTGTCCCTCAGACACAGCTAGATCAAAATAAACCCATTTTGAACACCTACAAAATATATCTGAGGATTAACGCAACAATCTACATTACTTGAGCAAGAAAACTTGTCAGGTACGTAATGCAAAGAGGTGAACTGAGGGAGAGAAATGCAGCAGTGCCACGGAGGGTAGGGAACTGTTTTGATGAAGAAAGGACAGAGAGAGAAATAAAAACGAGGAGAGAATGCAGTGCGTCATGATCACCAAGAAAAGCACTTCCCCTGAAAGTAGCTACAAGAAATAGTGATAGAAAGAGAGAAAACACGCAAAGGGGACTGCACAAGGACTCTATTCCTCAAAACAGTTGTTAGGGGACAAGGAGAGGGTTTCAATGCGGCTAGTTTTTTATAAACTACGGTGTGCAGCAGCACCTGAAGTTTCCAAGCCCGGGGCCTTGTGGTGTTCTGGTGAGGAAGCAGAACAAATTCCCTGGAGTGGGCAATGCAGATGCGGGGCCCCTGTGTGGCCTAAGAGAAACAGTTCCCTTGCTTGGAGTGCATTTGCTAAAGGCAATGTGGCCTCTCTACAGATAAAAGACGGGTCAGTTTCCCCGTTTAAAGATGCCAGCTGAGGGCAGTATACCCTAGCACCAGCTGTGTGTTGCAATTACCATAAATTTTAGCCCCTGGCTGTGTATGCTTCGGTTGCATGAATGATTTCTGGGACATGTCAGTACTTGGCCATAGATCTGTGAGACCCTCTCCCAGAGGATAAGTGCAGGTCCAGCCATGGGGTTTCTGGAGTGTAGGGTTCTGAAACACAGCCACACCTGAGATACAACTCTTGAGGGAGGAGTTGCCTGTCAGGTGGACAGTTCAGACACAGACATGGTAAAGGTGTATAGTAGACAGAAGCCTGAGACACAGGAAGAGTGATTGAGCTCATGTCTGTGAAGACATGAAATTTCCACTCTGGAGACTAGAGAGTGGAATGAATCCATGTTCACCAGCCTCATATCCACACGGATCGACCCCAGGGAGTTATGCAGCACCACGAAGTGGAGAATGGAGCTGTTGCACAAAGCCCCACCCACCTGTGCCTTCCAGGCACATCTCCACTAGGGCAAGTCCACATGATTAGAAGTGGAAATGAAAGCAGGATAACATCAAGAGCTAAAAGGGAACTGCACTCTATTCAAACTAATAAATTATGTGAAGCTATTTATCTTATATAGGAATTCTATTAGATTTTATTTATACTAAATTGACGACATGCAATCTAAAATCTCTGGACTGAGAAAGTCATACTAAAATTTAAAAATATTTTGTGGGCACTTGGGTGGCTCAGTTGGTTAAGAATCCGACTCCTGATTTTGGCTCAGGTCATGGTCTCCCAGTTGGTGAGATTGAGTCCTGCATTGGGCTCCTCACTGTCAGCGCAGGACTTGCTTGGGGTTCTCTCTCTCCCTTTCTCTGCCCCTTATCTCCAAATAAATAGGTAAGCTTTAAAAAATATATTTTTAGAAAAATACCTTTTATCTGAAAAGTAGAATTATTTTGAGGCACAAAATTATCTAATCATGTACAACACAGCAATTTTTAATTGAATTTGAGAAGATTCCACTATTCTTTGGTTCATTGATAGTGTATTGCAAGGCTCACTGGAACAATACACCTTTTATTTCCCAAAGTTGGAACCATACTGTGTTTACTTTTATATTTCTGCATGTAAATTAATCCAAAAGTGGACTGCACAATACTTTTTCCTAAGTGATATTTCTATTTAACTGTACCCTGCCTATCTCTCTGAAAAATGTGTGTACCCATAATGCATAAATACTTCTTGCTTTGATTTGAAGGAGGAACCAATTTTACAGTCTTTTTAAAGAATGGAGGAAATTAATTGATTATTAGCAAGGAACTGAGGATTCTTTGCTTAGTTCAGACTCCACTTATAAGGATGAAGTACTCGTTAGATATATTTTTGAAATATGAAACTACCAAAAGCATTCTCAGTTCTTGAATCTTTGTTTTTAATTCAATTGCTTTTTATTAAGTTTTTAATTTTGATTCCAGTATAGTTAATATACAGTGTTAGATAAGTTTCAGGTGTACAATATAGCGATTCAACAAATCTATACATTAATCATTGCTTATCATGATAAATGAACTCTTTAAATCCCATCACCTATTTCACCCATCCTCCCAATCACCTTCCCTTTGGTAACTATCAGTTTACTCTCTACAGTTAAGAATCTGTTTCTCGGTTTGTCTCTCTCCTTTTATTTTCCTTTGGTCATTTGTTTTGTTTCCTAATTCCATATATGAGTGAAATCATATTATATTTGTCTTTCTCTGACTGATTTACTTCACTTAGAATTAAACTGTCTAGCTCCACCCATGTCCTTGCAAATGGCAAATTTTCATTCCTTTTTATGGCTGAATAAAGGTGTATACTACACCTTTTTATCCAATCATGTATAGAGAGACACTTGCATTGCTTCCATAATTTGGCTACTGTAAATAATGCTGAAATAAAAATAGGAGTGAATATATCACTTTGATTTAGTGTCTTCATATTTTGAGGGTAGATACCCAGTAGTACCATTAGCGGATGTAGGGTAATTCTGTTTTTAACTTTTTTAGGAACCTCCATACTGTTTTCCACAGTGGCTATACCAGTTTGCATTCCCAAGGATGCACGAGGGTTCCAAATTCTCCACATCATCTCCAATGCTTGTTTCTACTGTTTTTGATTTTAACCATTATAACAGTTGTGAGGTGATATCTCATTGTGGTTTTCATTTGCATTTCCCTGATGATGAGTGATGTTGAATATCTTTTCATGTGTCTGTTGGTCATCTGTATTTCTTTGAAGAAATACCTGTTCATGTCTTCTTCCCACTTTTAAATTGAATCATTTGTTTTTGGGTGTCGAGTTTTATAAGTTCTTTATATATTTTGGATACTAACCTTTTATCAGATATGTGATTTGTAAATATCTTCTCCCATTCCATAGGTTACCTTTTTGTGTTTTTGATTGTTTTCTTCACTGTGAAGAACCTTTCTATTTTGATGAGATCTCAATAGTTTGTTTTTTCTTTTGTTTCCCTTGCCTCAGGGGACATATCTAAAAAAAAGCTGCTATGTCTGATCTCAGAGAAATTACTACCGGTGCGCTCTTCTGGGATTTTTATAGTTTCAGGTGTTGTATTTAGGTCCTTAATCCATTTTTATTACGTATTTAGTTTAGTTTTTTTTTTTTTTGAGAGAGAGAGAGAGAAGGGGAGAGGGCAGAGGGAGACAGAGAGAATCCCAAGTAGGCTCCATGCTCAGTGCAAAGCCTGTGTGGGACTCGATCCCATGAATATGGGATCATGACCTAAGCCAAAACCAAGAGTCATATGCTCAACTGACTGAGACAACGAGGAGTCCCCTATTTTAAATTTATCTTTGTGTAAGGTGTTAACTAGTGGTCTAATTTCATTTTATTGCATGTAGCTGTCCAGTTCTCCCAACATAATTTTTGGAAAATGCTGTCTTTTTCCCATTATGTATTTGTTCCTCTTTTGTCAAAGACTGATTGACCATATAAATGTGAGTTTATTTCTGGGCTTCTATTCTATTCTATTCTATTGATTTATGTGCCTATTTTTGTGCTAGCACCATACTGTTTTAGTTACTACAGCTTTGTAGTATAACTTGAAATCTGTATTTGTGATGCCTCCAGGTTTTTTTTTTTTTTAATCCTTTTAAAGGTTTTTTGGCTATTCTAGGTCTTCTGTGGTTCCATACATATTTTAACATTGTTTTTTTTTTTCTGTTAAAAATGTTGTTGGTATTTTGATAGGGATTGAATTAAATCTGTAGATTGCTTTGGGTAGTATGGACTTTTTAACATTTTTCTTCCAATTTATGAACATGGAATATCTTTCCATTTGTTTGTGTCATTTTCAGTTTCTTTCATCAATGTTTTATATTTTTCAGAGTACTGGTCTTTCTCCTCCTTGGTTAAATTTATTCCCAGGTATTTTATCATCTTTAGTGCAATTGTAAATGGGATGGTTTTCTTGATTTCTCTTTTCTGTTACTTCATTCTTAGGTTATAGAAGAGCATGGATTTCTGTACATTTATCTTGTATCCTGCAATACTACCTAACTCATTTATCAGTTCTAGTAGATTTTTGGTGGTCTTTAGGGCTTTCTATATAGTTCATCATGCCATCTTCAAATAGTGAGAGATTTTCTTCTTCCTTACCAATTTTGATGGCTTTTTTTCTTTCCTCCTGTCTGATTGCTGTGGCTAGAACTTCTAGTACTATGTTAAGTAATAGTGATAAGAGTGGACATCCCTGTCTTCTTCCTGACATTAGAAAAATCACTGTCAGTTTTTAACCATTGAGTATGATGCTAACTGTGGGTTTTTTATATGTGGCCCATATTATGTTGAGGCATGTTCCCTCTAAACCTACTTTGTTGAGGGTTTTTACTCTCAACATGAATGGATGTTATATTTTCTCAAATTTTTTTTTCTGTGTGTGTTTATTGGAATGATCATATGGTTATTATCCCTTCTATTATTGATGTGATTTATCACATTAATTGGTTTATTAATAGTGACCCACTGTTGCATCTTGAGAGTAAATCCCACTTCATCATGGTGAATCATTTTTTAATGTATTGCTGGATTGGTTTGCTAATATTTTGTTGAGGATTTTTGTCTCTATGTTCATTGGAGATATTGACCTGTACTTCTTTTTTTTGTGTGTGATGTCTTTATCTGTTTTTTTTTTTTAATTTTTTTTTTCAACGTTTATTCATTTTTGGGACAGAGAGAGACAGAGCATGAACGGGGGAGGGGCAGAGAGAGAGGGAGACACAGAATCGGAAACAGGCTCCAGGCTCTGAGCCATCAGCCCAGAGCCTGACGCGGGGCTCGAACTCCTGGACCGCAAGATTGTGACCTGGCTGAAGTCGGACGCCTAACCGACTGCGCCACCCAGGCGCCCCTTTATCTGGTTTTGTTAGCAGGGTAATGCAGGTCTTATAGAATGAATTTAGCAGTTTTCCATTATCTTCTATTTTATGGAATAGTTTGTGAGCGATAGGTAAATTCTTCTTTAAATGTTTGGTAGAACTGATCTGTGAAGTCACCTGGTCCTGGACTTACATTTTTTTGAGAATTTCTTGATTACTGAATTCAGTGTTATTGCTGGTAGTCAATCTGTTAAAATTTTCTATTTCTTACAGATTCAGTTTTGGAAAGTTATGTGTTTCTAGGAATTTATCTGTTTCTTCAAGGTTGTCCAATTTGTAGTCAAATAACTTTTCATAATCCTCTCATAATTCAGTGTATTTCTGTGATGTTGATTGTTATTTCTCCTCTTTCATTTCTGATGTTTATTTTAATCCTCTTTCTCTTTTTTTTGTGAGTCTAGTTAAAAGTTTATCAAGTTTGTTGATCTTTTCAAAGAACCATATCCTGGTTTCATTGATATGTTCTATTGTTTTGTTTAGTTTCTATATCATTTATTTCTGTTCTAATCCTTATTATTTTCTTCCTTCTACTGTTTTGGGGTTTTGTTTATTTCTTATGTTTCCACCTTCTTTAGGTGTAAGGTTAGATTGTTTATATGACATTTTTCTTTTTTTCTTTTTTCTTTTTTCTTTTTTTTTGAGTTGGGCCAATATTGCAATAAGCTTCCTTCTTAGCACAGCTTTTGCTGCATCTCAATATTTTGGATGGCTGTGTATTCATTTTCATTTGTCTACATGTATTTTTTTTTATTTCACCTTTGATCTTACTTGACCCATTCATTGTTTAGTAGCATGTTTTTAGCCTCTATGTATTTGTGCTTCTTCCTGATTTTTTTTTATTGTGGTTGATTTCTGGTTTCATCGCATTGCAGTCAGTAAAGATGCATGGTATGACTTTGATCTTTTTGAATTTTTTAAACATTGTTCTGTGGGCTAATATGTGATCTACTCTGCAGAATATTCCATTTGCACTTGAAAAGAATATGCATACAGTTGTTTTATGATAATATGTTGTGAATATATCTTTTTGATAAATCTAGTCTAATATATCCTTCAAAGCCATTGTTTCCTTGTTGATTTTCTGTTTGAAGGATCTGTCCATTGATGTAAGTGGGGTGTTAAGTCTACTACTATTATTGTATTAGTATCAATACTTCCTATATGCTATTATTAAGTGCTTCAAGTATTCGGGTGCATCCAAGTTGGGTACACAAAAATTTAAAATTATTATATCTTCCTGTTGGATTGACCCCTGTATTATTATATGTTATCCTTCTTTGTGTCTTTTTACAGTCTTTGTTTTAAAGTCCATTTTGTCTGATACAGGTATTGCTACCCTGCTTTTCTTTTTCACATACATTTGCATGACCAATGCTTTTCCATGCCTTTACTTTCAAGTAAGACATTTAAGACGTTTACTTTAGTTCTGAAATTACTATCCTGTAGTTAACATATAGATGAGGCTTGTTTTTTTTATCCATTAAGTCATTCTATGTCTTTTGATTGGAGCATTTAGTCCATTTACATTCAGAGTGATTATTGATAGGTATGTATTTTGTGCCATTTTGTTACTTGTTTTATGGTTGTTTTTATAGGTTTCTTTTTCCCATTATTTTCTTGTTCTTTTCTCTCATAATGAGTTGGACTTATTTAGTGATATACTTGGATTCCTTTATATTTTTTACATATCTATTACTGATTTTTGATTTGTGGTTACCATTCCATTTGTATATAACATTTATGTATAAAGCATTGTATATTAAGTTGATGGTTACTTAAGTTTGAACCAATTATTTACTCCTCTCTTCCCCACATTTTAGGTATATGGTATCATACTTTACATTCTTATGTTTAGTGAATACTTTGATTATTTTTTATACATTTATTTTCATTGCCTTTGTGCTTTCTACTTTCCTTCCTCTTGCTTATGGTTTCTTTTTCTTTACACCCAAAGTGTCACCTTTAACATTTCTTGCAAGGCTGGCTTAGTGGTTATGAACTCCTTTAGTTTTTGTTTTTCTGGGAAACTCTTTTTCCTTTCAATTATGAATAGTAGCTTTGCTGGATAATGTATTCTTGGCTGCAGGCATTTCTCTTTCAACACATTGAATATACCATGACACTTCTTTTGGCCTATAAAGCTTCTGCTAAAAAATCAGCTCATAGCCTTATGGTATTTCCCTTGTATGTAGCTGCTTTCTTTTGTCTTGATGCTTTCAAAATTCGGTGTTTATCACTACTTTTTGCCATCTTAATTACTATGTGTCTTTGTGTGGCCCACCTTGGGTTGATTTTGGTGAGGGATCTCTGTGTCTCCAGGTATGGATATCTATTTCCTTTCCCAGATTTGGGAAGTTTTCAACTATTATTTTTTCAAATAAATTTTCTATATTCCCTTTTTTTCTTCTCTTGGGATCACTATAATGTGAATGTTATTATGTTGGATGGTGTCTCTGAGTTCCCTAAATTTATTCTAATTTTCATATTTGTTTTCTTTCACTTGTTCAGCTTAGTTACTTTCCATTACTCTGTCCTCCAGGTTGTTAATTTGTTCTTCTGGTTTGTTTAGTCTACTATTTATTCCATCTATTGTATTTTTAGTTTCATTTATTGTGTTCATCTCTGATTGGTTTGTTTATTTATTTTTTATTCATTTATTTTTTTATTTTTAATAAATTAATTTTTTTTTTTTTACTTTACATCCAAGTTAGTAAGCATATAGTGCAACAATGATGTCAGGAGTAGATTCTTTAATGCCCCTAACCCATTTATCCCATCCTCCCCTCCCACCACCCCTCCAGCAACACTTTGCTTGTTCTATATATTTAAGAGGCTCTTATGTTTTATCCCCATCATTGTTTTTACATTATTTTTCCTTCCCTTCCCTTATGTTCATCTTTCTATCTTAAATTCCACATATGAGCGAAGCCATATAATATTTGTCTTTCTCTGACTGACTAATTTTGTTTAGCATAATACCCTCCAGATCCAGCCACGTCATTGCAAATGGCAAGACTTCATTCTTTTTGACTGATGAGTAATACTTCATTGTATGTATGTACAAAATTGTCTTTTTCAATTAATCTATCAATGGACATTTGGGCTCTGTCCATACTTTGACTATTGTCAATAGTGCTGCTATAAACATTGGGGTGCATGTGCCCCTTTGAAAGAGCACACCTGTATCCCTTGGATAAATACCTAGTAGTATAATTGCTTGGTCATAGGGTAGTTCTATTTTTAATTTTTTGAGGAACCTCTATACTGTTTTCCAGAGTGCACCAGTATGCATTCCCACCAGCAGTACAAAAAAGATCCTCTTTCTCCACATCCTCACCAACATCTGTTGTTGCCTGATTTGTTAATGTTTGCCATTCTGACAGGTGTGAGATTGTATCTCATTGTGGTTTTCATTTTTATTTCCCTGATGATGAGTGATGTTGAGCATTTTTTCATGTGTCAGTTGGCCATCTGGATGTTTTCTTTGGAGAAGTGTCTATTAATGTCTTTTGCCCACTTCTTCATTGTATTCTTTGTTTTTTGGGTGTTCAGTTTGATGAGTTCTTTATAGACTTTGGATACTAACCCTTTATCTGATATTTCATTTGCAAATATCTTCTCCCATTCGGTTGGTTGCCTTTTAGATTTGCTGATTATTTCCTTTACTGTGCAGAAGCTTTTTATTTTGATGAGGTCCCAATAATTCGTTCCTATTTTGTTTCCCTTTCCTCTGGAGACAAGCTGATAAAAAGTTGCTGCAGCCAAGGTCAAAGACGTTTCTGCCTGATTTCTCCTTGAGGATTTGATGTCTTCCTGTCTTACGTTTAGGTCTTTCATCCATTTTGAGTTTATTTTTGTGTATAGTGTAAGAAAGTGGTCAGGTTCATTATTCTGCATGCCACTGTCCACTTTTTCCAGCACCATTTGCTGAAAAGACTGTCTTTTTTCCATTGGATATTCTTTCCCGCTTTGTCAAAGATGAGTTGGCTATATGTTTGTGTGTCCATTTCTAGGTATTCTATTCTGTTCCTTCGATCTGACTGTCTGTTTTGTGCCAGTACCATACTGTGTTGATCATTATAGCTTTGTAATACATATTGAAGTCTGGGATTGCGATGCCTCCAGCTTTCATCTCTTTTTCAAGATTGCTTTGGCTATTTGGGGTCTTTCTGGTTCCGTACAAATTTTAGGATGGTTCTAGCTCTGTGAAGAATGCTGGTATTATTTTTATAGGGATGCATTCAATATGTAGATTGCTTTGGTTACTATGGACATTTTAGCAATATTTGTTCTTCCAATCCAGGAGCATGGAATACTTTCAATTTTTTGTGTCTTCTTCAATTTCTTTCATAAGCTTTCTATACTTTTCATTGGATAGATTTTTCACCTCTTTGGTTGGGTTTATTCCTAGGCATTTTATGGTTTTTTGTGCATCTGTAAATGGGATCGATTCCTTGATTTATCTTTCTGTTGCTTCTTTATTGGTGTATAAAAATGCAAACTATTTCTGTGCATTGATTTTATATCCTGCGAATTTGCTGAAATAATGGATCAATTCTAGCAGTCTTTTGGTCTAATTTTTTGGGTTTTCCATATACAGTATCATGTCATGTGCAGAATGCAAGTTTGACTTCCTCCTTGCCTATTTGGATGGCTTTTATTCCTTTGTGTTTTCTGATTGCTGAGGCTAAGACTTCCAATAGTATCAATAACAGTGGTGAAAGTGGACATCCCTGTCATGTTCCTGACCTTAGAGGGAAAGCTCTCAGTTTCTCCCCATTGATGATTATATTAGCAGTATGTTTTTCATATATAGATTTTTATTATCTTCAGGTAGGATCCTTCGACCCATTCTTTCTTGAGGGTTTTTATTAAGAAAGGATACTGTATTTTGTTAAATGTTTTCTATGTGTCTATTGGGAGGATCATGTGGTTCTTGTTCTTTATTTTACTGATGTGATGTATCACATTGATTGTTTTGCCAATATTGAACAAGCCCTGCATCCCAGGTATAAGTTCCACTTGGTTGTGGTGAATTATTTTAATGTATTGTTGGATCTGGTTGGCTGGTATCTGCTTGAGGATTTTTGCATCCATGTTCATCAGGGAAATTGGTCTATAGTTCTCCTTTTTAGTGGGGCCTTGTCTGGTTTGGGAATCAAGGGAATGCTGACTTCATAGAATGAGTTTTCCTTCCACTTCTATTTTTTGGAACAGCTTCAAAAGAATTGGTGTTATCTTTTCCTTAAATGTTGGGTAGAATTTGCCTGGAAAGCCGTCCTGCCCTGGACTCTTGTTTTTTGGGTGATTTTGGTTACTAATTCAACTTCTTTACTGCTTATGGGTCTGTTCAAGTTTTCTATTTCTTCCTGTTTCAGTTTTGGTAGTTTATATGTTTCTAAGAATTTGTCCATATCCTCCAGATTGCCCATTTTATTGGCATATAATTGCTCATAATATCCTCTTATTATTGTTTTTATTTCTGTTGTGTTGTTTGTGATCTCTCCTATTTCATTCTTGATTTTATTTGGGGGTCCTTTCCTTCTTCTTTTGAATCAAACTGGCTAGGGAGTTATCAACTTTGTTAATTCTTTCCAAGAACCAACTTCTGGTTTCATTGAGCTCTTCTGTTCTTTTTGGTTTTGATAGCATTGATTTATGCTCTAATCTTTGTTATTTCCTGCCTCTTACTGGTTTAGGGTTTTATTTGCTGTTATTTTTCCAGCCCTTTAAGGTGTAACGTTAGGTTATTTATCTGAGACCTTTCTTACTTCCTTATGAAGGCCTGGATTGATATATTTTTCCCTCTTATGACTGTCTTTGCCACATCCCAGAGGTTTTGGGCTGTGGTGTTATAATTTTCATGGGCTTCATGTACTTTTTAATTTCCTCTGTAACTTCTTGGTTAGCCCGTCCATTCCTTAGTAGGATGTTCTTTAGTCTCCAAGTATTTGTGATCTTTCCAAATTTTTTCTTGTGGTTTATTTTGAGTTTCATAGCATTGTGGTCTGAAAATATGCACAGTATGATCTCTATCTTTTTGTACTTCTTAAAGGCTTATTTGTGTCCCAGTTTGTGATCTACTGTGGAGAATGTTCAATGTGCACTGGAGAAGAATGTGTATTCCACTGCTTAAGATGAAATGTTCTGGTAATCTGTGAAGTCCATCTGGTTCATTGTGCCATTCAAAACCATTGTTTCCTGTTGATTTTATGTTTAGATGATCTGTCCATTGCTGTAAGTGGGGGGTTGATGTCCCCTACTATTATGGTATTATTATCAATGAGTTTCTTTATGTTTGTGATTAATTGATTTATATATTTGGGTTTCTTCAAGATTGGAGCATAAATGTTTACAATTGTTAGATCTTCTTGTTGGATTAATGGATAGAGCCATTAATTATGATATAATGCCCTTCTTCATCTCTTGTTATAGTCTTTATTTTAAAATCTAGATTGGTATAAGTGTGATTACTCTGGCTTTCTTTTGGAGACCATTAGCATGATAGATGGTTCTCCATCTACTTATTTTCAATCTGAAGGTGTCTTTAGGTCTAAAATGGGACTCTTGTAAACAGCATACAGATGGATCTTGTTTTCTTATCCATTTTGTTACCCTATGTCTTGTGATTGGAACATTTAGTCCATTGACATTTAGAGTGATTACTGAAAGATATGAATTTAGTACTGAACGATATGAATTTATTGCCTTTATGTTATGTTGCCTGTAGAGTTGGAGTTTATGGTAATGTTCTCTAGTCTTTGTTGCTTTTGGTCTTTTTTGTTTTGTTTCATCTTTTCTTCCCTCATAGACTCCCCCTTAAAATTTCTTGCAGGGCTGGATGGTGGTCATGAACTCCTTTAATTTTTGTTTGGGAAACTTTTTATCTCTCCTTCTATTCTGAATGACAGCCTTGCTGGATAAAGAATTCCTGGATGCATATTTTTCCAACTCATCACATTGAATACATCCTGCCACTCCTTTCTGGCCTGCCAATTTTCTGTGGATGCGTCTGCCACAAAACTGATCTGTCTTCTTTGGTAGATTAAGGACTTTTTTCCCTTGCTGCTTTCATGATTCTTTCCTTGACTATTTTGTGAATTTGACTATGATATGCCTTGTTGAAGGTCTTTTTTTTTTTTTAATTTAATGGGAGTGCTCTGTGCTTCCTGGATTTTGATGTCTGTGTCTTTCCCCAAGTTAAGAAAGTTTTCCTTTATGATTTGCTCACATAACCCTTCTACTCCTTTTTCTCTCTCTTCATCTTCTGGGAGCCCTATGATTCTGATGTTATTCCTTTTTAATGAGTCACTGAGTTCTCAAATTCTTATATGGTGATCTTTTGACTTAGTCTCCTTCTTTTGTTCTGCTTCACTATTCTCCATAAGTTTGTCCTCTGTAATGCTGATTGCTGCTCTGCTTCATCCATCCTTGCCACCACAGCAACCATTTGAGACTGCAGCTCAGTTATACCATTTTTGTTTCATCCTGATTAGATTTTACTTCTTTTATCTCCACAGAAAGTGATTCTAATCTATTTTTAACCCCAATTAGTTTTAAGCCCCATCACTTATTATTGTGATTCTAATTCTGGTTCAGACATCTTGCTTGTATCTGTGTTGCTTAAGTCCCTGGCTCTCATTTCTTCCTGTTCTTTCTTTTGGGGTGAATTCCTTCATTTCATCATTTTGAAGGAAGAAAAGGAATTAATAAAGTAAAAAATATAAAAATTAAACAATTAAAAACAACACAAAAAATCAAATAACTGATGCTAGATCTTTGGTGTGTTTTGGTTTGATTGTTGAAACAACTTGATAGATTAGAGAAAAAAAGGGAAATATAAGAAATGAAAAAAAGGAAAAAAGAAAAATTTCAATATTTGAAAATATGGATACCATAAAATAGAATAAAATGAAATGATGAAAGTAAAATAGAATTTTAAAAATGCACAAGAAAGTAAAAATACAGTAGAAAAATAAATGAAAATCTTTTTAATAAAAATAGAAATTATAATTTTTTCTCTTCTTTGTTCATGAATACAAAACAAAAGAAAAAAATTGAATGGCTGGACTAGCAAACAGAATCAAATGTGATTGAAATTACATCGGTTTCCCCTAGAAGTCAAACTTTGAAGCATTTTACAGTCCTTAAACTAAGCAGGCAGAGATAGTTGTGGTGTTCCTCAGGAACGCCATTGGCGTAGTTGGGCCAGTTTTATTGTAAAGTCTCCATTTCCCACTAAATGGTGCTGATTAGCTTACTGGAGTGGATTGCTGTGGCGTGTCTAGGTGTGTATGCGCATGTGTCGGAGGGGTGAAAATGGTGTCACCCAGCTACCCAGTCCCTAGTATCGGAACTCTGTGCTCTCCTGGATGGGCAGTCAATCACCATTCCTTTGTCTCCAGCTTCTGTCCACTCCCTGCTTCTACACTGTCCATGACCAAGCCATCAAGCTTCCAGGTGGCACCTCCCTCCTGAGTTTTATCTCAGATGTGGCTGTGTTTCACAACCCCTCACTTCTGAAGGACTGTCATTTTGACCTGTTCTGATTCTCTGGGGCAAGGTCTCACTTTGCAATGGCAGGTGTCAGCCTGAGCTGCAGGAATGTTTGCAAGACCATCTCAGTGCAATGCCAAGAGACAGTGGCTGGGTGCCAGCCCACCTCAGAAAAAGTCCATGCAATTGTGTAGCAGCAGCATTTTAGGTATTTTGCAAATCACAAGACACATCTGGCACATTTCACCCTTAACATCTTTGCTCCAACACCAGCAAATGTGGCCAGTCTCCGAGGTTGGCTAGGACCTTTGCCGGTGGGGAGACTGCATTGCCTCTACCAAATGTCCTCCCAGCAGGGAAACTGGCTCTCCCTATGTGGCCTGAGGACCCCGAGAACCTTGCTCTCTGCTCCTGAGGATTCACTCTTCCCACCAGAGCACTGCCAGGCATCGGGCTGTGGAGTTTCAGACTCTGTGCTCCCCCTGTTTATAGAGTCTTAATGGAATTTAAACCCTCTCCTTTCTCATTTCTCCCTTTTTTGTTCAGTCCCTTGTGGCTGTTTCCACTCTTCCTTTTTCCCTCTATCTACTTTTGGATGGGGAGTGCTTTTCTCATACTCTTCCCCCATGTCCGTCTTTTCTCCACAAGCAAAAACAGCTCCCTGACCTCTGCTGTTTCTCTCTCCCCCAAGTCACCTCTTTGCACTGCATACCTGCTGAGTTCTGTGGTTCAGGTTGTGCATATTGTTATGTTAATCCTCAAATCAGTTTTCTAGGTGTGCAAGATGGTTTAGTGTTGATCTGGCTGCATTTCAGGGATGAGAGACGCAAAAAATAACTTCCATGCTGTTCTGCTGTTTTGCCCCTCCCCTCCCCCGATTGTTTCTTTTTAATCTCATTGTTAAGAGTCTTACTGATATCCTCCGTTTTATTTCTTAAGTCCAGTGCATATCTTTATGATCATTACTTTAAATTCTATATAAGGCATATTACTTATCTCCATTTCACTTATGTTGCTTGTGGTAATTTTATAATCTTATTTCATTTGGGACATATTCCTCTGTTTCCTCATTTTACCTATTTCTGTTTTTCTATGTTAGTAAAAACAGCTATGTCTCATGCGCTTGAAATTAAGGGCCTTATGAAAAAGGAGTTCTGTAGTGACCTTCAGTGTAGTGTTCTCTATTCACCATAATCTTGCACTTCAGGGGTGTCTCTTATGTGTGATGCATGAGCCTAGATGTTGTAGCTGGATTGCTTTTTCCTTCAGTCCAGTTGCCTGCAATAATTCTTTTTGCCTGTTGTGGGTAGTGTTTGTTTCCTGTGGTGGCAGTGGGCTAGTCTGTGGATGCCTTAGGCTTGAATTGAGTCAGACTAGTAGCACCAAACTGTCAGACACTTTCCTTATATTTTCCCTGGTGATGCTTTCATTAGTGGGTGGGGCCTGCAGTTGAACCACTTCTCTGCTTCCAGTCCACTGCTGCATTCTCTGTTGTGTGTGGTTATCTTTCCCTCTCTACAGGGCAGGGGTCATTTTGAAGTGGTGCTGGCCACTGTAGAGGCTGCATGCACACTGACAAACCTTTGGCAACACCCTGTATGGACTCTGGCCAAGAGAATATTAGGGAAAATCTGAAGAACAACACTGGGCAGCATTGAAGTGAGGGGGCAGTGTTAGTAAGCTTTGTGTGCTGCAATTCCTCTGCAGGAAGGGCCCTGCAATGTCTGAACTGAGTTGGACTATCCAGAGCAGTGGATTGGAACAGCATGGAGGGGTGGGTGTGAGTGGCAGTGCTAACAAGTTAGGTAGGGATTTTATTTGGCAGGCAGCCCTTTTATTTACTTTGGATTGTGGGAGAAGGTAATGACAACTACCACTTTGTTCCTTGAAGAGTTCCTCAGTGATTTATGTCCCTCTGGGTCATGCTCTGAAGTTAGTAAATAACTCTCTGTTTTGTATGCCCCAGTCGCCTTTCAAACTGCTGCTTTTATGTTGCATCTCTGAACATTTGTTGTGCTCTCTCTTTAAAGGCAGGGACTCAGTTTGCTCCTGCCCTCCTGGCTCTCTCAGAGCCAAGACTGCTGAGTTCTTTTTTTTTAATTCCAGGTTTTAAGTCCAGCTGGTTGTAAGAACTCATGAAATTCAGCCCCTCTGTTTTGCAAAGCCAGATGTTATGGGGTATTGTCTTCCCCATGCAGACTTCCCAGCGTATGGGTCTGTTTCTTAAATCCAAATATCATGGGAAAAGATTTTAAACATACTAAACCTGATTTAAGACCCACGTAATTCTTTGAAATATCCCCTTAGGATTTCAAAAGATATGAACTGTGGCCATGTAAAAGACAAACAAACAAAACCACTTTTCATCTAGAAATATTCCATAATGCCCAACAATCTGAAGTGAATCTGTTTTATGTTATCACTCAATATAGGGTAAAAGCAGCCTGTTTTCAGGACACAGAGTGGAAGACCACTGTGCAGATGAAATTAATCTCACATTTTAAACTGAGATTTTTAAAGCTGTTTTGACAATACTATTTTTGCAAAAGGAAAAAGAATGTAGTAAATTGAAGATGAGACCTTAAGAAAATTTTAAAATACATGATTTTCTTTGTTTGCCAATTCCCAGATATTTTTCTGAAATTAAATATTTTCACCCTCATAAGATTAAAAAATACATTAAGATGTAGAAGGTGCAGATATGGTGTCCTTTCCCATTTCTGTTTTAGTCTCCCATCTACAAAAGTGAGCCTAGTTGCTGTTGTAATATGTATGATTAAATAACTAAATATGAACAGAAGCATTCTATGGTTGGGTCCAGACTGCCTGGTTAGACCCATTACTGTCAATTATTAGTAGTATGACATTTGGTAAAACACTGTGCTTCAGTTTTCCTGATTTATAAAATGGAAATAATAATAACAGCTGCCTCATAGCAGAGTTGTATCTAATGAGTGTGTGTACATGTATCTGAGTATATACATAAACTTATAGCATTTTATAATGTTTTCAGGAAAGATAATGCATATTTTTCACATAGTACTTTTCAAAGTTTCATGTGTACACACATCATCTGGAGGTTTTGGTGAAATTCAGACTCAGTAGTCTGGTTATTGGAACCTGAGACTCTACATTTCTAACATGACTCCAGACAATGTCAATGCTGCTAGTCTGGGAACCATGCTTTGAATGGCCAAATTCTAAAAAAAAAAAAAAAAAAAAAAAAAAAAAAAAAGTTGACGAAAATAAAGGAGGAGAGGAGTGCAACAATTGGTCATGATGAATTAAGGCATTCAAATAACTACTTATTATCTGTGATTAATTCTCAAAGGATATTATATTTTAAGATATACAAAAATTTACTATACTGGAGGTTATATAATAGATACTTTGGGATAAGTCTTGTACTGAAGTATAGAAAAGCACTCCATATGGGACACCTGGGTGGCTCAGTCTGTTAAAATGTGACTCTTGATTTCAGCTCAGGTCTTGATCTCAGGGTCATGAGTTCAAGCCCTGTACATTGGGCTTCAAGCTGAGCATGAAGTTTAGTTTAAAAAGAAAAGAAAAGGGGCGCCTGGGTGGCGCAGTCGGTTAAGCGTCCGACTTCAGCCAGGTCATGATCTCGCAGTCCGTGAGTTTGAGCCCTGCGTTGGGCTCTGGGCTGATGGCTCAGAGACTGGAGCCTGTTTCCGATTCTGTGTCTCCCTCTCTCTCTGCCCCTCCCCCGTTCATGCTCTGTCTCTCTCTGTCCCAAAAATAAATAAACGTTGAAAAAAAAATTAAAAAAAAAATAAAAATAAAAGAAAAGAAAAGCATTCCATACAGTTTCAAAGTGTTAATATGTACTCATTTGATTCTTCAACAAAGGATTTTCTTTCCTTACTGTCTCTTGAAATGTCCATATGTACACATATGGACACACAAATGCACACATCTTAATTTTAACAATTCTTATTTAAAAATGATGCATTTCCATTTATGTCACCATGTCATCTAGATGAGGATAAATGCTATTTTTATTCAAGGTGTGTAGCTATATATGGGCTCTTGATTTCTAGGAAACTAATCAGGAGAACAGGGCAGATAGAGCATTAGCAAAGTAGAGTATTAGCTGCACAGTCAACTAATTGAGTCAGCAAACAACATATATGCACACAAAGTCATTATGCTTTCCATTAAACACAAGCTGATTAAGAATATTTCTGGGTCATTCCCAATGTTGGTGTTCTAATTTCTGTGAACTATTGTTAGAACAGGGAAGATGAATAAAGAAAGCTGAGAAAATCACAGAAAGTAAATGCAAAGATATCAATTTCCCATTGAATGTGGGATGAATTGTTTTATTTGACTACTTTTGCATATATCCATAAGAACCAGCTTTTTGTGTATGTTTATTGAATCATAAAAAAAAGAAATGTCCTGTTTTTAATGTCCTAATAGTTTTGAGAAAGCATATATTACTAGCAATTCAATGTGGTTGTATTCTATGATAGGAACTTTAATTGGGTAACTGCTGATTATGTGTGATTTTTACTTATTTATTTATTTTATTGCTTAATAATATATCCTAGTTTTGTTTGAAAGAATGGAGAATTACTGAATGATTACTTGTTCTTACATCTTGTTTTATCATCATCACTACATGCCTTAAGCATGTATATTCAAAAAGCATTTTGAAAACTAACAACATAGACTTCCCTTCATTTTATGTCCATTTTGCATGACTCAAGGCATAAAGCCTCCAAAACATACTGGAAAGGGGAGAGTAAAGGGAAAGACTGCAAAGAAAATGGACGTAAAACGAAAGGAAGTTTATATTGTTAGTCTTCAAAATGCTTTTTAAATATACATGCTTAAGGAAATTGTAGACAGATGTGCTTTCATCGCTCATGGCTTTTTTCATTCCATGGTAGGAATCAAAGTTAGCCGATTTCTATTCAACATTATGGTTTATTTGAATTAAAACTTTACACAGTTTGAAATGTATTAATTATTTTATTTTCCAAATTATTTAAGAATTCTCAAAGTAACTATCAGAAATTTTCCAAGAGATTAAAAGTTTAGGATTATAATAACAATATTAGCAATAATCATATAGTCAAAAGTAAAATGTTCATGTTTAAAATTACAGACTACATACTTTTCCTTGTAAGTAGGTGGATTGATATGTTAGAAGGAGTAGATTGATAATGTTGTTGCTAATTTGTAAATCTGGCTTACCCTCACACTCTGTGGGTATGAGTACAAATAAATATCTCCAGGGGCACCTGAATGGCTCAGTCACTTAAGCATCCGATTCTTCGTTTTGGTTCAGGTCAACATCACACAGTTTTAAGATCAAGCCCTGCATTGGGTTCTGAGTTTACAGTGCAGATCTTGCTTGGAATTCTCTCTCTGCCCCTCCCCTTGCTCTTTCTCTCTTTCTCAAAACAGATAGATAAACTTAAAAAATTATTTCTCTCTAAAGTGAATATTGAACATATTGAAGGTAAAGCAAACTAACTTACTCTCAGTATGAAGTAATAGAACACTTGCCACTTTTGTAACTTTCCACAATTTTTAGAGGCATACATTATCTTTAGTATTAAGTATTTATTGTATAAACATGGTAACTTCATTTTTTTCCTGTCACAGGAGCATTTCATTGTAGATTATATATTTAAAATATTCTGTACATTGGATATATTATATTTTATTGTAATATTTTCAAGTGATTTATTTCAAATAATTCCATGAAAAATCCCATTTTTCTAAAAAAAAGTCACAAGTGGGCACAAAAATATGTTTTTAATCAATGAAATTTGTTTTAAGTTATTTTATTTTGATGTTAGTAAAGAAAATTTATACATCCAGAATGATGAATGTCCTATCAGTCTTCAGCCTGTGATGATTTATAATGAGTAGTAACCTAATGGAGATAGTGTTAGGCATGCATGAGAGTTCTTGAAGCAGTAATTTAGTTCTGATAAATAAATTGATGCAGATAAAATGATATCTCATTATTATTCTTTCTTCTCCTTGAATCTACATCTTTAAGCAAATATAGAGATGATTTAAAAAAATCAATATTTATTTTTGAGAGAGAAAGAGAGAGAGAGAGAGCCTTCACAGGGTAGGGGCAGAAAGAGAAAGGGAGACACAGAATGTGAAGCAAGCTCCAGGCTCCGAGCTGTCAGCACAGAGCCCAATGCAGGGCTCTAACTCATGAACCATGAGATTATGAACTGAACCAAAGTCGGACACTTAGCCAACTGAATCACACAGGTGCCCATAGGGATGATTTTTTTCTAAAGAGAAATACTAATTTGTATGAAAGCAATAAATGACCCTTAGATACATATAAGAATTAATTCTTAGTGTCCTCTTTAAGTTACTCCTTCCTGTCTTGGAAGGAAAAAATAATTTTGTTACCAAATTAATAGACACACATCTACTTGGTATTGTACATTCAGTGAAAGAACATGGTTAGGGATAAGGGGACCTGAAATATAGTCTAGATTCTTTCTATAACTCTTTGTAACCTTGAAGAAGTCAGTTATTCTCTTTAGGTCTACACCACATATTTGTAAAATACCAGACTTAGAACAGCTCTAGAATCTGGTGGTTCAATTTTCTCTTACATAACATTATATCCCACCTAAGTGGCAATTTTAAAATTCTTTACTTTTTTCTGTTATTCTACCTTAATTTGTTTATTTTGAGTAACAGCTATCACTAATACCTGTTATTAATTCCAAAGGATTGAATCTGAAGTTTCTTTTTGAGCTAACAAAATCATATGCAGTGTTAAAAATAATTTCAAAATGAAAGTTAAACCTTAAAATGACTTGGGGTTCCAGAATGACTCAGTCAGTTAAACATCCAACTCTTGATTTCAGCCCAGGTCATAATCTCATGGTTTGTGGACTTGAGCTTTGGGCTCTGTGTGCTGACAGGATGAAGCCTGCTGGGAATTCTCTCTCTCCCTCTCTCTCCACCCCTCCTCCAACTTCTCTCTCTCTTTACAAAACAAAACAAAACAAAAACAAACAAACAAAAAAAAACCAAAAACCAACTTTAGAATGACTCAAAAACTCACTAGCTAAATTCCTAGAATATTTTACCCAGTTGAATCCTCAAGGGAAATTCTGGTAGACAAATAGGTATGATATAACTTTTAAAATATTACAGAAAATAAAGGAAATATTTTATATGATCACCAGTAGCAGTAAAGAATATTTTTAAAAGATTATTACAGTATATTGATTCAATGTCAGTGATTCATAGTTACTGAATCAATCATGCATAAATTTGAAGAGATAGTAGAAAATTTACTAGAAAATTCTGATAAAATATAGAGTGCTTGAGGTTAAAGGTATTGCCTAAAGAAAATCATTATAACTTGAGAAAAGTTTATTTTTTTAATTTTGACATTTTATTTTATTTTATTAAATATTTATTATTATTTTTATTCTAGAGAGAGAGCATGAGTAGGGGAAGGGCCAGAGGGAAAGAAAGAGAATCCCACCTCAATCCCATGACCCTGGGATCATGACGTGAACCGAAATCAAGAGTCAGACACTTGATAAACTGAGCCACCCAGGTGCCCTTCATTTTGACATTTTAAGAGGTAACTTAAATGATCCAAAAAGTAAATATTATTTTTCATGTTATTTAATTTATTTACAAATGTAGTTGACACTTTGGTGCCAATAATGAAGGGAGGAGTTGTTGGCGAAATGCTAAATAGTCTATATCTGTTATCTGACATGTAAAATTGGCTCTTGAAGCATCCCATTTCCCTACTTGCATCTATCTTATCAGAAACACCTAAGACTCTTTATGACTTTTTCCATGGATATTTTGATCACATCGTTTTGCTTAGATCTTTCTGAAATAATACCACATTTTACAATTGCTTCTTAGGCAAATGCAAGATAAGCAATTAACATTGTAGTTTCAACTGATTCTATCACATTTATACATGTGTATAATTTCATATATTTTCTTATATACATATGTGTATATATACACATATATATATGCATATATATATATATATATATCTGTATACAGATATCATGAGTTGTTTTTATTAGTTGGAGAAAATACTGATTTGCCAGATTTTGAAATTTAAAATTTATAATTTTTCAGAGGAAAATGGTGGCGTAGGAGGATGCTGGGCTCACCGCGTCCTGCTGATCACTTAGATTCCACACACACCTGACTAAATAACCCAGAAAACTGCCAGAAGACTAGCAGAACGGATTCTCCAGAGCCAAGCACAGATGAGAGGCCCACGGAAGAGGGTAGGAAGGGTGGAGAGGCGGTGCACGCTACATGGACTGGTGGGAGGGAACCGGGCAGAGGGGCAGCC
Organism: Leopardus geoffroyi; assembly: GCF_018350155.1. Lineage (NCBI taxonomy): Eukaryota > Metazoa > Chordata > Mammalia > Carnivora > Felidae > Leopardus > Leopardus geoffroyi. The sequence continues at coordinate 75,479,006 of NC_059343.1, forward strand.
CTCCGCAAAGCAGAGGCCCCGAGTCTGGCTTGCAAAAGCGGAGTGGCCAGATGGAGTGTGTTCTGACAGCAAGCGGGACTTAACATCTGGAAGGTTATAAGTTGACAGCTCTGCTTGAAGAGTGGGAGGGCTGGAGGACAACGGGAGGGAGAGTTGTTGAGCCCCGGATGACTGAATTCAGCTTGGCGGGGAACAAAGGTGCTCGCCAGCGCCATCTCCCTCGCCAATCCCCCAGCCAAAGTCCCAAAGGGAACCAGTTCCTGTCACGGAACTTGCTTGCACCGTGCAAACACCCAACACTGTGCTTCTGCGGATCCATCCCTCCGGTGGGTCTGACTCCCTCCGGCTGCCACAGGGCCCCTCCCAAAGCAGATCACTGAAGGAAAAGAGCTGAGCCTGCCCCGCCCACCCCTGTGTACCTTGCCGATCCACCCCAGCTAATACGCCAGATCCCCAGCACCACAAGCCTGGCAATGTGCAAGTAGCCCAGATGGGCCATGCCACCCCACAGTGAGTCCTGCCCCTGGGAGAGGGGAAGATAAGGTACACACCAGTCTGACTGTGGCCCCAGCGGTGGGCTGGGGGCAGACATCAGGTCTGACTAAGGCCCCCCCCCACCAATGCAAGTTATTCAAGACAGCACAGGGGAAGTGCCCTGTGGTTCCGCACCAGTCCAGGGACTATCCAAAATGACAAAACAGAAGAATTCCCCTCAAAAAAATCTCCAGGAAATAACAACAGCTAACGAATTGATCAAAAACAATTTAAACAATATAACAGAAAGTGAATTTAGAATAATAGTCATAAAATTAATCGCTGGGCTTGAAAAGAGTATAAAGGACAGCAGAGAATCTATTGCTACAGAGATCAAGGGACTAAGGAACAGCCAGGAGGGGCTAAAAAATGCTATTAATGAGCTGCAAAATAAAATGGAGATGACCACAGCTCAGACTGAAGAGGCAGAGGAGAGAATAGGTGAACTAGAAGATAAAATTATGGAAAAAGAGGAAGCTGAGAAAAAGAGAGATAAAAAAATCCAGGAGTATGAGGGGAAAATTAGAGAACTAAGTGATACACTAAAAAGAAATAATATACGCATAATTGGTATCCCAGAGAAGGAAGAGAGAGGGAAAGATGCTGAAGGTACACTTGAAGAAATAATAGCTGAGAACTTCCCTGATCTGGGGAAGGAAAAATGCATTGAAATCCAAGAGGCACAGAGAACTCCCTTCAGACGTAACTTGAATCGATCTTCATATAAATTTCATATATTAAATAATAATAATAATAATACAGAGGTCACTCCCATTGTCACCATTTTGGTTTAAGGGACTATTTGTAATTTATGTACTTAAAGATTTTGGGACTTTAATCCAAGTTAAGCTATTCATCATGTTTAAGCCCCAAGGCATTCTGAAGTTCTCTGAAGAAGATGGTGGCCTGCATATGACAGTAGGTTTTTTAAGTCTGTAAATAAAATTTAGATTGATATAATATCTTCCATATTAATATGTGCACTATAGGGGCACCTGGGGCCAGTCAGTTAAGCATCAGACTCTTGACTTCATCTCAGGTCATAATCCTATGTTTCATGAGTTCAAGCTCCACATTGGGCTTTGAACTGACTGCACGTTGTCAGATTGGAATTCTGTCTCTCCTCTCTCTCTGCCCCTCCCTTCCCCTGTTCACACTCAGGCATGCACTTTCTCTATCTTTCTCTCTCTCTCTCTCTCTCAAAATAAATAAATTTAAAAAATAAAATGTGCACTACAGAATTATGGCTAGACTATCACTATTTCCTGATAATTCAATATTAAACAACAGTCACTTTTTTCTGAGATTATGGCTTACTTCTTATGTTAACTTTATTTGTATGGATCATCACTAATGATATTTCATAGGAATTAAAAATATTCATAATGCCTTAAATCCTATCATCTGTAAGTTTTGTTTCTCTTCTTTTGCTTATTTTATAACGCATTCAAAAACTAGTGGCAGATTTTGCATTAAAAACCTGACTTGACAAAAATCATTCATAAATAATGTTAGAAATAAATACCTTGGATAGAAAGCTTATTTTATTTTTGTATTTATTTTTGAGAGAGAGAGAGAGAGAGAGAAGTTGCATGGGGGAGGGACAGAGAGAGAGGGGGACAGAGGATTCGAAGCAGACTCTGTGCTGACAGCAGACAGCCCAATGCGGGGCTGAACCCATGAACCATGAGATCATGACTTGAACCAAAGTCAGATGCTTAATTGATTGAGCCACCCAGGTGCCCTAGAAAGCTTATTTTAAAAGGAAAAGCAAGTTAATGAAGAAAACTCATAGCTAAAATATACATAAGAAGATCAAGCTATGATATTGACTTGTATTTTCTAAACATTATATAAGAACTAAATTTCCTTCTCAGCTAGATTATCTTTTCCAATGTGAGTATGTATAAAAGGCAGAGATCTAGTGATGATGAATGATTTTAGTAAATTATTTTATTCGTATAATAAAGCAAAATAGACTCAAAGTAGAGCAGTTTGAAGATTAAATGTATTAGATTTTCATAGATTTAAATAAAGATGAATAGTGAAATTCCAGAAATTTTAATAGAATGTCTCTTGAGTTACTAATGATAGAGAGCTTTCAGAAAAAAATTAATGCATTGAAAAAATGATAAACATCAATCATTAGTAAAATATAACAAGTCCATTTTTATTCAGTTTAAGATAAAGATGACTTACTGAGATATTTAGGTTAAGGATTACTGTCTGTGTTGAGATAATGAAGTTTCTTCGCAGCTTAGAAATTTTCCTGGATATTACAGGAACTGAAATCAGTCTGAATTATTAATTTCCACCCACATTGTCAACTTTAAAATCCAGAAATGTTCTACTTATTTTGGTTCAAAACCTAATGAGTTGTTGTATGAATTTGAGTACCTGAGTATCTGTTTATATGTTTGTGCAGAGATGTGTGTTAGATATATATTTGCTACTTATTTTGTAGAATGTGAATTTGTAAGTAGTTCATGCATTCCTCTCATGAGTTTAAAAATAAATCTCTCACAGTTGCTAAATCAAGTTGTAAATACCTTATTTACCCTGTTACTACAGTAACTTATAACAAGAGAAAGTTTGCTTTTCCATATATTACCTCTGACCTCATCTTATACTAGTGACTGTTGATTATAAGTACTATTAGTGAAACAGAAATCAGCACAGAGCACTCAAGATACTTTTTTTTAATGTTTATTTTTGAAAGGTGGGGAAGGGCAGAGAAAGAGGGAGACAGAGAATCCTAAGAAGGCTCACACTGTCAGCCCAAAGCCCAACATAGTGCTTAAACTCACAAACCCTGAGATCATGATCTGACCTGGTGGAATGCTCAACCGACTGAGCCTCCCAGGCACCCCTCAAGTTGCTTTTCAAAGAAAGTTCTTGTTTCAGCATTTAGTTTCCCAAAAGGCGTTCAATCAAGGTTATGGGAAAAGCTATAAACTTTCTGCTGAATATTTAACAAGATGAAGTTCATTACAAACATGTCTTAATCAAGGGTGAGTGCAATGAGATTGTAATCAGGAAAATAGAAGACGCAATGATAAGCAAAGCTTTGTCTCCTAAATAAAATTTAACCAAAAATCAAAGGGACTCACACTTTCACCTTTTGTGTAGGATTTAATTTTTCTAGTCTGAGCCATAATTTTCAAAAATGGTAGATATGGCTGAGTAAATCATTTGATTTAAATCACCAACTAATCTTTAAGATGGTGATTGGAATTATTTCTGCACAATAGAGACAGCAGAATTTAAGAATACTTCACTAAAGTTTCACTGTTTAATATTGAAAGCATAATTCCTTCTAATAAAAAATAAATTTACAAATGCCATGTAATATTTTTACATTTTCTAATTGACCTCACTTCCTTTTACTAACATTCAAATAAGAAATCTAACAAAACTATGTTTCTTTTTTTTAAGTGTTTATTTATTTTTGAGAGAGAAAGTGCACATGGGGGAGGGGCAGAGAGAGAGAGGGGCTCTGTAGTACAGCAGAGAGCCTGACACAGGGCTCAACCTCACAAAACCACAAGATCAAGACCTGAGCCCAAGTCAGATGCTCAACCGACTGAGCGACCCAGGCACCCCGCAAAACTATATTTCTACCTTCACAGGAGTCAAAAGTTAGAAAAGAGACAAAAACAGATTTTAAAATACTTACATATTGTACCATCTTCTGAAACAAATTAATTAATGAATGAATGACCTTTCAATCCACCCTAATTTATGTTCAAATTGCCTATATAGAGAAGTTGTTTTTAACTAGATCACATAGAAATATAGAATGAAATTTTCAATTGTAACTACTCAGTTTGCTAATTAACAAACATCTATATAGGAAATTTAGCCTTATTGTACATTCAGGTTTTAATATGTAGTAAAAATATACTACCATTTGCTATTTATCTTAATATTGTAAGTATAGGGATAAGAACTTTATTCTTTTCTAAAGAGAAAGATAAAATATAGCTGCAAATAGATTAAAATTTAACTGTCTTTCTGCTCACATAACTTTGGAACTCTTCTCTTACCAGAGAATAAGTAGTACTGTGAGTGACCAGGCAATAGGTTGGTCTTTGAAACTAGTCCCTAAATTCTACTACTCCATCCAGTGGGTGGGTGAGGTAGGTAAGTGATAGAGAATAGTCTTAACTACATATAATACAGCCAGCTGTGGCATCTGCCATTTTGTCTAAGCAAACACTAAACTGAAGAATTTTAAGGGACACAAATGATTTGTTGCATCAGAGCAATTTTCAATGCATGCAAATAATATCTTGTTATTGTCCCAACACTTCCTATGAAGAATAAAAATGTGCATTATAGGATGGTGTTTGGTTGTGACCTTGAAGAAGTTACATACTCATGCTCTATTAAGTTCTCCCGTTTGTATAAATGTGTATAATGATATTAACAGCCTTCTTATATTGTTTTGAGGGTCAAATGACATAAACAATGCAAAACAATTGGCACCATATCTCACATACCCTAAACAATTCACTAAGTGTTAATATTAATACTTTTCTGATAAGATTCAAGCTATGAACCTCTTTCTCAGAATGATGCATATACATACAATGTTTTGCATATGATTTCAAAGTCTAAGAACCCTTTTGAGACTCTGTTGTCTTTGACTTGAACAGGAAACATCATAGGTTTTAGTCTATTCAGTTAGAAGAAGCTTTATTGACTATTTTGTATTCTTAGACCTGTGCATTACAGTAAAAAAGTGATCTCTCTGGTTCTTTTTAAAAAGATAATTGCTGCTTAACTAAATTAATAAGTTTACCAATTGGCTTATTTTCTTATGGACAGAACTTTAGTTGTATTTCTTTTTTTTTTTTTTAGAGATACATTTAAAGAACATTGTTCTGGGGTTTAGAATAAAGAAGAAAATAAAATGACTCATGATCTCAGTAGCAAATAATGCCAGCAATATTAAATATAAAATGATACATATACATGGTGAAACATTTAAGCATCACTGTAAGGCTCAAAGTGGGAAGTCAGTGAGTCCTTCAGCACTTCTCTCTCTCTCTCTCCCTAGAGTAATATATAACATGTCCCAGGGAAGACAGGAAAGCAAAGAAGGGCTGCGAAACATATGTCTAGGAGTGGGAGGTGGTCAGGAGAGGCCTCACTAAGAAGGCGACACTGAAGCATGTGGTGACTAGTGTCCTACAGGATGTGGGGAAGGGAATGTACAGATGTTGCAAGCATCTAAGGGAGCAGTAAGGCAACAGACATCTTGCTGTAGCCACAGTGAAGGTGGGAGGAATGGATGGAGCAGGTCATGCAGCCAATGCAAGGACTAGGTCCTAGAAGATTTGAGACATGATCTGCCTTGTATTTCGTCCATATGGAAGAAGATACTGGGTGTGCAAGACTGGAGGTTAGAAGGTTAGATCCTCTGGGATAGTACAGGGAGAGATGCTATTGGCCTGGACTAGGGTGGGCCAGGGTGGAAGTGGGGAAACAGTCGTGTGTGTGTGTGTGTGTGTGTGTGTGTGTGTTTAATTGAAATTCTTTATTGAGAAAGTTGTAGATTCACTCAAAGTTATAAGAAATAATACAGAGACTGGGGCGCCTGGGTGACTCAGTTGGTTAAGTGTCCAACTTTGGCTCAGGTCATGATTGGCGTATAAGTTTGAGCCCCAGGTCGGATTCTGTGCTGACCATGCAAAACCTGGAGCCTGCTTCAGATTCTGTGTGTGTCTTTCTCTGCCTCTACACCACCCATGCTCTGTCTCAGTCTCTCAAAAATAAATAAATGTTAAAAAATTAAAAAAAAATAAATAATACAGAGAAATCTCTTATATACTTTGCCCAGTTTCCTCAATGCTAATATTGTGAAAAACTAACACAATATGACCATGAGGATATTGACATTGATACAATCTGCAGATCATGTTCAGATATCCCCAGTTTCACTTGTACTCATTTGTGTGGGTTTTAAGTTCTATACAATTGTATCAGTTCTATACAATTTTATTTTATTTATGTTGCTAAAGACATCACCACAGTCAGATACTGACCAGTTCCAACACCACAAGAATCTCTGGAGTTCTTTTAAGACCTCTCTCACCTTGAAAGCCAAAACATAAGAGACTCTTAAAAACTGAGAACAAACTGAGGGTTTATGGGGAGTGGGAGGGAGGGGAGGACGGGTGATGTGTATTGAGGAGAGCACCTGTTGGGATGAGCACTGGGTGTTGTACGGAAACCAATTTGACAATAAATTTCATATTAAAAAAAAAACTCTCTCACCTTTCCTCCCACCCTGCACCCAACCTTTATCAGCCACCGTATCATTCTGTCTCTAAAATTTTCTACTTTAAAATGTCATATAGTTAGAATCATACAGTATACAACCATTTGAGATTGGATTTTCTCGCTCAGCATAATTTCCTGGAGATTCATCCAAGTTGCTCTGTGAATCAAGAGTCCATCTGGATGTGTTTTCAGGAGGAGTCCCAGTTGTATATATGAGTTGTGGTTGAGGACTGGAGGTGCCCAACACGGAACCAATGGCATTAGCCCTGAGGTTGAATAGGATCTCACAGGATGCAGAGAGGTTCTAGGTTGATGACCAAGTGTGTATTAAGCATCTACTGTGTACCCTTCCTGGCATGGGGGATATGGCCATGAATGAGACAGACAAGGGAACTGTGAGTGACATGATGCTAAGTCAGGGCTGGAAGTCAGGGGAGGGCATGGGAGAGGGAGCATGCTCAGGATCTCTCTCTTCCTCCATTTTTCTCTTTGCGGCCATAGCGGTCTGGGTCCCGTTTCAGGCTAATGTCTCAGCCCTGAGGTGGAGGGTTTAAACCAGAGGTTTAAAGTAGTTCCAAATAAAATGAGAAAAGAGTAAAGTTCTGCACCTAAGAGAAGATGGAGTCCAGTAAACAAAGACTGATCTGTCTTCTGAAAGGACTTTGCCCTTTTAGGACATTGCTTCATTGACAAAGGGATAGGGTTAATGGGTGGTGGGGAGGATGGATGCAAGTGTTGTGTTGTGTCCCTGACAGGCACAGTGATTTGGCTTGGGTTTGGAGAGGCTCTAAATCCATAGACCACCTCTCTGAGTTCCCATCATATTCTCCTCACCTCCCATCCCCTTGTTCGCAACATGCCTCCCTCCCCCCATCCCTTGCCACCTCTTTTCTGGCCTACCTCACGTTTCTGAAAGGGCTAGTCAGAGCTTCCCTATCATTTTCTTTCATATTTTTCATTTTTTCCCTTTTCATCCCTCCATTTCCATTTTTCCATCTCTTTCCCCCATTCCCTCCATTTTCCTTCTTCTTTCCATCTTTTTTTTCTCTTTCTGAAACCTCCTTATCTTATTTACACATTTTTATCTATTTTACATATTTTTCCTCCTTTATCTTGTTTCCTTTCTGTCCCTACTTTCTTTCCTTTGTCTTCCCTTTGTCTTTAATTACCTTCATCAGTGTTCCTCACCTTAGTACCTCTCTCTACCTCTCACAGTGATGTCTTACTACAGAGTACTTCTGTTAAAAGCTTTTTTTTCTGTTTTCTTCCCCCCCAAAATCCATGTACCAGAATTTATGTATATATGCATAAATGTTTTTTAAATACTATATAAATATGGAAATTCTCTACATAGTTGTATGTGCCTTTTATTTTCACTTAAAATATGCCTTGCAAAATTTTCTACATTTAAAAGAACAGATATATATTATTACTTTCAATGGCTGCATAAACTTTTAAATTTAATTTATTTTTTTCTATTTTTTACTTATATTTATTTTTAAGTGATTATCATAAAAAGATACTTGGCTACTTATATTTACAGTGATACAATTTGAACTGGGAAATGTCAGCATTATATTAATATACAGTGTATTATACAATTCCTGAAGACTAGGGGGAAAAGACATCATTTGCTAATTTAAAATAAGTTTAAAGTATTGTGGTAGAATTTGTTTTCCTAGCATGACTCCCTTTGATTGCTATACTTATTTTAATCTTGAAGGACCAATTTGAGAGATGCGGTTTACAATACCAAATAGTTTTTTAATTAATGCAAATTATATGTTACCCAATAATATGACTGATGACATCCATAGTGCAACAGAGGAAAATCTTAAGTAGTAGCTATCGCATATAGACATAACCATGCCACACAATATTTAAGCTAAAACTTCATTTGACATTCTGTTTAAAGACCACATCAAAATGGTCAACTTCCTTCACTCTTGACTGCTTAGAATTCAAGAAATAGAAGGATTATAAACACTGTTTTCCTTGTTGCCAGAACCATTTTAATCTATGAAGAAATTTTGTGTTGGTGAATTATGAATATTGATAGAAATATAGCATAGATATGTCAAGTAGATGATAATGAGAGAGAATATAATTTGGTTGAAATGATATAGCCATGCAGTATTTTTCTCTATTGGCTCTGGAATACAAAAAATTTTAAATTGTGTGGGCCATAAAATTGCAAGAAATACATTGTACTCAAATCATGCTTTGTTAATAACTGGGTTAAAAAGTAACAATGGTTAAACTCAAGTGAAGATTTGGTGCTTAAATCTATTTGATTCACATTACTCTTAGTAATTGCTTTATTCTACCTCATTTTGCTTGTGTTTATTCTATTTCAATTAGCGGACCCTTAACATTTGTATTTACTGAAAAATCAATGCCAAGCAATTGCTTATTCAAGACTTAAGCTTTAAAGTGTGAAATGCTTATCTTTCCCCAGCACTTTAAAAGTCTATCTTTTAATATTTTAAAACAAACATGTTTTAACAAACACATAGGGATGATGATAGCAAAATTTAAAATAGAAATATGACTGTAGTAATAGCTTTAATTAATTTGTAAGAAGCTTAGAAGGATGAATCCATATGGGAATAAAGGCTTCCTTTCCTTCAGTGGCATCAGTATAATTTGTTTTGAAAGAAATCATTTTTTCTGCATTCCAGGGTCCCCCTTCCATCATTGTTACTGACAAATTGAGAAGAAGGAACATAATTAAGGGAGGAAAATCACACTTAGGAATTCTAGCACGATTAATTCTCCCATTGCTTGAAGGTAGGAATCTCCCATTGCTTGAAGGTGTATAGCTATAGAGTAAGTCACTTTCTTGGTGTATATAGAGTGGCTTCTTTGGCAACATACTGTGAATGTAGAGAATCAGTGGCACAGCAACAAAAGATCTATTCTTGTGGTATTTTCAAGGTGAAATTGGTACTTAAGTAGTACTTTTCATGCAGAATTGTCCTTGCAGTACCAAGTAAGAGTTTTTAATGCTACACCTGCATGAAAGAAAGAATAAAAAGGGAATGAAGAGAAGATAGCTTTAAAGAGAGATAGTAGATAACTTCCAGATACAAAGGATAATATAAATTGTGATTATCATTAACTTTTGTCAAATTAGCTTAAAGGACTTAATAGCCTGTGTATTCACAAGCCCAAGCATAATAATTGCTATAAAATATAGCAGGAAATATTAGGATTTGAGAAGTTACATTGTGAATCAACAATGTTGCAAATTTATAAGGAACAAAAGGAAAATAAGAGAATGTGAACAAGTAGTAAGGATTGCTTTCTTAAGCGATTTTAGAAGGGTCATCTGGTGTTTGATGACTTCAAATATGATGCCTTTGAGATAAGAAGGGATTACTGGAAAACTCTAAAAACCAATGTAGGTATATGTGGTATTACTAAGAAAAAGATTTAATTCAAGAAAAGCCATTTACCTCTGTTATAAGATGTTGAAGTGGATAAAATTAGCAGATAACAGTTTAAATAACCTCAATGTTTTCTTTACTCCTGATTGTTTTGAATCAGAAAATTAAAAAAAAATAATATATATTTATTATTTAGAGACAGAGTTTGAGCATTGGAGGGGCAGAGAGAGGGGGGAGACAGAATCCGAACCAGGATCCAGGCTTTGAGACGTCAGCACAGAGCCTGATGCAGGGCTCGAATTCACAAACGCGAGATCATGACCTGAGCCAAAGTCGGACGCTTAATTGACTGAGCCACCCAGGCGCCCCTGAATCAGAAAAAAATCTAAACTAATAAAAACGTATAACAGAAAGATTTTAAAGTCCAAATATATTCCAAGAGATTTCAAAGGAAGTTTGAGTAGGACAATGCTGTGAAGACATATTAGATATGTATTTCACTTCAGTTTGAATAAATTGACAAGATTATGTAATTGCACTTTTTTTCAGGACAGTTAAAAGTTAAGAGGAAATCCAGATTAAATATGCTAGTTCACAGAGAGGCATAATTGGATAAACTGAGGATAAGCAAAAGATGCTATAACTGTTTCCTTTTTTCCTCCATGTTTTTATTTAAATTCCAGATGGTGAACATACAGTGCCATATTAGTTTCAGATGTAGAATTTAGTGATTCATCACTTACATACAACACCCTGTGCTCATTAAAACAGTGCCCTCCTTAATACCCATCAAACATTTAACCCATTTCCCCTCCCACCTCCTCTCCAGTAGCCGTCAATTTTTTCTCTGTAGTTAGAAGTCTGTTTCTTGGTTTGCCTCACTTTTTTTTTCAACTATGTTCATTTGTTTGTTTCTTAAATTCCACATAGGAGTGAAATCATGTCATATCTGTCTTTCTCTGACTGACATATTTCGCTTAGCATATTACACTCTAGTTCCATCCACATCATTGCAAATGGCAAGTTTTCTTTTTTATGGCTGAGTAATATTCCATTGTATATATGGAACCTTATTTATCCATTCATCAATCGATAGATATTTGGGCTGTTTCTGTAGTTTGGCTATTGTGGATAATACTGGTACAAACTGCAGGGTGCATATATCCCTTCAGATCAGGAGTTTTGTATCCTTTGGGTAAATACTTAGTAATGCAATTGATGGATCATAGGGTAGTAATATTTTTAGTTTTTTGAGGAACCTCCATAATGTATTCCAGAGTAGCTGCACCAGTTTGCATTCCCACCAACAGTATAAGAGGTTACCCTTATCTGCGCATCCCACCAACACCTGCTGTTTCCTGTGTTAATTGTAGCCATTCTGACAGGTGTGAGGTGATATTTCATTGTAGTTTTGATTTATATTTCCCTGATGATGAGTGATGTAGGGCATCTTTTTATGGGTATGTTAGCCATCTTATGACTTCTTTAGAAAAATGTTTATTCGTGTATTCTGCCCATTTTTTAAACTGGATTATTTGATTTTTGGATGTTGAGTTTTATAAGTTGATTATAGATTTTGAATACTAACCCATTACCAGATATGTCATTGGCATATATCTTCCCCATTCCATTGTTTGCCTTTTAGTTTTGTTGATTGTTCCCTTCACTGTGCAGAACATTTTTATTTTGATGAAGTCCCAATAATTTATTTTTGCTTTTGTTTCCGTTGCCACAGGAGACATATATAGTAAATATTTGCTATGGCCTATGTCAAAGTTTCTACCTGTATTATCCTCTAGAAGTTCTATGGTATCATATCTCACATTTAGATATTTAATCCATTTGAATTTATTTTTGGGTAAAGTGTAAGAAGGTGGTCCACTTTCATTCCTTTTCATGTTGCTGCCCAGTTTTCCCACAACCATTTGTTGAAGAGATTGTCTTTCTCCCATTGGATTTTCTTTCCTGCTTTGTCAAAGATTAATTTAACATATAGTTATGGGTTCCTTTCTGGGTTTTCTATTCTGTTCCATTGATCTGTGTGTCTCTTTTTGTGCCATTACCATACTGTCTTGATCACTACAGATTTGTAATATAATTTGAAGTCCAGAATTGTGATGCCTCTAGCTTTGCTTTTCTTCTTCAAGATTGCTTTGGGGAGTGCCTGAGTGCCTCAATTGGTTAAGTGTTTGACTCTTGATTCAACTCACAGTTTCGTGAGTTCGAGCCCCACATTGGGCTCTGTACTGACAGTACAGATTGCTTTGGCTGTACGGGGTGTTTTGTGGTTCCATATAAATTTCAGGATTGGTTGTTCTACCTCTGTGAAGAATAATGGTGGTATTTTGATAGGGATTACATAAATGCATAGATTGTATAGGGTAGTATAGACATGTTAACAATATTTGTTCTTTCAATCCATGAGAGTGTAATATTTCCCATTTCTTTGTGTCATTTAATTTCTTTCTTCGGTGTTTTATAGTTTTCAGAGTACAGATCTTTCACCTCTTTGGTTAGGTATATTCCTAAGTATTGTATTCTTTTTGGTGCAATTGTAAATGGGATTGATTTTTTTCATTTCTATTTCTGCTCCTTCATTATTGGTGTATAGAAATGCAACAAACTAGTATATGTTGAATTTGTATCTTGAAACTTTACTGAATTCATATATCAGTTCTAAAATATTTGGTTAAGTGTTTTATGTTTTCTATAAAGAGTATCATGTCATCTGCACATAGTGAAAGTTTCACTTCTTCTTTGCTGATTTGGATACAGCTTTTTTCTTCTTTTTTTTCTTTTTGTATTATTTTTGATTGCTGAAGCTAGGGCTTCCACTCTTTAATTAACAGTGGTGAGAGTGGATATCTCTGTCTTGTTGTGACCATAGAGGAAAAGCTCTTAGGTTTTCCTGGGTTTTTGGTTATGGCCTTTAATATGTTGAGGTATATTTCCTCTAACCCTACTTTCTTAAGGATTTTTACAATGAACATATGTTATACTTTGTCAAATGCTTTTTCTGCATCGATTGACAGGATCATATGATTCTTACCCTTTCTTCTATTACTGTGATGTATCACATTGATTGATTTGCGAATATTGAACCACCCCAATAACCCAGGAAGAAATCCCACTTGATCATGGTGGTGAATGATTCTTTTATTTTATTATTATTATTAATCTTTATTTATTTTTGAGAGAGAGACAGAGTGTGAGCAGGGAGGAGCAGAGAGAGAGAGACACAGAATCCAAATCAGGATCCACTTCCTGAGCTGTCATCACAGAGACCAACGCGGGGCTTGAACTCACAAACTGTGAGGTCATGACCTGAGCCAAAGTGGGACGTTCAACTGACTGAGCCACCCAGGCGCGCCTGAATGATTCTTTTAATATACTATTGGGTTTGATTTTCTAGTATTTTATGGAGAATATTCGCATCCATTTTTATCAGGGATATTGTCCTGTAGTTCTATTTTTTAGGGAGTTTTTGTCTGCCTCTGGTATTAAGGTAATGGTGGCCTCATGAAATAAATTTGGAAGTTTTATTGCCTTTTCTATTTTTTGAAATAGTTCATGAATAATAAGTATTAACTCTTCTTTAAATTTTGGTATAATTCTGTGAAGTCATCTGGCCCTGGACTTTTGTTTGTTGGGAGATTTTTTATTACTGATTCAATTTCTTTGCTGGCTATGATCTGTTCAAGTTTCCTATTTCTTTCTGTTTCAGTTATGATAATTTATATGTTTCTAGGAATTTATACATTTCTTATAGGTTGTCTAATTTGTTGGCATATAGTTGTTTATAACATTCTCTTATAACTGTTTATATTTCTGTGGTGTTGTTGTTATTTCTCCTCCTTTGTGATTTTATTTATTCCTTTCTCCCTTTTTTTTTTTTTTTTTTGATAAATCTGGTCCAGGATTTGTCAATTTTATTATTTTTTTCAAAGAACCAGGTCATTTCATTTATTTCTTTATTGCCTTTTAAGTTTTAATAACATTTATTTTTGGTTTAAAATTTAATATTTCTCTTCTGCTGACTTTAGGTTTTGTTTATTGTTCTTTTTCTACCTCCTTTAGAGATAAGGTTAGGTTGTTTATTGGAGATTTTACTTGCTTCTGGAGGTACGCTGTATTGTCATATACTTCCCTACTATGCCTGCTTTTGCTTCATTCCAAACGTTTTGGACCATTGTTTTTTCATTTTCATTTTTTCAATGCGTCTTTTTATTTCTTCTTTGATTTCCTGTTTGACCCATCCATTCTTTAGTAGCATGTTGTATAACCCCCATGTATTGTGGACTTTTGATTTTTTTCTTGTGGTTGACTTCAAGTTTCAGAGCATTGTGATCAGAAAATAATGCATGGTATGACCTCAATCTTTTGTTACTTGTTGAGGCCTGATTTGTGACCTAGTATGTGATCTATTCTGGAGATTGTCCCATGTGCACTTGGAAAGAACTGTGTGTATTCTGCTGCTTTAGAGTGGAATGTTATGAATATATCTGTTAAGTCTATCTGGTCCACTGCGTATTCAATGTCATTGTTTGCTTGTTGATTTTATGTTTAAATGATCTGTCCTTTGATGTAAGTGGGTTGTTAAAGTCCGCTACTATCATTGTATTATTTTCAATGATTTCTGTTATGTTTGTCATTAATTGTTGTATATACTTGGGCACACCCATGTTCAGAGCATAAATATTTATAATTTTTCAATCTTCTTGTTGGATAGTCCCCTTTATTATGATACAGGGCCTTTCTTTATTCTTGTTACAGTCTTTGGTTTAATATCTAGTTTGTCTGATAAAATTGTTGTTACTCAGGCTTTCTTTTGACATCTATCTGCATGATAAATATTTCCCTATACCCTCACTTTCACTCTGCAGGTGTCTTTAGGTCTAAAATGAATCTCTTTTAGCCAGCATATAGATGGGTATTTTTTTTTTTGTCTACTCTGACATTCCATGCCCTTTGAGTGTTTAGTCCATTTACATTCAGAGTAATTATTGATAGATATGTATTCAGTGCCATTTTATTACTTGTTTTTTGTTGTTGTTTTGGAAGATTTTCTCTGTTCTTTTCTAATCTTTCTCACTTTTAGTCTTTCCAACTCACAGTGTCTTCTGTAATATATTTTGTAGGGCTGGTTTAGTGGTAATTAACTCCAATAGTTTTTGTTTGTCTGGGAAACTCTTTATCTCTCCTATTCTGAATGGTACCCTTGTTGAATAGATTATTCTTGGCTGCAGATTTTTTCCATTCAGCACTTTGAGTATATCATACTACTCCCTTCTGGCTTGCCAAGTTTCTTGTGAGAGATCTGCAGCTACTCTTACATGTCTTTCCTTGTAATTTAAGTCCTTCTTTTGTCTTCCTCCATTGGGGACTTTTTTTTATCACTATATTTTGCAAATTTAATTACAATTGTTATTGGTGTTGGCCTGTTTTTGTTGATTTTGTGGGAGTTCTGTGTACCCCCTGGATTTGGATGTCTGTTTTTCCCCCCAGATTAGAGAAGTTTTCTCTATTATTTCCTCAATGAAATGTTCTGCCCCTTTTTTCTCTCTTCTTCTTCTGGGACTTGTATGATATGAATGTTATTACTTTTGATGGAGTAACTGAGTTCCCTAAGTCTATTCTCATTTTGCATAATTTCTCTTGTTCTCTTTTGTTCAGCTTCATTATTTTCCATTATTTTATCTTCAATATCTTTTATTTGTTCCTCTTCTTCCTTGTGGTATTTACATGCAGTCTGTTTTGAATCTCAGTTATTGCATTTTTCATTTCTGATTCTTTTTAACTCTTTTATCTCTGAAGTAAGGGCCTCTCTGAAGTATTTGATTCTTTTCTCAAGCCCAGTGGGTGTCTTTGATAGTTGCTTTAAATTCTCCACCAGGCGTATGAGTTATATCTGGTTTAAATCTCTGTCCATTACTTTTTCTTGTTCTTTCTTTGGGGATGAATTCCTCCATCTTGGCATTTTGTCTAGGTCTGTGTCTTCTTCTGTGTGCTAGAAAATCCTGTTATTTTTTCTACTCCTGAGAGTAATGGCTTTATGAAGAAGAGGTCATATAGTGTCCAGGGTCTGGTGCTTCAGGGAGTGTCTCTGGTGTGTGCTGTGTGCACTCTGCTGTTGTGTTCTGGCTGTTCTACTCTTCCAGGTCAGTGGTCTGAAGAGGATCTCCTTGCCTGCAGTGGGCAGTATTTGTGTCTTGGCCAGAGTGTGGTGAGTTTGAAGTAGGTGCACTAGAGTAGACTAGAGTCTACTTGTAAAATGAGATCTGATACTACTGCCACTAGAAATGAAGCCTTGCAGAACTCTCTGGTCAGTAGAAATGGTGTATGCGAGGGTTTGTGCTGGTCTTTTGGGGGAGGTGCCTGCTTGCTGGTCCTAAGGCACACTTGGCTGAGAAAAGCAGTACCAAAAGAGTGCTGGGGGACAGGAGTTGGTGTAACCAGGTTAGGTACACAGAGTCAGCACTGTGCTGTTACTGAGGCTGGCTTATACTGGTAGGTAGTGGTGGGAAATGGTACCCCCAGCCCCTTTGTCCCCAGAAAGGGCTCTCTGTGGTTACTACTGCCAGTGAAGCACTCCCCCTTCAGGGGGAGTGAATAATCCCCCTTCAGGAGAACGTGAGTAATCTTCCCCTGTGCATCCCTGGTGTGTTTCAGATTACCATTTTCATGCTGTCTGTCTCAAGACTGTTTGCCTGCCGGGAGCAGTGCAGTGCACCTTGGTCTCTGTCTCACCCAAGCCTGGTGAAAAAGTCAATAATTTAAGGACGTGCTGTGGTGGAGGTTTGTGCTGGTTTTTTTTTTTTTTTTTTTTCTGGAGGAGGGTCTTGTTACCCTGGAACTGATGCAGACCCAATGAAGAGGGGAATTTGTGCCAGAGTGCAGGGTGTGGGACGTGCTCCAAGCAGTCAAGACAGTCAGTGTCTAGGTTAGTGGCCTTCAGCATGTGGTTCTGTCTATGCCAAGAGGTGAAGGAGGGAAATGGTGCCCACTGCCTCCTCTGTCCCCAGAGAGGTGTCTCTGGGAACCCCACCTCTCATAGAGATGTGCTCCAAAAAGAGTGAACAATGTCTCCCCTGTGAGCCTTAGGCTCTCCTCAGATAGTGCTGTCTGTCCCCAGGCTGCTTGTCTGCCTTCTTTTCAGGAGTAGGGCAGCACTCCCAGGTCTCTATTCTAGCCAAGCCTGCTGACCTTTAAAACTCCAGTCTTTGAACCTTGCTGGTTGCAAAAACTTACAAAAGTCAGCCCCTCTAGATTTCCCAGCCAATGGCTTGGAGAAGTGTTCTCCTTCTCCTTTCCCCTGTGCACTTCTCTCTTGCCTCTCTCAGTGGCCAGGGCTAACCCCCCCCCCCCCGCCTCTCTCAGTACCCAGGGCTACTCCCTCCCAAGATCCATTTCTCAGCAGCACCTGTGATCTGTTTCTTCCCCAAACCATGTCTTGCACTTCCTACCTTCTTCTATATGGCCTCTTCTTTCCCTTTAGTTATGCAATTTGTTATTCAATGAGACAAACTTAAGGCCCTCTTACTATGCCACATCTTTAACCACTCCCGATCCCATTCGTTACTACTGTTTCTTTATAATTTCTATAAAGCACAGAGCCAAAATTGTGGCCCATAGAACACAAAGAAATAGCATTTAATTGTTGCTTTGCTATCATTCCTATGTTAATTTAAATTTCTCTCTCTCTTTTTTTTTTTACTCTCCTCCTTTTAATTTCTTTAACTTAGTTATATATTAGGTTTCTTCACCTATTTCATTTTGGTTAATGATGGGGAGGAGAATTATAATGAGTGCTAGGTGAGAAATATAAAAAATAAATAAATAGTACGTATCTGATAATGTTGACACCCAGAAAATATGTCATTCAACTCATTAAATATTTGCATATTGTCTACTGTTTGCCATTATAATTCTTAATATATTAATCACACTTATTTTAATTTCCTGATTGACTGTGTCATATCTGAGTCTGGTTCTGATAACTTCCTTGTCTCTGTAGATTGTTTTTACTTGCTTTTTGGCATGTTTTGTTACTTTTTGTTAAAGGTTGTACATGTTGTATTGGGTAATAGAAGCTGAGATAATTAGGCCTTTATTGTAAGGTTTTATAGTAAACTGGCTAAGATTAGGGCTGTGTTTAATATTTGCCAGAGGCTTCAAATTGAATTAATGTCCTTGGTTTTGCCTCCCCTATTGACACTGGACTTCTCTAAGTGTTCCTTTTCAGAGACTGCCTTGAAACACTTTCCAGTGTAATCCAATATTATTTTACCAGAATATTTCCAGTATATTGGTTGTGGTGGTAATTTCTGGGAGAGTGGGAACACCATACAACATTATGTTTAAGTTTTAGTCTTTTAGAGAGTCTGCATCTCATGGCTGTGTCCTTTACAAGTGTTTCTTAAGTGGTATAGTTCTTCCCACTAACCTCTGAGGTGAGACAGGTAGGTTAGAGGGAGCTAGAATGGAGGAAATGTTCTTCCTTCAGCAGAAATAAATCTTTGGTAAAGTCTTTTCCCATGGAGAGTAGGCCTTTTTTATTGGAAAGAATTCTGGTGTATTTCACAATGACAAATCTTCTCCTCCCCTGCCAGAGCCATGAAGGAATCTTTCCATATCTTCACTGTGAGAACCCAGTGGACTTCATAGAGGCAAACAACATAAAATTGTGAGATCATCCTGAGAAATATGAGTCCTCAAGAATTCTCACTCTTAGTATAGTCCAAACTTAGCCTCCAGCAATTCATCAAAATTATCATTTAAGTGTTTTCACCAGTTTATGATTCTAGTGGCTTTTGCTCCATGTATGTAAATGTTACCTATGACTGGTTTTGCCTTCCCAGATTTCAGTCTGACAGTTTCCCCTGCACTTACTTTTCTGATAGGTCCAAGGTTGTCAGATTCTTTTAACAATGCTATGTCTTCATAGTTTTTTTCCTCCAAAATCTAGAAATAAGCTCATTTTCTTATTTCAAATCAATGAAATACTCTAGATGAAACAAGTAATTCATTTGCCTATGACCTTTTAGAAAAGTTGTTTTGTTAAAAAAACTGTACCTATTATTAATCTGGATTTGCATTGACTATGTTTTAGTGTATTTATAAATGGTGAATTCAGTTTCTGAAATTAAAATTTTAATTGCAATTTTCCTCAAAAAAGAAAAGTAATTCCTTTTTAGCTTGTTCAGATTTTTCTGGTTGTAAAGTTGCAAGTGATGACTTTCAAGCTCTTTACATATCAAAGTGGAAACAGAAAGTTGTCCTATAACTTTATAATTAAGTGGAAACAGTAAGTTTTCCTATAATTTTATTTTTTTTTATTTTTTTTTTTAACGTTTTATTTATGAGACAGGGAGAGACAGAGCATGAATGGGGGAGGGTCAGAGAGAGAGGGAGACACAGAATCTGAAACAGGCTCCAAGCTCTGAGCAGTCAGCACAGAGCCCGATGCGGGGCTCGAACTCACGAACAGTGAGACCGTGACCCGAGCCGAAGTCGGACGCTTAACCGACTGAGCCACCCAGGCGCCCCAAGTTTTTCTATAATTTTATACTTAACTCAAGATAATACATTTTTATCAAATTGTGCCTTCAATCACATTTGATATTGTCACTTTCACTGTCCTAGTTATTTCCATCTCCTTGGATAACTTTTTTGTATTCCTGAAGTAATTTAATACATGAAACTTTAAATAAAAAAAAAGTTAAAACCCACAAAATTTGGAACAATACTATGTCATCTACAAAAATTTCAAAGAGAAAATTTTTAAATGTTTTTTAATTAAAATACCATTATGTATTCAATATAGTTTTATTGTTTAATGTATCCTTGACTTTTGTTTGGAACAGACACCATATAATAAAGCTTAAAACAGATTTAAGTACATTGATCAGAAAACTCTACCAACTATCAAAGTTTTAAAAATCAGTGTAGACACAAAATCTACAGAAGGTTTAACCTGCCAACATTTTCATTTGTTTTTTTTTTCCTCTTATTTATAGATAACTTAGTTAAGAAGGGAGAAATTAAGAGAAGTAGGAGTACCCTGGGCTTTCCTTGTCCTTCAAACACAGCTGTATTGAAATCAGATTACTTGGAACACCCTGGAAATCAATCTGCAGAGTTGCAGAAGAATCTCCACAGTTGGAAGGTGTGAGGTGTGTGGATGTGAATCAGGGGAGAGAAAAACAGCGGTGACACGGAGTGGAGGGGACACTTTCTATGGAGAGACAAAAGAGAGAGAAAGAGAAAGGGGTTGAGATAGTGTGGCATTGAGTTAGCACAAGAAGAAAATCTGTCTGGACCACGGACTGGGGAGCAAGAAGTACTGAGTGTCCCAGTTCACTTTGCAAACAGATTATGGAGCTCAAAGTGTGAGAATTTGGAAGTGTGTGACTTTCTTCAGAGAAGAGCCACAGTACACACTCCTGGAGAGGAAGGAGCTGGCCCCAGAGTGCATAGTGTGGTATAGCTATCTCCAGGACGCACTGAGAGAGAACAGTCCCCTTCCTGAAGTACTTTTGGAAGAGGGTTTATTGCCTCCTCAAGGACAAAAGACCCTGCAGGTGCCAACCAAAGGCTTCTTTCATCAGCAGAGTGGAGAGTCTCAACTCCAGAGGAGAGCAGTGGATCCACATGGTGCTGGGTCCTTAAGACTTTGGGTTTTGATTCCTAGCCACGCACCAAAGAAAAAATGCAAGAGAGTTTTGGCAGAGGGCAAGCTTCTTCCCTGGCTATTCTGCAAGGGCTGTCTGAACAGCAGAACTTGAGATCCCCAGTCCAGGGATGAGAGATTGGTGTGACACCCTTTTTCTCCCAACACCAACACAGCGCAATTTCAGAGAGCAACACAGCAGCTCCCTACTGGAAGTAGAATTCACTTACACCAAACACTGCCCCTCTGTGCCAGCCAAATGCTTATTTATTGGGGTAAGACTGACTCTGAGCCAATGCAGCTGACAGCTTCTCCTCCAAACTGGGATAGCCAGCCAGCACTCTTCATGCACCAACAGACAGCTCTTTTTTTCTTTTTTTTTCTTTTCTTTCTTTTTTTTTTTTAAATCAGGCCCATAGTTTCTTGATTGTTAATTTTCTTTTCTTTTTTTTGGATCACATTTAGTTAGGAGGTGTTCCATACAAATGACCAATTATGGGGAATCATATTTTTTAAACTTTCTTTTCCCTATGGCTTATTTTTTTGTTGTTGCAGAAACTTAGTTCTATTTTTCCTGATTCAGTCTCCTTGTCCAAATACTAATTTATTGTTTCACAGAGAAATTCACAAAAATATAATAAATAATCTTTGATTATTTCCTACAACATAAATAATCCATAATTTTTTTTTCAAATTTGAAATTTATTGTCAAATTGGTTTCCATACAACATCCAGTGCTCATACCAACAGGTGCCCTCCTCAATACCCAACACCCACCCTCCCCTCCCTCCCACCCCCCATCTACCCTCAGTTTGTTCTCAGTTTTGAAGAGTCTCTTATGTTTTAGCTCCCTCCCTCTCTAACCTTTTTTTTTCCTTCCCCTCCCCCCATGGTCTTCTGTTAAGTTTCTTAGGATCCACATAAGAGTGAAACCATATGGTATCTGTCTTTCTCTGTATGACTTATTTCACTTAGCATAACACTCTCCAGTTCCATCCATGTTGCTACAAAAGGCCAGATTTCATTCTTTCTCATTGCCACATAGTACTCCACTGTATATATAAACCACAACTTCTTTATCCATTCATCAGTTGATGGACATTTAGGCTCTTTCCATAATTTGACTATTGTTGAAAGTGCTGCTATAAACATTGGGGTACAAGTGCTCATATGCATCAGCACTCCTGTATCCCTTGGGTAAATTCCTAGCAGTGCTATTTCTGGATCATAGGGTAGATCTATTTTTAATTTTTTGAGGAACCTCCACACTGTTTTCCAGAGTGGCTGCACCAGTTTGCATTCCCACCAACAGTGCAAGAGGGTTCCTGTTTCTCCACATCCTTGCCAGCATCTATAGTCTCCTGATTTGTTCATTTTAGCCACTCTGACTGGCGTGAGGTGATATCTGAGTGTGGTTTTGATTTGCATTTCCCTGATGAGGAACAACATTGAGCATCTTTTCATGTGCCTGTTGGCCATCTGGATGTCTTCTTTAGAAAAATGTCTATTCATGTTTTCTGCACATTTCTTCACTGGATTATTTGTTTTTTGGGTGTGGAGTTTTGTGAGCTCTTTATAGATTTTGGATACTAGCCCTTTTTCCAATATGTCATTTGCAAATATCTTTTCCCATTCCGCTGGTTGCCTTTCAGTTTTGTTGATTGTTTCCTTTGCAGTGCAGAAGCTTTTTATCTTCATGAGGTCTCACTAGCTCATTTTTGCTTTTAATTCCCTTGCCTTTGGGGATGTGTCAAGTACGAAATTTCTGCAGCTGAGATCAGAGAGGTTTTTTCCTGCATTCTCCTCTAGGGTTTTGATGGTTTCCTGTCTCACATTCAGGTCCTTTATCCATTTTGAGTTTATATTTGTGAATGGTGTGAGAATGTGGTCTAGTTTCGTCCTTCTGCATGTTGCTGCCCACTTCTTCCAGCACCATTTGTTAAAGAGACTGTCTTTTTTCCACTGGATATTCTTTCCTGCTTTGTCAAAGATGAGTTGGCCATACGTTTTTGGGTCTAGTTCTGGGGTTTCTATTCTATTCCATTGGTCTATGTGACTGTTTTTGTGTCAATACCATGCTGTCTTGATGATGACAGCTTTGTAGTAGACGCTAAAGTCTGGGATTGTAATGCCTCCCTCTTTGGTCTTCTTCTTCAAAATTACTTTGGCTATCCAGGGTCTTTTGTGGTTCCATACAAATTTTAGGATTGCTTGTTCCAGCTTTGAGAAGAATGCTGGTGCAATTTTGATTGGGATTGCATTGAATATATAGATAGCTTTGGGTAGTATTGACATTTTAACAATAGTTATTCTTCCAATCAATGAGCATGGAATGTTTTTCATTTCTTTTGTCTTCTTCAATATCCTTCATAAGCTTTCTACAGTTTTCAGCATACAGATCTTTTACATCTTTGGTTAGATTTATTCCTAGGTATTTATGGTTCTTGGTGCAATTGTGAATGGGATCAGTTTCTTTATTTGTCTTTCTGTTGCTTCGTTGTTAGTGTATAAGAATGCAACTGATTTCTGTACATTGATTTTGTATCCTGCGACTTTGCTAAACTCATGTATCAGTTCCAGCAGACTTTTGGTGGAGTCTATTGGGTTTTCCATGTATAATATCATGTCATCTGCAAAAAGTGAAAGCTTGACTTCATCTTTGCCAATTTTGATGCCTTTGATTTCTTTTTGTTGTCTGATTGCTGATGCTAGCACTTCCAACATTATGTTAAACAACAGTGGTGAGAGTGGACATCCCTGTTGTGTTCCTGATCTCAGGGGGAAATCTCTCAGTTTTTCCCCATTGAGGATGATATTAGCTGTGGGCTTTACATAAATGGCTTCTATGATGTTTAAGTATGTTCCTTCTATCCCGACTTTCTCAAGGGTTTTTATTAAGAAAGGATGCTGAATTTTGTCAAATGCTTTTTCTGCATCGATTGTCAGGATCATATAGTTCTTTTTTTTTCTTTTATTAATGTGATGTATCACATTGATTGATTTACAGATGTTGAAACAGCCCTGCAGCCCAGGAATGAATCCCACTTGATAATTCTGAATGATTATTTTTATATGGTGTTGAATTTGATTTGCTAGTATCTGTGCATAGACCAGCCAGCTTCTGGGTTGTGCCTGGAGCAGGGCTGAAGATTGGACTTGGGTCAGTCTTCCAAGTCTGGGACTCCTCAGGATTTGCCCTCTTGACTCTGGAGTGGTAGACCCATGGAGTGATACCTGTATGAGGCCCAGTCCATTGTGGTTTGACAGGGTCTTTTTTTCCAGTCTTTGACCTCGACTGAGTCCCCTGGTGAGAGGGGGTGTCATGCGCTTGTAGACGTGCAGGCAGCCCCACAGCACAAAATGTAAACTTACATCCTGGTCCCCTGGTGAGTGATGATGGTGCCAGCTTTGGCATGATGGAGCAAGACCTGGCTGTTCAGGAGGGAGGGGTCACCAGGCCTCCTGAAGGTCCAGGTAGTGGGGCCCAATTGGGGTCAGGTGGCTTGCCTAGTCTCCCTAGGCTCCTTGGTAGCTGAGGCACTGACCACCCTCTTGGAGCCATGCACAGGGCTAGTGCAGGCTGGGAGGCTGGGGCTGGGGAAGAGGTGCAGGGGCTGGATCTCATGGCTGAAGAGCTCATTGGTCAGACCCAGGTAGTTGTGAAGTGCCAGAAAGGTGTCCCGCTACAGCCTCACCATGATGGTCTGCAACACCTATACCAAGCTCTCGGGGTACTTGGTGAACACGGCAGAGAAGGCCTCTACTGGCGGTTGCAGCACATTGGAGTCTTGGGCCACCTGGGCAGACACAATGCCCTTGGGGTGCTGGTGGCTGATGATGATGTCCAAGATGCTCAGGAGGCTGTTGACACAGTCCCCAAGGACCACTTTCTTCACCACATATTCTTTCCCATCAGGCCCTGGCAGGCAGAGCTCCAGGAAGAGCAGAGTCTCAAAGTGACCCAGAACCTGGACATCCTTGAGCATGTAGAGCACCTCAGAGGGCAGGTGGGAGTTAACCAGGTCACCCTCCATCAAGTTGGCTTCAAGCACTGTGGGCAGGGGCTCCTTCTGTTGCAGTGTTGGTGCCTTTTTCTGGATGCACAGGATCTTCTTGGCAATGTTGAACAATTCCACGTGTGGCCAGGAAGTGGTGGAGACCAATGCATCCACCAGGGAGGAAGTAGATTATGATACTTTCCACATAATCTTCCAACCATAAAGCACTTTGTCCCTCTTCCAGAATCGATACCTGGGGCCATCTGGGGCTGAAGATTTCTGCACTTGCAGTCTGTGCCCCAGCAGGAGGATGAATATGACAGTGACCAGCACTGCAACTCCAACCCCAATCATCATGCCCAGCACCTCCTTATTAGTTGCTATCTTGGCTGCTTTGTCTGCTAGATGATTTCCTCATACTGTAGGGTTGTCTACATTCTGATGTCCTTTGCAGTGTAGAATTGTAACTTCTTTTGGAAGCCAGATGGCCTCGAGGAGCTTTCTTCCCTGCCATGGTGAAGAGGTCCTTCTCTTTGCAGATTGTTCCATGTATGTGTACAGTAGCAAAGGTGTGCTGGGAGTTGGTTGACCCACTTGTCCTTGCTAATGGTGAGGGCTCGGATTAAGGCATGTCATTGCATACCTTGCCTTTTGAACACCCTCTGTGATGCAACTGCTATCATCACCGAACAAAGTGAGGTATGGGTTCTGTCGGGCCTGGTCACACAGATCTGGGAGGCTTGTGAATACTTCATCAGTCAACTCAGAACAGTCATGATCCGGTTTCCCTTCCTCAGAAGGTAGGGAAGTTTCAGGGTTTAGCGTCCACACTGTTTCAGGAGCGACCCATGAATTTTCACAGAGGAGCCCCTAGCATTGTGCTAGCTGGGAGTTGGAGAGGAAGCGGTGTCCTTGAGTGTTCATGAGAGACACGACAGCATGAGGGACCTTGACATTTAGTTCTTGTCCCAGAGTGAGTTTATCTGCTTCCTTAATGAGAACTGTGGCCACTAGTGCCCTAAGGCATGGTGGCCATCCTGCCACCACTGGGTCCAGCTTCTTTGACAGGTATGCTACCAGCTGTGGCCAAAGGCAAAGGTCTGTGTGAGAACACCGTGGCAACATTTTCTTTGTCATGAACAAAGAAATTAAAAGGCGTTTCTATATTCTGCAAACCAAGGGCTGGTGCCTGCCCTAAGGCGGCCTTTATTTCTAGGAATGCGGCTTTGGCCTCTTCTGTCCAGACAGGGTGTTCTCAATCTGACCCTACCAGGAGATTATACAGGGGTCTTGATATTGCCAAGAATCTGGGAATCCAGATTCGGCAGAATCCTGCAGCCCCCAGGAACTCTCATAGCCCCCTCTTAGTTTGAGGCTGGGGTAGGGAGGTGATATACTTTCTTTCTCTTTGGCCCTAGTGCTCCTTTTCCTTGGGTGAGGAGGAAGCTTAAGTATTGGACTTGCTGTTGGCAGATCTGTGTCTTTTACCATGAAACCCGATATCCTGAGTCTGACAGGAGTTGTGCCCTCCTGTACAATTCTCTCGGGTATTGCTGTTAAGGAGGAGGTCATCCACATACTGGAGAAGGGTGCAGCATGTGCAGCATGTGGCCTCCCTTGGAAAGCAGGCGAGGTCTCCGGCCAGTGCCTCCCCAAAGAGGGCAGGCAAGTTTCTAAACCCCTGTGGGAGGTGCGTCCAAGTCAGTTGCATTTTACACCTTGTGTTTGGTTTGGTCCATTCTAAGGCAAACAAGGGTTGGCTTGCAGGGCCAAGCGAAGGCAGAAGAAGGCATCCTTCAAGTCTAGGCTGGTAAACCAGCTGGCAGAGCCTGGGATCTGGCTGAGGAGGGTGTATGGGTTCTGGAGCATACAGTGCAAGGCTTAAACTGGTCGGTACCCTCCTCCTGGCTTCTTGACTGGCAAGAGCAGGGTCTTCCAGGCACTCAACCAGAATGCCTGATTTCTTGGATGCCTGCCCTTCCCTCTTGTGGGAGGAGGTATTGCCACTGTCTCTGCGGTTGAGCCCTTGGAATTAACTCTACAATGACGGGGGCCCTGTGGTGGGTAAGTCTGGGGTGGGTTGTCCTCAGGCCTTACAGTGGGGAAGGCAGTCCTGAATTTGGGTGGGCCACTTGGTTGGGCATGGATGCAGAATAGTCTCCATTTGGATCCAATCAAAGGCTGGTGAATCTCATTGGATCAATGGTTATTTGGGCCCCCAGCTTTGAGAGTATATCCCGGCTGAGGAGAGGGATAGGGCACTCAGGTAGGTAGAGGAATTCATGCTGTACCATGTGGCCCCCAAATTCACATAAAAGTCATAGTTTGGCCCCCAACTTTTATTTTGACCATGGGCTCATGGGGGCCAAGAAGAAGTGAACCTAGTCCCCCTCAATCTGAATCTATTCCTGTTTTAATCTCCTTTCTCCTGGTAGCAGGACCATTAATCTCTTGCTAAGGAGGTTTTGGGCCTCCCCCCTTTTGGTGGCTGGACCTTCTCTGCCCTTTTGTCGTGGCTCTCTTGTGCCTCGGGGTCAAACAGGGTGTAAGCCTTGAATAGCTTCTCATAATAATCCTTGGAGGATTCCCCTTGGGCTGGGCATATTCCTGGGCTTCTTAGCCCCTGTTCAGATCCCCTGGAGGCTAGACTCTTGGTACCGGTGGCTGTGGACCAGCATCCGGAGAGTGCCTGTGCCTGGCCGAGGGTGCAATCTAGCCACTGGTCTGGGGGACAGGGGATCTGCTGAGTCCAGAGATGGTGGGGAGACCAAAGGTGACAGAGTATCAGGAACCAGGAGGTTCATATGGTAGGGGCAAGATTGGTTCTTCCTCTGGTTCACCCATGAGAATTTGTGAAGGTCAAGACTTATACAGGAACTGATCAGGGTAACCTGGGTCTCTGGCGACAGCATGCCAGATGCAGTGGACCATTGGGACATCTAAGGTTCCCTCTGAGGGCCATCCTACACCAAAAGTGGGCCATTCATTAACTTGCCAGGGGTTATCTTAATTCCATAGTCTCCTGAAAACCCCTTCTTTGCTCTGTCCCGACCCCATAATGTTCCCATGAGAAGGAGTTGCAAAGACAGAGCAGTAGGGGTGCCCCCTGTAATTAGGAGACCAGTCAGATGACCGTCTGGCCATGTCCCAAAGGAACTTAGGTGATGCTTAGCCATAGCGGTCTCAGCTTTGTGACTTACAATCAGAAACTATTCTGATGCTGCCATAGACTGTATGCCATTCAACACAGAATTGCAGATGGGCCCACTCAGACTCCATGGGTTTTGGGGACCTTAAGAGTACCTGCCCATGGAGCCACAGTATCGAACTCAGCAGGCAAGCCAGACCGAGTCGCACATTCACACTCACATACACACCAGAGGTTATTACATTACCTCCCACAGAATTTCTACAGGTGAGACCATTGAGGTCTCCGGGGAGTGATCAGGTTCCCCTTCCACCACTATGGGTCAGCTGGACAGGATAGAAGTGGGTCCTAGGCCTTACTGGTATCCGATGTAGGGTCCAGGTCCTCACCTGTCAAGACTCCTCAAATTTGGCAGGAACAGCAGAGCAGGGCCAGCCTGAGGCAACCAAGCTGGAGACCGTTGAAATTCAGGCAAAGAGCACCTTCTTCATTGTGATTCATCATTCCATCACTGCCTCGCCATTCTCCCAAACTGGTGGCAGCAATGGGCCAGCATGGTTGGGTTTCCCAGTCAGGGAACCAAATGTTACAGAAACTGGTCTGGATCACCCGGCAGAAGAACCAACATCACTCAGAGATCTTGGAAGGCATGAGGTTTATTTTACACCAGTGGGCTCAGAGGAGATCATTCTCCAGAGGTCTGAGACCTGAGCATAAGCAGAGGGAGCAATTTATAGTCTGTTACTTCCGCATTCCTCATTAATAGTAATTTGGTGCCAGAGGCAAGCAGGGTGGGAAGAAGAGCCAGGAAGGAGGGTCTTCAGACAGGGACTGAAATTCCCCTATCAGTCCTTTTGGCCATCTTATAACAGATTTTTCCCTCTCAAAAGGAAGAGGTCATCAACATATTGAACCTATTGAGGATACTTGGATAAAGGCCATTGAACCTACATTAACTTTAAAGATTTGGGGAAAATATTGAGGAAGATTGACAATAACCCATAGGTATTCAAGTCCATGCTGTTTTACTCTAAAATTAAATGCAAAGAAAAATTCAGAGTCAGGGTACAATGGAATCTTTAAGAAAGCTAAACAATGGCCACTTATTGTAAATCAAGCTGCATCTGCAGAAATTGAGGTAAGAATTATAGCCAGGTTAGGGACTATGAAATGCAGAGGAATTACAAAATAGATTATGACCCCTGCATCTTGTACAAGTTGATGAATTTAATTCTCTCCTAAATGAAATTTTCTTTTTATAATTTTACTGGCAAGATTTGGGTATTGCAACGTGAGGGAGTAAAGATGAGAACACCCTCATGTAAAAGGGAGTCTAAAACTTACCATTTAATTCTTTGTTCTGCATCTTAGGAGAGAGAGTATCGGGCCACTAAGGGGAAAGATATATATTTTGTAGACAATGTGCACAGGTTTTGCCCTTAGTAGTAGTGTATGTGATATCCAAAGACTAACTGGGACATCTGTTAAGGTTGGTTCCTTTTCAGAAGATTTTGAATTGAGATGTGTCTACATTAGGGGAAGTAGGAAGTTTGAGGTTTAGTCTGAGGAAAAGGAAATAAAAATTTCCTCCTTAAAGTGTATAATGACAAAAATGTATATACCTTATCTCTACCAAAATGATTAGAGAGTGATGTGTCAGAAACTAGAAGGTCATGGTGGCTGTTAAGGGAACTTAAGGATATTAGGATGGCCTGAAATGAGGGCAGCAAAATATGTTACCCAGAGACTCCAATGGAACTGGAAATGATAAGTAGAGATAAATCTATGCAGTTAGTAGATAA
Organism: Leopardus geoffroyi; assembly: GCF_018350155.1. Lineage (NCBI taxonomy): Eukaryota > Metazoa > Chordata > Mammalia > Carnivora > Felidae > Leopardus > Leopardus geoffroyi. The sequence continues at coordinate 75,508,834 of NC_059343.1, forward strand.
ATTTGCACCATTATCAGTTAAGAAATCCATTTCTTGATCTTCTATTTTAATTTTAATTATGGGTTTTGTTATGCAACTGCAGATCAGCTGACTCCATCAATCAGTTTAGTTTATGAGGAGTTGTTTCACAGAATGGGAAAAATGGGTATTATAATAAACATGCTAGGGTCTAAGGAATTTGCTATTTGGGCTTTCCTTTCTTTTAAGTGCAGAATATTTCCACTTTCAATGTCCTGGCTTTTTATAGAATCTGCAAGTATCTTGAGATGAATAGGGGGAGCTCTGTGGTTGGTTGGGCTTTGAGTTATTCTCAGAGTGCCTCTTTGTTTTTGTAGAATCAAGTTTCCAAGGCAGACTGTTTTAATTATTTCTTTTTTTGCTTTCCTGCAAGCTATTTTCAAATCATCAGGTAGTAGCCTCAATAATAGCACTGAGAGGATGTCCAATCAACCCAGCAAAACTATTTTAGATTTTTTTTTTTTTGTATCTGGAAGGCAATTTCTGACTAAGGTAGAAGTTAAAACATTTCTATGCTCTTGGGCCTCTAGATTTAATGTAGTGTGCTTTGGAAAAATCTGTATGATGTATTCCACAGATGTCCTGGTTCTTTCACTTCCTTTCTGAGAGTACAATTTAAACTTAAATCAGCTTATCTTAGGGGAAAAGGCCTCTGTGATTATTCTTATCAGGCCTTATATACTTACTTCTAGCTGAGCTATCCCTCGTCATTTATAGGAGAACCTGGGAGAAGATTTGGGGCCACTGTTTTCCCCTATGGTGATGGTAGTGGTGGGGGGGTTCCTCAGGGGGATATCTGGCTTGCTATATAACTGCAGTATAATCATGAGGGAGAAGGACATCTCTTAGTAGCCAGTTGAGGTGCTTATTAATAAGATTAATAAGATTTTGAATGAACACTAATCTTGTTAGTTTATGTGTAAATTTAGTAGGAACTTATTTATTTATTTATTTATTTATTTATTTATTTATTTATTTTTGAAATTTATTGTCAAATTGGTTTCCATACAACACCCAGTGCTCATCCCAAAAGGTGCCCTCCTCAATACCCATCACCCATCCTCCCCTCCCTCCCACCTCCCATCAACCCTCAGTTTGTTCTCAGTTAGTAGGAACTTTTAAAAGTGTTTGTAAAGGGGCTTTGTAATGTAAAAGATCTGTTTCTGTCCAGGGAACATTAATTCTTTGAGGTGGGGATTAAGGATACATTCACAAATGGTGTTGCTTGAAAAGGCATGGAGTATATGGGATTGGTAACAGGGCTGTGGAAAGTAGGTGGAACAATAAAGGACAGCAAAATAAGCTTTGCTGTAGGTTCCTGGAGCCTCTGTCAAAGTTATTGCCTGGCTATCAGCACTTACATAAATAACTTTATGTCTATGCCTGGAGGTCAGGCCAGAATATGTTTTGCAATTCTTATAAATAAAGTTAAAATGGTAGCTGAATGTTTAAGAGATTTGGGGGAGAAGTTGCAGGAATTTTGAGGATTAAAGGAATTTATTGAGGAGATAGGGCCAGATTTTGGGGAAGAGATTTGTAGCAGAGATCCATTGATCCCAGAGATCTGGAGAGTCAGAGATAGGGAGCTGAGGTTGAAGGAGAGTATAAGAAGGAGGGAAAGGAGGAAAATTTATGGAGGTATGGATTTTAACTTTTAAGTCTGATTTTTGTGTTTTTTTTAATTTTGTTACGGGAGTCCCTCAGGCCAGTTGTAATATTTTTGTGTCCTTCTTTCAATCTGATCTTTCCATAGGTACCAATAAGGAATTTGTTTAGGATGAAAGCTCTCTAAAAATCCTTTTCAATATTAAAGGTTTTCCAAACAAAAGATCCATTATCTAGCTATTGACAAGTAGTATCTCCAGAGGTGTACCCATCACAAATGCACCTTGAAAACAGGAAGTCTTTCTATGGAAAGATCCAGGGGAAATTTTTCAGTCTTAGAGTAAGTTCTTATGATGGACACAAGAGACATCCCTGGAACCAATGCAGAAGACACAGCCCCTATGGAAAAGACTCTTGTTGCCAGGTGGTAAGAATGGTGTTTATGAAAACTCCTGTCATCAGTCTCCTACAAAAGTGAGATGCCTCTAATCACAGACTCACCATCTGTGATGCTGGGCAGGCAATACTTGATTGGGAATTTTCTCAGTACTCATAAGTCCATGGAGAGAGATCACAAGGACACCTCATGGACAGAGATAATTTATTTAGACAAATTTCCCTGAGAGCTGGCACAGTTGGACTTACAATTCTGCTTATGAACCTCATGTCTCAGGTTTCTAGCCTTACAATTAGCTACCAAATGCAGATCTAATAATCTGCACCTCCCAGTAGGCAGAAAAAAAACAGAGAACACTTTCACTAGATCCAAGCCAAGGTCTCAGAATATAAAAGGAGGTGGAAGGAGAATCTCAATAAAGTTTTATTGTTGTCCCATAGTAAAGTTTGCCCAAATGGACACTAGTCTAACTAACAACCATAAATTAACTAGTCTGTGAGGCTGGCTCACACAATAAGCTTATAGGACCTATGCCTATGTTCTGCCCTATGATTATTCTATGAGAAATGACACAAAAGACAATGATAAAGCAAAATTATGGCTACTCTTGAGAGGGAATAGATCAACAGCAAAGGCCAAAACAAAAGTTACAATACTCAATGAATTAGTTCGCCCAATGTTTTCTCTTGCTAATCTAATTTGAAAAGAAAAAGACAATTGTTATTGCCCTCTCTCAACTGTACCCTACAGACAGAAATCCAGTAAGCTGACTCATTGATTTTAACTTTTTTCCATCTTTAGCAGGCATTCTGAGAACTTAGATGCACTCTTCAGAGTGAGCAGGGTGTCCCAGCTAATGCTGTCCCTTCATGGTCTCTAGAACTGTAGGGGAGAAAAAAAAAATCTTTCTTCTATCTTTTTTGTCCTGTGACTGAACCTGTGAAATAGACTGACAAAAAAAAAAAAAAAAAAAAAAAAAGAAAAAAAAAATATCAAGAGAAGAAAAGGCATACAAATTTTATTTGATGTTAATATTTTAATTTATTTTCTGAAGGGCCTTCATAGAAAGAAATAAAGACAAAGAAGTGGTTAATTTTTTTTAATGTTAATTTATTTTTGAGAGAGAGTGAGAGAGACAGAGCATGAGCAGGGGAGGAGCAGAGAGAGAGGGAGACAGAATCTGAAGCAGGCTCCAGGCTCTGTCAGCACAGAGCCCGACGCGGGGCTCGAACTCACAAACTGTGAGATCATGACCTGAGCCAAAGTCGGACGCTCTACTGACTAAGCCACCCAGACACCCCAAAGAAGTGGTTAAATTTGGGGAACATATACTATCTTAAAAAAGGACAATAAAATTTTGGAGAAGTGACAACACAAAATAAAAAGGAGTTGGGTTTCTAGGAGCAGTAATGTGTGGGAAGGTAAATATATGGGGGAAACTAATAGAAGATAAGGGTCATACAGGTCATGAATAAGGTTTCATTAATTCAGTGGCATCTCAGCACCATCTCCATCTCTGATGATAAAAGCTATTCTTTCCCTCCTGGTGAGAGAGGTGGGGATGTCTTCACAAGGAAAACTTATGCTCTGCTTTTAGGCAGATAGGGGGAGTGTAGAAAGCTTTTCTCATATCTTGTTTTTCTCAGATGTCTTCAGCTCAAAATAATTTTTATACCATTGTGACATATCTTGGTGTAGAATATTCTGATCCTTTTACTAATATGGTGTTAAATTTAATCATCACTCCCCAATAGTTATCCTACTTCAACAAATGTTATCACTTCTTACATATCCTTCCAGAGATAAGCTGATTAATTTTAAGCATATATTTTATTCCATAAATGATCTCATACAAGATTTGCAATACCTTACTTTTCTACTTAGTAATTTACCTTGGCTGTTTTTCTATCTCAATAAATAACTTTCTCATTCTTTATTTATTTTTTATTTTTTGCTATTGCTGTCAGAAGTGAATACCTTTCCACTGGCAAGATATATCATAATTCATTTAAACAAAACTCTGTTAGTGTAACTTTTCTAATACTATGATATTTTGGTCAGTGCATTATTTTTTATGTTTTTCTTTGCATATATGTAGGGGTATATTTATAGAATAAATTATCAGAATTACTGAGTCCAAAAATGTAGATATTTTGCTTAGGAATTGTAAAAACTTACACTTCCACCAAAGACTATTACAGTCCAATTATTTATTTATACTACTGTGAAAATCAATAAAGGGAAATTTTATTTAGATTTGAATTGGTTTGGGGAGAGGGGGGAGATCCCATGCCCTATGACTCATTGTCAATCACAGACAGGAAGAGATGGACCTTACACATGGATACTACTTTACTAGTCAAGCAAGTGGAAGAAAAGCTTTCCTCTTAGCCAATGAAAGACTGTTACAACTCAACCAATGAAAAGCCACTATATTTCGAATTCCCAATTTATTACAATAGACTTTTTTTGGTTATATTAGTCTTCCCACCTTTTGCTCTTACTCTATGAAAGAACATTCCTCTCCTTTGTTCTGTGGTCTTGCTTGTGGTTTTTCCACAGTTTGCTTGTCCCAGATTACAATTCTCTGTCATTGGCAAATAAACTCTTTTTATGCTTGTAAAATAACTGGCAGTTTTATTTTTAAAGTTAACACTACCCAACAGAGTGGGTTATTAAAAGTTCTGAAAACATCTCATTGTAATTTATTTCTCATTTCTCTTATTATGAGAGAATTTTTATCATAATTTTATATGTTTAAAAAGCAAAGGACCCCATTAAATTCTGTAGGTCACCTTAAGTTCTGCACCAACAGAATAAGATACCTTGTGGTTGGGGAGATAGTTAAATTAATTAAAGCCTAGTAGTTATAGTAGAGCATTGCAGTGAATACTATGGTGTTGTGCCCAGATCCCCTTTCCAGAGCTGTTGCATCCATTCTCCAGATTCTGGCTGGGAATTAGCTACTGACAGGTCACAGCTATATTCTTCTTCATGGGCAATTAAAATTGTCTGTAAGGAATTGCCCTAGCTTAGATTGTGCTCCCAAAAAGGAAAAAGGCTGCAGCCAATGACTGGTTAATGCAGGGATACAAAAGACCAGACCCTTGATTCAGTTGGAGCAACCCTGAAGGGCCATCCCAGCCCCAGAGCTACTATAGTAACAGTTGAAGAATCAGTTATAAGGGCATTGTGCTTGATTTCTCCCTCTACCCAATTCTTATTTCTTACTTCACTACAGGTAAGGTATTTTTAAATAAATTTTGTACATGCTAACTCCCATCTTACAGTATATCTAGGGAACTCAATCAACATGGTTGGTTGTGGCAGGTGTGAGCCTAGGAAGTAGCTCACTTGTTATAGGCCTGTAACATAAGCAAGAAGAAACTTCATTGCTTTAAGTCAGTGGGATTAGGGGATTGTTTTGATACAACACAAGCTAGTACTTCATCACTACATAACATAAAAGACCCTTCTAACTGTTGCATAATGGCTCCTTTTTTTTAAATGTTTTACTGAAGATATGTTCTTACATAGTTCACATTTTTTTCAAGTAAGTGACCTACTGGTAGATATTTTTATAGTTTTATTTTCTGCTATACTGTTTACTGTCTACATTATTTAATAGCATTCTCTTTAAAATTGGAACAAAAAAAGTATTTGAATCAGTTAATTTCCTATATGTTGGCAGCTTCTCTATAATGTTTTGAGAAAACTATTTGAATACTTGGCTGTAATAAAAATATAAAAGGTCTAGTGGGGGAATGTTAAGATGGTGGAGGAGTAGGGAAACCATAAGCTTTTTTCCTCCCTTGAACACAGATAGTTATCAAATCATTCTGAACATAAAAGAAATTAACAATAGGTCTGAATGAACAAAAATTCCAAGACTACATGTAGAAAAGGGACAAGCATTTGGAAGGCAGGAGGTGCAGAGAATTTACTGGGAGAGATATTGCTCTGTCAGGCCCCAAGAAGGGACCAACTTAAGGAGGCTACTGCAAAGTAGTAAAAGCAGCTAAGCACAAAATCTGAAGTTTAGCAGTCCACTACTATGGGGGGAGCGTCTGGCCTAGAGGTACTCAAGTGGTAAAGCAGGGTAGAATCCCTGATGTGGTCTGAGGATCCATTAGGTCATAAGAAAGAGGGGTCACCCCAACATGCTGTGCTGTTTCCAAGCATAAGAGAGGGGACTAGCTCGGGCTGAAGGCTGCAACAAGGGGTGCCTGCTTTCTGCTCTGTTTTGACATAAATTATGAACAGAAGTACAGTCAGCCACTGCTTTTTTTGCATCAGCTGGCAAAAGCATGGCAAGACCTTACCCCAGAGGAGCAGCTCAGGTCCAAGCCACAGGGATCCCTAAAATTTGGAGTTTTGAAACAGTCGTGTGCCTAAAATAAAAAAGCTTGGACAGAGGCTGGGTGAACACGGGATTCTGACAGAAACTGGGGACAGAAGAGGGGTGATTAACAGTTTTTCTGTGAAGTTTCTCTGAAGAGTAGGGTGTGTAAACATTCAGCTCAGGGACTATAGCATGGGGCCCAGCCATATTTATTCCATCCTGCAGAGCTAAAGCCATCAGGGAGCAAAACAGTGCCACCAACTAGAGGCCTGAGCCAGTTTCGCCAAGCCCCACCCACCTGCACACCAGAGGTGCATTTTCACTAAAATAAGTCAGCCTGAGAGTCAGTGCAGCAGCCTCTCCTTACAGGACACCAGCACAAACAACCCCTTCGCACTGAGTTTATGATCATAGCACTGCAAACCTTCAGCTCTAGGCAAATAGGATCTAACTTCCATTTATTTTTTTTTATTTTTTTAAATATTATTTTTTCACTTATTTTCTTAGTTTTTTAATTCTTTTTTTCACTTTTTACTATTATTATTTTTTTTCTTATTTTTAATTCCTTTTTTTTACTCTTTACTATTATTATTATTTTTATATAGACATATTTTATATACACATATTCCTTTATTTTTTATTTTATTTTATTTTTGGATCCAGATTCTTTTGTTTAATTTTTTTAAATGTTTATTTATTTTTGAGAGAGACAGACAGACAGAGAATCAGTGGGGGAGGAATAGACAGAAAGGGAGACACAGAATCCAAAGCAGGCTCCAGACTCTGAGTTGTCAGCACAGAACCCAATGTGGGGTTCACACTCATGAACTGTGAGATCATGACCCAAGCCAAGGTCAGATACTTAACGGACTGAGCCCCCCAGGTGACCTTGGATCTAGATTCTTTTAACAAGCACACCAAACAAGCACACCAAAACACACCCAGGATCTAGTTGTTTGTTTTGTTTTGTTTCTTTGTTTTTTTGTCTGTTTCTTACTTGTGTGTTTTCTTTCTTTTCTCTTTTCTGAACAAAATGATGAGACAGAGAAACTAACCTGAAAAGACGGAAAAGACAATAGAGCTCAGGACTAGAGATTTATTCAACACAGGCATAACTAAGATGTCTAACTAGAATTTAGGACCATAATTATAAGAATCCCAGTTGGGATTAAAAAAGTACTGTAGACACCAGAGAATCCTTTTCTGCTGAAATAAAATAACTAAAATCTAATCAGGCAAAATTAAAAATGCTATAACTGAGATGCAGTCTCAACTGTATGGCATGGTGGTGAGGATGGACAAAGTAGAATAGTGCATCACTGATATGAAAGATAATTATGGAAAATAATGAAGCTGAATAGAATAAGGATACAAATGCCAAAGATCATGATACAAGACTTAGAGAACTCAGTGACTTATTAAAAGGAGTTATTAAAAGTAACTTATTAAAAAGGAATTACATTTGTGTCATAGGAGACCAGAAGATGAAGAGAGACAAAAAAAAGGGCAGAAGGCTTATGTCAACAATTATAGCTGAAAATTTCCCAAATCTGGGGAAAGACATAGATATAAAAATCCAAGAAAAACAGAGAACTCCCGTTAAATTCAACAAAAGCTGACCATCACCAAGACATATCATAGTCAAATCTACAAAATACACAGACAAGGAAAGAATTATAAAATAAACAAGGGAAAAAAGTCCATAACATACAAGAGAAGACAGATCAGGTTTTCAGAAGATCTCTCCAGAAAACTTGGCAGGCCAGAAAAGAGTGGCAGGATATTTTCAATGTGCTGAATGGGAAAATATGCAGCCAAGAGAATTCCTTATACAGCAAGACTGTCATTCAAAATAGGAGAGGTAAGAAGTTTCCCAGACAAAAATTAAAGGAGTTTGTGACCACTAAACCAGCCCTGCAAGAAATGTTAAGGGAGACTCTCTGAGTAGAGACAAAACAAAATAAAACAAAACACCAAGAGCAACAAAGACAAGGAAAAATAAAACATAGAACAATACCAGGAACATCAACTCTAACAAGTAACACGATGGCACAGAATTCATATCTTTAAATAATCACTCTGAATGTAAATGGACTAAATTCTCCAATAAAAATACATAGGTTATCAGAATGGATAAAAAAAAAAAGAAAAACAAGATTCACCAATACACTGCCCATAAGAGACTCATTTTAGACCTAAAGACACCTGCAGATTGAAAGTGAGAGGATGGAGAACAATCTATCATGCTAATGGACATCAAAAGAAAGCTGGAGCAGCCATACTTATATCACACAAACAAGACTTTAAAATAAAGACTGTAACAACAGATGAAGAAGAACATTATATCATAACTAAGGGGTCTATGCATCAAGAAGATCTAACAATTGTAAATATTTATGGCCCCAACTTGGAAAACCCAAGTATATAAACTGATGTTGAACAAACAAAATCATTGATAATAATACAATAATAGTAGGGGACTTGACTACTCCACATACAACAATAAATGGACTGGACCAGATGGACTTAACAGATATATTTAGAACATTTCTTCCTAAAACAGCACAATACACATTCTTCTTGAGTACAAATAGAACATTGTCCAGAATACATCACATAACTGGGTCACAAATCAAGCTTCAAAAAGTACAAAAAGATTGAGATCATACCATGCACATTTTTAGGTCACAACAATATGAAACTTGAAGTCAATCACAACAAAAAAAATTGGAAAACCCTTAAATACATAGAGGTTAAAGAGCATCCTACTAAAGAATGAATGGGTTAACCAGGAAAATAAAGAAGAAATTTAAAAATACATGCAAGTCAATGAAAATGAAAACATGAGAATTCTTTGGGATGAAGCAAAGGCACTCCTAAGGGGAAATTATATTGCAGTTCAGGCCTATCTCAAGAAGCAATAAAAATCCCCAATACAAAACCTATGTTATTCCTAAAGGAGCTAGAAAAGGAACAGCAAATAAAGCTTAAAGCCAGGAGAAAAGGGGAAATAATAAAGATTGGAGCAGAAATAAATAATATAGAAATAAACAAACCAAAATAACCTATAGTAGAACATACCAATGAAACTAAGAACTGATTCTTTGAAAGAATTAACAAAATTGATAAAACACTATCCATATTTATCAAAAAGAAAAGAGAAAGGATTCCAGTATATAAAATCAAGAATGAAAGAGGAGAGATCACAATCAACACCAGAGAGATACCATCAATTATAATACTATAAAAATTTATATGCCAGCAAACTTGGCAATCTGGAAGAAATGGAAAAATTCCTAGAAACTCACAAACTACAAAAACTGAAACAGAAAAAATAAGAAAATTTGAATAGACCCGTAACTAGCTAAGAAATTGAATCAGGAATCAAAAACCTCCCAATAAACAAGAGTCTTTGACCAAAGGCTTCCCAAGGGAATTCTATCAGACATTTAAAGAAGAATTAATAACTATTCTCAAACTGTTCCAAAAACCAAAAATGGGAGAAATATTTCCAAGTCATTCTATGAAGCCCGCATTATATTGCTTCCCAAACCAAACAAGGATCCCACTAAAAAGGAAAATTATAAGCCAATATCACTGATGAATCTGGATGCAAAAATTCTCAACAAGATATGAGGAAATCAAATTCAATAGTATATTAAAAGAATTGTTCTCCATGATCAAGTGGGATTTATTCCTGGGCCGCAGGGCTGGTTCAGTATTTGCAAACCACTCTTTGTGATATAGCCCAAATAAAAGAAAGGTTAAGAACCATATGATCCTTTCAATAGATGCAGAAAAAGCATTTGACAAAATTCTTGATAAAAACCCTCAACAAAGTAGGGATAGATGGAAAATACCTCAATATGATAAAGGCCATATATGGAAGACACATGCTAAAATCATCATCAATGGGGAAAATTGAGAGACTTTCCCCTAGGGTCAAAACAAGACAAGGGTACCCACTCTCATCATTAGTATTTAACATAGTACTAGAAGCATTAGCCTCAGTAATCAGACAACAAAAAGAAATAAAGGACATACAAATCATCAAGGATGAAGTGAAACTTTCATTATTTTCAGATGACATGATTCTCTATGTAGAAAACCCAGAAGACTCCACCAAAAAATTGATAGAAGTAATGCATGAATTCAGTAAAGTCACAGGATATAAAAGCAACATGCAAAAACCTGTTGCACTTCTATACACCAATAACAAAGCAGTAGAAAAAGAAATCAAGGAATTGATCTCATTGACAGTTGCACCAAAAACCATAAGAAACCAAAGAATAGGCCTAACTAAAGAGTTCAAAGTTCTACACTCTGAAAACTATAGAAGACTTATGAAAGATATTAAAGAGGACATAAAGAAATGGAAAAGCATTCCATACTCATGGATTGGAAGAACAAGCATTGTTAGACTACCCAAAGTAATCTACATATTTAATGCAATACTTATCAAGGTACCAATAGCATTCTTCACAGACTAGAAAAGATAATATAACATTTGTATGGAATCACAAAAATCCCCGAATAGCCAAAGCATTTCTCATAAAGAAAATCAAAGCTGGAGTCATCACAATTCCGGACCTCAAACGGTATTACAAAGTTGTAGTCATTAAAACAGTATGGTATGGGCACAAAAACAGGTGCATAGATCAATGGAATAGAATAGAAAACCCAGAAATGCATGCAAAACTGTAAGGCCAACTAATCTTTTACAAAGCAGGAAAAAATATCCAAAGGGGGGAAAAAGCAGTCTCTTCAACAAATGGTGTTGGGAAAACTGAATGGCGACATACAGAAGAATGAAACTCGACACTTTCTTACACCATCCACAAAAATAAATTCAAAATAGATGGAAGACCTAAATGTGAGACAGGAAACCATTAAAATCCAAGAGGAGAGCACAGGAAGTAACCTCTTTGACATTGGCTGTTATAACTTCTTACTATATATGTCTCCTGAGGCAAGGGAACAAAAACAAACATGAACTATTGGGACTTCATCAAGATAAAGAAGCTTTTGCACAGCAAAGAAAACAACAAATCTAAACGGCAACTGACGGGATGAGACAAGATAATTGCAAATGACATATCTCATAAAGGGTTAATATCCAAAATCTATAAAGAACTTACCAAACTCAACACCCAAAAATCAGACAACCCAGTTAATAAATTGGCAGAAGACATGAATAGACAGTTTTCCCAAGAAGACATCCAGGTGGCTAACAGACACATGTAAAGATGCTCAACATCACTCATCACCAGGGAAATACAAATCAAAATCAGAATGAGATACCACCTCACACCTGTCAGAATGTCTAAAATTAACAACACATGAAACAACATGTGTTGGCAAGGATACAGAGAAAGGGGGACCCTCTTGCACTGTGGTTGGGAATGCAAACTGGTGTAGTCACTCTGGAAAACATATGGAGGTTCTTCAAAAAAACGAAAATTAGAACTACCGTATGATCCAGCACTTGCATTATTAGCTATTTACCCAAGGGATAAAAAAAACACAAAGATTTGAAGGGGTACATGTAACCCAATGTTTATCGTGGCATTACTAACAATAGCAAAATTATGGAGAAAGCCCAAATGTCTATCAACTGATGAATAGATAAAGAAGTGATACAAATATATGATAGAATATTACTCAACCATCAAAAAATGAAATCTTCTCATTTGCAATTACATGGATGAAGCTAGAATATATTATGCTAAGTGAAATAAATCAGTCTGAGAAAGGCAAATATGTTATTTCACTCATGTGTGGAATTTAAGAAACAAAACAGATGAACCCATGGGAAGCGGGAAAGAGAAGAGAAGGAAACAAATCACAAGAGACTCTAATGATAGCAAACTGAGAGCTGATGGAGGGATGTAGATGGGAGATGGTCTAGATGGGTGATGGGTATTAATGAGGGCACTTGTTGATGAGCCCTGGGTGTTGTATGTAAGTGATGAATCACTGAATTCTATTCCTGAAACCAATATCACACCACTGTATGTTAGCTAACCAGAATTTAAATTAAAAAAATAATAAAAATTCTAGAAATTTCCATTACCCATGCCAGTCCATAGAAAAACTGAAGTTGAAATTTAGGCTTTTGTGTCCTGATGAAGGACATGTTGCTAGTCCTGGGACACTAGTTATATTTTCAATTTATTTCTGATTATAATTGAAAGAGATGCTGGCATACTTATTAATAATCATTTATGGTTAATTTTATGATCTTATATTTTTTTTATTATATGAAATTTATTGTCAAATTGGTTTCCATACAACACCCAGTGCTCATCCCAAAAGGTGCCCTCCTCAATACCCATCACCCACCCTCTCCTCCCTCCCACCCCCCATCAACCCTCAGTTTGTTCTCAGTTTTTAACAGTCTCTTATGCTTTGGCTCTCTCCCACTCTAACCTCTTTTTTTTTTTTCTTTTTTCCTCCCCCTCCCCCATGGGTTCCTGTTAAGTTTCTCAGGATCCACATAAGAGTGAAACCATATGGTATCTGTCTTTCTCTGTATGGCTTATTTCATTTAGCATCACACTCTCCAGTTCCATCCATGTTGCTACAAAAGGCCATATTTCATTTTTTCTCATTGCCACGTAGTATTCCATTGTGTATATAAACCACAATTTCTTTATCCATTCATCAATTGATGGACATTTAGGCTCTTTCCATAATTTGGCTATTGTTGAGAGTGATGCTATGAACATTGGGGTACAAGTGCCCCTATGCATCAGTACTCCTGTATCCCTTGGATAAATTCCTAGCAGTGCTATTGCTGGGTCATAGGGTAGGTCTATTTTTAATTTTCTGAGGAACCTCCACACTGCTTTCCAGAGCGGCTGCACCAATTTGCATTCCCACCAACAGTGCAAGAGGGTTCCCGTGTCTCCACATCCTCTCCAGCATCTATAGTCTCCTGATTTGTTCATTTTGGCCACTCTGACTGGCGTGAGGTGATACCTGAGTGTGGTTTTGATTTGTATTTCCCTGATAAGGAGCGACGCTGAACATCTTTTCATGTGCCTGTTGGCCATCCGGATGTCTTCTTTAGAGAAGTGTCTATTCATGTTTTCTGCCCATTTCTTCACTGGGTTATTTGTTTTTTGGGTGTGGAGTTTGGTGAGCTCTTTATATTAATACCTATCAATTGATATTCCAAAACAGAGGTTCTTCTGCAAGGGGTAGTGAAAGTTACCTAAAAAAGGGGTAAAAATCTATAGCTTATAAACTAAATCTTGCCTCCACCTGTTTGTATATAGCCCTTGACCTAAGAACCCTTGACATCTTTTTTTACATTTTTAAGTCATTGAAAAAATTTTTTAAAGAATATTGTGTGAAAATTATATGAAATTCAAATTTTGGCATATATAAAGTTTTATTAGAATATATACATGTTCATCTTTTTATTTTTTTAATGTTTTTATTTATTTTTGAGACAGAGAGAGACAAAGAATGAGCAGGGGAGGGGCAGAGAGAGGGGGAGACACAGAATCTGAAGCGGGCTCCAGGCTCTGAGCTGTCAGCACAGAGCCCAATATGGGACTCGAACTCACAGAGTGTGAGATCATGACCTGAACTGAAAGTCGGACACTCAACTGACTGAGCCATCCAGGCGCCCCCATCTTTTTATATCTTGTGTCTGGTTACTTTCACACTACAATGACAGAGGTGAGTAGTAGCTTGCCAAAGAGACCATGAAGTACAGAAGTCCTAGAATAGTTACTGTGAGGCTCTTCATAGAAAATGTTTCCAAACTTATGACCTAAATTATTAATGTTTTATAGTTTATAATTAAATAACCTCTAAATATTTTGTGATGACATGTCATTTTTGTGAAGAAAGTTGATTTCTGATACCTTTTTTTGCAATCATTGGAATTTAATTTTAAAATTAATCTTATGTAACTAATTTAGATTCCTTAACTATTACAACCAATCAGCCAATCAGCAACAATGAATTTATAAAGCACCACAATAAAATTAGAAAAATTTTGACAATAATTTATTTCAAGCAGAGAGTATTTAGTGATAAGAGATCAATCCTCAGAAAGCCTGGAAGTTCTTTGATTTTGCTTGTGTAAATTTTTGACATTTAGAATTTCATCTGCAAATCATAATTAAAATTATCTTACACCAGTCAATATGATTATCTTGCAATAATAACATTTTGTATTAAAAAAATAAATGCTGTATAAGTCTTTGATTTGCCTACATGCAAAAAGTAACCATTAGTAGCAGGATATTTGAGGGCAAGAATTTCAAAAGGGATAATTCATTCTAAAATGTTAACTAATATCTGTTTTGTTTAGAAATTACTTTCAATTTCTTATTTGAAACATATATAGAAAAGCAAATGAACAAATAAACAATATAATATTGCCTAAACACAATGAGAATGTTGGATATGATAATATTTTCCAGCTACCTTTCCTCTGAATCATCCATTTGAATGACAAATTCAAGAAAAAGTGGGTAGAAATTTTCAACCACCGACAATTAACCCAATTTTTATGCTCCTAAAATGGCAAGTAAATTTTAAACTTGAATCTGTGTCTTTTTTTTTTTTTTGGGCTTAAAACAATAAAAATTTATTCTCTCACAGTTCTGGAGACTGGAGGTCTGAAATCAAGATGTTGGCAAAGCCATGCTCCCGCTGAAGCCTCCAAGAAAGGATCCTTCCTTACTTCCAGCTTCTGGTAGCCCCAGGCATTCCTTGGCTAGTGGATGCATCACTCCAATTTCTGCCTCCACTGTCACATGACCATCTTTTCTCCATGTGTCTTTTCTTCTTCTTCTTCTTCTTCTTCTTCTTCTTCTTCTTCTTCTTCTATATAATTTGTTGTCAAGTTAGCTAACATACAGTGTATACAGTGTGTTCTTGGTTTTGGGTGCAGATTCCCATGATTCATTGCTTACATACAACACTCAGTGCTCATCCCAACAAGTGCCCTCCTCAATGCCCATAATCCATTTTCCCCTCTCCCACACAACCCCAATCAACCCTCAGTTAGTTCTCTGTATTTAAGAGTCTCTTATGGGTTTGCCTCCCTCTCTGTTTGAAACTATTTTTTCCCCTTCCCTTCCCCATGGTCTTCTGTTAAGTTTCTCAAGTTCCACATAGAGTGAAAACATATGATATCTGTCTTTTTATAACTGACTTATTTTATTTAGCATAATACCCTCCAATTCTGTCCACGTTGTTGCAAATGACAAGATTTTATTCTTTCTCATTGCCAAGTAGTATTCCATTGTATATATAAACCACATCTTTATTCATTCATCAGTTGATGGACATTTGGGCTCTTTCCATGATTTTGATGAAAGACCTAAATGTGAGACAGGAAACCATCAAAACCCTAGAGAAAAAAAACAAGCAACAACCTCTTTGTCCTCAGCCACACAACTTCTTACTTGATGTGTCTACAAAGGCAAGGGAAATAAAAGCAAAAATGAACTATTGGGACCTCATCAAGATAAAACCTTCTGCACTGCAAAGGAAACAATCAACAAAACTAAAAGGCAATGAACAGAATGGGAGAAAATATTTGCAAATGACATATCAAATAAAGGGTTAATATAACAAATCTATAAAGAACGCACCAAACTCAACACCTGAGAAACAAATAATCCAGTGAATAAATGGACAGAAGACATGAATAGACATTTTTACAAAGAAGACATCCAGATGGCCAACAGGCACATAATAAGATGCACAACATCACTCATTGTCAGGGAAATAAAAATCAAAACCACATTAAGATACAACTACACACCTGTCAGAGTGGCTAAAATTAACAACTCAGGAAACAGATGTTGGCAAGGATGTGGAGAAATGGGAACCCTCTTGCACTGTTGGTGGGAATGCAAACTGGTACAGCCACTCTGGAAAATAAGGTGAAGGTTCCTCAAAAAATTAAAAATAGAACTACCCTACAACCCAGCAATAGCACTACTAGGAATTTATCCTAAGGATACAGGAGTGCTGATTCATAGGGGCAATTGTACCCCAATGCTTATAGAAGTGCTTTCAGCAATGGTCAAATCATTTAATCTGTGTCTTTAGATAAAAGACTACAAATTGTATTAATCAAAAGCAGCATGTTTCCTTAGAAGAAATATTAGGCTCAGCTTCAGCAAACTAATGTTTCACTCAGTGCTTTAGCAAACTAGCCTATGTTACTTTAGGGAGACATGTTCATCTTTTTGTTAATGCAATCAAAGAAAGGAAATATTAATATTTATATTATAAATATTGAATCAATATATCATTTATATATCAATGATACAAGAAGTATATTATTTAACATATTTAAATATGTTTAATATATTAACATCAATATTATTTTAATATAAAAGTATTACATTGTATTATAGTTATACTACATAATATAATGTATATGTTAATATTATTATGTATTATAATTATATAATGATATTAATCTAATATATGTTAATAATATATTAATATGATAAATATATTCATTTTGGAATTGGAATTTTGTGAAACATATCCAAATAATGAAAGTATGTGCTAGACTAGCCCCTCAAATACATGAACTATCTTCTTTGGTCATTATCAGTATTCAAAAGTGATATAACATGTATCACATAGAAAATATTCAATAAATAATAACTGTTATTATTGCTAACTTATTATTACTACTCAAGGCCCCCCTTATATAGTTGTCTTTTATTGAAAGCCTGTCATGTATCAAGTGCATTTTTCACAGTCTTATTTATTTATTTATTTATTTATTTATTTATTATTATTTTTTTTTTTTTAATTTTTTCAACGTTTATTTATTTTTGGGACAGAGAGAGACAGAGCATGAAAGGGGGAGGGGCAGAGAGAGAGGGAGACACAGAATCGGAAACAGGCTCCAGGCTCTGAGCCATCAGCCCAGAGCCCGACACGGGGCTCGAACTCACGGACCGCGAGATCGTGACCTGGCTGAAGTCGGACGCTTAACCGACTGCGCCACCCAGGCGCCCCATTCACAGTCTTATTTAATTCAGCACTTACCACACTGCCTGGAAGAATAAGGATTTAATAAATATTTGCAAGGTGAAAGAACAAGTCCTCAAAATAAATATTTAAATGAAAATTTTATTAACCCAATTTACAACAGAGAATACTAGGGCTCATAATCATATCACTAATAATTGGCAAAGCACAGTCTGGCTCTGTCACATCCCACTGTGAGTAATCTTAACATTGTACATGAGATGAGTGCTATGAATCTTACTATTCCACACCTATTCTTATCATGATTCATGTCAAACTGCTTTATGACATTTGTCACAATTTCTATAATAAGTTATTTGTGTACACATAACTTTTTATTATTATCAGCTATTTACATCTCTGCCTCTTCTTCCAGACTTGTGCAAACAGACTTGAAAACAGAAGCAATATCTTATGCAAATTTATAGTAGTAACAAATAATACAGTCATGGTAAATAATAGATGTTAGACAAATATTTATTTATTAAGTGATCAATGAAACAAAACTGAACCAAGAAGTTTAGCATATGACTTACACAAACATTGGCAGAGTTCTGACACAGAAAGTTCATTGAAAAATTCAAACATGTAAAACCAAGGGAATTTAGCTTTAAGTTCTGTGTTGTAGTCTGTTGCAGTCATTACCTAAATTCTTCATTTTATAATGTATAAATACTTTTAAAATATAATTTTAGCTGTGGAAAGTAAAGGTTAATTGACTAATGATACAATCTACTTATTAATGAGGCTATGAAATCCAGGTGCACTCTGAAGTTTTTATTGGGGTGTATTGGTTTTATCTTTGTTAACACTTACAGAGTCCTTACTATTTGTGCAGGACTTTCTATACATTATTTAACACGCTTATGAAAATAAAAGGCTTAAAATGATTTGTTCAATATCATACCTCCAGTGGGGGCCAATAATCTAGTTTTGATCTTGATGTGTCTGATTTCAATACCAAGCCTGTACCCACTATATTATACTGCATATAACATCCTCAGTCTCTTCAGAAACTTTTTCTGCATTTTTCACGACCAGTGATAATATAGGTTCATCAATAGCAAATAGGTATAATATACATTTGTCCACTAACTCTGAGGCAAACTTGTTCAGTTCCATAAAAGATAATGTATACTGAACTGTTAATGGGAAGAAACTAAATTAATCCCTGGTGATCAAATATGAAACAACCATAAGCAGGGTACAGAATGAAAAAAAATTAAGGGCAGCTAATATGTCTTTTTTTGAAGGGTTGGTCTTATCAGTAAACTTTTTAAGTGACACACTTGAAAGATATGATTCAGGGATTGGGAATAAGATCAATGCTTAGAAGAAGGAGCCTAATGCTTGAAGCTCAATAATTTTGCTTCTAAACACTGGGCTTTGGTTTACTAGAATAAAATATTCTTGGATTGGTAACACTTCAAGTAGTTATGGATACATTTATCTTAATGTGATATAAGGAAATGAGAACTTACTTGTCATAGATCAAAAGGGCAGTTAAGTAAAAGTGTCACTGTTATAGTTAGGGTCTTGCTTTTTGCCTAGATTGTGGAGGAATTATGTTTCTACCCTAAGGGGAAAAATGGTTTCTTATTTGGGATTGTTTGTAGAAATGTGGAGGAACAATATTAAAACAAATTACTTGTTTGGAATTGTTTAAAAGAATAATAGGATTTTATTTTAATTTAAATATAATATCTTTTATAGGTTAGAATTTTATTTTCTTCAAAAATTTCCATGGGAAACAGTCAAGTACTTGGTTACATGACACTAACATTTCTAATGAATCCAAATTCTGAGATTTCAAATGTATTTACAAACATAAATCTTTGAAGAAATCATTTCTGTGGCCTTTTTGTATTGAAAAGTATGTTTCGACTTCATTCACTTAGTTATTTTAGCTTTTTACATTTAAGAATGTTGAGTTCTTGGGGAGCCTGGGTGGCTCAGTTTAGCGTACGATTTCAGGGTTCATGGCTTCAAGCCCCACATCAGGCTCTGTGCTGACAGCTCAGAGCTTGGAGCTTGCTTCAGATTCTGTGTCTCCCTCTCTCTCTCTCTGACCCTCCGCAGCTTGTGCTCTCTCTGTCTCTCTCTAAAAAATAAATAAACAATTTTTTTTTAAATATTGAGCTCTTTATTGTTAGGAGCTTACCCATCATGGCATTCAGTATTCCTCATACTCTATAGAGCATCTTATGTCTTAATTATGTGAAAAAATATTTTCATAGTAATTCTATTCCTTTTTTTAGATTCCAAATATACATGAAATAATGTGGTATTTTTCTTTCACTGTCTCGCTTATTTCATTTAGCATAATACCCTCAAGTTTTATCCATGTTGTCACAGATAGCAAGATTTTGTTCTTATTGACGGCTGAGTAGTATTAATTATATATATATATATATATATATATATATATATATATATATATATTTATAGTACCAAGATATATAGTGCCAAGATATATATATATATATATATATATATATATATATATATATATAGTGCCAAGATACAAAAACAATGCAAGTATTCATCCATAGATAAATGGGTAAGTGTATACATACATATACATACATACATTTATCTCATAGCTTCTGTACTCATTCATCTAAGGATGAACACTTATATTATTTCCACATCTTGGCTATTATAAATAATGCTGCAATGAACATAGGGGTGCATATATATTTTTGAATTAGTGTTTTCATATTTTTTGACAAATAACCAGAAGTGGGAAAGCTGAATCATATGGTAGATCAATTCTTATTTTTTTGAGGAATCTCCAGTATTGTTTTTCATAGTGGCTGCATCAATGTACAACCCTACCAACAGTGAACAAGGGTTTCCTTTTCTCCACATCCTCACCAAAACTTGTTTTTGTGTCTTTTTGATAATAGTCATTCTGGTTAATGTAAGGTGATATATCACTGTGGTTTAGATTTGCATTTGCTTGATGATTAGTGGTATTGAGCATCTTTTATGTATCTATTTGTCATCTGTATGTCTTCTTTTTAAAAGTTTTATTTTGATTTCAGTTAGTTAAAATACAGTGTTATATTGGTTTCAGGTGTATAATATAGTGGTTCAAAATTCCATACATCACCCAGTGCTCATCATCTGTATGTCTTCTTTAGAAAAATATTCATTGAGATTATCTGCCCATTTTTAAATCAGGTTATTTGATTTTCATTGTTCAGTTGTATGATATTTATATATTTTGGATATCAACCCATTTTCAGATATATAGTTTGAAAATATCTTCTCCCATTCAGAGGGTTGCCTTTTCATTTTGATGATGGCTCCCTTCATTGTGTATAATGAAGTAGTTTGAAATAATCCCATTTGTTTATTTTTGCTTTTGTTTCCCTTGCCTTTGGCATCAGATACACAAATACATTGCTAAAACCAATGTCAAGGTGCTTGCCACCTATGATTTTTTTTCCTAGGAATTTTATGGTTTCAAGGGTTCATATTCAAGTCTTTAATCCATTTGAGTTAATTTTTTGTATAGGGTAAGAGAGTGGTCTGCTTTCATTTGCATGTGACTGTTTAGCTTTTCCAGCACCAATTTATGCATAGATTATTCTTTCTCCATCATACATTCCTGGCTTTTTTGTCATAAATTAATTGTCCATATATATGTAGGTTTATTTCTGGGCCTCTATTTTGTTCCATTGATCCATGTGTCTATTTTTATGCCAATATTATACGGTTTTGATTACGATAGCTTTGTAGTGTAGTTTGAAATGATTAAATGGGATACCTCCAGCTTTGTTCTTTCCCAAGATTATATTGAATATTTGGTTTTGTTGTTGTTTCATACAAATTTTAGGATTATTCTAGTTCTTTGAAAAAATGCTGTTGGTATTTTGACAGGGATTGCATTGAATCTGTAGATTGCTCTGGGTAGTATGGACATGTTAACAATATTAATTCTTCCAATTTATGAACACAGAATGTCTTTTCATTATTTGTGTCTTCTTCAGTTTCTTTTTTCAGTGCCTTATGGTTTTCAACATACAGGAATTTCACCTCTTTGGATAAAGTTATTCCTAGGTATTTTATTCTTTTTGGTTCCATTGCAAATGTGGTTGCTTTCTTAATTCTCCTTTCACATAGTTCATTATTAGTGCATAGAAATAGCACAGATTTCTGTATATTGATCTTGTACCCAGAAACTTTACTGAATTTATTGATTAGTTCTAAAATTTCTTTTGGTGTAGACATTAGAATTTTGTATATATAATATTGGGGCGCCTGGGTGACTCAGTCAGGTTGAGCACCAGATTGGGCTCAGGTCATGATCTCATGGTTCATGAGTTTGAGCCCCGCATTGGGCTCTGTGCTGACAGCTCAGAGCCTAGAGCCTTCTTTGGATCCTGTGTCTCCCTCTCTCTCTACCCCTCCCCTGCTCATGCTCTGTCTCTCTCTCTCTCTCTCAAAAATTAAAAAATTAAAAAAAATAATTTTCTATATATAATATCATGCCATCTACAAATTGTGAGTTTTACTTCTTTCCCAATTTGGATGGCTTTTATTTCTTTTTCTTATTATATTGCTGTCTTTAGGGCTTCCAGTACTATATTGAATAGAAGTGGTAAGTGTAGGCATCCTTGTGTAGTTCCTGATGTTAAGATGAAAATCCTTCAGTTTTTTACCATTGAGTATGAGATTAGCTGTGGGCTTGTCATATATGATTTTTATTATGTTGAGGTACATTCCTTCTATAACCACTTTGTTAGGCATTTTTATCACGATGTTGAATTTTGTCAAATGCTTTACCTGCATTGGTTGAGATGATCATATGATTATCTTTCATTTTGTTAAGGTGGTATATCACAGTGATTGAAAACGGGTATTAAACCATTCATGCATTCCTGGAATAAATCCCAACTGATCGTGGTTTATGATTCCCTTAATATATTTTTAAATTTAGTTTGCTAATATTTTGTTGAGGATTTTTACATCTATATTTATCAGGGATATTGACTCCTAATCTTTTTGTGGCCTCCTGTCTGGTTTTTGTATCAGGGTAATGGTGACCTTATAAAAGTAATTTGGAAGCATTTCCTCTACTTTGATACATTGGAACAGTTTTAGAATAGGTATTAAATCTTTGAATGTTTTTTAGAACTTACCAGTAAAGCCATCTGGTTCTGGGCTTCAATTTTAGAGGAAGACTTTGGTTACATATTCAATCTCCTTAATA
This sequence comes from Leopardus geoffroyi, assembly GCF_018350155.1. Lineage (NCBI taxonomy): Eukaryota > Metazoa > Chordata > Mammalia > Carnivora > Felidae > Leopardus > Leopardus geoffroyi. The sequence goes on from NC_059343.1 coordinate 75,531,442, forward strand.
GAAATCAATCTATTCACATTTTCTATTTCTTCATGATTCAGTTTTGGAAGATTGTATGTTTCTAGGAATGTATCAATTCTTTTACTAGGTTGTCCAATTTCTTGGCACAGAGTTGTTTACAGGTTTTAATGATCCTTTGTAGTTCTGTGTTATCAGTTTTAACTTTCTTTCTTTTCATTTCTGATTTTATATATTTGAGACTTCTCTATCTTTTTCATAGTGAGTCTAACTAATTGTTTGTCAGTTTGGTTTATATTTTCAATGAACCAGCTCTTTGTTTTATTGACATTTTCTATTGATTTTTCAGTCTCTCTATATTTCCATTGATCTTTATTATTTTCTTCCTTCTACTAATTTGGGGTTTTGTTATTCATTTTTTTTTAGTTCCTTTAAGTGTAAAATTAAACTGTTTATCTGATTTTTTCTTTATTTTTTCTTTTTTTAAAAAAATTAATGTTTACTTGTGAGAGAGAGAGAGAGAGAGAGAGATTACATGTAAGGGAGGGGCAAGAGAGAGAGGGAGACACAGAATCCAAAGCAGGCTCCAGGCTCAAGCAAAGAGCTTGAGGCAGGGTTCAAACTCACAAACTGTGAGATCATGATTTTAGTGGAAGTCAGATGCTCAATCAACAGAGCCACCCAGGTGTCCCTTCATTGTTTCTTTATTGTTATGAACTTCCCTTTCAGAACAACTTTTTCTGCATCTCATAGATTTTTATATGCTGTGTTTTTTTTTTCATATGTCCATAGGTATTTTTTATTTCTCCTTTGATTTCTTTGATGACTGGTCAGTAGCATGTTGCTTAATCTCCACATTTTTGTGTTTTTTCGCTTTCTTCTTGTAATTGATTAATTATATGCCATTGTGGTCAAAAACGATGCTGGATATCATTTCAATATTTTGAATTTATTGAGACTTTGTGTGTGTCACCTAACATTTGATCTCTCCTTGAATATGTTCTATATGCACCTGAGGAGAATGTGTATTCTGTTGATTTTGGATGAAGTGTTCTGCATATGTCTATTAAGTCCATCTAGTTTAATATGTTTTTTAAGGTTGACTTATCTTTACAGATTTTCTGTCTAGATGATTTATCCAATGATGTAAGTGAGGTGTTAAAATGCTCCACTGTTAATGTATTGCTGTCAATTTCCACCTTATCTCCATTAATATTTGCTTTATATATTTGGTACTCCTATGTGAGGTGCATATAAATTTATGTGGTATATCTTTTATTGGATTGATTGCTTTATCATTATGTAATGGTCTTCTTTGTCTTTTACTATAGTCTTTGCTTTAAAGTCTATTTTGTATGATATGACTATTTTACCAACTGTCTTTTTGTTTCTATATGTATGGAGTATCTTTTTCCATTCTTTCACTTTCAGTCTCTGTGTGTCCTCATTTCTAAAGTAAGTCTCTTGTAAGTAATATATAGATATGTCTTTTTTAGCTCATTCAAACATTCTATGGTTTTTGATTGAAGAATTTAGTCCATTTACATATAACATAATTATTGATTAGGATGTACTTATTGCAATTTTGTTAATTGTTTTATGGATGTTTTTGTACTTTCCTTCTGTTCCTTTCTTCTTCTCCTTCTCTCCTCCCTTGTGGTTTGATGGGTTTCTCATTACTATAAAGTTTTGCTTGGTGGTTGCCCTGAGGTTCCCAAGTAGCATCCTATATATACGTCAGTTTTATTTGACTGATCTTTCTTTCTTTCTTGAAAGAGAGAACACATTTGAGAGAGAGCAGGGGATGGGCAGAAAAGGAGAGGGAGAGAGTGAATCCTGAACAGGTTCCACATCCAGCACAGATCCTAATGTGGGGCTCAATCTCATGACCATGAGATCATGACCTGAGCAGAAATCAAGAGTCAGGTGCTTAACTAACTGAACCACTCAGGCACCTCTAACAGTATATTTTAAGTTGAAAGGAAGTTAAATATGAACACATTCCAAAACTTTACATTTTTACTCCCATTGCTACATTTTGTATTTTTAATCACATTTCACAAATATTTATTTTATGGATCCCTTAAATAATTATTATAGTTTTAGTTAATTTTACTACTTTTGTCCTTTAAATTTCATACTTGCTATATAAGTGATTGATAAACTATATTTACTATATATGTATCATTTCCAGTGATATTTTTACTTTCATATGTTTTCTTGTTATTAATTAGTGCTATTTCTTTTCAGCTTAAAGATATCCCTTTAACATTTCTTGTAAGACTGGTTTAGTGGTGATGACTTCCTTTTTTTAAAGTTTATTTATTTATTTTGAGAGAGAGAAAAAGAGAGAAAGAGAGAGTATGAGCAGGGGATGAGCAGAGGGAGAGAGAGAATCCCAAGCAGGCTCTGTGTTCTCAGCAGGGAGCCCGATGCAGGGCTTGCTCTCACTAATTGTTAGATTACAACCAGAGCCAAAATCAAGAGTAAGATGCTTAACTGACTGAGCCACCCAGTTGCCCTGGAGATGAGTTCCTTTTGTTTTTGTTTGTCTTTAAAATTTTTAGGGGCGCCTGGGTGGCGCAGTCGGTTAAGCGTCCGACTTCAGCCAGGTCACAATCTCGCAGTCCGTGAGTTCGAGCCCTGCGTCGGGCTCTGGGCTGATGGCTCAGAGCCTGGAGCCTGCTTCCAATTCTGTGTCTCTCTCTCTCTCTCTCTGCCCCTCCCCCGTTCATGCTGTGTCTCTCTCTGTCCCAAAAATAAATAAACGTTGAAAAAAAAATTAAAAAAAAAAATAAAATTTTTAATCTCCCCCTTCAATTCTAAATGATAGCCTTGCCAAGTAGAAAATTCTTGGCTAGAAGAATTTTGTTTTGTTTTTGTTTCCAGCCCTTTGAATATGTCACACCACTTCTTTATGACCTGCAAAGTTTCTGATGAAAAATCTGCTGATAATCTTATAGGGTATCCCTTATGCATAACAAGTTGTTTTCCTCTTGATGCTTTTAAAATTCTATCTTCAACTTTTACCATTTTAAGCATGATGTGTCTTGATGTGGATCTCTTTGGATTTTTCTTATTTGGAACTCTCTGGGCTTCCTGGACTTAGACATCTGTTTTCTTTCCCAGATTAGGGAAGTTTTCAGGCATCATTTCTTCAAATAAGTTTTTTGGCTCTCCCTCTCTTCTCCTTCTAGCATCCCTATAATGTGAATGCTATTCTGCTTGATGTTGTCCTGAAAATCCCTTAAGTATCTTCACCTTTAGAATTCCTCTTCCTTTTATGCTGTTTTGTCTAAGTGAGTTCCATTGTTTTGTCTTCCAGCTTGCAGATCTGTTCTTCATCTTCATCCAGTGTGCTGGTTCTCGGTTCAGTTATTGTATTTTTCAGCTCTGTAACTTGTCTGGTACTTTCTTATTATATCTGATTTTTGAACAATATGGATTTGAACTGTGAAGGAACTATATGATATTATAAATGTATTTTCTTCTTTTTTATCATTTTCTTAATAAAATTTTCTTTTTTCCAGCTTACTTTATTGTACTAATATAGTATATAATGCATATAACATGCAAAATATGTCTTAATCAATTGTTCCTGTTACTGGTAAGTCTTATGGTCAGTAGTGCTATCACTAGTTACATTTTTGGGGAGTCAAAAGATATACATAGATTGTCAACTCTGTGTCAGCACCCTGACCTCTGAGTCATTGAAGGGTGAACTGTATTTCTATCTCTTTGTCAAAGTTCTCAGTGTGGTCACTCATTATGCTTCCAAGTGCACTGAAAATCTTCATGACCATCACTTTAAATTATTTTTCATGTAGATTGCTTATCTCTATTTCATAAAGATCTTTTTCATAGGTTTTGTCTTATCTATTCATTTGAAGCATATTATTCTGCCTCCTTATTTTGCTTTTTTCTTTGTGTTTGTTCCTATGTATTAGGCAAATCAGCTATCTCTTTGTGTCTTAAAGGATTTGCCTTGTATATGAGAAGCCTCATGGGCCTCGGAATCATGTTTCCCCACTAGCCACCAAGCATTTAAGGGACATCCCCTATGTGAACTGCTTGTGTGTTCTTGCTGTGGTGGGGCTATGGCACAGGGGTGTGTAGAGCTCTCATTTGGGTAGCTGTAATGTGCAGTTGCAGTGCAAGGGTGGAAGAGGCTCTTATCTATTACAGCTGCGACCTACAGCTGCACTTTGCAGGGCAGTAGGTCTTTTATCCAGCTGGATCTGACATATGGCTCTGAAACTTCTTTGTTTACTCCTCACGTTGTCACTTCAGGTCACCATCCTTAACTTGATTTGGCTCAATTTGGGGTGGTTACACCCTGAAGGAAATTTATAGGTAGACAATGGTAAGGATCCTGCAAAAACTACATTTTTTTGAAATTTTATCCCCATGTCCATACACATGAGGAAAGCACAGCTTGAACAGACCAGACTGGTTGTGTGAACCAGATTCAGATATCAGGATCAAAGAAAGAAAAGGTTCCTATGCCTAGAAAAGATGCACACACATACATACACACACACACACACACACACACACACACACACACACAGCACTATAAAGGAAGAATGATCTTTGTGAGAAAATGTGTGAAAAAGCAAGTTGGTCATACATTGAATTATCTCATCCTTACAACATCCCTATGAAGTAGGCATTTTTTTTTTTTTTACTCTACAAGATGAGGATCCAGACAGGTAGGATTACTTGCCTAAAGTCATACAGTCAGCAATTGGTAGAAGTGGGAATTTGAATTTAGATCTTACCTGATTCAAGGGCCTAAACACCTGACTGCTACATTGCACTGAACAAATGAGATTCCTGGGTTCTTCTGAAGTATGGCCATATATATACAAACCAGAGAAAGTAGGAAATAAAAAAAAAAAACAACAACTTCTAATGTCTGGAGGAGGAGAGAGAAAGATTCCTGAGGTTCCCTGAGTTCTATTTCTTATCAGCACTGTACAAGAGGTAAAACTTCCTGGAGAGGAATTGCTGGTGTGTGTATGTGTGTATGTGCATGCGTGCATGTGACCCCTGGCACGGGAGTTCAAGCCTCTGCAAAGTTTGTGTCCAGATTTGGCACAAAATCAGGTGTTTTTCCCAATACTTGATAGTCACTTAGGCTGGGATAATGGGCATCTCTGTGGTATCGGAATAGTCAGATATCTGAAAAACAGACTCTTACCTAAAATATTGTTATGGAATAAGACTCTAAAAGTGTGACATAATCTCCATAGGGTAGGGAACCGTAAACATGAAAATTTAAATTTCCACTAACTTGTGGAATGGGAGGCTAAGAGGTAGAGATTACGTTATTATAGAAAGTGAAGCAGTACTTCTGGCACATTGATTTCATCCATGCCTCCTATACTTCTTTGTACCCGTAGAATCACAATATATTCCATTTACTTAACACAGCATGCAAAGTGCTAAGTGCTAAAGTCTTAGGAACCTAGCACAGAGCTTTTGGCACATCTTAATAAATGTTAGATAAACACATATTAGATAATAACAAATTCTACTTTTGTGTAGAATTAAACACTTCCTACCAGCTGTTATATATCTGTCATATAATTCAGCTTGTTAGGTTGTTTCAGTATAATATTAAACATCTTCCATACATTTTTAAGACAAAACTTTAAAGCAACAAACATTTAAATCTGGTTTCAAAATAGGTTTCACTTTTCTAAATTCACAAGTTTGATGTCACACCTAGTCTGAATATATAACTTCCTATTATAAAGATTTTTTAATACCTTATGCTTTTAGCAATGGAATATATGTATATTTATATATGTAAATAATTTAAACATGCTATCTTCTACTTAGGCAACCTAAATGCACATATGCCTCAGGAAAATATAAAGAAATATAACAGTTCAATGTCATACAGTATTCAGCAGACATGTGGTCTAGCAATATAGAAATTATGGACAACTATTTATGTGTATGCTTTTAGGCTGAGTCCAAATTATTTCAGACTACTGTGGTATGGAATATAGAGGTATTCAGCTCTTAGAAACCAAAATGATGGATGCTGCTGTGTTCATATTCTTCTTGTTTAGATATCTGTATTTCAGAATTTTAAGTAAAATTAAACAGTTGGATTACTGAATTTTGTATTTCTTGCCACAGAGATTCCTAAACGTCCTGGTCCATTGTTATAAGATCCATTTTAAGTCAGAAAGAGGCCTGGTTGAAGATGGCCAAAAGGTAAAAACTTCCAGTTATAACTAACTGCTAGGTATGTATGTATGTATGTAATGTACAGCATAGTGACTACAGTTAACAATACTGTATTATAAATTTGAAAGTTGCTAACAAAGCAGATCTTAAGAGTTCTCATCACAAGAAGAAAATGTAACTATGTGAGGTGATAGATGTCCATTAAATTTACTGTAGTAATCATTCCACAATACATATGTGTATCAAATCATTATGTTGTACACCTAAAATTAATATGTCAATTATATTTCAACAAAGTAGGAAAAAAAAGAAGCTTGAGTTCTAAAACAATTAAGATTAACATATGAAACAACAGGAAAAATGCCTGATATGTTATGATACCTACAAGAGAACACATATATTTTTAAGATTAAAAATACTGATAGCATTAACCTGATTAATGAAAAGGTACTATAATGGACTTGGAGTAAAACTTGCCTTTCTCTACCCTTTTAAAATGTTTTATATTATGGTAAAAACACTTAAAATGAGATCTACCTTCTTAACAGACCTTTAAGTGTATAATACAGTATTGTTAAATATATGCACAGTGTTGTACAGATCTCTAGAACCTATTCATTTTGCATAACTGAAACTTTACACCTGTTGATAAGCAACTCCCCATTTTCTACATTTCCCTGCCCCTGGCAACCAGCATTCTATTCTCTAGCTTCTAGAAGTTTGACTATTTTAGATACTTCATGTAAGTGTAATCATGCAGTATTTGTCCTCTATGACTAACTTATTTTACTTAACATTTTACTTCAAGCTTTATCCATGTTGTTGCATTAAGCAGAGCTTCCTTCCTTTTTAAGGCCGAATAATAGTCCATTGTATGTATATACCACATCTTCTTTACCCATTCACTTGTTGATGTACATTTAGGTTGTTTCTACATCTTAGCTGCTGTGAATAATGTTGCAATAAACTTGGGAGTACAAAGATATCTTTCATATCCTGATTTCAATTTTTTGAAAGTGAAAGAGATGTGGGGTTGGTAGATCTTATGGTAGTTCTGTTTTTAATTTTTTGAGGATCCTCCATACGGTTTTCTATAGCAACTGCGCAATTTTGCATTCCCACCAACAGTGGGAGAGAGAGAGAATTTTGAGAGAACAACTCCAAATTATCTTTTATTTATACAAAAAGGGCATATTTAGCAAAAGACACTGAAAAAAGAGTCGCTATGGCCCAGGAGACGAGGCAGGGAGGTGACAGGCCTTCGGAGGCCCTGCTAGGGGAGGAGACTGGGAAAAGTAGTGAAAAGTCCTGGGTAAGTGCTGAGTGGTGGGGGCCACAGAAAGGAGAACGCTCCAGTTGGATCAACACTGTTGGCAGGTCATGGGTGGGACCAAATTCTCCACATCCTTGCCAAGACTTGTGACATTTTCCATCTCTAAGAGCGGGCACCATGGATCAATTATAATAAAGTTTCTCTTTTCAAGGTTGGGATTTATCTCTAGAACTTCTTGTTTACCTATTTTGTAGGTAACAGCATTGATGAAGGTTTAATAAATTTTGAATACCATGTATGAAATATACAGAATCACAAATCTTGTTCCTGTAATTTATGTAAACAGAGTATGTTGCCAGACTTTTGTCTATCTGCAATTCATTGTGTACTTACTAAAACTGGTTTGGATAAATTCTCATCTATTTTATTCATGAAACTAAAGCTTTGCATGCTGGTTTTATTGTAGGAGAAAAGAGTGCAGAAGATTACTACCAACAATAACAACAAGCTTACTATAGCTGAGTATTGAACTGAGTTAACTGATTTCAAGTTTTAACTTTCATCCTCTGTGACAGTTTCTCACTAAATAATGACTAGAACCTTCATTTTCAACATTGAACCACTATACAATTGAAGTACCTTGTAGATCTTCTTCTGCCTCTAAAAATATTCTGGCAAGTATGTGCAATGTATACTTTCAGTGGGGAACTGTGATTAGGCTGTGAAAATCTCAGAAATCATTTCCCCACAGGAAAAAATTCATAATTGTTCTTTATTTTCAGCATAAATAGGTCAAACCAAACTAGTTGTATAAAAACTAACATAAAACAAACTTTTAAAAATATATGTATCTAGATTTTCAGAGAAAACACATTAGAAACTATTGCAATTCATCTAGCTTAAATCTTGTGGCACACTGGAACAGACATTTTCAGACTGGATATTGACTAAAATAAATAAGTTCTTAGCTAGGACTTAATTTTTTTTTTATTATACCAACATTTCTGTTGCAACAGCTGTCAATGTAATTATCCAGTACATGAGATAAACCCAATTTCTCTCCCTGGAATTTGTAATATCTATGTATTTCATCTTCCTCAGAGGCTAATCAGCCAATAGCAGGGACTTTCAGAAGAGTAAGCTGTGGGATTTAGATGAAACTGCTGTGGTGATCAGGTGACCTGGTCAAAACATTATTGGCATGCTAGAACTGGGGTATTATTTTTTTTAAGACAAATAATGATATGGGCTAGGTAAGGCAGGGTGAAATATGTCTTGCTTGTTTATGCTGGCTTTCCAAGCTACATCAAAGATTTTGCACTGCTCTTTTATAATGTACTTCTAGAGGAGAGTCTCTCTATTCAGTATAGAGCCCAGCACAAAATTTTAAGTGATTTAATGAATAAGACTCTCAAATGTGTTCCCATGTATTCCATGTGCATGTGGAAAATCAATCAGCCGTATACTCGCTTAGGAGATTATAGGGAACCCATTGCAAAGCAGAACACTGCTTTCTGGTCTTGCTGAAAACAGCAGGCTGCACTTTGCCTATCTAGTTCATGTATATCTAGGGAAAGTATCTTATTTAGTTAATGTATTTCTAGGGGTTAGGTCCTGCCTGTGCTCATAAATTCCTTAGATCATGTTATCACATGGAATATTTTATCCTGTTTCCTACCCTGTTTTCTACATCTGCTCTTTTGAAGTCTTGGGAACTCCTTAACTTGGTTTTGTGAATATTTTCAATATGTTCTTACTGGCATGTAGCCCACTGATGTATTATATATTGTCTCCCCAAATGTATGCTTAATAAATATGGGAGCTTGAGAGCAGCTTGGGGAGACTTCCCTTAGCCTCCCTCTCATCTCTTTTGACTTGTGTAGGGTCCTGAGTAATTCTTTCTGCTGCCATTGACTTTGAAGGACAAAGCGGAAAGCTGAACCCACATGTGCATACCCTAATTATAGTCCCTATTCAATTTTACTGTATTTGTTGGCTATCTTCCTGCCCCAGTACAGGCTTTCTTAAAGAATAAGCAAGACATTTTTCACCTTTTCATGCCCACAGTCTAGCCCCATTAATGGTATTGGTGAAATGCTCCACAATTTTTTTTTAATATTTTTTTTTTAATTTTTTTTCAACGTTTTATTTATTTTTGGGACAGAGAGAGAGACAGAGGATGAACGGGGGAGGGGCAGAGAGAGAGGGAGACACAGAATCGGAAACAGGCTCCAGGCTCTGAGCGTCAGCCCAGAGCCTGACGCGGGGCTCAAACTCACGGACCGCGAGATCGTGACCTGGCTGAAGTCGGACGCTTAACCGACTGCGCCACCCAGGCGCCCCAATATTTTTTAAAGTTATATTTATTTTTGAAAGAGAGAGCAAGTGCACAGGTGGGGGAGTGGCAGAGAGAGAGAGAGAGAGAGAGAGAGAGAGAAAGAGACTCAAAAGTAGGCTTCAGGCTTTGAGCTGTCAGTACAGAGCCCAATACAGGGCTCAAACTCACTATGAGATCATGACTGAAGTCAGACGCTTAACTGACTGAGCCACCCAGGCACCCCCAAATTTTTCCATATAAATAATGAGGGAAGGAGTTCACTCCCTCCTTGGAAATGCATTTATATTCTGTGCTAAAAAAAATTGAGTTTAGCTATAAACTATATTTATATATCACATTTTAATGAATTCGATGTAAAAACATCATGTAAAAAATTATGTAATAACAGTACAGAAACATGAACAATAACAATGTATGACTTAGTGTATACACAAAGAGTAAATCCCCCTTCCTCATTCAAGTAATTACTGTTAACAGTTTCTTGTGTATCCTTCAGACAATTTTGCATTGCTATTAAAATTTTCATGCATAAATTATTTGTTTTCTACCTCCATAGTTAGATTCTGAGTTCATTAAATACAGGAAAAGCAGCATACACTTCCATATTCTACATAACTTCTAACTTTGCTGGATACCTAGTAAGTATGCAATAAAAATAATTGCAGCTGTGATGGTTGTTGACTCTTTAAAAAAAAAAAAAGAAAGGATAAATTGAAAGCCATGCAAAATGTTATAGCAAGCAGGGCAACATTTAAGGCCAAGAAGTAAAAGTCTGTAATGACATTGATTAATAATCCTAGGGCCACAGTACCAAATTAAGATGAGTCATTTTTTTTTTAATTTGGGTAGAGAGACACTCATTAATTTAACAAATTTGCGCAGAATAAAAGCCTGCCTACATTTTGTGGGATATACAGAAGCACAACCATCTTATTATCTACATTTTACAAAGAAATTGAGATTTAGAAAGATTAAGTATTTTCCCAAGGTTATGCAATTAGTAGATGACCAAATTGGAATTTAAAATGAGACAAAGTCTAGGGTCCCTCAAAGGAAAGAAATGGGCTTGAGAATATAAAGAAAATATAAGAAGAGGTTTAGCAATTGATTCAGTTGGGGTGTGTGTGAAAATGAAGTAGGCAAAATTATTGTGAGGTTTCAAGCCTAGATTTTTCAGGAAATAATTTGACACAATTTCCAGATCTATGTTCAAAACACACATCAATATTGTATGTCCTCATTCCCTGCCCTAAATGACATGGCTAAGGAGTCCCTGCAATTTTGGAGTCTCTATGACACTTTGAGTTCCTGTGAGATCTGATCTCAGGGGAGTTAGGTACTCTGTTTTGGAGATGGATAGACACCAGCTACTCCTTGTTTCCCTCACATGTCCCTCTCTGTGCCCCAAGTTGTGCTAAGAAGTCAAGTCCTGGGACCATTTCAAGGGAATCTGCCTGCCAGTTCAGAAAGACCAATTAATTCACTCATTGCTTCTCACCAAATTCCTGCCCATGGGATTCTGACACCTCTATGTTTGTGTGAATACAGACTTCCCCAGCCCATCCATCCCTCTTTCTGTAGTTTGGAGTTACTGGCATGCACATATGATGCCAAAAAGGACAGGAAGTTTGAGTGAGACCCCTTGTGGCCCTGTGCCTGAAGAAGTAATGACACCTGGGGGTATCCACCAGTTAACTTGTCTGCTGTACCTGGGATGGCAAGGCTAAAATAATAAAATATATATAGTATGTTCTCCCCATGCAAATATGAAAACAAGGGTTATTAGTGAAGACTTAAATTTAAGTTACAAAACATAATCACTCACTAAATAATATCACTTTATTCTCCCTGTATGATTCTATTACTCATACAAATAATACTGGGATTTTGTTATACCAATAATAATAGATGTAGGATGTTTTTGGCTAAAGTTCATCTTCTTAACAGACTCACACAAAGCAGATTAATAAGCTATTCCTGGCACTCAGAGGTTAAAACTTGCCAAGTTCACACAATCAGGGCAGGATCAAATGTCTGCCAAACAACTATTCTTTTCTACAGATTCCAGGCATTCAAGTTTATGTTAACTGCTGGAGTAGGTAAAAACTACAGCAGGAGTATGGAGGATTTTCTTGTACCAATATATTTTCTAGATTCAAAATGATGCTATTTCCTCATGATATTGAGGAAGACTTATGACTTTTTATTAAAGCTTATGCAGTAGTTCTTACAAAAATTGCATATGCAGATCCAAGGGCCAACAAGGTTGAAAGAAATGTTACTACAGAGAAATTACAAGAATATTGTGACTTCTAGAGAGACTGACAAATATGAAACAGCATGTCAGAATGCCTGTGTACATTCTCATAAATGCAGTCATATAAAATAAGCCAGAACTATCTCACTGAATTAGATAATAATTACTGCCTGGAACACTCTTCCTCTCCACACTAGGCATCTCCATGAATGTTTCTCTCTAAATGTCAAAATTTCCCTTCACTAAAAGCTTATCACTTGCAGAGAGCTGGTTAAAGGGGGAAAAGGCCAAAGTGATATTTGATGGAACTTGCTTCTCTGACATACTTCTAATCTGGAAATCTTCAATTTGCACGCAAATGTCTATGTAGATTTATATTCTAGAAACTTTGGAAAAGATCCTAAGTCCCAGCTTCTAGGAAAAGATTCATTTCCTCCCAGTATATTCAATAAAATGGAATACTTCTGTGAAATAGAATATACTCATCATGTAAGTATTAGAGGATATAGAGAAAATATGTTGCTGTTACTATTATTAAGCTATATCTGCATAGTGACACGCACTGGATAATAGAATAGGAATAATGTATTCAGCTGTCTTGATTTGCCATGGTCCAGCACAACCCTGAGGATGGCAAGAATCCACAGATAAAAACCACAATGCCACTTACCCTACCCAGTCATCTTAGTGGGTCACAGTAAATAAGACCTACTAGTTACATTCTTTAGTCAGAATTGATAATTGATAGTAGAAAATATATTTTGAGAGACAACGTTTGAGATAGTCATGAAAATGTTTTGTTCAACAGGTATGTTACTTGCCTGAGGATGATCTATCACAACATTTCTATATTTTCATGTAAGCAGACAAAATCATGGTTTGGGGCTGTTACAGTCAAACTGATTTTTTTGAATAACAATTGGAAACATATTTGAACCCAGAAGTCTAGAAATATGTGAGCTACTAATTTCTAATTATCTTGTCTTTTTGCTAAAGACCTGCCCTCTAACAAGTGCCCCACAATATATTCAGTTTAAAAATATGACTTCTTTTACTCTATGTATATGTGCACAATTTAACTGCAAAAGTAAATAAATAGTATAAAGAATATGGACACGCAGACATGATCCATAACTATACCCTTGTTTTAAAAGTGATTCCCTTGCCTAAGATGATGTAACTGATAACTAGAGACGCAGTATTTGAATCCCAGGTCTGGATCATTTTAGAGTGAAGAAAGTAAAAAAAAAAAAAAAAAAAAAAAAAAAAAAAAAAAAAAAAAAAAGTATGAATGATGATCAGCATCAAAATTTGTTCCATTTTGATTTCTATTCAATACTGTGAACACATGTGTGTGTATATAGAAAAAACTTTTGGGGCCCCTGGTTGGCTCAGTTGGTTGAGCGTCTGACTTTGGCTCAGGTCATGATCTCGCGGTCTGTGAGTTGGAGCCCCGCGTGGGGCTCTGTGCTGACAGCTCAGAGCCTGAAGCCTGCTTCGGATTCTGTGTCTCCCTCTCTCTATGCCCCTCCCCCACTCATGGGCGCACGCGCTCTGTCTCTGTCAAAAATAAATAAACATTAAAAAAAAGAAAAAAACTTTTAAAGCTTATCCGTGCATAAGTGTTGACTTTTGTCAAAATGCAAGCAAAGATCTACTTGAACAACTAGAATATAACATCATTAATAACTTTTTCTTTGCTTAGAAACTCAAGGACAGGGGTTGTTTTATGAGACTTAATAATACAGTTGTCAATTTTGGAATATTGAATTTTCAATTTCCTCATATTTTATCAGAATTTTCATGTAGAAAATCTTAGGCATGTACTTTAAAAGAAATATTGCTTCTCCTAGTACCATAAATAACTCTTCCTGTTTTTTAACGCGATTCATCAGAGGTTCTAAAAGATTAGCTTTGTTTACTAAAAACCTATTCCAAATCTTGTCAATAAATATATGTATTCTCTGTAGATAGATGTAAAAAATGAGCTAGATTTCCCAGAGAATCATTTCATATATAGGACTAATAAATATATCTTAGAGATAAAGAAACAATCTAGTAACAGGGACAGAATTTCATTGATAGCCTTAGTCTACTGAATAATAATACTATTAGTACTAATTATAGTTAAAATGTATTGATTATTTACTATGTGGCAAAGACTTTGTGCTAAGCATTATACACATTGTCTCGTTTATTCAGTACAAATTTATGAGCCAGGTGCTATTATTATCCCCATTTATTAATGAACCACTGACTTTGAAAGAAAATAAGGTGCCTCACATATCTTGGCCTTGAATTTAGTTCTGTTGAACTCCAAAACCAGTTTTCTCACTTGTATGTGTAGCAGAGGCACTGCCAGAGAAGAAAGCAAGGCAATGATGAAACATGTGGTTTATTTATTCTTTTTCAGTGAGAAAACATGCCAGCTAAATCAGAGTTGACTTCCAATTATGATGCCAGGAGACATAAGGGAGGACCAAATATTGCTTTCACAACTGGAATTGCCTAGAAAATGCAAAATAAATAGTGAGTGGAGGGCTACTCCTTATGTAGTGGTAGAGAGACTAGAGCCTTAACATATATACAAAGTAAAACATTCCTTAGAAGGGTGGGGGATAGTGTACCTCCAAGACTCACTGAGATTAGCGTCTATCAGAAGGGTGGTTATAGGTTGCATAAGAGTTATGAGAGGAAAAAAAAAGTTTTCCCAAGGTGGGGGTGGGGAGAGGAGTTACCATAAAGAGAAATGAGTATACTGGCTGTAGTAGTCAGGGTTCTGCAGAGAAATAGAACCAATAGGAGATTTTATATTTGTGTATGTATGTACGTGTATGTAATATATGTATATATGTATATACAAATAAATAAAAATAAAAATATATATGTATATTACACACGCAAAGAGATTTATTATAAGGAATTGTCTTAAAAATTTAGAGGCTGACAAGTCCCAAGGCCTTCAGTCAGCAAGCTGGAGACCAAGAAGAGCCATTGGCATAGTGTCAGTCCAAGTGCAAAGGCTTGAGAACTGGGAGAGATGATGGTGCAATTCCAGTCCAAAGGCCAGCAGGCTTGAGATCCAGATAGAGTTGATATTCCAGTTTCAGTCCAAAGGCAGGAGAAAAATGATGTTCTAGCTCCAAGGCAGTGAGGCAGAAGGAACTCCCTCTTACTTCTGGGACAGTCAGTCTTTTTGTTCTAATCTCATCCTTTAACTGATTGGGTAAGGCCCAATCACATTAGAGAGAGAAATCTGCTTTGCTCGGTCTACCAATTCAAATGTGAATCTCATCCCAAAATGCTCTCACTGGCACACCAAGAATAATGTTGGACCAAATATCAGGGCACCTCATGATCCAGTAAAGTTGACACATAAAATTAACCATCACACTGGTTATGTCATCAAAGTGGTAGTTGCTACAACTAGTCCTCCTAACACAACACTACTAGGGCAGGCAGGAAAAGGTTGTGTGGAAAAATTGCAAAAGCTAACTGACAGAACAGTAACATAATGGACTCATGACTACAAGGCCATTAAAGCTCTGACATTAAATATTCCCCCTGCAAAGAATTGCTGAAGAAGAGTTCCTTATAATAACCAACTGAGCAGTAGACCCAGTAGAGTTGTGTGGGTAATTACTCCTTAAATATTGATTCTCAGAATGAGTTTTTCACTGACACGGTATATTGGAAAGATACTAACCAACAAAATAGTGAATCTCTGACCTCCTTCTCCTTTAGCCCAGAGCTACTTAAGCAACTGATGGGAGTATGGTGGGGGTGGGAAATCACCTAAAATATCAGAGAAGTAAGAAATTGCTGTGATGGACCCAAATAAACGACCTATATTGAAATGGGAACTCTCATTGAAAGAATTATCACCAACCACAGTGCAAACCTCTCTCCTCTCTACCATTCTCCAGGGTGAAGTAAGTATGCAATTAATAACTTTTTAAGGGAGAAATACAGATCCTTACACAAGACATAAAACAAACAAAGCCTACAGAATACTATAACGTAGGTAGAGAAACAAAAGATAGGTTAAAATAGGGGACCTAGACAAAAAGAGAAAAAAACAATTTCATGAAAAAAAAAAGTGTTGATAACATTGTATTGTAGAATTGAAGTTTGCTAAGAGGGTATAACCTAAATGTTTTTAGCAAACAATAAGTAAATAAATAACTACATGAGGTAACGGATATATTAATTATCTAGAAAGTGGGAATCTTTTCACAATATATACATATATCAAATCACCATGATGTAAACTTTAAAAATTGTACAATTTTTTGTCAATTATACTTCAATAAAGCTAAAAAACTAAAAAATAAAAGTGGAAAAGGAAGGCAGAGGAGTTGTCAGCTCTGAATAAGAAGGAAAGGGTTTGTGAACCAAGATACATGAGTGGCTTCTAGAAGCTGGGAACAGCCCTGAGCTGACAGCCAGCCAAGGAAATGGAGATATCATCCTATGACCATGAGTAACTGCATTCTGTCAACAACCTAAATGTGCAAAGAAACAGTGTTCTCCTGGAGCCTCCAGAAGAGAACCCAGCTTTGCTGACACCTTGATTTTAGCTTAAGGAGACCCATACTGTACTTTTGACCTACAGAAATGTAAGATAATAAATTTGTGTTATTTTAAGCTGCTAAACGTGTAGTAATTTGTTACAGCAGCAAGAAAAAAACTAATGTACACCAGTGGTGCACAGAAAGTAGAGGGAGAAAGAAGAGGGGTATGTTACTCAGCTCTCTTCTGTCTAAGGATATTTCCAAGCAATAGATCCTTCAACTTAAGGAAAAAATGAAAATGGTGTGGAGAGAAAGAAAATAAAGATTTGTCCTGAGTGCAGACTTTCAGTTATTCCCAACTTTTAATTAGCCATGTAAACAGTACTGAGACAGTATTTTTTAAAAGGGGGGGGGTATTCAAAACATTTTTTGGCTTTGTAAGTGATGTTTATTATTATTAAAAGGGAGCATATTTTCTAATCTTTCTTCTTCTTCACCTTGAAAAGTCAATCAATAATCAATAATTCTATATCTTTTTTTTAGATCTGGTTCAGTACCATTGAAATTCAAATCAAATAAAAATCAAGGAGGGGCGCCTGGGTGGCGCAGTCGGTTAAGCGTCCGACTTCAGCCAAGTCATGATCTCGCGGTCCGTGAGTTCGAGCCCCCGCGTCGGGCTCTGTGCTGGCAGCTCAGAGCCTGGAGCCTGCTTCCGATTCTGTGTCTCCCTCTCTCTGACCCTCCCCCGTTCATGCTCTATCTCTCTCTGTCCCAAAAATAAATAAACGTTGAAAAAAAAATTAAAAAAAAATAATAAAAAAAAAAAATAAAAATCAAGGAAATTCAAATCAAAACCATTTTGAGATATCATTTCACACCCTCTAGAATGGCTAGAATCATGAAGAGAGATAATAAGTATTGGAAAATATATAGAGAAATGGATCGCTCATATAGTGCTGGTGGGAATATAAAATGGGAGAGAGAGTAGACAGGAGAAATGCTGGGTTCCTTTCACTTCAGTATTGTTTAAAATAGAAAGTTATAGACTTGTCTCAAGGGTTTAGCAACTACAGAAAACATATCTTGTCAATTACTAAGAAGATAACTTGAAATCTTAAAGTGAAGAATGTAAAAAAGGTATAAATTATGTTCAACATCAAAATTTATTCTGATGTGTATACTGGGGATGTTTGAAGTTTTCAGGCATTGTCTGCCACTGAGGGTGATGCTGTTAATGTATTTTGTATCTTTATGAAAACAGAATCTCTGCTGGATAGTCATTTTCTCAGCTAGGATTTTTATAACTAGATTAGTTGGTAAATTTATCTTACCCAAATTAAAATTAAAAACAATCCTCCTGAGACTTTCAATTCATCTTTACAGATTGCAGTAGACTTAACTTTGCAAAAAAAAAAAAAAAAAAAAAAAAAAAGATATAGAAAACAAGTAGGTAAGTCTAACTGACTTAATCATCTGTCCAGGAAATTAAAAGTAAGAGAACATGTGAAAAGAGAAGGGGGAGTGAAGGCAGACAAAACTACAGATAAAGTAGAACACTAGAAAACAGTGAAAGACAAGCTGAAGCAAAGAGAGAGAAAGGCAGTTGAAAGGATGTTTAGGTCCTGCAATCAAAAATTATTTGGGGGCACCTGAGTGACTCAGTTGGTTATGATCAGGTCATGATGTCACAGTTCGTGAAATTGAGCCCCACATTGGGCTTTTTGCTGACAGTGTAAGAAACCTGTCTCTGATTCTCTCTCTCTGACCCTCCCCTGCTCACACTTGCTCTCTCTCAAAATAAATAAACTTAAAAATTTTTTTTTGTCCATTTGCAGAGGGAAATTCACATACTTCACATATAAATGAATAATCCAAATTGAGAAATACGCTATTATAATGGTTTTATCTGGAACATGGTGACTAGACCAGTTGTGGCAATGATGGACTATATCTTGGAGGAATTGAGTTTTTCAACTTTCTCACTGGGAAAACAACAGTCCTTTGACAGGAAGAGAGAAAGATATTCATTTTTTCTCTAATCCCCAAGAAAAATGGGAATTCTAATGTCATCTTTAAAGGAGGGGGTGAAGGGGACTCTCCCAATGGGAAATAAGTTGGCATTTGCAACGTGTATGGCATAAGGAAGGACTACCATTAAGGAATCTTTGTGCAGAGGCATAGACAATGAATCTCTGATAGCTAGTTTTAAAATTTCCTTTTTTTGTATGATAATTTCCTTCTATTCCCAAATCATCACTAAAATTTTGTTAAGCATAAGAGTCAGATAGTAGCTCTGTTTTAGGGGTTTACTTTTTGGTGTGATGTGTTAATTTTTAATGTAATGTGGACTGGGATAAGTGGCAGCAGCATGGAGAAGTGGTTGTAAGACAGCACAGTATGACCAGTGGAAAAGTCTAAAGCACTTGCTCTAAGAAAGTGACAAGCAGACACACTTTTGGAACATACAACCAAGTATTTTCTAGGTTTCTCAGAAATACTTGGAAAAGGAAACTAGGCAGAGACTAGTGAAGTTACTTGAGGGAATGAAGGCTGAAGTTACATTATTTGAGTATTAAAGGGAAATGTAACCATTGAAAGTCAGAAGTGTTAGAGAAACTTGGTTTTATAGTAACTGTTAATTGCACAAAAAATTGAAAGGGAAAGCAGATGGTTTTCTGAACTTCCCACTAGTTACCTATTGTGTGACCTTGGGTAATAAGTAGATACAATGAGCCCAAGATTTCTTACCTATGAAATGAGAAAGTAGATCATCTCTAACATTTAGCGTCAACATTACTGGAATTTGTGTTTGGTCTTAAGGTGACCACTATGAAGGGTCATAAACTATGTGAATTATTTTAATACATTATTTTTAAAAATAGTCTCCAATACTGCATAGCTCAAATATGTGCCTTCATAATTCTTTGTTTTCTGACTCTACAGCTCCACATAATTGTCTATAATTCTAACATGTTCTTTTTCTTCCACTATATTTTTTCCTGATCACAACAGTAAGTTCTGGCCATTATATAAAATTTAGAATCCCCAAAATTATGAATATAAATTACCTACACCCCATTACATATAGATAACTAGTATCAGAATTTTTGTGTACTATATATAATTTACATATATACGCACGTATTTCCATATTTTTGACACCGTTTTCATTAAACAACTTATCGTAGTTAACTTTCAATGTCAGTACAGAACTGTAATATTATCTTAAATGCCTTCATATTATTCAACTGTCTGAATAAAGTAAACATATAAATTGAATCCCTTTTTCTGGACATTAAACTTGTTTCTGACATTTTGGTATTATAAGCAACACTGAAATTAACATTCTTTTTTCTAATTAAAAAAATTCTTTTTCATGTTTATTTATTATCAAGAGACAGAGACGGAGCATGAGCATGGGAGGGGCAGAGAGAGGGGGAGACACAGAATCTGAAACAGGCTCCAGGTTCTGAGCTGTCAGCACAGAGCCCAAAGCGGGGCTCAAACTCAAAAACCACAAGATCATGCCCTGAGCCGAAGTCAGATGCTTAACTGACTGAGCCACCCGGGTACCCATCTTTTTTAAATTCTTAAAAATATTTTTATTTATTTTTGAGAGAGAGACAGAGCGTGAGCGGGGGAGGGGGGCGGGAAGAGAGAGAGGGAGATACTGAATTTGAAGCAGCCTCTAGATCTGAGCTGTCAGCACAGAGCCCAACCCAGGACTCAAACTCATTAATTGCTAGATCATGACCTGAGCCTAAGTTGGATGCTCAACCAATTGAGCCACCCAGGTGTCCTGAAATTAATATGCTTATAATTGGTTTTGCTATTATTTTCTTAGATAAATTCCTTGAAGATTTGCTAGGTCAAGGAATATGCACATTTTTTTAAATATGAAATTTATTGTCAAATTGGTTTCCGTACAACACACAGTGCTCATTCCAAAAGGTGCCCTCCTCAATACACATCACCCACCCTTCCCTCCCTCCCACTCCCCATCAACCCTCAGATTGTTCTCTGTTTTTAAGAGTCTCTTTTGGTTTGGCTCCCTCCCTCTCTTTTTTTTTTTTCCTTCCACTCCCCCATGGTCTTCTGTTAAGTTTCCAGGATCCACATAAGAGTGAAAACATATGGTATCTGTCTTTCTCTGTATGACTTATTTCACTTAGCATAACACACTCCAGTTCCATCCATGTTGCTGCAAAAGGCCAGATTGCATTCTTTCTCATTGCCATGTAGTATTCCATTGTGTATATAAACCACAATTTCTTTATCCATTCGTCAGTTGAAAGACATTTTGGCTCCTTCCATAATTTGGCTATTGTTGAAAGTGCTGCTATAAACCTTGGGGTACAAGTGCCCCTATGCATCAGCACTCCTGTATCCCTTGGATAAATTCCTAGCAGTGCTATTGCTGGGTCATAGGGTAGATCTATTTTTAATTTTTTGAGGAACCTCCACACTGTTTTCCGGAGCGGCTGCACCAGTTTGCATTCCCACCAACAGTGCAAGAGGGTTCCCGTGTCTCCACATCCTCTCCAGCGTCTATAGTCTCCTGATTTGTTCATTTTAGCCACTCTGACTGGCGTGAGGTGATATCTGAGTGTGGTTTTTATTTGTATTTCCCTGATGAGGAGTGACATTGAACATCTTTTCATGTGTCTGTTGGCCATCTGGATGTCTTCTTTAGAGAAGTGTCTATTCATGTTCTCTGCCCATTTCTTCACTGGATTATTTGTTTTTCAGGTGTGGAGTTTGGTGAGTTCTTTATAGATTTTGGATACTAGCCCTTTTTCTGATATGTCATTTGTAAATATCTTTTCCCATTCCATTGGTTGCCTTTTAGTTTTGCTGATTACTTCCTTTTCACTGCAGAAGCTTTTTACCTTCATGAGATCCAAATAGTTCATTTTTGGTTTTAATTCCCTTGCCTTTGGAGATATGTCAAGTAAGAAACTGCTGCAGCTGAGGTCAGAGAGGTTGTTGCCAGCTGTCTACTCTAGGGTTTTGATGGTTTCCCGTCTCACATTCAGGTCCTTTATCCATTTCGAGTTTATTTTTGTGAATGGTGTGAGAAAGTTGTCTAGTTTCATTCTTCTGCATGTTGCTGTCCACTTCTCCCAGCACCATTTGTTAAAGAGACTGTCTTTTTTCCATTGGATATGCTTTCCTGCTTTGTCAAAGATGAGTTGGCCATACTTTTGTGGGTCTAGTTCTGGGGTTTCAATTCTATTCCATTGGTCTATGTGTCTGCTTTTGTGCCAATACCATGCTGTCTTGATGATTACAGCTTTGGAGTAGAGGCTAAAGTCTGAGATTGTGATGCCTCCCACTTTGGTCTTCTTCTTCAATATTACTTTGGCTATTCGGGGTCTTTTGGGGTTCTATACAAATTTTAGGATTGCTAGCTCTAGCTTTGAGAAGAATGCTGGTTCAATTTTGATTGAGATTGCACTGAATGTGTAGATAGCTTTGGGTAGTATTGACATTTTAACAATATTTATTCTCCCAATCCATGAGCATGGAATGTTTTTCTATTTCTTTATATCTTCTTCAATTTCCTTCATAAGCTTTCTATAGTTTTCAGCATACAGATCTTGTACATCTTTGGTTAGATTTATTCCTAGGTATTTTATGCTTCTTGGTGCCATTGTGAATGGGATCAGTTTCTTTATTTGTCTTTCTGTTGCTTCATTATTAGTGTATAAGAATGGCAACTGATTTCTGTACATTGATTTTATATCCTGCGACTTTGCTGAATTCATGTAGCGGTTCTAGTAGACTTTTGTTGGAGTCTATTGGGTTTTCCATGTATAATACCATATCATCTGCAAAAAGTGAAAGCTTGACTTCATCTTTGCCAATTTTGATGTCTTTGATTTCCTTTTGTTGTCTGATTGTCGATGCTAGAACTCCAACACTATGTTAAACAACAGGAATATGCACATTTTTAATTATTTTTTTTAATTTTTTTTGAGAGAAAGAGAGAGAGAGAATCAGGGAAAGGCAGAGAGAGAGGGAGACACAGAATCTGAAGTAGGCTCTAGGCTCTGAGTTGTCCACACCAAGCCTGAAAAGGGGCTTGAATTCATGAACCACAAAATCATAACCTGAGTCAAAGAAAGAAGTTCAACCAACTGAGCAACACAGGCACCCCAGAAATATGCACATTTTGAAAATATTTTTCATGCTCATTTATTTATTTTTGAGAGAGAGAGAGAGAGTAGGGGAGGGACAGAGAGATGAGGACAGAATCCCAAGCAGGCTCAGTGCTGTCAGGGCAGAGCCCAACGTGGGGCTCAATCTCACTAACCAAACCATGAGATCATGACCTGAGCTAAAATCAAGAGTTGGCAGCTTAACCAATTGAGCCACCCAGCTGCAGCAAGGAATATGCACATTTTTTAAGGTTTTTATTAACTACTGCCAAATAATACTCCAGGAAATATGTACAAACCTTTCCATTGCAGTATCTGACATGGAATTTTCTTCACATTATGGAAGAATGATAGCAACTTTTAAATTTTAATTTTTTCAACAAAACAGGTAAACATCAGTATCTCATCATTATTTTAATTTTCATCTCTTTTATTCGTAGTGAAGGTGAGATTTCTCATATTTATTAGCCAAAAGGCTAATATACATATAAAAATATTTTTTGGAATTGCCTCTTTCACTCTTTTACAAGTTTTCTTAAGTTTGTCATTCATCCTATATATTGTTTTATAAATGATATGATTTTAAGTTGAGACTATCAAGACAGATCCAAAAATTAGATAAGGAATGCCACCCAGTACTCTTTCTTCTACCTTTCCTTGGGTACAAGGTACCCTCCAGATAACTACCACAAAGCAGGTTGATAGATAGAGAAGACATGCCTAGAAAAAAATCTTAAACATCAATAAATTCTGGTATTTTTAAAAAATATCACATGATGCATTTTTGGTGGATGGAAATTAATCTACCCTGAGTAACAAAAGTCTGACTCAACTGCTCTTTACTATACACAAATACTTTTTGTTTACTAAAAATATTAGAACAATACAGAGATTTAAGCCATATTTAATATCAAACCAGTGTTTCTGCATCAAATAAAAAAAACTAAATATACTCTTTTCACATAAAATTATGGTAATTGAGGTATCATTTCTGATCTCTTGCTTCCTCATGAAAATGAAATGAAAATCAAGTTGTTGGGATAATACTTCTTCCAATATGTAATTTAAGATATAGCATTTTTTTTTGTTGGGTCTTGTCAAGTTATTCTTTTTCACTATTAGACTTGTGAGAATATTTAATAACACAAGCTAAACAAACCTAAACATATTTGAAAAGACTTATTTCTAAAACCATTGTCTAGAAAATCAACCAGGTATTTCCCTAAACTAGAGAAATTTTCTGATAAATTACCATGTGCTGCTTAGTATAGATTCAGTTACAAAACTGAATTCATTTTCTTAAACCTCATCATTTATACAGATTTTTAAAAAATAGCTATGTTCTTTCTCTAACGCTTCACCTTAATTAAATACAGCTGCAGACTTTGCATAAAGGAATATCAAACAATTAATTGGCAACCCGCTGACATGATAATTAGGCTAAGAAAATCCAATTCTTCCAATATTTAAAAGTATATTATATTTTTGGATTGCTTTCCTTGCACCCTGAACCCAGCCAGAAATAACAGCAAAAAATTTAAGTGACTTACTGGTCTTTGTGCTTTTCTTTGTTTTTCAATCCAAAAAGTGAAGAACTCTATTAAAACTTGAATTATACTTAAATAATTATAAGTAATGCATCTTATTCCTGAAATCTTTTTTATTGGATTTAAAGAGATGTTTTTTTCCTTAAAGCAAGACCGGCTAATGTGAGTTAATAACAAATTCAGCAAATCTAACATCATGATATTTTACCTGAAGTTGTAAATAGTGGTGGTATTTGAAGGGAAATATTACATGAAATATTTTTACTCTCCTCAAATTTCATTTTTTTATGGGATGTGGTGCAAATGTTTTAAGTAGATGTCATCTGATATGCTGTTCGTTGCCTTTCACTTCTCACCTCTCATGCTCTCTTAAACTTTTACAAGCAATTCTTAAGAATAAACTTCCTGACCAAAAGAGCATTTTTAGAAACCACGTCAAAATATCACTAACCTGTTTTCTGTGACCCCTATTAATACTCTGGCTAAAACTAGAAGAGGGTGTATAAAAAGCATTCCACACTGGAAATAGTTTGCAAATCCCTATTTTACATAGAAATGGGCAACTGGGTTCTGGAAATGATCCAGTTGTATTCAATATTACTAAAGAAAAGTGTTTATTTCATAGTCTTTTGGTAAGAAAACAGATTGGGTAGAGTACTGGCTCTTTAAAGAAATGGATAAAAATTCAAAATGATCTTGAAAGACTGAAGATATAGTAATGATGCAGGCAGGTAGGTGTTTACCAGGAACTGATTTAGGGAGGAAAAAGACAAGAAAAAACTGTAATAATTACATGAAACCCATGAAAGAAGATTTTTTTCCTCAAAGATGGACATAACTGGATGTGTGAATACCTATTGTAAAATCTTTAATATCATTATATTTCATTGGAATTCCAACTAAAACTAATTTATTCTAATTATAGCAATCACAATTATTATTATTTGAATGGTTACTGCACACCAGTAAGTATGCTAAGTATTTGATAAACAATATCTCATTTAAGCCTTACAATAATTCTATGATGTAGTAAGATAACAGCCACATTTTGTAGATATGAAAAATGAGGATTAGAGGGATTAAGCAATTTGCATAAGGTCACAAAGCCAGTAAGTGACAAAAGTGGGAGTCAAACCAAGCCTATCACAGACTTCAAATCCCTGCTTTCATCCTCTACAATGCTCAAATCCTATAAATGTCCCTTTGGGTTATGCTCAAGGATGCTTAGGAGTAAATCTCTTCAGTTTCTCTTCCCTTCTTATGTTGACTGATTTAAAAGGCTCTTTATTGCTGCTGACTACAGGAAAACAGGGAATGATAAATATGTTGGAAAGGTAAAAGAAATCTTTAATGGTAATAGATAATCCTGAACTTAACCAAAATATAAATTTACTAAGCCATTTCTCATCTTACCCCTGAATATGATGGATATGACCCAGGGGCTAAGCTCCACCCAGTGGTCTAATTAAGCTATAAACCTTGACAAAGTTACTCAGACATGAGTTACAAGTGGATTCAGGGGGCACCACTGCTAGATAAGATGAAATTCTTAGTTTTCCTCAATAGATGAACAACCACTTTGTCTGCAGGTTATACTTATTTTTTCTCTGCTGCTTCCCTGAGCCTTTGTGTGTAGTCTTGAGTATGGACAAAGAAGGTGCTTTTTTAGGTGGTAAAGCATGGTAGAGAGTGGTACAGTAGAGCAGTTAAAAGCATGGACTCAAGCCAGACAGCCAAGTTTAAAACCTGGCTTTGTCAATTACCATTTGTGTGAACTTGGACAGGTTACTTAACCTCTCTGTACCTCAGTTTCTTCATTTGTTAGAAAGAAATAATAATTGTACCAATTCAAGATTGTAGCAAGAGGGCTGCCTAAGTGGCTCAATCTGTTAAGCATCAGACTCTTGATTTCCTTTCAGGTCATGATCTCAACGGTAGTGGAACCTGTGATGGGCGTGGAGCCTGCTTAAGATTCTCTCTTTCCCCCTCCCTCTGCCCCCTCCCCTGCTGTAATGTGTGCACTCTCTCTCTCTTAAAAAAAAAAAAAGATTGTAGCAAGATTACATAAATAATAATTTGTATATTCCTGGTACATAGTAAGCATCACATAAGCATTTTCTATTGATACTATTAAACTTTCAAATTTTACAAAGAAAGACCTTGTAATTCCTTCTTCTGTCCCTATGGGAGGTCCTGGCCACTGGAAGTCCTGTTTGCTTTTCACCCAGTTTTATTCTCCTATAGCATAGTCACAGATCAGTGATTAACACACTGGAATACTATCCAGCAATAAAAAGAACAGCTATTAGTACAGGTACAACTTGGATGGACGTTAAGGTTATTCTGCTGAGTGAAAACAGGCCACTCTCAAAAGGTTACATACTGTATAATTCCATTTATATAACCATCTGTATAACTTTTTCATATCAAGACAGAAAACAAATTAATGGTTGCCAAGCATTAAGGACAAGAGGGAGAACATTAGTATATTAGTATTAATTTGTGATGATGGAACACTTCTGAATCTTAATTGCAGTGGTAGTTCCATGAATCTGTACATGTAGTAAAACTGCATAGAACTATGTGGACATACACATGCACACACACACACATACACACATGAATGCGTGTACAATGTGTCAAAATCTGAATGAGGTTTGTAAATTGTACCAACTTAACATCCTGGTTTGGGTATAGTACTATAGTCATGTAAGGTGTTAACCATTTGGGACAGCTGGATGTAGGGCATACAGGACCTTTCTATACTGTATTTGCAAGTTTCTATGGGTTCTTTAAAGGTCTCAAAAAAAGTTTTTGGTTTTTTTTTAGCAAAAGTTTTTTTTTTCTTTAAGTGTTAAGGGAGGCTTTTACCAATAAATGAATCTGGGCTAATTTACATATTTAGCCAAAGCCAAATTCACCAAACAGGTACTCCTACTGAATTAGGAGAGTTGTTAATAGTTGTGCTGCAGAAAAAGTTTTCTGAGGTCAATACATTTAGAGAGCATTATATACGTCCCTCTCAGAGATTCTTCTCTATATTGCTTTGTGGTTCTCAATCCTGCATGTGCATCAGAATCATCTGACACACACTGGAAAGAATATCTTTCAGTTTCAATGAAATTTTAACCAAAAAAAAAAAAAAATGCAAGACTATGAATCAATGCTTGCTTTCACAGGTCTCAGGCAGGTTTCACAGGTCTCAAGCCCTAATTATTTGATTTAGGCCTGTGGCAGATAGTGAAAGCAGCAAAAAAATAACCCCTTTTGGAAACAGCTCTGATGAGGAAGCATGGGGCAAGCTGAGGGCAAAGTACATGCTAAAAGCACCCACCCCCAGGTAGGATATGTATGATATTCCTCTGACACTCCTGACTGCCCATAAACAAAGGTAAGTAAAGAAAACAAATGGCTGACTGATACAGACCACAGTCATGCAGGACAGGAATCTCTTTCAGTTTATGTATAATTTAGTAAACTGCAAGAAAAAGGCAATGTCATCTATACCCTAATTTCCAGAAGCCTATACACTCCTTTCCCTAGAGCCCTAATATCACCCTTATCAAGATGTTAAGGGGGTTTAATTCCTTGCCATGGTGATGTGGGAAACAAAGGAAAACGAAAAATTAAATTCCCTTACTGACTACAGCCCATTGACAAGTCCTTGAAACAGGTATAGTGACCTTCCTCTAGGAGCTCAGCTGCCTAGATGATGACACTTTTCTAGGGGCAAAAGGGAATCTTGGCTTAACATTATCCTAACACCCCAGGATCCTGTGAGTCTCCCCAAACACATAAAAATTCCTTTGCAAACCTCCTTTATCTTTAACCACCAAGTATATGTTGGCAATTGTACTCCAAGCATATGACCCCTGATATACATATGAAGGGTCTCATGACTGAAGTTTTACTGTTTACACATCTGAAGGGTTCATGACTGAGGCTTTACGAAGTAGTAATAAATGATGTTTTCCTAACAACAGCTAGCCCCTCAAGGTCCTGGAAACCTTGCTTCCAAAATCCTTAGAGACTTACGCTGTCCCTAACCTTTTCCCAACCTGAAGGTATATAATCAGTCACTCTTCACAACCCCAGTGCAGTTCTTTCTGCCCATGGGTCCTGTCC
Source organism: Leopardus geoffroyi (assembly GCF_018350155.1). Lineage (NCBI taxonomy): Eukaryota > Metazoa > Chordata > Mammalia > Carnivora > Felidae > Leopardus > Leopardus geoffroyi. Next base: position 75,559,819 of record NC_059343.1, read on the forward strand.
CTGTGCTTTAATACAATCATCTTTTTACACCAAAGACATCTTCGAGAATTCTTTCTTGCCCATCAGCTCTGAACCCCACCATCACCCCAAAATTTCATCACCTCCATAACACAGAACAAAAGTGGAACTGAAGTAAAGAAGAAAATTATACCAGTATATCATCTTTATTTTCTAGAGATTGCTTCAGTATGAGAAAGACAAACAACAAGTAACTAAAGATGCTGGTCAGTCAGTTGAGCAGAAATTAACTACTAGATCGCCACAGAACACTTCTAACTCAAGACATTTCACTGAATCATACTGATCTGCTGTTCATTCCAAAGCTGGCAATGGAGAGAACACCATAAATTGATAGAAATGGCCTCAGGCAAGAGATATTAGCAATTTAGAGAGAGAATGATATTATACAAACCTGAATTGAAACTTCTGAGATGCTTGAGTTCATTTCTTTCCACCTCTTCACACATCACACTTCAGCAAACAGTTGCCCCCATTCAAAACTGAAAAAAAAAATGAGACAACCCCTAAGCATAGATGATTTAAAAATAAGAAGCAAAACAACATAAGCAAAAGGCAGACTAAGGAAGAAGAAATTAAGGAACAGGTCCTGAAAATTTTTGAAAAGCCTATTTTAACAGGTAAACTTTAACATTCTACTGAAGGATATAAGAAAGACTTGATTAAATGGAAAGACACATCTTGTCCTTGGATAAAAAGACTCAATAATATGAAATTCCCGATTCTCTCTAAATCTATCTACAAATTCAAACAAACCCCAAATCAAAATATCCATAGGCTTCGGGGAGGAAGTGTGAAAAAAAGCAATACTGCAGCTCATCTGGAAAAATAAATAGGTGAAAATTTCCCCCAAAAAAATCTTTAAAAATGTATAATAAAAAATCTTAAAATGTACATCAGAGATTTTTTTAAAAAGATTTATACTAGCACAAGAATAACCATTTTGAACGGAACAGTCCACGAATAGACCCAAACACATGAGGTAATGGATTATATAATAAAGGTGTCAATTATTTACATTGGATATTTAATACTCAATAAATGGTGTTGAAACAACTAGTGAGTTGTGTTGAGAAAAAAAAATGGTACAGGTATCTCAATCTTTACATCAAAATTATTCCAGAAGGATTAAAGCTTTAAATGAAATTAAATAATTCTGTAAGAAAACATGATCAAGTAAAAAAAAAAAATGATCTTGGTGTGGAAAGATCTAAGCCAAATACCCAAAATCTATAATAGGGGGAAAAAGGATAAATGTGACTGTATTAACATTAAAACTCTTCTGCAGGGAAAAAGAAAAAAAAATGAACAAAATCAAAAGCGAAAATGTTTCAACATATGCAACATTTTTCCTTAATTCAAATAGTGTTCATAATTACTAACCAATTAGAAAAAAATGCTCCTAACCTAAATGCCCATGAAAAGCAGCAGATACAATAAGTTATGGCATATCCATTTAATATATGTTAAAAGGAATAAACTTTGCATGCACAGGGCTCCAAAATATATTAAATGAAAAGTGAAAGTGATAAAATTGTAGTTATATTGTAAGGGTTAAATTGTAGTGTAGGGCTAACCTGTAGCTTTAAGAAATAACAGCTTTGTTTTAACATTGTAGATTAAGAGATAACAGCCTTGTCCTATCAATCAAGGGAACAAAAGTTTAAGGGAAATCAACTGGTTTAGTGTTTGATTGGATTGGGGCAAGGGCACGTCTGAACTGTTTCCACCCCCATCTGGGAACTATTTCTTTGTTCTGTCCCCAGGTGATGATAAGACAATGTGGTCAGCTATAAAAACTCTGTACCCTGGCTGTTGGACCGCACTCTGGTTAAGAGTGTCAGTCCTGATCGGTTGGCCTTGCCTCTCGCTGCAGTAAATTTTGTTGTGACTGTCACTGGTGCCGGTTGCATTGTGTTTCAGGAGTCGTGTGGATGCAATAATATTAATAAAGATATTGACATTTTCGTGCAAATTGTCATTATCTTTGAAGGCAGAACTGTTTAAAATAATTTTTATGCTTTTCAGTATATTTTCCAAATTTTTTATAATGAACATACTTTATAATCAGAGGATGTAATACAACAGTAATAAAGTTACAACTTTCAGTGAAGCACAGTTCAAACAAAATATAATTAATCACTTTAGTTTACATAACTCATGAGTACAGCTGAGAAAAACGCTCGCAAACACTAACTTTTCTCAGCACTACCAGGGAAAAACAGCTTCATTATGTTTTTCTTTATAAATCCTGTGTCACACAAAAATTTAAGAAGTGATCTCAGAGACTTGATATTAATGTGTTTTTGAAAATTCTTAACTCTATGCTACTTTATTCAAGTGATAAAATTTTGTTAGGTACCATATCATAGTAAACCACATTTTTATAGCACAATAATAAAGGCACACCTGGGCTAAGTTGACTTAAACTCTTTTACTTCTGAGCTGGAGGCAAAACACATACTTGAATTGATTGGCTTTCCAAGTATATTTCCCCCCCAGGTAAATATTAGCTTCAGTGAAGAATTCTAATAATTTTCCCACTCTCTAAAATCTATAATACAAAAAAAAATTATAAGGACTAAACTGCATAGCAATGAGAAAAGATGGTTTAGAGAATTTGTTGTGTTCTGTATCTCTTGAAGAAAAGTATACTTCTAAATGCTGTTTTAATATTTAAATATTTCATTTTTTATTTAAAAAATATACTCTACAAAACTCACAAAACATTTGAAGTAATCCCTACGTGTATTAAAGTTATTATACTGCAGGTTGTCCTAATACATGCACTAGTTGGCACAAACACCTACCTCATCAAGTAAGAGTTTATACTTTTTTCAAAAGCCTGCAATTCCTTTTCACATTTGGCTTCTATCTTGTCATATGGTCCCTTAAGTGTTTTTTTTTTGGGGGGGGGCAGGGGCACCAGTATCGCTAGACTGCGACATAATGGGTAATTTGCTTCATTTGACTATCTGTATTTTCACTTTGTTCACTTCGATCCAGAGTTTCTTCCATGATCTCTTCAGCAATCCCTGCTGCTGCTTAGTCACATTCTTCGTCATCAGTCAGCAAGGTTAAAGGAAAAGAGCAAACTTTTAAAGTGACTATCATGGACGCTCATTGCCTAATCCAGGACGGGAAAGAACTCACAAAGGAGGATGTGGGAAAGGGGGGGGACGTGGTGGTGGTGGGGGTCCTCCTTGGTCGGGGTGGGAACAAGGAAGAGGGCAGCTTGCCTCAGCCTTAAATGACAGCAAAGGGAAAACAGCGCGCCAGAAAGAAGTCACAGAAGACTGAGTAAAAGCTCTTCCCAAGCTTTTGCTCTCCGCTCACGGGGTTCATTCCCAGTAGGCTCCTCCTTCCAGCATTGTTCATTGGTTGGGCAAGTGTGACGGACAAACCTGCAGCCCAACAAACGTGCAAGCCCAGCGGTTTCCCGGCTGTAGCCACCTTCACTAGCCACGGTGGTAGAAGCACCTAGCACAGACAGTTTGCATTTCTGTGATTCTAGCTTTACTAATGTAAAAAGCTTTGGCAATTACCCCGCCCCTCCCTTTCCTCTACCCTCCCACCAGCCCCCTAAGCGGTAACGGTAAATATACCAATAAGCTGTTTTTCCACCGCGCTTTCTTACACCCACCCAGCTTGAATTAACCTTTTGATTTGAGCCAAGAAGTTGTGATAAAACCTAATCAAGAGACAGACTGGGAGAAAATACACCAATCTACAAACACGATATCTTCCTGTAGCGTGCTTCTGAATGACTTTTATTTTCTGCATTTCTGCTTCTTTGTTGCAAATATTCTGAGATGTGTTCCTTTAATATTGGAAAATACAGAACGGGTAGGGGCTAAATACTTAAGTGTTCTAAGATGCGATAAGGATTTTGCATTCCATGTAGGAGTTTTAAGGGCTCTGCTATATCTGTGATGTCTGACAAGCACAGTATATATCTGATTTGGGAACCTCCCCAACAGTGAACCAGGTACACCATATTTATTATAGCCTTCGTTTTGGCCCTGCTATATTAGTAAATCTATTCCCATACCCTTTCTTGATGGATGCAAATATCTCAGAAATAAAAACCTAAATATCCAAACACCCCAGATTGGTTAAATATAGTGTCATATATTGTAATATTTTAACATTGTAGACACGGTCTGGGCTATTGTTAAACAGGGATAAAAGCAAGATATTAAACTATGTATGATGGGATTTGGAAAGACTATTAGGTAATTTTATGCCTAAAGAGCCAGAAACCCCCAAATCCTGTCTTCTTCCTGCTTCAGCTCTTTCCTTAAGGTTTTGATTGAAGATATATGTGGACAGGGAAATGGCAAATGTGAAAGAAGATACTACTTTACCATTTGTTGTGCTTGTGCCTTTGTGCCCTGTGCAAAGCTCTCTGGTAAGCTGAGTTTTAAGGGACCTCCTCTTCACACTAATTTCAACCCCAAAATCGCAGGATCTCATTACCCTGTAACCAGATGCATGGTATTGAAGAGGTGATAACCAGTTGCATGGTATTGAAGAGGTGAAAGCCTGAGACACCTATTTTAAAAAAATGCCACATCTAAGAGTGTGACCTCCCAAGTCAGGCGGAAGGTGGGCCTGGGTCACTTGTTCATCCTAGGTCATTTGCCCATCCTACTCTTGGAAGTGAAAGCAACAGCTTATATAGATGTATTTTCTCAGTGAGGCACTCCTTCCCTTTTTCCCCTTCTGCCCTATCCCCACTACCTCCCATCCTTTTCATTCCCCACCCTCTTCCCTTTCCCCTCAAGCCCTTTCCCTTCTTTCTCCACTCTCCCTTCCCTTCCAACCACCCTCTTCTCCTTCCACCCTCCTCTCCCTCTTCCTTCTCCTTTTCCCTCCCCCTCTACCCTCTCTTTCTCCTCCTCCCCCTTAGCCTTCCTCCTCTGTCCCATTTCTCTCCAATCACTTGAATGTGTATCTTCCAAAGAAGAGCTAAGATCTGGGAAACAAATCAGAATGTGAGTAATAGTTATATATTTCTTAAATTTCCCCTTTTCTCAGTATTTTCCACTTTTTTGAGAAGACCTACATTTTTTATAATTAGGAAAAAATGTTAGATTTTTATAGCATGATACACTTTATTTGACATTTTAGGATGCAATAGAACATGAAAAAATATCAATTGATATAAAGTGATCATCTTAGTGAAAGATAAAGTAGAACATATTACAAAGAAAATGTGGTTAGTAACCTCAGTTTACAATTACACAGTATAATATGAGGAAAGTTTTAAAAAATACCATGTCACTAACACTTCAGTGGTAAACAATAACTTAATTATTAATTTATAGACCACTATGTCACATAAATAAGCTCACAGTCATATCATATATGGGCTCGATGGACATTCTTAAATGTAGGCTAATCTTTTTTAAGCAAATTTCACTGTTAAGCTGTTCTAGTCACTGTAAGTACCATATTTCTATAGCAAAGTAATGAAGGCACAGCTAGTGCAAGCAGATTTAAACTTTTAGTCTTCCAGGCTGGAAATAAAAAAACACTTGCGTTGGTACTTCAGGAACTGTTTTTTTCAAGCAAATATTTGTCTCAATTGACAATTCTGACAGTTTTCACAGCTACATTCTAATAGGAACATGACAAAAAAACTTCACAAAAATCAGAACTTTATAGCACAAAATGAGCATGCTTTAGATAACTGCAACATTTATATATTTTGAAGAATATTACACTACAACAGGCTAGATAAACTGATACTTAGACACTGTAAGACCATTTTCAGACTACCAATAAAATATGAAAACACAAGACTATAAGGAATGCTAGTGTTGAGGCTATAGAGCAGCGCCCCCCTCCCATCTAGCCTAAGGCTATATAAACCTGCTTCACTTCTGATTGAAGTTTTGAGATTCTTGAAAATTCTTTCAAGCAGCTTCTTTTTTTATTTTCGATATTTCCTGTTTCCATAATTTGTACTATCTTCATAGGTACATTTGACTTCTCCTGTATAGTAATAGATCGATTTCAGGATGACATTATCATGTAAAGTTTGACCAATTTCAAAGTCCTCATCAAGGATAGCATCTTCTCGTGGCTCTAGCTTTCCAATCTTAGGAATCTCAGGAGGGCTAAAGAAATTGAAGAATGATGCATTAGGAACCACTCTTGGCTGACTTTCAATTTCTCCAGTAGCAGTTGTTCGACTCTGGGTGGTTGTCACAGTAACATCCTTTCCTCTTCTCCAATCTATTTTACAGCCCTTGCAATCTTGGATTTCCCATCCCCAAGAGAAGAATGGATCCTTGTGATCTGGTTTTGACTTTATTATATATGTCTTGGTCAGCACCTCATTTCTGAAGTATGGATTGGGTAGAAAATAAAATTCAAATGTGTAACTTATAGGCTGGCCAGGTTTTGAGAACTTTAGGCTAATATCTGACAAGAACTTCAGAATGGGTGCATCATACTTCTGAATCATGGGCCCGAGCTTGTCAACATTCTTTAAAACAGTCAGCCAATAGTCAGGAATGCCTTTAGGATCTTTTTTAGGCTTTCCCTTACGAGCTCTTTTAAGATTCACTCTTTCTTTAGGCCTGACCTCAGGAATTCTTTTAGGAGCCTCTATTATGGCAGCCTTTGCCTTAGCTTCTGTTACTCTAGTCTGTTCTTTACCTTCTGCCTTTACCTGAGGGTCTACTTTAGGGTCTTCTTTCACTTCAGGCTTTGTCCCCAGAAAATCTTTAGACTCTGCTTTTTCTTCAGCCTTTGTCTCAGGAATTTCTTTTGGAACCTCATTTTCTTCAGCCTTTACCTCAGGTTTTCCTTTAGGCTCGTTATCTTCTTCCTCACCCTCTAAAGCAGGCATTTCACTAGGGCTGTCTTCCTGCACCTCCTCATCACTGCTGAACACCTCATCCTCTGAATTCCACTCATATTCTTCTTCTGTAGGTTCATATTCTGCATTGATTATTTGAAATCGCCGATCGTATAGAGGCTTATTGAGTTCGGCATATTTTCTTTCGAGATCGTGAATTGCCTTTAAGAACAGGATGTCTACCTTGTCACATTCATCTTGAATATTTCTGAGCGCCTGCACACGATTTCTAACGGCCCGAGGCAGCCTATCCACGAAACTTTTACCCAAAGGAGCCCGTCGTGCTTTTCTGGAAGGCCCAGATACCCTCCTCTTTCTATATAAGCGGCTGCGGCCGCTGCTGCTGCTGCTGCTGCTGCTGCTGCTGCAACTAGTGCTGCTGCTAGAGCTACTGCAGTCAGATTCCTCCCCAGAATCACTAGAGGAGCTAGCCATCTTCTCTTCAGCAACCCTTTGGGAGGCAGGTTCCGAAACCGTGTTAAGATCCGCTTCTGCCATTTTGCAACCCTGCAAACCTCTTAATGTGGTGACTACCGCTGAGACCGCGCGACCAGAGATGGGCAGAAAATGACTCACGGATGCTTGGGTGGTGGCGGAGGCCGAGGCTGAGGAGGTGGCAGCGGCGAAGGCAGCAGTAGCGCAGGACGGGGTTGGGCTGGGCTGCTGTGATCCCGCAAAGGTGGAAGCCGCAGTAGAGGCCTGGGCAAGAGCGGCGGTGGCAAGGACTCTTAGAGCAGCTGCTGCGGACAGAGGAGTGCCGCAGTCTAATGGCGTAGTGTAAGACCCCAAGATCTCTTCGCGGTTTAGATCGCGAGCTCCCACCCCTTGCGGACCCACCTGCAGTCAATTTAGTTCCCCGTGTGCCTTTTAGCTCTCACCTCATTTGCTGGGCAAACTTGATTGACAATGTCTAAGCCTATTGAATGACCAAACGCACGCGCCGCTCTCCAGGCTCCGCCCACCTTCCCAGACGCTGCCTGGTAGCTGAGGCACACACTCGTGGAAGACGTTTGTTTCCCCTGAAAATTATATCTTTATAGTTTTATAATTCAAAAAATAAAAGTAAAAAAAGCTTAGATATGAGGTAAAAATACTATCCATGGTTCCTAACAAGGGAAGAGGAGTATCTTTCTCCTATCATTTCATCCTGAATTCCCGTTTGGTTTGTCAGGAGCCTCTTGACAAAAATCTGTTTTTAAAAAATTGGATGGAAATACCTCAAATGGCATCATTGGGTAGTGTGAATATGGAATTTTTTTAAAACTATATCTAAATATCCTATTAGCGTGTATTTTTACACTGGAGAGAAAAGGGAGTCATTTATTGGCAAAGGGGGGAGGGGCTAGAAAGCAGGCATATTGAGTTCCACCTAACAGTTTTTAGTAAGTACTATCTGTGGTGTTGGGCAAGCCTGATTTATATCCATCTACAAGGGTGGCGATGCTGTGAGTCAGTTAGACTATTTTTACTGCATTTCTTTTTTTTTTAACTGGCATATAATATACTCCAATCTTGCTGCCGACTTGCTTCTAGCTGTTCTCAAAGCTTGCAACAACCTTGTAGATGAAGTGCAAGGACATTCAGATGTTAAGTAGTATTATTTAAAAGCAGACGGTTTGCTCTATACTTTTGTGGAGCAGTTTTCAATTCCATTAACAACAGGATGGGAGAGGGAATTTGTGCTGATGAAAGTGCATCCTCTGTCAGGGTATACTTTACAATGTTGTCTACCACCAGTTTCCTTCTAACATTGTAATATTCCGGCCACGCTAAAGTATGATTTACCAGTCCAGTAATATGTAAATAGGCTTTTGTAAAATGAGGTTTAAAAACAGGTATCTTATTTTTATTTACAGGATTGTTTTCTGCTACAGAACACCTCCCTTGGTACAACAAAAAAGACCAGTGTTTACTTTTCATTAAAAGGTAAGAAACATATTTAGCCCCTTTTTATGAATGACCACAATTACCTATCTATATTTGAATAAAAATTCACAGGATATATTAATAGTCTCTTAAAGAGTTCATTGGAAGATACCTTGATCTTTCTGTGGAAGTAAAAACAAAAAAAAAAAAAAAAAAAAAAAAAAAAACCTAGACGTCATTTGATATACTAATGCAGAAAATAACCTAATTAATTAAATTCACTGTCTAAACCTGCTCACAGAACACAAGTAGTAAATTAAAATATAAAATATGATGAATTATTCACTTCAAATGTGGAAAAATTTTAAAGTTAGATTAATCTTTACATTACTTTTTTATTATATAATTTGGGCTTTGTCATTTAGTCACATATTTTTAAAAAGTTAGGAAACACTTTCTATTTTGTAAATAAATTTACTTTTATTGTTTATTTTTGATTTTCAAGGTATATAAGCATTATAAAGAAAAAAATATAGAAAATTCCAATGATGGTATATATGCACAATCTTATCAACCAAATGATAACCATTTTTAACATTTTGGTGCATTTTCTCCCAGAAATTTCTCTGTACATCTACATACCTGCCTGTTTATATATACTGTTTTATCTATATAACATATTTTGTTTTGTAATCTGCTCATTTATCAGTTGTGGCTATATTTTCATGGTAAATGATAAACACCTAATTTTAAAATAGATACATATTCCATGGAAATGTTTATTTAATATTTAACCATATTCCTGTTGTAGGGCAGCTACTTCCCACATCATTTTTCTACTAGCATACACATTTTTTTTCCTACTATAAAAAAATTAGCCTTGGATACCTACTGTATGCGCTCGTGAAAATTATGGGAATGCAGGAGTAAATTGTGTTCATTTTATTCTTTGACACATATTGCCAAACTTCTCTCCAGAAAAGTTATCACAGTTTACACTCCTACAAACAATGCTAAGAGTTAATTTTGTCCTTCAACTAATATATTTTTGTGCCTGCCGTGTGTTAGGCACATGTGGTAGAGGATGGCAGTTTAATGGTGAATAAAACTTAACTGAGTGTGAGGGGTGCCTGGGTGTCTCAGTTGGTTAAGCTTCTGACTTTGGCTTAGGTTTCTCACAGGTTCATGAATTCAAGCCCCATATGGGATTCTGTACTGACAGCTCAGAGCCTGGAGCCTGCTTTGGATTCTGTGTCTCCTTCTCTCTCTGCCCCTCCCCTGCTCTCTCTCTCTCTCTCTTTCTCTCTCTCTCTCAAAACTTAATAAACATTTAAAAATATTTAAAAAAACTAAACTGAGTGTGTATTCTTTCATTTCATAATTTTAATCACAACATATACTATGGAAACAATTATTTAAATCAGTGGGTTTATGCCATAAATATTGTCCTGAAACTTATTATTTTCATTTAAAATGATAGATATCCTTTTTTAATGAATGCTCTTATATTTTGATAGTATGTTAAAGGTTTCATTTACATGTTAAATTTTGTATCATCAGGAATTAATATTTTGGAGTAAGTATTGAGTTAGGGATTCAAATTTTTTTTAAGTTTATTTACTTTGAGAGAGAAAGAGAGAGAGAGAGAATGAGTGGCAGAGGGGCAGAGAGAGAATCTGAAGCAGGCTCCCACACTGTCAGTACAGAATTTGATGAGGGCCTTGATCCCATTAACCATGAGATCATGACCTGAGCCAAAATCAAGTTGGACGCTTAACCGACTAAGTCACCCAGCACCCCTCAAATATTTTTAAATATATTTTTATTAGCTAGCTAATTGTTTTGTGCTGTTTCTTTGGTAATCTCTCTGACTCATACTTATTTGAGATACCAACTCTATCATATTAACTAAAATGCTTGGTTCTGTTTCTGAATTCTGTTCTCTGATCTGTTGGCCATAATTTTTCTACAAACAACTAATGAGGTACTGGCAGGTTTTTTTTGAAAACTTTATATTTTATGAAAATGATATGCATTGAAAAAAAGTTAGATAATATGTTGAAATCCAAACAAGAAAAGTAACTGAAAACACACTGAGAGTAATCACTATTCACATCTTTAATGAAAATCTCCAGATTAATTTCTTTTAAAAAATGTTTATTTATTTTGAGAGAGAGAGCAGGTGAGTGGGAAAGAGTTTAGAGAGAGAATCCCAAGCAGGCTCTGTGCTGTCAGTGAGGAGCTGGATGCAGGGCTTGATCCCATGGAACTGTGTGGTCATAACCTGAGCTGAAATCAAGAGTTGGACGCTTAACCGACTGAGCCACTCAGGTGCCCCTCCAAATTAATTTCTTATCATTATGTATTTGTATTTCTTAGGTTAGTGGTAAGATTCAATGTCTTTTCATATTTTTATTGTCCATTTGAGAAATGCCTATTCATATCCTTCACTTGCTTTTCCACTGAATTAAGAAAGAAATTAATCAGTGGTGAGATCCTACAGGTTAAATAATTGTGGTCTTGATTTAAAACCAACTGTGACTCACTTAGAAAATATCTCTGTTCTGACTTATAATGTTGGACACATGTGACTTAACTAAAGCTTTTATTTTAAATTACTCAATTTCATTTTAAATTGTCATCTGAATAATGTCTTTCAAGAATTCGTGCTTAATCACACTGATCAAAGAAGTTTGAAATGAAACAGAATAAAAAGAGAAAAACTTGTAAAAAAAACTCATACAAAGATAATATATTAATGAACTATTTTGATTTTTCTATTTGTAAGTATTTTTTCCCAAGCCAAAGACTATTGGTGACTTCTAACTACAGTGCTCTACTTTTGATGTGTATGCACTACTTTAGGTATCTTATAACACACTTTTATTTTTGTAGCTTTTTTGTCTATTGTTAATTTTATTATGGCAGTTTCCTAAAAGAAAATAAGTATTTTATTTATATAATGAATTTAATGTATGCATTATAGCATATATTTTCTATAGTGAATATTTTTATAAGTATTCTAGTATATAATATGCTTATTTTTTTCATAAAGCTATCTTTAGTTGCATAGTGATATGTTCACCATTTCATTATTTTATGACATTCTTTTTTGGGGTCAAATATTCATACTTCTACATGAAATGATGCTTAACACAGAATCTATTGGTATATTCAGGCTGAACATGGCTCTTTGACATCTGTTTATATCTTCCCTGTTATGAACATATATACAACCCCAACTATCATGCCTGTCACACAAACACATGTATGTAATACACAATAAGTGTTACAGAATTATCTTTGTTGTAGATATTTAAGAAGCCAAGCATTGCAATTTCATTTATTGGTGGACTTTTTTGTTGTTGTTCTTGTTCATCTAGACAGATTTTATCTGAACATATAAGTTAATTCTCTCTCTCTCTCTCTCTCTCTCTTTATTTATTTATTTATTTATTTATTTATTTATTTATTTCTGAGAGAGTGCTCACTCATGCGTGTACCCATGCTTGTGCATGAGCAGGGGAGGAGCAGAGGGAGAGGGAGAGAGAATCTTAAGCAGGCTCAGCATGGAGCCTCACATGGGGCTCAATCCTATGACTCTGGGATCTTGACCTGAGCCAAAATCAAGAGTTAGATGCTCAACCAGCTGAGCCACCCAGGTGCCCCTAAGGTAATTCTTTTTAGAAACAATTTTATTGAACTATAGTAGATACAACTGTACATACAGTGTACAATACGATGTTTTAATAAATCTGTACACCTGTGAATTCATCACCACGGTCAAGAAAATGAAAATTTTTATCACCCCCAAAAGTTTCATTATGCCTCTCCTTGTCTCTACCTTGGCAACTACTGATCTACTTTCTGTTTCTATAGACTAGTTTGCACTTTCTAGAATGTTATGTAATAGACTAGTTTGCACTTTCTAGAATATTATATAAATGAACTGAGGAGTCACTTGCTATGTTTGTGTTTAACTTTTTAAGAAATAACTGTTTTCCAAAGTGGTTGTACAATTTTGCATTCGTATCAGAAATGCCAACACTTGGTACCGTTGGTCTTTTGAAATTTAGCAATTTTAATAGGTATGTAGTAGCATCTCATTGTGGTTTTACTTTGCATTTCCCTAATGACTGATGATGTTAAACACCTTTTTTGTAGTGATTTACCATCCACATAACTTCTTTGGTGAACTGTCTATTCATATATTGCCCATTTTTCTATTGGGTTCTGGTCTTACTATCGAGATTTGAGAATTTGTTATATACTCTGGATACAAGTCCTTAGGAGAAAAAAGGTCTGCAAGTATTTTTTACCAATCCATGGATTTTATTTTTATTCTCTTAATAGTACCTTTCATAGCTTTTCAGAGAACAGAAGTTTGTAATTTTGATAGAGTCCAATTTATCATCTTTTTTTTTCCTTTTATGAACCATGTTTTTGGTGTCATCTCTAAGAAAGCTTGCTTATCCCAAGATCACTAAGACATTCTTCTATGCTCTTTTAGAATTTTTATGCTTAGTTTCACATTCAGATTGGATCTATTTTTGTATGTGGTACAAGATATGGATTGAAATTCTTTTGTTTTGTTTTGTTTTTTTTTTTTTTACATATGGACATCTAGTTGTCCCACCATCATTTGTTGAAAAACTATCCTTTCTCTACTGAATTACCTTTGTATCTTCATCAAAAATTGTCAATATATGTGTGGGTGTATGTTGGGCTCTCTATTCTGTTCCATTGTGTGCTTATTTTAACTTCCTAATTTGTAAATATTTGTTAGCTATGTTTATATTTGGGAGGGAATGAGAACCAAATTGTGGGATAATAGAATTTCATGATAGTGGAGACAATTACAGTAGCTAGGTCTTCATCCTTGGCCTTTCATTTCTGCTCCCAAATATCTGACAGAAAAGGAAAATAACAGCAATGTTAACCTAGAAAACAAATCAAAACAAGAAACAGAAATGCGTTTCTATTTTGTGGAGTTGCCAGTGTATGGCTGTCTACAGCCCAGCCACAGGAATGGTAGCTAGTATTATTCAAGAGCACGAATAATGCCTGTGCTTTTCTCAACCTTTGATAAGAAAGATCTCTTTGTTAAATGTAAGTAGAAAGCATTTTCAAGCTATTAATAAATTATAATTAAAGACAGAATTGTTATGAATAATTGGTTATTATTTCATACTGTGAGTTTCAAAGCAAAATTATCTCATTCCATACTCATTCCTAAAATAAGGACACACACAAATGAGGAGAGTATGGCATATAGCTATAAAATTTGATTTTTAAAGGAAATATTTGTGAATTACATTTCTGGCATTATAGCCTTAACTTCATGGTGTTTGAAAGGGCACTTACAATTAATGCAATGGCAGAGTAGGTGAATCAGTTACTAATTTGGATATTGTTCTAATGCTAGTTTTCAACTTAATAGCATACATGTTCAAAAACGTAAATCCACATTGCAGAGGAACACTTTTACAAGGGCATTCAAGGATCTTTTTCCATTGGTGCTCATTTGAAGAATTCTCACATTAAAACTCAAATAAAGCAAATCTTTTTTATTGCAACTTTGGAAGCATTTTATTTAATGCTACTAAAAACGGAAGGGGTTGCCTAGGTGGCTCAGTTGGTTAAGCGACCGACTCTTGGTTTTGGCTCAGGTCATGAACCCATGGTTCATGGATTGGAGCCATACATAGGGCTCCATGCTGATAGTACAGAGCCTGCTTGGGATTCTCTCTTTCCCCTGCTCTCTCTGCCCCTCACCCACTTACTCTCTCTATATCTCTCAAAATAAATAAATAAACTTTAAATTTTTTTAAAGGAGGAAAATTTTTGAAGGATTTAAATGTCTTTGCATGTATATATGACCACAATAACTATTTTTAAATTTTCATTATATTTGGACAATGTAGAACAAGCCCAAATGGATATTCTCTGCCAAATTTTATCCAGAATACCCAGATATATTTAATTAATTTGATTTAGTGCATCCTCTGAGGAAAAATGAGTCTTATGATACTGCAAATATTCCTGCTGGTAGGAACAAATATATGTTCCACAGCTCTTCAGAGGTGATGGTCATTTTTGTATCAAACAACATACATGTAATTCACAAAAACCTTTTTTAAAGTATAAAGAGGAGAATCCAAACAATCATCAAACCTTAGCATTTGATTTCCTTACTGAGACATTATGACCAGATTGTTAGTGTAGGTGCTAGAGTCAGAATTGCTGGGCTTGAATCCTTTTTTTTTTTTCTTACTAGTTGCATTAGATATTGGACAAGCTACCTCACTTTTATTACTTCTGTTCTCCCTCTCTAAAATGGGGCTAAGAATGGGACATAGAACTACAATTCAATATTGTTTACTACTTTTTGTATTATCATTTATCAAGGTAGTGTTTTAAAGAAACCTTTCTTAGTATATAGTCTCAAGCCACTCAGCATTTCTATGAAGTCAGTATGCTGTGACTTCTCTTATGGAAGCAGCATAGGAATCTACAAATATGAATTTTCCATCTATAATATGCATGAAAGTAGAAATTTCATGGATATTGGCAACTCCTTGATATTAATAATAGTATTAGATCTTGATAGTTCTAAGGTCAAATAGCCACTCATCCTGGTTGGCATTATCTGCCTACAGAAGTTCTCCTGTTATTTCAAAGGGAGAAAAATCAGCACGACACAAATAAAATTCCAAGCCAAATATTGTTTTAATATTTTACACCTCACACAGCATCCTTTCTTTCTTGAGAGCTTTTAAACTTCCTGACAGCCCTAAATTACTCAATCTTCATTACCTAAACCTCAAATTTATATCTCATGTTTATTTTTGATGCCATTTATTTTTTATTCCATTATAAAGATTAAGAATATAATATTTGCATACAATTAACTACATATATATGAAAATATAATAAAGTAATTCGCAATGTCTTAAATAGTGACTTCTATTCTTGATATTAATAACATTTTTTTTTAACTTTTTATGTGGTTAGAGTACTATGCATTGTGACAATTTTAAATATCCACCAAATGCCTTAGATTTTCCTATTTTTTTTCATCTTGTTTAGAGTAATGGTCTCAAGCCTAACTCACAGCTGTGTGAAAATATTATCCTTGTTGGAGGTGGAAGAGATTGTAGAAATCATTTAGCCCAATAACCATATACATATTGGGGAAACTGAGGCCTTACTTATTGGATGAACATTCTGTGTTTTTCCAGGTATTTGTCACTACAAGCAACAGGACTGAAGAGACTGCCTGACTGCCTTTTCCTCATTGTATATTCTTGCCTCTTTTGTCGTAGATTAGTTGGCTGTATAAGTATGGGTTTATTTCTGGGCTGTCCATCCAGTTGCATTGATCTATGTGTCTATTTTTGTACCAGTGCCATATTGTTTTCATTATGAGAGCTTTATAGTTTATCTTGAAATCTGAAATTGTGATGTCTCCAGTTTTGTTTTTCTTTCTCAAGGTTGCTTATTATTTTGGGGTCTTTTGTGGTTCCATACACATTTTAGTGTCATTTGATTTGGTTTTGTGAAAGATTCTGTTGATATTTTGGTAGGGAATGCATTGAAACTATAGATTTCTTTTGGTAGTATGGACATTTTAACAATATTAATGCTTTCAAACCATGAGCATGGAGTATCTTTCCATTTGTTTGTGCTGTACTTAATTTCTTTCATCGGTGCTTTATATTTTTCAGATACAGTTCTTTTACCTCCTTGGTTAAGTTTATTCCTAGATATTTTATTGTTTTGGTGCAATTAAAATGGAATTATTTATTTAATTTCCCTTTTTTGATGCTTCATTATTAGTGTATAAAACCCTAATGATTTATAGGTATTAACTTTGGATCCTACAACTTTACTGAATTCATTTATATTACTTCTAGTTTTTTTGTGGATTCTGTAGAATTTTCTATGTATTAGTATCATGTTATCCACAACTGGTGACCCCTTTTTTTTTAATGTTTTTTTTTTTTGAGACAGAGACAGATAGAGCATGAGCAGGGGAGGGGCAGAGAGAGAGGGAGACACAGAATCTGAAGCAGACTCCAGGCTCTGAGCTGTCAGCACAGAGGCCAACACGGGGCTGGAACTCCCGGACTGTGAGATCATGACCTGAGCTGAAGTCGGACGCTTAACCAACTGAGCCACCCAAGTGCCCCACAACTGGTGAAACTTCTTTCCTCATATGAATGCCTCTTTTTTTTTTTTTTTGGAATGATTGCTGTGACTAAGACTTCCAATACTAGGTTGAATAAAAGTGGCAAAAATGGACATCCTTGTCTTGTTCCTGATCTTAAAGGAAAAGCTCTCAGATTCACCATTGATACATTGATATTAGCTGTGAGTTTTTCATATACACCTTTATTAGATTGAGGTATGTTCCCTCTAAACCCACTTTGATGAGAGTTCTTACCATGAATGAGTGTGGTATTTTGTCAAATGCTTTTTCTGCACCTATGTAGATGATCATATGATTTTTATCCTTCGTTTTGTTGATGTGGTATGTCACATTGATTGATTTGTGAATATTGAACCATCCTTGCATCCCAGGATAAATCTCATTTCATCATGGTGAATGATCCTTTTAATGTATTGTTGGATTTGGTTTGCCAATATATTTTGAGGATTTTTGCATGCATGTTTATCAGGCATATTGGCCTGTAGTTTTCCTTTTTTGTGGTGTCTTTCTGGTTTTGTTATAAAGGTAATGCTGGCCTTACAGAATGTACTTGGAAGCTTTCTTTCCTCTTCTGTTTTTTGGAATAGTTTGAGGAGAATAAGGTATTAACTCTTTAAATTCAGAATTCCCCTGTGAAGCCATCTGACCCTGGACTTTTGTTTGTTGGTAGATTTTTATTGGCGATTCAATTTCTTTGCTGGTTATCAGTCTGTTCAAGTTTTCTATTTCTTCCTGTTTCAAGTTTGGTAATTTATATGTTACTAGGAATTTATCTAATTTTTCCAAGTTGTCCAGTTTGCTGTCATATAATTTTTTGTAGTATTCTCTTTTAATCCTTTGTATTTTTGTAGTGTCAGTTGTTACTTCTTTTCCTCATTTCTGATTTTTTTTATTTGGGTGCTTTCTCTTTTTTTGTTGATGAGTCTGGCTAAGGGTCTATCAATTTAGTTTATCTTTTCAAAGAACCAGCTCTTGGTTTCATTGATTTTTTTTTGTTTTGTTTTGTTGTTTTTGGTTTGTTTGTTTGTCTGTTTTTTGTCTCTATGTAATTTATTTCTGCTCTGACCTTTGTTATTTCCTTCCTTCTGTATACCTTGGGCTTTGATTATTCTTTTTTTCCTAGTTCCTTTAGGTGTAAGTTTAGATTGTTTATTTGAGCTTTATCTTATTTCTTAACTAGGGCTGTGTGCCTTTTTATTCTCTCTTAGAACTGCTTTTGCTGCATCCCAGAGTTTTTAGAACATTGTGTTTTCATTTGTCTCCATGTATTTTTTTAATTTCCTCTTTGATTGTTTATTGACCTATTTTTTAGTATCATGTTTAGCCTCCATGTGTTTGTGATTTTTTCATTTTTTTTTCTTGTGATTGCTTTCTAGTTTCATACCATTGTGGTTAGAAAAGATGCATCGTATGATTTCAATCTTCTTAATTTTATTGAGGCTGGTTTTGTGGCCTTACATGTGATGTATTCTGGTAAATGTCTCATGTTCACTGAAAAAGAATGTGTATTCTGTTGTTTTGGGATGGAATGCACTGTAAATATCTGTTATGTACATCTGGTCTAATGTGTCATTCAAAGTCACTGCTTACAGGGCGCTTGGGTGGCTCAGTTGGTTAGGTGGCTGACTTCAGCTCAAGTCATGATCTCATAGTTTGTGAGCTTGAGCCCCATGTCAGGCTATGTGCTCAGAGCCTGGAGCCTGCTTCAGGTTCTGTGTCTCCCTCTCTCTTTGCTCCTTCCCCACTCACACTCTGTCTCTCTGTGTCTCTCAAAACAGAATAAACATAACAAAAAAAGTCGCTGCTTACTTACTGGTTTTCTGCTTGGTTGATGTATCCATTGATGTAAGTGGGGTATTAAAGTCCCCTACTATTATTTTATTACCATCAATCTCTCTTTTTATGTTTGTTAACATTTGCTTTGTGTATGTACATGCTCCATTGTTGGGTTCAGAGATATTTACAAGTGTTCTATCCTCTTTTTGGATTGATCCCTTTATCATTAAATATTGCCCTTATTTTTTAGTGTTTATTTTAAAGTCTGATTTGTCTGATCTAATTATTGCTACTTTAGCTTTGTTTATTTATTTTTTTGGCTTCCATTGAGGTGAGTCTCTTATAGGCAGCATATAGATGGGCCTTGCTTTTTTATTCACTTTGTCACCCTACGTCTTTTTATTGGAGCATTTAGGCTATTTACATTTAAAGTAACTATTAGTTATTTGTTTTCTGGTTGTTTTATAGTTCTTCTCTACCCATTTTCTTTTCTTTCTTTGTGATTGATGAGTTCCTGTAGTGTTATGTTTGGCTTTCTTTCTCTTTATTTTTTGTATATCTATTATAGGTTTTGGGTTTGTCATTTCCATGGTTTTTCATTTCCATGAGGTTCATACATAACATCCCAAGTATATAACTCTCTATATTAATTTGATGGTCTTTTGAGTTCAAACGCATTCAAAAGAGTTCTTTTTTACTCCTTCCATGTTTTATGTATATGCTATCTTATTTTACATATTTTTACTCATGATTTTCTTGTATCTAATTAATTATGGCAATTTCTTTTCCATTTAAATTAGTCCTGGCACTTGGGTCAGGGCACCTGGGTCGCTCAGTCAGTTAAGCCTCTGACTTTGGATCAGATCTTGATCTAATATTTCATTAGTTTGAGCCCCACATCATGCACTCTGCCATCAGTTCAGAGCCCACTTCAGATCCTCTGTCCCCTCTCTCTCTGCCCCTCCCCCACTCGTGCTGTCTCTCTCAGATAAAGGTTAAAGTTTAAAAATTCAAATAAATCCCTTTAAAATTTCTTGTAATCCTGGTTTAGTGGTGATAAACCCCTTTATCATTTGTTTGTCTGATTTGTTCTTCAAACCTGAATGATCACCTTGTGGGTAGTATATTCTTGGTTGTAGTTTTTTTTTTTTTTTCTCCTTTCCGTACATTGAATATATCATGCCACTCCCTGGTGACATGCAAAATTTCTGCTGAAATATCAGCTAATAGCCTTATAGGATTTTCCTTGCAGGTGACTTCATGCTTCTCTCTTGCTGCTTTAAAAATTCTCTGTTTATCTTTAACCTTTGATATTTTAATTATTATGTGTCATGGTGTGGACCTTTTTGGGTTCGCCTCTTTGCAACTCCCTGTGTTTCTTGAACCTGGATGTTTATGTTCTTTACCAGGTTAGGGGACTATTATTTTTATTTTATTTAATTAATTAATTATATTTATTATTTATTATTTATTCAAATAAAATTTCTACCTCTTTCTCTTCTTCTTCTTCTGGGACCCCTATAATACAAATGTTTCTTTGCTTGATGTTATCCAAGGGATCTCATAACCTATCCTCACTTTTTTTTCACTCTGTTCTCACTTTGCTGTTCAACTTTTATGCTTTCCATTACTCTGTTTCCCAATCACTGATTCATTCTTCTGCATCTGTTAATCTATAGTTAATTCCCTCTAGTATGTTTTGTATTTCAGTTATGGTGATCTTCAACTAACATTGGTTCCTTTCTATATTCTTTATCTCTTTTTTGGTAGTCTCACTGAGTTCTTCCACTCTTCTTTCCAGCCTCGTGAACATCTTTACAATCATTATTTTAAATTCTTTATCAGGCATATTGCTTTCTGTTTCATTTAGATCTTTTTCTGAGGTTTTGTCTTGTTCTTTCTTTTGGAGCATATTCCTCTGTCTCCTCATTTTCCTTGACTTTCTCTGTTTGTTTCAATGGATTAGGTGGAACAGCTACTTCGCCTAAACTTGAAGGAATGGCCTAGTGTATGGTCATCCCCTATGTAGACTATGCTTGGTTACTTTTGCTAGCTAGCTGGATCTATGGTGTGCATCGGCTGGGGGTCATAGGACTCCACTCAGCGGACATTCTGGCAGCACAATTAAAGCTGATGTGTACAGTTTAGTGTGCTCCTTTGGCTCTCCATGCAGCAGGTACCCTGGTAAGACAGCTAACGCTAAAGAGGACATAAGCTGCGATGTCTCAAGGATCTACATGCAGAGAGCACCTTGGCAGTATAGCTGAAGCTAAAATGATGTTATCTGGAACATCCTGGAACTCTCCACCCAGAGGGTGCCCTGGTGAGGTGGCTGATACTGAGGCATATTGTGGGCCATCACATCCTAGGGATTTCCATGCAGCAGGCACCCTGGCAGGACAACTAAAGCTGAAGTAGATGAAAGTTGGGGGATCCTGGGGCACTCCATGCTGGGAGTACCCTGGTGGAGCTGCTGAAGCTGAGGTGGTGAGCAGGCTGGGAGCACCTGGAGCTCTCCATGCAGAGGGTACTCTGGGTACAAACTGGGGTATCCCATGTATTCTGTGCAAGGGGTGCCCTGGCAGAATTTCTGGAGCAAGGTAGTATACAAGTAGGATGTCCCTGTGTTCTCTGTGCAGAGGGTTCCCTGGCAGGATAGTTAAAACTAAAGTGGGTGCATGCTGGGCATACCCAGGGCTCTATGAACAGAGGGCAGTTTGGCAGGATACCTGAAGCTGAAGTGAGTGTAAACTGGGATGTTCCAGGACTCTCTGCATAGAGGGTTCCATGAAGTGGTATATAGAGCCAAGGCACTGTATCATTCAGGAGGTTCTGGGCTGCTTTGTGCAGGGGGAACCCTGGAACAACAGCTAAAGCTAAAGTGAGCATGGGCTACTGTGGCCCCTGGGCTCTCTGAAAAAATGTGCCCTGGCAGGACAAGTGAAGCTGAAGTGTTTGCAAGCCAGGGTGTCCCATGGCTCTCTGAACTGAGGGCAACCTGACAGGACAGCTGAAGCTAAATTAGGTGCGGGCCAGGATGCCCAAGGTGCTGAATGCAGGAGGTGCCCTTGCCTGGCAACTGGAACTGAGGCTGGTATGGACAGAAGTGTTCTAGGGCACTTCATGCAGGGGGTGCCCAGCAGAATGGCTGGAACTGATGCAGAAAAGGGCCAGGGATTCCCAGAGTACTCCATACAGTGTCTCCCTGGCAGGGCAACTGGGTCTAAAGGGGACATCAGCCAGGTGGCTCTAGAGCACTCTGCTTCGGGGGTGCCCTCGCAAGCCTTCTGAAGCCAAAGTGGTATAGGCCTGGAGATGTTCCAGGGTTCTTTGCACCTGTTTCACCTTGGCATGAAAGCTGGGGCTACAGAGAGTGCTAACCAGGGGTACCCTGGTGTGCACTGCCTTGTGGCCACCTTGGTGGGATGGCTGTAGCTGGTGTGGACTAGGGACCTAAGGCTCACTGAGGTGGCAGACCAGTTTGGGTGCCGGTACTGTGCACCTATCTGTGCTTTCAAGGTGGGGGTGGAAGTGTAGGCAGCTTTCCCTGCCATTCTGGTGGAGTTCTAAGGCTGGCTCTTTTGTATGCTATTTGCTCTATTAAACCGTGGCTTTTTTCTGTGCCTCAGTGTGACCAGGGCTGGTGTCGGCTTGTGGACCTGGGGTTTGCTGAGGTGGCAAGCCAGCTATGGTGATAAGTTCCTACTCCAGTATCCATTTTTAAGGTGGAGAGAGAGCATAAACCCATGTCGCTGCTCAATCCCGCTGACCTGTAGTGCATTCCTGCAGGTCCTCTGCTGTTTGGCAGAATTCTGGGGTTGACTTTTTTTTTTTTTTTTTTTAATTTTTTTTTTCAATGTTTATTTATTTTTGGGACAGAGAGAGACAGAGCATGAACGGGGGAGGGGCAGAGAGAGAGGGAGACACAGAATCAGAAACAGGCTCCAGGCTCTGAGCCATCAGCCCAGAACCTGACGCGGGGCTCGAACTCACGGACCGCGAGATCGTGACCTGGCTGAAGTCGGACGCTTAACCGACTGCGCCACCCAGGCGCCCCTGGGGTTGACTTTTTTATATGCTAGTTGTTTTTTTTAAACCCAAGACTTTTTTTTATTGTGCCCAAGGACATAGGAATCTGTTCTCAGCCCCTCAGTACTATCCCACCCCAATGAAATTCACAAGGTAGAGGGTTGGGGTTCCCTTTGTTACCATGTCTCTGTCTCTCTTGCTGTTCTTTTTTTTTTTTGTCATTCTATCTTTTGTTGTACAGAAGCTGTTCAGTTGACCCTCAGATGTTCAAGAGGAATTGTTCTATAAATAGATACAATTTGGTGTGTTCCATGGATGAGGTGGATTCAGAGTCTTCCTACGTTGCCATCTTGGGCTGGATCCCCCCTCTAAGTTTTTTTTTTTTTTTTTTTTTTTCATTCAAATCATTTCCTCTTGTTTTGAAATTCATCTCATTTTTCCTATTTACTTGTACAGATATTTTTAATGGTGAAATGTCTCTTACTTTTAGTGACTTATGTTGCCTAGAAAACGAAGATCATGAGTAGATCAACCATTCTTTGACAACTTTATTTTTACCTTTATGAGGAAAAAATAAGCTATTTCCTATAAATATGTTTGGATTTTTGATATTTTTTTTCCTGTGGGTTTGTGATAACTTGAAACTTCAATCCATAAAATGTTGCTTGCTCATAAAATCACTAGGCACATTGCATTTTTTTTTTTCTGCAAAGGATGTTTATATATTTTAGGTGCAAATGGTTTACATTTGCTTATAAGTTTATAGTATGAGTATACTAAGAGATTCTGTTTAGTTCAGTAAAAGACATATGTTTACGGGACTGAAATTTGAAATTACTCCACTGAAGTTATGCAAGTAATGGGATGTACATTTCAGAGAGATAGCATCACAACTGATAAAGTATTCAAGTTACTATTTCCTTCTCTACTGTCTTGCATTCCAACTGTTATTTCACTGTTTCAGACTGCTGTCATTTCCCATCTGGATTATTTACCTCTTCTTTGTCATTTTTCTTACTACCTCAAGCTCTCTTGCTTCCCTTGAAAGTATATTCTGCTGTGAAATTAACCTTTCTAAAATTCCATTTTATATCATACCCTTATTGAAAATCGCACTGAATCCCCATTGCAGGGCAGAATAGCATAAGGAAAAGAACACCAGCTTTGGAGTCAGATGGATTAGAGTTTGAATCTTGGTCCCGCCATGTAACCTCTAGTAGGTAATTTTATTGAATTTAGATTCCAGAGTCAAACATAACTACATTTGCTACTTGCTAGCTATATGGCCTTGGGGTTTTATTTAATCTCATTAATTCAGTCTTCTTATCAGTGAAATGTGGAAAATAATGTATATCAATTAGGACTTTTGAGTTGTAAGCAATATAAACTAGTGCTGGTTGTCTTACTCAAAATTTGATTCATTGGAAAAAATAACATGGTCTTACAAATTCTGTGGAAGGCTAATGAATCAGGTCCAGGAATAGACAGGAACTGAAATAGCTTTGGATACCTAGCAAGCAGAAAACACAAGGTTTTCATAACCAGTATTGTCTAACCATGATGTTGAGGATGAGATAAACTGGAGCTTCAGTCATTTTCAATTTAATTGTTTGTCCCTTCACTATGGGAGTGTAAGACTTCTAGTTATAGTCCCACTGGACTCTTCTCAAAGGAAAATCAGTACTGTGAGACTGAAAAAATGGATGCCTGATATCTAGCACATAACAAATGCCCACAATGCATGTAAACCACCAGTCACATAGGTGCTCAGTAAATGGCTATTTTAACAAGACAAAATCTAGACAACTTAGTCAGGCATTCATGGTCATTCACTTTCTGTCATCAAACTGCCTTTTCAAACTTAATTTTCCCCTGAATCCTCTGCAAACCCTTAATATCCAGCTCTGTCCTTCTTACTCAGTCCATTTTCCCTGTCTGAAATGCTCTCAACCTCTCTCACTTTTTAATAATATCCTATTTATCTCTTTTAAAGCTTAGTTTAGCTCTTTTTCTGATCCCTGAATCACTGATTTTCTTTTTCTCGTTTTCTCTTAATCATGTATTATTTCTTGACATCTTTTTTGAATAGTGGTTTTGTACTATCTAACCCATCTTGTGCCTTTTTTCTCCTATCTAGATTGTAACTCCTTGAGAAGAGAGATAATGTATCATATTTTCTTTGTTTCCTTGATGGCATTTAACCCAGTATCATGCATATAGTAAGTGCTCATAAACTTCTGGTAAATGGATACAAGAATATGAATTATTAATTTCAATCAATGTTCATTTAATGATCACACACTCTATACTCAGCAGTGTGGTGATTGTTTTGAGGGTGCAGAAAAAAGATAAAAACTGTAAAGTTGCCTTCGATAAAGCTTGCAGTTTAATTTAGGAGAGAAAAAAGGTAAGGACATGAAGCACCTCAAGAGCAATTATATTAATAAGTAAAAACTATCATGTGAAAATGTTTGATATCCACACTAAGAGTATAAGAATATATAAAAAGCAGGGATTAACTAGATAGATGTGAGGGACAAGCAGATTGCCTTGTCTAGGATGAAGAGTTCATGTTGGAAAATAATAAAAGATAGTATTAGAGAACACAGGGTTGGGGAAGTATTTGAAAAATAAATTTATAAATTTAGAGGGAACAGCAATAGCTTCACTAAATGGAATGAAGTTTATTTACATAATGGAACATTAATCTGCTACCCACAGTGATGATTATTTAGTGACTTAGAAATATGATCAAAATATAGTATTCAGCCACAAAAACAGGTTACAAAATATTATGTACATGAATTTATTTTTTTAAATAAAGGGCATAAAAACACATCAAAATATCTGGAATTATAATCAACAAGGTACTAATTATAGTTGGATGTAGGTGGTGTACTCCATGGTTGCTTTTTAAAATTTTTCCAACAGATATATTTGGTTGACAGAAAAAAGTATGAACATGTATACTTAAAAGTACTGTAGGTTTTGGGGCACCTGGATGGTTCAGTTGGTTGAGCGTCCAACTCGTGATTTAGGCTCAGGGCATGATCTCATGGTTCATGGGATCAAGCCCCACATTGGGGTTTTTGCTGACAGTGTGGAGCCTGCTTGGAATTCTCTCTTTCCCTCTCTCTCTGCTCCTCCCCTGCTTGTGTTCTCTCTCTCTCTGTCAAAATAAATACATAAACTTTAAAAAAAAACTTAAAAAAAGTACTATAGGTTTTCCATCCTTAGTGCTTTTACCTTTCCATGGCAGCCAATTCAGATTTTCCATTCTTTTAATTCAGTGATATTTACATCTAGATATTCACCTTTATCTGCTTAAGTAAACATAGTCAAGTCTTAATATCACTGAGCCTCAGTTCATGATAAATATAGGAATATGGACTCCAGACTCCAAAGTCTCGAAAATCCCTTTGACCCATGATACACTACGATCTTATAAATATTCATGGAAATATTCTGAATAAATCAATGGCACCGACAACTAAAAAAAAAGTACTATAGGTTTTCAAGGACATAATATAAAAGATAATAATTGAGGGAAATTGCTTTAACATCTATATATAAGGCTCTAAAGCCATCAAGACATGCTAGGATTCTTGATTAGATAGTGGAAAGGGGAAACTTAAGAAACGCTTTGGGGAAAAATTAGTTTGACTAAATTTCCAATTTAATTTGGGGATTAAGGTAATGAGACTGCCTTCAGTCAAATGAGGACTTTAAGATACAAAACAGATGAACATAAGGGAAGGGAAGCAAAAATAATATTAAAAACAGGGAGTGGGACAAAACATAAGAGACTCTTAAATATGGAGAACAAACAGAGGGTTACTGGAGCGGTTGTGGGAGGGGGAATAGGCTAAATGGGTACGGGGCATTAAGGAATCCACTCCTGAAATCATTGTTGCACTATATACTAACTTGGATGTAAGTTAAAAAAATAAATTAAAAATAAATAAATGAATAAATAAATATTATTTTTTAAAATATATACTTTTAAGTACTATGGATGTGTTCATGAAAACAACCCCAACCAAGTATTACAGAAGCTCAGAAAAATTATGTAATGATGAGATTAGACAAAGGATGAATATTTTCATTTGGAGACTGAAAGTGCTACAAATGTGATACTTAAAGCATAACTGAATGTACAGGAGATTAAAAAAAACTTTCATTGAATCAATAAATTAACAGTTAAAAGAAAAGTCAAAAAAGATAATGAGACTGAAAATAACACTGAAGTTGTGAGAAATACAGAACAGATATAAGTAACACTAATAGTTATGAGAAAATTGAGGTTCAGGAAAATTTATTGAGGTAAAAGGTAGAGAAGAGTTTGTTAACTTTTGCAAGCAGTATGATAGGTAACTGGATATATGAGAATTAGAACTTGGAAAAGGGCTTAGCAGTCAAGGCCTACATATAGGAGATAAAGGATTGTGATTCATTGGTGTGTAAGGAGTGTTAGTCTAGATGGAGAAATTACAAAAATTAGTACATACAGTAGGCCTAAAGAAAGACAAATGAAGGAGTGCCTGGGTGGCTCATTCAGTTAGGTGTCTGGCTCTTGATTTTGGCTCGGGTTATGATCTCATGGTTGGTGGGATCGAGCCCTGCATCCAGCTCTGTGCTGTCAGCACAGAGCCTGGTTGGGACACTCTCTCTCTCTCTCTCTCTCTCTCTCTCTCTCTCTCCTTCCCCCTCCCGCCCCCTCTTTCTCTTTTTCTCTCAAAATAAAGAAATAAACATTAAGAAAGAAAGCCAAATGGAGGCCTTAAAGTACACCAAATGCTTCCATTTACTATATTCCTGTATTTTTACACAGATTTATTAATTTTTTAATGTTTATTTACTTTTGAGAGAGAGAGAGAGAGAGAGAGAGAGCACAAGTGGGAGAAGGAAAGAGAGAGAGACAGACAGACAGACAGACAGAATCTGAAGCAGGCTCCAAGGCTCCGAGATGTCAGCGGAGAGCCTGACGCAGGGCTAAACTCACAAACCGTGAGATCAGGACCTGAGCCAAAGTCAGACACTTAATGGACTGAACCACCCAAGTGCCCCTCAACAAATTTATTAAAATGTAATCTATGTACTATAAAATTCACGCTTATTGGTGTTTAATTCAATTATTTCTGTAAATTAATAGATTTGTTCAACCATACCCCTCTTAAGCAAAAACTCTTCTGTTTTCTGTCTGTAAATTTGCTTTTTGTGTACATTTCATATAAATGGAATCATACAATATATGGTCCATTGTGTTTAGTTTCTTTTACTGTTTTTAAGGTATATCCTTGTTGTAGCATGTATCAATAGCTTGTTCCTTTTAATTAATAGGTGATGGACATTTGGATTTTTCCAGTTTTTGCTATTATGAGTAATGTTATTATGAATATTTACACATGTCTCTCTGTGGACATATACTTTCATTTCTCATGGTTAGATTCCTAGGAGTAAAATTGCTGATATTTGTGTGGTAAATTTGTGTTTAACTTGCTAAGAAACTGCCAAAATATTTTCCAGAGTGTCCTTACCATTCCCACCAGCAGCGCACAAGTGGTCCACTTTCTCCCCATCCTCCTCAGCATTTGGTATCATTTGTTTTTTTTGATTCTAGCCATTCTGGTGGATATATAGCAGTTTCTTGTTGGAGTTTTGATTTACATTTTCCTAATGGCTAATGATGTTGCATATCTTTTCACGTCTTATTTTAGCCATCCATATATCTTCTTTGGTAGAATGTGTATTTGAATTATTTGCCCATTTGTTAAATTGGGCTTTTTTCTTCCTAATAATTATTGAATTGTATTATTCAAATATTCTCTATATAAGTCCTATATCAGATTTGTGATTTGCAAAAACTTTCTTCTAGTCTGTGGCTTGTATTTTTATTTTCTTATTGGTGACTTTGAAGAGCAAAAGTTGATAAAGTCTAATTTATCATTTTTTTCTTCTATGGATCATACTTTTAATATTGTATATAAGAATTCTCTGCCCTACCCAAAGTCATAATTTTTTTCTTCTGGAATTTCTTCTAGAAATTTTATAGTTTTAGTTCTTAAATTTGGGTCTGTGATCCATTTTGAGTTAATTTTTTTTTGTATATAGTATGAAATAAGGGTATAATTTTCTTCTCTGCTTTTTTAATTGAGTATCTAATTGTCCTAGCACCATTTGCTGAAAAGGCTATCCTTTTCACCAATGAATTGTCTTGGTACCTTTGTGAGAAATAAATTGACCATAAATGTAAGGATTTATTTATAAACTCTCAATTCTGTTCTATTTCTCTAAATTCCTCTCTTTATACCAATACCACACTGTCTTATTAACTGGCTTTTACATTTTGAAATTGGGAAGTGTGAATACTCCCATTTTGTTCCACTTTTTCAAGTATGTTTTGGCTGCTCTGGTACCTTATATTTCCATATGAATTTTAGGATCAGCTTGTCAATGTCAATTTCTACAAAGAACTGAGATCATATTTTGGTAGTCAGAACTCTTGAGCTGAACGAAGTGGGGATTGGGAGTATGGGAGCAGGTCCAGGCCCTAGTGCCATAGATTCCCACACTTTGTCTCCCACAGTCAGCAATTTTTCAAGAATAAACACTTGTAGGATGGATATATTATTTTGGTCAATTTCCAGAGTGCTGAAGTGGTTGCTTTTGTTAACTTTGTCCAGGTTTATAGTGCTTTCCAGGGAGAAGATTTCCTTATCTCCTCACCCAAGAGAATGACAGAAGTACTACCATGAACTTTGAGAACGATGTATCGTGTATCAAGTACCATGAGCCATGGTACCGTGTACCATGAGAATTGTGTTCCAAACACTTTTAACTCCAAAAGCCCAGTGACATGATATCAATTGATCTATGCAAGTTCAGTCAGAAAACATATAAAACTACCACTTGTCCTTTAAAGATAAAACATATGTGATTGGATATTTTTTTACTTTGTATTAATTATGTTTAGAGTTGTGATAAAAATGACTGAGATTGGGGCGCCTGGGTGGCGCAGTCGGTTAAGCGTCCGACTTCAGCCAGGTCACGATCTTGCGGTCCGTGAGTTCGAGCCCCGCGTCAGGCTTTGGGCTGATGGCTCGGAGCCTGGAGCCTGTTTCTGATTCTGTGTCTCCCTCTCTCTCTGCCCCTCCCCCGTTCATGCTCTGTCTCTCTCTGTCCCAAAAATAAATAAACGTTGAAAAAAAAAATTTAAAAAAAAAAAAAAAAAAAAAAAATGACTGAGATTAAGTATATAATTTAATTCAAATGAATAGATATATAAAGCAAATATATATATGTATACATATACATATATACATATATATATGTATATATATATATGATTTTTATTTTTACGTAAATAGCGCATTTACAATGGGGTAAAAACAGGTCTGTTCTCATATGCCTCTATACATAAGTTTCCAAACACTTGTATCTTAGTTTTAGGTGTAGAATTTAGTGATTTATCACTTACATACAACACCCGCTGCTCCACATAACAATTGCCCTCCTTAATACCAATTACCTATTTAACCCATCTCCTGCCCAGCTCCCCTCCAGTAACCATCAGATTGCTTTCTATAGTTTAGAGTCTGTTTCTTGGTTTCCTCTCTTTTTTTCCCTATGTTCATTTTTTAAATTTACATTCCACATGTGAGTGAAAGTATATGGTATTTGTCTTTGACTGACTTTTTTTTTTTTTGCAGAATTCTTACATATATATATATTTTTTTAATTTTTATTTAAATTCTAGGTAACATATAGTGTAATATTGGTTTCAGGAATAGAATTCAGGGATTCCTCACTTACATATAACACCCAGTGCTCATCAAAACACATGCCCTACTTAATACCCATCACACATGTAGCCCATCCTCCACCCGCCTTCCTCCACCAAACTTTAGTTTGTTCTCTAATGTTCAGAGTCCTCTATGGTTTGCTTCCCTCTCTATTTTTTTTTCCTCTCCATATGTTCATCTGATTTGCTTCTTAAATTCTATGTATGAGTGAATTAAGATAGTATTTGCCTTTCTATTACTCACTTATTTTGCTTAGCATAATATTCTCTAGCTCCATCCACATTTGCTAAATGGCAAGACTTCATCCTTTTTGATGGATGAGTAATATTCATTATGTATGTATGTATACACACACACACCCCATATATTCTTCATCCATTCCTCAGTCGATGGACATTTGGTATCTTTCCATAATTTGGCCATTATTTTTTTTTTTTTAATTTTTTTTTAACGTTTATTTATTTTTGAGACAGAGAGAGACAGAGCATGAACGGTGGAGGGGTAGAGAGAGAGGGAGACACAGAATCGGAAGCAGGCTCCAGGCTCTGAGCCATCAGCCCAGAGCCCGTCGCGGGGCTCGAACCCGCGGACCGCGAGATCGTGACCTGAGCTGAAGTCGGATGCTTAACCGACTGAGCCACCCAGGCGCCCCGGCCATTATTGATAATGTTGCTATAAACATTATTGGTAATGTTGCTATAAATATTCAGGATCATGTATCCCTTTGAATCAGTATTTTTATATCCTTTGGGTAGATACTAGTAGTGCAAATGCTATATCATAGGATAGTTCTATTTTTAAATTTTTGAGGAAACTCCATACTGTTTTCCAGAGTGCCTGCACAGGTTTGTGTTCCCACAAACAGTGTAAGAGGTTTTGCCTTTCTCTGCATCTTCCACAACACTGTTGTTTCCTGTGTTATTAATTTTAGCCATTCTTACTGGTGTGAGGTGATATCTCATTGTAGTTATGATTTGTATTACCCTGATGATCAGTGATGTTGAGCATCTTTTCATGTGTCTGTTAGCCATCTGTATGTCTTCTTTGGAAAAATGTCTACTCGTGTCTTCTGCCCATTTTTTAACTAGATTATTTTTTGGGTGTTCAATTTAATAAGTTCTTTATATATTTTGGATACTAACACTTTATCAGATGTGTCATTTGCAAATATCTTTTCCCATTGTGTAGGTTGCCTTTTAGTTTCTTGATTGTTTCCTTAACTGTGCAGAAATTTTTCTTTTGATGAAGTCCCATTAATTTATTTTTGCTTTTGTTTCCCTTGCCTCCAGTGACATGTCTAGTAAGAAGTTGTTATGGCTGATGTCAAGGACATTACTGCCTTGTTCTCCTCTAGAATTTTGATGGTTTCCTGTATCATATTTAGGTATTTCATCCATTTTGAATTTATTTTTATGTATGGAGGAAGAAAGTGGTCCAGTTTCATTGTTTTGCATGTTGCCGTCAAGTTTTCCCACACCATTTGTTGAAGAGTGTCTTTTTCCATTGGATATCCTTTCCTTTTTTGTCAAAGGTTAATTGACCATACAGTTGTGGGTTCATTTCTGGGTTTTCTATTCTGTTCCATTCATCTCTGTGTCTGTTTTTCTGCCAGCCCCATACTGTCTTGTCACCAGCTTTATAATATAACTTGAAGTCCAGAATAGTGATGCCTCCAACTTTGCTTTTCTTTTTCAAGGTTGCTTTGGCTATTTGGGCCTTTTGTGGTTCCATACAAATTTTAGGATCGTGTGCTCTAGCTCTGTGAAAAATGCTGGTGGTATTTTGATAGAAATTGCATTGAATGTGTAGATTGTCTTGGGTAGCATAGACATTGTAACAATATTTTTTCTTCCAATCCATTAGCATGGGATATGTTTCCATTTCTTTGTTTCACCATCAGTTTCTTTAATCAGTGTTTATAGTTTTCAGAGTACAGATCTTTTACATCTTTGGTTAGATATATTCCTAGGTATCTTAACGGTTTTTGGTGAAATTGTAAATGGGATAGTTTCCTTGATTTCTCTTTCTGCTTCATTATTGGTGTATAGAAATGCAACAGGTTTCCATACTTTGATTTTGTATCCTATGGCTTTACTGAATTTATGTATCAGTTCTAGCAATTTTTGGTGGATTCTTTTGGGTTTTATATATATATATATATATATATATATATATATATATATAGTATGTCATCTGCAAATAATGAAAATTTGACTTCTTCCTTGATGATTTGGATGCATCTTATTTATTTTTGTTGTATGATTGATGAGCCTAGGAATTCTAGTACTATGTTAAATAACAGTGGTGAGAGTGAACATCTCTGTCTTGTTCCTAACCTTGCAGGAAAAGTACTCAGTTTTTCCCCATTGAGGATGATATTAGCTATGGATATTTTTATATGACCTTTGTGATGTTGAAGTATGTTCTCAATATCCTTACTTTGTTGAGGGTTTTTATCATGAACGGACACTGTACTTTGTCAAATGATTTTTCTGCATCTATTGAGAGAAAATTTTCTTATACTTTTTTAAATTAATGTGGTGTCTCATATTGATTGATTTGTGAGTATCGAAACACCCTCGCAGCCCAGGAATGAATCCCACTTGATCATGGTGAATGATTCTTTCAATATACTCTTGGAATCAGTTTGCTAGTATTTTGTTGAGAATATTTGCATCCATGTTCATCAGGGATATTAGCCTGTAGTTCTCTTTTTTGGTGGAGTCTTTGTCTAGTTTGGAATTATGGTAATGCTGGCCTCATAGATTGAATTTGGAAGCTTTCCTTTCATTTCTATTTTCTTGAATAGTTTGAGAAAAATAGGTATTAAAAATGTTTGGTAGAATTCACTTGTGAAGCCTTCTGACCCTGGACTTTTGTTGTTGGGAGATTTCTGATTACTGATTCAATCTTTGCTGGTCTTTGGTCTGTTCCAATTTTCTATTGATTCCCATTTCAGTTCTGGTAGGTTATATGTTTCTAAAAATTAATTTATTTCTTCCAGGTTGTCCAATTTGTTAGCATATAGTTTTTCATAATATTCTCTTATAATTGTGTTTCTGTGGTGTTGGTTGTGATCCCTCCTCTCTCATTTGTGATTTTATTTATTTGGGCCCTTTCTCTTTTCTTTTCATAAGTATGGCTAGGAGTTTATCAATTTTATTAATTCTTTCAACGAACCAGCTCCTGGTTTCATTGATTTGTTCTATTGTGTTTTAGGTTCCATATCAGTAATTCCTGCTCTAATCTTAATTATTTCTCTTGCTCTGCTGGATTGAGGCTTCATTTATTCTTTATCTCTTTCACATGTAAGGTTAGGTTGTTTATTTGAGATTTTTCTTGCTTCTTGAGGTAGACCTTTATTGCTATATATTTTCCTCTTAGGACTGTTTTTGCAGGCCCATCATGTCTTCATTTTCATTTGTTTTTGTATCTTTTTAAATTTATTCTTTGATTTCCTGGTTTACCCATTCAGTGTTTAGTAGCATGTTATTTAAGTTCCATATATTTGTGGTCTTACCAAAATTTTTCTTGTGGTTGACTTCAAGTTTCTCAATGAGTTGTGGTCAGAAAATATGCATGGCATGATCTCAGTCTTTTGTACTTGTTGAAGCCTGATTTATGACCTAGTCTGTGATCTATCTCAGGTAATGTTTCATGTCACTTGAAAAGAATATGTATTCTGTTGCATTAGGATAAAACATTGTGAACATTTCTGTTAAGTCCACCTGGTCCAGTAGTGTTATTCAAAGCCATTGTTTCCTTGTTGATTTTTTTAGATGATCTGTCCTTTGATGTAAGTGGGTTGTTAAAGTACCTTATTATTTTTGTATTATTATCAATGAATTCCTTTATGTTTGTTATTAATTATGTTATATATTTGAGTGTTTTCCATGTTGAGGCCATAAATATGTACAATTATTAGATATTTTTGGAATTCCCCTTTATTATGATATAGTGTCCTTCTTCATCTCTTGTTACAGTCTTTGGTTGAAAATATAGTTTGGGGTGCTTAGGTGGCTTAGTCAGTTGAGCATCTGACTTCAACTCAGGTCATGATCTCACAGTTCATGAGTTCAAGCCCCTCATCAGGCTCTTTGTTGTCAGCATGGAGCTCACTTTGGATCCTCTGTCCCCCCTCTTTCTCTGCCTTTCTCCCACTGGTGCTCTCTATCTCAAAAATAAATAAACATTAAAAAAAATCTAGTTTGTCTGATATAAATATTGCTACTCTGGCTTTCTTTTGACATCCATTTGCATGGCAAATATTTCTCCATCCCTTCACTTCCAAACTGCAAGTGTCCTTAGGTCTAAAATTAATCTCTTATAGGCAGCATATAGGTGGATCTTGTTTTTTTATCCATTCTGGCACCGTATGTCTTTTGATTTATATTCAGAGTAATTATTGATAGGTGTGTATTCAGTGCCATTTTATTACTTGTTTTGCCATTTCTGGATTTTCTCTCTTATTGTCTTTGTCACTTTTGGTCTTTACTTCCCACTCAAAGAGTCCTCTTTAATATTTCTTGCAGAGCTGATTTAGTGGATTGGACCCCCTTTAGTTTTTGTTTGTTTGGGAAATTCTTTATCTCTCCTTCTATTCTGAATGATAGACTTCCTAGATAGAGTATTCTTGGCTGCAGATTTTTCCCAATCAGCATGTTTGATATATCATGCCACTTCCTTTGGCTTACCAAGTTCCTGTGGAGAGATCTGCAGCTAGCATTACAGGTTTTCCCTTATAATTAAGGGACTTCTTTTGTCTCGCTGCTTTTAGGATTTTTTTTTATATCAGTATATTTTGCAAATATTACTACAATATTTCTTGGTATTGGCCTCCTTTTGTTGAATTTGATCAGAGTTCTCTGTGCCTTGTGGATTTGGATGTTGGTCTTATTCCCCACATTAGGGAAGTTTTCAGCTATTATTTCCTCAATAAACCTTCTGCCCCCTTTCTCTTCTTCTGAGACTCCTATTATATGAGTGTTACTACATTTGATGGCATCACTGAGTATGTTCTCATGTTGCAGAATTCTCCATTCTTTTGTTCAGCTTCATTATTTTCCATTATTTTATCTTCTATATCACTTATTTGTGCTTCTGCTTCTTCCACTCTTGTGGTCACTCTATTGCTGTGTTTTGGCTACTCTGTTCCTTAGGTCAGTTGTCTGCAGAGGTTCTCCTTGTCTGCAGTGGGCAGTGTTTGGACTTTGACCAGAGTGTGGTGACTTTTAACTAGATGTACTCTGGTCTGCTTGTTACAGGAGATTTGATGCTTCTTGCACTAGAAATGACTCCCTTCAGGACTCTGTGGGTGATGTGGTGTGTGTAAGAGTATCTGCTGGTCTTCTGGGGAAGCAGCCTACTGCACTGGGACTTAGGCACACTTGCAGGAGAAACACGATATCAGCAGAGTGCAGGGGGGCAGGACTTGGTGTAAGCAGATTAGGCAGCTAGTATAGGTTCTGTGCTGTTTACTGAAGCTAGTTTATGCTGAGAGGCAGGGGAGGGAAATCATGCCAGCCAGCTCCTTTGTCCCCAGAAAGTGCGCTCTTGATTGCTGCTCTCAAGTAAGCACTCAGAGAAGAGCAAATAATCTCCCTTTGTGTGTCCCAGCCATTTTTCAGGTCTCCATTTTTAAGCTGTCTTCAAGTTGCTTGTGTGCCTGGAACAATACAGTGTACTGTGAGCTCTATCCCAACCAAGTCTAGTGACTTTTACAACTCCAAACTTTAAGGACTTGCCATGGTGGGGACCTGTACTCATCTTCTAGGGGAGGGTCTTGCTGTGCTGGGATGGATGCAGGTTTTACAGAGAAGGGCAGTAGTGCCAAAACACAGGGTTATGGGATTTGGTGCAAGCAAGCTAAACAGCCATCGTTGGGCTGAGAAGCCCTCAGCAGGTGTCTCTGTGTCTATGCTGAGGGGTAGAGGAGGGAAATTGCTCCCACAGGCTCCTTTGTCCCTGGAGAGATGTCTCTGTGAAAGCTACCCTTCACAGATGTGCTCTAAGAAAAGGGAACAGTCTCCCCACCACCCCCCCACCCAGTGCACCTTAGACAGTCCTCAGATTTCACCATCTGCTCAGAGTTGCTTGCCTGCCTTTACTCCAGCACCCTCAGGTCTCTATCCCAGCCAAGCCTGCAGACATTTAAAACTCAAGTATTTGAGCTCTGCTGGTATTAGAAACTCACCAAAATCGGACCTCCCCTTTTTTTTCCCCAGCCAATGGCGTTGGGGAAGTGTTCTCTTTGTGTATTTCCCTGTGTGCTCCTTTCTGTCTTGCCTTTCTTTGTGACCAGGGCTCCCTCCCCTCCGCAGCACCCATGATCCCTTCTTCCCCAAACCATGTCTCTGTACTTCCTACCTTCCATGTTGTGGCCTGTTCTCTCATTCTAGTTGTGGAGTTTGTTCTGTCCTCAGGTCGATTTCTTGCGTATTCAGAATGATTTGACAGTTATCTGTGTTTGAAGAACAAGCCTAGTCTAGGGTTCTCCTACTATGCTACCATATTAGCTCCTCTCCTATATATGTTTGATTCCACAGGAAATAATAGATGAATAAACCATTATTGCTGTCTTACCAAAATTCTCCATGTAGTGTTAGAGTCTAAACTAATTGAAGTATAAAGTAGACAGCCAAGTGTGTATCTATTTTGAGCCCCAGACTCATACTATCAATTGACTATTCAAAACCTCTACTTAGATATCTAGCAGGCATCCCAAAATTAACATGTGTGAAAATGAATTTGCTCACCCACCCTTTGCTACTAATCCTCTTTAGTGAGCCCCATCTCAATAAATGGCACCTCTCTCTGCCAAGTTCTCGATACTTGGTAGTCATCTTTGACTCCTTTTTCTCCCTTACCTCATATCCAATCAGTCCTTGAGTCCTCTTAGTTCTACCTCCAAAAATCGTATCTCATATATTTCCATTTGTCTCCTACTCTAGTTCCAAGGTCATAGTCCAGATTATCATCATTAATTGCCACCACTGCATTCTAAACTATCCTACCCTGGGGGTCATCTGGGGGGCTCAGTCTTGAGTGTCCAACTTCGGCTCAGGTCATGATCTTATGGTTTGTGAGTTTGAACCCACATCAAGCTCAGTGCTGTCAGCACAGAGCCCACTTCAGATCCTCTGTCCCCTGTCTCTCTACCCCTCCCCTACCTCAAAAGCAAATAAACATTAAGAAAATTTAAACTATCATACCTGGACTACTGCCTAACTTATTATCCTGCATACCATCCTAGCCCACTAATATTATTTCTCCACACAAGGGGGAAAATGATCTTTTAAAGATGAAAGTATGATCACATCACTTCTCTGCTTAAAATTTTCAGTGGCTTCCCGCCTGGCATATAGTATGATGCTTAATTAAGGGTGTCCTTTAAGAGATGTGACATTCTAGTCCCAAAATAGTCCAAGTAAACAGCATCTCTCACCTAGATTGACATTCCTTTTGAATACAACCTTACCTATCTATTATTGTTTACAGAGAGAATAATTTTTATAAAATGCAAATTTAAATATATCTCTCTTTCTCCTTTATTCAGAACTCTTCTCATGGCCTTGTGGAAAAACTTCAAAATATTTACTTTTGCCCACGAGTTTCTTCATGATCATGCTCCTGCCCATTTTTCCAGCATCATGTCATGCCACCATAATCATCGATTATTACCCTCCAGTCATATTGTCCTAATGTTTCTTGAAGTAGCCAAGCTAATTCCTATACCTTCACATATGATTTCCTTCTGCCCAGAACAAGACCCAATCTACTTTACCTGGCCAAAGACTATTCATCTTTCAAGTCTTATTTTAAATCCTGCTTTCAAAGAGAGGTCTTCCCTGATCCCATAGACTAAGTATTAGTTAAGTGCATCAAACTCTATACATTTTCTTTATGGCACTATTACAATTTAAAATTTTGTTAATGTTTATTTATTTTTGAGAGAGACAGAGACAGAGTGTGAGCGGGGTAGTGCCAGAGAGAGGGAGACACAGAATCTGAAGTAGGCTCTAGGCTCTGAGCTGTCGGCACAGAGCCTGAAGCGGGGCTCGAACTCAAAAACCGCGAGATCATGACCTGAGCCGAAGTCAGATGCTTATCCGACTGAGCCACCAGGTGCCCCTATAGCACTATTACAGTTTTAATTATGTAGTTATTTGTGGATTATTTATTTAATATGAGCATTTTATAAAATCTATGAGTTTAGGGACCATAACTGTGCAATGTCACCAGTACTTTCTAGCACAGTCCTGGGCACATAGTAAGCACTCAATAAATATAGGATAAATGAATGAATGAATATAGCATAGGAATATAAGAGAGAAAGACATTATTTCCTTCCAGGAGGATCTGGAAAGTCAGGAATTAAAGGGAAAATATTCTAGGCAAAGAAACATGTTTGTGTAAAGTCAAAGAGTTAGGCAAGTTCTTGGAATATTTGAAGACTAGTAAGCTACCTTTTGTGACGAAAGCATAAGGATCTCAGTGATATATGGAAGAAGAAGAGAGAATAAGAGGAAGAGGGTTAAGGGGAGATGAGGTTAGATCAAGGCAAAGATCTTTCTGCCTAACTAGGGAATTCAAATGTAATTAAATAAATATTAAGGAGTGACCAAATGAGTTTTTTTTGTGTTTTGTTTTTTTTTTTTTTTTTTTTTTGGGGGGAAGGTAACTAGAATTGGCAGTGTGGATGATATACTGGACAGAGAATAGGGTAAAGAAAAATATGTATGCAAGTAGAGCATACTTGGTGCACAGCATTTGCATAGTAATCTGCATTATTTATAGGACCCTCCTAAACATTTACCATTGTGTATGTGTGTGTAATGTCATTCAGATATATATTATTTAATTTCAGAATTTTCTTTGAAACTTTTGTTAAATATGGTTATAGGTCCTCCTATTATACCCTCATGATACCATGATAATACTAACAATTCTAACAATATGAAATTATATAAGCCTGACACATTTACCTTTTTGAAGTATGTTCATATATACTACCTTATTTGATTTTCACCAAAACTCATAGAGACAGCTTTTCTTATTTTATCAGAGCTTCACACAGGCTAAAAGACCATCCTAAGTTTATATAACTAGCGTTAAGTGAGATGTAGCATTAGAGCTCTTTCCTAAGTCCAAGGCCCTTCTTAATTCAGCACATTTGCATGCATTTTAGTACTGATTTTACTGTTGTTACTTTTTATAACTAATGCTTTTAATAAAGGTTTCACAACAAGTTCTTATAACTTTGAGGTAACAACAAAGATTAGCATTTGCTACCTTTAGGCTGCCCTTTTGAAATATTTCCACAATCTATAAGGCCTAAGCAAAGACTAACCAAAAATTACATAGATAAATGGATTATAAATTTAATTGTCATAAAAATTCAGACGATGGGGTGCCTGCATGTCTCAGTTGGTTAAGCGTCCAACTTCGGCTCAGGTCATGATCTCACAGTCCGTGAGTTCGAGCCCTGCGTCGCGCTCTGTGCTGGGAGCTCAGAGCCTGGAGCCTGCTTCAGAATCTGTGTC
This sequence comes from Leopardus geoffroyi, assembly GCF_018350155.1. NCBI lineage: Eukaryota > Metazoa > Chordata > Mammalia > Carnivora > Felidae > Leopardus > Leopardus geoffroyi. Next base: position 75,599,935 of record NC_059343.1, read on the forward strand.
TCCCTGTCTCTCTGCCCCTCCCCTGCTCATGCTCTGTCTCTCTCTGTCTCAAAAATAAATAAAAACACTAAAAAAATAAAAATGAAAATTCAAATGATGATTATTATCTATTAAAAATAACACCCATATTTTAGAACTTTTAAAAAATCTAAGGGTAATTTTAAAAGGAACAGAATGACTGTCTACATAAAAGTATTGCTTTGGGTTGGCAGAACAGGGATCATCTCATTACATTTAGAAGGTGAATAAAGGATGGAAAGAAACTGGAATAGAAATGCAAAAAGATGGAAATGCCAATATGGTTGAACATCTTTTGAGAAAGATAATATGGCATGTTTATTATCTGTAATAGTTTTGTTTGGAATGTCTTTTCTAAGACTAATTTTTTAGAGCAGTTTTAACTTTACAACAAAATTGAGAGTGGGGTACAGAGATTTCCCATACACCCTCTGCCCTCCGTACCTGTATAGGCTCCCCCATTGCCAATATCACTTGCCAGAATGGTATTTTTTATTTCTTTTACCAAGGATGAACCTTTCCTAACACACCGTAATTATCCAGTTTATAGTTTACCTTAGGGTTTTCTCTTGGTTTTTATGGGTTTAGATAAATGTATAATGACATATATCCACTATTATAGTATCATACAGAGTGTTTCACTGTCCTAAAAATTCTGTGCTCTGCCTTTTCATTTTGTTACTACTGGAAACCACTGATATTTTTATTGTCTCCATACTTTTACCTTTTTAAGAATGTCATATTGTTGGGATTATACAGTATATAGCCTCTTCAGATTGACTTACTTCCCTTAGTAATATGCATTTAAATTTCTTTCATGTCCTTTAATGCCTTGATAGCTTATTTCTTTTTATTGCTGAATAGTATTCCAGTGTATGGATGTATCACACTTTATTTATCCATTCACATACTGAAGGACATCTTGGTTGCTTCCAAGTTTTGGCAATTGTGAATAAAGCTACTCTACACATGTATGTCCAGATAGCTGTACAGACATAAATTTTTAACTCTTTAAGGTATATACCAAAGAGCACAGTTGCTAACTCATTTGGTAAGAGTATATTTAGTTTTGCAAGAAATTGCCAAACTGTCTTCCAAAGTGGCTGTACCAGTTTCATTTCTGCCAGCAATGTATGAGAGTTCCTGTTGCTCCACATCCTTGACAATGTTTGGTGTTGTCAGTGTCCTACATTTTGGGCATTCTAATAGGTGTGTAGTGATATCTTGTTGCTGGTTTAATTTCTATTTCTCTGATGGCATATGTTGTTGAAGATCTTTTCATGTGCTTACTTGCCATCTTTATACAGTGCCTTTTAACACAGGAAAAAATTTCAAAAATATTCTCCAATTACCATAATATAAGAATTATAATATGAAACTTCTGTCCTGATACTTTTAAACATTAGAATATAATATAGACAGCATACTGAATATTCTTAAGAACTCTTTGCAAATTTATTATTTATATTTGCAAAATTCTGAGTATCTTATAAAATCAAGGTGAAATTAAGGTTAGAAATTCTGAGTGTCTTATAAAATCAAGGAAATTAAGGTTAGAAATTCGAGGTGAAATTAAGAAAAATGAAGAGCCACAGTAAGATAAGCCACTTGCAGAATTAACCCAAGAGACTGCTTGTGAGTAGATAAGTTGATTTGGAAACACCAAAAGTTTTGGTTGAGTTGCAGGGAAGCATGAATAGAATGTGTTGATAAATTTAAAAGGTAAAATCTAATCATTTAATTCAGAAGACTGAATTATCAGAAAGAAAATTACTGTATTAGAGAAAATTGGAGAGCTAGCTGTGAGTTTCCAGCAATGTATAGGAAAGGAAATGCCCTAATTATCAGATTGAAATACTCTAGTCCTCAACCCAGTGTTGGAGATGGTTAGGCAGATCAAATTAACTATTAAAGCAGTAGTCATTAAGAATATCTACTGACTACTTTTCTAATGATTCCTGGCTCACCGTGGTAATATCTTATTATAATTTATTTTTGTATATGTATTATCTGATAGATTCAGAATATGCTGGTTATCAAACTGAACATCCCTGTGTTTACAAATATTTCCCATTATAAACTAATAGGTGGGCATTCTGTTTTATACATTGATATCTTGTAACTGTAGTTAGTTTGAATTAACTTCCCTAATCCTGATACTACTGGAACACTGATGGAATAGTAAATAATGTTTACACAGAAGGAAGGAAATATTAAATCTGTGTGGAAGGGCACATGGGTGACATACATTTACGATCAATAAAACAGTTAGGTAGTGATACAGAATATGCTTATTTTTCCTATTTTTATTGTTTCTGATTGAAATTTCCCTTATGGCAATGGTTTTCAGACTTTATAGTGTAATAACCTGAGGAAATTATTAAAATTACAAATTCCTAGATTTCACTCACTGCCAGAGATTTTGATACACTTAGTCTGGGATGGAGCACAGTAATCTGCATTTTTTAAAAACATCGTATATGATTCTGATCTTGAAGGTTGGTGTACTATACCTTGAGCAGCACTGTTCTACAGAGAATTTTGCTGTCTTTAAATAACCCTGTGGTGCTGAAAGTGTTTTTTCACCGCTGGGCAAAATTTCATTGGTTTATGTTAATTGGCTAAATTGATAACATCATAAACAGTTCCAAGCCTCTGATTGGTAGGAACAATGTATGCAAATCACAGTAAACATTGAGGAAGTAGAAGATGGCAGCATTAGGTGGATAATTGATTTGGGGTGGGGCTAAGGAAATACAAAATGGCTGCCAGCTTCATGGTTCCATGTGCTTCGAAGTAAAGAACAGTAAATAAAATCCTTTGAGGAGGCTTACCCTGTTTAGGAGCAGAAGCATATAGGTAAGTGGTAATGCCAATGAGTAGCCTAGGAAATATTATGCCCCCACCAGATGTCTCCCTAGTCATCCCCAGTAAAACAACCTGAGTAAAAGCAATGTGCTTGCTTTAGAAGTGAAACTTTAGGCCCCTTTCTTTAAGACCTAGATTGCTGCTTCTAAATTCCTGTTACATAGAAAATTTTGGGCTTCCTCTATAAATGAGGAACTATTTAGTTGAGAATGTGCAGTTGGAAGAGGATTCAGGAGGTGGAGGGAGGGACAAAAAGTAAGATTAGGGAATCAGGCAAGAGTGGTATAGGCTGGGGTTATAACAAGGAAGCAGCACAACTAGGGTTGGAATCCATCAAACTCCAAAGTCAATATACCTCTTTATTAGAATTTTCTAGTATTAGTATGCATAAGAGTCACCTGAGAGCTGCTTTAAACATGTAAGTTCATGACCCCTGGGTCTCTGAAGTCCAGAAATATATATTTTTAACAAGTATCCCAGATGGCTGTGATGCACATGGTCAGTTCACATACTCAGAAACATTTTCTCAATGAAAATGGTTCTCAATGTTTTTGGTTTCAGGATTCCTTTACTTCATGACAAATTACTGAGAACCCCAAAGTACATTTGTTTATATGGTAAATAATATCTGATAAAAATAGCTATTGATATTTATGATATTAAAGATGAGAACTAAGAAATGTTTAAAATGCTTATTAACTCATTTAAAAATACCAGTAATAAGACAATTGTATTTTAACTGGATAACATTTTATTAAAAGTAATTATATCTTCCAAATTAAAAATATTTAGTGAACAGTATGTATCATTTCACATTTTTAAACTTCTTTAATACTTACAATAATTCTCATATATGTTTCTGCATTTAATCTGTTGTGATATGATATTTTGGTTGAAGTATATGAGTAAAATAAGGCCTCATACAAATAACATAATTGGAAAAATGAAAACCTTGCAGACCCCTGAGAGGATCTTGGAGAACCCCATGGGTCCTGGGGCCCCATTTTGAGTTATAGTCTTATAGTAATATCTGTTTTTTGCTGTCAGAAAAGTTTTTGTGGGTCAGTCCATTTTGGTCATAAAAGTTTAGAGATGTCAAAGAAGATAGAAAATTAATTTGTTCCATAGATTGTGATGGATTGTTAAATTATTTCATAAAATTTACTCCAATATTGCTTTTATGAATAATTTACTCTGTGAATTTGAAAGCACTATAGAAATATAAAATTAGGGGTCCAGATGTTGGAGCAGAATTTTGTTTAAAGAAATTGGGTTTCAGAACAATGATTCCTTTGAGAGTAGAGGAATTTCAACAATGAGGAAGAATGTATTAGGTGACCAAGTATAGGTAGGAAAGTGTGATTAACAGGGAGCAACCTATAGTTACTTATAGTAGTTATTTACAATTGATTAAGTAATAATAATGGTTAAAGTGCTAATCATAACACTTTAAGGTAGATTATTTCTTTGAGTAAAAGAGTCTTTTGTTTTGGTTAGCATACTTTTTCAAATTCGGTTATTACATTTTCTGTTACGTTAAGTTTTAGTTCTATAACCTAAAACTTACCACCAGTTTAGTGCAAGAACTTTAACAAATATTATCTTATTTTTTCTTATTTTTTTGGTCAACGTGAAAGAACCTGAAAAGGAAACTGGAAGGAACAAAAAGGTGGGAAGGTGATAGGAAAACCAAGAGTGTGTTTAATCCTGGAAGCCAACTGAGGTAAATGTTTCAAGGAAAAGGGAGTCATTCACTCTGTCAATTGATGTCAGTTGATGAGATTAACATAAAGAATGAAAATTGATCATTAAATTTAGTGACATAGAGGTCATTAGTGACCTAGACAACAAAAGTCCTCATGAAGTGGTTGAGATCAAAACCCCAAATTGGTGTGTGTTCAAGAGAGAATAAGAAGACTTGAAAACAATGTATGAACAGCCCTTTCCACAGGTTTTGCTAAAGAAGGGTAACAGAGAAATGGAGTGTTAGATAATAGGAGAAATGGGGTTGAAAGGTGGTTTTCTGTTGTTTTGTAAGTGAAACAATAACATATTTATATGCTAATGTTTTCCTCAAATCTTCATTAGTGAGCACAATACACACAGAATCCTTTCCTTATAAAACTCATAATCTAGTGGGAGGAAATTATATTAAGTGATTACGCAAGTAATTAGATAATTATCATTGCAATGAATATTAAAAGTAACAGTACAAAGTTCCATCAGAGAGTATAATTGTCAGACCTAGCTTTTTCAAGAACATCAAGACAAGTTTCTCTAAATGAATGATATTTAAGTTGCACTTAGGAGGGGAAATAGTACAGGCAAAGACTCTGGTTAGGGGAGAATGTGTCATATCTGAGATATGAAAAGAAAGCCATTGATTTTGAGGTGAGAGAGGAAGGAAGATAAGTGAGGCAGAAGGTAAGGAGGAAGAGATAAGCAGTGATGAGATTATGTAGACTGATGAGATTATTTAGACTGGAGCCTGTAAATTCACTTTGTCTTTTTTTAATGCCAAAAGCATTAGGGATCCTTGATTTTGAAAAAAGTGAACCAGCCAGAATTGAAAAGTTAAAGGTGAAAGAGACAGGAAGCAAAATAGAAAGGTGAATTGCTTGTTCACTATTTATCCTGCTGGAGACAGAACATTAGGCCAAGTCTATATTGTAGCTTCATAATCAGTTATTTCCCAATATATTCAATTTATTCAGTTTTCAGCAACTGAGGGATTTTTGTATAACTTATCAAATCATACAGTAGACAAATCCAATTTAAGATGCCACAAAACAACAGATATCACGCCTTACTTAATGTCTTCAAATGGCTCTCTTTTTTTCCTCTTTTTAAAAATTTTTATTTATTTTTGGGACAGAGAGACACAGCATGAGTGGGAGAGCATCAGAGAGAGAGGGAGACACAGAATCCAAAGCAGGCTTCAGGCTCAGAGCTCTCAGCACAGAGCAGGACTGGGGCTCAAAACTCACGAACATCAAGATCATGACCTAAGCTGAACTTGGACGCTTAACTGACTGAGCCACCGAGGCACCCATCTTTTTTTCCCTCTTGAAAATTAATATACAATTTTTTATTATTAAATTTTCAAGAATGTAGAAAACTTGAAAGACTTTTGCAATGAATACCTATATACTCACAACCTAGAGTCAAGAACTAACATCATTTTGCTGTATTTGCTTTCTCTGTTTTGCTGCACAATTTAAAAGTAAGTTATAGACATCATGATACTTCAGATGCAAATTTTTCAGCATGCATCACTTAAAAATAAGGACGTTTTCTTCTGTACTATCAATATTATAATATTTGAGATAATTAAAAATAATTTCCTGATATCATTTAATACCCATCAATATTAGGTATCTTCAGTGTCCCCTCAAAATCTTTTTTAACAGCTTTGTGGGATATAATTTTAAATGTAAGAGTCAGTGATTTACTGTAAATTTACAGAAGTTGTACAGTTGTTACCACAATCTAATTTTAGAACATTTTCATCACTCCTAAAAAGAAACCTCATATACCTGTTTTTATTGAACCAGGATAAAATCAAAGTTCATGCATTTAATTATGTCTCATTAAAACTTCTTTTTTTCTAGAATCATCTTCATTTTCCTCCATGTAATTGTTATAAAAGACAAGCTGTTTGTTTTATAGAATGTCCCATATTTTGGATTTATCTATGTGTTTCTTCATTATGTCATTTAACTTGTTCTTCAATATCCCCCACCTAGTATTTTCTATTAGATTCTTGATTACATGTATTATGACATACTTGGAATAAAGCCCAAATTTGTAATTATCTTCCTCTTCTAAAATGTACACCTCATGAAGTCACGGACTTGATCTGTCTTGTTTAACACTAGTGCCTATCTCATAGTACAATCTCAGTATATATTTGTTATGTGAATAAGTGAATCGCCTTCATTCAGATTATGTATTTCTGCCATATAGGTTGAACCTTAGTTTAAGTTATTTTAAATTTTAGTATAGTCAGAATAAAGTTCTAGAACCATGATTTATTTTCTAGGCCAGTAATTTGTACTGATGAAAAGTAAGTTTTCTTCCATTTTAGCATGGATAAACATTTTAGATGTTTCATTAATTTTTAGGATATAAAGTTTATTTCCATGATGAGGAATTTCATGCTCAAACATTTTAGAATAGATTAATCCAAAAAGATTACAAGGTTTTGGAAGGACTGCCTATCAAAAGATTTAAGGGATTGCATTAAGTAATCTGTATGCTTCTATTCAAGGTGGTTGAATAATTTCAGGTTAGAATTGACTTCTTGTATAGAGAGAAAGTTATCTATAATTACTGAGTTTGGAGTGAATCAAACAAACGTACTTGAACCTTCAGATTTCTGAATCTTCAGATTTAGGCAGTTATATAGGCAGATTATTTCAGTGTCAGTAAAATGGTAAAAAAGATTCAGAAGAGTCTAAGTAAAAATAGCTGAGTTCCCAGTGTGGAACTTTCCTATATTTCTGAATACTGCATAAAAACTGGCAATTATATAACAAATAGGTGAAAATAAGTGATATGATATGTTTTTAAGTGTCAAGTTAGCAAATTCTGTCACTCAGAATATCTGCTAACACAGTAGATAGAGCATAGTAGTTTGGGCACATGCTATTCTTTTATCTTTTAGGGATCTGCAGTTCAGTGAGGGAAAAGGAAATTAGAAAGAACAGTCAGGGCACCTGAGTGGTTCATTCAGTTAGGTGTCTGACTCTTCATTTCGGCTGAGGTCATGATCTCAGGGTTTGTGAGATCGAGCCCCATGTTAAACTCTGTGCTGACAGTGCAGAGCCTTCTTGGGATTCTCTCTCTCCCTCTCTCTCTGGCCCTCTCTGTTCATTCTCTCTCTCCCTCTCCCTCTCTCTCAAAATAAATAAGTAAATATGAAGAAAAAAGAAATGACAATCTACTAATACAGAAACATATACAGTCATACAAAGGAACAGAGCTAGGTAGTAAGTAATCTGTAATCTAAAAGGAAGAAACTCTTAGTAGAGTTTGTAGATAATCCAGGCTGACTGGGATAGTTTCCATTTTATTTTTTTGCTGATTATAGTTAACACTGTTCCTTATGCATTGCCACACTTGCAAGTTTGAAAAGAGAAGGAAAACTTGAATCAGTCCATTTTAACAATTCTGGTAATCATCAGGTTGGGCAAGGAAAGAAGTTGAAAATAATGGTGTTTTAAAGTTTTCTATATATTTCCATTTTCTCAAGTTAATCTTCATTATCATAAAATTTAGTGGTATTGGTAATTCAAAAAGAAACATTGACTAGTTTAGGCTAGACTTCCATCCCCATTCACACCCAAAGAGAGGTGTATGCTTCATGTATCTGAAAATTTTAGATTGATTTAACAAATTAGTAGAACTCCTGATTCAAGTTGTCCCAATTTATAGAAACTGATACTATCAACCAATTTAAATTTTATTAACATTAGACTCTCTTCTGCCCTTTCAAGTAAGTACTTGTCCTGTGACCTTCTGAACTTGAGGGATAGAGGTACAACTACAAATAACCATCATATTTTCATTAGAGTTCTCAACTAGAATTTACGGCCACTTTTCATGCTATAACATTCTTTAATAATGCAGGTTTTAAATCAGGCTGCTAGGTGTCTAATCTTGGTTCTAGCACTTACTAGCTATGAAACCTTGGACATATTACTTAACCTTGTGGATACTGAGTTTCTTCATCTGTCAAATGGGGAAAATAATGGCATCTACTTCATGGGAATTAAATGATAAACCATGTAAACTACTTGGAACAGTATCTGTTCATGGTGAATTCACTATTCAGTATTCACCATGAACAGTGAATGAGAGCCAAACAGTATTCCATTTGAACCTGGCAGGGAATGAGATTATAAAAAAGAATGATCATATGTTAATTTTCAGAAATGAGAACTGAGACACAGAGAGGTTATATGATTTGTCTGACAGCTTCAGCAAGTAAATGGGAAAGCTAGGCTTTCAACTCTAATGATAATGAATTCTAATGATGATTTGCTGCATGTGTGAAGTAGCATGCCTAGTGAATTTTCCCTACATTTTATCTGCCTTCATCAAGCCAACCCTTCTTCAGTGTTATTCCTGAATTGAAATCTGTTTTGTTTTGTTTTTTCCTTTCCATACTGAGTTATTTTCCCACATATGTTTTCAAATCAGGCCAGTCACGGATTTCTGAATCTTCTGGATTCAGAAATGTAGTCCCCTTTGATTCTAATATAATAAAGTAATGCTAATACAAATTTTTAGTTTGTGATGCTTCTGAGCACAACTTACTATCGTTTCTGATAAGCATCATAATTTAGCTATTGTAACAAATAAGTCTATATGCTCTGGCATTTGAATTATTAGGAAATTTGCACATGTAGTAATTTCAAATATGAGAAGAGATGTGATTCATGTAAATGTACCCAGATTCATTAACTAACTTTGATGCTTTTAGCTATTTCATAGCCAGTATATTCATCTGTATACATTACATCAAATTATCTGTTCTGTTTTCAGAAATACATTTAAATATTGTGTTAGGGTAGCAGGGTACAGAAGGTAGTGACTGAAACATTGATTCATGTAAAACCAAGTAAGGCTATTTAAAGCCATGCATAAATAGATGTGGTTTTGAACTGTGTTCTCTGGCAGAATAACAAAGAGTTCCCCTGGTATTTTGCTTTCTATGCTTAGGGACAAGTGTATCCTGGCACAACTAGATCCTAGGGAATATTTGGCAGATTTTAGATTACAAATGACTTTGGGTACACAGTGTATTTACTCAAGAAACATATCAAAATTCTCTAATAAATAATATATCACTTTTTAACACAAACATGTAGATGAAATTGTAAGGAATATGTGATAGATGCAGTTCTATCTCACTTTGAAAGTCTCATATATTAATGATATTCCATTTATGCTCTGGCCAAATGTGAGCAAACTGATTTTAGATGTTCAGTGCTAAAAATAAATAAATAAATAAATAAATAAATAAATAAACAAACAAACTCAATAAACTTTAGGACTTGAGGGATCTTGTCAAGGGTTTCTACCAAATTCATACAATGAGACATTTGTTAAATAGAAACTGGGTCAGTATGGAGAAGATATGTAGCAAACCTTATTTTTGAGGTGTATTTTCATAGGACTCGTCATACAGATGGAAAGAAACTAGTATCCAAATAGCTTTGGTTTATGTAAGAGGACTCCTTGAATAGAAGAACTAGAATTTTCAGTGTTCCAAGGATATGTTAGTTACATCACATATAGTCATATCACATCTAAACACACATTGTAGGGCAAAATTTGTTGTTAAGGAAGACTCAAGAAAGTTGCCAGTGAGTATCCAAAACTTGCCAAATGCATTTTCTTGGAAAATGTGTAGTTTAATTTTATACTTATGTATACAATGGTTTCTTAATAAGGTTTCTTAAAACATTGTATATAATGGTTTTCTACATAGGGTTTCTTAAAACATTGACATTGACGCTATAAACGGTACTGTTATTTTGTTCATGGCTTGTTGACTAGGGCAAATGCTAAAGGGGCAGAGCTAGTTCTGAGGACCTTTGCTCTTTTTTTTTAGACTATTAGACTTTTCAAGAAATTTCAGAAATATTTAGTAGAGCTCCTTTCCTATTAATCAGGAAATAATCATAACATAGACTCTGTTGATGATGACTCAGTCTTATGACCTGGATGTCATATTATAGTCAACATAGTGTTCTGCATACCATCTGTAAATAATTTATATTCAAATGTCATGTATTTATTTCAAACTTCATATGTGATTGAATGAATTAAAACCACTTCATATACTTCCTGGCCCTGTCTACTGAGAAGACCTAGTGCAATGATTCCCTGATAGGATTCTAGGGCTAATGCAGGTGGTATACAAAATATCCTGGAGTGTCTTAGCCAGAAAGTAGGGAGTGCTTAAGAAAAAAAATGATGAGGCCATGTCAAAAGGACACAGGAGCCAACTAAAAGAGGTCCCAAAGGCCAAAACTAGAACTATTTTGGCAGCAAAGTAAAGTAGCACTGAAATATTCACCAAATTATAAAAATCAGTACTCTTGACCCATATGGATAAAAATGATTGAAAAACTGAATCAGTGATTATGAATGGACAAATCTCCCATACACACAAATTTCAAGTAATTAATATAGATACTCCTCCAAGGAGGTGGAGGGTAAATCTCCATTCCTTAAGTGTGGGCTGCAAAAATTGACTTCCTTTCAAAGAGTATAGTATGGATAAGGAGTATAATCTTACAGTGGGGAAATCTGACGAACACTCCTCAGTTAGGTGATCAATGTATGTACCCTTGAGATGATGTAATGAAAATGGTACTTTACCTGTGTTCTTTCTTCCAAGAACCTAAACCTAATTCCAACCATGAGAAAAACATCAGGGGCACCCAAATTGAAGAGGATTCTAATAAATATCTGATCATTACTCCTCAAAACAGTCAAGGTCATCAAAACCAAGGAAATTCTGAGAAACTTCCATAATCACAAGGAGCCTGGGAGACATGATGACTAAATGTACCACCGTATTCTGGGTTGATTCCTGTGATAGAAAAACACACACACACACACAAAAACAAACAAACAAACTAACAATGACAACAACAACAACAAAAATCAGCTAAAAGCTAAGGAAATTTTAATACTCAATGGACATTAGTTAATATACATCAGCATTGTCTCATCAGTTGTTGCAAGTGTTCCATATTAATGTAGGATATAAGGGAAATAAGAGAAAGAAAAAAGGGAAACTGGGTACAGCAGATACAGGAATTACAACTTTTATGTAAAGCTAAAAATATTCTCAAGTATAAAAAAATCATTTTAAGAAAGAATTTCACTCAAAATGGATTAATGACCTAAATATAAGACCTGAAAGCATAAAACTCCTAAAGAACATAGCCAATAATCTCTTGGACATTGGCCTTAGCAACATTTTTTTTAATATGTCTCCTCAGGCAAGGGAAACAAAAACAAAAACAAAAACAAAAAACTATTGGGACTGTATCAAAATAAAAAGGATTTTTCACAGTGAAGAAAACCATCAATGAAATGAAAAGGCAACCTGCTGAATGGGAGAAGATATTTGTAAATGATTTTTCCAATAGAGGGTTAATCTGAAAATATATAAAGAATTCATACAATTCAACACACACATACACACACTCACAAGTAATCTTATTTAAAAAAGAGCAGAGTACCTGAATGGACATTTTTCTAAAGAAGACATACAGTTGGCCAAATGAAAAAATGTGCAGCATCACTAATAATAAAAAAATTCAAATCAAAGCCACAATAAGATATCACCTCATGACAGTCAGAAAGGTTACTATTGAAAAAAAAAAAAAAAAGAAACAACAAGTGTTGGCAAGGATGTGGAGAAACAGGAACCCTTGTGCACTGTTGGTGAAAAATGTAAATTATTGCAACCATTATGGAAAACAGTATGGAGGTTCCACCAAAAATTAAATATATAAATACATACAACCCAATAATTCCACTGCTGGATATTTCACCCAGAGAAGAAAATGAAAATATTAATTTTGAACATATATATATATATATATATGTATATATATATATATATATATATCCCTGCTTATGGTACCATTATTTATAAAAGCCAACATATGGAAGCAATGTGTGTCCATTGATAGATTAATGTATAAAAAAGGTGTGTGTGTAAAATGGAATATTGCTCAGTCATAAAAAAAAAATCTTGCTATTCTTGACAAATAGATGGACTCAGAGGGTGTTATGCTAAGTGAAATAAGTCAGACACAAATACCATATAATTTCACTTACATGTGGAACCTAAAAAACAAAACAAATGAACAAACAAACAATTTCATAAATACAGAGAACAAACTTATGGTTGCCAGAGGGGCAGGGGGATGGGCAAAAAATGGAGTAAGAGGTATAGACTTCTAGTTATAAAATACATAAGTAATGGGGATGAAAAGTACAGCATAGGGACATAGTCAATAATGTTGTAATAACTTTGTATAATGACAAATGGTATCTACACTTATTGTGGTGAGCATTACATAATGTATAGAATTGTTGAATCACTATGTTATGCACCCAAAACTAATATAATATTGTATTTCAATTGTACTTCAATAAAAAAGTCCTTTCCTACCCAGAATTCATATATAACCACATTATAGTATGTTATATTACATTGAAATTTTTTAATAAAAATATTAAAGAGCATTTTACTTCATTAGCATAAAAGCTAAAAATATCATGATTTGTTTTTCTGAATATAAAATACACAATATTACTATATTAAGATTAATAAAAGTGAAATACTTGTGTTTTTAAAATAAGCAGCTAGAGGACCAGCAGAAGATGGTGGCTTAGGAGGACGCTGGGCTCACCGCGCGTCCTGCTGATCTCTTAGATTCCACCTACATCTGCCTAAATAACACAGAAAACCACCAGAAGACTAGCAGAACGGATTCTCCGGAGCCAAGCGCAGACGAGAGACCCACGGAAGAGGGTAGGAAGGGCGGAGAGGCGGTGTGAGCTGCACGGACTGGCAGGAGGGAGCTGGGGCGGAGGGGCAGCCTGCTGGCCAAGCAGAACCCCCAGGACTGGCTTGCAAAAGCGGAGGGGCCGGACAGAGTCTGTTCCAACAGCAAGTGTGACTTAGATTCTGGGAGGTCATAAGTTAACAGCTCTGCTCGGAAAGCGGGAAGGCTGGAGGACAAAGGGAGGGAGAGTTGCTGAGCCTGAGCCCCCGGACAACAGAGCTCAGTTTGGCGGGGAACAAAGGCGCTCGCCAGCGCCATCTCCCTCAACCATCCCCCAGCCAAAATCCCAAAGGGAACCAGTTCCTGCCAGGGAACTTGCTTGCTCCCTGCAAACACCCAATTCTGTGCTTCTGCGGAGCCACCCCTCCGGCAGCGGGTCTGACTCCCTCCCGCTGCCACAGGGCCCCTCCTGAAGTGGATCACCTAAGGAGAAGTGAACTAAGCCTGCCCCTCCTTCCCCCGTGCACCTTGCCTACCCACCCCAGCTAATATGCCAGATCCCCAGCACCACAAGCCTGGCAGTGTGCCAGTAGCCCAGATGGGACAGGCCACCCCACAGTGAATCCCGCCCCTAGGAGAGGGGAAGAGAAGGCACACACCAGTCTGGCTGTGGCCCCAGCGGTGGGCTGGGGGCAGACATCAGGTTTGACTGCGGCCCCGCCCACCAACTCCAGTTATACACCACAGCACAGGGGAAGAGCCCTGCAGGTCCGCACCAATCCAGGGACTATCCAAAATGACCAAATGGAAGAATTCCCCTCAGAAGAATCTCCAGGAAATAACAACAGCTAATGAACTGATCAAAAAGGATTTAAATAATATAACAGAAAGTGAATTTAGAATAATAGTCATAAAATTAATCGCTGGGCTTGAAAACAGTATAGAGGACAGCAGAGAATCTCTTGCTACAGAGATCAAGGGACTAAGGAATAGGAAGAGCTGAAAAACGCTTTAAACGAGATTCAAAATAAAATGGAAACGATGACGGCTCGGATTGAAGAGGCAGAGGAGAGAATAGGTGAACTAGAAGATAAAATTATGGAAAAAGAGGAAGCTGAGAAAAAGAGAGATAAAAAAATCCAGGAGTATGAGGGGAAAATTAGAGAACTAAGTGATACACTAAAAAGAAATAATATACGCATAATTGGTATCCCAGAGGAGGAAGAGAGAGGGAAAGGTGCTGAAGTTGTACTTGAAGAAATAATAGCTGAGAACTTCCCTGAACTGGGGAAGGAAAAAGGCATTGAAATCCAAGAGGCACAGAGAACTCCCTTCAGACGTAACTTGAATCGATCTTCTGCACGACATATCATAGTGAAACTGGCAAAATATAAGGATAAAGAGAAAATTCTGAAAACAGTAAGGGATAAACGTGCCCTAAGATATAAAGGGAAACCTATAAGACTCGTGACTGATCTCTCTTTTGAAACCTGGCAGGCCAGAAAGGATTGGCAGGAAATCTTCAATGTGTTGAACAGAAAAATATGCAGCCAAGAATCCTTTATCCAGCAAGTCTGTCATTTAGAATAGAAGGAGAGATAAAGGTCTTCCCAAGCAAACAAAAACTGAAGGAATTTGCCACCACTAAACCAGCCCTACAAGAGATCCTAAGGGGGATCCTGTGAGACAAAGTACCAGAGACATCGCTACAAGCATAAAACATACAGACATCAAAATGACTCTAAACCCGTATCTTTCTATAATAACACTGAATGTAAATGGATTAAATACGCCAACCAAAAGACATAGGGTATCAGAATGGATAAAAAAACAAGACCCATCTATTTGCTGTCTACAAGAGACTCATTTTAGACCTGAGGACACCTTCAGATTGAGAGTGAGGGGATGGAGAACTATTTATCATGCTACTGGAAGCCAAAAGAAAGCTGGAGTAGCCATACTTACGTCAGACAAACTAGACTTTAAATTAAAGGCTGTAACAAGAGATTAAGAAGGGCATTATATAATAATTACAGGGTCTATCCATCAGGAAGAGGTAACAATTATAAATGTCTATGTGCCGAATACGGGAGCCCCCAAATATATACAACAATTACTCATAAACATAAACAAATTTATTGATAAGAATGTGGTAATTGCAGGGGACTTTAACACTCCACTTACAGACATGGATAGATCATCTAGACACATGGTCAATAAAGAAACAAGGGCCCTGAATGACACATTGGATCACACGGACTTGACAGATATATTTAGAACTCTGCATCCCAAAGCAACAGAATATACATTCTTCTCGAGTGCACATGGAACTTTCTCCAAGACAGATCATATACTGGGTCACAAAACAGCCCTTCATAAGTATACAAGAATTGAAATTATACCATGCATACTTTCAGACCACAATGCTATGAAGCTTGAAATCAACCACAGGAAAAAGTCTGGAAAACCTCCAAAAGCATGGAGGTTAAAGAACATCCTACTAAAGAATGATGGGTTAACCAGGCAATTAGAGAAGAAATTAAAAAATATATGGAAACAAACGAAAATGAAAATACAACAATCCAAATGCTTTGGGATGCAGTGAAGGCAGTCCTGTGAGGAAACTACATTGAAATCCAGGCCTATCTCCAGAAACAAGAAAAATCCCAAATACAAAATCTAACAGCACACCTAAAGGAAATAGAAGCAGAACAGCAAAGGCAGCCTAAACCCAGCAGAAGAGAAATAATAAAGATAAGAGCAGAAATAAACAATATAGAATCTAAAAAACTGTAGAGCAGATCAACGAAACCAAGAGTTGGTTTTTTGAAAAAATAAACAAAATTGACAAACCTCTAGCCAGGCTTCTCAAAAAGAAAAGGCAGATGACCCAAATAGATAAAATCATGAATGAAAATGGAACTATTACAACCAATCCCTCAGAGATACAAACAACTATCAGGGAATACTATGAAAAATTATATGCCATCAAATTGGACAACCTGAAAGAAATGGACAAATTCCTAAACACCCACACTCTTCCAAAACTTATTCAGGAGGAAATAGAAAGCTTGAACAGACCCTTAACCAGCGAAGGCATTGAATCGGTTATCAAAAATCTCCCAACAAATAAGAGTCCAGGACCAGATGGCTTCCCAGGGGAATTCTACCAGACATTTAAAGCAGAGGTAATGCCTATCCTTCTCAAGCTATTCCTAGAAATAGAAAGGGAAGTAAAACTTCCAGACTCATTCTATGAAGCCAGTATTACTTTGATTCCCAAACCAGACAGAGACCCAGTAATAAAAGAGAACTACAGGCCAATATCCCTGATGAATATGGATGCAAAACTTCTCAATAAGATACTAGCAAATCAAATTCAACAGCACATAAAAATAATTATTCACCATGATCAAGTGGGATTCATTCCTGGTCTGCAGGGCTAGTTCAACATTCGCAAATCAATCCACGTGATACATCACATTAATAAAAGAAAAGATAAGAACCATATGATCCTGTCAGTCGATGCAGAAAATGCCTTTGACAAAATTCAGCACCCTTTGTTAATAAAAACCCTGGAGAAAGTCGGGATAGAAGGAACAAACTTAAAGATCATAAAAGCCATTTATGAAAAGCCCACAGCTAACATCATCCTCAATGGGGAAAAACTGAGAGCTTTTTCCCTGAGATCAGGAACACGACAGGGATATCCACTCTCACCGCTGTAGTTTAACATAGTGATGGAAGTTCTAGCATCAGCAATCATAAAACAAAAGGAAATCTAAGACATCAAAATTGGCAAAGATGAAGTCAAGCTTTCCCTTTTTGCTGATGACATGATACTATACATGGAAAATCCGATAGACTCCTCCAAAAGTCTGCTAGAACTGATACATGAATTTAGCAAAGTTGCAGGATACAAAATCAATGTACAGAAATCAGTTGCATTCGTATACACTAACAATGAAGCAACAGAAAGACAAATAAAGAAACTGATCCCATTCACAATTGCACCAAGAAGCATAAAATACCTAGGAATAAATCTAACCAAAATGTAAAAGATCTGTATGCTGAAAACTACAGAAAGCTTATGAAGGTAATTGAAGAAGATATAAAGAAATGGAAAGACATTCCCTGCTCATGGATTGGAAGAATAAATATTGTCAAAATGTCAATACTAACCAAAGCAATCTACACATTGAATGCAATCCCAATCAAAACTGCACCAGCATTCTTCTTGAAACTAGAACAAGCAATCCTAAAATTCATACACAAGCACAAAAGGCCCCAAATAGCCAAAGTAATTTTGAAGAAGAAGACCAAAGCAGGAGGCATCACAATCCCAGACTTTAGCCTCTACTACAAAGCTGTCATCATCAAGACAGCATGGTATTGGCACCAAAACAGACACATAGACCAATGGAATAGAATAGAAACCCCAGAACTAGACCCACAAACGTATGGCCAACTAATCTTTGACGAAGCAGGAAAGAACATCTAGTGGAAAAAAGACAGTCTCTTTAACAAATGGTACTGGGAGAACTGGACAGCAACATGCAGAAGGTTGAAACTAGGCCACTTTCTCACACCATTCATAAAAATAAACTCAAAATGGATAAAGGACCTGAATGTGAGACAGGAAACCATCAAAACCCTAGAGGAGAAAGCAGGAAAAGACCTCTCTGACCTCAGCTGTAGCAATCTCTTACTCGACACATCCCCAAAGGCCAGGGAATTAAAAGCAAAAATGAATTACTGGGACCTTATGAAGATAAAAAGCTTCTGCACAGCAAAGGAAACAACCAACAAAACTAAAAGGCAACCAACGGAATGGGAAAAGATATTTGCAAATGACATATCAGACAAAGGGCTAGTATCCAAAATCTATAAAGAACACACAAAACTCCACACCCGAAAAACAAATAACCCAGTGAAGAAATGGGCAGAAAACATGAATAGACACTAATCTAAAGAAGACATCCGGATGGCCAACAGGCACATGAAAAGATGCTCAATGTCGCTCCTCATCAGGGAAATACAATTCAAAAGCACACTCAGATATCACCTCATGCCAGTCAGAGTGGCCAAAATGAACAAATCAGGAGACTATAGATGCTGGCGAGGATGTGGAGAAATGGGAACCCTCTTTCACTGTTGGTGGGAATGCAAATTGGTGCAGCCACTCTGGGAAACAGTGTGCAGGTTCCTCAGAAAATTAAAAATAGACCTACCCTATGACCCAGCAATAGCACTGCTAGGAATTTACCCAAGGGATACAGGAGTACTGATGCGTAGGGGCACTTGTACCCCAATGTTTATAGCAGCACTCTCAACCATAGCCAAATTATGGAAAGAGCCTAAATGTCCATCAACTGATGAATGGATGAAGAAATTGTGGTTTATATACACAATGGAGTACTACATGGCAATGAGAAAGAACGAAATATGGTCCTTTGTAGCAACGTGGATGGAACTGGAGAGTGTGATGCTAAGTGAAATAAGCCATACAGAGAAAGACAGATACCATATGTTTTCACTCTTATGTGGATCCTGAGAAACTTAACAGAAACCCATGGGGGAGGGGAAGGAAAAAGAAAAAAGAGGTTAGAGTGGGAGAGAGCCAAAGCATAAGAGACTCTTAAAAACTGAGAACAAACTGAGGGTTGATGGGGGGTGGGAGGGAGGGGTGGGTGGGTGATAGGTATTGAGGAGGGCACCTTTTGGGATGAGCACTGGGTGTTGTATGTAAACAAATTTGACAATAAATTTCATATATTGAAAAAAAAAAAGACACTGAAGTCATGCTCCCTTGGTTTAAATCCTAGTTCTAACAATTATTAGCTGTTACTTTATGCAAGTTACTCAAATTCTCTAAGCATCAATTTATTCATCTGTGAAATAGGGAAAATAATAGAATCAACCTCTTAGCATTAGTCTAGAGATTGAATGAGATAAGCCATTTGAAAACACTAAGCAGTCCCTGGCAAATAACACTTAATTGATACTAGAGATTAATAGTCCAAGTGATAGTGCTTCAACTGAATTGATGACCATATATTTGGAAATAAGTGAATGGATATGAGACCTATTGTCAAGGTTTAAAACAGCAGGATGTAGTGATGAATTATATGTGAGAGATGAAGGAGAGAGTTTTCCATATATAACTCCTAGGTTTCTGTCAGAGTGGAGTGGATTCTGCTGCACTTTTCTAAGTTGGGGAAGATCTGCCTGGTACAGATTTCAGCTATAGAAATTTTTCTCTCTCTCTGTTTATACTATTTAAGGCCGAATAAAAAAGAAAAAAAGGTAAGTATCATACAATATAAAAAGAAATATTTAGTAAAACTTTTAGATAAGTGAGAACCTTATGAGGTATATAAAATGTTATATTCCTACCACAATATAAAAAGTATGCAAAAGTCTTAAATGTGTATATTCTTTGTTCTCAAGGTCTAAGATTTTGAAATGTCTATTGTACTATGTAAACGATAGTGAACAATTAAGATTTTTATTTTTTTCTTACATTAAAGGTGTTTTGTAACCATTCCATCTGTTTCTCTAACAGAATAGAGCCTGCTTGATATACCAGGAAATGAAGAACTGAAGGAGGGTTTATTTTTATTCTCCTTAGAATTGAGGGTCTGCTCTTGGAGCCTTCAGACTCCATGGGGAAGTGGGATAATTGAGTGGACTTTATGAATCCTATATCAATGGCCAGATGGAGGGGCCCAACTCAATCTGTAGGCCCAACAATACAAGATTATCTGAATCGACCAAGGCCCACCTGGGAAGAAGTGAAGAAACAATTAGAAAATAAAAAGAAAGGCTCCAAGGCATTAGCTTAATTTGAAGAAAAAATGAATGAGAATTGGAAAAAATAATTAGAAAAAAGCAGAGAGAAATTAATAAGTGAAAATGAAAGTTCATCCAAACAAAAAAGAAAGAAAGAAAAAGAAGAAATCTTATCAGTATTCATCTTCTTCATCAAGCTCTGATTCTTCAAGCAGTTCAGATTCTGAGAATGAGGAAAAGAAACAATGAAAAAAGGAAAAGAACTGTTCATACAGGTCATCAGAAAGCGCTACATATGAATCTGAATCAGAAAGCAAGGAATCTGTAAAAAAGAAAAGTCAAAGGATGAAACAGAGAAAGAAAAGTATATTAGAAGACTCAACAAAAAAAGAAAGAAGACTTATCCTGAAGATAAACCTTTCTCATTAGAATCCTCATCAGAATCAGATTATAAAGTGGAAGTTCAAGCAAAAAAGAAGAGACATGAAGAGTGAGAAAAAGCAACAGAAAAAGCAAAGAAGAAGAAACATCACAAGAAACATACTAAGAAGAAGAAAAAGAAGTCAGGTTCAAGTCACAAGTCAGGATAACATAAAAAATTAAGATTTTCCTATTTAAAAAAGCAAGCACTTAAGGAAACTTCAACTGTGAATGTTAGGGCATATTTACAAAAATGCATGAATTTCCCTGTGCTAATAGAATTATTCCTGGACTGAGTGTCAGTCATATGCCACTGTGCCAGAAAGGGCCATAATCATTGCCTGCAGCACAAATATATAATTTTGTTAGTTTGTGTGTTTTTCCTTCCATTGGTTAATTCTTCTGGGAGCTAAAACCCTGTTGTTCATACTAGTGGTTAAGACGTTTGGAATTGAATTTAAATGTTTTAGATAATAATTTGACCCCCCGGAATGTATCTTATTTAAAAGTGTGTAATTCGGGAGTTTTGGGAAGATGGCGGCGTAGGAGGACGCTGGGCTCACTGCGCGTCCTGCCGATCAATTAGATTCCACCTACACCTGCCTAAATAACCCAGAAAACCGCCAGAGGATTAGCAGAACGGAGTCGCCGGAGCCAAGCGCAGACGAGAGGCCCACGGAAGAGGGTAGGAAGGGCGGCGAGGCGGTGCGCGCTCCACGGACTGGCGGGAGGGAGCCGGGGCGGAGGGGCGGCTCGCCGGCCAAGCAGAGCCCCGGAGTCTGGCGGGCAAAAGCGGAGGGGCCTGACGGACTGTGTTCCCACAGCAAGCGCGACTTAGCGTCTGGGAGGTCATAAGTGAACAGCTCTGCTCGGAAAGCGGGAAGGCTGGAGGACAAAGGGAGGGAGAGCTGCTGAGCCCCCGGACGACAGAGCTCAGTTTGGTGGGGAACAAAGGCGCTCGCCAGCGCCATCTCCCCCGCCCATCCCCCAGCCAAAATCCCAAAGAGATCCAGTTCCTGCCAGGGAACTTGCTCGCTCCGCGCAAACACCCAACTCTGTGCTTCTGCGGAGCCAAACTGCCGGCAGCGGATCTGACTCCCTCCCGCTGCCACAGGGCCCCTCCTGAAGTGGATCACCTAAGGAGAAGCGAGCTAAGCCTGCCCCTCCTGCCCCTGTGCACCTTGCCTACCCACCCCAGCTAATAGGCCAGATCCCCAGCATCACAAGCCTGGCAGTGTGCAAGTAGCCCAAACGGGCCACGCCACCCCACAGTGAATCCCGCCCCTAGGAGAGGGGAAGAGAAGGCACACACCAGTCGGACTGTGGCCCCAGCGGTGGGCCGGGGGCAGACATCAGGTCGGAGTGCGGCCCCGCCCACCAACTCCAGTTATACACCACAGCACAGGGGAAGTGCCCTGCAGGTCCTCACCACGCCAGGGACTATCCAAAATGACCAAGCGGAAGAATTCCCCTCAGAAGAATCTCCAGGAAATAACAACAGCTAATGAGCTGATCAAAAATGATTTAAATAATATAACAGAAAGTGAATTTAGAATAATAGTCATAAAATTAATCGCCGGGCTTGAAAACAGTATACAGGACAGCAGAGAATCCCTTGCTACAGAGATCAAGGGACTAAGGAACAGTCATGAGGAGCTGAAAAACGCTTTAAATGAAATGCAAAACAAAATGGAGACCACCACAGCTCGGATTGAAGAGGCAGAGGAGAGAATAGGTGAACTAGAAGATAAAGTTATGGAAAAAGAGGAAGCTGAGAGAAAGAGAGATAAAAAAATCCAGGAGTATGAGGGGAAAATTAGAGAACTAAGTGATACACTAAAAAGAAATAATATACGCATAATTGGTATCCCAGAGGAGGAAGAGAGAGGGAAAGGTGCTGAAGGGGTACTTGAAGAAATAATAGCTGAGAACTTCCCTGAACTGGGGAAGGAAAAAGGCATTGAAATCCAAGAGGCACAGAGAACTCCCTTCAGACGGAACCTGAATCGATCTTCTGCACGACATATCATAGTGAAACTGGCAAAATACAAGGATAAAGAGAAAATTCTGAAAGCAGCAAGGGGTAAACGTGCCCTCACATATAAAGGGAGACCTATAAGACTCGTGACTGATCTCTCTTTTGAAACTTGGCAGGCCAGAAAGAATTGGCACGAGATTTTCAGTGTGCTAGACAGAAAAAATATGCAGCCGAGAATCCTTTATCCAGCAAGTCTGTCATTTAGAATAGAAGGAGAGATAAAGGTCTTCCCAAACAAACAAAAACTGAAGGAATTTGTCACCACTAAACCAGCCCTACAAGAGATCCTAAGGGGGACCCTGTGAGACAAAATACCAGAGACATCACTACAAGCATAAAACATACAGACATCACAATGACTCTAAACCCATATCTTTCTATAATAACACTGAATGTAAATGGATTAAATGCGCCAACCAAAAGACATAGGGTATCAGAATGGATAAAAAAACAAGACCCATCTATTTGCTGTCTACAAGAGACTCATTTTAGACCTGAGGACACCTTTAGATTGAGAGTGAGGGGGTGGAGAACTATTTATCATGCTACTGGAAGTCAAAAGAAAGCTGGAGTAGCCATACTTATATCAGACAAACTAGACTTTAAATTAAAGGCTGTAACAAGAGATGAAGAAGGACATTATATAATAGTTACAGGGTCTATCCATCAGGAAGAGCTAACAATTATAAATGTCTATGCGCCGAATACCGGAGCCCCCAAATATATAAAACAACTACTCATAAACATAAGCAACCTTATAGATAAGAATGTGGTCATTGCAGGGGACTTTAACACCCCACTTACAGAAATGGATAGATCATCTAGACACACGGTCAAAAAAGAAACAAGGGCCCTGAATGAGACATTGGATCAGATGGACTTGACAGATATATTTAGAACTCTGCATCCCAAAGCAACAGAATATACTTTCTTCTCGAGTGCACATGGAACATTCTCCAAGATAGATCATATACTGGGTCACAAAACAGCCCTCCATAAGTTTACCAGAATTGAAATTATACCATGCATACTTTCAGACCACAATGCTATGAAGCTTGAAATCAACCACAGAAAAAAGTCTGGAAAACCTCCAAAAGCATGGAGGTTAAAGAACACCCTACTAACGAATGAGTGGGTCAACCAGGCAATTAGAGAAGAAATAAAAAAATATATGGAAACAAACGAAAATGAAAATACAACAATCCAAACGCTTTGGGATGCAGCGAAGGCAGTCCTGAGAGGAAAATACATTGCAATCCAGGCCTATCTCAAGAAACAAGAAAAATCCCAAATACAAAATCTAACAGCACACCTAAAGGAAATGGAAGCAGAACAGCAAAGGCAGCCTAAACCCAGCAGAAGAAGAGAAATAATAAAGATCAGAGCAGAAATAAACAATATAGAGTCTAAAAAAACTGTAGAGCAGATCAACGAAACCAAGAGTTGTTTTTTTGAAAAAATAAACAAAATTGACAAACCTCTAGCCAGGCTTCTCAAAAAGAAAAGGGAGATGACCCAAATAGATAAAATCATGAATGAAAATGGAATTATTACAACCAATCCCTCAGAGATACAAACAATTATCAGGGAATACTATGAAAAATTATATGCCAACAAATTGGACAACCTGGAAGAAATGGACAAATTCCTGAACACCCACACTCTTCCAAAACTCAACCAGGAGGAAATAGAAAGCTTGAACAGACCCATAACCAGCGAAGAAATTGAATCGGTTATTAAAAATCTCCCAACAAATAAGAGTCCAGGACCAGATGGCTTCCCAGGGGAGTTCTACCAGACGTTTAAAGCAGAGATAATACCTATCCTTCTCAAGCTATTCCAAGAAATAGAAAGGGAAGGAAAACTTCCAGACTCATTCTATGAAGCCAGTATTACTTTGATTCCTAAACCAGATAGAGACCCAGTAAAAAAAGAGAACTACCGGCCAATATCCCTGATGAATACGGATGCAAAAATTCTCAATAAGATACTAGCAAATCGAATTCAACGGCATATAAAAAGAATTATTCACCATGATCAAGTGGGATTCATTCCTGGGATGCAGGGCTGGTTCAACATTCGCAAATCAATCAACGTGATACATCACATTAACAAAAAAA
Source organism: Leopardus geoffroyi (assembly GCF_018350155.1). NCBI lineage: Eukaryota > Metazoa > Chordata > Mammalia > Carnivora > Felidae > Leopardus > Leopardus geoffroyi. The sequence goes on from NC_059343.1 coordinate 75,624,735, forward strand.
AAGAGAAGAACCATATGATCCTGTCAATCGATGCAGAAAAGGCCTTTGACAAAATCCAGCACCCTTTCTTAATAAAAACCCTTGAGAAAGTCGGGATAGAAGGAACATACTTAAAGATCATAAAAGCCATTTATGAGAAGCCCACAGCTAACATCATCCTCAACGGGGAAAAACTGAGAGCTTTTTCCCTGAGATCAGGAACACGACAGGGATGCCCACTCTCACCGCTGTTGTTTAACATAGTGCTGGAAGTTCTAGCATCAGCAATCAGACAACAAAAGGAAATCAAAGGCATCAAAATTGGCAAAGATGAAGTCAAGCTTTCGCTCTTTGCAGATGACATGATATTATACATGGAAAATCCGATAGACTCCACCAAAAGTCTGCTAGAATTGATACATGAATTCAGCAAAGTTGCAGGATACAAAATCAATGTACAGAAATCAGTTGCATTCTTATACACTAACAATGAAGCAACAGAAAGACAAATAAAGAAACTGATCCCATTCACAATTGCACCAAGAAGCATAAAATACCTAGGAATAAATCTAACCAAAGATGTAAAGGATCTGTATGCTGCAAACTATAGAAAGCTTACGAAGGAAATTGAAGAAGATTTAAAGAAATGGAAAGACATTCCCTGCTCATGGATTGGAAAAATAAATATTGTCAAAATGTCAATACTACCCAAAGCTATCTACACATTCAATGCAATCCCAATCAAAATTGCACCAGCATTCTTCTCGAAACTAGAACAAGCAATCCTAAAATTCATATGGAACCACAAAAGGCCCCGAATAGTCAAAGGAATTTTGAAGAAGAAGACCAAAGCAGGAGGCATCACAATCCCAGACTTTAGCCTATACTATAAAGCTGTCATCATCAAGACAGCATGGTATTGGCACAAAAACAGACACATAGACCAATGGAATAGAATAGAAACCCCAGAACTAGACCCACAAACGTATGGTCAACTCATCTTTGACAAAGCAGGAAAGAACATCCAATGGAAAAAAGACAGCCTCTTTAACAAATGGTGCTGGGAGAACTGGACAGCAACATGCAGAAGGTTGAAACTAGACCACTTTCTCACACCATTCACAAAAAGAAACTCAAAATGGATAAAGGACCTGAATGTGAGACAGGAAACCATCAAAACCTTAGAGGAGAAAGCAGGAAAAGACCTCTCTGACCTCAGCCGTAGCAATCTCTTACTCGACACATCCCCAAAGGCAAAGGAATTAAAAGCAAAAGTGAATTACTGGGACCTTATGAAGATAAAAAGCTTCTGCACAGCAAAGGAAACAACCAACAAAACTAAAAGGCAACCAACGGAATGGGAAAAGATATTTGCAAATGACATATCGGACAAAGGGCTAGTATCCAGAATCTATAAAGAGCTCACCAAACTCCACACCCGAAAAACAAATAACCCAGTGAAGAAATGGGCAGAAAACATGAATAGACACTTCTCTAAAGAAGACATCCGGATGGCCAACAGGCACATGAAAAGATGTTCAGCGTCGCTCCTTATCAGGGAAATACAAATCAAAACCACACTCAGGTATCACCTCACGCCAGTCAGAGTGGCCAAAATGAACAAATCAGGAGACTATAGATGCTGGCGAGGATGTGGAGAAACGGGAACCCTCTTGCACTGTTGGTGGGAATGCAAATTGGTGCAGCCGCTCTGGAAAACAGTGTGGAGGTTCCTCAGAAAATTAAAAATAGACCTACCCTATGACCCAGCAATAGCACTGCTGGTAATTTATCCAAGGGATACAGGAGTACTGATGCATAGGGGCACTTGTACCCCAATGTTCATAGCAGCACTCTCAACAATAGCCAAATTATGGAAAGAGCCTAAATGTCCATCAACTGATGAATGGATAAAGAAATTGTGGTTTATATACACAATGGAATACTACGTGGCAATGAGAAAAAATGAAATATGGCCTTTTGTAGCAACGTGGATGGAACTGGAGAGTGTGATGCTAAGTGAAATAAGCCATACAGAGAAAGACAGATACCATATGGTTTCACTCTTATGTGGACCCTGAGAAACGTAACAGGAACCCATGGGGGAGGGGGAGGAAAAAAGGAAAAAAAAAAAAAAAAGAGGTTAGAGTGGGAGAGAGCCAAAGCATAAGAGACTGTTAAAAACTGAGAACAAACTGAGGGTTGGTGGGGGGTGGGAGGGAGGAGAGGGTGGGTGATGGGTATTGAGGAGGGCACCTTTTGGGATGAGCACTGGGTGTTTTATGGAAACCAATTTGGACAATAAATTTCATATATTATAAAAAATAAAAAAAAATAAAAAAAAATAAAAAAATAAAAAAAATAAAAAAAAAAATAAAAGTGTGTACTTTGATACACATATAAAATGTAATTAGAAATATCTAGATGACTACAGTTGACATTTTTGAAGCATGGACTTAATGATATCTCTAAATCCTTACTTTTAAGTGCCCTGAATGATACATTGGATCAGATGGACTTGACAGATATATTTAGAACTCTGCATCCCAAAGCAACAGAATAGACTTTCTTCTCGAGTGCACATGGAACATTGTCCAAGATAGATCATATACTGGGTCACAAAACAGCCTTTCATAAGTTTACAAGAATTGAAATTATACCATGCATACTTTCAGACCTCAATGCTATGAAGCTTGAAATCAACCACAGGAAAAAGTCTGGAAAACCTCCAAAAGCATGGAGGTTACAGAACACCCTACTAAAGAATGAGTGGGTCAACCAGGCAATTAGAGAAGAAATTAAAAAATATATGTAAACAAACGAAAATGAAAATACAACAATCCAAACGCTTTGGGACGCAGCGAAGGCAGTCCTGAGAGGAAAATACATTGCAATCCAGGCCTATCTCCAGAAACAGGAAAAATCCCAAATACAAAATCTAACAGCACACCTAAAGGAAATAGAAGCAGAATAGCAAAGACAGCCTAAACCCAGCAGAAGAAGAGAAATAATAAACATCAGAGCAGAAATAAACAATATAGAATCTAAAAAAACTGTAGAGCAGATCAACGAAACCAAGAGTTGGTTTTTTGAAAAAATAAACAAAATTGACAAACTTCTAGCCAGGCTTCTCAAAAAGAAAAGGGAGATGACCCAAATAGATAAAATCATGAATGAAAATGGAATTATTATAACCAATCCCTCAGAGATACAAGCAATTATCAGGGAATACTATAAATCCTTACTTTTGAAAATTAGTTTATTTTACTTCTTAATAAACTTTAGTTTACATGAGGAAAGGGCCTGTGGGGGAAAAAAGAGTTTGCTATAACTTTAGCTAGCTGAATAGTGTGTGCCTTTGATCTTTACACATCCTATCTTTGCCAGTGCAACAGCCATTCTATTCTTATTTGGTGAAATTCTGGGATGTTGTGTGCTCCTTCATGTGAACAAGAAGAAAGGATAAGTAAACCCCCAGTTCTATGAAATTTACCTCCACTTCAATAGTACTGAATACTGTTTAGCATTAGAGTGTTACATTGTTTGAATTAACTTTGATGCCATTTGGAGGGGAATCATTTTATATAAACCCTGGTATCTTTTTTATTAATAAAGATGTGAAATATTTTGCATGTTTTATACTATTAATTTTTGATTATCCAGGGATATTCTATACAACCATTAATCCTTTTTATATGATTTATGCTTAGGATACAAGTTTGTAATTTCTTAATCTTACTATATTTCATTACTATATTTCATTCATATTGAAGCTTGTTTACTGCAAGCAAGTTAAGTGCCAGACCTCTAGTACGCTATGTGTCTTGTTACATGAAACTATTTCCAAAATCTTAGTAAGTATTCTGTTTAGAAGTTCAGTATCTTAAGCATTAGTATTGATTTAAAATAGGAGTTGAATTTAGAAGATAATGACATCATTGATCTTCCTGTGTTATATTTTATTAAATGGTGCCTCATGTTTGTTGCTGATTAATGTTCACCACTAATTCTGAAATGAGTTGAGAATTATTTTTATTTTACATATTGATATATCAGAGTAATATTAATTATAAATTGATGTCTCAAAAAAACCCACCTGTTACAGAGGATGTGCTAATTGTAACATATTTACAAAATATTTTGGCATGATGAGGGAATCAATAGCTACTTTTTAATAGCTGATTTCATATCAACCTCCTTGAATCACAGGTAAAGTTATTATAAAGATAGAAAATATCAAGTAAATAAATATTGGCTCCCCAAATTTTTGCAGTTCTCTCAGTAAGTTTCTTGGAACATTATATATTTAATATCATGATAGATCACATTAAAGCTTCATAAATTTAGTTGTTTTCTTAAAAAAAACAACAACACTATATACGCTGATAAAAATATTATAGTTAAGGGATATCTTATATCCATATAGAATTTTTCAAATTTGGTTTTGATTAACATATGAAAGAAGCTTATATTATTTGTAGAATATGGTAAAGACATTAACAGCTTACCAAATATCTGTGTGCTCTCATTTACTTCCCAGCCCCTTGTACTTAGGTAATGCCATTTGACTACTTCTAGCAGAGGGATTACAGAGATTGTAAACAGAAATGAGGTGTCATTTCAATACTGGAGCAGAAAAAGTCCTGCGTGACCTTCCAGCCCTCTCTTTACCTGCCATGGTGACCTGAAAGCAATGTACTCCAAATGGTGTATCTATAAGATGGATGCAACCTGTATCTCTAAGTTACTCTTTACAAGGGACCTGCCTTGGAGAGCTGATGGACTTGCAGTGAAACTTTTGAGAGTAAGAAATAAACTGTTATGTGTTAAGCCACTGAGATTTTGGGTCTTTTTTATTACCACAGCTTCACCTAACCTATTCTAATATTGTAGCATTCTAGAATGTCTATTTTGTTATTTACATAAATAACTTACTTCTATCACATCTTTTTTCAACTTGTTTCAGAGGTGATCATTTATGTCATAATAGAAGGAAATGTTATTTTATTTGCATTGGTGTTTAATGACTGAGGAAGAGGATGGTCTAGCATAACATTTTATGGTTATCAACAATGCTGTCTAAAAAGCAAAACTATTTCATTATTCCTCTGAATATAGCCAAAATAATCTTCCAATAAAGCGTTTAGAAGAAAAATTTAAAAGCACTCATGGGGACTTGATAAGGAAGAAGAATGCTATTTTTTAGATGTAAGTATAGATGATATGGTGAAATGATACGAAACTATGTACAGGACAATAGATTAAATAGATTTAGGTGAACATTCAATAGGTAGCCTTCAGATTGAAAACAAAATAATTTACCCTTATGTGAAAAGCAGTAAAGTTATTATTAGTGACTCACTTTATATGACTCATAACAAAGTTAAAAGTAGAACCACCCTATGATTCAGCAATTGCACTATTAGGTATTTACCCAAAGAATACAAAAATACTAATTCAAAGGGGTATATGCACCCTGATGTTTATAGCAGCATTATAACCAATAGCCAAATTGTGGAAAGAGCCCAAATATCCATCAACTGATGGATGGATAAAAAAGATGTGGTATATATGTACAATGGAATACTACTGCACCATAAAAAAGAATGGAATCTTGGGGCACCTGAGTGTCTCAGTCAGTTAAGCATCTGACTCTTGATTTTGGCTCAGGTCATTATCTCACAGTTCCTGACATCAAGCCCTGATCCTGAGATCAAGCCCTGCTTCAGGGTCTGTGCTGATGGGGGGGGGGGGATCCTGCTTGGAATTCTTCTCCCTCTGTCTGTCTGTTCCTCCCCCTCTCAAAATAAATAAACTTCTAAAAAAGAATGAAATCTTGTTATTTCCAACAACATGGATGGAGCTAGAGAGTATTATTCTAAGTGAAATAAGTCAGAGAAAGACAAATACCATATGGTTTCATTTATATGTGGAATTTAAGAAACAAATGAGCAAAGGGGAAAGGGAAGGAGGCAAACCAATAACAGTCTCTTCACTATAGAGGACAAACTGTTGGTTACCACAGGGGAGAGGGATGGGGGAGGGGGAAGGGTTAAATAGGTGATGGGAATTAAGGAGTACGCCTGTTGCAATAAGCACAGGGTGGTGTATGGAAGTGTTAAATCACTATATTGTACACCTGAAACTGATATAACACTGTATGTTAACTAACTGGATTTAAAATAAAAACTTAAAAAAAGAGCTTTAGACATAACATTCAGCTAACTTTGACTATGGGAAGAGAAACAATGAGAAAATCAATAAGAAAGTAGATGAGAGAAGAGAAAAATCAATACAATCTAGATTAAGAATGTAATTGTAAGCACCAAAAGAAGAATTTGAAAGATTTCAGGCTGAAGATGACATTAGATTGGACTTAAGATGAGTGAATAAAATTTGGGTTTCTGGTTTTGCATCTTGGAATAATAGTTCTTTTCTTTATTATAACTTTATCTGAGGAGAAAGTTGCACCTTTGAAAGTTGCAAATTGTAATTCTGTGGTCATTTTCTGTTTGATCATATTTATTTTACAAAAAATATTTGTGTAGGTTTGTAGCTACTTTATGACTCAGAAAAATTATCCTTCAAAAATACCTATGTATTTTTCAACTGAACTGAATTTCCTAATCTTTCCTGAGCTGCAAACAGGATATGTTCTTTCTTCAAATGGCTCAGTCACTTTTACTTGTTTCTTTCATAACACTTACCTTAATCTACCTTGTATTATATAAGTATATAACCTATATACTTATAGACTCTGGTTGTTAAAAACACGGGTTTTTGGCTAAGCACTAGGTTGAAATTCCCACTCTTCCATTTCTTGATATGTGACCCTTAGTTCATTTCTTTGTGTCTCAATTTCCTTAGGTACAAACTCAAAATTAATAGTGTATATCTCTAGGATTGTTATGAGAATAAGACATAATAACATTTAAAGCATTTAACACAATTTCTGGCATATAGTAAATTCTCAGTAAATGTTATTTCTCCTTTTTCCTCCTATCATCATCATCATCATCACCACCACCACCACCACCATCATCATTAGTATAGTTATTTTTAATATATCACGCCCCTACTCCTTAAAGTTAGAGGCTGTTTCATCTTTTATCTTTTGCAATCATGGTACACAGTATATTGCATATCACAGATTCCTCATTATTTTACTTGAGTTAGCTGGTTAGGTCCTGGGAGATAGAATATGAGTGAATGCAATGCAACACTATGTACAGTTGACCCTTGAACCACTTGGGGGTTTAGTGGCGCCAACCACTGTGCAGTGAAAAATTTGTGTACAACTTTTGACTCCCCCAAAACTTAACTACTAATAGCCTACTGTTGACCAGAAGCTTTACTGATAACATAGTCAATTAACATATATTTTTATGTTGGGGCGCCTGGGTGGCTCAATCAGTTGAGCAACCGACTTCGGCTCAAGTCATGATCTCACGGTTTGTGAGTTTGAGCCTCACATCAGGCTCTGTGCTGATAGCTCAGAGACTGGAGCCTGCTTCAGATTCCGTGTACCCCTCTCTTTCTGCCCCTCTCCCGCTTATACTCTGTCTCTCTCTCCCACAAGTAAACATTAATTTTTTTTAAAAAAAATACATATTTTTATATTATATGTATTCTTACAATAAAGTAAAAGATGTTAGTAAGAAAATCATAAGGAAAATACATTTACCCAGCACTGTATTGTATTTAACAAGGAAAATCTGTGTGTAAGAATACCTGTTCAGGGGGCGCCTGGGTGGCGCAGTCGGTTGAGCGTCCGACTTCAGCCAGGTCACGATCCGCGGTCCGTGAGTTCGAGCCCCGCATCGGGCTCTGGGCTGATGGCTCAGAGCCTGGAGCCTGTTTCCGATTCTGTGTCTCCCTCTCTCTCTGCCCCTCCTCCGTTCATGCTCTGTCTCTCTCCCAAAAATAAATAAATGTTGAAAAAAAAAATTAAAAAAAAAAAAGAATACCTGTTCAGTTCAAACCCATGCTGTTCAAGGGTCAACTGTCTCACTTTTTAAAAGACTTTATTGAGATATATACTTCACCTTTGTAAAATACACAATTCAATGTTTTTAGTATACACACTGATATATGCAATCACAACTACAATAAATGTTAGGACATTTTAATCACCTCAAAAAGAAACTCCATATCCTGTCCTCCCTACTACCCCCAGTCTCTCATACTTACCCCACCAAAAGATGCAACTACTGACATATTTTCTGTCTCTATAGATCACCCTGTTCTGAAATTTTCATATAAATGGTACTATACAATATACGGTCTTTTGTGGCAGGTTTCTTTATTGGAACATAGTATTTTCAAGGTACATTCATTTTGTAGCATGTATAAAGAATTTTTATGCCAAGATAAGATAAAAGAAAATCTAGTACATCCTACCAAGTTTCGGCTAGAACCAGGAGAAACAACACCTTTCATAGATATTTTTGGCACCATTAATATGCCTTGCACTACTTTAAAAATCCTGATGATGCAGCAGATTATTTGAAGGATTATATTTCCTGGATGTAAAAATGTTCAAAGGATTCATAAGAGGAAATTGGATCAATTTTTGCAATGGAGGCTGATAACAATGATACAATATTAGTATGTTTTTGTGCTCAGAAACTTGTGAAGAATAGAAGTGTTTTGAGGAGAGTTTGGATTGGTAATATTCCCTCCAATAAGCTACTTTTCTATGGTAATATTTCCTCCAATAAGCTACTTTTCTAAATGGTATAATCAAGAACACTATATGGTATTTTCAGAACTTTTCCCAGAAGATGTTTACTAAAATTAAATGGTTATCATTATTAGTAATGTTGCCATTATAAATGATCTAATTGCTAGTTATTTTTGCACCTTGTTGCCCATCTGGGGGAAGTAAATCTCTTATTTTTCTCTTGAATTTGAGCTGAAATGTGGTTTATAAAATTACTTTATATACTACAAAATGATCACTCATTCTATCTTACTGAGAAATCAGAATGCTATAGCTCTATGGAAACTTACAAAAATATAAATAGAAACCAACTTATCAACCTTTAGAATAACTACTTTTATCACTTGAAATGGTTATAGGAAGTCATCAAATATTTAAATGGAATTCATTTTTCAATAAATCTTCACCAGATATTTTTAGTAATACTATCTAAGAATAGCTAATCAAAATATGACCTTGTAAAAGCCAGGTTTTCTCCACACAAGGAGAAAAACCTGGATAGTTGGAGTCTCTGCATTTGGTTTCTGCATCCTACTGAGTTATAGTCACACAGACTATGAGGTTAGAGTTCCCATCATTCAGACTATCACCTGATAGCTTGACTCCCATGGAATTGCTTCAAAGAGCTTTTTTTTTTTTTTCGTGGGTGGCCTAATCGTTCATTAGAAACTCACTTTGGTTCCATATTTTAATATTCTGTTTTATTAAAGTGTGGAATGAATAACAGTTGTATACCAACATTGCAATTAATTTGGCTCTGTTCTCAGTCAAATGTATTTAGAACAGCTTGAGAAGAATACGTATTATCTCTGTTTTAAATGTCTGGTAGAAGTCCCCTGGGAAGCCATCTGGTCCTGGACTCTTATTTGTTGGGAGATTCTTGATGACTGATTCAATTTCTTCACTGGTTGTGGGTCTGTTTAAGCTTTCTATTTCTTCCTGTTTGAGTTTTGGGAGTGTGTGGGTGTTTAGGAACTTGTCCATTTCTTCCAGGTTGCCAGTTTGTTGGCATATAATTTTTCATAGCATTCCCTGGTAATTGCTTGTATTTCTGAGGGATTGGTTGTAATAATTCCATTTTCATTCATGATTTTATCTATTCGGGTCATCTCCCTTTTCTTTTTGAGAAGCCTGGCTAGAGGTTTATCAATTTTGTTTATTTTTTTCAAAAAACCAATTCTTGGTTTCATTGATCTTCTCTACAGTTTTTTTTTAGATTATATATTGTTTATTTCTGGTCTGATCTTTATTACTTCTCTTCTGCTGCTGGGTTTGGGGTGTCTTTGCTCTTCTGCTTCTCTTTCCTTTAGGTGTGCTGTTAGATTTTGTATTTGGGATTTTTCTTGTTTTTTGAGATAGGCCTGGATTGCAATGTAATTTCCTCTCAGGATTGCCTTCGCTGCATCCCAAAGCATTTGGATTGTTATATTTTCATTTTCATTTGTTTCCATGTATTTTTAAATTTCTTCTATCATTTCCTGGTTGACCCATTCCTTCTTTAGTAGGGTGTTCTTTAACCTCCATGCTTTTGGAGGTTTTCCAGACTTTTTCCTGTGGTTGATTTCAAGTTTCATAGCATTGTGGTCTGCAAGTGTGCATGGTATGATCTCAATTCTTGTATACTTATGAAAGGCTGTTTTGTGACCCAGTATGTGATCTATCTTGGAAAATGTTCCATGTGCACTCGAGAAGAAAGTATATTCTGTTGCGTTGGGATGCAGAGTTCTAAATATATCTGTCCAGTCCATCTGATCCAATGTATCATTCAGGGCCCTTGTTTCTTTATTGATCCTGTGTCTACATGATCTATCCATTGTTATAAGTGGAGTATTAAAGTCCCTGCAATAACCACATTCTTATCAATAAGGTTGCTTATGTTTGTGATTAATTGTTTTATAAATTTGGGGGCTCCCGTATTTGGCACATAGACATTTATAATTGTTAGCTCTTCCTGATGGACAGACCCTGCAATTATTATATAATGTCCTTCTTCATCTCTTGTTACAGCCTTTACTTTAAAGTCTAGTTTGTCTGATATAAGTATGGCTACTCCAGCTTTCTTTGGAGTTCCACCAGCATGATAGATAGTTCTCCATTCCCTCACTTTCAATCTGAACTTCTCCTCAGGTCTAAAATGAGTCTCTTGTAGACAGCAAATAGATAGGTCTTGTTTTTTTATCCATTCTGATACCCTATGTCTTTTGGTTGGAGCATTTAGTGCATTTACATTCAGTGTTATTATTGAAAGATATGGATTTAGAGTCATTGGGATGTCTGTAGGTTTCATGCTTGTAGTGATGTCTCTGGTACTTTGTGGTCCTTGCAACATTTCACTTACAGAGTTCCCTTTAGGGTCTCTTGTAGGGCTGGTTTAGTGGTGATGAATTCCTTCAGTTTTTGTTTGTTTGGGAAGACCTTTATCTCTCCTTCTATTCTGAATGACAGACTTGCTGGATAAGGGATTCTCAGCTGCATATTTTTTCTGTTCATTACATTGAAGATTTCCTGCCATTCCTTTCTGGCCTGCCAAGTTTCAGTAGATAGGTCTGCTACTATTCTTATGTGTCTACCTTTGTAAGTTTGAGCCTGTTTATCCCTAGCTACTTTCAGAATTTTCTCTTTTTCCTTGTATTTTGCCAGTTTCACTATATATTGTGCAGAAGATTGATTCAAGTTATGTCTAAAGGGAGTTCTCTGTGCCTCTTGTATTTCAATACCTTTTTCCTTCCCCAGATCAGGGAAGTTCTCAGCTATGATTTGTTCAAGTACACCTTCAGCCCCTTTCTCTCTCTCTTCTTCTGGAATTCCTATGATATGGATATTGTTCCATTTGATTGCTCACTTAGTTCTCTAATTCTCCCCTCATACTCCTGTATTTTTTTAGCTCTCTTTTCCTCAGCTTCCTCTTTTTCCATAATTTTATCTTCTAATTCACCTATTCTCTCCTCTGCCTCTTCAATCCATGCTATGGCTGCCTCCATTTTATTTTGCACTTCATTTACAGCATTTTTAAGCTCCTCATGACTATTTCTTAGTCCCTTGATCTCTGTAGAAATAGATTCTTTGCTGTCCTCTATGCTTTTTTTCAAGCCCAGCATTAATTTTATGATTATTATTCTAAATTCTTGTTCCATTATATTGCTTAAATCAGTTTTGATCAATTCGTTAGCTGTCTCTACTTCCTGGAGTTTCTTTTGAGGAGAATTCCCCCATGTTGTCATTTTGAGTAGTCACTGCAGTAGCTCCAAACTGCAGAGAATTCCTCTGTGCTGTCCAGAGTAACTTTTGTTGGTGGGAGGGGCAGCAGTCAGACAAGATGTCTGCCTCCAGCTCACAGCTGGGGCCACAGTCAGTCTGCTTTGTACCTTATCTTCACCTCTCCCAGGAGCAGGACTTACTGTGGAGTGGTGTGTTCCTTATCTGGGCTACTTGCCAGGCTTGTGGTGCTGCTTCAATGGGATCTGGCCAAGGCCGTATTAGCTGGGGTGGATCCCAAAGGTGCACAGGGGTAGGAGGGCAGGCTTAGCTCGCTTTGTCATAGGTGATCCCCTGAGGGAGGGACCCTGCAGCACCAGAGGGAGGCAGGCCTATTGGAGGGATGGATCCATAGAAGCACAGTGTTGGGCATTTGTGTGGTGCAAGCAAGTTCGTTGAGGGGAACTGGTTCCTTTTGGAATTTTGCCTCTTCTGTTGGCTCTTATCTATGCTTAGCTCCAGAGAGTCCATTCTGCTAGTCTTCTGGAAGTTTTCTGGGTTATTTAGGCAGATGTGGGTGGAATCTAAGTGATCAGCAGGATGAGGTGAGTCCAGCGTCCTCCAACACTGCCATCTTCCAAGATCTCTCAAGCTCTGTTCCTTAAATCTCCCCTCATGATGTGCTGCTCTTTAGACCATTTCTTCTTAGCATAAACCTGTGGGCTTTTCTTTAACTTTTCTTCTTTTCTTGTCCTTGACAATCTACACACACACACACACACACACACACACACACCACAATTTATTTACTCTGTTGGACTCCACCGTTTTCTAGGTTTGTTTTCCATACTCATTGCACAAGTGCTGACAACATTGACTCCATCTTTGGCCCTCCATCTTGTTCATGCCTGTGCAATGACTTCACTTAGGGCTATTTTCCCAGACCCCATGGAGGTTAATATATGCCTTGAGTGGAATGCACTAAGTCTTGTTCTAATCCCTAAAAAGCTCCATTTCAGATAACTAGTAGAGTTGACTGGCACACAGAAGACCCAACTTAAGATAACTAGGAGAGATGACTGGCCCATAGAAAGCCCCACTTTATATAACTATTAGACATTCCCTGGTGCAAAGACTGCACTGCTTTAGATATTTGCCCTGTGACCACACCACCATGCCTCTCACTCCATAAAAGCTGAGGTTTAAGGCCCAAACTCAATGTAAAGTGGGTCAGAGAATGGTTCTGTACCTCCTGAATCATATATCTTGCTTCCAGATCTATCCTGTCAGCAAGCTATTCTGAATAAAGTTGTGTATTGAATATCTTGCTTCATTTTTCAGTCTTAAAGTATCTTCTCAGTTCGGGGGGGGTACATTATATTTTTTATTTTTTTTTAACATTTATTTATTTTTGAGAGAAAGAGAGAGAGAGAGACAGAGCATGAGCAGGGGATGTGCAGAGAGAGAGGGAGACATGTAATCTGAAGCAGACACCAGGCTCCAAATTGTCAGCATAGAACCTGACATGAGGCTCAAACCCATTGGAGCAGACTCCAGGCTCTGAGCTGTCAGCACAGAACCTGACATGGGGCTCGAACCCATGAACTGCAAGATCATGACCCGAGCCAAAGTTTGAAGCTCAACTGACTGAGCCACCCAGGTGCCCCTGGAGGGTACATTATTGACTCTCCTCCACCTTCTAATAATTGGTGAACCAGCCAGAAGACCAACAATGAAACAAGCAAAGGTAAAGGGGATGTGCTGAAGGAAAGCCCATTGTCCATGGGGGAAATCCCAAACTGGCTAGTCACACTGTGTGGGGAAATTTGGCCAGGTCTTTTGAGCATTTTGGAGCAGTGCATGACTAGGGGGATGCCCTAGAAATGCCCAAGGGGTTGTTGGATATCCTATCCAAAAAGGTGGGGAGAAATGGAGAAGGGAAAGTGACCAAACTATTGTGGCAATAGCTTGGCCATTGATCTAAACATTTTGAGATACCATGGAAAGACAATTATGAGTAAGGAGAAAATTGGAACAGAACAGGGAGGAATACTTAGAGATTGTGGCATGTGGCAAAGCAGGGATGTATGGGTATGAACTGACTCACATCAAAGTGAAAACTATTGTATCTCAGGAGAGTTGTGTCCCTGAGGCATAAGATCCCTGGAATGATGACTCCTCTGATGAGGAAGACATTATAATATAGGAGGAAAATGATTTTCAGGCATATCCTTTGAGTCAAAGACCAAGTTCATCTTGGAGTCAAGAGATGGCCGAGAGGAAGTTCCCACCATTTAGAAGATGACTATGAGGGAATATTCTGCCACTGAATTGGTGTAGCTAGCCAGCTACTTTGAGAAGGGAGGCTGAGAGGTGGTGGCAGATTGGATGTTGCAACTATAGGATTCTGGGAGAGATGGTACTATGTTAAATGGGTTTGAGATGTTAGAAATGGCCTCAGTCACTACTCAGTCTACCCTGCAGCTGATATTATGTGCCACAGGCATGAGCAAGAAATGCAGGTGCTCAGCTAATTTGATTGTCTGGATAAATGCTAGCCTTAAGATAACCGGACCTAGCCAAGAATTGCAGGTGTTCAGCTAATTTGACTGACTGGAGCATTAAGATAGCATTAAGATAACCTGGTCTTTATGTAACTTTTTTTCCCCTTAGTCTCCCCCATGGTCTTCAAGATCCACCTATGAGTGAAAATATATGGTATCTGTCTTTCTCTGACTGACTTATTTCACTTATCATAATACCCTCCAGTTCCATTCACATTGCTGCAAATGGCCAGATTTCATTCTTTCTCATTGCTATGTAGTATTCCATTGTATATATCAACCACATCTTCTTTATCCATTCATCAGTCAATGGACAGTTAGGCTCTTTCCATCATTTGGCTATTTTAAGAGACTCTTGGATACTGAGAACAAACTGAGGGTTGATAGGGGGTGGGGGAGAGGGGAAAGTGTGTGATGGACATTGAGGAGGGCACTTGTTGGGATGAGCACTGGGTGTTGTATGGAAACCAATTTGTAAATAAATTATATTAAAAAAATAAAAATTAAAAAGTTAAAAAAAAGATAACCCGGCCTAACAAAGGAGCTGTTCCCTCCCTTCCATTATGCTGGATCTCAGTGGAAGAACTACAAGAAATTATATGTGAACAGAAAAAGAATTATTTTCCTCTGGTATGAAAGACAATATCTTGCAGTCAGCCCCATGGGGTACCTAATATATCCTTTTGGTTAGAAAAAAAACAGGACATCCACTAAGATATACCAGTATGTACTACAGTTTTCTAACACCTTTTTCTGTATTCTATTAGGACTTGAATCCCAAAACCAACTTGCCTTCCCATGGAAGAGGAAACAATCGACCTTACAGGCATTGCCCTAAGGGTATCTCCATAATCTCCAAATTTGTCACAGAATGGTAGCCAGAGATTTGAGAAAATGGTACTGCCAGAGGAAATGGTGCTTTTAACTCGTGATAACTTATCTTTCCTGTCTCAAACAGTTATGTCTTTACAGGCCTACTTAAAGACAGGAGGATGAGAGGTAAACACCAACAAGATCCAAGTATTGAGTCAATCAGTAAAGTTCCAGGGCATGATCTGGTCAGGTAAAACAAAAGTGATGCTGGAGGCAGTTACCAATACAAAGAAGCATTCCATAATCTCTGAAATGGTAAAGGAATTACAGGTTTTGTTGGTTTATTAGGTTATGGGAGACCTTTTATTTCCCTTCTAGCACAGATATTAAGACTCTTATATGCCTTTGTTACAAAAGGGAAATCGATGGGATTGGGGTTCTAACCAACAAGAGGCTTTCTTAAAGGTAAAAAATGGTAGTGAAACAAGTACAGGCCCTGGGGATATTCATGCTAGATGTAGTTTGTTAATTAGATATAAGCTCATATCCACAAGGGTTTGACTGGGGCTTGTGGCAATCACAAAATGGGAAACAAATCCCATTATGATTCTGGTCTCAATTATGGAAGAGAACAGAAGCCAGGTATAGTCCAATCAAGAAACAACTATTAGCTGCATAATCTTGCACTGCAACAGATGGAAGGACTGACTGCCAACATGCCCATGATGATATGAATCATTTTGCTAGTAGGAGGATATATTAAGGACATATTCAGCAAGCCTAAGAGTGTACCCAGGTAATCACCTTAAAGAAATGGCATGCTTACACAGCAGAAGAGAAATTACAACATCAGCCTACTGTCTCATGAACTACACTCATTACTAGGGCAAGTCACCTATGTTGACCAAGCCCAACTTCCAGAAGTTGCCGGCATTATGCCTCCCCTCACCCAAGCAAAGAAAGGGGTGGTCTTACCTCTAGCAGGCACATGGTACACTGACAGCAGTTGCCAGGAAAACCCACCTATTTGGCATTCCTCTCCCATACAACTGGATTCTTATGCACTTTGGTTTGAGTAGGCAAAATTGAGAGCAGTATGGATTTTGTTGATGAATGAACTCATGCCCATTAATTTGGCTACTGACAGCTGGGGAGTGTGGAAAGGGTTAGCAACATGCATGCTCCAGTGGCACAATGAAGCCTGCTCTATATTAAATAGACCCCTGTGGAGAGTGGAACTATGTGAAGATAATTGGGAATTGGGAAGTATGCCCTAAACCCAATTCAGGCATCTAATTCTGGCATGTGTCTGCTCAACTCCACATCCATACTTCCAGGCAATCATGAAGCAGAAGCTCTAGTCCAGGCATGAGTCCTTCTGCTGGAGGAAATGCTGAGCCTGTATGAGGCAGCATAATGGATCCACTGTAAATCAAGACACCACTGTCCCAAAATGACTCGGGAAATAGTAAAAAGACAACATCGGCTTTTAAAATATTTCAATCTACAAGCACTGACAAAAACTGGCCACAGTGCTGCCTCAGGCAATGGCCACTGTACCACACTCCAGGACACACTGGGCAGACTACATACCCTGTTTCTTGCTGGTTAAAAGATTACATAGGCCCATTGCCAGTATCTAAAGGGAGCAAATATGTGCTGACCTGTGTGGATACTTCCACAGACTTGTATAAGCCTTTGCCTGTAGAAAAGCCAATCAGGCTACAACTATAAAGATATTAATGGACCTGGAAGATAGCCAAGTAGGAGGATCATAAGATCACCTCATCCCACAGATACACCTAGAAAAGAGCCACATCAGTGTCACTAACCCAGAAAATGAACTGAACACTGGCAGAACAGACCGTCCACAGTTATTTGTAGAAAAGAAGCCACATTGAAAATGGGAGGAAGGGCAGAGTCCCAGTCTAGAACCAAACTACCAGTGAGGATAATCACAAATGGGAGGGACACTACAAATACAAAGAAGGGAAAGGGACATACTCTACACCATGCACCCCAGACATAGGGGACCTGCACTAGTAAGATGAGTTCTCATGAAATTTGACTTTGAAAACCAGAGGGGCTTGCCTTATAATAAGTGGAGCTTAATGCTGGGAACTTTAAAAGTCAGTGGGCTTGACTCTGGAGGAGCTGGATGTTGACTAGAAACTTAGTCCCCACCATTAAAAATACAGCATGAAAAACAACCCTGCCAAGATACAGCATAGAAGCAGCAATTTGAAAAGCTCTTGGGGTATATGGAATAAGATTTATGTACTAATCTAAGAAAATTCATGAGAGGGACAGGAATCTTTAGGAGGCTTCTCCAAAAACAAAAAAGCTGGTTGGCGCCATTCCATTCCCCCTTCAGACTAGATAGCCAGACACCTGTGGGAACCACCAGGAACACTGTCAACATAGCTTGCTAACACTGTGTGCCCCACACCCATGTTCTCCTGTGGACTTCCCCATCTAACCTGCCCCATTCCCTGGGACTCTCTCCAGAGCAGCTCCAGCCAGGCCTTATCTTGCAAGCAGCCACAGTAGGGACTGGCACATACATTGCTAACACTACACACCACAACCCTGTTTTCTCCTGTGTACTGCCCCATCCAACTTGCCCCACTTGGCAGGAGTCCCACGAAACTGGTGCTTGACACATTTTATTTTGCAAGCAGCTCCAACAAGTGACAAATACCACTCCAAAGGGACTCCTGCCCTGTGGAAAGGGGAAAATAACCACAAATAACAGTTCCACTACAGCCAAGCAGTGGGCCAGGGATAAACATCTACTCTGACTGCCAGTCTTGCCCACCAACAAAAACCTGATAGGGGATATTACAAGGAGAGATCCTTGTAGTTTTGGGTCCCTGCGAATACAGCAGACAGACTGGGGGCAGATATCTACTTTGGCTGAAGGCCCTGACCACCAAAGAAAGCCCCTCAGGGAACAACATTGGGAGAAAGCCCTACAGTTTGGTGCAAATGCAGTTCCAGCAAATGGACGGAGGACACGTATCTGATCTGACCCAACTGTAAGACCAAGGAGGCCCCAGACATGCCCTTTAACAGCACAGGGACCAAATACTACCCATTAAAGTCGAAGAGGACCATTTTAGTCAATAGGACTGAAGGCAAAGATGACTCTGTGACAACTATAAAGTGCACATAACACACATAAGAGATAGTCCTGAAGTGCCAGGTTGTGGTGAGGAGGAGATACTTTACAAGACACTATAGGAACTCTTTTTCATAAGGCCACTACTTTAAGATCAAAAGACATAGCTGGCTTTCTGAATATATAGAAACAAACACAGAGATTTAGATAAACTGAGGAGACAGAGCAATATGCTCCAAATAAAATAATAGGACAAAATCATAGCAAAAGAGTTAAATGAAATGGATATAAGCAATATTCCTGATAGAGAATTCTAAATAATAATCATAAAGATACTTTCTGTACTTGAGAAAAGAGTGGAGGACCTCAGACATTCAAAAAAGGTATAAAAAACATTAAAAAGAAACCATCAAAGATAGGAACTAAATAACTGAAATTAAAAATACACCAGAGGGAACAAATAGTAGACTAGAGGAAACAGAAGAATGGATCAGCAAGCTAGAAGACAGGGTAATGAAAAGCAACCAAGCAGAACAGTGAAAAGAAAACAAAAAAAAAATATTAGTAAAAATTGGGAATAGGTTAAGAGAACTCAATGACATCTTTAAGCATAATAACATTCATATTTTGGGATCCCAGAAGAAGAGAGATAAAAGTGAACAGAAAATTTATTTGAAGAAATAATAGCTGGGGCCCCTGGGTGGCCCAGTTGGTTGAGCATCCCACTTCAGCTCACTTAATGATCTCATAGTTTGGGAGTTTGAGCCCAGCATCAGGCTCTGTGCTGACAGCTGAGAGCCTGGAGTCTGCTTTAGATTCTGTGTCTCTCTATCTCTCTGCTCCTCCCCCATTCATTCTCTCTTTCTCTCTCTCTAATAAATAAACATTAAAAATTAAAATAAGTAAAATTTTAAAAAAAGAAAGAAAGAAAGAATAGCTAAAAACTTCCTTAGTCTGGAGCAGGAAACAGACACCCAGATCCAGGAGGCACAGAAAGCCCCCAACAAAATCAAACTAAGGAGGTCCACAGGAAAACACATAATGAGTTGCAGAAAGTAGTGATAAAGAGAAAAATTTTAAAGCAAGAAGACAAAATGTTACACGAAGGAAACCCCATAGTTATCAGCTGATTTTTCATCAGAAACTGCAGGACAAAGTGGGTGGTGTGATATATTCAAAGTGTTTAAAGCAAAAAAACCTGCAGCCAAGAATCCTCTATCAAACAAGGCTATCAGTCAGACTAGGAGAGACAGTTTCCCAGACCAATAAAAGTTTAAGGATTAATCACCAATAATCAGCCTTACAAGAAATGTTACAGGGAATTCCTTGAGTGGAGAGAAAAGGCCATAATCAAGAGTAAAAACAATTAGGGAAAGAGAAAGTTCACAGGTACAACCAATATAATAAAACTAGTAGATTAATCACATAAAACCAGAAAGAAATAAAAACACAAAAGCAGTGAAATCAATTATATCTATAAAGATCAGTCAAGGGATTCACAAAATAAAAAGATATGTAGTTTGACATCATATACATAAAACATGGAAGGAGGAGTAAAAATGTATTGCTTTTAGAATGGGTTCAAACTTAAGTGACTTTCAATCTAATATAGTCTGCTATATGCACTCCAATCAAGTGGAATATATTCCAGGGATGAAAAAGTGGTTCAATATTAGCAAATCAATCAAAGTGATACATCTCATTAACAAGAGAAAGTATAACAACAATATGACCATTTCAATAGATGCATAAAAAGCTTTTAACAAAGTGCAAAATCCATTCATGACAAAACTTACAACAAAGTTGAAAGACAACAGAAAAGAAAATCCAAAGCCAGCATAAGAAGAGAAATAATAAACATTAGACCAGAAATAAACAATATACAATCTAAAAATACAGTAGAGCAGATCAATGGAACTAAGAGCTAATTTTTTGAAAGAATAAAGGGAATATTGATAAATCCATAGCGACATCCTCAAAAAGAAGAGAGGACCCAAGTAGATAAAATCACAAATGAAAGTGGATAAATCACAACCAACACCACAGAAATACAAATAATTATTAAATAATATTATGAAAATTATATGCCAAAAAACTGGCTAATCTGGAAGAAATGTACAAATTGCTAGACACACACTATCAAAACTGCAACAGGAAGAATTAGAAAATTTGACCAGACCATAACCAGCGAAGAAACGGAATTGGTTATCGAAAAATCTCCCAACAAATAAGAGTCCTGGGCCATATGTCTTCAAGGGGAATTCTATCAGACATTTAAAGAAGAGTTAATACCTATTCTTCTCAAAATCTTCCCAAAAAAAAAAATAGAAATGGAAGGAAAACTTCCAGATTCTTTCTATGAAGCCAGCATTCCCCTGATTCCCAAACCAAACACCCCACTAAAATGGAGAATTACAGACCAATATCCCTGATTAACATGGATGGAAAACTCCTCAGCAAGATACTAGCAAATCAAATACAACAGTATATTAAAAGAATTATTCAACATGATCAAATGAAATTCATTCCTGGGCTGCAGGGATGGTCCAATATTCACAAATCAATCTACATGATACATACATCACATTAATAGAAGAAAGGGTAAGAACCATATGATCCTGTCAATAGATGCAGAAAAAGCATTTGACAAAATACAGCATCCTTTCTTAATAAAAACCCTAAAGAAAGTCAGTATTGAAAGATACCATAACATCATAAAAGCTATATGAAATTCCCACAGCTAATATAATCCTCAATGGGAAAGAAACTGACAGCTTTGCCCCTGAGATCAGGAACATGACAGGGATGTCCACTCTCACTACTGTTGTTTATCGTAGTGTTGGAACTCCTACTCTCAGCAATCAGAAAACAAAACAAAATAAAAGGGGCCCAAACTGGTGAAGAAGAAGTTAAACCTTCACTCTTTACAGATGGCATGATACTCTACATGGAAAATCTGAAAGATTCCATAAAAAAAAAAAAAAACTGCTGGAACTGATACATGAATTCAGCAAAGTTGCAGAATGTAAAATCCATGCACAGAAATCGGTTGCATTTCTATATGCCAATAATGAAGCAACTCAAAGAAATATTAGGGAATCAAACCCATTTACAGTTGTGTCAAAACCCATAAAATATCTAGGAATAAACCTAACCAAAGAGGTAAAAGATCTGTACACTGAAAACTTATGAAGGCAATTGAAGAAGACACAAAGAAATGGAAAAACATTTTGTGCTCATGGGTTGGAAATACAAATAGTGTTAAAATGTCTATACTACCCAAAGCAATCTATACATTCAATGCAATCCCAATCAAAATAGCACCAGCATTCTTCACAGAGCTAGAACAATCATAAAATTTGTATGGAAACACAAGAGACCCTTAATATCCAGGGTAATGTTGAAAAAGAAAACCAAAGCTGGAGGCATCACAATCCCAAATTTTAGCCTTTATTACAAAGCTGTAATCATCAAGACAGTATGGTATTGGCACAGAAACAGACCCATAGACTAATGGAATAGAATAGAAAACCCAAAAATGGACCCACAAGTATATGGCCAATTAATCTTTGACAAAGTAGGAAAGAGTACCCAAAGTGGGGAAAAAAGCAGTCTCTTTAGCAAATGGTGCTGGGAAAACTGGAGAGCAACATGCAGAAGAATGAAGCTGGGCCACATTCTTACACCATACAAAAAATAAATTCAAAATAGATGAAAAACCTCAATTTGAAACAGGAAACCATCAAAATCGAACAGGATAAACAAAGCAGCAACCTCTTCGACCTTGGCAGAAGCAAATTCTCACTTGACATATCTCTAGAAGCAAGGGAAATAAAAGCAAAAATGAACTATTGGGACCTCATGAAGATAAAAAGCTTCTGTACAACAAAGTAAACAATCCCAACAAAACTAAAATGCAACCGACAGAATGGGAGAAGATATTTGCAATGACATATAAGATAAAGGGTTAGTATCAAAAATCTATTTAAAAAACCTTACCAAACTCAATACCCCAAAAAACAAATAATCCAAGGAAGAAATGGGCAGAAGACACGAATAGACATTTATCCAAAGAAGACATCCAGATGGCAAACAGACACATGAAAAGATGCTCAACATCATTCATCATCAGGTAAATACAAATCAAAACCACACTAAGATGCCACCTCATAGTGGTCAGAGTGGCTAAAATGACAGCTCAGGAAACAACAGATGTTGGTTAGGATGTGGAGACAGGGGAACCCTCTTGCACTATTGGTTGGAACGCAAACTAGTGCAGCCACTCTGGAGAATAGTATGGAGGTTCCTCAAAAAAATTAAAAATAGAACTATCCTACCACCCAGCAATTGCATTACTAGAAATTTATCCAAAGGATACAAACATGATGATTCTAGGGGGCACATCCTCCCCAATGTTCATAGCAGCACTATCAGCAATAGCCAAATTATGGAAAGAGCCCAAACGTCCATTGACTGATGAGTGGATAAAAAAAGATGTGATACACACACACACACACGCACACACCCAATGGAATACTACTCGGTGATGAAAAAGAATGAAATCTTGCCATTTGCAACAATGTGGATGGAACTGGAGGGTATTATGCTAAATGAAATAAGCCAGTCAGAGAAAGACAGATATCACATGATTTCACTCATGTGTGGAAATTGAGAAACTTAACGGATGAACATAGGGAAAGGGAAAGAAAAATAAGATAAAAACAGAAAGGGAGACAAATTATAAAAGACTTTTAAATACAGAGAACAAACTGAGGGTTGATGGGAATGGGGGTTGGAATGGTGGGGAAAATGGGTGATGGGCATTGACGAGGGCACTGGTTGGGATGAGCACTGGGTGTTGTATGTAAGTGATGAATCACTGGAATCTAGTCCTGAAGCTAAGACTACACTGTATGTTATCTAACTTGAGAAAAAAATAATTAATACATAACAAAATAATAAATAAATAAATAAATAAATAAATAAATAAATAAATAAATACAGTGTAAATGATATGCGGTGGCTTGCTTTATTTTTTCGTCTCAAAGCACCTGCTCAGTCCGGTGGATTCATTACTAACCCTCCTCTACCTTCTATCACTCAGTTGCTGAGATATTTATTCTTGTGCTAATTATGCCATAGTAATATAAAATATCCTATTAGTTAATTTGTAAGTCTTCTGGTTTCTTACCCACTATTTCCTTATTCTTCTGATTGATACATTAGGACACAACCACTTGGAGTGTTGACACACATAACAAGCAGTTTCTTAACTATGTTTATATCAACAGCAAATATTGCTTCAAAATGTAATCATTTGAAAGAAAAAATCAGTTCTTCTTATATAGCTATATTAACATAAAGAAAAGTTTGTTTTAAATGCAACACGTTTTGAAGGGTACTTGTTAGAACCATTTGCTAGCTGCTATTGACTGAGACTTAGAATCAATTTTTTTCTGGCCATTTATTACATCAGCTTCTTAAATGAATGGAAGTAACATTGTTTATCAGATTTTAAAGTAAAAATGATCTAAATTTTCTTTTTAGCTCTGTGAATTTCAGGGTTTGGGAGGTGTTTTTTTTTTTTTTTGCTTTTTTTTAATAACACATTTATCTAAATGGTCTCAGTTCTAAGAATCTATTCAGTTTGACAATTATTTGGCAAGGAGAACACCGTGCAGGAAAGAAGATTTTGCCGAAATGAGAGAAGCAGTTCTTAAGGAGAATTCACATAATCAGACAATGACTTCTGTTGTGTGACAAATATACAGACCTAAGGGGATATAGAAGGAGTCTAAAAATTTCACATTTATGCTTTCTTTGCATTCTTCCACGTCAAGCCGCAAACTCTAAGTTATACACAGAGACATTATAGACAGACCCAAAGCTGACTTAGAGACACAAAATGGATTGTATGCATCTTAAAATAGGACCTGGGGAACAAATAAATATAGAATAAAGAAAGACCTTAGTCAAAGAAGGTATATCTGAAATATTTAAGGGTGACCGATACCAAATTTACAGAAACCTTGGATCAAGTTCCTCTCTTTCTGAGATTAAGTGCATTATTAAAACTCTCCATGGACACTTAAAACATTAAGGCAGACATAAGAGGAAGTGGGGTAGGGTGTGAAGGCAGGACTACTCTTAGATAAGAAAGTAACTGATACCTTATCCAAGGACTATTTCAATATATGGCCTGATTAAAATTTCAGTATTCAACACATCTTTGCAAGACATTGAATACTCCTGTTAAATGCACCAGCCATAAATGAGTAGAAATGATTGATTCACTAAGCAAATATTTATTCAGTATCCACTATGCACTCAGTACTGTACCTGGTTTAGTTGGTGCAATGGTGAAAAAAATAACTTGGTCTCTGTCTTCAAAGAATTTCTAGTTTGGTAGGGGAAATGGACAAGTAGATATACCATTAAAGTGCAAGGTAAACAGTATTGGTAGGTGTGATGAGCTAAGCACAGATAGCTATAGGATCACAGAGGAGGGCCACCTAACTCAAAATGGGAGCTGGGTCAAGTAATGTCTGTGCTGAGACAAATAACATAGATAAGGTTAAAATAGTGATCAGGGGGTAGCTACATCAAGAAATTACAGACAGGGGGGAATTTTCAGTAGAAGATTTTGCTAAAGAAATATTTATTATGTGGGTAAAGCCAGTAACAGACAAAATATGGACAGCAATACATGAAGTTGTATGCATACACAAATATCAACAAGGGGTGCCTGGATGGCTCAGTCAGTTGAGGGTCAGACTTTGGCTCAGGTCATGGTCTCATGGTTTGTGGGCTCGAGCCCCACATCAGACTCTGTGCTGATAGCTCAGTCTGGAGTCTGCTTTAAAAGTCATTCAATATTTGGTTCCTTGTCCTAGCATTTAAGATAAAATACCATTCAAATTTCATTTTCCAGAATCCACTTCAATTCTAAACCTTCTTAGATAGCATTTTCATCACAAAACAATTATTAGGTTCTAATTTTGCTCTTTTTGGTGTGGTTTTGTTTTAATTGGGACTAAGATTTGTGACCTATTCCCTATTACATGCTTAAACCTATCAAATATTAAAAACAACAACAACAAACCTCACATTCTGAAAAGGCAGATCACAGGCTTTAATTGTACACCTGCAAAATATTTAAGATTTAACAAAGCAGTGTTCAAAAAGGAGATGTACTGAAAATCAATGTATTTTTTTGGGCTTCAAAGCCATTGCATCATAAGAAGAGAGAGATTTGGAATGATGTGTTAGCAATAATCTCTGTCATCTGGCTAGCTTTTGTAATGGAATGAGTGCCTTCAATTATTTACATTTTTTAAAATGTTTATTCATTTTTGAAAGACACAGAGAGACCAGAGTGGGAGTGGGGGAGGGGAAGAAAGAGAGGGAGACACAGAGTTTGAAGCAGGCTTCAGGCTCTGAGCTGTCAGCACAGAGCCCTACACCGGGCTTCAACTCACAAACCACGAGATCATGACCTGAGCCAAAGTTGGACACTGAACCGACTGAATCACCCAGGCACCCTGCCTTCAATTATTTAAATATGACAATTGTAGTGTATATGTTAATTAAGTTTTCTTTCTCAAATACTATTATAAAAAACTAGTCAAAACTCCCAATGAAACATCACTATGCACAACTAGAATGGTTAAAATTAAAAATACAGAAAACGCCAAGTTTTGGCAAGGATGTGGAGTAATTAGTAATTCATTGCTAGTGGGAATGAAAGATTGCATATTCACTGTGATAAACACTTTGGCAGCTTCTTAAATTGTTAAAAATATACTTATCGTATGATCCAGCCATTGTACTCGTAGGTAATTACAGAAGAGAAAATGAAACACATTTCCATACTGAGACCTTATGTGAATGTCCATAACATCATTATTCATAATAGTCACATAATGGAAGCAGCCCAACTGTCTATCAATAGTAAATGGATAATGGATAAAAAACTGAGTTATGTTCATACAATGTCAGCAGTGACATGCAATAACATAAATGAATCTCTCTTTTTTAAAATTTAAATTCAAGTTTGTTAACATACATTGTAGTCTTGGCTTCAGGAGTAGTAGAATCCAGTGATTCATCTGTTGCATATGACACCCAGTGCTCATCCCAAGAAGTGCCCTCCTTAATGCCCATACGCGTTTAACCCCCCTCCCCACCACAACCCCTCCAGCAGCTCTCAGTTTGTTCTCTGTATTTAAAAGTCTCTTATGGTTTGCCTCCCTCTCTGTTTTATCTTATTTCCCTTGGTTTGCCTCCCTCTCTGTTTTATCTTATTTTCCTTCCCTTCCCCTAAGTTCATCTGTTGAGATTCTCAAATTCCACGTGTGAGTAAAATCCTATGATATCTTTCTCTGACTGACTTATTTCGCGCACACACACACACACACACACACACACACACATACACACACACACACACACACACCACCTTCTTTATTCATTCATCAGTCAATGGACGTTTGGGCTCTTTCCATAATTTGGCTGTTGTTGATAGTGCTGCTATAAACATTGGGGGCCATGTGCCCCTTTGAGTCATCATTTTTATGTCCGTTGGATAAATACCTAGTAGTGCAATTGCTGAGTCATAGGGTAGTTCTATTTTTAATTTTTTGAGGAACCTCCACACTGTTCTTCAGAGTAGCTACACCGGTTTGCATTCCCACCAACAGTGCAAAAGGTCTCCCCTTTCTCTGCGTCCTCACCAACATCTGTTACTTTCTGAGTTATCAATTTTAGCCATTCTGACAGGTGTGAGATAGTATCTCATTGTAGTTTTAACATAAATGGATCTTAAAAGTATTATGCTAAGTGATAACATAAATGAATCTTAAAACTTTTACGCTAAGTGATAAAAGCCAGACACAAAAGACTGAATACTGTATGATTCCATTTATATGTGATTCTAGAAAAGGCAAAACTGTAGGGACAAAAATCAGAGCAGCAGTTTCCAGAGCCTGGGTGTTCATAGAGTGAATTTATTAGAATGGAGCACAAGGAAACTTTCTGGGATGATGAAAATAGTCTATATATTGTGTATGATGCTAATTACATTGTTGACTGTATACATTTATCAAAACTCATTGAACTCTATACTTAAAAGGGAAAATTTTATTTTACAAAAATTTTACCTCAAAAACTTAAAAAAACCAGCTTTTCAGCATGTATTTTCTTACTATCTAAGATGATTTACAAAAAAAAAAAAAGAATCATAGTCCTTAATAATGTTATAGAACATAGGGTGGAATAAGTCTGTGATAATTAGCCTTGTAATTAAGAGACTTTTGTTCTTCTAATTCCCTAGTAATAAGTCAGGTAGTCAATGAGGTACCTCCAGTTTTTAGTCATGATATTTAGTAATCAATGAGCAGGGCCACTGTGTGGTTCATGACTCACTAAGAAAGAGAACAAGGAAACTTGCAGGTCTTATGTGGAATGGAATTACCTTATATTAGTAATATCAGTGTTTCTTAATAATGCGGGTTGGGGTTATTAGTAGATTGTAAATCAATTTAGCAGGTCATGACAATTCTTTTTTTATTTTTAAATAAAAATTAAAAATGAGATATGAGTATATCTTTTTTTTTTTTAGATATGAGTATATCTTAAGCAATAATGATAAGTATTCCTTTGTGGAACTTTAAGTTTTTGTGTATGTGTGTATTTAATGATTCAAGATATAAAATATACTTCTTACTATAGATTTCAATAAAAAAACTTGAAAGTTTGAATGCCAGGGACTTATTTGGCAATACATCTTAAAGTTTCGATATGGCTTTTCCCAAATACAATGGGATAGAAGGCAGAGTCTGTGTTTTGGTGTGCATCAGATGTGGTCAGATCCTCATTCTGCATGACCATCAGATATATGGTGTGCTTCTATGAGGAAGGGAGACTTATATCCACCAACTCATTTGTATCCTAGTTGGGCCTGACTCACTAAGGACCAATAAGTGCTTTGTAGTCCAGCAGCCCAGAGACTTTCTTCCTAAACAACTGTTGGTCAGAACCCAGATCTAATATGTTATAAGGACTAACCTAATGAAAAATGGCCAGCTGCATGATGTGGTATGAGAAAAACCTGGTTAAGTATTGTATCTTCTGAAAATTCTTCTTTTGAAATCTAATTATTGATATATAAAACTTCTTTATTGGTATTCATTAGTATATACGATGCTTTCTTTTTCTGGAATAGAAGAGCAATAAGTGTAGCAGGAAGGCACTTGATATCTAATGATGTAAGAGAAATAAAGTCTGACAAATATTTTAAAATATAAGAGGTGGGTGAGTGTGGGGGATAAGCTTAGGAATCCCCTGGGTTTACATCAATGGGTTAACAAGGCATAAAGAAATACAAAGTCATAAAATGCTCACACCCGAGTTTGGATAAATCAGATTGACATCCCAAGAATAGCGGGTGCAAAGGCACCCTGAGAATAGGGATGCTCAAAGGTGCCAGAATAGGGAGGTACAAATGCACCCCAAAATAGAGAGGGGGTGAAGAGCCCCCAGAATAGAGAGGGAGAGGCAAAGTCCTAAAATAGGAATGGCTCAAAGGTGCCCAATACATAGGTATATGAAATAAACAAGATTAGATATTCAGGGTGGAAGCACCCCCAATTTAGTACTATAGCAGAAAAGCTGCTTTCAGAGGAGAATAGGGCCAGGTTAGGTAAATTGGTGAATTGGACTATGGACTGCTGTGCTGCAGCAGGCAAAGTTGCCCAGAGAAGAGACAGTTAACAAAAGAAAAGATGCCTTATTAACCCTGAGGTGATTTCCCCTATATGTCTTATCCCCTAGGCTAACTAAGATAAACAGAGGTGCTGCCTTCTGTCTGCCTGGTGACTGACTACTGACTACCTACTGACTGCCTGGTGCCTGGAATTTGTTTTATCTTGACCCAAACCCCAAACACTGTATATCTTCAAAACCCCCCACTTCCCTCATGCCCCTAAGTTAATTTTCCCAGTTTCTTTGTCTCTTTGTACATGCCCATCACGTTTGTAAGCCTTCTGATATGAATAAATACAGGGCAAGGACCCTTATTTGGGGCTCTTGTCTTTCCGCAGACATTAGCCATCTCTCGCTTTAATCCTGTGTCCTCTCTTTTGCTGGTCAAAAGAGAACTTTAGACTGAGTCTACGACAGGTGGGAGGTGGGTGAAATAGGTGATAGAGATTAAAGAGTGCACTTGTGATGAACACCAGGTGATGTACGGAAGATTAATGAGTGCACTTGTGATGAACACCAGGTGATGTACGGAAATGCTGAATCCCTATATTGTACACCTGAAACTAATGTTACACTGTATGTTAACTAAATGGAATTTAAATAAAAACTTTAAAACTTGGATGTCTGGGTGGCTCAGTCTCTTAAGCATCTGACTTCAGCTCAGGTCATGATGTCACTGTGCATTGGTTAGAGCCCCACATCAGGCTCTGTGCTGACAGCTCAGAGTCTGGAGCCTGCTTTGGATTCTGTGTCTCCCTCTCTCTCACCCTACCCAACTCATGCTCTGTCTCTCTGTCTCTGTCTCTGTCTCTGTCTCTCTCTCTCTCTCAAAAATAAACATTAAATAGAATCTGGTGTGCAAGCTGTTTAAAAAAAACTTTAAAATATAAGTTATAATAGTCTATTGAAAATTAGGCAGTATGGCTAATCAGATGTATAAAATAAAGTTTTCCAATCCTTCTTCCAAAAAAATAAAAAGATAAGATAAGCTGTGTCAAAGGTCACTGTGACATAATTTATATTTTTTATTCAGATCCAGTTGTAGAAGCTGTTCAATTTATTTTCCTGTTAACCTAGTGACTTTTGCTTTGGTTCATGGTCCAAAGGTGGACCAAAGATGGTATCATGGTAAAGATACAAACTAGCTATCTTTAAACAAAAACATCTTCTTGGATAACATGGGGAATTGGACAAGAGGGGAGTACCCATGCAACTGTATCCAACCTCCATCTCATTTATCCACCTGAGAATCACTCTGAACCAACATACAAATATATATGAAAAGGAACACATTCTCATCATAGGAGAATGATGGACTTTTTAATGATGAAACACTGAATTGGGTCAAAACTTTCTGGTGAACACCACAGTATGTATTAGCACATCATTGTATTTCAGTCTATTCTTTGAGATAAGTGAAAGTAACCATTACACTGATATGGAATAAGAATTGTTTAAAATTCTAGTCATACAAAAACTTTGACTATTTATGGCTCATCTTATTATAATAATACTGATTCAACTTATAAAAACTTTATGTTGTTAATGCATTGGGTTGGTGCTTATCTCCTAAGCAATTAAAAGTAAAGCAATATGATGATGTATTCTTCTGGGTGCACCTATCTCTAAGTGACTTCGAGATGACTGATTTCACTGATCCCTTGGGTATTAAGCTACCTAAGAGACAGCAACTGGTTTTTCTAAAGTGTAAGCTCCTTCATGGCAGGAAGTAGATCCAATCCCCTGAATACTCAGTGACAAGTGCAGTGTCTGGCATAGTGGAAGGGAGCAAGAAATGTTTTTTTTTTAATTAACTGTTTTATTTGAGCTTACAGGAGAGAGGGATAAAAGGGAATAATAATATCTAAAAAATGAGTTTTGGCCAGAAGTGGATTTTAGTGAAAACCTGTTAGGAAACTGTTTGGTTTAATTCTTAAGCCAAAACAAACAAACAAACAAAAAAAAAGAAAGAAAAAGAAAGAGGAGTATGCATGGTTAATTTATTTCATTAGTAAAAACTGAAGCGCACCGTTTTTCAGGAGACTCTGGGACAAGGCATTGAAAACAAATATGCACTTGGTAAAAAGCAAATGTTATGGTTATTCAACTGTGCTGCCCTCTCATTAGGCAGCAGAAGATCCAGAGCTCTTGGCAGTGACAGAAGGACACAGGCTACTGCTGTTTCTTTATTGTGTAGGTAGTCATGATGGTAGATGATTAATTCATGCTATAAAGACAGAGAGTGGGCTAGGAAAAAGAAAGGAGGTGTGTGTGTGTGTGTGTGTGTGTGTGTGTGTCCAATACTATCCAAAAATTGATTTAATATTGATGTATTATACTTTTCTCCAAATATTCATAAAGACAGTTTGGCACTTCCTTTCCTTTCCTTCAAAGACAAACAAATAGACTAACAAAAACTGCAATCCCCCCTCCCCATACCTACAAAATGAGTAACTATACCTGGACTTGGGGCTTTCAAGTTGTCTTTCAAATTGATTGCTCAAAAAGATAAGTTCTCACTGTGAGGCTGCAGGTGAATGTGGTCTTGAATTCCTAAAGAGACTACATGCAGTCCCTTTTCAGGCAAAACCTGCCTTGTATGCAGAATAAAGATCAGCACCATTCTTGATCAAGTTTCCTACAGAAAAGCAATGGAAAAATAAGGGAAGAAAAGTAATCAATGTAGATGCTTTAGAATTAACTCTTTCAGGTCCCAGAAATCCTTAAAGCCTACAGTCTAATAACAGTAGCTAACATTTTTGGCATACTTACCAAGTGACAGGCACTTTTATAAGGGTTCGACATAGTTTCTTTTAATCATCATAACTATTAGAAAGTTTCCAAACACAGAACAAAATTTAGGCAATCTGACTCCGAAGCTCTGGATCTATAAAGCCATGTGTATACTGCCAGATACATAAGCTTTGGGCTCAGACAGCTTGGATTACACTGCAGCCTTTGTCAATTCCCAGCTTTATTACTTTAGGTATATAACTTTATTGAGCTGCATTTCCTCATTTGTAAAACAGGGAAAACTATATGTGTATCACAGAATTGTCATAAGGTTTAAGTGAAATAAGCCTCACATCTAGCATTTTTCACAGTGCCTAACACCTAGTAATTCCTCTACATATGGTAGCAATTATTATAAGCAGCTGAATGTCATTAATTATATATTTATTACACAAATATTCATTGAACATCTGCATAGAGAATGGTGATTAGGTTATATTGATAGGCAATGGCTAAATCAGAAAAGACCTTGTCCATTTTGCTCCCAAAGGACAATTTCATGAATATATTTGCCTTTTTAAGGGATAATTCTGCAGCACAATAAATAGAGAATGACATTTGAAGTCAAGAAAATCAGAAGACTACAACAATAGTCCAGGGGAGAAATAAGGACTTAATGTAAGAGAGTAGCCGTATGATAGAGAAGAGAAAATAGATATGAAATTTTATATTGGTAGTGTCTAAATGACCTAAGAATTACTCAGGCATGTGGGGTAAAGGAGATGGAACTGGCAAAGTACCACCCAGTTTCTGGCTTTGACAGATAGTGGAATAATTGTTTCCATTGACTGAAATAGGGAACACAGGAAGAAGAGCTGGTTTGTAAAGGAATAGCTTTACTTCAGTAAAAATAAAGATTATATTTTGGACCTGTTGAAATGGAGTTATTTGTGGGACATCTGGAAAACAATGTCCAATAAGGAACTGAAAATTGTTGAAAATGGAAAAGTTGAAATTAGACTATTAAGAATTAAAAA
This sequence comes from Leopardus geoffroyi, assembly GCF_018350155.1. Classification (NCBI taxonomy): domain Eukaryota; kingdom Metazoa; phylum Chordata; class Mammalia; order Carnivora; family Felidae; genus Leopardus; species Leopardus geoffroyi. The sequence continues at coordinate 75,657,660 of NC_059343.1, forward strand.
CAGGTTGTTGCTCCAGGAAAAATTATGTCCAAGAGAAATGGATTTGGGATTTTTCAGCACACAGGTTGAAATATTATATGTGACTGGGATCAAACTAAGGACCACATTTTGAGACAAGTAGGCTGAGGGCAAAATCCTGGGATATACCATAGGTAAGAGGTAGGAAGGGAAAGAAAGAAAAGGTGACAAAAAATTCAAAGAGCCATCAGGGAGGTCAGATATATATTAAAGGGCAAAAATTCGTAAATCATTGGAGGGAAGAGTTTTAAAATGATCAGATAAAACCACAGGGTCAAATGTTGCAGATATTTAAAAAGTTAAGAATTACAAGGTGGTCATTGGATCTGGGAACATAGATGTGCTAATTATCTTTTGTAGGCCTCTCCAGATCCATCATTTACCTTTCTCCATTGCACTCTGATCTGTGCCTGGGTGTCTGATGTGTATAAACCTCATCAATGGACTTTGATTTAGGTTCAAATGCTGGGGAGACCTTGAAGGAGATCTCAGGGAAAGAGAAGAGTTAGATTTGGATATTTATTCATCTTACTCCCTCCCTCCCTGTGTCAGCATATACTAGACATTTTCATGACAGAAAAATGATGGAAAGTCACTGCCTCTGCCCAGTGTCTATCTGCAAACAGTTTTCTCCACTTCCAGGATTTTAGGAACTGCTTCCTTCTCTTGCCTCTTCAGGTAGAAGGGTGGTAAAGTGACCACACTATTACTAACCCTAAGATTCTACAGTTGTTTCCCTACACCTAAGCCCATATCTTTATAAATAATCCCTTTACTGAGTTATCATTAAATTATCAAATTTTAGGATGCCATCTATTTTCTGCTGGGTCCCTGACTGATATATTGAAGATGAATGGTACAGGTTTGATGTAGTAGTGGGAGAAAAGCTAGACTATATGGAAATGTAGACCAAATGAAAGGTGAGGGGAATATTAAGAGTGAGTATAGAAAATCCTTTTAAGGTTAATAGTTAAGGAAAATGGAGAGGGACTAGTAACTAGAAGAGGGCACAGAAGGGTCAAGGACTTAATATTTTTGGTGTACAGAGACTTTAAAATATTTATAGGCCAAAGTAAACCAGACAGAAAATAGAGGATAGGTTGAAGATACAGTAAAGGAAAAAAAGTAGTTAAAGCAATATTTCAGAGGAGACAAGAAAGAATATATCTCAGAGCATTGGCAGAAACATTCATCTTGGAAAGAAAAAGACTGAATCAATAGAAATAAGGTTATACATAGGTACAGATAAGTTTGCAGGTTGGAAACACGAAATTGCAGTAGTTTTTCCTGAAGACATCTATTTTCTGAGATGAATAGAGAATTGTGATGATTTCCATTCTTCTCTGAGATGAGTAGAAAATTGTGAAGAATAGATTATGTGGGAAATGGAAGAAGGATCTTCCCAGGGACACTTGAACAAATTAACCTGCTTTGCTGAGAGCTTAGCTGTGGTTGGAATCTATGTATTTGTAATTGTACAAATAATCATATTTATGGGAAGATGGCCAATCTCAGTGACATAACGTAGGATTCAGTGAGTTAATATGTCGAATTTATCCAGGTTTTGGAATTTTAAGGTCAATATCAGTGCAAATATGTAGAAACAAGGTAGCAGAGGATGCTTACATGAGAGTAGTTGAAGAGATGGATCCTAGGGTTAGAGTTGAATAGGGAGGAAAGTGATATTAGAAGGGGGCTGATGATTTGAGGAGAAAGGAAAAGATGAAGGGACCAGAGAACTAGATAAGCTCAAAGAATAAATATAGTAGGAATAAGGAAATAAAAACACCCAAAGCAATGTTGACAGGTTAGTGTTCAGTGAAGCAGCCCTGAACAATGATAAGATCAAATGTATGACAACCAATAGGTAAATAAACTTGTTAGCTTACGTATTCTCAGTGTCTTCATATTGTTCTGAGACTTTATTTACCAATTCATTTGTTTTTACTCTTTTCTAATTGGAAAAATATATATATATGAGTTCTCTTAATAGAAAATTTCCCCTCAAATTTAGAGTAGTTATAAAAGCTTAGAAACACATTGTAGGAATGTTAATTAATGATGTCAAATGACACTTTTAATAGTCCCAAAGTGCAAAAGATTTTGCTAATAGATCATCGTTTCTGAATTTTAAAACTGAGCAGATCATTTAATTGTGTGTAAGATTAGATACGTTTATTTTCCTGCTAGCATTTTGTACCTTACTCAGGATCAGTTATCTCTCTTGATTGTTCGTAATAAATGGCTGACTAATTGGTAGCAGAAAGGGGTAGAATCTTACTGTTGGGGGGGAACATTTATTCCCTACCTCTTTTGTTTTCTTCCATGTGGAGGGAACTCCATTAGTCACTTTTCTGAATAATGAGTTTAGGAGAAGGAACTGAGTGTGTGCGTAGCTCAGTGATTACTTCACCTATCCTGTTTGGGTTCTGTCTGCATATGCTTTGCAGTAAGGCCAAGCCCCTCTGTACAAGGCCTAGAAGTTCTATGGCTACTTGTTACCTAAGCACATGAGTCTGCCTAATTAGGGATTCAGTGCTAAGAACCATACTTTACCTCTCATGGAGGCCATAGTATTCAATATCAGTTTTATAAGGTATAAAGAAGATCTTTCTTCTTCAGGTTTTTATTTAAATTCCCATTGATTGATATATAGTGTAATATTAATTTCGGGTGTAGAATTTAGTGATTGGTAACTTATATACAACACCCTGTGCTCACAGCTACTACTGCCCTCCTTAATGCATCACCCATTTAACCCATCCTCCAGCACACTTCTTCTCAAGGAACCCTCAGTTTGGTCTCTATAGTTGAGTTTGTTTTCTGGTTTGCCTCTCTTTTCCCTATGTTATTTGTTTTGTTTCTTAAATTTCACATATGAGTGAAATGATACAGTATTTGTCTTTCTTTGGCTGACTTATTTTGCTTTGCCTAATACTCTATCCACGTTATTGCATTCATACACGTTATTGCAAATGATAAGATTTTATTTGATATTTTCATTTTATGGCTGAGTAATATTCCATTGTGTGTATGTATATATACCTCACCTCTTTATCACCTCTTCTTTATCCATCCATCAGTCACTGGACATCTTTATCCATATCCAAATGTCACTGGACATTTGGGCTCTTTACATAATTTGGCTATTGTTGATAATGCTGCTATAAACACTGGGTGGCATTTATCCCTTTAAATCAGTATTTTTGTAACCTTTGGGAAAATGCCTAGTAGTGCAATAGCTGGATCATAGAGTAGTTCTATTTCTCACTTTCTGAGGCACCTCCATAATATTTTCTAAAGTTGCTGCACCAGTTTTCATTCCTACCAATAGTGTAAGAGTGTTCTCCTTTCTCCATATCCTCACCAATATCTGTTGTTTCCTATGTTGTTAATTTTACCTTCTGACTGGTGTGAGGTTATATCTTATTGTGATTTTGACTTGTATTTACCTGATGTTCCAGGGAGTATGGTCGAAGTCACAAAAGGTAAGTCCGCAAAGTGCAGTTAAGTGAAGGTCCTCATACTCCAGTCAGAATGAGGCCTCTCCAGAATGAAGCTCCTTTTTATTAGGATAATTGCTAAAGACCACATGCATAAAGTCAGATAAGCAAGTGTGTTAATCAATCTAATGGTTTAGCTTTTCAAGGTTGAATTTCGAGTTAATTGGTTTCTATAACACTAGGAAGTGTCAGGTGTGAAGGAGGATCTGGCCCTGGACAATGTTAATGGCTCTAGGCTCCTTATGAACCACATCTGCCTTCAGCTGTGTAAACATGTCCTAAGGCCTTGCACCTTCTCCAGCCCTTCCCTTTTGAAGTCTCTTCCTTTGATGCTTCTCTCCTGCATCTCCACACCCTGATAATGAGTGATGTTGAGCATCATTTTATGTGTCATTAGCCATCTGTATGTCTTCTTTTGACATTGTCTATTCATGTTTTTGGCCATTTCTTTAACTGGATTATTTGGGTTTTGGGTGTTGAGTTTTATAATTTCTTTATATATTTTGGATAGTATCCCTTTATCAGATATGTCATCTTCTCCCATTCTGAAGGTTGCCTTTTAATTTTATTGTTTCCTTTGCTGTGCAGAGGCATTTTATCTTGATGAAGTCCCAAGTTTATTTTTGCTTTGCTCCCCTTGCCTCAGGAGACATACCTAGTAAGAAGTTGTTATGGCCAAGGTCAAAAAGGTTACTGCCTGTGTTCTCCTTGAGGATTTTAATGGCTTAATGTCTCACATTTAGGTCTCTCATACATTTGAATTTATTTTTTTGTATGGCATAAAAAAGTGGTCCAGTATCATTTTTTTGCGTTTTGATATCCAGTTTTCCCCAGCAATATTTGTTGAAGAGCCTGTCTTTTTCCATTGGATATTCTTTTCTGCGTTGTCTTAGATTAATTGACCATATAGTAGTGGGTTCATTTCAGGGTTTTCTATTCTGTTCTATTGATCTATGTGTCTGTTTTTGTGCCAGTACCATTCTGTCTTGATCCCTACAGTTTTGTAATATAACTTGAAGTCCGAAATTGTGATGCCTCCAGCTTTTCTTTTCTTTTTCAAGATTCGTCTTTTTCAACATAAGTGGTCTTTTGTGGTTCCACACAAATTTTAGGATTGCTTTTCCTAGCTCTGTGGGAAATGCTGGTGGTATTTTGACAGGGATTATTTAAATGTGTAGATTGCTTTGGGTAGTATAGACATTATAGGACAATATTTGTTCTTCCAAGCCATGAACATGGAATATTTTCCATTTTTTGTGTGTCATCTTCAATTTATTTCATAAGTGTTCTATATTTTTCAGAGTACAGATATTTTTCCTTTTTGGTTAAGTTTATTCCTAGGTATCTTACGGGTTTTTGTGCAGTTGTAAAAGACATCAATTTCTTGATTTCTCTTTCTGCTACTTCATTATTGATGGAGAGAAATGTGACAGATTTCTGTATGTTGCTTTTGTATCCTGCAACTTTGCTGAATTTGTGTATCAGTTCTAGCAGTTTTTTTTTTTTTGATGGGGTGTCTTTTAAAGGGTTTTCTATGTGGAGTATCATGTCATCTGCAAATAGTGAAAGTTTGACTTCTTTTTTTGCCAGTCTCAATGCCTTTTATTTCTTTTTGTTGTCTGATTGGTGAGGGTTGGACTTCTGTATTATGTTAAATAACAATAGTGACAGTGGACATCCATCTTTATCCTGACCATAGAGGAAAAGCACTCAATTTATCCCCATTGAGGATAATTTAGCTGTGGACTTTTCATGTATCACCTTCATGATGTTGAAATAATTCTCTGAGTCTCTGCTTTGTTGAGGGTTTTTATAAAGAATGGATGCTGTATTTTGTCAAATGTTTTTTTTTTTTTTTTGCATTTATTGAGAGGATCATATGGTTCTTATCCTTTCTTTTATTAATGTGGTATATCACATTAAATGATTTGTGAATACTGAACCACCCTTGCAACCCAGGAATAAATCCCACTTGATTGTGATGAATGCTTCCTTAAATGTACTTTTGGATTCAACTTGCAAGTATTTTGTTGAGAATTTTTGCATCCATGTTCATTAGGGATATTGGCCTGTAGTTCTCTATTTTTTAGTGGAGACTTTGGATTCAGGGTAATGCTGGACCCATAGAATGAGTTTGGAAGTACCACTTCCATTTCTAATTTTTTGAATAGTTTGAAAAGAATAGATATTAACACTCCTTTACATGTTTGGTAGAGTTTCCCTGGGAAGCCATCCAGCCCTGGGCTTTTGTTTGTTGAGAGATTTTTTTTAAGTTTATGTGTTTATTTTTGAGAGACAGAGTGTGTGTGTGAGCAGGCGAGGGGCAGAGAGAGAGGGAAAGAATCCCAAGCAGGCTTCATACTGTCAGTGCAGAACACAATGCAGGGCTCTATCTCATAAACTGTGAGATCATGACCTGAGCTGAAACCAAGAGTCAGACGCTTAACCAGCTGAGCCACCCAGACACACCTGTTGGGAGATTTTTGATTACTGATTCAATTTTTTTGCTGGATATGGGTCTGTTCATGTTTTCAATTTCTTCTTGTTTCAGTTTTGGTAGTATATGTTTCTAGGAATTGATCCATTTCTTCCATGTTGTCCAATTTGTTGACATATGATTTTTCATAATATTCTAATTGTTTTTATTTCTGTGGTATTGGTTGTTATTTCTTCTTTTTTATTTGTGACTTTAATTTCTCTTTTGATTTTGAGAAGTCTGTTTTTGTTGTTGTTATTTGTTTGTTTGTTTCTATACCATTTATTTGTATTCTATTCTTTAGTATTTCCTTTCTTCTACTGACTTTGGGCTTCATTTGTTTTTCTTTTTCTAGCTCCTATAGGTGAAACATTAGTTTTGTATTTGAGATTTTCCTTACTTCTTGAGGTGGACCTGTATTGCTATATACTTCCCTCTTATGACTACTTTTGCTGCATCCAAAAGATTTTGGACTGCTGTGGTTTCATTAACCTTTTTTCCATGTATTTTTAAATTTCTTCTTGAATTAATGGCTGACCCATTCAATTTTCAGTAGCATGTTCCTTAAGTTCAATGTATGTTTGGTCTTTCCAAATTTTTTCCTGTGGTCCACTTCAAGATTCATTCTGTTATGGCCCGAAAATATGCACAGTATGATCTCAATCTATTGTACTTGTTGAGGCCTTATTTGTGGCCTATTGTGCGATCTGTTCTGGACCATGTCCCATGTTCACTTGAAAAGAATGTGTATTCCTGTGCTTTAGGATGAAATGTTTTGAATATAACTGTTGAGTCCATCCGATCCAGTGTGTTATTCAAAGCCATTATTTGCTTGTTGATTTTGTGCTTAGATGATCTTTCCATTGTTGTAAGTGGGATGTTAAAGTCCCCTACTATTATTGTATTCTTATCATGAGTCCTTTATGTTTGTTATTAATTGTTTTATATATTTTGGTGCTTTAAAGTTTGGTTAGCTCTTCTTGTTGAATAGTCCCCTTTATTATGATACAGTGCCCCTCTTCCTCTATTGTTATATCTTTGGTTTAAAATCTAGTTTGTCTGAAATAAGTATTGTTACTCTGGATTTCTTTTGACCTCCATTTGCATGATAAATGTTTTTCCATCTGCTGGTGTCTTTAGGTCTCAAATGAGTTTCTTGTAAGCAGCATATAGATGAGCCTTGTTTTTTTTTGTTGTTGTTGTTTGTTTTTGTTTAGTTTTGTTTTGTTTTTAATTCCATTCTGACATCCTATGTCTTTTGAACAGAGTGTTTAGTCCTTTTACATTCAGAGTAATTATTGACAGATATGTATATAGTGCCATTTTATTACTTGTCCTTGTTTCTGGATACTTTCTCTGTTCCTTTGTTGTCTTTGTCACTTTTGGTCTTTCCTTCCCACTCAACGAGTCTGTTTAATGTTTCTTGCAGAGCTGGTTTAGGGGTCACAAAGTCCTTCAGTTTTTGTTTGTCTCATAAACTATCTATCCTTCTAGTCTGAATGATAGCTTTACTTGATAAAGTACCCTTGGCTGTAGATTTTCCCATTCAGCACTTTGAACATATCATGCCACTCTCTTCTGGATTGCCAAGTTTTCTGGAGAAATCTGCTGCTACTTTCACTGGTCTTTCCTTTTAAGTTGGGGACTTCTTTTGTCTTGCTACCTTTAGGATTTTTTCTTTATTAATGTATTTTAAAAATTTAACTGTAATATGTCTTTGTGTTGGCCTGCTTTTGTTTATTGTGATGGGAGTTCTCTGTGCCTCCTAGATTTGGATGTCTGTTTCCTTCCCCAGATTAGGGATGTTTTCAGCTACAATTTCCTCAAATAAACTTTCTACTCCCTTTTCTCTCTCTTGTTTTCCTGGGACTCCTATAATATGAATGTTATTATATTTGATGTAGTCATTGAGTTCCCTATGTCTAATCTCATGATCCCAAATTTTTCTTTCTCTTTTTTTGTTCAGCTTCATTATTTTCCATAATTCTATCTTTTATATCACTAATTAATTCCTCTGATTCTTCTTTCCTTGTGGTCATTACATCAGTCAATTTTGAATCCCAGTTGTTGCATTTTTCATTTTGGTCTGATTGTTTTTTAGCTCTTTTATCTCTGCAGTAATGGACTCACTGATATCTTGCATGCTTTTCTCAAGCCCAGCTAGTATCTGTATGAATGTATCTTTAAATTTTGTATCAGGCATGTTACCTATATCTGTTTTGATTGAATCCCTAGCCATGAACTTTTCTTGTTTTCTTTTGGGATTAACTCCTTTGTCTTGGCATTTTGTCTAAGTCTTTATCTTCTTTTCTGTGTTAGAAAGGCCTGCTATTTTTCCTGTTCCTGAGAGTAGTGGCTTTATGAAGAGGGCATATAATGTCCAGGGCCTGGCCCTCAGGATGTGACTCTAGTGTATGCTGTGTGCACTTTGCTGCTGTGTTCTGACTGCTCTGTCCCTTATGTCAGTCATTTGCAGAGGTTCCCCTTGTCTGCAGTGGGCAGTGTTTGGACCTTAGCCAGAGCGTGGTGAATTTCAACCAGAGCTGGTCTGGTTGGTTTGTTAAAGGAGAACTGATGCTATTTTCACTAGAATTGAAGTTTTGCAGAACTATGGTTGGTAGACATGGCATGTGCAGGGGTTTGTGGTGATCTTCTGGTGAAGGAGTTGCTGTACTGGTCCTTAGGCACACTTGCCCAAGAATAGCAGAATCAACAGAGCACAGGGACATGAGACTAGGTGTAAGCAGTTTAGGCAGCCAGTGTTGGTACTCTGCTGTTTACTGAATTTGGTTTATGCTGAGAGGTGGGGGAGGGAAATGGTGCTAGCCCTCTCCTTTGTCCCAGATAAGGGAATCCATGCTTGCTGTTCTCAGGGAAGTGCTTTCAGAGGAGCGAATAATTTCCTTTTTTAATCCCAGATGTTTTTCAGATTGCTGTTTTTACACTGTCTGCCTGTGGGTCACTTGCCTGCTTGGAGCAATGCAGTGCACACCCTGTGGCCTATCCCAGCTGACTTTTAATATTCCAAATTTTAAGGAACTCATGTGGCAAGAACCTGCACAATCCTCTGGGAAAGGGTCTTACTGAGCTGGGACTGATGCATGCTTGACCCAGAAGGAGAGTTGTACCAGAGAGCAAAGTTGTGGGATTTTGAGCAAAGCAGTTTAGCCAGTGTCCAGGCTAACCACCCTCAGCAGGTGTCTCTGCACCTATGCTGAGGGGTGGAGGAGAGAAATGGCACCCGTTGGTTCTTTTTTCCCCAAAAAGGCAATGCTACCTCTCACACATGTCCTCCAAAAAGTAAGAGCAATCTCTCCCTGTGTGCCTTTGGAGATCCTCAGATTGTGCAGTCTGCCCTGTGGTTGCTTGCCTACCTCTTCTCCAGAAGTAAGGTAGTGTACCTAGGTCTGTATCCCAGCCAAGCCCAAGGGATCTCTAAAACCTCAGCATATGAGCTCCACTTGTTGCAAAAACTCACTAAAATCAGTCCCTTTCATTCCCCCCAACTAATAGCTTTGGGAAAGTGTTGTCTTTGTGCATTTCCCTGTGTATTCCACTCTCTCTCACCTTTCTCCATGACCAGAGCTCCCTCCCCTCAGCAGCACCTACAATCTGTTTCTCTCCAAAACCACATCTCTGCACTTCTTACCTTCCTCAGTGTGGCCTCTTCTCTCTCTCTGGTTGTTCAGTTTGTTCTATCAGTCCTGGGGTTGATTTCTTGGTTCTTCAGAACAATTTGATAGTTATATAGCTGTGTTGAAGGAAGGATGCAAGCCTGGTGTCCTCATACTATGCCATCATCTTAGCTCCTGAGGGGGATATTTCGATGTCTATCTGCTGCACCTCATTGCCCCTATTTCTTAATTAGCTTTGATGCTGGCAGCAGCTGTGCAAAGGCAACATGGCCTAGTGATTAAGAGTGGGCTGTGGAGTTAAACTGCTGGACTCTGAATGCCACTTATATACTACATACTAGCATTTTGATTTTGAGCCTTTTACTTCACTTCTCAGTCCTTTAATTTCCTATTCTATGAAATGAAGATTATAATAGTACCTATCTCATATAGTTGTAAAGATGAAATGAGGTAAAAACATTTTAAAAAAACTTAGATCTGTGTCTGGAAATTTGACACACTCAGCTGCTATTATTATCTCTTCTTTAAGGATAAAAATCAGCTATTCAGAAAACATATGTGGCTTGGGGTGCTTGGGTAGCTCAGTTGGTTGAGCATCCAAATCTTGAAAATAGCTCAGGTAATGATCTCATGGTTCATGAGATCAAACCCCACCTCGGGCGCTGTGCTGGCAGTGTAAAGCTTGCTTAGGATTCTCTCTCTCCTCTCTCTGCCCCTCCCCTGCTCATGTTCTTTCTCTCTCAAAATAAATAGATAAATAAACATTAAAATAATTAAAAAAAATAAGAAAACATATGTGGCTTGCCCAAGGCCATTGGCTAGGACCTAGAACACAGAATTCTAACTCAGATCCCTTGAGTTCCAAAACTCCCACAGTTTTCTATACCTGTGTGTCCTCTTGGTAAAGCTTGACTCATTCATCTTGGTTTTGAGATTGCATCTCATTATTTTCCTAGAGGAAAGGCATGAAACCAATACATCCAATCAACTTGGAAGCTAACCCACATCTGTGTTAGATATGATGGAAAATCCAGTGAGTATATGTGCGATTGTCTTATTTTTTGTCCAGATGCTTATATAATTGCCAACATTTGTTTTCACAACACTTAATATTATCTTCTAGTCCATTGTCAAAGTGTCAAGATTAGTAGCATACTTGAGAATTTGTTAGAAATGCAGAATCCCAGGCCCCACCTCAGACTGAAACAGAATCTATAATATAATAAGATCCAGTTGATTAATATGCACATTGCTGTGTGAGAAGTACTGCTATGGTCATTCAGTTGAAATTAATTAAATGGTGTTTTGATGTGTAACATTTTCTGCATATTTAAAGTCAAATTTCAATAAGTCTGTCTATCCTATTTGGTTAGTATTTAAGCAAGATTTAGTATTGCCTAAGCATTTGCACATCTAAATACTAAACTAAATAATTATTTTTGCAAGAAAGGTAAAGAGTCAAAGGATTAGAATATCTGCATGGCAACTCAACCCTAAATTACTACAGTTTTTAATTTTTCCTAAACATCTGTGAAGTATAATTATAATTAACCATGATTTGAATAGCAATTGTGTATGTGTCTTTAAGGTGTTAGTACAAAATAAAGCAGTAATACACTAACTCATTTAAGAATTCTGCCAAATGTTTTAATAATTTATTTTAGATTTTTCAGCTAAGGAAATCACTACCAATAATTGAGTGTCTCTTACTTCTTGCAGCAAGCAAGCAAATAACTTTGTAATATATGCTGAAATAGAAAAGCAGAGATTTTGAATTGGGAGTGGTGCTATATGCTAGTTTTTTTCTACAATAAAATTATGCCCGTAGTTCCTCTGTATATTTCTGAAAAATCTATGAAATCCAAATGTTAATAGATTTTTGTAGAATTACTTATCATGAAATTTATATTTACCATATTAGAAAGATGTGGCAATATTTGCATAATTATTTCACTAAACACAAAAGACTGTGGACCAGTATTTCACTTATTTTCTTTTTTTTTTTCAAATTTGTATTTAAATTCTAGTTAACATGTAGTGTAATATTGGTTTTAGAAGTAGAATTGAGTAATTAATCAGTTCCATATAACACCAAGTGCTCTTCATAACAAGTGCCCTCCTTAATACCTATCACCCATTTAGTCCATCCACCACGAACCTCCCTTCATCAACCCTCAGTTTGTTCTCTATAATTGTCTCTTCTGGTTTGTTTCCCTCTCTCTTTTTTTCCCTTCCCATATGTTCATATTTTTTGTTTCTTAAATTCCACATATGAGTGAAATCATATGGTATTTGTCTTTCTCTGACTCACTTATTTCACTTAGCATAATACATTCTAGCTCCAACCACATCATCGTAAATGGCAAGATTTCATTCTTTTTGATGGCTGAGTAATATTCTATTGTATACATAATACCACATCTTCTTTATCTACTCATCATTTGATGGACATTTGGGCTCTTTCCATAGTTTGGCTATTGTTGGTAATGCTGCTATAAACATCGGGATGCATGTACCTCTTTGAATATGTATTTTTGTTCCCTTGGGTAAATACCTAGTAGTGCAATTTCTGGACCTAATCTTAGCAATTTACATAGTAACATTAAAAATGATTGGGAAACACTACAATTTAAATGAAAGGAATTGCCCTGTTAGGTAAATATGGACTCATTAAACTAAACAAAGTGAGGTTGAATTTTGAGTTGAACCTCTTGGAATTTTGCTTTTATTTCTTTATGACCTTTCTTATTTTTAAGTATTGGACAGATTTTGAGCAAATGTCATGTAATATGGCCATGAGGAAACACTGTCTGTTTAATTTATACTTTTTGCCCAAAACAAAGTGGCAATAAATAAATCTATTATTAAATGGATTATATTTTCAAATGGATATATCTTGTATAGACTTTGATGATATTTTCTTCTTGAAATATATTTTCTGATTAACAAATGGCTTAGTATCATATCTTGAAATGACAGAGAAAATTCCATGAAACTTATTTTGTTTAATTCAACCAATAAATATATAGTAAATTTATCAATATTTGAATATATTATAAGAAATTTATTTATATATATTTGTTATAATGTTTTACAATTTTTATATTTTAGAACAAGTAAATGCTACATGTTATAGAACAATTTATTGATTACTTGTGATATTTTCAGACACCGAAACTGGGATATATAGTGAGTTTATTTAATTGAAATTAAAATCTCTTTCATAAAGTAGTATAGTCTTTAATGCAGGTGAAGGGTAGACAGCGACAAGAGCTAAAGAAACATTATATACAAATAAATGTTGGTAAGAGAAATATAGCATAAATTAACTGCTGAGCAAAGATATATTCAGACTGGTAATGTCTTCCATCTATGTGGCACAATAATGATTTTACATATATTATTTCATTATTTCTCTTGTAGAGATGCTAACTAGACACAAGATATAATCTATTTTGCAGAGGAGGAAGGTGAGGTACAGAGAGATTAACAAATTTGTCTGGTCATATGACCAGTAAATGCCAGACTAATGCCAAATTAGGATTACTCAAATCCCAATGTAGTACACATTTCCATTATATTGTACTCCATTTACGGAGGCTATTTGATTGTGAAGATGAGAATAATAATATCAACAAGGCTTTATTTTGTTTGCTGAGGACTTGAAACCAGTATTTTTGTGGCTCAAAAAAAGAGAGTAGATATGCCTTTAACCTCTTCCTCCTTCAAATTTGCATAAGAATACAAACGGTTATTTATATAGATAATGACACCTTGATGGGTCAAAAACAAGTCACAAACCTTGCCAGTTGTTGCAAATGTCAATTAAAGACCAACATATTTACAATGTTGCACATTGAACTAATAATTTCTTACATAAAAAGGAAAGGAGGAAGAAGGATGAGAGGAAAATAATATTAAGTGCCTATTGTGTGTCGGACATAATGCTAGCCACCTATGGATGCTCTCATATTTTCATTGTTCTCCATAGGCATCAGGAGAAGGTGTTAGAAAAACTTTCATTCTACAGATTTTACAGATGCACAAAGACACAGAGGCAAAGTGACTTGCCTAAGGATATGCAATGAATGGAATCAGAACTGAAATCATGCTCTGTGAACTCCTAGTTCTGTATTCTTTTCAATATCTTCCAGATGAGTCTTCCCATACATAAAGGGCAATGAAAAGTCACAAAGGAAAATGCAAGGTGCCCAAGCATTTTGAAACACTGTGATATGCAGGCTGATAATAGAATAATTGAGTATTGGCATTTAGTACAAGTGTTGGTGAAGTAATGCATTTTAGAAAGTGAAACATTCTTAGTATGTTGGCATTGGATTAATTCCTTCAACAAGTAGGTATTGAGTTTCTACTATTGCTAAGGTACTATTCTAGGCTCAGAGGATACATTACTGAACACAACAAAAACACTGTTCTCATGGAGGTTAGTCTGGGATATGGATGGAGGGTGTTTACAAACAGATAGTAATCAAACAAACAAAAAATAAACTAGATAATTAGTTTTTCACTCACAGAGGATGATAAAACTATTTACAACTAGATAACTAAGAGATTTCTGAACTCTCAAATCTATTTCATATAGGGCAATTTTCAGATGAGTTATTTTTTTAATTTTAATTCCAGTTAGATAACATACAGTGATATATTAGTTTCAGGTGTAAAAATAGTAATTCAAATGGTTTTTTAAACCAGCATCTTTATGGAAGTTTAAAGGAAATAATTGTAGCATAAATCATATATTTTGACGCTTATTACTAGATGTTTTTAATTAAAATTCAAGTACATGGCAGGAGTTTTCTCATGCATATAAGATATATTCTCCTAAACCAGTTCATAAAGCAAGTAGAGAAAACCCAATGAAGCTAATTACAGATTATTTCTTTTTTTAAATATTTTTTAATGTTTATTTATTTTTGAGGCAGAGGGAGACAGAGCATGACTGGGGGAGGGGCAGAGAGAGAGGAAGACACAGAATCCGAAACAAGCTCCAGGCTCCGGACTGTCAGCACAGAGCCCGATGCGGGGCTCAAACCCACAAACCATGAGATCATGACCTGACTCGAAGTTAGACGCTTAACCGACTGAGCCACCCAGGCGCTCCAACAGATTATTTCTTTTATGGAAAAAAAGCTCATAAAACAGTCTCAGTTTTCCATATGAAAAATGTATGCATTGGGATGAGCACTTCCTCAGGAGGTAGGTTCTGAAATGTTTCAGATAAATGAATAAAATGATTGTTACCAAATGAAAGTAAAAAAATAATGCAATTTTGAATTCATGTGCTAGACACCTTGTCATGTGAATAGGGCAAAAGTTCATGTAGATTCAATAAGTTACTAGTATATAGTAATCATCTGGTTATACAAGTTATCTCTAGCCCCATTTCTTTTCATTTCCATATTTTATCAACGGCATATGCAAAAGTGCCTAGAATAATGTTGGTACAAAGAAAATGATCAATTACTATTTATTTTAAAAAAGTTACAAGCCACCCCACTTCTGTAGCGCTGACAAATATCTGAAACAAACAAATGGACTTCATTCTCCCAACATGTTTTCAGTAACAATAAGTATGATAATAATAACAATTGTGTACTGAACACTAATTATGTCCCAGGCACTTATTACATGGATCAGATTGCCCCATCCTTACAGTAACCCAAAGGGGTAGGTAAAATAATACTTTTGTCTCCATTCCAAAGTTGAGGAAACTGAGACATAAGTTAAGGAAACTGAGACACATAATTTATATATCCCCTTACAAAGCTATCATGTGAAAAGACCAGGTTTCATTTGAAAGAATATGGGTTTATTCCAAGACCCAGGTTTGAATCTTGCCTCTACAACTTATTAGTGATGAGAACTTATGTAACTTTTACTTAATTTCTCTGAGCGTTAAGTTTCTCATCTGTACAATGGAGTTGGTATCTATTTTATGGGAGTGATGTGAAGATTAAAGTAGATAAAGTATGTAAGTTTCCTAAGTATGTGCTTAGTATATAGTAGATGTCCAACAAATGTTAGTTTAATTTCTCCTGTCTTTTTTAAAAACTCTCCTTCTTCCCCAAAGTTAAAGAAAATAAAGAGATTGAAATAATAAAATTAAAATTAAAAAAAACTTGCTGTATTTATTAGGAACAGACACCAAAAGTTATGAGAGTTAAATTGGTGTTGCGACACCACAAAGCACAGTAGATATTTAAGCAAATATACATCAGGAACAACTGACATTCTTTAAATTTCAAAATTTCCAGGCAAGACCATAACTGGACAAGAGAAAGACCTTGGACTGAGACTGAGAGGGATCCGATCTCTAACTGTATGGCTTTCTTTGGACTGGAACTGGCTTCCCTTTTCGTGCACCTGGGGAGGAAGGGAGCCAGCCCTGGGTGCGGTGGTAGGTCAGAGGCTCAGTCCGCAGCTGGAGAAAGTGGTTCCCTCCCTGGAGGGCTTCATGATAGCACAGAACCTGCTTGTGTCCACCACCCCCGGGCACAGTGGCTGGGCTGAAGGCTCAGTCTGCAGGAGGATAAGGTGGCCATTTCCCTGGAGTGCTGTGGGAAAAGACAAAGCTTGCCTGCGTCTGCCACCCTGGGGGCTCACGCAAGGGCAGCAGCTCTCAGTGTGCAATAGGAGAAGTCGGTCCTCCCTGAAGTGCAGCGGCACAAAACCAGCCGGGACCACATATTGCCACATTGAGAGGCGCTTCCCCAGCGCCAGAGCGAAGGGAGCGGGACTTTGAATCCTAGCCAAGTGCAGGGTCAGAGGAGTTAGTGGAGCAAGAAGGACTGCCTCTACTGCGCATGTGGCACAGTGAAGACAACTCAAACAGAGTCCACAGCGTCTGGCTCCATGGAGAAGAGACTGGGAGAGAGATCAACATTACCCCACCACCACCACCACCACCATGAGTAAGGCGGGCCTCAGGGATCACTCCCAGGGCTCATAATGGAGGTGGGTTCAGAATAGGCCAAACCAAGCCCCCTTGCACTGGGTAACTGCCTATCCATCAGAGTGGCCCAGACCCTGCAGACAGCTACTCCCGACAAGTGCTACAGGATTGCCTGGATTAGCTCTAGGTCAATTCTGGATATGTAGATATATTCTTCCCCACCCACCCACCCCCCCCTTGCTGCGATTTCTCCTCCTTATCTCTTCCCTCCCCTAGGCTCCTCACTCTGGTTGTTGGTCTGCCTAACAGGCATATTTAATCCATTGTCTTGATACAGGTTCAACACCTCCGTCTTTACACTCCTTTCTCTCTCTCTGCAATAATCAAGCCATATAGTTTCTCTGTCCGGGTAATTTTATCTTCATTTTGTTTTCCTCGCCTCCTTTTTTATTTTCATTTCTCTCTCTCTGGATTAAGCCTTTTAGCCTCTCTGCCTAGTGGACATTTATTCCCCCTCCTCTTGTTATTTCTTTCTTTGTATATTCTCTTCCATCAGCACCGCCTCCACCTCTTCTTCACTTGTAGTCGGTGTTTGTGGGTTTTTTGGTTTTAGTCTTTAGGTTTTTGTTTTTGTTTACTTCTTTGTGATCAAAGGAATAAAAAATAGTCATGAGGAGCTAAAAAATGCGATAAATGAGGTGCAAAATAAAATGGAGGTGACCATAGCACAGATTGAAGATGCAGAGGAGAGAATAGGTGAATTAGAAGATAAAATTATGGAAAAAGAGGAAGCTGAGAAAAAGGGAGATAAAAAAAAATCCAGGAGTAAGAGGGGAGAATTAGAGAACTAAGTGATGCAATTAAACGGAACAATATCCATATCATAGGAATTCCAGAGTAAGAAGAGAGAAAGGGGCTGAAGGTGTACTTGAACAAATCATAGCTGAGAACTTCCCTGATCTGGGGAAAGAAACAGGCATTGAAATCCAGGAGGCACAGAGAACTCCTTTCAGACGTAACTTGAATCCATCTTCTGCATGACATATCATAGTGAAACTTGCAAAATACAAGGAAAAAGAGAGAATTCTGAAATCAGCTAGGGATAAACAGGCTCTAACTAACAAAGGTAGACACATAAGGGTAGTAGCAGACCTATCTACTGAAACTTGGCAGGCCAGAAAGGAATGGCAGGAAGTCTTCAAAGTGATGAACAGAAAAAAATATGCACCCAAGAATCCTTATCCAAAAAGTCTGTCATTCAGAATACAAGGAGAGATAAAGGTTTTCCCAAACAAACAATAACTGAAGGAATTCATCACCACTAAACCACTACAAAAGATCCTAAGGGGGATTCTGTGAGTCAAATGAGGCAAGGACCACGAAGTACCAGAGATATCACTACAAGCATGCAACCTACAGACATCACAATGACTTTAAACCCATATCTTTCCACAATAACACTGAATGTAAATGGACTAAGTGGTCCAACCAAAAGACATAGGGTATCAGAATGGATAAAAAAAACGAAAAACAAAAACAAGACCCATCTATTTGCTGTCTACAAGAGACTCATTTTAGACCTGAGAACACCTTCAGATTGAAAGTGAGGGGATGGAGAACTGTCATACTACCGGAAGTCAAAAGAAAGCTGGAGTAGCCACACTTATATCAGACAAACTAGACTTTAAATTAAAGGCTGTAGCAAGAGATGAAGAAGGTCATTATATAATAATATAATAATTACAGGGGCTATCCATCAGGAAGAGCTAACAATTATAAATGACTATGCACCGAATTTGGTGGCACCCAAATATTTAAAACAATCAAACACAAACATAAGCAACCTTATTGATAAGAATGTGGTAATTGCAGGAGATTTTAATACTCCACTTACAACAATGGATAGAACATCTAGACAGAGAATAAAGAAACAAGAGCCCTGAATGATATATTGGATCAGATGGACTTGACAGATATATTTAGAACTCTCCATCCCAAAGCAAAGCAGAATAGCAGACACATCCCAAACCCAGCAGAAGAAGAGAAATAATAAAGATCAGACCAGAAATAAACAATATAGAATCTAAAATAACAGTATAGCAGATCAACGAAAACAAGAGTTGGTTTTTTGAAACAATAAACAAATTTGATAAACTTCTAGCCAGGATCCTCAAAAAGAAAAGGGACATGACCCAAATAGGTAAAATCATGAACGAAAATGGAATTATTATCACCAATCCCTCAGAAATGCAAGCAATTATCAGGGAATACTATGAAAAATTATATGCCAACAAACGGGATAACCTGGAAAAATGGAAAAATTCCTAAGCACCCACACACTTCCAAATCTCAAACAAGAAGAAATAGAAAATTTGAACAGACCCATAACCAGTGAAGAAATTGAATCAGTTATCAAAAATCTCCTGACAAATAAGAGTCCGGGAGCAGATGGCTTCCCTGGGGAATTCTACCAGACATTTAAAGCAGAGATAATATGTATCCTTGTCAAACTGTTCCAAAAAATAAAAAGGGAAGGGAAACTTCCAGACTTATTCTTTGAAGACAGCATTACTTTGATTCCCAAACCAGACAGAGACCCAGCAAAAAAAAGAGAGCTCCAGGCCAATTTCCCTGATGAATATGTATGCATAAATTCTCAATAAGATACTAGCAAATCGAATTCAACAGCTTATATAAAAAAAAATATTCACCACGTTCAAGTGGGATTCATTCCTGGGCTGCAGGGCTGGTTCAACATTACAAAAAAACATCCTCAATGGGGAAAAAATGAGAGCTTTCCCCCTGAGATCAGGAACACAACAGTGATGTCCACTCTCATTGCTGTTGTTTAACATAGTGTTGGAAGTTGTAGCATCAGCAGTCAGACAAGGAAATCAAAGCATCAAAATTGGCAAAGATGAATTCAAACTTTCACTTTTTGCAGAAATGATAGTATACATGGAAAACCTGACAAACTCTACCAAAAGTCTGCTAGAACTGATACATGAATTCAGGAAAATCACAGGATACAAAATTAATGTACAGAAATCAGTTGCATTCTTATACACTAATAACGAGGCAACAGAAAGACACATAAAGAAACTGATCCCATTCACAATTTCACCAAGAATCATAAAATACTAGGAATAAATCTAACCAAAGATGTAAAAGATCTATATGCTGAAAACTACAGAAAGCCTAGGAAGGAAATTGAAGAAGATACAAAGAAATGGAAAACTATTCTGTGCTCATGGATGGGAAGAATAAATATTGTTAAAATGTCAATACTCCCCAAAGCAATCTACATATTTAATTCAATCCCAATCCAAATTGCACCAGCATTCTTCTCGAAGCTAGAACAAGCAATCCTAAAATTTGTATGGAACCACAAAAGACCCTGAATAGCCAAAGTAACTTTGAAGAAGACCAAAGCAGGAGGCATCACAATCCCAGAATTTAGCCTCTACTACAAAGCTGTAATCATCAAGACACCATGGTATTGGCACAAAAACAGACACATAGACCAATGGAATAGAGACTCCAGAATTGGACCCACAAATGTATGGCCAACTCATCTTTGACAAAGCAGGAAAGAGTATTCAATGGAAAAAAGACAGTCTCTTTAACAAATGGTGCTGGGAGAAATGGACAGCAACATGCAGAAGAATGAAACTAGACCACTTTCTTACACATTCACAAAGATAAGCTCAAAATGGATGAAGGACCTGAATGTGAGACAGGAAACCATCAAAACCCTAGAGGAGAAAGAAGGAAAAAACCTCTGTGACCTCAGCCGCAGTAATTTCTTACTTGACACATCCCCAAAGGCAAGGGAATTAAAAGCAAAAATGAACTATTGGGACCTCACCAAGATAAAAGCCTTCTGCACTGCAAAGGAAACAATCCACGAAACTAAAAGGCAACCAATAGAATGGGAAAAGATATTTGCAGATGACATATCAGACAAAGGGCTAGTATCCAAAATTTATAAAGAACACACAAAACTCCACACCCCAAAAACAAATAACCCAGTGAAGAAATGGGCAGAAAATATGAATAGATTATGCTCTAAAGAAGACATCTAGATAGCCAATAGGCACATGAAAAGATGCTCAACGTCGCTTCTTATCAGGGAAATACAAATCAAACCCATGCTGAGATATCACCTCATGCCAGTCACAGTGGCTAAAGTGAACAAATCAAGAGACTATAGAGGCTGGAGAGGATGTGGAGAAATGGGAAACCTCTTGCATTATTGGTGGGAATGCAAACCGGTGCAACCACTCTGGAAAACAGTGTGGAGGTTCCTCAAAAAATTAAAAATAGATCTACCCTATGACCCAGAAATAGCACTGCTAAGAATTTACCCAAGGGATACAGGAGTGCTGATGCATAGGGGAACTTGTACCTCAATGTTTATAGCAGCACTTTCAACAATAGTCAAATTATGGAAAGAGCCTAAATGTCCATCAACTCATGAATGGATAAAGAAGTTTTAATTTATATATACAATGGAATACTACTTGGCAATGAGAAAGAATGAAATCTGGCAACGTGGATAGAACTGGAGAGTGTTATGTTAAGTTAAATAAGTCATACAGAGAAAGACAGATACCCTATGTTTACATTCATATGTGGATCCTGAGAAACTTAACAGAAGACCATGGGGGAGGGGAAGGAGACAAAAAAGTTACAGAGAGGAAAGGAGGCAAACCATAAGAGACTCTTAAAAACTGAGAATAAACTGAGGGTTGATGGGAGGTGGGATGGGAGACAGGGAAAGTGGGTGATAGGCATTAGGGAGGGCATCTGTTGGGATGAGCACTGGGTGTTGTATGGTGACCAATTTGCCAATAAATTTCATGTTAATAAAAAATAATAATAAATTTCAAAATTTCCATTGAGTAACATGGTATTTTTTTCCTATTAATGATTTTCAATTATTTATGGTGTGTCTTCAAATGAGACATGTAGATTTCTTTTTTAAATTCTAGTAATTTGTGAATGGAATTCTGCCCTTCTCAGTATAATTTGTAATGTTGATTCACAGTAAAAAAAAAAATTGGTTTGCTTATTTTCATTTTCTTTACAGCCCCCATGTTAAACTCTTTTATTAGGTTTGATTGTTTTTCAATTGATGTTCATGGATTTTCTAGGTATACAATAATATTATCTGCAAACAATTTTGTCTCTTCATTTTCAATAGCCCTACATCTCCATTTCCATAGAAATGCAGGGTTTAATCTCATCTGTTAGAACCTGGTAAAACAGACTCCTGCATGTTGAATGTTATAAATGTATATATCTCGGGCCATGGTTGCCTGTGATTTTTATTTTCACAGGCATACTTTTAAATATTTTCTACCATAAGCTGGAGCACCTGGGTGGCTCAATCGGTTCAGTGTTGAACTTCAGCTCAGGTCATGATCTCCAGTTTGTGGGTTTGAGCCCCCATGTTGAGCTCTATGCTGACAGCTCAGAGCCAGGAGCCAGCTTCAGATTCCGTGTCTCCCTGTCTCTGTGCCCTTCATCTGCTAGTGATCTGTCTCTCTCTCTCTCAAAAATGAATAAACATTAACAAATTAAAATAAATAAATAAACAAATATTTTCTACCATAAGAAGCATTTCCTTTACAAGCAGAAAAAAACACTATAGTTTTTTTTTTTTGCTTTGTTTTGTTTTGTTTTTTAATTTTGTTTGCGTTTTAATCTGGTGATGCCAGTTGCTTTTCATAGTCCTTAGCCAAATTCCTGGGGTCTATGGAGATTTACTTCCTAGGTCTCAATCCCTGTTGTGCATGTTTCTCTTCAGAGTGAGGTCAGCTTCCTTCCCACCCCTACCCCTTCAGGAGCCTTTGAAAACTTAGGTAGTTCTTTCCTGGGAAGAATGATTACATGGAAAACTACAACTCCCAGTGAGCTACCCTTTCCTCCTGGTGAATGTATGACCTCACCACCCAGGATGCAATGTGACAAATATAAATTTCCACCAGGAGCCAGCTTGCATTCCTGGGATATGTAGGCCAGGGACTAACATGGATACTGAGCTAAGGACTGCTGGGGAGGCCCAGGTTAGAAATGGGGATGGGGGCAGCTACAGAAGTAGGAGTAAAACTACAGTTACAGACAGCTGCACCTGCACTGTAGAGGAAGGTAGCTACAACTTTTTGAGTCAGGAAAGCTGCTTCAATGGTTATTAAATTTTGCTCTCATGTTTCCTAAAAGAAGTCCTTAGCCAAAAACTATGTACTCCTTTGCACATTTTGAAGATGACTTCTTGATTTTTTTTCCATCATGAGTTTAAATAGTTGTAAAGGATGTGATTCCCAGGGCTCTGTAAATACACTATTGTCTTTTAATGTGTTTGTTGAGGTGTAAATAAGAACAATAAAGTCTAAATATCTTAAATGTATTGCTGGATGAATATGCATATTGTCCTGCAGTCGTGCAGATTCACTTATTCAGGGTATTTTCATATGCTTTGAAGGCTCTGTCATGTGCCTCCTAGTCAAAACACTCCAGAAGTAACCACTATTTTGACTTTTATCACAAGAGATTAGTTTTGCCTATTCTTGAATTACAACAGTGTATACACAAGCATATTGTTAGCAGTATTATAGATGTACTGAATGGAAAATAAATACTGGAATGAAATTCATTATTATACATTTAAAAATCATGAAAATTCTTCTTAACAGTTAAAAATTCTACATAGTTTTTCTCCTTGAACTTCTACTTCCAAATTCTGATATCCACAGAATTTTATTCAAATATTATTATACTATGCTTTCATGTTGGAAAAGCTTTTGTTGATTACCATATCATACTATGTGCAAGAAAAATATGTAAATATGTTGACATTTAATTTTTAAAATAACCTCTCATTATAAGATTGTAGGTTAAAACATTTCTTCTAGATTGTGTTATTATCATCATTATTATTCATAGAACATTAATCAAAAGAACCTAAAATATATAATTTGTAAATATTTTTTAACATTTTTAATTATATTTGAGAGACAGAGAGAGAGAGAGTGTGTATGAGTGGGGGAGGGGCAGAGAGAGAGGGAGACACAGAATCTAAAGTAGGTTCCAGGCTCTGAGCTATCAGCACAGAGTCTGACATGGAGCTCAAACCCACTAACCATGAGATTATGATCTGAACTGAAGTCGGATGCTTAACCGACTGAGCCAGTTTCCCCTAAAATATATAATTTTTTATTAATAGTTACTCAACATTAAAACTAAATATGCAATTTGAAATGCATTTCTTTCTTTTTCTTTTTTTTTTAATTTAGAGAGAAAGAGAACATGTGAGCAAGGGAGAGAGGCAGAGAGAGAGAGAAAGAATCTTTTTAAAAAAATGTTTATTTATTTTGAGAAAGAGCATGAGGGGCAGATAGAGGGAGGAAGAAAGAATTGCAAGCAGGTCCCACACTCTCAGTGCAGAACCTGATGCAGGGCTCAATCCCATGACCCTGGGATGATGACCTGAGCCCAAATCAGGAGTCAGATGCCCAACCTACTGAGCCACGCAGGTGCCCCTGAAATGCATTTCTAAATGTAATGGAGTTTTGTCATTAATTTACATATATGCATTAATAATACTTATTGGTATTACAAGACAATAATATATCAAACCTATATCTATTTTGTTTATAAATGTAGGTAATGAAGAAATTTACTCAATAGATGAGAATGCAAGATTTGTTATAGCAAAATCACTCAATTCTTTTACTTCCTTCAGTATTATACGCCAAAAATAAAATAGTGATCTATCATCAAGAATTATTTTAAATGGCATACGGGTTTATAATTGGATTGAGTACTCGTTCAAGTTTGTGGAAAGCAAAGAATTGGAAATCACCTGGTTTGCAAATGGATTTGTTCCCAATCATTACAGTCTAATTAAACACCTTTGTTTGGCTTCTTGGAGTTTCTCCTCCCAACAGTTTTATCAAATTGTAATTCACATATGGATGAATGGATCCATAAACAATAATGCAATAATGCATTATTATTAATCGATAATGCAATCATTATTTTGTAAACTTATAGATTTGTGTGACTACCACCACAATTTAGTTTTAGAACATTTCCAGAATCCCCAATTTGTTTTTCTTATACCTGTATGCCATCAATCAATGCTCCTAACCCCAGGCTAAGGCAGACACTGTTCTGTTTTCTGCTTAGATTTACCTTTTCTGGAAATTTTATATACATGTAATCATATAATAAGTAGTATTTTGTGTCAGACTTTGTTAACTGAGCAACCTGTTTTTGTGTTGCCATAGATCAGGTTCTGAATGGATAAAAGGTATGCTTTTCTTCTGTAAAATGGGAGATGGGTGATGATAAAAGAGGATTTGGCAAATGATCAATATTAAGATAGAAAAAATAAATATGGAAGTTGAGATTTTGAACAAGATTTTTTTTTAACAACCCATGCCTTTTCACTCCTTAGAAAGTCTTTATGTACTATCAAGAGTGTACATACTCCATGCTAAAGAAAACTGGGCTAAATTATGTATGAGTACCCAACAACATAGATTAGAAGTTTCAAAAAGTGTTTTGGTCACTTGGTCTCTATGCTTTAATTTCCTGATATGTAAAATGAGCACAATAATATCAATCTTTACACTTTTGCTGTGGGAACCAGAGAGCCTGAGAATTGTGAGGAGAGGATTGAAATTACTGTCAGCAGCTGCCCCCTTAGATGCCAGTCAGTAATTGATAATAAAAAACTTCTGTCCAAGAGATTTAATTTAGCCTCAACCTGACTCTTTCATACTGTAAAGGATCTGCCTGGAATCTTGTCTGGCATCAGTGTCAGGATATACAGAATTCCTTCTGCAGTAATTGATCTCAGTCTTAGCTAAACACTGGAATAACAAAGATGTACTTGGAATTTGGAGTTCCTATACACTGAGCCCAAAGATCAGAAACTAGAGTGCATTTAAGAAATAAAAGGATTTCAGATTCAGAATACTACAAAACCATTTTCATTGATTTGATTTCAAATATGAATGCATCTTAATTGAGAGAAATATATGGTATACTTACTTTGCTATAGAAACCTACAACTTTCTCACTTCTAATCCTCCAGTACCTAGGCTCCTAAAGCAGCTGGATGGAGGTACATTCTTTCATAGTCATGTTGCTTAGCCCAGTTTATCAATCAGTTATTTTAGGTTTCCAATTTGGATGTGAATGATTATTTATCAAGAATAGGGAGTCCTGGAAGAGTTAAATGGTAAGGGGACCCTGGGCATAGCTCATTTCTCAAACACAGCTAAATCAACATCAAACCACTTTTGAACACCTAGAAAATTTATCAGAGGATTAACAGAACAATTTGTATCATTTGAGGGAGAGAATGAGGCAGGTATGCAGTGCAGAGTGGTGAACTGGGGGAGAGAAGAGCCATGGTGCCACAGAGGGGAGGGAGACATTTTCACAGAGGAGAAAGTGTGTGGGGGGGAATTGAGCAGTGCATAGGGTTTGTGAAAGAAAAGCATTCCCCTCTGAAAGTAGGTAGAGATAAAGAGTGAAAATGCACAGAGGACTGCACGAGAAAACTGTTCCCCCAAATCTTTGATAGGGAACAAGGAGAAGGTTTCAATACCACCATTTTTTTTTTTATAAACAGCAGAGAACAGAGTCTGAAGTTTTGGAGGTCAGTGCCTGGCAGTACTCCAGTGAGGAAGCAGGGTGGAGTCCCCAGGGTGGGCAGTGTGGTCTGAGGATCCCCTGGGTTGCATGGGGAGAAGCATTTCCCCAGCATGGAATGCATTTGTAGAGCTGATATGGCCTCGCTGCGGGCAAAAGACCCAGAGGTTCACTATAGTTGCCACATTCATTGGTATAGGAACAAAGATGTCTTCTGAGGGCAGCAAACTCTGGTGCCTGCTGTGTGTAGTGATTTCCCATAAACTCTGAACCACTGCTGCTGTGCAGTGGCATGACCATTTCTTGGGACAAGCTGGCACCAGCCGCAGCATGGTGAGACCCTCCCCCAGAGGATCACTGTGGGTCCAAGCCATGGGTGGTCTCTGAAATGTGGGGTTTTGAAACATAGTTGTGCCTGAGATAAAACTTTGGAGGTGCCACATGGCAGGCGGACAACTCAGACACAGACAAGGTAAGGCAGGGAGATGATGGAAGCAGGAGACACAGGGGTGATTGATTGCACATCTGTGAGGGTGAGAACTTCCTGCTCCAGAGACTAGAGAGCAGGGCAGAGCCATTTTCACCATTAACCCAACACTGATAAACCTCAGGGAGCTAAACAGCACCACCAAGTGGAGAATGGGGCCATTACACCAAGCCCCACCCTCTGTGCCCTTCAGGCACATCTCCACTTGGCCTGAGAATCTAAGCAGCCGGATCCTCTCCAGAATACCAGCATAAATCTCTTTCATACTGTTAGACGACTGATTTAGACTGCTGGAACTGGATCTAGACTGGGGAAACTGGATCTAGCTTCACTTGGATTTGTTTATTTGTTCACTTTTTTTTTTTTTTTTGCTTCTGTTTCTTGTTTTGTTTTGTTTTGTTGCTTTTCTTTTGTTTCTTGGATACAGTAAGAGCAAATTTTTAAAACTGTATTTAATTTTTAATTGTTTTCTCTTATTTTCCTTTTCTATTTTTTTCTATCAAACTTCTCTTAACTGGCAGACCAAAACACACCTAAGATCTAGCTTCCTTTATTTGATTTTTTTAATTAAAATTTTTAAATTTTATATTATTACTATAATTGTTATTTTCATTTTTCCTCCAAAATGACAAGACAGGAACTCACCTCAAAACAGGAAGAAATGATGGCCAGGGATTTAATCAATGTAGATATAACTATTGGAGTAGAATTTAAAACAAAAATTATAGGCATACTAGCTGGGCATGAAAAAAGCATAGAAGATACCAGAGAGTCCCTTTATGCAGACATGAAAGAACTAAAATCTAGTCAGGCTGAAATTAAAAATGCTATAACCAAGAAGCAAATGCAAATGGAGTCCATCAAAAAGAGAATGGATGAGGCAAAGGCTGAATTAGTGATATAGAAGATGAAATTATGGAAAGTAATGAGGCTGAAAAGAAGAGGGGGAAAAAGGTCATGGATAGTGAAGGCAGACTTAAGGAACTTGGCAACTTGTTAAAATATAGTAACATTCATATTATAGGAATCTCAGAAGATGAAGAGAGAAAAAATGGGCAGAAGGTTTATGTGAGCAAATTATAGTTGAAAACTTCCCTAATCTGGGGAAGGACAAAGATATCAATATCCAAGAAGCTCAGAGAACTCCCATTAGATTCAACAAAAGCTGGCCATTTCCAAGACATATCACAGTCAAATTGACAAAATACACAGACTACAAAAGAATCCTAAAAGCAGCAAGAGAAAAAAAGTCTTTGGCCTACAAGGGAAGACAGTTAAGGTTCACAGAAGATCTGTCCACAAAAACTTGGCACGCCAGAAGGGAATGACAATATATGTTCAATGTGCTGATTGGGAAAAATATACAGCCAAGAAAATTCTATCCAGAAAGGCTGTCATACAGAATAAAATGAGATGGGCACTTGGGTGGCTCAGTTGGTTAGGCGTCTGACTTCGGCTCCGGTCATGATCTCATGGTTCATGAGTTCAAACCCCACATAAAGCTCTTTGCTGAAAGCTCAGATCCTGGAGCCTGCTTCGAATTCTGTGTCTGTCTTTCTTTGCCCTTTCCCCGCTCACACTCTGTCTCTCTCTCTCTCTCTCTCAAAAATAAAATAAACATTTACAAAATAAAAATAAAAAGTAAAAGGAGAGATACACAGTTTCCAATACAAACAAAAACTAAAGGAGTTTGTGACCACTAAACCAGCCCTGCAAAAAATTGTAAGGGGGACTCTGAGTGAAGAGAAAAATGGTGAAAAGCAACAAAGACAAGAAAGGGCCAGAGAGGATCACCAGCAATACCAACTCTAACAAGTAATGCAATGGCACTAAATTAATATCTTTCAATAATCACTCTGAATGTAAATGGACTAAATGCTCCAAAGACATCATGTATCAGAATGGATAAAAAACAAGATTCATCTATATAGTCCTTCCAAGAGACTCATTTTAGACCTACAAACACTTTCAGGTTGAAAATGATGGGATGGAAAATGATCTATTATGCTAATAGATTTCAAAAGAAAGCAGAGTAGCCATACTTATTTTAGACAAACTAGATTTTAAGACAAAGACTGTAATAAGAGATGAAGAAGGGCTTTATATCCTAATTAAAAGGTCTATCCATCAAGAAGATCTAACAATTGTAAATATTTGTCTCCAACTTGAGACACCCAAATATATAAATCATTTAATTACAAACATGTAGAAGCTTATTGATAATAACACAATAATAGTAGGGGACTTTAATACCCCATGTACAATGACTGACAGATCATCTAAGCAGAAAATCAACAAGGAAACAATGGCTTAGAATGACACACTGGACTGGATGGACTTAACAGTTATATTAGAACATTTCATCCTATAGTAACTGAATACACATGGAACATTCTCCAGAATAAATCACATACTGGGTCACAAATCAGCCCTCAACAGGTACAAAAAGATCAAGATCATACCTTGCATATTTTCTGATCACAATGCTATGAAACTTGAAGTCAACCACAAGAAAAAATTTGGAAATCCTTTAAACACATGGAGGTTAAAGAACATCCTACTAAAGAATGAGTGGGTTAGCCAGGAAATTAAAGAAGACATTTGAAAATGCATGGAAGCAAATGAAAATGAAAACACGACAGTCCAAAATCTTTGGGATGCAGCAAAGGGAGTCCTAAGAGGGGAACTATTTTGTAACTCAGGCCTATCTCAAGAAGCAAAAAAGGTCCCCAATACACAACTTAACCTTAAGCCTAAAGGAACTAGAAAACCAACAGAAAATAAAGCCTAAGGCCAGCAGAAGAAGGAAAATAATAAATATTACATCAGAAATAAATGATATAGAAACAAGCAAAAAACCCCAGTAGAATATAGCAACGAAACTCAGAGCTACTTCTTTGAAATAATTAACAAAATTTATAAACTCCTAGCCAGACTTGTCAAAAAGACAAAGAAAGGACCCAAATAGATAAACTCATGAATGAAAGGGGAGAGGTCACAACCAACACTACAGAAATACAAACAGA
This sequence comes from Leopardus geoffroyi, assembly GCF_018350155.1. Taxonomy (NCBI): domain Eukaryota; kingdom Metazoa; phylum Chordata; class Mammalia; order Carnivora; family Felidae; genus Leopardus; species Leopardus geoffroyi. The sequence continues at coordinate 75,687,387 of NC_059343.1, forward strand.
AATACTATGAAATGAATACTATGAAATGAAATGAATACTATGAATACTATGAAAAATTATATGCCAACAGAGTGGGCAATCTGGAAGAAATGGATTAATTCCTAAAAACTCACAAACTACCAAAACTGAAACAAGAAGAAATAGAAAATTTTAACAGACCCATAACCAGCAAATAAATTGAATCAATAATCAAAATATCACAACAAACAAGAATCCTGGGCCAGATTACTTCCTAGGGGAATTCTACCAGATCCTTAAAGAAGAGTTAATACCTATTCTTCTCAAACTGTTCCAAAAAGTAGAAATGGAAAGATTATTTCCAAACTCATTCTACAAAGCCAGAATTACCTTGATTCCAAAACCAGACAAAGACCCAACTAAAAAGAACTACAGGCCAATATACCTGATTAACATGGATACAAAAAGTATCAATAAAACACTAGCAAATCATATTCAGCAGTATGTTAAAAGAATTATTCACCATGATCAAGTGGGATTTATTCCTGGGATGCAGGGCTGATTCAATACTGGCAAATAAATAAGTATGATACACCAGATGAATGAATGAAAGGACAAGAACCATATTTTCCTCTCAATAGATGCAGAGAAAGCATTTTACAAAATACAGCATCCATTCATGGTAATAAAAAAAACACTCAGCAAAGTAGAGATAGAAGGAACATACCTCAACATCATAAAGGCCATATGCAAAAGACCCGCAGCTAATATCATTCCCAATGGGGTAAAACTGAGGGCCTTTCCCTTATGGTCAGGAACAAGACAAAGATGTCCACTCTCACCATTACTATTTAACATAGTACTGGAAATCTTAGCCTCAGCAATTTGACAGCAAAAAGAAATAAAAGATATCCAAATCCATAAGGGAAAAGTCAAAATTTCACTATTTGCAGATGATGTGATAATCGAAGTAGAAAACCATGCTCATGAATTGGAAAAAGAAACATTGTTAAGATGTCTATACTACCTAAGGCAATCTACATATTTAATGCAATCCCTATCAAAATACCATCAGCATGTTTCTTGGAGCTAGAATAAACAATCCTAAAATTTTTATGGAACCACAAAAGACCCAGGATAGCCAAAATAATCCTGAAAAAGGAAAACAAAACTTGACCCATCATGATTCTGGATTTCAAGCTATATTACAAAGCTGGACTCATCAAGACAGTATGGTACTGGCACAAAAACAGACACATCGATCAATGGAACAGAATAGAAAACACAGAAATAGATCCAAATAGAAATACACCTAATCTTCAACAAAGAAGCAAATAATATCTAATGCAAAAAAGACAGTCTCTTGAACAAATGTTGTTGGGAAAGCTGAATCACAACATGCAGAAGAATAAAACTGGACCACTTTCTTCCACCACATACAAAAATGAATTCAAAATGAATATAAGACATAAAAGTGACGCAGGAAACCATCAATATCCTGGAGGAGAACACAGGCAGTAACTTCTTTGGCCTTAGCCAGAACACCTACTTTCTAGACATGTTGATAAAGACAAGTGAAGCAAAAGCAAAAATGAACTATTAGGACTTCGTCAAGGTAAAAAGCTTCTGCACAGGAAAACAACCATCAACAAAACTAAAAGGCAACCAACAGGATGGGAGAAGATATTTGCAAACAATATATCTGATAAAGGGTTGACATCAAAAGTCTATAAAGAACTTATCAAACTCAACACCCAAAAAACAGACAACCCAGTTAAGAAATGGGCAAAAGACATGAATAGAAACTTTCCCCCAAAAGACATGGAGATGGCTAACAGGTACGTGAAAATATGCTCAGCATCACTCAACATTTGGGAAATACAAATCAAAGCCATGACTAGATACCACCTCACATGTCAGAATTGCTAAAATTAGCAATACAAGAAACAACAGATGTTAATATGGATGTGGAGAAAGGGGAACACTCTTGCACTGTTGGAGGGAATGCAAATTGATGCAGCCACGCTGGAAAATAGTATGGAGGTTGCTCAAAAAAATTAAAACCCAGCAATTTCACTATTAGGTATTTACCCATATGATACAAAAATACAGATTTGAAGGTGTACGTGAACCACAATGTTTATAGAAGCATTATCAACAATAGCCAATCTATTGACAGAGCTCAAATATTCATCAACTGATGGATGGATAAAGAGGATGTGGTACATATATACAATGGGATATTACTCAGCCATCAAAAGGAATGAAATTTTACCATTTGCAATGACGTGGTTGGAGCTAGAATGTATTATGCTAAGTGGAAAAAGTCAATGAGAAAAAGACAAATATCTTTTGATTTCACTTATGTGTGGAGTTTAAGAAACAAAACAGATGAACATAAGGGGTGGGGGAAGAGGAGAAAAGGAAATGAGCCACAAGAAACTCTTTTAAAATTTTTTAAAAATGTTTTTAATGTTTATTTTTGAGACAGACAGAGACAGAATGTGAGTGGGTTAGGGGCAGAGAGAGAGGGAGACAGAATTGGAAGCAGGCTCCAGGCTCCAAGCTGTCAGGGGCTTGACGTGGGGCTTGAACTCATGAGCTGTGAGATCATGACCTGAGCTGAAGCCCGACACTCAACCGACTGGGCCACCCAGACACCCCAAGCCACAAGAAACTCTTAACCATAGAGAACAAACAGGATTGATGGACGGAGGGAGGTAAGAGATGGGATACTGAATGAATCACTGAATTCCAATCCTGAAACCAACATTGCACCATATGTTAACTAACTAAATTTAAATTAAAAAAGAATAGAGAGTTCTGTGCAGACAGAAAAAATGAGCATCCTTTTTAAAGAAGGGTAATATTTATACCTCAGTAATTCTAAGATATTCAGGAAAACGAGGTGGGGAAAAGGATAAAATCTGATTTTCTGCAGGCAGACTTATTTTAATGAATTAATTTTCCAGTTATAACTTGAAAATAAATTGAAACTTCAGTAATAACAGCATTTTTGCCTAGCAAAGGGGAGGCTTAATGTGTTGCTGCAACTGGATAGAAGTTTAGCACATCCAGTAACCAATTATCTCAAGCGGAGCTGATGCTGCTTCTTTTCCACAGAAGCAAGGGAGGCAGATGAATAATCTAGATGAATGGTAATTCCTGTTGAAAACCCCAGAGAGGAGAATGGAGCTAAATAAGATATCTAGTGCACATTTTCAGACTCCTGTTGTGAAGTACAGGCATACAGTATTTATCACATTTATCACTGAAACAAATATTGGCTTTGTGAGAATGCTAAGGTAATTCCAGAAAAATGGATCTCTTTTGCTATTACTTTGCTTGATTTTACACTCAGTATCCCTTAAAGGGATACCAGAACATCCCTTTCCTTGTACTTCAGCCATAATATCCACCCCTTGAAGATTGTCCTTACAGTTCGTCACTACCTAATCAGGGATTATGGATGTTTACAGTGTCTGGAACACTGCTCAAATTAAATGCTTTAGGCATTGAATACACTCTGTACCCAGGCCCAGGAAGGACACATAACTCTCCAGAATCCTGTATGAACACATTCTCAAAGGCCATTTGTACATGCCCCTTCTCCCAAATTTTCTATCCCACATAACAGTTTACAGTAGGAGTAGAGAGAATTATGAGATCACCACAGTGCATTATTTCCTGAATCAGTTATATCTAAATTAAAATTCAATTATTGTGCAGTTTAATTAGGAAATAATACTAGTGAACACATATGAAAAGTGTTGGAAAAAAATGACTTGTCCTACACGTAAAATTTTTTGAATTTTCTATTGAGGAATAATTCAAACATATCCAAAAGTAAAGGGAATAGTATAATGAAATTCCATGTACACATCACTTAGCCTCAATAATGATAATTTCATGGCCAATCTTGTTCTTTGTATGCCCTATTTCCTCCCCACTCTGAGTGATTTGAAGTATACCCCAGACATATAGTTTCATCCATAAATATCTCAGTATATATCTCTAAAAAGACACTTTAACTCAATGTCATTATCACACCTAAAAAAGTTAACAACAATTCTTAATATTATCAAATAATCAGTTCAGATTTTTTTGATTATCTCATAGATCAGTGCTCCTAAAGTGTTAATGTGCACAGGAATCATCATGGGATCCTCTTAAAGGGCAGATTCAGATTTAATAGCTGAGCCTGAGATTCTGTATATCTGACAAACTCCTAGATGATGCCAGTGCTGCTAGTCATCAGATCACACTTTGATTAACAAATCTTATTTTGTTTTTGGTTTGTGTCTAAACTTTCAATATGTTTGAAATTTCAGTTTAGAGATTAATATGCTTGAAGATGTGAGAGAAATGAATAATATTGGTTTCTGTAATTCATTTATCCCAAAACAAATTTTTGTATAAAACTGGCATGGTGCTGGACATTGAGAATTAGGGAGGTAGATGTATAGGATTTCTTCATCTCTGTGGCCAGCTAACAGCTTTCCTAATAGGTAGAAAGGAAAGGTATATATCCATGTTGAATTTCTGCCCATCTATTTCTTTCTTACATACACATGTTCATAATATAGTATATATGTTTTTCCTTTTTATGTGAGGGTTGGTGTGTTACTTTCCTGTGTGGCTGCTGTAACAAACTACCAACAACTTAATGGCTTAAAACAACAGGAATGTATTCTCTCACAGTTTTGAATTCTGATAGTTCAAAATCAGTTTCATTAAACTGAAATCAGGTGTTGTGTGAACCAGCCTGTACTGCTGGAGATTCTTTTTGTTTTGTTTTGTTTTTTCAATATGAAATTTATTGTTAAATTGGTTTCCATACAACACCCAGTGCTAATCCTAACAGGTGCCCTCCACAATACCCATCACCCACCCTCCCCTCCCTCCCCACCCCATCAACCCCTGGGGATTCTAAGGGAGAATCCATTCCTTGACAATTCCAGCTTTTTTGGCATTCTTTGCCTTGTGGTTGCATCATTCTAATCTATGCCTATTTTCATGTGGCCTTCTATTGTTTATTCCTTTTACTGTCTCACCTCTGCCTCACTCTTATAAAGACCCTTGTAGTTGGATTTAGGGCCCATCGGGATAATCTATAATAATATTGCTATGTTAAGATCCTTAGGTTTCAAGGATTAAGACTGATATCTTTGAGTGACTCTTATTCAGCCTACTACATTGGGCTCTTAATTTGGTTGAAAATTTATGAAATATGAAAGCTTTTCCTAGAGCTCCATCCTCTCAAATCTAAGTGAAAGAGATCTGGTATAATTCTCTCATTGAACCCATGTAGAATGAGGACATCCCTGTTCCTACCCAAGACTGGGTAAACTGGAGAAGGAGGTAAATAGTGTGGTCTGAGGAGTGGGAGCTAGATAAGGATGAAGAATCCAATTATTGAATATTCATATCCCAAAAACATTAGTCAAGTGTCACAAGGAATATTATACCACCAATACTAATGCAATTAGTAATACTAATGTATCAATTAGAATACAATTAATATATATTACAATTATATTATATTATATTATATTATATTATATTAATGTATATATAATTATATATATAGAATATATAAAACTATATTCCTTAGGAAAATTCCCAAGCTATTATTTATAACACTTGACATGTCAGCAGCCACCTTGCTATATTAGTTTCATTATTGAAAATTATGCACATGATCAGTGGTACTTCAACATTTTATTACTTTTAAAGTATGATTCTGGATTTCAAAACATCATTATTCTAGATTCATAAGGGAGGGAGAAGTGCAAACCCATGCAATTCTTGGAATTGCTGTGGTCATCCCTTCTCTTCATTGTGAGAGATCTGCAAGAAGAGTATCAATTCTGCTTTCAATTAACAAATATTGCCAACACACTTTAATGTAGGAAGGCTCAAGTATGATTCCTAGGTTGTTTTACTAGCACTCTGATCAGATGACAGAATATTACCAGCAACCAGGGCCCCCGGGTGACTCAGTCGGTTATGAATCCTACTTCAGCTCAAGTCATGATCTCACAGTTCGTAAGTTTGAACCCCACGTCAGGCTCTGTGCTGACAGCTCAGAGCCTGGAATCTGCTTCTGATTCTGTGTCTCCTTCTCTCTCTGCCCCTCTCCTGCTCATGCTCTGTCTCTCTCTGTTTCTTAAAAATAAAGGTTAAAAATATTTTTTAAAAAATGATTATTACCAGCAACCTTGTAACCATCCATTCATTCCCTTCAAGTCTTTTCTCTCTCTTTCAGAGTAACTTGTACTCTAACTTCTAATAGCATAGTATATTTTTTCCAGTTTTATATTTTATAATAATAGGAATTATGGAATTTTTGTATGTGTCTTCACGTTTCCACTCAGCATTATGTTTGTGAGAATCCCTAATTTGGGGGTTAGTTGTAGACTACTCCTTGTCATTGCTGCATAGCATCCCACTGTGTGAATATATCATAATTTATTGATCTCTTCTACTAATGATGGACACTCAGATTTTCAGCTTTTTAACTCTTGCATAGAGTGTTGCTAGGAGCACTCTTGTAGATATATTTTCATGAATATATGTCTACATTTCTATTTTGTATACACCTAGGGGTGCAGTAGCAAAATCATAAATATGCATATATTTAACTTTAGCAGATACTGCCAAAACATTTGTACAAGCTTACATTCCTACCACCAGTGTTAAAAAGTCCAGGATTCTCCACAATCTTGTAAACATCTTATTATTTTCCTTCATTTTAGCCATTCTCATGGATATATAGTGATATTACTTTGTAGTTTTAATTTATATTGCCCCACTGACTAATGAAGTTGAGCACTTGTTTGTTGGTTTATTGGCCATTTGGATAGTCTCTTTATGAGATATCTGTTGGTCTATTTTTTGCTCCTTTTTCTATTGGGTTGTCTATTATTTCCTTTAGATATTCTGTTTGAGTCCTGGAACATATATATTTGCTACAGGTATCTTCTCCAATTTAGTTGTTTGCCCTTTTATCCCCTTAATGATGTGTTTTGATAAAAAAAAGAAGTTTGTGGTACATTTTTAATGTATGGTAATTGCCTTTTGGATTACACTTATATGAAAATCCCATGTTTCATCCCATAGGAATTATTGGACTACAATCTTTGCACAAGTAATTCCTTTTGCCTAAAACATATGCCCTTCCTCTTCCTTAACTAAATACTTCTTGTTTATCCTTCTTTTATAAGGATAAATTAAACTCCTCCAACCCTCCACTGCTTCTTGCTATATTTCTCATGAGCAGCTACTTCCACTGTCATAGCTTTATCCATGTTTATCACTTTTTCCCCCTCCCCTTTTCTGGATGATCCCTGAGAACAAATACTATTTCATTCTTGTTCCCCATTATGTACCCAATGCTTAGTTCATAATGATAATAACTAACATTCATTGAATGCTAGGCACCATTCCAAAATCTTTAAAAACATTATATCCTTTTAATTCTTACAACAACTCTGTGAGATAGGTGGCATTATTATTTCCATTTTATACACGAGGACACTGAAGAACAGAGAAGTTAAAATGTCTTGTCCATTGACACTCACAGCTAGTAAAAGATGAATACCAAATTTGAACCTAGGTAGTATGGTTTTATAAACATGTTTTTAGCTATTATGTTGCACCCTTACAGTAAGCAACTAATAAATATGCATTTAATGAGAAAATTAAACCTGGAAATCGTCCATACTATCCAAAGCAATCTCTAGATTCAATGTAATTCATATTAAAATGCTAATAGTATTTTCCACATAACTATAACAAATAATCCTAAAATTTGTATGGAACCATAAGATACCCTGAATAGCTAATGTCATCTTGAGAAAGAAGAACAAAGCTGGAAGTACCACAATTCCAGATTTCAAGATATACTACACAGCTATAGTTATCAAAATAGTGTGGTACTGGCCCAAAAATAGACACAAACATCAATGGAACATGATGGAGAACCCAGAAATAAATTCACACTTATACAGCCAATAAATGTGTGACAAAGGAGGCAAGAATATACAATGGAGACAAGACAGTTTCTTTAATAAATGATGTTGGGGAAACTGGATAGTTACATGTAAAGGAATACCACTGGGCCACTTTCTTACACCATACACAAAAATAAACTTAAACTAGATTAAATACCTAAATATGAGACCAGAAACCATAAAAGTTCTAGGAGAAAATATCAGCACTAATATGTTGGACATCAGCCTTAGCAAGATGTTTATGGATATGTCTCTTCAGGCAAGGGAAACAAAAGCAATAGTAAATTACTGGGACCACACCACAATAAAATGTTTTACATGAAAGAAACCATCAACAAAATGGAAGGGCAACATATCGAATAGAAGAAGATATATGCAAATAATATATTGGATAAGGAATTAACATACAAAAAATAAAAAGAAGTTGTACAACTCAACTCCAAAATACACACACACTCATTAAAAATGGGCAGAGGACCTGAATAGATTTTACCCTACACCTGTCATCAGAAAGACCAGAAATGACAAGTATTGGGGCCCCTAGCTGGCTCAGTTGGAAAAGCATGCAACTTTTGATCTTGGGGTCATAAGTTCATGTCACACATTGGGTGTAGAGATTACTTAAAGAATAAAACTTTAAAAAAGAAACGACAAGCATTGGCAAGCATGTGGAAAAGAGAATGAACCCTCATGCACTGGTGCTAGGAGTGTAAATTGGTGCAACTACTGTGAAAAAGTTATGGAGGTGTTCTCAGAACATTACAAATAGAAATATCACATGATTTGGTAATTTCACTGCTGGGAATGTACCCAAAGAAAACAAAAACACTAGTTCAAAAAGATATATGCACCTTTATGCTCATCAAAGCATTAGTTACAATAGCCAATATATGGAAGCAAACTAAGTGTCCATGGACAGAAGAATGGATAAAGAAAATGTGTATATATACAATGGAATATTATTCAGCCATAAGAAAGAGTGATAACTTGCATTTGCAACAGCATCATTGGGCCCAGAGGGTATTATGCTAAGTGGAATAAGTCAGAGAAAGACAAATGCAATATGATTTCAGTTATATGTGGAATCTGAAAAACAAGTAAGCAAGAAGAAACAAACATAAATACAGGGAAAAACTGGTGATTGCCAGAGGGAAAGGATGGGGGATGGGCAAAATAGGTGTGAGGCATTAAGAGGTATAAACCTTTAGATACAAAGTAAATAAGTCACAGAGATTAGAAGCATGGCATAGGAAAATAGCCAACATTCTAATAACATTGTATGGTGGCAGATAGTAACTAATTTTTTTTTTTGGTGAGCATTAAATAATGTGTAGAATTCTTGAATTAGTATTTTGTACCTCTAAAACTAATATGACATTGTATATCAAGTCTATTTCAATAGTAAAAATAGCAAAAAAAAAAAACCCATAATAGAATAAACTTGTAAAAAAAATTAAAACTGGAAAGTACCGTGCAGATATTCTAATTCAAGTGGTTTATTTTAAGAATGTGTTAACTGGTGTCAAGAGATGAAGTGACTTGCGCATGATCACACAGCCCATAAGTGTCAAAATTATGGCAAAATTCAAAGTGTCTTTGACTACATTCAGTGTTATTTCTCTTGCTCCATTTTATGGATTTCTATTTTGAAATAGAAGACATCTGCTTCTTCATTTTAAGAGAGAGAGAATGGGAGAGGGGAAGAGAGAGAGGGAGAGAGAGAGAATCCTAAGCAGGCTCCACACTGTCAGCACAGAGTCTGGTGTGGACTCAATCTCAAACCACAAGATCATGATCTGAGCTGAAATCAAGAGTCAGACACTTAACCAGTTGAGCCACCCAGGCACACCTCTCTATTGTTTATAAATGAAGTAAATTTTCTATTGGAATGACAGTCTTTCTGTTGCCCATTTCCTTATACTCACTGCCCTCTGAAGCCTATGATCTAGCACTAAAACTAAACAGGATATCTTTTTAATTATGAAAAATGTCAACCATAAGCAATAGTAGACAGTATAGTGTAATGAACCCCATGACCACCTCATCTAGCTTCATCCATTATTAACTAATAGCCCATCTTGTTTCACCTGTAATTTTAACTTTCCTCTTTTTGAATTATTTTGAAGCAAATTCCAACCATCTTAACAATTTATCCATAATATTTTCATATATATCTCTAAATAAAATAAGTCAATTAAAAAAAATCCAATACCATTATCACTGCTAAAACAAAAATCAACAAATTACTTGATGTCAAATATACAACTGATGTTCAAATTTCCCCAAATATTTTAGACTTTATTTTAGACATTTCTTAATGTTTATTATTTTTTAGAGATAATGAGATACAAAGTGAGCAGGAGAGGGGAAGAGAGAAAGGGAGACAGAATCTCAAGCAGGCCCTGTGCTGTCAGAACAGAGTCTGACAAGGAACTTGAACTCACAAACTGTGACATCATGACCTGAGCTGAAACCAGGAGATGGATGCTTAACCAACTGAGCCACCCAAGTACCCCTATTTTAGACATTTTTAATAGCTATATTTTTCAGTCCAGATCCAAAAAAGTCCATCCAAATATTGGATTTGCTTTACATGTCTTTTAAATCTCTTTTAGTCTATAAATCCCTCTTCATTTTTTTCTTTCCCTTGTCATTTATTCATTGAAGAAATCAGGCTTTTTGTCTCATAGTTTCTGACATGCTGAATTTTAGTACTCACAGTCCTGTGGTATTAAAAAAAACTCCCTCCATTCTCTATATTGACTGTAAACTGAGAGCTTAATCTAGAAGCTTCATCAGATCCAGGCTTCTTTGATTTTCTATGTTAACAGTACTTTAGTTGGTGATATTTTGTTTATTCTTTTTATCAATTTAGAAAGTATATAATTTTTGGTTATCTGTCTTTTAATCTTCTTAAAATTGATCATTGAAATCAGGTGTTGTTAGTGGATCCCTGGATTATAAAATTTTTATCAGCTTTTCATTATTTATTAGGCTAGTCAAATTGGTGATATTCTGAGTTTATTATTATTTAATTTATTGATTGACATTCTCCTAACATTTTTAAAGAAGTTCTTTTAAGGAGAACTTTTCACTATCAACTCTTAGTCTACCTGATGTACAGTTCATTGGATAAAGTCAAGAAAACTACTTGATTACTTTTTTCATTAATCTTTTGAATTAGGAATTCCCTTTCTTACATCACTCTAAGATGATTAGTAAATTTTAAAAAGAGATTTAAACTTACAACCTCATATATTTACCCACATAGTTCCAATTTCTGTTCTTTTGATCGTTTTTTGTAGACATAATTCCCTTCTGGTACCATTTGCTTTCTGCCTGAAATATTTTATCCTTTATTCTTTTTTCTTTTGAAGTTGATCAGACACCTTTATTATGGTCCTCATCATTCCTTAAGCAACCTAAACAAATCATTTTCTTTTTCTCTACCTAAAAAGCAGAGGCTGTATCCAAGCCTGAAATGGAAGACACAAGCAGTGGAAGACCTTGTAGAGAAAAACTAATAGGTGAGATCTCTCCTTATCTTGGCTTAGGTGAAGGCAGAACAAGAAAAGCATGTAAGTACAATATTCCAAATACTCTGTTCTTCAAAGCTGTGGCCTTCAGGAGAGGAGCTGGCCAAAGGATGCAGGTGAAGGCTCACAAAACTGCTCAGCTCAGCAATCAATCCCAAGGTCCTTCTAGAAAATAAAATTTATCTCCAACTTCTATTGCATTATCTAAATCTCTCCTCTAGAGGGTTTTCCTCTTTCCTTGTTGTGCACAGCAGTAGGCATATTTTGCTGTTGTGCACAGCAGTAGGCATATGTTGTGCACAGTAGTAGACCTCCACAAGGAGGTCTTCCTCCTTATCCTCCTCAAACTCTTTCCAAACTGTCCTCTTCCTCTCCTGCTTACCCCATCTTTATCCTTTCTTGCAGTGCAGGTCTGCTGGTGATGAATTCAGGTTTTGTGTGTCTAAACAATTCTTTTGCTTAACTTTTTTTTTTTGTTTTAAGTTTTTACTTAATTCTAGTTAGTTAACATATAGTGTAATATTGGTTTAAGGAGTAGAATTTAGTGATTGATTACTTACATATAACACCCAATGTTCATCACAGCAGGTGTCCTCCTTAATACCCACAACACATTTAGAGCATCCTCCACCCACCTCCTCTCCATCAAGCCTCAGTTTGTTCTCTATAGTTCAGTCTCTTATGGTTTGCCTCCTTCACTTTTTTCCCCTTCACCTGTATTCATCTGATTCATCTTAAAATCTACAAATGAGTGAACTCATATGGTGGTATTTATTTTTTTCTGACTGACTTATTTTGTGTAGCATAATACACTCTAGCTCCATCCATGTCATTATAAATGGCAAGATTTCATTATTTTTGATGACTGAGTAATATTCCATCATGTATGTGTTTGTATATTTCTTAACTGGATTATTTGTGTGTTTTTTTGTTTTATGTACATATATATAGATATATATATAAATATGTATATATATGTACACATATACATATCTATATGTATACATATATATACTCTTTTCATAATTTGGATATAGTCGATAATGCTGCTATAAACATCAAGATGTATGTGCCACTTCGAAACAGTATTATTGTACCCTTTGGGTAAATACCCAATAGTGCAATTAGTGGACTATAAGGTAGTTCTATTTTTAAATTTTTGAGGAAGTTCCATACTGTTCTCCAGACTGACTGGACCAGTTTGCATTCCTACAAAAACTGCAAGAAGGCTCCCCTTTCTCCTCATCCATGCCAACATCTGTTGCTTCCTGTGTTGTTAATTTTAGCCGTTCTGATAGGCGTGAGGTGATATCTCATTGAGGTTTTTATTTGTATTCACCTCACGATGAGTGATGTTAAGCATCTTTTCATGTGTCTGTTATACATTTACATGACTTCTTTGGAAAAATGTCTATTCATGTATTTTGCCCATTTCTTAACTGGATTATTTGGTTTTTTTTGGGGGGGGGTGTTGAGTTTGATATGTTCGTAATAGATTTTGGATACTAACCCTTTATCAGATACGTCATTTACAAATATCTTCTCCCATTCCATAGGTTGCCTTTTAGTTTTGTTAATTGTTTCCTTTGCTGTGCAGAAGCTTCTTACCTTGATGAAGTCCCAATAGTCTATTTTTGCTTTTGTTTTCCTTGTCTCCTGATACGTGTCTAGTAAAAGTTGCTGCATCCAAAGTCAAAGAGGTTGCTGCTCATGTTCTCTTCTAGGGTATTGATGCTATAATGTCTCATATTTAGGTCTTTCATCCATTTTGAATTTATTTTTGTGTATGGTGGAAGAAAGTGGTCCAGATTCATTCTTTTGCATCATGTTGTCCATTTTTTCCCAATAGTATTTGTTGAGGAGTCTCTTTTTTCCATTGGCTATTCTTTACTGGTTTGTTGAAGATTTGTCTACCATATAGTTGTGGGTCCATATCTGGGTTTTCTGTTATGTTCCACAGATCTACGTTTCTGTTTTTGTGCTAGTACTGCCTTGATGGATATCGCTTTATAATATACCTTGAGGTCCAGAATTGCAATGCTTCCAGCTTTGCTTTTCTTCTTCAAGATTGCTTTGGCTATTCAGGGTCTTTTGTGTTTCCCTAAAAATTTTAGGATTGGTTGTTCTAGATTTGTGAAAAATACTGGTGGTATTTTGATAGGAATTGCATTAAGTGTGTAGATTGTTTTATGTAGTATAGACATTTTAACAATATTTGTTCTTCCAGTACATGAGTATGGACACTTTCCCTTTTCTTTGTGTCATCTTCAATTTCTTTCATAAGTGTTCTATAATTTTCAGGTACAGATCTTTTACCTCTTTTATTAAGTATACCCCTATGTATCATATTTTTTTTTAATTTTTTTTTCAACGTTTATTTATTTTTGGGACAGAGAGAGACAGAGCATGAACGGGGGAGGGGCAGAGAGAGAGGGAGACACAGAATCGGAAACAGGCTCCAGGCTCTGAGCCATCAGCCCAGAGCCTGACGCGGGGCTTGAACTCACGGACCGCGAGATCGTGACCTGAGCTGAAGTCGGACGCTTAACTGACTGTGCCACCCAGGCGCCCCTGTATCATATTTTTGATGTAATTGTAAATGAGATTGATTGCTTGATTTTTCTTTCTGCTGCTTTGTTATTGGTACATAGTATAACAACAGATTTCTGTACATTGATTTTGTATCCTGCAACTTTGCTGAATTCCTGTATCAGTTCTAGCAATTTTTTGGTGGAACATTTTAGGTTTTCTATATAGAGTATTATGTAATTTGTGAATAGTGAAAGTTTGACTTCTTCCTTGCCAATCTGGATGACTTTTATTTCTTCTTATTGTGTGATTGCTGTGGCTAGGATTTCTAGTACTATGTTAAATCACCATGGTGAGAGTGGACATCCCCATCTTGTTCCTGAGTATACAGGAAAAGCTCTCAGTTTTTCCCCACTGAGAATGATATTACCTGTGGGTTTGTCATATATGGACTTTATTATGTTGAGGTATGTTTCCTCTAAATCTATTTTGTTGAGTTTTTTTTTTTTTTAATAATGATTGGAAGTTGTACCTTGTCAAGTGCGTTTTCTGCATCTATTGAAATGATCATATGGTTCTTATCCATTCTTTTAGTTTTTGGTGTAACACGTTAATTCATTTGTGAATATTCAACCAACTTTGCAACCCAGGAATAAATCCTGCTTGATCCTGGTGAGTGATTTTTTTAATGTATTGTTGGATTCAGTTTGCTAGTATTTTATTGAGAATTTTTGCATCTATGTTCATCAAAGTTATTGGCCTGTAGTTCTCTTTATTAATGTAGTTTTTATCTGGTTTTGGTATCAGGGAAATGCTAAGCTTATAGAATGAATGTGGAAGTTTTACTTCCTTCTCTATTTTTTGGAATAGTTTGCGAAGAATAGGTATTAACTCTAAATGTTTGGTAGAATTTTCTTGTGTAGCCATCTGGCCCTCGACTTTGGTTTGTTGGGAGATTTTTGATTACTGATTCAGTTTCTTTGCTGGTTATCAATTTGTTCAAGTTTTGTATTTCTCCCTGTTTCAGTTTTGGTAGTTTGTTTCTAGGAATTTCTCCATTTCTTCCAGATTTTCCGATTTGTTGGCATATAATTTTCTTAATATTCTTTTATAGTTATTTGTATTTCTGCGGCATTGGTTGTTATTTTTCCTTTCTCCTTTCTAACTTTACTTAGGCCTTTTCTTTTTTGTTGTTGTTTTTTTTTTATAAGTCTGGGTAGAGGTTTACCAATTTTATTAATTTTTTCAAAGTACCATCTCCTGGTTTCATTGATCTATTGTTTTTTTTTTTTTTTTTTAGTTCCTATATTATTTATTTCTGCTCTAGTCTTCATTATTTCCTTCCTTCTGCTAGCTTTAGGCTTCATTCATTATTCTTTTTCTAGCTCCTTTAGGTGTAATAGATTTATTTGAGATTTTTCTTGCTTCTTGAGGTATACTTGTATTGCTATGTACTCCCTCTTAGGACCACTTTTGTGGCATCTCAAAAGCTTTGGACCATTGTGTTTCCATTTTCATTTGTTTCCTTGTTGTTTTTTTTTTTAAATTTCTTCTTTGCTTTCCTGGTTGACCCATCTGTTCTTTAGCAGAATTCCCTTTAATCTCCATGTATTTGCGGTCTTTCTTGATTTTCTCTTGTGGTTGACTTCAAGTTTCGGAGTTTTGTGGTCAAAAAGATGCATCCTATGATCTCAATCTTTTTGTATTTTTTGAGTTCTTATTTGTTACCTAATATTGGGGGGGGAAGTCCCACATGCATTTGAAAAGAATGTGTCTTCTGCTGCTTTAGGACGGATTGTTCTGAATATATCTATTAAGTCCATCTGGCCCAGTGTATCCTTCAAAGCCATTGTTTCCCTTTTGATTTTCTGCTTAGACAATCTTTCCATTGATATAAGTGAGGTGTTAAAGTCCCTTACTATTATTGTATTCTTATCAATGAATTCCTTTATGTTTGTTATTAATTGTTTTATGCATTTGGGTGCTTTCAGGTGGGGAGTCATGCACATTTACAATCATTAGATCTTCTTGTTGGATTGTCCCTTTTATTATAATTTAGTGCCTTTCTTCAACTCTTGTTACAGTCTTTGTTTTAATGTCTATTTTGTTTGATATATCTTTACTGAGATTTATACAATATAGGGAAGACATGTAATACACATTTAAGATAAATGGGCAAAAATCTCTCTACATATTAAAATCTGTTGTACATTTCACCCAGTTTTTAGCTTATTTTTTTCTAATGATAAATGTAATCTACAGGGTCAGTGTGGAATATTTTTTAGGTGAAAAAAGGTATGTAGAAACAAAAGCAAAAGAAAAGCGTACCCCATACCTCAGAGATAAGTTTTCTTTTTTTCTTTTAATATTTACTTTTTTTCTTTTCTCTTTATTTTGAAAGAAACATATTCCAAAAATATAGGAAAGTATTGAGAATAATATAACAGATAGCAATATAATCAATCACCCAGTTATAACAAATGTTAACAATTTGCTATAACATAACATCATATTTTTTAAAAAGTAAATATTTTACCAAAGAGATTAACATCATCCCCCAAATGATTCCCCTTCTGCTCAGTAACTACCATCCTGACGTTGATTTGCCTACTTTTTGTGTTTTATACTTTTACTATTTATAAATTTATTCAAAAATGATATAAAATATTATTATTTTTTAAAAATTTACAAAAATGGCGTGGCATTGTGCATACCCTTTCAAAACATGTTCTTCATTTATTGTTATGTGTTTTAAAAGATTATGTTGATACATGTAGATCTAATTGCTTCATTTTAACTGCTAAACAATATTCTATTGCATGAATATACATAATTTTATCTATTTTTCTGTCAATAGACATTTCAGTTATTTACTTTGAAAATTAAAAAGTGTTGCAGTGAAAACCCTTAGCCATATGGCCTTGTACAAGTGGGTGAAATTTCTCTAGTGGTATATAGCTAGAAGTGGATATGCAAGGTTGTAAGTTATTATATTTTTAACTTTGTTAGATATATCCAAAATGTCCTTCACAGTTGCCATAACAACTTACAATCCCATTAACAATGTGTGAGAGTCTACCTTTCCCTACGTAGTCATGAACACTTAGCATTGTCAGTCTTTGACATTTTTGCCAAACTGATGGTGGTAAACTGATATTATTTGTACATTTTCCTAATTCCTAGTGAGGTTGTGATTCTTTTAAGGTATATATTGCTCAAAATAGTTTCTGCTTTTGTGAATTTGTGTCCATTTTTGTATGAGTAGTTTGTCTTTTATGATTTGTAGTTCTTTACATATTATGAGTACTATTGTTTCTGTTAGTTATATGTGTTCCATCTATGTAGTCTGTGTCTTCTCTTTTAGCTTAGCTTATGGTGCATTTTGATATTTTAAGGGGAAAGAGCAGACCACTCCAAAATGTGCTAGTTTGGCATATTGATTATATTAAAGAAAATTTACTTAAGGTATAGCTTGTGCAGGAAAAATCCTTAAACCCTCCTCTGTCTACCTGAAAGCAGGAAATAAATCTCCCAATTGAAAGGTGCCCTCTCTATACCAGATAAGAAATATCTTTGTCACCAAAGATAGGAAATTCAGGGCCAAGAATGTTGTGTAAACAACTGTTGTTACTTTTTACTAATTTTTACCCTAGCCCAAATTTTGTTTAGAATTCCTTAGTAATTGAAACTCCCAAAGTTAAGTTTTCTCTATTTTGTCAATTACTCACAGATTTGTTTTCTCTTTGTCTGAAAAGTATAAAAACTGCCTGCTTTGGTCATTTCTTTATATCTCAACTTCACTGTTGGGCTTCCATGCACATGTAATAAAAGTTTGAATTTTTTTCTCTGGTTAATCTGTTTCATATAAATTTAGTTCTTAATCTACCTAGAAGACCTTGAAGGGTAGAGGAAAAATTTTTTTCTTCCCTACAATGTGCAGATGCTTTTTAATTCCAACGTAATCAAAGAATAGATGATGGTGAGCAAAAGAACGTTGCATTATTGATATTTTACTTATTTAATTGCCAACTTTTTAATGAGTATCATTTATGTGTCAAGTATTGTTCTAAGTGCTGTGTATACACACAAACAACACGCTTCCTGTTGAAGTCTCTAAACTTATGGGAATTATTAATGGATGAAATTGGCAATAAAATGCAAATACATATCCACATAAAACAATGCCACAGTGATAAATATTGTAAAGATAAACAAAGCATGGTAAGGGGGTACAGAATGAAAGAGAGTGATGGGCTGCTTTAGATAGGGTAATTTTGGATGGCCTTTCTAAGAGGTAACATTTGAACAAAGAGCTGAAAGAAGTGATAAAGTGAATCACACCTGTCAGTAAAACCTTCCATGCACATGTCTTCCAAGCACAGACATGTGTACAGGCTTTGAAACTATAGTGGTCTTGGGGCATTTGAGCAAAAACAAAGAGGGGACAATGTGGCTGGAGCTCAGTGAGAGGAGATGAGGATGGGAAGGTAGAAGTTAGTGGGATAGAAACTAAAGATTAAGGGATATTGATCTCCTTTGGACTTTTCTTTTGTTGTTGTTTCTCCTGATTGTATTTTTGATGGGTGAGCTGATTTCATTTAGATTATTCATATTAAAATGGGTATCAACAAACCTATGAACTATGTGGTATTATTATTACCAATATTTTCAGCTAAGAAAAAAGAAAAGTTAAGTATCTCACCTAAGATAACAAAAAAAAGGGCCTTGTTCCCAGGTCTTTTTACTATATAACCTCATTCTATTAAGTCATAAAAGATTAAGCTAGTGGTTCTTCAACATTAGGATGCATAAGAGTTACCAAGGGTGTTTGTTTAACACACAAATTACTGAGCCCCATCTGAAGAGATTCAGACTCAGTAGATCTTTTGGAGGTTCTAGGAATCTACCTTTTAGCAAGAACCACCATCCCATCTCATGATATGTGCTACGGGTATTTCAGTGACCACATATTAAGAAAAACTGGCTATGATAATAAGGTCAAGTCTGAGTCCAGAAGTTTTATACAGAAGGTATAGTACTAGTGGTAAGGCAAGATCCAAGTGAATGACCAGAAGAAATAGAGGTATGAGTCAGGTAGATTGAAAATAGATAAATAGGCAGAGCTTGCTCCAGAAGTATTATGTCAGAGACCCAGCTAAAGATAGATGAGCTACTTAGAAGCGGTGTTTTCCAAAATATTTATGCAAATCATAATAATTTGGGAAGTTTTAAACATATGTACATTTTCAGGGCCCACCCGAAACATTATGTAACAATCTCAGGGAGAAGAAAGGGAATGTTGAAAAGAACCCCAATAATTCTGAAGACCAGATAGAATTAGAATCCACTGAGATTGGCAGTCAACCATTTAAAGGCTGAGCTGTAGAGGATAAAAATCCAGCCTGGGGATGCATAATGTAGCCTTTGAAAGGCCAAGTCACAAAGGACTTGAACGTCAAGCTCACTAAGAATAGAGGAATATAGCAGTCAGAGTGACTTGAAGCTGAGTCAGGGATCTTTTGAAATAGAAGCACAAGTGTGATGTAGGTCTGAGTTGTTTTGAGAAGAAAAACACACCTGTTGGGATTAGGAGATGCCTGATGGGGAACAGGAAAGGTAAGCAAACAAATTCATTTGATGATTTCTTTTTATGTTTTAGGAAGAGCTGAAAGCATGTTTTTGTGTTTTTTATTCATTCATTTGTTGAAAGGAAAAAATATAAAGAAGGGAATTATTTTTTAATTGAAATTTGTAGTAGGATTTATGTAAATCATTATATTAACATGTTAGGTCCTGTTTCAACAATTGTCTTTGTTCCCTTTGTTTTTATTTATTAGTTTTGTAGGGGTGGTAAATGGATCAGACAGTGAACATTATTGTGAGAGCTTTCATTTTGATACAACCTGCACTGCACCATTTGGCATACTAAAGATGTGGATTTTTTTCATCCTCATGAATATGATGCAGCCTTTCTTCCTCCTTCCTCTGTACCCCTGTCTCTGAAATCTCATTGTTTTTATTTCACTGTAACCAATTTGTTCCTTTGAATTTATTGAAAGGTTCACAATGTGAAAAATACTGTAGTTATATTTAGCATACAGTATGAAAATGAAAAAGAAAATTGAGTGTGCAGAAAATGAAATTATAATGCTTATAGCACAGTTATATGTTTATGAAATCTATGAACTAAAAGCTAGAGGAGTCAAGGGCCAACAGAGATCATTTGCAGCTGGTCTTGAATGAAGTCTTTGTTTTGTTATTGATTTTTCTATTGTTGTTTCTTTGGATTGTCAGCTCCAGATAGTCGCTTTGAAACAGATCCAGGAGGCTATTGTGCAATGAAATATTTGCATGACAATAATAACCAGGTCAACTTTTCCTTGAGTTCTGCATTTTAGTTTTATTTCTAGTCGAGTTGAATTTAATATTTACAACTGAAACATTTTTTTCAGACCTTATTTTAACATAAGTACAAAAGAGATTAATACAATTGATTTGATTTTTCAAATGATGCCCATGGGCAAATTCCAATATTGAGAATTTTTTTATTAAGTTTTATTGAGAAAATCATGCGAAAATATTTTATATAATGAGATTTTACCAAAATATGGTTTGTAGGATCCTGAACCTAACCAGAGTGAAAATCTAAATGCAAAACTGAGTAGCTTTGTGCTTACTGCCCAAAGAATGACTCAGAAGTCCCTTGGCACAAATGCTGCCAGTGCTGCAGCTTCCTTATTGAGTTGTAGGATTACTGCATGAGCACGTATCCAGGTCAATGCAGAATCCCTGTTGGCAAAGGACAGTACAGTGACTTCTTCTGGTTAGTAGATTGCTCCTTCCCTTGTTTCTTCTTCTTCAGTGGTAGCTATTCCAGCCATGGATTTTTGACCCATTTGCTATAGTGCCAAAAGACTGTACCAGAAACTAAATCTATCATCTTTCCTTTTAAAATTGTTCTTCCCTTGTTTCTAATGTTAATGATTGTCACCATACAATAATTAGGGTTCCTGTGCTATGGATTGAATAATAACCACACCTTCCTGTATTTATTAGATTTCATAATTCCAAGAAAATATGTAGGATATTTATATCTTTTACTTTAAATATGAACTTTATTGAGATATGATTTACAGACAATAAAAGCCACCTATGTTAAGAACAGTTTAATGTGTTTTGACAAGTGTATTCACCCATGCAACTACCATTCCAGTCATAATATAACACATTTCCATCACTCTAAAACTTCCCTCAAGGTCTCTCATAATCAATACCCTGTCCCAGGCAAGACTTTATCTGCTATCAATTTAAGTTAATTTTACCTCTTCTACATCACAATACTAGTGGGAATCTTTCAGTGTGTACTCACATCCAGCTTCATTCCCTCAGCATGTTTTTGAGCATCATGCATACTGTTGCATGTGTTTGTAGTTCATTTTTTTTCATTGCTGAATAGTATACTACTATATAGTTCTGCCACATTTTTTCCATTTTCCTGTTAATGAATATTTGGTTGTTTTAAGAATTTGGCTTTTATGAGTAATGTTGCTGCAAATATTCATTTAAAAGTTTTTCTGTGGACATATGTTTACAGTTTTCTTAGATAAATATGTAAAAGTAGAATTGCCAGTGTTGGAGAAGTGAATAAAGTACACCAAGGATGGCCAACGGGGCTAAAAAAGACTCTGCTCTCTAGCTTAGAGACCCCTCCTCCGGGTTCTTCTTCCTTAGTTTGCTGCACTCGCGAAAACCCCACAGATATGGAAGCTGATGACTATAAATTACCCTTCCTGCTTGAATTCGGCGCTCAGAGCTTTGGAAAAACAGTCTCTTCTGAGCCCACCGGTGTTAAATAAACCTCCAATCCACCAAGATCTCCAGGTACCACTTGGTTTTTCCACCAGCATTCCAGCCTTGTTCCCTAACATACTTGGTTCCCTGACCTGGAAACCCAACGGCGCTGGCTGATTGTTGCCACCAATTTGGGAGAACAGGGAGGCAGTGACAGAGGGAGGGATGGCAAGGGAGAAGGCGCATGGCCTGCCTGAATTTTGGCAGTCTCCTTCTCGGTTGCCTCAGCTGGCCCCTATCCGTTGTTCCCGCTGGACTCAAAGAGACCTGGTAGGTGAGAACCTGGACCTGACATTGGAATTGGTAAGGCCAGGGCCCCAAAGAAGTCAGGCCCACCCAAAAGGGTGGAAGGGGGACCTGATCAATCCCCGCAGGCCTTCATAGTCTCACAGGTAGAAAATTCTGTGGGAGGGAATGTAATAGACTCTGGTGTGTGCGTGTGTGTGTGAATGTGCATCTTGGCCAGGCTTGCCAGTCGAGTTCAAGTTTGTGGCTCCACAGATGGGCACTCTTAAGGTCCCCAAAAGCCTATGGAGTCTGAATGGGCTCTCCTGTGTCATGGTGAAAGTATAAGATCTAGGGCAGTATTGGGTCAGATTCTGATCACAAGTCACAAAGCTGAGTCTGCTACGGCCAAACCTCACCTGAAGTTTCCCTCAGGAATGCGACCAGAGGATTATCTGATTGGTCCTCTCATCTGAGGGGATACCCTCCCTTTGTCTGTCTTTGCCACACCGAAAATGAGAAAGAAATTAATAATGGGATCAAAACAGAGTAAGCCTACAAATTTAGAGGTCATGCTCAAAAATTTTAAAAAGGGATTTTCAGGCAATTATGGGGTGAAAATGACACTCAGGAAGTTAAGGGCCTTTTGTGAACTAGATGGCCCATATTCAATGTAGGATGGCCCCCAGAAGGGACATTAGATGCTCAAATAGTGCAGCAGATTTGGCTAATAGTCACTGGGAACCCAGGCCATCCTGATCAATTTCCATACATCGACTCCTGTCTTGAAATTGTCTGAAATCCTCTGCCTTGGGTGCAATTCATCATTAGCAAACAGAGCCAGGCAAAGATTTTAGCCACTTTATCCAGAGGCTCACTCAGGGAACCAAAGAAGTGACTTATCGCTCCTCTAATATTTAAAGGAGACATGGAGGAAGATATTGTCTTTCCACCTCCTTATGACTCATCAAGCTCCCCCACCCCATGAGCTTGAAACTCTTCCCCCATCTGTCTCTCCGCCAGTGCCACAGTCACAGCCACCAAAGTCTCCACCTCTGCTGCTGCAGTCACTGCCACCACTGCCTCCACATTTGCCACTGCAGTTGGCACCGCCCATCTCCCCACCTCTCTTGGAGTCAGAGAACCCTCCCCCACAAGGGCCAGCAGCCAGACTGCACCCCAGACCCAGACCTAATGTTCTCCAAATGCCTGTAAGGGAGATGAGAGAGCCTGAAAGACAGAATGAAGATGGAACAGTCCAGCCCAGCTGTTCCATGATGTGTTATCAACCTTTCTTTACAACCGACCTCCTCAATTGGAAACATAACACTCCATCATACTCTGAAAAGCCACAAGCAATCGTCGACTTGATGGAGTCCCTCTTCCAGACCCACTGACTGACTTGTGAAGATTGTCAACAGTTACTCTGCACTCTGTTTAATACAGAAGAAAGAAGAAGAATGAGAGAAACACGACAGTACCTAGAAGATCATGTACCTCCGGGAATCAATGATCCTGCTGTCTGGGCTCAAGCTGCTGCACCCGAAGAACACCCAACACGGGATTTCACTACAGAAGGACAGGCCCACATCCGACGATACCAGGAAGCCCTCTTTAGGGGAGTCCAAACTGGAGCCAAAAAGCCCATGAACATGACTAAAATATTATCAGTCACACAGCACCCTTGGGGAGACTACTATGAAAGATTATGTGAAACAAACCGTGTATATACCCTGTTTGACCACTAGGCACCAGAAAGTCAACAGATGATAAATGCCTCTTTTGTGGCACAGGCTGCCCCAGATATCAGAAGAAAACTCCAGAAGTTGGAGGGCTTTGCTGGGATGAATACCACTCAGCTGACAGAGGTCACCAATAAAGTTTTCATTAACAGAGAAATTGAAGCCGAAAGAGAAGCTGAGAGAACACTAAAAAAGAAGGCCACCCTTCTTGCAACAGCATTAAAAGAAACAGACACTGCAAAGATGGGAAGACCCCAACCACCACAAGGGGGGAAGCCCATATCCCCCTTAGTAAGGGACCAATGTGCATACCGCAAGGAGAAGGGACACTGGAAGAATGAATGTCCGAATTGGAAGGGGCCCTCAAAACCCAGGCGATATCGGGAGGAACCTCGAGGTGAGAACCTCATTCATCTGGCCGGGGTAGATCGGACTGAGGGGAACCGGGCTCTTTCTCTCTTTGCCCCCATGAGCCCATGGTCGAAATGAAGGTAGGGGACTGAACAATAACTTTCATGGTTGATGCTGGGGCTGAATACTCCATTGTTACTTCCCGGTGGTGCCCTTAAGCCAAAAGACGTCAACCATACTTGGTGTTACTAGGACACGGGCGATGCAGCTGCCCTTCTGTCAAGCTTGACAATGTGAACTTGGGGGTCACAAGGTCCGGCATGAGTTCCTCTACTTACCTGACTGCCTGATTCCTCTCCTGGGCTGGGATCTGCTCTCCAAACTTGGGGCCCAAGATAACTTTTGAACCCAATGGACATACTAGCCTCCAATTAAAGCCAAGGCAAAAGGAAATCTTGGTCTTGGCGATTACCTTGTCAAGGGAAGAAGAATGGAGACTATTCTGCACCCAGGCCTTACCCTGGAGCCCATCAGAATTCAGGCTTACATTCCCCTCTGTATGAGCTGAAGATAACCCACCTGGACTGGCTTGGAGTCGGGTCCCCATAATTGTTGACCTGATCCTTGGAGCCCAACCTCAGAGACAAAGGCAGTACCCCCTTCCACTTGAGGCTAGAATGAGTATACAAGAGCACCTGACCAAGCTCAGAGAAGCAGGTATTCTAATTGAGTGCAATCGGCTTGGCTTGGAATACCCCACACTTGCCAGTCAAGAAGCCAGGAGGAGCATACCGACCAGTACAGGATTTGAGGTCCATTAACAAAGTGACTGTTTCCTTACACCCATTGGTTCTGAACCTGTATATTCTCCTCAGCCAAATTCCAGGGTCAGCCAGATAGTTTACATGCCTCGACCTAAAGGATGCATTCTTCTGCCTCCACCTGGCTCCTCAAAGTCAACCATTGTTTACCTTTGAATGGACTGAGCCTGTTACAGGGAGCCAGATGCAGCCGACCTGGACACAACTTCCCCAAGGCTTCAAGAACTCGCCCACTCTTTTTGGGGAAGCACTAGCTACAGACCTCGCCAACTTTCCAAGGAAACCGCAGGATGTGTCCTCCTCCAATATGTAGACAACCTCCTCCTTGCCAGCGACACCCAAGAAGACTGTATGAAAGGTACCAAGGCCCTCCTGCAGCTCCTGTCCTACTCGGGGTACCAGGCCTCTTGGAAAAAGGCACAGATTTGTCAGCAGCAGGTATGATACTTAGGCTTCCTCCTCACAAAAAGAAAAAGAGAACTAGGACCAGATAGGAAGAAAGTTATCACCACACTACCACAGCCCCAAACACAATGACGCTTGCATGAGTTTTTAGGGGCTGCAGGGTTCTGTCGCATTTGGATTCCTGGATTTAGCCATAGCGAGGCCCCTCTATGACCTGTTGGGAGGGCCAGACCTGGAGCCCCTCGCATGGACTGAGGAGGCAAGGGCCGCTTTCAAAGAAATAAAGTTGGCTCTGGGACAAGCCCCAGCTCTGGGTTTGCCTGACATAGAAAGGGCCTTTAACCTCTTCATACATGAAAAGGACAAAATAGGCCTTGGAGTGCTCACTCAGAGCATGGGGCCTTGGCAACAGCCAGTGGCCTACCTGTCATAAAAACTTGATCCTGTGGCTGCAGGATGGCCACCGTGCCTCAGGGCACTGGCAACCACAGTCCTGCTCATCAAAGAGGCAGACAAACTCACACTGGGACAAACACTTAATGTTAAGGTCTCACACGAGGTCATGTCCCTCATGAGCACCCAAGGATATTGTTTCCTTTTCAATTTTTGGCTGACACAATACCAAGGCCTTCTCTATGAAAACCCAAGGGTCACTCTCGAAACAGTAAGAATGCAAAACCCGGCCACCTTCCTTCCCATGGAGGAGGGAGAACCCAACCATGACTGTTCTGAAATAGTGGATGAAGTCCATGCCAGCCACCTGGACCTCCAAGACCAGGCTAAAATAAGCCCAGAGATCACCCTGTTCAGCGATGGGAGCAGCTATTTACAAGAGGGCAGTCGAAGAGCAAGATACGCGGTGACCACAACCACTGAAGTTCTGGAAGCCAAGGCCTTGCCAGAAGGATGGTCTGCACAAGGAGCTGAACCTGAGCCCTCATCCTTAGCAAAGGTAAAAGAATTAACCCCTACACTGATTCCCGGTATATCTTCTCTACTGTGCATGTACACGGGGCCATCTATAAAGAAAGAGGCCTCTTTACTCCTGCAGGGAAAACTATCAAAAACAAGGAAGAAATATTAAAGCTTCTTGAGGCTGTATGTCTGCCTACAAGGTAGCTATCCTACACTATAAGGGGCATCAGAAAGCAACTAACCCCATAATTCAAGTAAATCGCCTATCCGACAAAACAGCCAGAGTGGCCACTTGTGGTGACCCAGGCGAAGCTCCTACCTCCTCTGTACACAAACCAAGAAAGAAGTTGGGCCTCAATGGAAGGGGGCACACTAAGCAAAGAGGGATGGTGGGTCATGCCAAATGGACACATCTTTGTCCCGTCATCTATGGGAAAACAGTGAAAGAATATCACCAACTCATGAACCTAGGGAAAACTGCACTAGAGGCCCTCCTCAAAAATAACTACTACATCAGCCAACTGCCAACATTATGCCGAGCTGTCAGTGAACAATGTGTAACATGTGCCAAAAACAATGCTTGGTCTGCCCTATGGCCTCCACTTGGGACGCAAAGGATGGGGGCCACCCCTTTCAAAGATTTAGAAGTGGACTTTACCGACATACAACTAAATAAAGGGTTCAGGTACCTTCTTGTAATAATCTGCACATATTCGGGATGAGTCGAAGCATTCCCGACCAGAATGGAATGAAGTCGCAAGGTGGCCAAAGCTGTTCTACAGGAGATTGTGCCTCGGTTTGGTGTACCCTTAACCATACACAGTGAAAATAGACCTGAATTTGTGGCAGACGTTATACAAACCCTAACAAAGTCCCTCAACATTACCTGGAAACTGCACACTGCTTACTGACCCCAGAGCTCAGGGAAAGTAGAGCGGATGAATCACACCCTCAAGGAAATCCTGGCTAAGTTCCACCAAGAGACTAATCTCCCATGGACAGCTTTACTACAGCTGGCTTTCCTGCATGCCCAATGCATGCCTGGGGCACTAAGATTCTCCCCTTTTGAGTTATTATATGGGCAACCCCCCTATGTTTAGGAAAACTCCCAGGACACCTACACCAGATTGGAGACAAAGGAATAATAGAACAGTTCCAGACCTTGGGGGAAGTCCTAAATAAGTTACAGAGATACACCATAGAGAGGTCCCCAATTTCCTTAGGGACCCCAGTTCACCACTTTCAGCCAGGAGACTCTGTATGGGTCAAAGATTAGAAGAGGGAACCTCTTAGATCCCGGTGGACTGGGCCTCATACTGTTATTCTAACAACTCCTACAGACCTTAAAGTTTCAGGTATCACCCCATGGGTCCATCACTCCAGAGTTAAGAAGCCCAACTCAGAAGAACACGCAACCTGGAGAAGTGATCCAGATCCAGTCAACCCTCAAAAGAGAAACTGGACCCTGAGACCTCCAGCCCTGCTCCATCCACACCCCAGAAGCTGGCTGGCCTGTGCACAGCTGAAGCTTGAGGAATCAATGTGTGAACCTAGCCCAGGGGTTAGGATGCAACTCTGCCAGCCCTTGCCCCTTACTGGTGTCTTAGCCCTGATTTTTTTATTGTTGGACTGATAGAGACTGCACCAACAAGCTGGACATAGGACAAAAGCTGCATGCTGGGTCTCACATACCTCCTCTGGATGGGAGGATTGTTAAGTATTGCCTGTATATTATGATAACCTCTCTCACCCTCACAACTGCCGCTTGCCCTCTTTGCCCCCAGGATTGTTATATGACAATAAGGGGTCAAGGGCATTCAGCGCCTTCACTTCCCTCCACAAAGATTGCTACAAGGGAGAAACACCCACTCTCTGTCAGTCACCTGGTGCCCCAAGGGCTAAGTATTGTACCGTAGAGATAACCCAAAATGTCAGGAACCCATGTCACAACGAGAGCCTCCAGAGAGGGAAGCGAGCTTGCTACACTTACCTTCCTCAATGGGGGACCTTGGATGGGGGAGGGGTGCAAGACAGGGCCCTTCAAAAAGTTATAAATGATACCAAGGATAGGGTAATACAAGCCATAAAGGTGATCACTCCCCGGCAGCCTTTGAGCCCTCAATCAGATGCTTACCAATTCTCCACTCCAGCGTTGGGCCAACACTACTCTACAGGTCCTTCATAAAATAGATAATCACACCCAAACCTGCTGGATGTGCTTGCACCTCAGCTGGAGGGCTTACTTAGTCACTCCCATCCCTTTGACCTGGGAAGCTCCTGAAAATCTCAAAACCAACACCTCTGTCTTAATTGGACTCCTGGCCACTGGGGTCCGTCTCAGAAATGCCAACAATCTAATCTGTACAGTTCCTGAAGGTATGAATGGTACCTCTCCATGTGGAAGAAATATAACCTTAAGGAGGAATGCAACCCTATGTTCAACCCCTAGGGTGTTCTATCTGTGTTCTAATTCAGCCTACTGATGCTTAGAGGCCAACTGGACTCAGATGTTATTCCATCTTCCTAACCCCAGAGATAACTATATACACTGAAGATCAGTTCCTAACAGCCTTTAGCCCCAAGTCCTGTGCTAAATGGGCAGTCCTGCTACCATTTTGATAGGACCAGGAATTGTGACAGGAATAGGAACAGGAATATAGGGCATAAGTTTATCTGTAGGACTATACCGTAGACTGTCTCAAGGAATAAATGAAGACATGGAATGGGTGGCAGATTCTCTGGTAACTTTACAAAACCATATAAACTCTCTGGCGGCAGTGACCCTCCAAAATAGGCGAGCCCTCGACCTCCTCACTTCAGAAAAAGGAGGGACTTGCATCTTTTTGGGGGAGGAATGTTGCTATTTTGTAAACCAGTCAGGAATAGTTACAACTAAGGTTAAGGGACTCAAGGAAAGAATTCAAGGTAGACAACAGGAAAATATCAATGGAAAGTATGGGATCTCACAGATTGGGAATCGTGGCTTTCTGCCCTGGCGGAGCCCCTCCTCTACATAATTTTACTTGTAACCATCGGCCCCTGTATACTGATTGCCGTGGTATGTTTTATTGAAAACACGGTTGCTCGCCAAACTACTGCACATATCTTAGCCTTCCGAGAGTACCAACCTGTAAAACTGAAAGGTGATGCCTACTAAAAGTTTTTTTTTTTTTTTTTTTTTTTAAAGCATCAAAGGGGGAATGTTGGAGAAGCGAATAAAGTATGCCAAGGATGGCCGATGGGGCTAAAACAGACTCTTGTCTCTAGCTTAGAGACCCCTCTTCCGGGTTCTTCTTCCTTTGCTGCACGCACGAAAACCCCCACAGATATGGAAGCTGATGACTATAAATTACCCATCCCGCTTGCATTCAGCGCTCAGACCTTTGGAGAAACAGTCTCCTCTGAGCCCACCGGTGTTAAATAAATCTCCAATCCACCAAGATCTCCTAGTGCCACTTGGTTTTTCCTCCAGTGTTCCAGCCTGGTCCTGTAACACCAGGTCATAGTGTTAAGTGTCTGCCTAACTTTTAACACATGTCAAAATTATTTTCCAAAATGGCTGTACCATTTCATACACTCACCAGTTAAGAATGAGAGTTCAGGTTGTTTTATATCCTTGTCAACACTTGATATTGCCAATTTAATTTTTTCATTTTATCCATTCTAGTGCTGTTTAGTGAACCTCATTATGATTTTAAATTGGCATTCCACAGAAAAATATATTCTCAATCTATTTTCAGGTATTCATTGGTCATTCCTATATTTGCTTAGATGAGGTGCCTGTTTTTAATGGAGTTGTCTACTTTATTGAGTTGTATAATTTTTTATATATTCTGATACAAGTCCTTTGTCAGATGTGTAGTACCCATATTTCCTCCGCATATTCTCCAACTTGACTTTTCATTTTCCTAACAATGTCTTCCAAATAGTACATTTTGAAAATTTTGATTAAGTCCATATAATTTTTTTCTTTTATGGTTAGTACTTTATATATCCTAAGAAATATTAGCCTAATCCAAAGTTGTAAATATTTTTTTCTCTTTTTTTTTCTCTAGAAGGTTTATAGCTAGTTTTTATGGTCTGTGATCCATTTTTGAGTTTGTTATTTGTATATGGTATAAAGTATGGAATGAAACATTTTTTCCAAACTGATTTTGGTATATTTTTAAAACATTATTTTTTTGAAAAAATGTAATATATGTTCAGTGAAGATAATTTTGAAAAGACAGAAAAACACCAAAGAAAAATAAATGCCATAATCTCAATACTCTAAAATAACAACTGTTCACAATTATCTTTGTCTTTAGTCATGTTTTCTCCTGCTTATGTATACATATCTTTATCAATTAAAAAGGCATTAGACTATATACACTCTTCTGTATCATAAATTTGCTCAAAGTCACAGATTTTTTTTTTCTATATTAGTAAAGGTTTTTCTCTGGTATGCATTTTTTT
This sequence comes from Leopardus geoffroyi, assembly GCF_018350155.1. Lineage (NCBI taxonomy): Eukaryota > Metazoa > Chordata > Mammalia > Carnivora > Felidae > Leopardus > Leopardus geoffroyi. The sequence continues at coordinate 75,718,190 of NC_059343.1, forward strand.
ATAGTTTCAAGTTTTTACTTAAATTCCAGTTAGTTAACATATAATGTAATACTAGTTTCAGGAGTAGGATTTAGTGAATCATCACTTATATACAACACCCAGTGCTCTTCACAATTGCCCTCCTCAATACCCATCACCCATTTAAAACATCTGCCCACCCACCTCCCATCCAGCAACCCTTAGTCTGTTCTCTATAGTTAAGTCTATAGTTAAGAGTCTATTTTGTGGTTTGCCTCTCTCTTCCCTCCCCAACACGTTCATCTGTTTTGTTTCTTAAATTCCACATATAAGTGAAATCATTTGCTATTTGTCTTTCTCTGACTTATTTTGCTTAGTGCAATACTCTATAGCTCCATCCATGTTGTTGCAAATGGGAAGATTTCATTCTTTTTTATGGCTGAATAATATTCCATTGTGTGTGTGTGTGTATATATATATGCATATATATTTATATACATGTATATACATGTACATATACATATACATGTATATGTATATGCATGTATATATGTATATATATATATATATACTACATCTTCTTTATTCATTCAGATAAAAAACATAGTGATTCAACATTTATATACATTGCAAAATTCTCACAACAAGGGTAGTTACCATCTTTCACCATATAAAGTTATTAAAATTTTATTAATTATATTCTCAAGGCTGTACTTTTCATCTCTGTGACTTATTAATTTTATAACTGGCAGTTTATACCTCTTAATTCCCTTCATTCATAGTATTCTTTTTTTTCTTTCTTTTGCTTTATTTGGTTTGGTTTGGTTTCCAGTTTATATTCAAATTCCAGTTGGTTAACATATAGTGTTATATGAATTTCAGAAGTGCAATTTAGTGATTCATCACTTACATATAGCAACCAGTGTTCATCACAAATGCCTTCCTTAATAACTATCACCCAATAAACCAATCAACCCACCACTTCTCATACATCAACTCTCAGTTTCTTCTCTATAGTAAGAGTCTCTTTTATGGTTTGCCTCACTTTTTTTTTGCCCTATGTTCATCTATTTTGTTTCTTATTTTCACATTTGGGAGAAATCATAAAGTATTTAACTTTCTCTGACTCTTTCATTTATCATAGTACACATTAGCTCTATCCATGTCATTGCAAATGGCAAGATTTCATTATTTTTTATGACTGAGTAATATTCCACCTCTTTATCCATTCATCAGTCAATGGACATTTGGGCTGTTTCTATAATTTGGCGATTGTTGATAATGTTGCTATAAACATTGGGGTACATGTGTCCCTCTGAATCAGTATTTTTGTATCCTTTGGATAAATACCTAATAGTGAAATTGCTGGATTGCAAGGTAGTTCTATTTTTTTAACTTTTTGAGGAAACTCCATACTGTTTCCAAAGTGGCTGCACAAGTTTGCATTTCCACCAACAGTGTACGAGGGCTCCCCTTTCTCCACATTCTCACCAATACCTGTTGTTTCCTGGTTAATTTTAGCAATTCTGACAGGTGTGAGGTGATATCACATTGCAATTTCAATTTGTATTTCCCTGATGCTGAGTGATGTTAAACATCTTTTCATGTGTCTGTTAGCCATTTCTATGTCTTCTTTGGAAAAATGTCTATTCATGTCTTCTGCCCAGTTTTTAATTGGATTATTTGTTTTTTGGGTGTTGAGTTTGATAAGTTCCTTATAGATTTTGAATACTGACCTTTTATCAGATATGTCATTTGCAAATATCTTCCCCCCCTTTCCATAGGTTTCTTTTTAGTTTTGTTGATTGTTTTCTTTGCTGTGCAGAAGCTTTTTTATCTTGATGAAGTCCTAATAGTTTATTTTTGCTTATCTTATCTCAGGAGACATATTTAGAAAGAAGTTGCTAAGGCCAATTTCAAAGAGGTTACTGCCTGTGTTCTCCTCTATGATTCTGATGGTTTCCTGCCTCACTTTAGGTCTTTCATCCATTTGAATTTATTTTCGTGTATGGTATAAGAAAGTGGCCCATGTATTCTACATGTTGCTGTTCAGTTTTCCCAACACCATTTGTTTAAGAGACTTTTTTCCATTGTATATTCTTTCCTGTTTTGGAGATTAGTCTACCATGTAGTCGTGGGTCCATTTCTGGGTTTCCTATTCTGTTCCATTGATCTATGTGTCTGTTTTTGTGCCAGTACCATACTCTCTGGATCACTATAGCTCTGTAATATGACTTTAAGTCTGGAATTCTGATGTCTCCCGCTTTGCTCTTCTTTTTTTTTCAAGATTGCTTTGGCTATTCTGAGTCTTTTGTAGTTCCATACAAATTTTTGCATTGTTTGTTCTAGCTCTGTGGAAAATTCTGGTGGTATTTTGATACAGATTCCATTAAACGTGTAGATTGCTTCGGGTAGCGTAACTATTTTAACAATGTTTGTACTTCCAATCCACAAGCATATAATATTTTTTCCATTTCTTTGTGTCATCTTCACTTTCTTTTGTAAGTGTTTTCTATTTTTTTGGAGTCCAGATCATTTTCTGGTATGCATTTTAATGGTTGCATTATATTCCATCATAAGGATATTCCAGCATTTATTCTACCACTTTTTAGTTTTATACATTTGGGTTACTCTTTTATTTATCTATTTTGCCATTATAAGTAATAATGTGATTAATTTTTAAATAAACTTGATTTTTAAACCATTTTATATTTACAGAAAAAATTTAATATAATATAGAGAATTATTATATACACCGCAGTTTCCCCTATTCATTATCATCTTACATTATAATGGTATATTTGTCACAATTAAGAAACCAATAATGATACATTTTTTTATTAACTGAATTTCATACTTCATTTGATTTCTTGTTTTTCCCTAATGACCTTTTTCTGTTCCAGAATCTCATCCAGAATACCACATTACATTTTGTCATCAATTTATCCTCAGGCTCCTCTAAACTGTGATAGATTTTCAGACTTTTGTTGATTTTTGTGACCTTGACAGTTGAGGAATACTGACCATGCATTTTGTAAAATGTCTATTGAGATGGCTGATGTCTTTCTCATGATTAGATTCATATTGTGTATTCTTAGGAGGAAGATTATAGAAGTAAGCACCATTCTCATCACATAATATCAAAGTTAAATACTATCAATATGACTTGTGACTATTAATATTGACCTTGATCACCTGGCTGAGGTAATATTTATCATGTTCTCCACTCCAAAATTACTTTTTTCTCCCACTTTCCATATTCTACTATTTGGAAGGAAACCATTCTGCACAGTCCACACTTAAGGGATGGATTATGATTAATTTTTTGCACGCTTTTGCCCATATGTTTTTCCCTTAAAGTCAGTTCTTGGAAATAGAATTGCTTGGTTAAAGATTTGGGAACTCTAACAATATCATTAATTATTTATTACAAAGTGATATAAGGTCATAGGAAAAATGGAACGCCACAAAAACAGAAAGCAAGAGAGACTTTTTTTTCCTCTTGTCATCCACAACACTTTGGTATATATGATTCCTAATTGTATAATTTCATGACATTTGCACATATGCATGCATACACACACTTGCAAAGATGAGTCGTATCACATGCCATGCACACTCCACACCTGCCCTCCACATGCTACAAAGCCGATACACACTGCACATGCCTGTACACACACAGCGAGTTAAAAAAAACAACATGTTTTGTAATTATTTTTTCACTTGCTATTTGACCATTAAAGTGTAGGCTATGGAGCCACACTGTCTGGGTTTTAATCCAGGCTCTGCCTTATGCTACCTGTGTGACCTTGAGCAATTCACTTAGTTGCTCTAAGATTTGTTTTAGAGCAGTTGAGAGATGATTAAATTAGAATACACATGGAGAGCTTAGAACAATGACTGGAAAGTTACTCAGTAAGTGCTCAATAAAGGTTTTAGTAAGCAAGTAATCAGTAAATATTTTAGCTATTTTTTATTATTGTTATTATTTTTATATAGTTACATAGAACCTTATCTCATTCTTTTCAATGGCAAAATGATATTGAATTATATAGGTATACTAAATTAATCCAATGACAATATGGTACTGTATTGTATAGGATACTAAATTAATATGATCTATTGCTGTCAATGCTTCTCTGTTTTTAATAAGATTTTTAAAATTAAAATAATACCTGTACATTATTAAAAATAAACAGAAACTGAAATCATACTAAATAATGTAAAATTAAAAGTAAAACTCCTCATTCTTTCCCACTCCACAGAGGTAAAAACTTTTAAATGGTTTCTGCATAGATCTAGAAGTTCTACTGACGGTAACCATTATAAATTCAAACAATACACCTTAATTTCTGTGGTCAGTCTATCATTTTTAGACACCCTATATTGACTGTCCATTGTGAAAGGTGACAATTTATTGCATTTATACAGCCTCTCACCTCCCATGTTGAGACCATGGAGAAAGTAATGTACTCTTCTCTCTTTAAACCTGTCTCTTGGGGCGCCTGGGTGGCGCAGTCGGTTAAGGGTCCGACTTCAGCCAGGTCACGATCTCGCGGTCCGTGAGTTCGAGCCCCGCGTCGGGCTCTGGGCTGATGGCTCAGAGCCTGGAGCCTGTTTCCGATTCTGTGTCTCCCTCTCTCTCTGCCCCTCCCCCGTTCATGCTCTGTCTCTCTCTGTCCCAAAAATAAATAAACGTTGAAAAAAAAATTAAAAAAATAAATAAATAAATAAACCTGTCTCTCATACAATGTTCCAAGAATTTACAAGTGCCATGGGTTTTCTTTTATTGTAATTTTCACATTTCGTTGCTTATTCTAGGTCATAATGAGCTGCTACTGTTTCCTACATCGTTATTACTTACAATACATATTATCAAAATACCCTGAAAAAAGGTTTTACCAGTTTATTTTCCCATCAACAGTTTATGAGTGTCCATTTCCCTCCCACACCTGCCAATACTTGAATAATTTTTCTTTAAAATGTCTATTTATTAGATGAGTCGTGGTATTATGTTTTTAAATTTATCTGCTTACCAGTGAGGTTGAAAAATAGTGTATTTTTCAACTGTCAGTGTGATATACCTTTTGATTAAAAGCTACACCACATGAATAAGAGACTTGGGCTCAAGTACAAACATTACGATCCAGACAGGTGAGTTAACCTTTCTGAGGCTCAGTTTAATCATATTTCAAATGGAGGTAATTATAAGACAGTTGACCCTTAACACAGGTTTGATCTGTGCAGGTCCACTTATACATGGACTTTTTATAGTACACTACTGTAGATGTATTTTCCTTATGATTTTCTTATTAGTATTTTTTCTAGCTTATTTTATTGTAAAAATACAATATATAATATGTATGACATACAAAATATATGTTGATCAATCATTTATGTTGTTAATAGGTTGCTGGACAATAGTAGGCTATTAGCAGTTTACATTTTGGGAGAATCAAAAATTATACATAAATTTTCAACTGTGCAAGAAGTCATTGTCCCTAACCCCCATGATATTCAAGGGTAAACTGTATATTCTTCATAGTATTTCTGTGAGAACCAAATGAGAAAATTCTTGTAAAGACCTGAGCATAATACTTATCATAAGGATTAAATAGACATTGGCTCCTGTTATTTCATGTGTATTGTTTCTTATTTCCTTTTTGTACTTTCCATTTTACTGAAGTTAATATATTTGGTTATTAAAACTTTGTCATATATGCTGCATTTTTCTTGTTTTTAGTTGCTTTTAAATTTTATTTATAATTACTTCATATAGAGATATCTTAAAATAATGTAACCATAGCTATTGCATTTCCTTTATGGATTCTGCTTTTGATATTATGCTTAGAATTGCCTTTCCCGGGGTGCCTGGGTGGCTCAGTCGGTTAAGCATCCAACTTGGGCTCAGGTCATGATCTCATGGTTCATGGGTTCCAGCCCTGCATGGGTTTCTGTGCTGACAGCTTAGACCCTGGAGCCTGCTTCGGATTCTGTGTCTCCATGTCTCTTTGCCCCTGCCTTGCTCACGTTCTGTCTCTCTTTGCCTCTCAAAAGTAAATAAAACCTTTAAAAAAAAAGTTGCCTTCCCCATTACAAGATTATATATGTATGTATGTATCTATATACAGATTATATGTATGTACAGATTATATATATGTACATATATCCTTCCGTTCCCTCATATTTATATCATATGTTAATCTTTTAATTTTTGGCATATGAATTATTAATTAATCTGGAATTTATGAGTTAAAGAGGTTAATTGTACCTCCTTTTTCAATAGACAGCTAGTTTTCTCAATATTATTTATTGAATAATTGATCCTCATCTCACTCATTTGAAATGACACTTTTATTATATATAAATTTATGATAAAGATGTAGGTATTTTCTTGATTTTTCTATTCTGTTCAGTTTGTCTGTTTCTTGCCATACCCATACTACTTTAATTTATTGTACATTTTGTAAAGCAGGTGCACACTTAGTACTATTATTTTTAATGTTTACCTGCATAATATAACCTGTTTATTACTCCAACTAAATTTTAAAGCACCTTGTTAAATTCCCAAAAAATCTCATTGGGATTTTTATTGTGATTGAATTAAATGTATACATAAACCTAGGATGAATTTTCATTTTAACCAAATTGAGTGGTCTCATCCAGGGACAGTGTTTCTTTTTCTTTGATTCTACTTGTCTTTTCATCTGAATCTAAATGAAATGGAAAACTCCTCACACCAATTGTGTAACCTTTCCGGACCCATTTCAAGTTCTATTTTTCTAATTAAGACTTTACCAATGTCTCTGATTAAACGAGCTAGTGAAGTTCATACGTATTGAAGTTCTTTATGATTAATAGGCACAGTGTTGTTTATTTAATAAGTGCCCTATAAATTTATTTTAGTCTGAGCTACAATATATCTTGTACTGTGCAACTTGCCTTAAATAAAATGTTTTCTTTTGGAAACTTGAACAAAGATTCAGTTTTCTGGATTCAATAAAATCCAGAAAATGTAAATTCAAGTTTTGGTGCTACTTTGGGCTGTCTATAAGATGTTGACAAGTTGTTCAGCCTTTCTGACTTTTATATACTCATCTATGAAAAACAAGATGAATGATTCAAAAACACCTATATCACCGTGTTCTTATGATGTCCTATAGAATCATATGCTTTTATCTTTGTTTTCTTCCATTTCTTATGAGCAACTCTGTGTGTGCGTGTGTGCATGTACATGCATGCATGCACATATGTGTGCAAGTGTTCCAATAACACTTTATTTATAAAAACAGGCAGTGGGATGGATTTGGCTCATAGGCCACAGTTTGCTTATCCATGGTTTAAGGAAGATTTTTCTTCTTCTTTCTCTTTTAGTCTTTATTTAAATTCCATTTAGTTAACGTACACTGTAATATTAGTTTCAGGTGTACAATATAGTGATTCAACACTTCCATACATCACCAGGTGCTCATTAGAACAAGTGCACTCTTTAATCCCCTTAACCATCCCACACCCACCTTCCCTTTGGTAATCATCAGTTTATTGTCTATAGTTAAGAGTCTGTTTCTTGATTTGCCTTTCTCTCTCTCTTTTCCTTTTGCTTATTTGTTTTGTTTGTTAAATTCCACATGAGTGAAATCATGTGGTATTTGTCTATATCTGGCCAGCTTATTTTGTTTAGCATAATGTTCTCTAGCTTCATCCATGTCCTTGCAAATGGAAACATTTAATTCTTTTTATGGCTGAGTAATGTTTAATTATATATTATGTATCATCTGTTCTTCATCCATTCATCAATCATTGGACACATTGGCTGTTTCCATAATTTGGCTATTGTAGATAATGCTTATATAAACATAAAGGTTCATGTATCCCTCTGAGTTAACATGTTTAAAAAAAATTGGGTAAATACTTAGTAGTAAGATTGCTGGAATACAGGGTAGTTCTCTTCTCAACATTTTTAAGAACCTCCATACTGTTTTCCAGAGTAGCTTCATCATTTTACATTCTCACCAACATTGCAAGAAGATTCCCTTTCTCCACATCCCTGCCAACACCTATTGTTTCTTGTGTTGTCGATTTTAGCCATTCTAACAGGTGAGAGGTGATATCTCACTAAAGTTTTGATTTACAGTTCCTCGATGATAAGTGATGATGAACATCTTTTCATGTGTCTGTTCATCTGGATGTCGTCTTTGGAGATATGTCTGTTCATGTATTCTGCCCATTGTTTAATTAGAGTATTTATTTTTTGGGTGTTGAGTTTTATAAGTTATTTATATATTTTGAATACTAACCCTTTATTGGATATGTCATTTGCAAATATCCTCTCTCCTTTTGTAGGTTGCCTTTTAGTTTTGTTGACTGTTTCTTTCACTGTGCAGCTTTTTATTTTGAGGTAGTCCCTACAGTTCATTTCTGCTTTTGTTTCCTTTGCTTCCAGGGACATATATAGAAAAATGTTGCTAAGACTGATGTAAAAGAAGTTACTGTCTGTGTTTTCCTCTAGAATTTTTTATGAATTCAGGTGTTACATTTAGGTCTTTAATCCATTTTGAGTTTTTTTTTTTTTTCACGTATGGTGTAAGAATGTGGTCTGGCTTCATTCTTTTGCATATAGCCCATCAGTTTTCCCAATACTATTTGTTGAAGAAACTGTTTCATTCCCTTAGGATATTCTTTGCTGCATTTTCAAAGACTAATTGACCATATATTTGTGGGTTCATTTATGGATTTTCTATTCTGTTCTATTGATCTATGTGTCTATTTTTATTCCAGTTCCACACTGTTTGTATTACACATCATGTCCTCAAGTCTTGAATTGTAATGCCTCCAGCTTTGCTTTTGTCTTTCAATATTGCTTTGGCTATTCGGGGTCTTTTGTGGTTCTCTACAAATTTTAGGATTGTTTGCTCTAATTCTGCCAAAAATGCTGTTGGTATATTTTTATACTTATTTATTTTTATTCTCAAGTTACTTAACACACAGTGTAGTCTTTGCTTCAGGAATAGAACCCAGTGATTCACTACTTACATATAACACCCAGTACTCATTCAAACAAGTAATGTCCCCCTTAATGTCCATGGCCCATTTTCTACAACCCCATCAACACTCAGTTTGTTCTTTGTATTTAGAGTCTCTTATGGTTTGTCTCCCTCTATGTTTTTATCTTATTTTTCCTTCCCTTGTTTTATGATCATCTGTTAAGTGTCTCAGATTCCAAGCATGAGTGAAATCATGTGATATCTGACTTTCTCTGACTGGTTTATTTCACTTAGCAAAATAACCTCCAGTTCAATCCACATTGTGGCAAGTGGCAAGATTTCATTTTTTTACATATCCAAGTAGTATTCCATTGTATGTGTATACCACATCTTTTTTTAAAATTTAATTTATTTTTTTAAATTTACATCCAAGTTAGTTAGCATATAGTGCAACAATGATTTCAGGAGTAGATTCCTTAATGCCCCTTACCCATTTAGCCCATCCCCCCTTCTGCAACCCCTCCAGTAACCCTCTGTTTTCCATATTTAAGAGTCTCTTATGTTTTATCCATTTCCCTGTCTTTATATGATTTTTGGTTTTCTTCCCTTACGTTCATCTGTTTTGTATCTTAAAGTCTGTCTGTTTTGTATCTTAAAGAGTGAAGTCATATGATAATTGTCTTTCTCTGACTGACTAATTTAGTTTAGCCTAAGACCCTCTGGTTCCATCCACATAGTTGCAAATGGCATGATTTTCCATTCTTTTATTTTTAAATATGAAATTTATTGTCAAATTGGTTTCCATACAACACCCAGTGCTCATCCCAACAGGTGCCCTCCTCCCTCGCCTCCCTCCCACCACCCATCACCCCTCAGTTTGTTCTCAGTTTTTAAGAGTCTCTTATTGTTTGCCTCCTTCCCTCTCTGTAACTTTTTTGTCCCCTTCCCCTCCCCCATGGTCTTCTGTTAAGTTTCCAGGATCCACATAACAGTGAAAACATATGTTATCTGTCTTTTTCTGTATGACTTATTTCACTTAGCATAACACTTTCCAGTTTCATCTGCGTGGTTAAAAAAGGCCAGATTTCATTCTGTCTCATTGCCACGTAGTATTCCATTGTGTATATAAACCACAATTTCTTTATCCATTCATCAGTTGATGGACATTTAGGCTCTTTCCATAATTTGGCTATTGTTTAAAGTGCTGCTATAAACCTTGGGGTACAAGTGCCCTATGCATCAGCACTCCTGTAACCCTTGGGTAAATTCCTAGCAGTGCTATTGCTGAGTCATAGGGTAGATCTATTTTTAATTTTTTGAGGAACCTCCACATTGTTTTTCGGAGTGTCTGCACTAGTTTGCATTCCCACTGAAAGTGCAAGAGGGTTCCCGTTTCTCCACATCCTCACCAGCATCTATAGTCTCCTCATTTGTTCATTTTAGCCACTCTGACTGGTGTGAGGTGGTATCTGAGTGTGGTTTTGATTTGTATTTCCCTGATGAGGAGTGACGTTGAACATCTTTTCATGTGCCTGTTGGCCATCTGGATGTCTTCTTTAGAGAAGTGTCTATTCATGTTTTCTGCCCATTTCTTCACTGGATTATTTGTTTTTTGGGTGTGGAGTTTTGTGTGTTCTTTATAGATTTTGGATAGTAGCCCTTTGTCTGACATGTCATTTTCAAATATCTTTTCCCATTCTGTCGGTTGCCTTTTAGTTTTGTTGATTGTTTCCTTTGCTGTGCAGAAGCTTTTTGTTTTGATGAAGTCCCAATAGTTCATTTTGGTTCATTTTAAGAAAGTGGTCTAGTTTCAACTTTCTGCATGTTGCTGTCCACTTATCCCAGCACCATATGTTAAAGAGACTGTCTTTTTTTTCCATTGGATGTTCTTTCCTGCTTTGTCAAAGGTTACATTTGTGGGTCCAGTTCTGGGATCTCTACTGTATTCCATTGGTCTATGTGTCTGTTTTTGTACCAATACCATGCTATCTTGATGATTACCGCCTTATAGTAGAGGCTAAAGTCTGGGATTGTGATGCCTTCCACTATGGTCTTCTTCAAAATTACTTTGGCTATTCGGGGTCTTTTGTGGTTCCATACAAATTTTAGGATTGTTTGTTCTAACTTCGAGAAGAATGCTGATGCAATTTTGATTGGGATTGCATTGAATGTGTAGATTGCTTTGGGTAGTGTTGACTTTTTAACCATATTTATTCTTCCAATCCAGGAGCACGGATTTTTTTCCTATTTCTTTGTATCTTCTTCAGTTTCCTTCATAAGCTTTCTATACTTTTCAGCCTACAGATCTTTTACATCTTTGGTTAGATTGATTCCTAGGTATTTTATGATTCTTGGTACAATTGTGAATGGGATCATTTTCTTTATTTCTCTTTTTGTTGCTTCATTATTGGTGTATAAAAATGCAACCGATTTCCATACATTAATTTTGTACCCTGCGACTTTGCTGAATTCATGTATCAGTTCTAGCAGACTTTTGTTGGAGTCTATCGGGTTTTCAATGTATAATATGTCATCTGCAAAAAGTGAAAGCTTTACTCATCTTTGCCAATTTTGATGCTTTGCTTTCCTTTTGTTTTATGATTGCTGATGCTAGAACTTCCAACACTATGTTAAACAACAGCGGTGAGAGTGGACATCCCTGTCGTGTTCCTGATCTCAGGGAAAAAGCTCTCAGTTTTTCACCATTGAGGATGATGTTAGCTGTGGGCTTTTCATAAATGGCTTTTATGATCTTTAAGTATGTTCCTTCTACCCCGACTTTCTCAAGGGTTTTTATTAACAAAGGGTGCTGAATTTTGTCAAAGGCATTTTCTGCATCGACTGACAGGATCATATGGTTCTTATCTTTTCTTTTATTAATGTGATGTATCACGTTGATTGATTTGCGAATGTTGAACCAGCCCTGCATCCCAGGAATGAATCCCACTTGATCATGGTGAATAATTATTTTTATGTGCTGTTGAATTTGATTTGCTAGTATCTTATTGAGAATATTTGCATCCATATTCATCAGGGATATTGGCCTGTAGTTCTCTCTCTCTTTTTTTTTTTTTTTTTTTTTTTGCTGGGTCTTTGTTCAGTTTGGGAATCAAAGTAATGCTAGTTTCATAGAATTAGTCTGGATGTTTTCCTTACCTTTCTATTTTTTGGAATGGCTTGAGAAGTATAGGTATTATCTCTGCTTTAAATGTCTGGTAGAATCCCCAAAGGAAGCCATCTGGCTCAGGACTCTTATTTGTTGGGGGATTTTTGATAACTGATTCAACTTCTTCACTAGTTTTGGGTCTGTTCAAATTTTATATTTCTTCCTGTTTGAGTTTTGTTAGTGTGTGGGTTTAGGAATTTGTCCATTTCTTCCAGGTTGTCCAGTTTGTTGGCATATAAGTTTTCAGTATTCCCTGATAATAGCTTATATTTCTTAGGGATTGGTTGTAAAAATTCCATTTTCATTTGTGATTTTATCTATTGGGGTATTCTCTCTTCTCTTTTTGAGAATCCTGGCTAGAAGTTTATCAGTTTTGTTGATTTTTTCCAAAAAAAAAAAAAAAACAACTCTTGGTTTCATTGATCTGCTCTACAGTTTTGTTTTTTTTTTTAGATTCTATATTGTTTATTTCTGCTCTGATCTTTATTATCCCTCTTCTTCTGCTGGGTTTGGCATGCGTTTGCTGTTCTGCTTCTAGTTCCTTTAGGTGTGCTTAGATTGTGTATTTGGGATATTTCTTGTTTCTTTTTTTTTTTTTTTTTTTAATTTTTTTTTCAACGTTTATTTATTTTTGGGACAGAGAGAGACAGAGCATGAACGGGGGAGGGGCAGAGAGAGAGGGAGACACAGAATCGGAAACAAGCTCCAGGCTCTGAGCCATCAGCCCAGAGCCCGACGCGGGGCTCAAACTCACAGACCGCGAGATCGTGACCTGGCTGAAGTCGGACGCTTAACCGACTGCGCCACCCAGGCGCCCCAAGGATATTTCTTGTTTCTTGAGATATGCATGGATTGAAATGTATTTTCCTCTTAAGACTGCCTTTGCTGCATCCCAAAGGATTTGAATTGTATTTTCATTTTCATTTGTTTCCATATATTTTTAAATTTCTTCTCTAAGTGCCTGTTTGACCCATTCATTCTTTAGTAGGGTGTTCTTTAACTTCCATGTTTTGGAGGTTTTCCAGACTTTTTCCTGTGGTTGATTTCAAGTTTAATAGTATTGTGGTCTGAAAGTGTGCATGGTATGATCTAAGTTCTTTTATATATATTGAGGGCTATTTTGTGACCCAGTATGTGATCTATCTTGGGGAATGTTCCATGTGCACTCGAGAAGAAAGTATACTCTGCTGGTTTGGGATGCAGATATCTAAATACATATGTCAAGTCCATCTAGTCAAATGTATCATTCAGGGCCATTGTTTCTTTACTGATTCTCTGTCTAAAGGATCTATCAATTGTTTTAAGTGGAATATTAAAGTCCCCAGCAATTACCACATTTGTATCAATAAGGTTGCTTATGTTTGTGAATAATTGTTTCATATATTTGGGTGCTACCGAATTTGGTGCATAGACATTTATAATTGTTGGCTCTTCCTGATGGATAGACCCTGTAATTATTATATAATGGCCTTCTTCATTTCTTGTTACAACCTTTAATGTAAAGTCTAATTTGTGTGATATAAGTGTGGCTACTTCAGCTTTCTTTTGACTTCCAGTAGCATAATTCTCCTTCCCCTCACTTTCAATCTGAAGGTGTCCTCAGGTCTAAAATCAGTCTCTTGCAGACAGCAAATAGATGGGTCTTGTTTTTTTATCCATTCTGATACCCTATGTCTTTTGGTTGGAGCATTTAGTCCATTTATATTCAGTATTATTATTAAAAGATATGGGTCTAGATTCATAGTGTTATCTGTAGGTTTCATGCTTGTAGTGATGTCTCTGGTATGTTGTGGTCTTTGCCTCATTGAACTCATAGAGTCCCCCTTAGGATCTCTTGTAGTAGTTTAGTGGTGATGAATTCCTTCAGTTTTTGTTTGTTTGTTTGTTTGTGTAAACCTTTATCTCTCCTTCTATTCTGAATGACAGACTTGCTGGATAAAGGATTCTTGGCTGCATATTTTTTCTGTTCATCACATTGAAGATTTCCTGCCATTCCTTTCTGGCCTGCCAAGTTTCAGTAGATATGTCTGCTACTAACCTTATGTGTCTACCTCTGTATGTTAAGGCCCTTTTATTGCTAGCTGTTTTCAGAATTCTCTCTTTTTCCTTGTATTTTGGCAGTTTCACTATGATATGTCATGCAGAAGATCGATTCAAGTTACATCTGAAGGAAGTTTTCTGTGCCTCTTGAATTTTAATGCCTATTTCCTTCCCAGATTGGGGAAGTTCTAAACTATGATTTGTTCAAGTACACCTTCAGCCCCTTTCTCTCTTCTTCTAGAATTCCTACGATACAGATATTGTTCTGTTTGTTTGAATCTCTTAGTTCTGTAATTCTCCCCTCATAATCTTTGTTTTTTTTTTTATCTCTCTTCTCAGCTTTCTCTTTTTCCATAATTTTATCTTCTAAGTCACCTATTCTTCCCTCTGTCTCTGCAATCTGTGCTGTGGCTGCCTTCATTTTATTTTGTACTTCATTTATAGCATTTTTAATTCATCATGACTATTTTTTAATCCCTTGATCTGTAGCAATAGATTCTCTTCTGTCCTTTGTGCTTTTTTCAATCCAGCAATTAATTTTATGACTATTATTCCAAATTCTTATTCAGTTATATTGTTTAAATCTGCTTTGAGCAATTCTTTAGCTGTCCCTTCTTCCTGGAATTTCTTTTGATGGGAATTCTTCCTTTTCATAATTTTGGCTAGTTTTCTGTCCATTATGAGTTTTAAAAGCTTGTTTTGTGCTGTGCACCTGCAAGCACTGCTATATTAAATGGGGATCATACACTGTCCAGGGCCTGGCCCTTCAGGAACGTTTTTTGTTTTTTTTTGTTTTTGTTTTTTTTGTTTTTTTCTGTTTTTTTTTTTTTTTTTGGAGAGTGTTACTTGCTCTCTGTTATCACTTTGGTTATTTTATTTCCCTATCCATAGTAATGTTTTGGACCCTCCACCAGATGTACTTTGATTTGTTCCTTCGAGTAGCCCTGTAAAGGGTTGTAAAGGAAAACAGACAGACAAACAGAGTCAAAAACATGCAAATACACAAATAAAACAAACAAACAAACAAACAAACAAAACTAAAAACTAAAACCAGTCCAAAAGCAAAAATCAGAAACGCTGGCTACAAGTAAAGAACAAGGTGGAGGTGGTATTGATGGAAGAGCACATAGAAAGAAAAATGAGAGGGGTGGGGAAAAAATTGGCTAGGCAGTGGGACTAAAAGTCTTAATACAGAAAGAGAGAAAGGAAAAGAAGGAAGGAAGTGGAGATAAAGAAACGAAGATATATTTACCCAGAGAGAGAAACTATATGGCTTGATTATTCTGGAGAGAGAGAAAGGAATGTTAAGAAGGAGGTGTAAAACACGTATCAAGAGAATCGATTAAATTTGTCTGTTTAGACAGACCAATAACCAGAGTAACCAGCCTAGAGGAGGGAAGAGATAAGGAGGAGAAATGGGGGGGGGGATATGTCTATATATCCAGAATTGACCTAGAATTAATCCAGGCAATGTTGTAGCATTAGTCTGGAGGAGCTGTCCATCTGGCTCCAGAGGGTCTGTCCCGCTTCAGTAGATACACAGTTATCAGGTACAGAGGGGTGTGGTTTGGGGTAGGCTGCTCCTGCCTCCACTGTGGACTTGCGGATCCATCTCTGAGCCCCACCTAGTGGTGTGGGGGAGAATGGCGATTCCCCAGTCTCTTCTCCATGTACTTGGTGGACTCCATTTGAGTCATCCTCAATGTGCCACTGGCATAGACACAGTGGTCCTTCTCACTCTGCCAAGGCCCCTGACCCTGTGCTTGGCTAGGATTCAAAGAACCACTCCATGTGCTCCGGCACTGGGGAAGCACCTCTTTGTGCAGCTTGATATGTGGTCCTGGCTGGCTTTGTGCCGCAGCATTTCAGGGAGGACTACCTTCTACTGCAGACTGCGCCCCTGATCTACCACCAAACCTAGGGCTGCCTCCCCTCTTCCCCAGGTTCAGGAACAAGGAACCAGCCCAAGTCTGAAGAAAGCCCCACAGAGAATGGATCCTTCTCAGTCCCAGTCCGAGTTTTTTTCTTTTTCCATATATAGTCTTACACTTCCTCAGTCACTCTTTCTTTTCCCTTTGTCTCTCTGCAGAAGGGGATCCTTCCCCTCCTTGCTTACACAGCCCATTTTATCTCCCCCAGTTTGCAATTACCCACCTATGGTCTCTCAAGTTGTACCATTTTCTTCCTGGTGGATTCAGTCTCTTTTCTTCCCAGACCCTTGGGGTTCAAAGTCCTTTGGCTTCAGTACTTCTTTGTTTGAGAGACTTGAGAAGTATGGATTCCTCTACTTCTCCACCATGTTGGTCCCTTGTGTGGAAATGTTTTTAAATGTCTTAGTCTGTGGAATGTCTTTTTTATTCCCTTCATGCTATCTTTTGAAGAGAAGTTGTTTTTCATTTTAATGAAGATCAATTTATTGTTTCTCTTGACACACTATCTTTGGTACTGCATGCATGAAAGCTTTGCCTAACCCAAAGTCAGAAATACTTCTCTGTTTTTTTTTTTTAAATAATTTTATAGTTCTAGCTTTTACTTTTAGGTCTAATGGTTCATTTAGAGATTATTTTTAGGTATGCTGTAATGAATGAGTCCATCTTCATTATTTTGCATGTGTGTCTCTAGTTGGTCGAAATAATTAGATGGAGACTATCATTTTCCTCATTGAATTTCCTGAAGACTATAATTTTCTTCATTGAATTTCTTGGTGCTTTTGTCTGTTCAAATTTCTGTAACAAAATACTGTAAACTGAGTAGTTTATAAACAAGAGAAGTTTATTTCTCACAGTTTAGGCTGCTGGAAGTCCAAGATCAGGTTACCAGCATAATCTGGTGAGGGCCTCTCTTCTGTATCACAAACATCTCATTATATACTCACATGGTAGAAGAAGCAAGAGAACCCTCTTAGACTTCATTTTATGTGGGAACTAATCCCATTAATGAGGACTTTACCCTTAAGATTGAATCATCTCCCAAATGCTCCACTTTCTAATACCATCACTTAGTAGGGTTACAAAATGAATGTAATCCTAATGGTTTCAGACCAATGATTTGGCATCTTTGCCAAAAATCTATTGATGATAAATATTAAGATTCACTTTTTGACTCATATTTTATTTCATCAATCTATATGGCTTTCTTTAGCCGGTATTATTCCTTTTTGATTATTGTCATTTTGTAATAAGTTTTGAAAGTTGAAAATTTTTAGTTCTCCAATTTTGTTCTTCTTTTAAACGATTGCTTTGGTTAATTTTGCTCCAGTACACTTCCATATGAATTTAAGAATAAGCATATTATTGTCTGAAATACTGATAGAGATTGCTGTGAATCTGTAGACCAACTTTGGGAGAATTGTTATTTCAACAACATTAAGTCTTTCAATCCAGGACTATAAAATCTCTTTCAATTCATTTAATTAAACCAGATTTTTTCTTTTATTCTTAATTTTCAGTTTTCAATTTTACCTTGATTTAGCTGAGTTTATTTCTAAGTATCTTAGTTTTTGTTATTAAAAATAAAAATATTTTTAATTTTGTGTTTATGTTGTTAATTATAGACAATTGATTTTTATATATTGATCTGGTATCTTGCAACTTTTCTAAACTCAAATATTATTTTTAGGAGAATTTCTATATATTTCATCAGATTTATTCCTTATATAATAATGTCATTTTCAGGTAATGATAGTTTTTACTACTCATTTCCAATCTGGTAATTTTTTTTTTCAACGTTTTATTTATTTTTGGGACAGAGAGAGACAGAGCATGAACGGGGGAGGGGCAGAGAGAGAGGGAGACACAGAATTGGAAACAGGCTCCAGGCTCCGAGCCATCAGCCCAGAGCCCGACGCGGGGCTCGAACTCACGGACCGCGAGATCGTGACCTGGCTGAAGTCGGACGCTTAACCGACTGCGCCACCCAGGCGCCCCTCTGGTAATTTTTTTTAATATGAAATTTATTGTCAAATTGGTTTCCATACAACACCCAGTGGTCATCCCAACAGGTGCCCTCCTCAATGCCCATCACCCACTGTCCCTTCCCTCCCACCCCCCATCAACCCTCAGTTTATTCTCAGGTTTTAAGGGTCTCTTATTGTTTGCCTCCTTCCCTCTCTGTAACTTTTTTGTCCCTTTCCCCTCTCCCATGGTCTTCTGTTAAGTTTCCAGGATCCACATAAGAATTAAAACATATGGTATCTGTCTTTCTCACTTAGCTTATTTCACTTAGCGTAACACTCTCCAGTTCCATCCATGTTACTACAAAAGGCCAGATTTCATTCTTTCTCATTGCCAAGTAGTATTCCATTGTGTCTATAAACCACAATTTCTTTATCCATTCATCAGTTGATGGACATTTATGGTCTTTCCATAATTTGGCTATTGTTGAAAGTGCTGCTTTGAACATTGTGGTACAAGTGACCCTATGCATCAGCACTCCTGTATCCCTTGGGTAAATTCCTAGCAGTGCTATTGCTGGTTCATAGGGTAAAAAGAAACAGAAGGAGCCAAACCATAAGAGGCTTTTAAAAAACTGAGAATAAACTGAGTGTTGATGGGGAGTGGGAGGGAGGGGAAAGTGGGTGATGGGCATTGAGGAAGGCACCTGTTGGGATGAGCAATGGGTGTTGTATGGAAACCAATTTGAGAATAAATTTCAATAAATTTCATAATTAATTAAAATTATATTAAAAATAATAATAAATAAGAAAAAATAAAGTGTTATCATAAAGATACTAGATATTAGAAAAGGTTGAAGAACATCAGTAAGACCTTTGAAAAAGAGATTAAAAAATAACATATCAGAGATGAAGCACTCAATAAATGAAATTAAAAAATACAATGCATAGAATATATCAGGGTTCAGGCTGCAGAGGAATGCATCAGTGACCTGGAGATACAGTAATGAAAAGCAATCAACCTGAAGAGAAACCAATACTGCATAATGGGAATAGACTTAGAGAATTCAGTGACTCCATCAAGCATAATACAATTAATATTATATGGATCCCAGGAGGAGAAGGAAGAGAAAGGGAGGCAGAAAATGTATTTGAAGAAATAATAGCTGAAACTTCCCAAATCTCTCAGGAAGAAAAGAGATCTAGATTCTGGAAGTACAGAGATGTCCCAATAAATTAAACCCAATAAGGTCCACAACAAGACACAAAGTAATTAAAAAGGCAAAAAATAGTGATAAAGAAAGAATTTTAAAGGTATTAAATGAAAAGACAGTTGTGTACCAAGGAAACCACAAAAATCTATGAAATGATTTTTCAGCCCAAACTTTGTTGGCAGGAAGGGAGTGGCATGATGTATTCAAAGTGCTGCATAGGAAAAATCTATAACTAAGAATAGTCTATCCAACAAAGTTATTATTCAGAATAGAAGTAAATAGAATATAATATAAAAATAGAGTATAAGTAAAAGTCAGTCCAGATATACACAAAATTGGAGGATATAAAATATGATACCAAATATCTGAAACCTGTAGGAAAGAGGAGTAAAGCATGAGTTCAACATTGAGTGGTAATCAGCTTAATATAGACTGCTATATGGACAACATGGTATACAAACTAAATGGTGGCAAAAAAATTAAAAAAAAAACAGTAAAAGATATGCAAAATATAAAAATTAAGATATCCAAGTATATCACTAAAGAAAACCAGAAAATCATGAAAAAGGGAAAGAGGAGAAAGGATCACAGAAAATCTACAAAAACAACCACAAAATAAGTAACAAGATTGCAATAAATACATGTCTATCAATAATTACTTTTTATTTAAATTGACTAAATGTTCAAATTAAAAGACATAGGGTGACTGAGTGGATAAAAAGAGACTCATCTATATCTTACCTACAAGAGACTCATTTCAGACCTAAAAACCTGCAAATTGAAAGTGGGGGAATGCAGAAACACATATCATGCAAATGGATGTCAAAATAAGGCAGGAATAGCAATACTTATGTCTAAGAAAATAGACTTTAAAACAAAGTTTGTAAAAAGAGACAAAACACACTATATAGTAATGAATGGGACTATCTAACAAGAATATATAACAGTTGTAAATATATATGCACCCAAGTACATACGATAGTTAATAACAAACATAATGGAACTAAAAATATCAATACCATAAGAGTAGTGTACTGTAAAACCCACTTACATCAATGGACAGATCATCCAATCAGAAAATCAACAAGAGAACAGTGGCTTTCAATGACATACTGTATCAGATAGATTTAACAGATATAATCAGAACATTCCATCCTAAAACAGAAAAACAGACATTATTTTCAAGTTCACATAGATAATTCTCTAGAATAGATCACATTCTAAAGCACAAAACAAGTCTCAAAAAAAAAAAAAAACACAACAGATTGAGGTCATACCGCATGTCTTTTCTTACAACAATGCTATGAAATGATAAATCAACCAGTAGAAAAAAATCTTGAAAAAACACACATACATGGAAGTTAAATAACATGCTATTAAACATTGAATAGGTCAGCCAAGAAAACAAAGAAGAAATAAAAAATTACATGGAAACAAATGAAAATGAAAACAAAATTGTCCAAAATCTCTGGGATGCAACAAAAGTGGTTCTAACAGGGAAGTTTATAACAAAACAGGACTACCCCAAGAAGCAAGAAAAATCTGAAATAAGCAATGTAATGTTACAACAAGAGGAGGTATAAAAAGAACAACAAACAAAACCCAAAGCCAGCACACTGAAAGAGAAAATAAAAGAACACAAATAAATGGCATAGAAACTTTAAAAAAGATAGAATAGATCAATGAAAACAGGAGCTAGTTCTCTGAAAAGCGCAAAATTGGCAATCCTCCTGCCAGACTCATCAAAAACAAACAAATAAAAGACACCAAAAAATAGAGACAAAGGACTCAGATAAACAAAATTACTCATGAAAGAGGAGAAATAAACTCACAAAAATATAAACAATTAAAAGTGTTTATGCCAACAATTTAGAAAACCTAGAAGTGGATAAATTCCTAGAAATGTAGAACCTACCAAATACTAAAGCGGGAAGGAATTTTAAAAAAAAATGTGAACAGGCAGATTACCAGCAAGGAGATTGAATCACTAATAATAATAACAATAACTCCAAAAGTTCACCAAAAGTTTAGGACTAGATGGATTCACAGGCAAATTCCAATAAACATTTAAAGAAGAGTTAATACCTATTTTACTCAAACTATTACAGCAAATAGAAGGAGAAAAAAAACTTCCAAATTCATTCCATGAAGTCACTATCACTCTGATACCAAAACTGGATAAAGACACCACTGAAAAAGAAACTTGTAGGTCAATATCTCTGATGAACACTGTTGCAAAAATCCTCAACAAAATGCTAGGAAACTGAATCCAAAAATACATTAAAGAAATCATTATCTATGATCAACTGGGATTTATTCCCAGGATTCAAGTTTAGTTTAGTATTCACACATGAATCACTGCGAAACATAACATCAATAAGAGAAAGGACAAAAACCATATAATTGTCTCAATAAATGGACAAAATGGATTTGACAAAGTACAACATCCATTCATGATAAAAACCCACAACAAAGTAGGTTTAGAGGGAATGTACATCAACATAAAAAAAGGCCATATATAAAAAATTCACAGTGAACATCATAATGAAAGAAGAAAAACCAAGAGCTTTCCCACTAAAGTCAGGAATAATACAAATATGCACATTCTCACCAATTTTATTGAACATAATACTGGAAGTCCTAGCCACAGTAATTAGAAAACAAAACCAAAAACAAATTAAAGGTATCCAAAGTGGTATCGAACAAGTAATAATTTCACTATTTACTGATGAAATGACACTATCTATAAAAAACCCCAAAGCCTCCACCAAAACCTAATAGATCTGAAAAATAAATTCAGTAAAACCACAGGATACAAAGTCATTGTAGACATCTGTAGCATTTCCATACAGTAATAATGAACAACAAAAAGAAATTGAGAAAAAAATACAATTACACCAAAAATAATAGGATACCTGGGAATAAATGTAACCAAAGATGTTTCAGACCTACACTCTGAAAACTATAAAAAATATATGAACAAAATTAAAATGACACAAAGAGACAGAAAGACATTGAATGTTGATGGATTGGAAGAACAAATATTGTTAGAATTTTTATACTACACAAAGCAATTTACAGATTTAATGCAATCTCTATCAAACTACCAACAGCATTTTTCACTGAGCCAGAATGAACAATCCTAAAATTTATATGGAAACACACACACACACACACACACACACACAAATAGCCTAATCAATTTTGAGAAAGATAAGCAAATCTGGTGTAACACAACTCTACTCTTCAATTTATATTACAAAGATGTAGTAGTCAAATCAGCATGATACTGGCACAAAAACAGACAAGGGGATCAATGGAACAAAATTGGAAACCCAGATTTAAACCCACAAGTATATGATCAGTTAATCTTCAAAAAACAGGAAAGAATATCCCATGGGATGGGATGAAGGCCATCTTTTCAACTAATGGTTTTGGGAAAACTTCTCTGCTGCATGCAAAAGAATGACACTGGACCACTTTATTTCACCATACACAAAATTGAATTCAAATGGATTGAAGGCCTAAATATGAGACCTGAAGCCATAAAAATCCTAGAACAGGGCACAGGCAGTAATTTCTGATATTAACCATAACAACATTTTTCTCAAAATATCTTTTGAAGCAAGGGAAATAAAAGCAAAAATAAACTATTGGGACTACATTAACATAAAAAGCTTCTGAAAAGAGAAGAAAACAATCAATAAAGTAAAAGGCAACCTACTGAATGGGAGAACATATTTGCAAATGACATGTCAACAAAGAATTAGTATTCAAAATATATAAAGAAGTGTACAACTCAACAGCCAAAACACAAATAATCCAATTTAAAAACAGGCAGAAGAAATGAAGATATTTCTCCAAAGAAGACATTCAGATGGCCAGCATACACATAAAAAGTTGCACATCACTCATCATAAAGAAAATGCAAATGAAAACTACATTGAGATATCACCTCACACTTGTCAGAATGGCTAAAATCAAACACAGCAAAAACAACAAGTATTTGCAAGGATGTGCAGAGAAAGGAACACTTATGCACTGTTAGTAGAAATGCAAACTGGTGCAGCCACTGTTGAAAACAGTATAGAGATTCCTCAAAAATTTAAAATAGAACTACCCTATGATCTATTAATAGTACTACTGGGTATTTACTCAAAGAATATGAAAACACTAATTTTAAGGGATACAGGCACCATTATGTTTTTAGCAGCAATAGTTTACAATAGCCAAAATGTAGAAGCAGTCCAAGTGTCTACTGAAAGATGAATGGATAAAGAAGAGGTGGTATACATATACAATAAAATACTTATCAGGCATAAAAGAGAATGTAATCTTGCCATTTTCGATGGCATGGATGGAGCTAGAGAGCCTAATGTAAAGTGGAATAAGCCTGTCAGAGAAAGAGAATTACCATATGTACTCATTCATATGTGGAATTTAAGAAATTAAACAAAGGAAAAAAGAAGAAAAAAAGAGACAAACCAAAAAAACAGACTCAACTATAGAGAACAAAGTGATGATTGCCAGAGGGAAGGTGGTGGGGAAATGGGTGAAATAGGTGACTGAGTAATAGTACGTGTGTGTGTGTGTGTGTGTGTGTGTGTGTGTGTGTGTATTTTTTTCTCTGTATGAAGAATCTTCAGTTTTGTGCTTGGTAACTTTGCCAAGCCATAGTGTGGCTTTTACCACAGTAGGAAAAAGGCATTGTAACCTATTTTTTTTTATTTTGTTGTTATTTGGTTAAAATCATAGTTACATGAGATATGAGATTATGGAACAACATCCAAATACATACAGAATTAAAACAATGCATTGTGTTAATTTTAAATATCTGTTTAGTGCTCTCATAAGGATCTTCTGTTATGCATACAAAAGCAGGTTGCTCAGAACAAAAAACATAGCAAGAAAATAAATAACAATGAACATACAAACTAAACTTTGAAAAATGAGAAAATCTTTAGGAAAAGATAGTAGATTCTATAGTAAAAAATTTAATAGTAAACTTAATAAGGTAATCCAAAATGCACTAATTCTAAGCTTAAAACAAAAAGAGGTAATGCTAAATCAAATGCTTACTGGACGATCTATTTGAGGTAGATAGCACAAAACATGTAGCTATGGAAAAAAAGTAGAAATTGTGTTTGAATATCTGGGAATACAAAATAACACAAATAGGTAAAATTATATTCACAACTTATTTGTATTCTTTCAAGGAAACTTTCTTAAGACTTTAGGCTTCCATTTCTTTAAGTAGACTGACTGTTTTCTATATCTGAAATTATATTTTTCTACCCAAATCCAATTCTCTCTTGGTAAATTACCCATTTTTAAAGACCATCTCAAATATCAGCTCGCCTTGGAAAATTTACTGATTGTTCTTGTCCTTCCCTTTGCAGTTAGGTATGTATTTTATTCATTATATTCATTTAGAAAATATTTATTAAATGTCTACTAAGTGCCAGGTTCTAGATCTGTAGTAAGAGCTAGAGATAAACTAATGGACAAGATAAACAAAGTCCATGTTGTCCATGATAGAGCTTTTACCTTAGTTGAGAAAATGTTAAATGTACAAAAAATGAGTAAATAAGTAAGATACTTTTAGATGATAATTGATATGAAAAAAATAAAACTGAGGTCTTGGGAAGATGGCAGCATAGGAGGACGCTGGGCTCACTGCTCATCTTGCTGATCAGTTAGATTCCACCTACACCTGCCTAAACCCAGAAAACCGCCAGAGGATTAGCAGAACGGAGTCTCCGGAGTCAAGCACAGATGAGAGGCCCACGGAAGAGGGTAGGAAGGGCGGCGAGGCAGTGCGCGCTCCAGGGACTGGCTGGAGGGAGCCAGGGCGGAGGGACAGCCTGCCGGCCAAGCACAGCCCCCGAGTCTGGCTTGCAAAAGTGGAGGGGCCGGATGGAGTGTGTTCCGACAGCAAGCACGACTTAGCATCTGGGAGGTCATAAGTTAACAGCTCTGTTGGGAAAGCGGGAAGGCTGGAGGACAAAGGGAGGGAGAGCTGCTGAGCCCCCGGACGACAGAGCTCAGCTTGGTGGGGAACAAAGGCGCTCGCCAGCGCCATCTCCCTCGCCCATCCCCCAGCCAAAATCCCAAAGGGAACCAGTTCCTGCAAGGGAACTTGCTCGCTCCACGCAAACACCCAACTCTGTGATTCTGCGGAGCCAAACCTCCTGCAGCGGATCTGACTCCCTCCCGCTGCCACAAGGCCCCTCCTGAAGTGGATCACCTAAGGAGAAACGAGCTAAGTCTGCCCCTCCTGCCCCCCGTGCACCTTGCCTACCCACCCCAGCTAATACACCAGATCCCCAGCACCACAAGCCTGGCAGTGTGCAAGTAACCCAGACGAGCCACGCCACCCCACAGTGAATCCCATCCCTAGGAGAGGGGAAGAGAAGGCACACACCAGTCTGACTGTGGCCCCAGTGGTGGGCTGGGGGCAGACATCAGGTCTGACTGTGGCCCCGCCCACCAACTCCAGTTATACACTACAGCACAGGGGAAGTGCCCTGCAGGTCCTCACCACACCAGGGACTATCCAAAATGACCAAGCGGAAGAATTCCCCTCAGAAGAATCTCCAGGAAATAACAACAGCTAATGAACTGATAAAAAAGGATTTAAATAATATAACAGAAAGTGAATTTAGAATAATAGTCATAAAATTAATCACTGGGCTTGAAAACAGTATAGAGGACAGCAGAGAATCTCTTGCTACAGAGATCAAGGGACTAAGGAACAGTCAGGAGGAGCTGAAAAACGCTTTAAACGAAATGCAAAACAAAATGGAAATGACGACAGCTCGGATTGAAGAGGCAGAGGAGAGAATAGGTGAACTAGAAGATAAAGTTATGGAAAAAGAGGAAGCTGAGAAAAAGAGAGATAAAAAAATCCAGGAGTATGAGGGGAAAATTAGAGAACTAAGTGATACACTAAAAAGAAATATTATACGCATAATTGGTATCCCAGAGGAGGAAGAGAGAGGGAAAAGTGCTGAAGGGGTACTTGAAGAAATAATAGCTGAGAACTTCCCTGAACTGGGGAAGGAAAAAGGCATTGAAATCCAAGAGGCACAGAGAACTCCCTTCAGACGTAACTTGAATCGATCTTCTGCACGACATAGTGAAACTGGCAAAATACAAGGATAAAGAGAAAATTCTGAAAGCAGCAAGGGGTAAAAGTTCACTAACATATAAAGGGAGATCTATAAGACTCTTGACTGATCTCTCTTTTGAAACTTGGCAGGCCAGAAAGGATTGGCATGAGATCTTCAGTGTGCTAAACAGAAAAAAATATGCAGCCGAGAATCCTTTATCCAGCAAGTCTGTCATTTAGAATAGAAGGAGAGATAAAGGTTTTCCCAAACAAACAAAAACTGAAGGAATTCGCCACCACTAAACCAGCCCTACAAGAGATCCTAAGGGGGATCCTGTGAGACAAAGTACCAAAGAAATCACTACAAGCATAAAACATACAGACATCACAATGACTCTAAACCTGTAACTTGCTATAATAACACTGAATGTAAACGGATTAAATGCGCCAACCAAAAGACATAGGGTATCAGAATGGATAAAAAAACAAGACCCATCTATTTGCTGTCTACAAGAGGCTCATTTTAGATCTGAGGACACCTTTAGATTGAGAGTGAGGGGATGGAGAACTATTTATCATGCTACTGGAAGCCAAAATAAAGATGGAGTAGCCACACTTATATCAGACAAACTAGTCTTTAAATTAAAGGCTGTAAGAAGAGATGAAGAAGGGCATTATATAGTAATTACAGGGTCTATCCATCAGGAAGAGCTAACAATTATAAATGTCTATGCGCCGAATACCGGAGCCCCCAAATATATAAAACAATTACTCATAAACATAAGCAACCTTATTGATAAGAATGTGGTAATTGCAGGGGACTTTAACACCCCACTTACAGAAATGGATAGATCATCTAGACACACGGTCAATAAAGAAACAAGGGCCCTGAATGAGACATTGGATCAGATGGACTTGACAGATATATTTAGAACTCTGCATCCCAAAGCAACAGAATAGACTTTCTTCTCGAGTGCACATGGAACATTCTCCAAGATAGATCATATACTGGGTCACAAAACAGCCCTCCATAAGTTGACCAGAATTTAAATTATACCATGCATACTTTCAGACCACAATGCTATGAAGCTTGAAATCAACCACAGGAAAAAGTCTGGAAAACCTCCAAAAGCATGGAGGTTAAAGAACACCCTACTAACGAATGAGTGGGTCAACCAGGCAATTAGAGAAGAAATTAAAAAATATATGGAAACAAACGAAAATGAAAATACAACAATCCAGACGCTTTGGGATGCAGCGAAGGCAGTCCTGAGAAGAAAACACATCGCAATCCAGGCCTATCTCAAGAAACAAGAAAAATCCCAAATACAAAATCTAACAGCACACCTAAAGGAAATAGAAGCACAACAACAAAGGCAGCCTAAACCCAGCAGAAGAAGAGAAACAATAAAGATCAGAGCAGAAATAAACAGTATAGAATCTAAAAAAAACGGTAGAGCAGATCAACAAAACCAAGAGTTGGTTTTTTGAAAAAATAAAATTGACAAACCTCTAGCCAGGCTTCTCAAAAAGAAAAGGCAGATGACCCAAATAGATAAAATCATGAATGAAAATGGAACTATTACAACCAATCCCTCAGAGATACAAACAATTATCAGGGAATACTATGAAAAATTATATGCCAACAAATTGGACAACCTGGAAGAAATGGACAAATTCCTAAACACCCACACTCTTCCAAAACTCAATCAGGAGGAAATAGAAAGCTTGAACAGACCCATAACCAGTGAAGAAATTGAATCGGTTATCAAAAATCTCCCAACAAATAAGAGTCCAGGACCAGATGGCTTCCCAGGGAAGTTCTACCAGACATTTAAAGCAGAGATAATACCTATCCTTCTCAAGCTATTCCAAGAAATAGAAAGGGAAGGAAAACTTCCAGACTCATTCTATGAAGCCAGTATTCCTTTGATTCCTAAACCAGACAGAGACCCAGTAAAAAAAAGAGAACTACCGGCCAATATCCCTGATGAATATGGATGCAAAAATTCTCAATAAGATACTAGCAAATCGAATTCAACAGCATATAAAAAGAATGATTCACCGTGATCAATTGGGATTCATTCCTGGGATGCAGGGCTGGTTCAACATTCGCAAATCAATCGACGTGATACATCACATTAGCAAAAAAAAAAAAAAAAGAGAAGAACCATATGATCCTGTCAATCGATGCAGAAAAGGTCTTTGACAAAATCCAGCACCCTTTCTTAATAAAAACCCTTGAGAAAGTCGGGATAGAAAAAACATACTTAAACATCATAAAAGCCATTTATGAAAAGCCCACAGGTAACTTCATCCTCAATGGGGAAAAACGGAGAGCTTTTTCTCTGAGATCAGGAACACGACAGGGATGCTCACTCTCACCGCTGTTGTTTAACATAGTGTTGGAAGTTCTAGCATTAGCAATCAGACAACAAAAGGAAATCAAAGACATCAAAATTGGCAAAGATGAAGTCAAGCTTTTGCTTTTTGCAGATGACATGATATTATACATGGAAAATCCGATAGACTCCACCAAAAGTCTGCTAGAACTGATACGTGAATTCAGCAAAGTTGCAGGATACAAAATCAATGTACAGAAATCAGTTGCATTCTTACACACTAACAATGAAGTAACAGAAAGACAAATAAAGAAACTGATCCCATTCACAACTGCACCAAGAAGCATAAAATACCTAGGAATAAATCTAACCAAAGATGTAAAAGATCTGCATGCTGAAAACTACAGAAAGCTTATGAAGGTAATTGAAGAAGATATAAAGAAATGGAAAGACATTCCCTGCTCATGGATTGGAAGAATAAATATTGTCAAAATGTCAATACTAACCAAAGCAATCTACACATTGAATGCAATCCCAATCAAAACTGCACCAGCATTCTTCTCGAAACTAGAACAAGCAATCCTAAAATTCATACACAAGCACAAAAGGCCCCGAATAGCCAAAGTAATTTTGAAGAAGAAGACCAAAGCAGGAGGCATCACAATCCCAGACTTTAGCCTCTACTACAAAGCTGTCATCATCAAGACAGCATGGTATTGGTACAAAAACAGTCACATAGACCAATGGAATAGAATAGAAACCCCAGAACTAGACCCACAAACGTATGGCCAACTCATCTTTGACAAAGCAGGAAAGAACATCCAATGGAAAAAAGACAGCCTCTTTAACAAATGGTGCTGGGAGAACTGGACAGCAACATGCAGAAGGTTGAAACTAGACCACTTTCTCACACCATTCACAAAAATAAACTCAAAATGGATAAAGGACCTGAATGTGAGACAGGAAACCATCAAAACCCTAGAGGAGAAAGCAGGAAAAGACCTGTCTGACCTCAGCAGTAGCAATCTCTTACTCGACACATCCCCAAAGGCCAGGGAATTAAAAGCAAAAATGAATTACTGGGACCTTATGAAGATAAAAAGCTTCTGCACAGCAAAGGAAACAACCAACAAAACTAAAAGGCAACCAACGGAATGGGAAAAGATATTTCCAAATGACATATCGGACAAAGGGCTAGTATCCAAAATCTATAAAGAGCTCACCAAACTCCACACCCGAAAAACAAATAACCCAGTGAAGAAATGGGCAGAAAACATGAATAGACACTTCTCTAAAGAAGACATCCGGATCGCCAACAGGCACATGAAAAGATGTCCAATGTCGCTCCTTATCAGGGAAATACAAATCAAAACCACACTCAGATATCACCTCACGCCAGTCAGAGTGGCCAAAATGAACAAATCAGGAGACTATAGATGCTGGAGAGGATGTGGAGACACGGGAACCTTCTTGCACTGTTGGTGGGAATGCAAATTGGTGCAGCCACTCTGGAAAGCAGTGTGGAGGTTCCTCAGAAAATTAAAAATAGACCTACCCTATGACCCAGCAATAGCATTGCTAGGAATTTACCCAAGGGATACAGGAGTACTGATGCATAGGGGCACTTTTACCCCAAAGTTTATAGCAGCACTCTCAACAATAGCCAAACTATGGAAAGAGCCTAAATGTCCATCAACTGATGAATGGATAAAGAAACTGTGGTTTATATACACAATGGAATACTACGTGGCAATGAGAAAGAATGAAATATGGCCTTTTGTAGCAACGTGGATGGAACTGGAGAGTGTGATGCTAAGTGAAATAAGCCATACAGAGAAAGACAGATACCATATGGTTTCACTCTTATGTGGATCCTGAGAAACTTAACAGAAACCCATGGGGGAGGGGAAGGAAAAGAAAAAAAAAGAGGTTAGAGTGGGAGAGAGCCAAAGCATAAGAGACTGTTAAAAACTGAGAACAAACTGAGGGTTGATGGGGGGTGGGAGGGAGGGGAAGGTGGGTGATGCGTATTGAGGAGGTCACCTTTTGGGACGAGCACTGGGTGTTGTATGGAAACCAATTTGACAATAAATTTCATATATTGAAAAAAAAAAGAAAATAATAAAACTGGATGATCTGATGGAGTGGAAGGAGTGGGATAATTATTTTGGATAGGGCAATTAACGCGGCATGTATAAGAAGGCAAAATATGAATAGAGCCCCATGTGTAACTAGTGAGAGAGTCATTAGATCAAGGAAAAGAGCATTTCAGGTAGAAGAAATAAAGCATGGTGGCAGGAGGAGTTTGGAGTTATTGAGAAACAGAAGGAAAATCATTTGGTCGTCTCATAATAGATTTTAAATATCAATCCTTTGTACATACCTGAAGGCAATTTCCATACCTAGTTTATCATATTTTATCCTGGAATTTTATCCTGGAATACCCTTAATCATAATTTCCCTCTACAAAGGAAATTATATTCAGTTAGCTGAAAATTGAAAGTAATTGCTCTAGAAATTACCAGGTGCTGAATATAAACTGCATGACTCCATAAAAAGGCTTTTGTCTTATACAGAAACAACTTAGTTTGTAGATTCATCAAAATCAGTGATGGGGATAGAGAGGGAGAGAAAGAGGGGGAGAGAAAAAGACCTCAAGTGAGAGGTAGAATAATATAAAGATTTGTTAGTATCTGCATAGTTATAGGAAAAATGGGATAAGCCTAATCATGAAAGTTTATGTTACATCATTTTTCTAGCTTTTTGAAAATTATTTATTCACTTATGTTCTGATTATATATGTTATTTGCAGATAAACTGCAAATTACGTACAGTAAAACTTATTATGCCACAAAAATCATTATTAGTATGTAGACATCTTTTCTTCCATGCATTTTCTATGTGCATTTTTGTAGAACACATTTTAGCATATATGTGTGTGTGTGTGTGTGTGTGTGTGTGTATATATATATAGCATATGTATATATATATAGCATATATATATATATATATAATTGTACTCATAATATGCTTGTATCTTTTAGCTTTATACTATTGGCATTTAACTACATCAAATTATTCACATTCTTTTTTTTAAGTATTTTTTATTTTTGAGACAGAAAGAGCACAAACAAGGGAGGGGCAGAGAGAGAGGTTATGGAGAATCCTAAGCGGACTCCACATTGCCAGTGCAGAGCCTGACATGGGGCTCGAACTCACAAAACATGAGATCATGACCTGAGCTGGAACCAAGAAGAGTCAGATGCTTAACTGACTGAGCTACCCAGGTGACTATT
The DNA here is from genome assembly GCF_018350155.1 of Leopardus geoffroyi. NCBI lineage: Eukaryota > Metazoa > Chordata > Mammalia > Carnivora > Felidae > Leopardus > Leopardus geoffroyi. The sequence goes on from NC_059343.1 coordinate 75,750,193, forward strand.
CACATTCTTAATGGACACATAGCACTTTATTGTAAGAACCCACCATCATGTACATAACCAAGGTTCTATTTAAGAACATTATTTCTAATGTTTAGTTTTTCTATGGTTATTGATAATGTGTTTAAGCCTTATGTATAAAACTATGTACCATAAAGCTTCTATTTCTTTATGTGTGTTTCACTTTGACTACCAGTATTTTTTTTTTTCAACGTTTATTTATCTTTGGGACAGAGAGAGACAGAGCATGAACGGGGGAGGGGCAGAGAGAGAGGGAGACACAGAATCGGAAACAGGCTCCAGGCTCTGAGCCATCAGCCCAGAGCCCGACGCGGGGCTCGAACTCACGGACCGCGAGATCGTGACCTGGCTGAAGTCGGACGCTTAACCGACTGCGCCACCCAGGCTCCCCTGACTACCAGTATTTTTATAACTAAGCCCAAATGCAATTAACTCAATATCAGAGTTAACATTATGCTTTCAACAAACTCATATTTTAAAAAATGCCATAGTATGCTTTTTTGTAGTTTAAAAAACCTAGACTAAAACCTTAACTCCTTATTCACAAAACACTATGATGTCTTAAATCTCATGTATGAGTTCTATAGGGGCAAAAGGCAGGCAGCCCCAAGATGGGCCACTTTGGCATGAGCACTACTTTAAGTTAAAAGCAGTCAAAACCCATAGATTCAGGACAAATTATTTACTTTCCCCTCAACTACCTGCTTGAACCAAGAAGAGGGCTATTAACAGAGATTCCTCTTTACCAAAGAAACTTACTTGCATAATAGGGCAACGTTCATTTCCCAAACATCTCTTTTCACTTTTCTGTTAATAGTCTCTCTCCCCTTTGTATCCTCAGATCCTCACCATTCTCCTTAGCTCATATAAATATCATCTTCAGAATTTCCATGTTTATGTGGATTCTCTACATGTATACTATTAAATTTTATGTTCTCCTGCTAGTATATTTCATGTCAATTTGATTCTAAATTCAGTTAGAAAGATATTGAAGGGCAGAGGAAATTCTTCCCCCCCAACAGTTCTTGAAGCTCATGTACTCAATCCATATGAACAGCCAATTTGTTTTTGTTTTTAAGGTATTACTTCTCCATATGGACTGATCTGAAACATTTGCAGATAAAAACTAAGAGAATTCATTGCCAACAAATCCACTCTATAAATAGAGTCCTTTATGCTTAAATAAATGAATAATAGATAGTAACTCAGATCTACATGAAGATATGATGAAGACAGGTAAAAGTAATTATAGAAATTATTAAATTAATCATAGAAAAGAATATAAATATATTTTGTTTGTAACTCTTTTACTTATATATGATTGAACAGACAACTGTATAAAATAATCATGAATCTGTATTGGTGGTAATATATTATACAGAGATGTAATTTGTATGACAAGAAAACCAGAAAAGAATAGAGGCATAATAGCATTATACAGGAGCACATTTTTACAATAAACTTGAAATTAAATTGTTACTACCTGGAACTATATTGTTATAAGTTAAGATGTTCACTACAATCCCAAAAGCAATCCCTAAGAAAATGAGTCAGAAAATAGTAAAAAAAAAAAAAAAAAAACACAAAAATTAAAATGGTACAAAAGTAAATATCTATTTACCAAAAAAATAAAACAATGATGGGGGAATAGATGAATAACAAAAACATAAGATATATAGAATATAAACACAAAAATAGCAGACTTAAATCCTATTGTATCATTAATTATACTAAATGTAAATAGATTTAAAATGTCAATCAACAGACATAGACTGGCAGAATGGATTAAAAGTAGCAATCTACGTACTGTCTACAGGGGGAATACTTTATATTCAAAGACAAAAATTATTTTTAAATAAGGACAAACATACCACACAAATGATAATCCAAAGAGAGCTAGAAAATCTATATTCATATCAGACAAAATAGACTTTGAGACACAAATGGTAACTATGGATTATGATGGATATATTATAATTATAAAAGGATCAACCAATTATAAATATATAACAATTATAAATCCATGTGTCCCTAACAACTCAAACCCAAATACATGAAACATAAAGTGACAGAATTGGAAGGAAAAATGGACACATAACAATAATAGCTGAATAATTTAATATGTCACTTTCAATTATGTCTCAATAAGACCAGGATAAAAACACAAACTATATTAGGAGATTTTGAGATGAATAAAAATAAAAACCCAACACACCAGGACATATTGAATATAATTAATTCAGTGCTTATAGTGAAATATATATATATATGTATATTCCTGCATATATATTAATATACAAGATAATATTTATATATTAATATATTATTGAATATATATTGTATAAATTCCTACACATACAAAAAGAATTATCTCACATTAATAGCCTAACATTCCAACTTAAAAGAGAAGAAAGAGCAAACTAAATTCAAAGCTAAAAGAAGGAAGGAAGTAATAGAGATTAGAATGCAGATGAATACAATAAAGAACAGAAAAATAATAGCAAGAATCAATGAAATCAAAAGTTGATTCTTTGAAAAGAACAACAAAATTGACAAACTTTAATTTAGACTGACCAAAGACAATATGAAAAATGCTCAAATTATTAAAATTAGGAATGAATGGGGACACTACCAATCTGACAGAAATAAATTTAAAAAAAATATATAAAGGAATATATAAAAAAAAAGTGTATGCCAACAAATTAGGCAACTTAGATGAATTGGAAAAATTCTTATAAAGTTACAAACTACTGAAACCGATTTAAAAAAAAACTGAATAGATTTGAAGGAAACAAAGAGATTAAATTAATAATTTAAAAAATCCTACAAATAAAAGCCTAAGACATGATAGCATCACAGCTGAATTAAAAAACACAAGTCGTTCACAATTTTTTTCCAAAAAATACATGACAGACTCTACCTAACTTATACTGTGAGGCCAATATTACCCTGATACTGAAACCAGAGAAAGACATCACAAGAAAAGTGCAGACCAATATATTTGGAATATAGACACAAATATCCACAGAAAATACTAGTAAACCAATCTAGCATTATAAAAATAATTATGCAACATGAGTAAGTGGGACCTTTCAGAGGAATATAATTCCATATATTGTTTCAATATATGGAAACTATCCAAATAATATACCACTTGAATACACCAAAAATCCCATGATTATCTCCATAGATGCAGAAAAAGACATCTGATAAAATTAACTGACTATATATATATATATACACACACACACACACACACACACGCATACACACACACACTCATACACACACTCAACAGGCTTGAATAGAAGATAAGATTGCTAAGCTGGCAGAGGGCCTCTGTGATTTACACAGCTAACATGAGACTTAATGTTAAAAGACTGAAACTTTCCTCTAAGATCATAAATAAGAGTGCTTGCTCTCTCACCATTTATATTTGTTATTTTAGAGTTTCTAGCTAGGGAAATTAAGCAACAAAAGAGAAATAGCACCTAGATTAGAAAGTAAGGATAATCTTCATCTTTATATTCAGATGACATCTTGTCTATAGAAAAACACAAGGAATCCTTAAGAAAGAGCTATTAGGGCTAATACTTTATTCAGTTTTTAGCCAGGTTACAAGTTACAATATAAATACACAAAAATCAATTGTATTTCTATACATTAGCAGTAGATAATACAAAAATGAAATTAAGAAAATAATTCTGTTTGCAATTTCATCAATATAATAAAATTAGTATGAATAAATTTAGCAAAAGAAATGGAAGAGTTTTACACTAAAGCAACAAAATATCATTAAAATTATAGTGGAATTAAATAAATGAAAATACAACCCATATTAATGGATAAGAAGACAATATTGTTAAGGTGGCAATATTTTCCATTTATAGATTTATCTATAGTTTATTATAGATTTAAATACAGATCTATATTTATAGAAAATCCTATTATCTATAAACAATTTCCTTATTTTGCAGAAATTTATCGACTGATGAAAAAATTCATATGGAAATCCCAGGGACTAAGAATATTTAAAAAAAAATGTTGAAATGCACAAAATATGAGGACTCAACTTCCTGACTTCAAAATTTGCTACAACAATACAGTAATAAAGACTGTGTGGTATAAATATGGACATACAAATCAATGGAGGAGAGATGAAAGTGAAGAAATACACCCATACATCCATGGTCAACAGACAAAGCTGTCTAAATAATTCTATGGAGAAAGAATAGTTTTTTCAACATATACTGTTGGGACAATTGGATATCCACAAGCAAATAGATGAGGTTGGACCCCCACCTCCCACCATATAAAATAAAGGAAAATGAATCAAAAATATAAATGTTAGAGATAAAATTATAAAATTCTTAGGAGAAAACATAGGTGTGATTCTTTCTGACCATGTACTAGGCAATATCTTTGGTATGACACTAGAAGCACTAGCATTAAAAAATACATAAATTTGGGGCGCCTGGGTGGCGCAGTCGGTTAAGCGTCCGACTTCAGCCAGGTCACGATCTCGCGGTCCCTGAGTTCGAGCCCCGCGTCGGGCTCTGGGCTGATGGCTCAGAGCCTGGAGCCTGTTTCCGATTCTGTGTCTCCCTCTCTCTCTGCCCCTCCCCCGTTCATGCTCTGTCTCTCTCTGTCCCAAAAATAAATAAACGTTGAAAAAAAATTAAAAAAAAATACATAAATTTGACTTCGTTAAAATTGAAAACATGTGCCTTCAAAAGAAGCTAGTAAGGAAGTGAAAAGAGAACCCACAGAGTGAGAGAAAATATTTGCAAATTACATATCTCAAGAATTTAGTATCTAGAATAAGTAACTCTTAGAATGCAATAATAAAAAATAAACCCAGTTTCAAAACAGGCAAAAAATAGGAATAAACATTTCTCCAAAGGAGATATAGAAATAGATAATAAACACATAAAAGAATGATCAATATCATTAGTTATTAGGGAAATGCAAATCAAAATCACAAATAAATATGATTCACAGTCACTACTGGTACTAAAAAGAATGGACATTATCAAGTGTTGTCATAGATATAGAGAATTTGAACCCTCACATATTATAGGTGGGAATGTAAAATATTTCAGCTTCTTTGGAAAGTAGTCTAGCAGTTCCTTAATAGCTTAAACGTAGTATCATCATATGACCCAGAAATTATACCTATAGTTATGTACCCAAGGAATTAAAAACATGCATGCTATTAAGGACCTAAATGTGAGACCTGAAAGCATAAAAATCCTGGAACAGAACACAGGCAGTAGTTTTTCTGACATCAACTGTAGCAACAATTTTCTAGATATGTCTCCTAAGGGAAGAGAAACAAAAGCAAAAATAAGCTCTTGGGCCTACATCAAAATAAAAAACATTTTCCCCGTGAAGGAAACCATCAAGAAAACAAAAAGTCAACATACAAAATGGGAAAAAATATTTGCAAATGATATATCTGATAATGGGTTAATATCCAAAATATATAAAGAAATTATACAACTCAAAGTCAAAAAGACAAATAATTCAATTAAAAATGGGCAGTGGACCTAAATAAACATTTTTTTATCCAAAGATGACATACAGATGGCCAACAGGCACATGAGAAGATACTCAACATCACTAATCATCAGGAAATGCAAATCAAAACCACATTGTGTTATCACCTTACATTTGTCTAATGGCTAAAATCAAAATGAAAGGAAATGTGTTGGTAAGGATGTCAAAAAAAAAATTCTTGCACTATTGGTGCAAATATAAATTGGTGCAGCCACTGTGGACAACAATATTTAGGTTCCTTAAAAAACTAAACAGAAATACCATATGATACAATAATTCCACTACTAAGTATTTACCCAAAGAAAACAAAAATATTAATTTGAAAAGATATATGCATGCTTATGTTTATTGCAGTATTATTTATAAGATCCAAGATATGAATGCAACCTAAGTGCCAACTGATAGACAAATGGATAAGGAAGATGCGGCATATATGTGTATGTATGTGTGTGTGTGTGTGTGTGTGTGTATATATATATATATATATATATGGAATATGTATATGAAATGAAATATTACACAGCTTTAAAAAAGGATGAGATTTCCTGCAGTAGGGGCCCTGCAGCACTGGGAGGGAGGCAGGCCCATCAGAGGGATGGATCCACAGAAGTACAGTGTTGGGCATTTGTGCAGTGCTGATGCTTAGGGGCACTTGTACCCCAATGTTTATAGCAGCACTTTCAACAATAGCCAAAGTATGGGAAAAGCCTAAATGTCCATTAACTGATGAATGGATAAAGAAATTGTGGTTTATATACACAATGGAGTACTACATGGCAATGAGAAAGAATGAAATATGCCCCTTTGTAGCAATATGGATGGAACTGGAGAGTGTTATGCTAAGTGAAATAAGTCATACAGAGAAAAACAGATACCATATGTTTTCACTGGGTATTATGGAAGCAATTTGACAATAAATTTCATATTAAAAAATAAAAAAAGAATGAGATTGTGCCATTTGAGACAACATAGATAGACCTAGAGGACATTATGCTAAGTGAAATAAGTCAGATTATAAAACTCAAATACCATGTGAGTTCACTCAGATGTAGAATCTAAAAAAAATAAATGAATATGAAAAGAAATAAAAGATTCAGATCTATAAATACAGATAATAAATTGATCATTACCAGAGAGGAGGGGATGGGGGAATGGGAAAAATGGGTAAAAAAGAGTTATAGATACAGATCTCCAATTATGGAATGAATAAGTTATAGGAATAAAAGGCACAGCATGGGGAATATAATCAATGATATTGTAATAGTGTTGTATGGTGACGATAATAGCTACACTTGTGGTGAGCATAGCATAATGTACAGGGAAGTTGAATCACTATCTTGTAAACCTGAAACTTATGTAACATTATGTGTGAACTATACTCACATAAAAAGAAAATTAAAAACATATATTCACACAAAAACTTTTACAGAAATATTTATAGCAGGATTATTTATAATAGCAAAAAGTTCTAAAACAACTCAAATGCCCATCAACAGATACATGGATTAAGAAAATGTGACATAAACATACAATGGAATGTTATTCAACCTTAAAAAGGAACGAAATTCTAGTACATGCCACAACATGGTATAATCTTTGAAGTCATGCTAAGTGAAGAATCCAGACACGCATAAAAACAGCTATTTTTATGATTCAATTCATAACAAATATCTAGAAAAGGCAAATCCATAAACGTAGAAAGTAGATTAGTTAGTATCAGGGGTTGGAGAAAGGTGGGAATAGGAAATTGGCAGTGGACAGAGGGTTTCTCATTAGGGTTCTAGAATTAGATAGCGATGGTTGCACAATTTTGGATTTTCTAAAAACTTCTGAATCACTTTAAAAAGTGATTTTTTCATTATGTAAATTACATCTGCATAAAAATAAATATACAAATATATTGTAAATGTAAATAAATAGCTAATATATCTTATTTGAGAAACCAGTATAACAAGTCATGCTTTTTAAAATATTTGAGATTCTATGTACAGTTGATATCATGAAACCACGTTTATTTTAAGAGACAAAGGGAAATTATTGTTCATGTAACATGTTCATTTACATCTTATTAAGATCTTATAATTTATTATAGCATCTTATAATAAAAAATATGATGTCATCTTATAATAAGAAATATGTTTTGTGGGCGCCTGGGTGGCTCAGTCAATTAAGTGTCCAACTTTGGCTCAGGTCATGATCTCGCAGTTCGTGAGTGTGAGCCCTGTGTTGTGCTCTGTGCTGACAGCTCAGAGCCTGGAGTCTGCTTCAGATTCTGTGTCTCCATCTCTCTCTGTCCCTCCCCCACTCACGCTCTCTCTCTCTCTCTCTTTCAAAAGTAAATAAACATTAAAAATATGATTTTTTGTGAAATTAGGCATCTTTCATGATTAAAATATTCCAAATAACATATGCTTATGGAAAATTGGGACTTTATCAAGACAAAAACTTCTGCACAGTGAATGAAAAACCAACAGAATTAAAATGCAGCCTACAGAATGGGAGAAGATATTTGTGAATGACATATCTGATAAAAGGTCAGCATTCAAAATCTATAAAGAATTTCTCAAACTCAACACCCAAAAAGCAAATAATCCAGTTAAGGAATGGGCAGAAGACATAAATAGACACTTTTCAAAAGAAGACATCCAGATGGCTAATAGATATATGAAAATATGCTCAACATCACTCATCATCAGGAAAATACAAATCCAAACCATGATGAGATGTCACCTCACACCTGTCAGAATAGCTAAAATTAACAACACAAGAAATGACAGGTGTTTTCCAGGATGCAGAGAAAGGGGAACCCCCTTACACTGTTGGTGGACTGCAAACTGGTGCTGCCACTCTGGAGAACACTATGGAGGTTTTCAAGAAACTAAAAATAGAACTACTCTATAATCCAGCAATTGCACCCTTAGGTATATACCCAAAGGATACAAAAATACAGATTCAAAGGGTGCATCCACCCCAATGTTAATAGCAGGATTATCAACAATAGCCAAACTATGAAGAGAGACCAAATGTCCATCAACTGATGAATGTATAAAGAAAAGGTGGTATATATATGCAATGGAATATTATTCAGCTATCAAAAATAATGAAATCTTGCCATTTGCAACAATGTGGATGTATTATGCTAAACGAAATAAGTCAGAGAAAGATAAATTACATGTGAGTTCGCTCCTATGTGGAATTTAAGATATAAAACAGATAAACATATGGGAAGGGGGGAAAAATAAAAGAGAGGGGAACAAGCCAGAAGAGAGTCTTAACAACAGAGAACAAGCTGAGGGTTGATGGAGGGAGGTGAGTGGGAGATAGGTTAGATGGGTGATGAGTTTTAAGGAGGGCACTTATTGCGTTGAGCACTATGTGTTGCATAAGTGATGAACGACTGCATTCTACTCCTGAAACCAATATTGAACTGTATATTAAATAATTAAAATTAACATTTTAAATATTGATTAAAAAAGAAAATTCAATTTTTTATTTAGTACCTATTCATTTATGTGTCCTGAACACTTGAGAATTATTAAATAAGAGACTGTGGTCCTTATGAATTAATATCAATTGCTTAAAATATGTTTAAAAACATATTAAAAACATTTAAAAATCCTATCTTTTAGAATTCCATTATAACCTTCTCACTTTTGTTTTAAAGTACACACAAAATGGATACTATTCTATTTCTACAGTTTTCTGTAACACTTTTATCTATAAAATGGTAATAGTATAATCCATTCAAACCAATGTTACAGAGTTGATATGAAGGAAGTTACATGGCATTGTAAAAGCATTTTGAAAGATGATCACATTATATGAATGTTCAGTATTATTAAAATGTGCCTTTAGTTAACATGGGATATGGCTAATATAAGAACCTCTAAACTTTTACCAGCTATATCAAATGCTAAGGAGCTCAGCTTAAAATTTTGCAAAAGAGAAAACTAGAATAGTTTTCTAGTTATAGGTGCAAGAAAGACCATAATTGTAGCAACATTGATAGAGATGTATAAAACCATAATAAGAGCAATAGCTATGCTTAGTGCTTGGAAAATAAAAGAAAAACCTATTGAATCATTTTAGTAATTCCAAATTACAGCTGCTTCTGATCCATCCCCTAATTGTATGAAGTGAATAAATCATCTATATTGGCATGTTAAGATCCACATTTTGTAGTGACTGCAGAGTGGCTAAGCTTTTGTGGATATTATTAAAACTCATCACAGGAAATAAAATTAGAAAAGTGGATTACTTTGTAAACCACACAAACATGAAAAATGGCTCAGCTCTCTGCATTTTTTTGCCAGTTTTCCAAGTTCATCATGTAATCTAATTCCATAATGTGTTTTGTGAAGTTATTTTATCTATTAAACTAGCCTTTCAAGGATGTTTATAAAAATGTGGACAAATGTAACAAATATTGACTGGACTTGCAATTTTATTGGAAAAGAATATTAAAAAGAAAAGATTACATGTTTTTTTGTTTAAAGGTTTCTACTCTGTGATTACCCTTTCTGTTGTAAATTACTTTGCATTTGACTAGTCCTTAAAGAGTTGTGTTAAATGTGATAAACTTACTGCTGATAAGCATTTCTAAATTTGATGTATGTTTTGTTCTTCCAAATAATTTGGCATTTTTAAATCTAATATAAGCAGGTCTTTAAATTTTCATAATTTGAGGTGGTCTTTATTTTTAATTTTTTTTTTCAAGGTCTCCCCCATGGGGGCTTTTATTCTTGAGGACCTTCCAGAGCTCTCCATATTCCCACTTGAGGCTCAGTCCCCAGTGCTCCACAGCTCAGCCTCCTTCTAGGTTGGCATTGGGGTGGGAGGGTGGGGATGTGTCTGGGACAATCCAAATTAGCAAACCCTCCTCGTCTTTCCGCCTCTGTACAAAGGCTATCTCAGGGGAAGGTCCTTCATCATCTTTGCATTGGCTCTGGCATCTCCAGTGGGCTTGACCTCAGGAGCAGGTTGGGGAGAATGTTGCCATTAATTGTCATTTACTACTGTGTTCCTTTCTTGCTGGTACCTCCTCTGCTCCAGGAAAGCTTGTTCTAAGGAGGGTAGATTCATTCCTTCACACAAGTCAGCACCCAGGCTTTCACCACGGAGCCTCCATCCTTCTGGTGCTGGAGCTTCCCAAGACAAGGTACAGGGACTCCACCCGGGCTTGGATGGCTCCACCAACTTGGTACAGACTAGGATCTAGTAGATCCGTGTTGAACGTTTAGGGTCACTTGGGATTGAGTCATGTCATAGAGGCACAACCTGCTGAATGTTCTCAGTATCCCAGGTCGGGAAGTTGGCCGGTACTGACTTCCCAGGGGAAGTGATAGATCACAGGTTTTGGTAGCACCCCAAATAGTTGAGATGGATTTTTGAAGATTCCTGTCAGGGCATCATGACAGCCTTGGGTTTCCTCTTCCAGTCCAGTGGAATCATGTGACAGGGAAAAGGTGGGTTACCAGGAGTGCCTCACTTTTCCCCTCAAGCCTTCTTCTGTTGTCCTTTCCCTGGGGGTCAGCTCTAAGGTTCCCCTTGAGGAGAGCCCAGCCAGCCGCGGTCACAGCACCTATACCGGTGCTGCCTATGCCTCCACCATGGTCGGTTGAGCCTTGAGGTAGTCTTATTAATATTCAAATAATTTCCATAATATATTAACAATGGCCTATAAAGTATTCACCTTTATGGTTAAAATACAGATTTCTTAGAGATTTTAATAAAACTAAGTTCTTGTAAATTTTACTTGGAAAAACACCTAGGTATATTTTTACTGTTAAAGTTTACTTTACATACTTTTATTCACAAAATTCTGTATGACTATTTTAAATCTGTATATATTAATTATTAGAACAAATATTAAGAATATAATCCTATTCTTTATAGGGTGCTGGGAGATTATCTGGGGAACATTCCTGGGAAATGTAAATTTAAGTGACCAAGTGCTCTGATTTAAGTAGGAAGTTGAAGCAAGAACAAGTCAAACAGCAGGTCCAAAATTTGAGTGACCAAATTCAAGATTAAGGAATAGAAGCTGCACAAAACATAATCTTGATACAAATGTAGAGGTTGGTTGGCAGCAAAGAGAACTGTTAAGAAGTTTTAAAGTCCAGAAAAAAAAAAAAAAGATATTGGAAGAGCTGGGCAGTACAGCAGCAATTCCTGAACTGAAAACCAGGTACTTAAGGGTGGCTTTATTATTTTATTAATGGCATGGAGTTTTGAAGCATTCATTAAGAAGCAATGAAATGGGCAGGTGATACTGGATTCAATGAGAACCAATATTTTCAAGTGTTATTAATTTCTGTGGAAATTAGTCTGTAAATCATTATTTGAATTAGATTACTATGTTAAATAATTGGAGATGATGTCTAATTCAGCAAAATATACCTGTAAAAGAAATACTAGATTAATTTTTGCCTCTCCTAAAAGATAATGAGGGAATTCTGTTCTACTTATGATACAAACTGCTGGAAAATGTCACAGTTCTGAAAATAATAAAAAAATCACTTAAACTATGAAATCATAAGTTCCTTTTAATGCACCAAAGAGTTGAAGTTATAGAGTAATATTTAGCCAGAAATCTGAAGAATTGAAGTACTTCCACATAAAGAGGGGATATAATTATAGAGTCACTTCTGAAAGAGCACAGGATGAAGACATGCAAGGGGCCATATAAGTGGATAAGAAGAGTTATGCTAGAATGATAAATAAGAAAACAATTCCATTTACAATTACACTATAAATAATCAGATACCTAGGAATAAACCTAATGAAAGAGATGAAAAACCTGTACTCTGAAAACTATAAAACATTGATGAAAGAAATTGAAGACAACACAAAGAAATGGAAAGATATTCCATGCTCATGGATTGGAAGAACAAATATTATTAAGATGTCTATACTACCCAAAGTAATCTATAGTTTTAAAGCAATCTCTATCAAATACCAACATTATTTTCCACAGAAAAATAAAAAACAGTTCTAAAGTTTACATGGAACCACAAAAGACCCCAAATAGCTAAAGCAATTTTGAAAAAGAAAAGCAAAGCTGGAGGTATCACAAAACCAGACTTCAAGATATATTGCAAAGCTGTAGTGATTAAAAGAGTATGGTAATTGAACAAATACAGACACAAAAATCAATGGAACAGAATTGAAAACCCAGATTCAAAACCACAATTAAATAGTCAATTGATCTTTTACAAATGAGGAAAGAATATCTAATGGGGAAAAGACAGTCTCTTCAACAAATGGTGCTGGCAAAACTAGTCAGGTATATGCAAAAGAATGAAACAAAACCACTTTCTCAAACCATACACAAAAACAAACTCAAATTGGATTAAAGACATAATTGTGAGACCTGAAATCATAAAAAATCATAGAAGAAAACTCAGGCAGCCATTTCTCTAACATCAACCATAGCAACATTTTTCTAGATATGCCCCCTGAGGCAAAAGAAATAAAAGCAAAAATAAACTATTGGCACTACATCAAAATAAAAAAGTTTCTGCACAGCAAAGGAAATGACCAAGTGAAACTAAAAGACAACCTATAGAATAGGCAGAGATATTTGCAAATGACATATCCAATAAAAGGTTAGCATCCAAAATATATAAATAACTTATACAACTCAACACCCAAAAAACAAATAATTTAATTTAAAAGTGGGCAGAAGACATGAATAGACATTTATCCAAAGAAAACATCCAGATGACCAACAGATACATAAGATGCTTAATATTACTTATCATCAGGGAATGCAAACCAAACTACAATAATATACCACCTGTCAGAATGGCTAAACACACAGACACACAGACACAGGCACAGACACACACACACACACACACACACACACACACACACACACACAATGAAACAAGTTTTGGCATGGATGTGGAAAAAAAGAAATCCTCTTGTACTACTGATGGGAATGCAAACTAGTGCAGCCATATAGAAAACTTTATGGAGGTTCCTCAAAAAGTTAAAAGTATAACTACCTCATGATCCAATAATGACAGTAATGGGTATTTACCCACAAAATACACAAACACTAATTCAAAGGGATACATACCTCCATGTGTTTATTGCAGCATTATTTAAAATGTAGTTTCAATCTTATTTCATTCTGTTCGCTGGTCCATCTATTCAATTTTTCAATTTTCTTTCTTTTCTTATTCTTGAATACAGAAAGAGAAAAAAAATATTTTCTGGTTTTACAAAAAAGATTTTCCTTTAATTTTTTCTACTATATATTTTTTTACTTTTTATAATTTTTTAAAATCCCATTTTACTTTCAAAAATTTATTTTTATTTTCCTTTTTTATAAAAAAGAGTTTTCTTTAATTTTTTCTACTATATGTTTTAATTTTTTGCAAGTTTTGAAAAATCTACTTTCAAAAATTCATTTTTACTTTCCGTTTTTATATAAAAATATTTTCTTTAATTTTTATGCTGTTTTAATTTTTTTTGTAAATTTTTAACTTATATTTTACTTCTATCATGTCATTTTATTCTATTTTATTGCATGCATTTATTTAAATTTTAAAATGCTTCCCTTTTTGTCCTTTTTTTCTTTATTATTTTATTTCCCTTTTTTCTATATTCTAACAGGGTTTTTTTTTCTTTTCTTTTAAATCTTTTTTTAATGTTTATTTATTTTTGATAGAGAGACAGAGCATGAGCGGGGGAGGGGCAGAGAGAGAGGGAGACACAGAATCAGAAGCAGTCTCCAGGCTCCGAGCTGTCAGCGCAGAGCCCAATGACGGGCTGGAGCTCACAAACTGTGAGATCATGAACTGAGCCGAAGTCGGAAGCTCAACCAACTGAGCACACAGGTGCCCCAGGGTTTGTTTTTTTTTTTTTTTTTTCAACAACAAGACCAAACAAACCTAGGATCTAGCATTTTTATTTGATTATTTTGTGTTATTTTTAATTTTTAATTTTTTAATTTTTATTTATTTATTTTTATTTTATTAATTCTTTTTCTTGCTTCAAAATGACAAAACAAAGTAATTCACCAAAAAGAAAAAAAGAAGGAAGAAATGACAGCCAGGCACTTAATTAATACAGATACAAGCAAGATGTCTGAACCAGAATTTAGAATCACAATAATATGAATACTAGCTGGGATTGAAAGTAGATTAGAATCCCTTTCTGCTGAAATAAAAGAAGTAAAATCTAGTCAGGATAAAATTTCTTTTTTTTAATTTTTTTAAAGTTTTATTTATTTTTGAGAGAGACACGGAGTGCAAGCAGGGGAGGGGGAGAGAGAGAGAGAGTGAGAGAGAGAGAGAGAGAGAGAGAGAGAGAGAGAATCTGAACCAAGCTCCAGGCTTTGATCTGTCAGCACAAAGCCCAATGAGGGGCTCGAACCCACAAACTGTGAGACCATAAACTGAGCCGAAGTCGGATGCTCAACTGACTGAGCCACCCAGATGCCCCTAGTCAGTATAAAATTAAAAGTGCTATTACTGAGATGCAATCTTGAATGGATGTCGTGTTGGCACAGACGGACAAAGCAGAGCAGTGAATCAGTGATATAGAGGAAAAACTTATGGAGAATAACGAAGCAGAAAAAAAAAGAGGGAAACTAAGGTAAAAGAACATGATATAAGAATCAGAGAACTCAGTGATTCATTAAAAAGGAATAACATTCAAATCATAGGGGTACCAGAAGATGAAGAGAGAGAAAAAAAGGGTAGAAGAGTTATGTGAACAAATCATAGTGGAAAACTTTCCTAACCTGGGGAAAGACACAGATATCAAAATGCAGGAAGCACAGAGAACTCTCATTAGATTCAATAAAAACCTACCATCAACAAGGCATAGCATAGTCAAATTCACAAAATACTCAGGCAAGGAAAGAATCATGGAAGAAGCAAGGGAAAAAAGTCCTTGACCTACAAGGGAAAATAAATCAGTATCACAGCAGACCTATCCACATAAACTTGGCAGGCCAGAAAGGAGTGGCAGAATATATTCAACGTGCTGAATGAGAAAAATATGCAACCAAGAATTCTTTATCCAGCAAGGCTGTCATTCAAAATAGAAGGGGAGACAAAAAGTTACCCAGACAAACAAAACTAAAGGAGTTTGTGACCACTAAACCAGCCTTGCAAGACATTTTAAGGGAGATTTTCTGAGGGGAGAAAAGATGAAAAAAGAAAAAAAAAAGATCAAAACCAACAAAGACTAGAAAAGACCAGAGAACACCACCAGAAAATCAAATTCTACAGGCAACATAACGGTAATAAATGCATATCATTCAGTACTCACTCTGTCAATGGACTAAATACTCTAATCAAAAGACATAGGGTAACAGAACGGATAAGAAAACAAGATCCATCTATATGCTGTTTACAAGAGACCCATTTTAGACTTAAAGACACCTTCAGATTGAAAGTAAAGGAATGGAAAGCCATCTATCATGCTAATGGTCACTAAAAGAAAGCTAGAGTCGTCATACTCATATCAGACAGTCTATATTTTAAAATAAATACTGTATTAAGAGAGGAAGAAGAGCATTATGTCATGATTAAGGGGTCTATCCACCAAAAAGATCTAACAATTGTAAACATTTATGCTCCAAATGTAAAGCACCCAAATATATAAATCAATCACAAACATACAGAAACTCATTGATAATAATATCATACTAGTAGGAGACTTTAACACCCCTCTTAAAGCAATGTACAGATAATCTAAACATGAAATCAACAAGGAAACAATGGCTTTGAATGATACACTGGACCTGATGGACTTAACAGATGTATTCAGAAAATTTCATCCTAAAGCAGGAGAATACACATTCTTCTCAATTGCACATGGAACATTCTACAGAGTAGATCACATACTGGGACACAAACCAGCCCTCAACAAGTACAAAAAGATCAGTATTATACCATGCATATTTTCAGACGACAACATTACAAAACTTGAAATCAACCACAAGACAAAATTTGGAAAGACAATACATACTTGGAGACTAAAGAACATCCTACTAAAGAATGAATGGGTTAGCGAAGAACTTAAAGAGGAAATTAAAAAGTACATAGAAACCAATGAAAATCATAACACCACCAAAGATAATGCCCAAAACCTCTGGGACACAGCAAAGGCAGTCATAAGACGGAAGTATATAGCAATCCAGGCCTTCCTAAAGAAGGGAGAAAGGGCTCAGATACACAACCTAACCTTACACCTTAAAAAGATGGAAAAAGAACAGCAAATAAAACCCCAAACCAGCAGAATATAGGAAATAATAAAGATTACAGCAGAAATCAATGCTATGGAAACAAAACAAAAACAAAAACAAAAACAAAAACAAAAACAAAAACAAAAACAGTAGAACAGATCAATGAAACCAGAAACTGGTTCTTTGAAAGGTTTAACAAAATTGATAAGCCACTAGCCAGTTTGATCAAAAACAAAAAGGAAAGGGCACACATAAATAAAATCAAGAATGAAAGAAGAGAGGTCACAACCAACACTGCAGAAATATAAACAATAATAACAGAATATTATGAGCAATTATACTCCATTAAATTTGGCAATCTGGAAGAAATGAACAAATTCCTAGATACATATAAACTACCAAAATTAAACAAAAAGAAATAGAAAACTTGAACAGACCCAAAACCAGTAAAGAAATTGAATTAGCAATCCAAAATCTCCCCCTAAACAAGAGTTCAGATACAGATGGCTTTCTAGCGGAATTCTTCCAAACATTTAAAGAAGAGTTAACACCTATTCTTTTGAAACTGTTAGAAAAAATAGAAATGGAAGGAAAACTTCCAAATTCATCTTGGAAGCCAGCATTACCTTTATTCCAAAACCAGACAAAGACCTCAAAAAGAAATACAAACCAATTTCCCTGTTACATGGATGGAAAAGTTCTCAACAAGATCCTGGCCAACCAGATACAAAAATATATTAAAATATTCACCACGACCAAGTGGGATTTATACCCAGAATCAGGGCTGGTTCAATATCCACAAAATAATCACTCTGGTATATCACATCAATGAAAGAAAGGGAAAAACTGAGAGTTTTCCCCCTAAGGTCAAGAACAAGACACGGATGTCCAATCTCTCCACTGTTATTCAACACAGTATCGGAAATCTTAGCCTCTGAAATCAGACAACACAAAGAAATAAAAGGCATCCAAATCAGCCAGGAGGAGGTCAAACTTTCACTCTTCACAGATGACATGATACTCTATATGGAAAACCCAACATATTCCACCAAAAAAATGCTAGAAGTGATTCATGAATTCAGCAAAGTTTCAGGATATAAAATCAATGCACAGAAATCAGTTGCATTCCTATACACCAACAATGAAGCAACAGAAAGAGAAATCAAGGAATTGATCCCATTTACAATTGCACCAAAAACCATAAAATTAATAACTAGGGATAAATCTAACCAAAGAGGTGAAAAGTCTGTACACTGAAAACTATAGAAAGCTTATGAAAGAAATTGAAGAAGACACAAAAAAATGGAAAAAGGTTCCATGCTCCTGGATAGGAAGAACAAATATTGTTAAAATGTCAATACTACCCAAACCAATCCACATATTCAATGCAATCCCTATCCAAATAACACCAGCATTCTTCACAGAGCTAGAACAAATAATCCTAAAATTTGTATGGAACCAGAAAAGACCCCAGATAGCCAAAGCAATGCTGAACTAAGGTTACCTGAGGCTGTGATACCATTTAGAATAAGAAAGCCCAGTCAATATTTTAAGAAAGATTTGAAGAGCAAGATATCCACAGGGGACTTTGAAAAGCTCTGAAATATTCTTTGGAATCTAAATTATAATATACCTGTTTAGGTCTGTGTATCTGCCCAGAAAATATGTAAGGTTGCTAGTGACATAGCTCTGATTGAAATTGAGGCCCTATACAATCAGCAAGTGGAGGCTAAGACAGATTTATAAACTTGTTGAGTATTTCAGATGTGTGCCAGATACACATAAAACATTAGATATTTAAGACATTTGAGGAAATATCTGACAAATTATTAGCTGCCTCTTAAGTTAACTGAGAATACATTACACTACTCACCACAGGGAATACAAAATTTGAATAATTAGTCTGGATAAGTTTCCAAGCAAACACCACCAATAACAACAAATAAGTGATGGGGAATAAGGAATGCACTTGTGATGGGTACCAGGTATTGTATGGAAGTGTTGAATAACTACATTGTACACCTGAAACTAATATTACACTGTATGGTAACTAACTTGAATTTAAATAAAAACATTAAAAAACAGAAAAAAAACTAACAATAATAATAAAACACAATATCTACAGCAGCACACCCTGGGGAGGGTGGTGATGAAATGGCCAGAATTGATGAATTATATTATTTATATTACATTCTTTAAAATATCCAAACTTCAAAAAAATACAGGACATTCAAAGATGCAGGAAAGTATTGCCCATACAGAGGAAAAAAACAGGCAATAGAAACTATCCATGATGAGAGCTCAGATACCACATTTAACAGGCAAATCCTTTAAATCAGTTATTATAAATATGTTCAAAGAACTAAAAATATGTCTAAAGAATTAAATGAATATATGAGAAAAATATCTCACCAAATAAGGAATGCTAAATATATATATATATATATACCACTATAAAATAAAAATAGAAATTCTAGATTTGAAATGAATAGGTTCTAAAATTAAAATTTCACTAGAGAGGTTCAACATCAAAATCAACTTTACAAAAATAATTAATGAACCTAGAAATAGGTCAATAATCAAATTAGAGAAACTGAAAGCAGATGAATGATGAAAAATAGGGCCTCAGAGAAATGCAGAACATCAAGTGTATTAACATATGTGTAATGAGAATTCCAAAAGGAGAAAAAAAAGTGGCAGAAAGAATATTTGAAGATATAATGGCTGAAAAATTCCATTTTTTTTCCTTTAGAAGTTTTAAAATTTTCCCAAATTTTTAGTTTTTAATTTTAATTCAGGTATAGTTAACATACAGTGTTATATTAGTTTCAGGTGTACAACATGGAGATGCAACAATTCTATGCATTACTCAGTGCTCATTGTGATAAGTATATTCTTTAATCCTCATCACCTATTTCGCTCATCTCCCCACCCAATGCCCCTCTGGTAATCATCAGTTTGTTCTCTATAGTTAAGAGTCTGTTTCTGGGTCTCTCTCTCTCTCTCTCTCTCTGTTTTGTTTCTGAAATTCCACAGATGAGTGAGATCACATGGCATTTACCTTTCTCTGACTTATTTTGCTTAGTATTACACTCTCTAGGTCCATACATGTTGGTGCAAATGACAAGATTTCATTCTTTTATAGCTGTATATTATTCCTCTGTGAGTGAGTTGTGTGTGTGTGTGTGTGTGTGTGTGTGTGTGTCTGCGTGTGTTGGACATATCAAAGTGTTCTTTGGTAAATGTCTACTCATGTTTCCTACCCATTTTTAATTGGATTATTTTTTGGTATGGCATTGTATCAGTTTTTTATATATTTTGGATACAAACCCTCTGTCAGATATGTCATTTGCAAATATTTTCCATTCAGTAGGTTATCTTTTAGTTTTGTTGATTATTTCTTTTGTTGTGCAGAAGCTTTCCAATTTTTGAAAACTTTTTTTCAAAGTTTATTTATTTATTTATTTATTTATTTATTTATTTTTGAGAGATAGTGAGAATGGGGGTGGGCAGAGAAAGAGAGAGAGAGAGAGAGAAAGAGAGAAAGAGAGAGAATCCAAACAGGCTCTGAGCTGTCAGTGTAGATCCCCAAGTGGAGCTCAATCTCATGAACTGTGAGGTCATGACCTAAGCCAAAATCAAGACTTGGACATTTAAATGAATGAGCCACCAAGCCCCCCCTATGCAGAAACTTTCTATTTTGATACTGTCTTAATAGTTTATTTTCGCTTATGTTTCCTTTTCCTCAGGAGACATATTGAAAGAGATGGCTACAGTTATGTCAAAGAAATTATTACCTGTGTTTTCTTCTAAAATTTTTATGTTTTCAGGTATCACATTAGGTCTTTAATATATTTTAAATTTCTTTTTGTGTTTGGTATAAGAATGTGATCCAGCTTCTTTCTTTTACATTTTGCTGTACAGTTTTCCCAGCAACATTTCCTGAAGAGACTGTGAACATTTCCTGAAGAGATTGTGTATTCTTTCTTGCTTTGTCAAAGATTAACTGACCATATAATTATGGTATTATTTCTGGGTCTTCTTTTCTGTTCCTTTGATCTATGTGTCTATTTTCTGCCAGTACCATACAGTTTGGATTACTATAGCTTTGTAGTATAACTAGAAGCCTGGAATTGTGATACCTCCAGCTTTGTTTTTCTTGGTCAAGATTGATTCCACTATTTGGGGTCTTTTGTGGTTCTATACAATTTTAGGATGGTTTGCTTTAGTCAAAAATGCGGTGGATATTTTGATAAGGATTACATTATATCTACAGATTGTTTGGAGTAGTACAAACATTTTAATAATATTTTCCTTCAAATCCATGAAGATGGAATGTCTATCCATTTCTGTGTATAGATCTTCAATTTCTTTCATAAATGTTTTATAATTTTCAGGGTAAAGGTTTTTCACATCTGATTAGCTTTATTCCTAGGTATTTTACTATTTTTGGTGCAGTTACAAATGGAATTGTTTTCTTAATATCTCTTTTTGTTGCTTCATTATTAGCATATAGACATGCAACAGATTTCTGCACATTGACTTTGTATCCTGCAACTTTACTGAATTCATTAATCAGTTCTAGTTCTTTGGTGAAGTCTTTAGGTTTTAAATATATAGTATCATGTGAAAGATTAATTTCTACCCTATCAATTTGTATGCCTTTTTTTGCCTTTTTGTTATTCTGATTGCCATGGCTAGGACTTATAGTATTATATTGAATAAAAGTGATGACAGTGGATATCCTTGTCCTGTTCCTGGCATTAAGGGAAAAGTTATAAATTTTTCACCATTAAATATGATGTTTATTGTGGGGTTTTCATATAAGGTCTATATTATGTTGAGGTATTCTCCCTCTAAATGTAATTGATTGAGTGTTTTCATCATGAATTGTACTTTGTTAAATGCTTTTCCAGCATCTATTGAAATGATAATATCTTTTATCCTTTCTTTTATCGATGTGGTGTATGACATGGATTGATTTGTGAATATTGAACCACCCTTGCATCCCTGAGATAAATCTTACTTGATAGTGGTGAATGATTTTTAACGTATTGTTGTATTCAATTTTGGTAGTATTTTGTTGAGGTTTTTTGCATCTATGTTCATCAGAGAGATTGGCCTATAGTTTCCTGTTATATGATGCCTTTATCTGGTTTTGGTATCAGGGTTATTCTGGCATCATAGAATGCATTTTTAAGTTTCCCTTCCTTTTCTGTGTTTTGAAGTAGTTTGAGAAGCATGGGTATTAACTTTTCTGTAAATGTTAGGTAGAATTCACCTGTGAGGCCATCTGAGCCTGGAATGTTGTTTGTTGGGAGGTTTTTGATTACTGATTTAATTTTGTTCCTGAAATTTGTTCAAATTTTCTATTTTTACTGCTTCAGCTTCGGTAGGAAATATATTTCTAGGAACTTCTTCATTTCTTCAAGGTTGTCCAATTTGTGACATATAATTTTTCATAATATTCTCCTGCAATTGTCTGTATTTCTGTGGTGTTGGTTGTTATTTGTCTTCTGTGATTTGTGATTTTGTTTATTTTACTCATTTCTTGTGGGGAATAAGCTTAGAAATTCCCTGTGCTTACACCAATGGGTTAACAAGGCATAAAGAATTATAAAGCCATAGGATGCTTACACCCGAGTTTATGTAAACAAGACAAGGCAACCAAGAATAGAGAGGTGCAAAGGCACCCCAGAATAAAGAGGGGGTGTAGAACCCCCAGAATAGAGAGGGAGGAGGAAAGGCCCCCAAATAGAGAGGGGCTCAAAGGTGCGCAATACATAGATATATGAAATAAAAAAGATTAGATATTCAGGGTGGAAGCACCCCCAATTTAGCAGTATAGCAGAAAGCTGCTTTCACAGGAAGAAAGGACCAAGTTAGGCAAACAGGTAAATTGGGCTACAGACTGCTGCACTGCAGGTAATGCAGATCAGAGCAGAGACGATTAATGAAAGAAAAGGTGCCTTGTGAACTCTGAGGTGCTTTCCCCTACCTGTCTCATCCCCTAGGCTAGCTAAGATAAACAGGAGTGGTGCCTCATGTTCCTTGTAAACAATCTTCCATCCAACTGCCCGGTTTCAGGATTTTGTTTTATATTAACCCAAACCCCTAACCCCAAATATCATCAAAACCCCCTTTCCCTCATATCCACAAGTTAATGTTTACAGATTCATTGTCTCTTTTTGCACGTTCATCGCCATGTTTGTAAGCCTTCTGATCTTAATAAAAATGGGGCAAGGACACGTATTCGGGGCTTTTGTCTTTTCCCAGACGTTAGCCATTTCTCGTTTTTCATCCTGTATCCTGCTCTTTTGCTAGCCAAAAAAGAACTTCAGCCTTAGAGTCTATGACAAGTTCTCTTTTTTTCTTTTGGTGAGTCTGGCTAGAGGTTTATCAATTTTGTTGATTTTTTGTTTTCAATGAACAAGCTCCTAATTTCATTGATCTCTTCTATTGTGGGACTTTTTTGTTATTTTGTTTATTTTTTATTTTTTATATCATTTATTTCTGTTCCATCCTTTATTATTTCATCCATTCTACTGATTTGGCACTTTGTTTATTCTTTTATTAGCTTCTTTAAGTATAATTTTAGGTTATTTGAGATTTCCCTTGCTTCTTGAGGTAGGCTACTATGCCTTTAAGCTTTATATATAGAACTGCATTTTCTGCATCCCATAGATTTTGGACCACTGTGTTTTCATTTTCATTTGTTTCCATGTAATTGATTTCTTCGATTTCCTGGTTGAGCCATTTGTTTAGTACCATGCTAATTAACCTATGTGTATTTTCTGTCTCTCCAGATTGTTTCTTGTAGTTGATTTCTAGTTTCATAGTGTTATGCTCAGAAAAAAAAAATGCATGGCATGACTTCGATCCTTTTTAATTTGTTGAGAAGTTTTTTGTGGCCTAATATGTGATCTATTCTGAGGAATCCTCCATTTTCATTTAAAAGAATGTGTATCCTGCTATTTTAGGATGTAATGTTATGCATATTATCTGTTAAATCCATCTGATCTAGTGTGCCATTCAAGGCCACCTTTTCCTTGTTTATTTTCTGTTTGGATGATTTGATGTTATTTTCTGTTTGAGTGATGTAAAGAAGGTGTCAAATGCCCTTACTATTATTGTATTACTATCGATTATTTCCTTTATATTTGTTATTAACTGTTTTATGTGTTGGTTGCTTCCATGTTGGGTGTATACATATTTACAACTGTTAGGTCTTCTTGTTCAATTGTCTCTTCTATTATTATATAGTTTCCTTCCTTGTATTTTGTTACAGTCTTTTTTTAAAGTCTGTTTTGTCAAAGTATTACTAATTAGTCTTTCTTTTAACATCTTTTTGCATGATAAATATTTCCCCATCCCCTAACTTTCAATCAGGGGGTGCCTTTAGGTCTGAAATGAGTCTCTCATAGGCAGCATATAGATGGATTTTTTTGTTTTCTTTTTTTTATTCTACTCTGTCATCCTATGCCATTTGATTTGAGCATAGCATGTTCTGTTGACTTTCTTTGGTGATATAATTGGATTGCTTTCTCTTTATTCTTTGTATATCTATTACTGGTTTTTGATTTATGGTTACCATTCATTTTTTGTAAAACATCTGTATATAGCAGTCTGTATGAAGTTGACAGTCACTTAAGCTTGAACACATTCCTTTTTCCCCCCTCCCCTTGTTTTAAATATATGGTGTCAGGGGCACCTGGGTGACGCAGTCAGTTAAGCATTTGACTCTTGATTTCGGCTCAGGTCATAATCTCATGGTTCTTGGGATCGAGTCCTTTGTCAGGCTCCATGTGATGACAGCACAGAGCCTGCATCGGGTTCTCTCTCTCCCTCTCTCTGCTCCTCCCCTGCTCATGCTGCACTCTATCTCAAAATGAATAAACTTTAAAATAAATAAAGTCATATGTTACATCCTTTTATTCTGTGAATCTCTTAAGTGATTTATCTGTAGAATAGACTTATTTTTACTGCTTTTGTGCTTCATACTTTTCATACCTTTACTTATGTTTTTTTCTTTCCACCCAAATAGTCCTCTTTAACATTTTTATAGGGCAGGTTAAGTTTAGTTTTTGTTGTATGAGAAACTCTTTATCTCTTTTTTATTGTGAATGATAGCCTTGATGGGAAGGGTATTCTTGGATGCAAATCATTCTCTTTCTTCTCTTTGAATATACTGTGACATTTCTTTCTAGCCTACAAACTTTGTACTGAAAACCAGTTGATAACCTTATGGGGTTTCTGTTGTATGTAAACATCTTCTTTTCTCTTGCTGCTTTTAAAATTCTCTTTTTTTCATCACATTTTGGCACTTAAATTGCTATGTGTCTTGGTGTAGTCTGAATTGGGTTGATTATATTGGGGATTTTATGTGCTTTCTGAATCTTTATTTATATTTCCTTCTCCAGATTAGGAAAGTTTTGGAGGAGCTAAGATGATAGTGAAATAGTAGGATCCTAGGTTCATCTTATCCTTAAAACACAACTAGATAACTATAAAATCATTCTGATTACCTCAAAAATCAACCTGAGAACTGATAGAACAAACTCCACAACTAGAGAGAGAGAAGGGGCCACATCAAAGAAGTGCATTTATCTGTAGTGCAAAGACATGGTGTGAGAGATAAATGGACCACAGGTCCTGAAGAGGGGAGGGATCTGTGGTCACAGAAAAAGGCAAGAAAGAGAGGAACACACTGGAGAACACTTCTTCAAAGGCATTAACTGGGAAAATAAAGGGGCCAATATTCCTGAGTTCTTGCAAACAGTGGGGCTTGAAGACTGGAGTTTTAAAGTATGGTGGGCTTGGCTGGGATAGGTCTTGAGGTAGCTTCCCTACTCCTGGAAAATAGGCAGGGAAACAACCTGGGTGCATATGGTATGAAAACAGCGATCTGAGGAACAACTAGGACACACAGCAGGAAGATTATTTGCTCTTCTTAGAGTGTGTCCCTTAGAGATAAAATTCCCGGGACTCCTCTCTAGGGACAAAGAATTTGGATCGTGACACTTCTCTCTCCTGCTCCTCAGCATAAATTAAGAGCACCTCCAAAGGGCACTTGGCACCAACGCTGGCTTCCGACCCTGGCTGTACCAAGTACCATGCCCCTGTGCTCTGGCATAACTACCCTTCTCTGTCAAATCTGCCTCAGTCTCAGTGTGGTGAGATCCTACCCCAGAAGACCAGTGCAGGCCCCTACCCATATCATGTCCTTAAGTCTGGAGTTTTAAATGTCAGCAGGCTTAGCTAGGATAAAGCCCAGAGGGCACTGTGCTGCTCCTGGAAAGAAGGAAACAACCCACAGGCAGTGTGGAAACAGTGGTCTGAAAAATGCCTGAAACACACAGTGGAGATACTATTCACTCAGAGTGCTTCTCTGAGAGCAGAAGACATGGAGACCCTACTCCAGGGACAATGGAGCTGGCTGGAACCATTTCCTTCCTTCATTACTCAGAATAAACACAAAGCCACCTGGGGTCAATATCACATGGCTGTGTAACCTACTTACACCAAGTCCCATACCTCTTCACTCTGGCAGTACTTCCCTTTACAGTCAGGTTTCCCTCAGTCCCAGAACAACAGTCTGCTTCCCCAGACAACCAACAGAAATCCCTGTCCATGCCACTCCTCATGACCAGAGAGTTCTGCAGGGCTTCTCTTCAAGTGGAAGTAGCATCAGGTGTCATTTAACAATCCTACCAAAGCACACCTAGTTAACACTCACAAGACTGAGGCCAAGGACCTAACACTGACTAATTCAGGCAAAGAAACCTTTGTGTGTGACTGCTTCAAAATATTGAGCAGGCAAAACACCACATCAAAATGCAGGCAGCACACACTGGAACACTTCCTGGAGCACCAGGCCCTAGACATTAGATGACCTCTTCTTTATACAGCCATTACTCTCAGGAGCAAGACACATTAAGTCTCTTCAAACACAGAGAAGGAGACAAAGACAAACATAATGCCAAGATGGAGGAATTCATCCCAAATGAAGAACTAAATAAGGTAATGGCCAGAGATCTAAGTGAAACAGATATAAGTAACATGCTTGATGGACTATTTAAAGCAACAATCATAAGGATACTTACTGGACTTGAGAAAAGAATGGAAGATTTTAGGGATGCCCTTACCACAGAGATAAAAAAGTGAAAAAACAGTCAGAAATGAAAACTGCACCAACTGAGATTTAAAGCAGACATGATGCAATGGACACAAGGATGGAAGAATCAGAAGATCACATAAGTGATAAAGAAAATATAATAATGGAAAATAATGAATTTGAACAAGACAGAGAAAGAATTATGGAGCATGAAAATAGACTAAAGGAACTCAGTGACACACCATATCCCCAAGATGGCTTTTCCTCTCTATTCTAGTCTCTACACACCTCAGAGATGCATTTCCTTGCCTTCCTATATAAAATAGCATTGCTTTCTTTTTAGCATTCATTATCACCTGACATGTTATACATTTACTTACTTTCTATCTTCACCTAATAAAAGATAAGGTCGATGAAGGCACGTAAGTTATATTGTGTTACCAATACTTGGCAAATGGTAGATACTCGGTAAATATGTATTAAGTGAGTGAATGACTGGATAAATAAGAAACAGAAAAAGATGACTATCTTTGCAATATAGCAAGCAAAGGAAGGATAGTGGAAGAGGGTAGAGAGACAGGAAGGAGCCTGATTTATATAGGTAATTTTAGGCCATTATATGTTATTTGATTTTTTTTCTAAGTATAATAAAAATATCAACTACTTAATATTTTCAGGAACTGTGCAACGAATGTGTTTGTGTGTGTGTGTGTGTATTTGTGTGTGTACACGTGCACACACATGTCTGTGTTCATGTGTGTTGGAAAGGTTGCAAAAAGGAATAAATCATATTTTTTCTCCCCAATACTCACAATATAGGAGGGTAAATTGGTTTTTAAATAAGACAAATAATAGGTTCTTTAAGGAATAAATCAAACTGGAAAAACAAAATTTTTTCTCACATGGTTGTTATATGGATAAATTGAGACTGTGTAAGTGAAATAATTTTGTAAATTGTAAGGGTAGGGCTTATAGTATTTGGCCCTTTAACACACACACACCTTGCACAGTGCCTCATAAATAGCAGATGATAAGTAAGTGCTTGTATAATAAATGGGTGAGTGAATGTCATTATTAGTAGTATTAATAGAAAGGGTTTAGAATAATAATGTTTAAAAAGTAGGTAGAAGGAAAAATACCCAGAACACTGTTTCATAATATGTGTTTTATCTGTCTCATAATCTTTTCCATGAAGCTATTTTTGCTTAAATTCTTAAACCATAGGGATGTTCAGCTAGTGCAATGACTATGACTGCCCACAACCATTCTGGGCTACCCAAAGTGGTTGAATAAAGGATATTTTCATATTAATTCATGAAATTTGTATAATGATACTTATATTTTTGTTTTATATTCTCTTTATTCTGTTTTTTATTAAGGTTACTATATATATATGTATATGTATTTACATTTATTTATTTTTGAGAGATGAGAGAGACAGAACACAAGTGGGGGAAGGGCAGAGGTAGAAGAGACACAGAATCCAAAGCAGGCTCCAGGCTCTGAGCTGTCAGCACAGAGCCTGACACAGGGCTTGAATGCACAAACCATAAGATCATGACCTGAGCAGACATTGGACACTTAACTGATGGAGCCACACAGGCACCCCATTATATATTTTTTAAGTTTATTTATTTTGAGGAAAAGATAACATAAACAGGGGAGGGACAAGAGAGAGAGAAGCCCAGGCAGGCTCCATGCTGACAGTGTGGAGCCTGATGTGGGGCGACCTCACGAACCTCTATGAGTTCATGACCTGAACCGAGATCAAGACTTGGTGCTTAACCGACTGAGCCACCCACATGCCCCAAGGCTACTGTAATTTTTAAAACAAATCATACAATCACCATTCTCACTTAATATTTATAGCAATTCAGTATATGGAATATTGACATTTGGGGAATATTCTACTCTTGCAAAATGCATCTCTATTCTTACTTTGTCTTCTACTACATTAGTCTTTTCTCAATTTCTGGTCACTCTGTTTATTCACTATTTTATTCATTATTTAACATCTATTTATTGAATAACTACTATGTGTAAATTTTGGAGGAAGTCATCAAGAAGACATGACCCCAGTTGACCTGCAAGCTGGAAAGGGGCAATTTGGGGCTCCCCATCCCTCTCCCTGTGTGTGGAATATACACTCTGCTTGTCTACCCCATTTCTAGAAGCTGCCCTAAGGATAGAGTCTTGGGATAGAAATGTGCTGTTGAGACTATGTGGATGGTATATGTGACTGAACCCAATTAGGGCCTCTATAATAACTTTTAATATTTGGCAGGTTAGTCTGAAAGTCTATTCATCTTGGGGCAGAGAAGTCTCACAAGTAAATCCCTTATTAAATAAATAGGTGGTTTTTTTTAACTGTTACCTACCAATCTGAAGTGGTCGTAAATCCCTTATTAAATAAATAGGTGTTTTGTTTTGTTTTGTTTTTTTAACTGCTACCTACCAATCTGAAGTGGTCTTCTTTCTTTGGTCTCTCCTTGCATATATATGGGACACAGTTTCAGATTACACCCAAGAAGCTCCTGGGGTTGCAAAACGACAGTAAGACATAATGTTAGTTGTTGGCAGATACAGAATTTAATATGATGAAAGGCTGTACAGTAAGCTAATTAAGGACATGAACACTGGCATTTGACTGGTTAGATCAAAATGCCAGCTCTAAAAAAGAAATGCCAGCTCTAGCACTCACCAAATATGTGACACTTGGTAAACTACTTAACCTCTATATGAATCAGTTCCCCACAGGTAAAATAGGAGTAATAATAGTGTTCTACTTCATACATTTGTCATGGATAAAAAAAAATAATTAGTACATGTGTAGTGTTTAGAATAGAACACTGCATATGGAGATTGCTAAATAAATGATGTTATCACCATGTTAATGTTGCTCAGAATCTGAGAAGTCAGACATACAGACATTAATGTGTTACACATGCTATAACTGAGATATGTAGTGGGTGCTTTTTGCTTTTAATCACTAGTTCTTTTACCTATATCTGAAATATGAGGTCTGCATTTCATTTTTGGTTTATTTAATCTAACTTCATTTCTTCAATGATCGACTTTATGTATCTATATTAACTGTGCCATAAAAAAGTTACAGTAATTTCTCTGAAAGTCTTCATTTCATATGTGTATTGTAACTTTCACAATACAAGAAATTTTGAGGTTCAGAAAATAATTCTTGAGTTGGTTTTATATCATTTTTTTTGGTATTATATCATTTAACTAAAAAAATTGTAATCTTTATTTTACCTTTCCTTCTGTTGCTTTGGGGTTTTGTTTCTTGTTCGTTTTCTAGCTACTTTATTTATTTTTTTTTTAATTTTTTTTTCAACGTTTATTTATTTTTGGGACAGAGACAGAGCATGAACCGGGGAGGGGCAGAGAGAGAGGGAGACACAGAATCGGAAACAGGCTCCAGGCTCTGAGCCATCAGCCCAGAGCCCGACGCGGGGCTGGAACTCACGGACCGCGAGATCGTGACCTGGCTGAAGTCGGACGCTTAACCGACTGCACCACCCAGGCGCCCCCGTTTTCTAGCTACTTTAGATATAATTTTAAGCTTTTTATTTGAGATTTTTTTTTTTGCTTCTTGAGGTTGACCTGTATTGCTATAAAGTTCCTTCTTAGAACCACTTTTACTGCATTGCAAAGGTTTTGGACCATTGTGTTTTCATTTTCATTTGTTTCTATATACTTTTGGATTCCTTCTTTGATTTCTTGGTTAATACATTAACTGTTTAATATCATGTTATTTAAACACTATGTGTTTGTGGTCTTTCCAAAGTTTTTCTTGTGGTCAATTCCTGGTTTCATAGTATTGTAGTCAGAAAATATACATGGCATTAATTCTATTTTCTTGAATTTGTTGAGATTTGTTTTGTGGGCTAATATGTAATGTATTGTGGACAATATCCCATATGCACCTCAGAAGAATGTGTACTCTGCTATTTTAGGATGAAATGTTCTAAATATATATGTTTAATCCATCTGAACCAGGGTGTCTTTCAAAGCCATTATTTCCTTGTTGATTTTCTAAATGGATGACCTGTCCTTCTGTGTAAGAAGAGTGTTAAATTCCCCCACTATTACTGTACTACAATCAATAAGTTCTTTTTGTTTGTTATTAACTGTTTAATATATTTAGGTTCTTTTATGTTGAAGGCATACATATTTATAATTGTTGTATCTTCCCTTTGGATTATTCCTGTATTTAGTGCCCTTATTTATCTTGTTATAATCTTTGTTTCAATGTCTATTTTGTCTGATATAAACATTTTTACTCTGACACTATTTTACACCCCTTTGCATAAAAAATATTTCTCCATCCTTTCACTTTCATTCTTCAAGTGTCTTTAGGTCTAAAAGAAATCTCCTGTAGGCAGTACATAGATGAGTAATTTTTTTTTTTATCCATTTTGTCACCCTATGCCTTTTGAATAAGGCCTTTAGTCCATTTACATTCAAAGAAGTAGATACGTATTCATTGTCATTATATTACTTGTTATGCTAAATAACATCTTTTGCATGTATCAGTCTATATTAAGTTGATGGTCATTTAAGTTTGAACTTATTCTTTACTCCTCCCCACATTTCAGTTACTTGGTTTCATATTTTACATCTTTTATTTTGTGAGGTCCTTGACTGACTTTTTACAGAAATATTCATTTTTACTGCATTTGCACTCGAAGGGTTCCTTTTAATATATCTTGCAAGGTTGGTTTAGTGGTCATGAACTCCTTTAGTACTTGTTTTTATGAGAAATTCTTTCTCTCCTATTCTGAATGATAGTTTTTCTGAATAGAGCATTCTTAGATGCAGATTTTTTTCATTCAGCACTTTGAATATGACATGCCACTTCCTCCTGGTTTAGAAAGTTTCTGCTGAAAAATTCCCTGATAGCTTTATGGCATTTCCGTTTTATGTGTCTTCTTTTGTTTCGTTGCTTTTAAAACTTTTTTTATCACTATATTTTGCAAATTTAAATACAATATGCCTTGGCATGGGTCTGTTTTTGTGGATTTTGATAGTTCTCTGTGTATCCTGGATCTTTATATCTGTTTCCTTCCTTTTCTCTCTCTTCTCTTTATGGGATCCTTACATTTCAAATGCTATTACTTTTGATGGATTTCCTGAATTCTCTCTAAGTCTATTCTTATCATGCATTATTTGTCTCTCATCTGTTCAACTTGATTGCCTTCCATTACTCTATCCTCCTCATCACTGATAATTTTATCTCTTTCCTATAGCTTTCTGTTTATTATATCTTATTTTGTAAGTTTATTTACTTATTTTTTTTTGAGAGAGAGAGCAGAGGAGGGGTAGAGAGAGATGGAGAATGAGAATCTTAAGTAGGCTTTGCACTGTCAGCACAAAGCCAGATGTGGGGCTCAAACTCATAAACCATGAGATCATGACCACATGATCCTTGAGTCCTACTGTGTTTGAGCTGAAACCGAGAGTCAGATGCTTAACCAACTGAGCTACCCAGTTGTCCCTCTATTGTATTTTTAATTTCATTTACTGAATTCTTCATTTTTAATATTTTTTTTCTATTTGTTAAGGGTCCCACTGGTGTCCTCCATTCTTTTCTTAAGTACAGTATGTATGTTTATGAACATTACTTTAAATTCACTATCAAGCATACTATTTATTTCTATTTTGTTTAGATCTCCTGCTTTGATTTCATTCTGTTCTTTCATTTGGAAAAAATTCCTCTTTCTTCTCATTTCTCTACCTCTCTGTGTCTGTTTCTATATATTGGGAAAGTCAGCTACATCCTCTGCTTTTAAAAATAGTCACTTTATGAAGAAGAGTTCCTGTAGTTCTGTGCAGTACAGTGCTCCCCATTCAGCAGAACTTGGCAAGTCAGTGGAGTCTCCTCTGTGTGTGCCTTGAGTCCTGTGTTTGAGTAGTTTTCCTTTTCAGTGCAGACTTCTGCACTCACTATGCCTGTTGTGGGATTTGCTTTCCTTTCTCTGTTACCACAGCTCCCTCCCTAATCTGGGAAGCTTCTGACCACCACGTCTACATTTCTTAATGTCTCTGATATGGCTTCTTCTCTACATTTAGTTGTGAAGTTTGTTTTTCCATTCCACTCTCCCATTTTTTGACTGGGATATGAGGTATATCTTGTTGTAAATGTGGGACTATGTGATCCTAATGTCTTCTTACTCCACAATCTTGCAAACAAGCATCTCCTCTCTTCAGTTTTATTGATATATAAATGATATACAGCATTGTGGAAGTAAGTGTAAAGCACAGTGACTTGACTGGCATATATTGTGAAATGATTTTCACAATAAATTTACTTAACATCCATCATCTCATATAGACACACATATTTTTTCCTTGTGATAAAATCTTTGATAATCTATTGTGTTAGCAACTTTCCAATATACCACTCATCAGTTTTAACTATAGTCACCGTGTTGTACATTATATGTCCTGTACTTATTAATCTCCTAATTAGATGTTTGTACCTTTAGACCAAATTTTAGCAGAAGTTACTTAAAGAAGAGGTATACGGAGCTAGGAGATCAAATATGAGGATTAAATTAAACTTCTTAGGTGGATATAAAAGAATGTTTCTTTTTCAACTTCAGTTGAAAAGTGTAGTATGAATAGATGGTAAAGAGGGAAGGAAGGCAAAGAAACCAAGCATGGGAGGGAGGTGAGTGAGTAAAAAAGATTGAAAGGAGGAGGACGCACCATGGTGGAGTAGTAGGGGGACCCAAATTCCCTCGTTTCTCAAACACAGCAGTGTTGAGGCCAAAGGACTTTAATTCCAAGAGTCCGGGCTGCAGAGTGACAAAGACATCTCCAGGAATTCACAGGGACAACCTGGTGGGCCACAAGTGCATTATTGTGAACTGGGAAGGATAAAATGGGCCACATAGGCAGGGGAGGGATACCCTTCTGTGGAGACAAAAAGGGAAGAAAAAGAAGCTGGGAAACATACGACTGTATCTGGACAAAAAAAACACACACATGGACTGGACAGAGAAAGATCCAATCTCTGTGGGGCTTTCTCCAGACTGGGGTTGCCTACCAACTTCTCACAAATGGGGAGGAGGGGAGACAGGCCTGGGCTCAGTAGTTCAGAGGTGCAGTCCACAGTGGGATAAAGCAATCCTTTCCCAGGAGTGCTGTGGGAAGAAGGCATATAACTGTTCAAAGGATAAAGACTGCCTGCACCTGCCAGTCTGACACCATATATTGGGTTGTGTGGA
Organism: Leopardus geoffroyi; assembly: GCF_018350155.1. NCBI lineage: Eukaryota > Metazoa > Chordata > Mammalia > Carnivora > Felidae > Leopardus > Leopardus geoffroyi. The sequence goes on from NC_059343.1 coordinate 75,784,340, forward strand.
GCAACACTTCCCCAGAACGGGGGCATATGGAGCAGGATCCTTTAAGACATAAAGTGTAAGTCCAAACCAAGCACTAGGGAGGCATGGGAGTCAGCAGAGCGGGACTCACTGCACACTGTGGCACTGTGAGGTGTGGGGAGCGGCTCTTCCCTGAAACCCATATGCAAGGAGCGGGACCCCTTAAAACATCGGGGTCAAATCCCCGCTGAGCACCAGGGAGGCACCGGAGTCAGTGGAGTGGGACAAACCACTTCGTTTGTGCATGGAGCACTGTGAGGATGGTCTGAACAGAGTGGTTTGGGACACACAGTCCATGGAGGAGAGACTGGGATGTCACCATTTTTCCATCACCAACAAGGTTTGGATTCAGGGAATGGACAGTGGGCCCACAGTGGAGGCGAGACCAGTCTACACCAAACCACACCCCTCTGTGCTTGGTAACTGCATATCTGCTACAGTAGGATTGATGCTGAAGAACCAGACAGCCCTTCCTCCAGACCATGGCTGCCACCAGTTCCAAGGAATCCAGCAGTTTTGTATTTCCTGATTTAATTCTTGGACAATTCTAACTATATATGTATATGTATGTATGTATATATATATATATATATATGTATATATTTATGTTTTATAAATTTATTATTTAAATAAATAAGTTAATTTATTTTTAAATAAATAAAAACTATATTTATTAAAATATAAATTTTTATTTATAAATTTATATATTATAAATCTATCTATCTATCTCTCTATCTATATATTTCTTCTTTATCTCCTCATTTCTTCCCTCCTCTAGTCTGGTTATTCTGGTTGTTGGTTTGTTTAACCAGACATGTTTAATCTATTATCTTTATACCTCTTCTATTTTGTCCTTCTTTATTTCCCTCTCTCTCTCTGAATTAAGCCATAGAGTTTCTCTGGTCAGTTTTCTTTTCTTTCCTTTTTCCCCACCCCTGTCATTTCTCTCTTGTATGGGATAATGCCTCTTCCTTCAACAACTCCCACACCCCATTGTTTTGCTGTACCTGGTATGTTTTTTTTTTTTTTCTGTTTTGGTGTTTGTTTCTTTGTTTGTTTGTTTTCTTTTCCAGGGCTACTTCAATGAACAAATCAAAACACACCTGGTGGAGGGGCCTGAGCATCACTACCAGTAGGGAAATAAAGCAAACAGAGTCACATCAACAGAGAGCAAGTAACACACTCCAAAAAAATATCTCCTGAAGTTCGAGGCCCCAGAAAGTGTATGACCCCTCTTTAGTGCTTGCAGGTGCAGAACACATAACAAGCTTTTAAAACACATAAGGAATATAAAACTAGCCCAAATGATGAAACAGAAGAATTCTTCTCAAAAGAAATTCCAGGAAGAAATGACAGGTAAAGAATTGATCAAAACAAATATAAACAATATAACTGAACAAAAATTTAGAATAATGGTCAGAAGATTAACCTATGGCCTTGAAAAAAAAACATAGAAGACAGTGGAGAATCTATTGCTGCAGAGATCAAGGAACTAAAAATAGTGATGATGAATTAAAAAATGCTGCAAATTAAGTGCAAAATAAACTAGAGATGGTGACAGTGAGGATTGAAGAGGTACAGAGGAGAATAAATTAAATAGAAGATAAAATGATGAAAAAAGATGAAACTGAGTAAAAGAGATAAAATAATTCTGGACCACAAGGGGACAATTAGAGAACTAAGTCATTCAATGAAACATAATTATATCCATATCACAGGAGTTCCAGAAAAAGAAGAGAGAGAAAGGGGTTGAAGATGTACTTGAACAAATCATATCTGAGAACTTCCCTGATCTGTGGAAAGAAACAGACATTGAAATTCGAAAGCACATAGAACTCCCTTCAGACATAACAGGAATCAATCTTCTGCACAACACATCACAGTGAAACTGGCAAAAGAAAATATAAAGAGAGAATCTGAAAGCAGCTAGGGACAAATGGCCTTAACCTACAAGGGTAGACACATAAGGGTAGTAGCAGACCTATCTACTGAAATTTGGCAGGCCAGAAAGGAGTGGCAGGAAATTTTCAATGTGCTGAATATGAAAAATATGCAGCCAAGAGTCCTTTATCCAGTATGCTTGTAATTCACAATAGGAGAGATAAAATTTTCCCAGGTAAACAAAAACTGAAGGAGTTCATCACCACTAAACCAACCCTACAAGAGATCCTAGGGGGGACTCTGTGAGTGGAATGTTGCAAATACCACAAAGCACTACAGACATCACTATAAGCATGAAACCTACAGATAACCCAGTGACTCTAAATCCATATCTCTCAATGATAAAACCGAATGTAAATGGACTAGATGTTCCAACAAAAGACACGGTTTCAGAATGGAAAAAAAAAAAAAAAAACAATGCCCATCTATTTTCTGTCTACAGGAACCCATTTTAACCTGAGGACACCTTCAGATTCAAAGTGAGGGGATGGAGAACCATCTGTAATGCTACTGGAAGTTGAAAGAAAGCTGGAGTAGTGATACTTATATCAGACAAACTAGATATTAAACTAAACGTTGTAACAAGAGATGAAGAAGGGCATTATATCATAATTATGGTGTCTATCAATTAAGAAGAGCTAACAATTATAAACATCTATGCACCCATTTCAGGGGGCACCCATATATATAAAACAATCACAAATACAAGCAATCATATTGGTAAGAATGTGGTAATTTCAGGGAAATTTAACACTCCACTTACAACAATGGACAGATCATCCAGACAGAAAATCAATAAAGAAACAATGACCCTGAATGAATCACCGGACAAGATGGACTTGACAGATATATTCGGATCTTTTCATCCTAAAGCACTAGAATATACATTCTTCTCGAGTGCACATGGAACATTCTCCAAGATAAATCACATACTGGGTCACAAAACAGCCCTCAATGAATACAAAAGAATTGAGATCATACCATGAACATTTTCAGATAACAGTGCTATTAAAATTGAAATCAACCAAGGAAAAATTTGGAAAACTTCCAAATGCATGGAAGTTAAAGAACATACTACTAAAAGTAAATAGGTCAGCCAGGGAATTAAATAAGATTTTTAAAAATATATAAAAGCAAATGAAAATGAAAACACAACAGTCCAAATCCTTTGTGATACAGCAAAGGCAGTCCTAAGAGGTAAATACATTGCAACCCAGGCCTATCTCAAGAAAGAAGAGAAATCCCAAATACAAAATCTAAAAGCACCCCTAAAGGAACTAGAAGAAGAACAACAAAGAAATCCCAACACCATCAGAAGAGGAGAAATAATGAAGATTAGAGCAAAGATAAATAATATAGAATAAAAAAAAACAGTAGAACAGATCAATGAAACTAAAAGCTGATTTTTTGAAAAAATAAACAAAATTGATAAACCCCTACACAGACTTCTCAAAAAGAAAAGAGAGATGACCCAAATAGATAAAATCATGAATTACAATGGATTTATAACAACCAATCCCTCATAAATACAAGCAATTATCAGAGAATACTATGAAAAATTATATGCCAACAAACTGGACAACCTGGAAAAAATGGAAAAATTCCAGGATAACTAAACAGTAGCAAAACTCAAATGGGAAGCAATATAAATTTGATCAGACCCATAACTAGTGAAGAAATTGAATCAGTTATCAAAACTCTCCCAACAAATAAAAGCCCTGGGCCAGATGGCTTCCCAGAGGAATTCTACCAGACATTTAAAGCAGAGTTAATATCTGTCTTTCTCAAGTTGTTCCAAAAAAATAGAAACAGAAGGAAAGCTTCTGAACTCATTCTATGAAGCCAACATTACTTTGATTCCCAAATCAGATAAAGACCCCCCTCCAAAAAAGGAGAATTACAGGCCAATATCCTTGATGAACATGGATGCAAAAATTGTCAACAAGATACTAGAAAATCAAATTCAACAGTATATAAAAACAATTATTCACCATGATCAAGTGGGATTCATGCTTGAGCTGCAAGGATGTTTCAATATTCACAAATCAATCAATGTGATACATCACATTAGTAAAAGAAAAGATAAGAACCATATGATCCTGTCAATAGATGCATAAAAAGCATTTGACAAAATACAACATCTTTTCTTAATAAAAACCCTCAAGAATGTCGGTATAGAAGGAACATACCCATACATCATAAAAGTCATATATGAAAATCCCAGAGCTAATAACATCCTCAAGAGCTGAGATAAGGAACACAGCAGGGATGTCCACTTTCATCACTGTTGTTTAACATAGGGTTTGAAGTCCTAGCATCAGCAATAAGACAACAAAATGAAATAAAAGGCATCCAAATTGGCAAAGAAGAAATCAAGCTTTCACTTTTTGCAGATGTGATACTCTATGTGGAAAACCCAAAAGACTCTACCAAAAAACCTACTAGAATTGATACATGGATTCAGCTATGCCACAGGGTACAAGTTCAATGTACAGAAATCGGTTGCATTTCTATATACCAATAATTAAGCAACAGAAAGAGAATTAAGAAATGAATACCATTTACAATTATACCAAGAAACATAAAATACCTAGGAATAGACCTACCAAAGATATTAAAGTTCTGTATGCTGAAAACTATAGAAAACTTATGAAGGAAATTTAAGAAGACAAAAAGGAATGGAAAAACATTCCATGCTCATGGATTGGAAGAATAAATATTGTTAAAATGTCAATACTACACAAAGCAATCTGCACATTCAATGAAATCCCTATCAAAATTGCACTAGCATTATTCTCAAAGCTAGAACAAACAATCCTAAAATTTGGATGGAACCACAAAAGACCCTGGATAGCCAATGTTGAAGAAGAAAACCAAAGCAGGAGTCTTTACAGTCCCAGACTTTAGCGTCTACTATAAACCTTTTAATCATCAAGACAGCATGGTATTGGTACAAAAACAGACACTTAGACCAATGGAATAGAATATAGAACTGAGAATTGGGCCTACAAATATAAGGCCAGCTAATCTTTGACAAAGCAGGAAAGAGGATCCAATGGAAACAAGACAGTCTCTTTAACAAGTGGTGCTGGGACAACTGGACAGCAACATGCAGAAGAATGAAACTGGATCACTCTGTTACACCATACACAAAAATAAACTCAAAATGGATGAAAGACCTAAACGTGAGACATAAAACCATCAAAACCCTAGAGGAGAAAGAAGGCAACAACCTCTTTGACCTCAGCTGCAGCAAGTTCTTGCTCAACACATCTCCAAAGGGAAGGGAATTAAAAGCAAAAATGAACTATTGGGACCTCATGAAGATTAAAAGCTTCTGCACTGCAAAGGAAACAATAAAACTAAAAGGCAACTGACAGAATGGGGAAAGATATTTGCAAATGACACATTGGATAAAGGGTTAGTATCCAAGACCTATAAAGAGCTTTCCAAACTCCACACCCCAAAAATAAATAATCCAATGAAGAAATGGGCAGAAGACATGAATAGACACTTTTCCAAAGAACACATGCAGATGGCCAACAGACCCATGAAAATATGCTCAACATCACTCATCATCATGGAAATACAAATCAAAGCCACACTGAGATACCACCTCACACCAGTCAGAGTGGCTAAAATCAACAACTCAGGAAACAACAAATGTTGACAAGTATGTGGAGAAAAGGGAACTCTCTTGCACTTATGTTAGGAATGCAAACTGGTGCAGCTGCTCTGGAGGTTCCTCAAAAAATTAAAAGTAGAACTACCCTACAATCTAGCATTAGCACTACCAGAAATTGTCCAAAGGATACAGGAGTGCTGATTCATAGGGCCACATGTACCCCAATGTTTCCAGCAGTGCTTTCAAAAATAGCCAAATTATGGAAGGAGCTTAAATACCCATCAACAGATGAATAGATAAAGAAGATGTGGTTTATATATACAATGGAATACTACTTGGCAATGAGAAAGAATGAAATCATGCCATTTGCAGTAACGTGGATGGAACTAGTAGGTATTTTACTAAGTGGAATAAGTAAGTCAGAGAAAGACAGATATCATGTTTTCACTCAAGTGGATGTTGAGAAACTTAACAGAAGACCATGGGGGAAAGGAAGGGGGAAAATAGTTACAGACAGGTAGGGAGGTAAACTATAAAAGACTTTTTAAATAAAGAGAGCAAACTGAATATTGATGGGGGTGGAGAGAGGAAAATGGGTGATGAACACTGAGGAGGGTACTTGTTTGGATGAGCACTGGGTATTTTGTGTAATCGATGAGCCATGGGAATCTGTCCCAAAAACCAAGAACACACTATACAAACTGTATGTTAGCCAATTTGAGAATAAATTATATTAGAAATAAAAAAATAGAAAGACATGAGTAAATAAACAAAAATAAATAAATAAATAAATAAGGACTGAAAGAAGGCCAGAATGGCTGTAGTACAGAGAATAAACAAGAGTATGCAATAAGATTTGAGTGAAGAGGAAGGCAAGTGCCAATTTAGAGTAATGTGGGCATTCAGGGAATTTTAAATTTAGGCAATGAGATACGGAATCTGGTGAAGAGGTGCAGCGTGAAACTACTAGAGAGAATTTAAGATCTGATTAAAAAAAACTGCCATAGTAATTAACTTGTCTTCTTTATAATAATCAGGAGCACCTGGATGGGTCAGTTGGTTGGGTGTCCAACTCCTGATTTTGACTCAGGTCATGATCTCATGGTCATGGGATCACGCCCCACACAGGTTCAGCATGGAGCATGGAATCTGCTTGGGATTCTCTCTCTCTCTCTCTCTCTCTCTCTCTCTCTCTCTCTCTCTTTCCCTCCCTCCCTCCCTCCCTTTCTACCTGCCCCTACCGTGATCGTGCTCTCTCTCTCTCAAAATAAACAAACTTTAAAAACTACCTCAGTAATTAAACTTGTCTTCCTTATAATAACCCTAAGTTCATTTTGTTGGCTCCTAGAAAATCAGTGGATGATGAATGAAAACAGCCCAGAGATACTATGTAAGAGGAGTTTCTCGGGTGGTAAAGTTGATATTTCACTACCATCAGAATACTGGGAGGAAGAGGTTCCAAAGTTTTTGATATATAAACCAGGCTAAAATGAATAAAACAATGCTGGAGTCTGATATGTCAGGATCTCTGAACACCATTATACCTTCGCCTTAGGAATATGTATTTTTCAGAACTTGCCTCATTTCAAACTGTGAGACAGAATCCTCTGGCTCTGCGTATTAGTTTTGAGTCATCTCTGTGCTTTTATTGACTTTGAAACTGAATTTGTTCTCCTAGAGTTATAATATTATTGTAAGTCAACTGCATTTGCAGTCATTTTTGAAGAACATTTTGAAGCATTATGCATCCTATAAAGCACTTACTCTTTTAACTGCATGCCATAAGTAGTGTATTAGTCTATCAAGACTGTGTGGAAAACTAGCTGGCCTAAACAACAGAAGTTTATTGTCTTACAGTTTTGGAGGTCAGAAGTCTGATATCAAGGTGTCTCCCAGATTGGTTCCTTCTGAGGGCTATGAGATAATAATCTGTTCCAGACATCATTTTTCGGATTGTAGACGGCCATCTGCTTCCTGTGACTTTTCATATCATATTTCTTCTAGAAGTGTTCATGTCTGTCTCTGTGACCAAATATTCCAATTTTAAAAGGGAACCAGTAATAATGGATTAGGGCCCATTCTAATGATATGATATTAACTAATTACATATGCAAAGACTCTTTTTTTAAGTAAGGTTGCATTCTAACTGAGGTACTGGGAATTAAGAGTTCAACATATGAATGGAGGCAATTCAACTGATATACAGTATCCTTTATATATATTTTATTACACCAATGTATATTTATAGGAAAGATTTTGTTTCAAAATCTTAGAAGTTCTAATATTATGAATCATCATGTTCCTTGATTTCATATAACTGTCATTATGTGAGAAAACACATTGTCCCAAAGACCCTCATAAGTAATCCAAAGTGAATGAAATTGAGAGAACTATAGGTTCTCTTGCACATTACAACTTTTCAGATACTGTGTCAGTAGTAAAAAACGGAGAACTAGGTACACACAGTATATGATTACATTTTCAAAAAAGTATTTAAACTAATTTCAAATTCGTGTATTTACTAATTGGGAATGTTAGCAAAATTTCTTTATTTTATGAGAAGCATTTATCATACTTTATAATCCATAAAAATATTTGGCTTTAAATATGAAATCATCTTTAATTTATTTTATTAATTTCAACATATTTCTTATTTAAAATATCATAGGCCCTTAGCATTTTTGTTGAAATTACAAGTGTTTTTTCTACTGTATTTTATGACAGTTTATTGCTGGTTCATAGGAAGGTTAGTGATTTTTGCAAATTAATACACCTAGTCAACTTACTAAGACCCCTTATTCTCATTTTTTTAGCTATTAATTATTAATTTTCTTTATTTTTTATTATTAAATTTAGGTTTCCTAAGCAGAAATTCCTATATATTTTATAGTGAAAACCATTGTCAGAATTTATTACTCTCCAACAAGGAGAGAAAGTCATATACCAAAGAGTTTTACCTTTTCCCCTGTATTCTATCTATTGTGTATTTGCTAATGTCAAGAACAGTGATAAATAATTATTATATACATTTTTGTCTTTTATTATAATTTAAGTAATCATAAATATCTTCTAATATAATTAGAAGCATTATTACTCTTTTCTCTTTTTTTAGAGGAATCCTAACTCATGTATTCCTAGAAACTCAGAGCATCATATTTTGATACCTCTGTTGTTTTTTAAAAGCTTTCAATTATTTGATGAATCAGTCCTCATGTGACTACTGTAATCAAGATGATGTGGTATAGGAGTAAGTGCAGACAAGGTCAATGGGGTAGAATAGAGTCCAGAAAGATACTTGCAAATTTACACTCTATTGATATTCATATTCATCAAAGGTGCTAAAAGTATTCAATGGGAGAAAGGGTAGGACTTTTAAAAACTGGAAGAGAATTACTTAATAAGCAATTACTAATCAATAAAAGTGAAACTAGTGCCTTTGCCCCCACCAGACACAAATATAACATAAGAACAATTCTACTACTAAACCTACAAGCCAAAAACGTTATTTTTCTAGAGGAATACATCAGAGAACAGTTTTGCCACCTTAGGATAAACTAAAGTTTCTTTTATAGAGCACAAAAAGCAATAACTATAAGGGAAAATGAATTGTAATCATCACAGTTCACTGGTAAGAAAATGAAAAGGCAAAATACAAATAGGTTTACTAAATGTGTTTATTTTTTGTGCCCATGCACAGAGATAAGTTATTATTTTTAAATGTTTTTATTTATTTTTGAGACAGAGAGAGACAGAGCATGAGCAGGGGAGGGGCAGAGAGAGAGGGAGACACAGAACCTGAAGCAGTCTCCAGGCTCTGAGCTGTCAGCACAGAGCCTGACACGGGGCTTGAACTCACAGACTGTGAGATCATGACCTGAGTTGAAGTCAGACGCTTAACCAACTGAGCCACCCAGACACCCCGAGATAAATTATTTTTAATTTAAATTTTACTCAGCATAGAGTGCAATATTGGTTTCAGGAGAATTCAATGATTAATCACTTATGTACAACACCCAGTGCTTATCACATCGAATGTGAACCTTAATACCCATCACCCATCTAGCCAACATCCCACCCACCTACCTCCAACAACCTTGAGTTTCTTCTCTATTGTTAAGAGTTCCTTGTGGTTTGTTTCCCTCTATTATTTTTCCCCCTTTTCATGGGTTCATCTGTTTAGTTTCTTAAATTCCACATATGAAAGAATTCATTTAATATTTTCCTTTCTCTGATTGATTTATTTCACTTAGCATACTACATTCTAGTTTCATCCACGTTGTTGCAAATAGAAAGATTTCATTCTTTTGAATGGCTGAGTAATATTCCATTACATAGATATAGATGATAGATAGATATAGATATAGATACAGATAGATGATATAGATAGATATAGATATAGATATAGATATAGATATAGATATAGATATATCACTTCGTTTTTATCCATTCATCAATCAATAAACAGCTGGGCTCTCTCCATAGTTTGGCTATTGATAATAATGCTGCTATAAACATTGGAGTGCATGTACATGTTTGAATCTGTACTTTTGTATTCTTTGGGTAAATACCAAATAGTGCAATTGCTGGATCATAGAGTAGTTATACTTTTAGTTTTTTGAGGTACCTCCATACTGTTCTCCAGAGCAGCTTCACCAGATTGCATTCCCACCAGCAATGGAAGAAGTTCTCCTATCTCTGCATCTTCACCAAAAACTGATGTTTCTTTTGTTCTTGATTTTAGACATTCTGACAGGTGTGAGGTGGTATGGTATCTAATTGTGGTTTTGATTTGTATTTCCCTGATGACGAGTGATGTTGAACATCTTTTCATGTGTATTATGCCCATTTGGATGTCTTCTTAGGAAAAGTGTCTATTCATGTCTTCTGCCGATTTCTTAACTGGGTGGTTTGTTTTTTGGGTGTTGAGTGTGATAAATTCTTTATAATTTTTTATACTAACCCTTTATTAGATATGCCACTTGCAAATATATTCTCCCATTCCATATACAGAATCATGATACCTCCAGTTTTGTTTTTATTTTTCAAGCTTGATTTGGCTTTTTGGGGTCTTTTATGGTTCCATACAGATTTTGGGATTGTTTGTTCTAGTTCTGCAAAAAATGCTGGTGGTATTTTGATAGGGATTGCATTAAATGTGTAGATTGTTTTGGGTAGTATAGACATTTAAACAATGTTTGTTCTTCTAATCCAGGAGCATGGAATTCTTTTCCATTTCTTGTGTGCCCTCTTCAGTTTCATTCATAAGTGTTCTATAGTTTTCAGAGTACAGAACTTTTACCTCTTTAGTAAGGTTTATTCCTAGGTATCTTATTGTTTTTGGTGCAGTTGTACATGGGATTTGTTCCTTGATTTCTTTTTCTCCTGCTTAATTATTGGTGTATAGAAATGCAACATATTTCTTCACATTGATTTTATATCCCGTGACTGCTGAATTCATGTATTAGTTCTAGTAATATTTTGTTGGAGTTTTTCAGGTTTTCTTCATAGAACACCATGTCAACTTATGTTATTAGTACAAGAATTCTAGGAAGAAAGCTAATTTAAAAAAATCATTCCCAATTACATGTCGTTTAGTACTTTACAGAACAGCACACAGGGATTTAGCTCTATGACTCATATTAATATTAATCGAGTTCATGCAGCAGAATCCCTATACAGCACTTTGTAAAAGTACCCTGGAGAAATTATGAAGCAGCCTTATTTTACTTTATATACATGGTTTGACTACAAATCATCATGGTTATTAGAGTCATTTGAAAAAAGAAATAGTGCTTTAGTATTCTTATATTTCACCTTTAGCTACAAAAATGATATATTAATTAGTAATAATCTCTCTGCCAGTGGTGGATTGGCTGAGGATTATGAGATGGTAGGTACTTGTATCGAAACAAAGAAGATATATAGGTTTTGTGTTTTAGATGCTGTATGTTCTTATGTGAAGAAATACAAATGAAGACTTGTTATCTCTTTCTCATATGTTGAGATCAAACTTTCTGGTGCAACTCTCGGTTAATTATGACAAGTTATCTTTTGGCTATAATGTTGGTCAAATAAAGTTTTCAAAAATAAGAACATGAATGACATTATTATATTATATTGATACCTACTATATTGATGGTATATTGATGATATCTGGAATAAGTAATTGATATGATTAAATTCACAATATCCAAGGTTTTTGTTCTAAATATTGTATTTAAGCAGAAGTTTTAGCAATTCACTGGGTCATGTGTGGAAAAATGAAGTGCCAGAAGAGTTGTTCAGTTCAATATGCAAAATTTGATTAAATTGTTAATTTGGTCAGAGTACTTTTTTCTTATTCTTCCTTTATAACTACTCTGTATCATGTTTTTATTGTTTTTGTAACATAAACTTCATCAAACAGCAGACATTTATGCATCAAAGAATTTAAATTTTGTCCAGCAAATATTGTTTTGGACCTATATACCAGGCATGTCCTACTTAGTTGTGGATACTACAAAATCACTATTCAGTATCTATACAATTTCATAGGTTGGTGAATGGTTCATATATGCAAATAGATCATTTACAATATGATGCCATATTGATGGTAGAAGTATCTATGGAGTGCTAAGGGAGAGCAAAAGAGAAGACAGAGGGGAAAAAAGTAAAAATTTAAACTGCATATTCAAATCTTAATAATAGTTATCCTGGTCTACAAAATGGGGTTAAGATGGGTGGGACGATATTTCAATGGTGAAAACACATATGAAAAGGCACAGTGGGCAAAAGCGTGATGATTCTGAACCTGACTTAATCTGAATATTTACTAGTCAGGGAGAAAACACACACACACACACACACACACACACACACACAATGTTGTTGTTTAATTCCTAAATTGTATCACTCAGCAGAATATTTTCTTAAGTTATGCTGAAACCTAGAAAACATAACTTCTTAAAATTATTCCCTTTTCAGCTGCTGGTACTAACTGCACTCGCATTTTATATCGATTTTGCGTGTGTGTTTCCTGCCCCACTTTCTCCCCCCTTTTCCTTCAGCGTAAGTTATTAACATTATCATATTTACACTTTAGTTTATCTGCTTTATATATTGACATTGGGCCTGAAGGAGGGGCTATTTTCTATGACAAATGATTCTTCTTCTTTTTTTTTTTTTTTTTGCTTGGCTTTTGTCTAACCTGATTCTATTTTCTTCCACTTGTGTAGAATACAACTGCACTTTGGAGCGCCTGGGTGGCTCAGTCAGTTGAGCATCTGACTTCGGCTTAGGTCATGATCTCACGGTTAGTGAGTTCGAGCCCCGTGGCGGGCTCTGTGCTGACAGCTGAGGGCCTGCAGCCTGTTTCAGATTCTGTGTCTCCCTCTCTCTCTGCTCCTCCCCTGTTCATATTCTGTCTCTCTCTCAAAATAAATGAAGATTAAAAAAAATAAAATTACAACTGCACTTAAAATTTAGTGTTTTTTTGAGGTTGAGGAAATCTTTAATCTGTAGATTACTTTATTTGTTTGTTTCTTTCAAGTTTTATTTAAGTTCCAGATAGTTAACTGTGGGGAATAAATTTAAGAACTCTCTGAGCTTGCACCAATGGGTTAACAAGGCATAGGGTGGAAAGCCAACATAAGGCAAAAGCTCCCAGCATAGAACAAAACACAGTGGAAAGCTGCTTCCACAGGAGGAAAGCGTCTGAGAACAGGTAGAGATGGAAAGCCGTGGCAGCAGGGTGAAAGCACCCAGGCTTTATTATTAAGTAAAACAAAGCAGAAAGCAGAAAGCCACTACACGGCGAAAGTGACCAGAGCTAATTAGAGAGAAAAATACCTTGTTAACCCTGAGGTAGCATCCTTTATCTGACTTAGCTCTTGGAAAAGTTAAGATAAACAGACATGGTGCCTGGTACCTGCAGTAAACAGCCATCTGCTTGGCGCGATGATTTTGATTTGTCTTGAACCTAACCCCTAACATAGCATATCTTTGAAACCCACTTTCTCTCACATATATGAATTAATGATCACTACTTTATTGTCTCTTTCTGCACATCTATCACTCATGTAAGCCTTCTGATCTTAATAAATATGGAGAAAAGACTCTTACTCAGGGTTCTTATTGTCTCCTGGAATTTAGTCTCTCTCATATTCAATTCTGCATCTACTCTCTTGCTGGACAAGAGAGAACTCCAGACTCAAAGTCTGCAACAGTTAAAGTATACTGTAATATTGGTTTAAGGATTAGAATTTACTAATTCATCACTTACTTACATCATCACTTACTTACAACATCAAATGCTATTCAAATGTGCACTTCTTAACACCCATCACCAATTTAACCCATCTCCCTGACCACCTCCCCTCCAGAAACCTTCAGTTCATTCTCTATAGTTTAAAGAAAATCAAAATACATCATACCAAAATATATGTAATGTAGCCAAATCAGTTTTAAGAGGGAATTTCAGGCCTACAGGACTACAGGCCTACATCAAGAAATGAGAAAAATCTAAAATTAAAAAATCCAATCTGGGGCATCTGGGTGGCTCAGTTGTCTAAGTGTCCAACTTCATCTCATGTTATGATCTCACAGTTCATTAGTTCGAGCCCCACTTCAGGCTTTGTGTGTACAGCTCAGAGCCTGGAGCCTGCTTTGGATTCTGTGTCTCTCTCTCTGCCTCCCACCCCACTCGCAATCTGTCTCTCTCTCAAAAATAAGAAAACATCAAAAAATAAAGAAAATCAAACTTTAAATAAAAATATAAACTAGAAAATGAAGAAGAAACAAATTCCAAGGTTAGTAGAATAATGGAAATAATAAAGATCAAAGTGGATATATATGAGAGACTAAAATGACAAAACCCAATAAAGCTAAAAGCTGACTCTTTGAAATAGCAGACACAATTTACAAACCTTAAGCTAGATGCACTAAGAAAAAAAAAGGAGAGGGTTCAAATTAATAAAATCAGAAATGAAAAAGGACACATTACAACTGATATCAAAGAAATAAAAAAGATTATGAGAGAACAAGTAACATTGGAAAAATTGTTGGAACAAAATATTGGACAACCTAGAAGAAATGAAAAAGTGCTTCCAAACACACAATCTTCTACAAATGAATCATGAAGAACTAGAAAATCTGAATAAACTAATTACTAGTAAGGACATTGAGTTAGTAATCAAAAACATCCCAACAAGCAAAAGTCAGATTTGTGGTTTCAATGATGAATTCTTCCAAATACTCAAAGAGAATTTAATACTTATTTTTTAACTCTTCCAAAAAATTGAAGAATTGGGAATATTTCCAAACTCATTTTATGAGTCCAGCATTACCCTGATATCAAAAACAAACAGGGACACACACACACACACACACGTGCGCACGTGTGCACGTGCCAACATCATTGGTAAACGTAGGTCAACAAAATGTTAGCAAACTTAATTCAGCAATACATTAAAAGGATCTTACAACATTACCAAGTTGAATGTATTCCAGGGCTACAAGGATGGCTTAAAATTGACAAATCAATCAACTACAATGTGATACAACACATTAGCAAAATGCAGAATAAAAATCTTATGATCATATAAATATATGAAGAAAAACAGAAAAAATCAATATCCTCTTATGATAAAAAATACTCTCAACAAAGTGGGTATAGATAGATGTACCTCAACATAATAAAACCATGTATACTTCTCCACAACTCATGCCATACTTAAAGATCAAAAACAAGACAAGAACCCCCATGTTCACCACTTTTTTCAACACATTATTGGAAATTCTAGCCAGAGCAATTAGGCAGGAGAAATATATCAAATAAATCAAGATTGGAAAGGAAGAAGTAAAACTGCCACTATTTGCAGATGACATGATTTTATATATAGAAAATGCTAAAGACTCCACCAAAAATATTTGTTACAATAAATAAATAAATTCAGTAACGTTACATGATGCAAACTCAATAATAAAAAATCTGCTGCTTGTTTTATGTACTAACAATACACTATCAGAAAAAGAAATTAAAAAAACAATCTCACAATTGTCTCAAAAAGGAATAATATACATAGGAATAAATTTCACCAAGGAAATGAAAGATCTGTACAGTGAAAACTATAAGAAATTGATAGAAGAAATCGAAGACACAAAGAAATATAACGGTACTCTATTCTTATGGATAAGAATAATTCATTTTGTTAAAATAACAATATTAACCAAAACAATCTACAGATTAAATGCAATATCTATCAAAATTCTAATGAAAATTTTCAAAGAAATAGAACAATCAATCCTAAAACCTGTTTGGAACTGCAAAAGATCCCAAATAGCCAAAGTAATCTTGAGAAAGAAGAACATATCTGAAGGCATCACATTCCCTGATTTAAAACCATATTACACCAGTTTGCAAACTGCTGTAGCCGATCTGGAGAGCAGCTTGGAGTTTCCTCAAAAAATTAAAAAAAAAATAGAACTACCCTATGACCCAGCAATAGCACTACCAGGAATTTATCCAAAGGATACAGAAGTGCTGATTCTTAGGGGAACACGCACCCCAATGTTTATAGGAGCACTTTCAACAATAGCCACATTATGGAAAGAGCCTAAATGCCCATCAAATATTGAATGGATAAAGAAGGTGTGGTTTATATATACAATGGAATACTACTTGTGGATGAGAAAGAACGAAATCCTGCCATTTGCAGCATTGTGGATGGAAGGAGAGGGTATTATGCTAAGTGAAATAAGTCAGTCAGAGAACGACAGATATAATATGTTTTCACTCATACATGGGACTTGAGAAACTTAACAGAAGACCATGGGGATAGGAAGGAAGAAAAAAATAGTTACAGAGAGGGAGGGAAGCAAACTATGAAAGACTCTTAAATACAGAGAACAAACTGAGGGTTCATGGCGGAGGGCCAGGGGAGAGGGGGAAATGGGTGATGGGCATTGAGGAGGGCACTTGTTGGGATGAGCACTGGGTGTTGTATGTTATCAATGAATCATGGGAATCTACCCCCAAACCAAGAGCACACTGTATACACTGTATATTGGCCAACTTGACAAAAAAATTATATTAAAAAAAATTAGGGTCTCCTGGGTTGCTCAGTTGGTTAAGCATCTGACTTTGACTCAGGTCATGATCTCATGGTTCATGAGTTCCAGCCCCACATCTGGCTCTGTGCTGACAGCTCAGAGCCTGGAGCTTGCTTCAGAATCTGTGTCTCCCTCTCTCTCTGCACCTCTCCTCCTCTGTCTCTCTCTCTCAAAGATAAAATAAACATTAAAAATAATTAAAAAAATAAAACTATATGACAAAGATATGGTAATAAAAATTGTTTTCTTGGCATTAAAACAGACACTTAGATCAATGAAACAGAAACACAGCCCAGAAATAAGCTCATGCATATGGTCAGTTAATTTTTTGACAAAGGAAGAAATAATGTATATTGAGGAAAAGACAGTGTTTCAATAAACTCTGTTGGGAAAACTAGACAGTCACATGCAAAAGAATGAATCTAGACAACTACCTTACACCATACACAAACTTTAACTCAAAATTGCTTAAAGAGAAATGTAAATTCTGAAACTATAAACATCCTTGAAGAAATGATAGGCAGTAATCTCCTTGACATTTTGTCTTGGTGATGATTTTCTGGACCTGAATCCAATGGCATGGAGAACAATGCAAAAAGAAATAAGTGAGACTAAAAGAAACTGAAAAGCTACTCTACAGTGAAGGAAACCAACAACAAAATGAAAAAAGTACTTTCGACTGGAAGACAATTTTTCAAATTATATATCTCATAATGGGTAATATCCAAAATATATAAAGTACTTACACAAACTCAAATTTAAAAATATATATATATATAATTAAAAACCCTCATGGGCAGATTATCTGAATAGATAATTCATTTTTTTCATAGAAGACATACACATGACTTATAGGCACGTGGAAAGATGCTCAACATTATTAATAATCAGGGAAATGCAAGTCAAACCACAATGAGATATCACCTCACAGCTGTCATAATGGCCATCATCAGAAAAGGAAATAACACATGTTGTCATAAATGTAGAAAAAAAGGGAATCTTTTTGTACTGTTGGTCAAAACGTAACTTGGGGCAACCACTTTGGAAAATTGTATGGGGGTTTCTCAAATATTAAAAATAGAATGACCATATGATCTAGCAATTTCACTTCTAGGTAGTTATCTGAAGAAAATGAAAGCACTAACTTGAAAAGATACATGCTATGCTCCCTTTTTTTCATCACAGCATTATATACAATAGCCAAGATATGGAAAGAACATGTTAATTAATATATGAATGAATAAAGAAGATTATATATATATATAATATGCACACACACAAACAATATTAGTCACCCATAAAAAGAGAAGGAAATCTTGACATTTTCAACAACATGGATGGACCTTGAGGGCATTATGCTAAGTGAAATAACTTAGACAAAAAAAAAATACATATGATCTCATTTATATGTGGAATTTAAAAATCAACACAAATAAATAAAACCAAACATCACTGATGGAAACAAAAACTGATGGGTAGTTGCCATAGGGAAATTATGGTAGAGGGAGGAAGTAAAATCAGCGAAGAAGATTAAGAGGTACAAACTTTTAGTTACAAAGTAAATAAGTCATAGTGATGTAATGTACAGCATGGTGACTATAGTCAATAATATTGTTTTGCATATTTGAAAGTAGCTAAAAGAGTAGATTTTGAAAGTTGTCATAAGAAAAGTAGTGTAACTGTATTGTGATGAATGGTTGCTAGATTATTGTGGTAATAACTTTGCAATGTATACAAATGTTGAACCATTATGTCATACACCTGTAACTAACATAATGTTATATCTCACTTATGCTTTAATTTAAAAATGCTTGTACAAATTCATATACATGTCCCCTTTTATTCACCTAATATTTTTTTCTTGAATCTCAGACTATCCTTATAACATTATTTTTCTTTTTCTTGGAACACATCTTTCAGGTGTACTTTTGCATATATCTTTTGGTGGAAACTTATTGCTGTTGCTTATCTGCATTTGTATGTAGCAGTTCCTTATTCTTAGAAGAGATTTTTTTCTGAGCATTCAATTCTAAATTAAAAGTTAATTTTTTTCAACTCCTTTGAAGCTATTATTCCACTCTTTTTATTACTTTTACAGAGGGTGATGAGAAGTTAATATCAGTATTATTGTATCTGCTTTGTATTCATTTCTATTGTTGTAAAAACATATATTTTTACTTCTTGAATCTGTAATTCTATTTAATGTGTCAAAGCATAATTTTTAATATTTTTATTTGGTACATTATTCTTCCAGGTTTTGTGGATTTATATCATCAGCTAAAAACAAACAAATGAAAAATTTTTCACTCATATGTGGAATTTAAGATACAAAACAGATGAACATAAGGGAAAGGTAGCAAAAATAATATAAAAACAAGGAGGGGGACAAAACATAAGAGATTCTTAAATATAGAGAACGAGTTGCTGGAGGGATTATGGGTGGGAGTAAGGGTAAGGGGAATTAAGGAAGACATTTGTTGGGATGAACACTGGGTGTTACACATAGGGGGTGAATCACTGGAATCTATTCCTGAAACCACTATTGCACTATATGCTAACTAACCAGGATGTAAATTTAAAAAAATAACAAAATAGAAAAAAGAAAAAGAAAAAAAAAAAAACAATCACAGTCATCACCTCTTTTAGTATTACTGCTCTTTGTCCTCTGTACTTTATCAAATTCTGTAGTAAGGTATGTTATATGTTCTACATCAAGGATCAATAGTTCTTAGTGTCTTTTTAAAATATGTGCCATCTCCCATCTCTCATCTCCCTGTGTTTGAACCTTAGTAATATCTAAAGGTACATGTTTCAATTCATTAGTTTAATCTTCAGTTGTGCTGTGTCTGCTGTTTAATTTATCAATTTAGTTTTAATTCATTTGAGCATTATACTTTTCTAATATTCTAAATTTTGGCAGTTTATTCCATTTTGTATTTTCCTGTTTACTCATCTTTACATTTACATTCTTTTATTTATTTAACCATTTAATATAAAGCCATTTTGTAATCCATATTTGAAAAGCCCAATATCTGAACTAATTGGTATCCAAATCTGTTGTTTTTTTATTCCTGTTAATTTCACTCATTGTATCTTCCCTTCTCAAGTATCTTTTCAATTATGATATTATTGTTAAGTTTTAACCTGTAGGACTACTGTAGACATAAGTTGGTAAACTTTTTCTTAAAATATTTTTTCCATTTTTACCATGAATTGGATATGCCACCCTTATGTGACCAGTAAATCTCTAGTGTCCTAGCTTAACACTTCTTTTTCCAGAAAATATATGATTTTGAAAATTTTTCATTATAATTAAGACAAATCTGATTTATTATTTTTACCACTATAAAATATTACATTTTTAGAAGAAAGTGCATTTTGCATATACATTCTCTTATTGAAGAAAAATAGATTTTTTTTCTTTTAAAATCACTGCTTGCAATTAATGTCTTTTACTTTGGGAAAATGTGCAACAGGTAGATATGTAATTGTTTGATTCTATGTATAGTTAGTTTCAACTATAATAGGTACTGCTAAATTATGTTCTAATATGGACACCTAATTGAACTTGGAGGGCTCATTTTGCTCTGCCATTTGATATTAAAATTATGTTACCAAATTAATATCTTAATTCAAATTTGAAGTTTTATAAATCAGATATTTATTGGACATTCAGGATTCCTCCTCGTTGAATTGCCTGTTCACATGTTTTATCTATGTTTCTATTGCCTTAAATCTTACCCTTCATGAAGTACACATATAACAAAAAGGTTTCCCCATGTATGGCTTATCTGTATCACTTTTATGCTGTATATTACTACTACATTTTAAATTTTAACAAAATAAAATTTGCCAATAGTTATTTTCATGGACTTTGTATTTTTGGTCTTGGTTTAGAAAATCCTCCCTACTTCAAAGTCATGCATATATTCATTTATATTCTTGTGTATTTTTTTCTTCTACAGGTTTGATAGCCTTTAATTTCACATTTGTTCTTTATCTGAAATGTATTATCTTTTGTAGCATGACCTAGGAATTAAATTTGTCAAGTTCCCTTGTCATTTGTTAAGCTACCTCTGTGATATATCACATTTCCATATATACATAAACTTTTTTCTGGGCTCTCTATCTTACATGACTTATATATTTGTCTATCCTTGCACCATTGTTGTATTAATAAATTCCAAGTTCTGATGGCGTTAAGTTTTTGAAATTTTAATTATTAATCATTATTTACATCTATTTTGCTATAGTTTTTCAACTATCCATTTTGAGTCTTTAACTTCTAATGCACCCAAATCAGTCTGTTTAAAAGACTTATGTATGGGGCGCCTGGGTGGCGCAGTCGGTTAAGCGTCCGACTTCAGCCAGGTCACCATCTCGCGGTCCGGGAGTTCGAGCCCCGCGTCAGGCTCTGGGCTGATGGCTCAGAGCCTGGAGCCTGTTTCCGATTCTGTGTCTCCCTCTCTCTCTGCCCCTCCCCCATTCATGCTCTGTCTCTCTCTGTCCCAAAAATAAATAAACGTTGAAAAAAAAAAAAAAGACTTATGTAAATATGACTTCTTAGAACTTCATGTCTTAAAATAGTTTGATATGTTTCATCTTAATGATTTTACACAACTTTTGTCATTTTTTTTGTACTGTATATTTTTGGACACTATCAATGACATTTTAAAAAAATGTTACATGTTACAATTATTATTTGTTATCAGTTGTTAACAGATTATTGCCAGTTAACTGGCAATTTTATTAAATTATTTTATTATTTCTATTTACTATATATTTTCCTTGTGTTTTTTTTTCCTCCTAACTAATTGAGCAATTTATTTTGTTTCCCTCTCTGATTCAAAGGTAATACATTTTAATTATATTCTCTTATACTCTATAAATATTCTTGCCTACATATGTAATAGGTAAATATTAAATTTAATTAATTCTATTTAAATTTAAAAGGCCCTTAGACTATTTGAGATTCATTAACTCATCTTCCATGTTACATGTTATTGCTATTTAGTGTTTCAGTTCACTACTGCTTTTATAACCCTTAAAATGGTCCTTGTCACAGCTTTTGTTAAATATAGTAACAGTTTGTTGAGATTTATCTCAATATTTATCAGATTTTTGCTGACCAAATCTCCTTTTCTCATTTTTCTTTGGAAAATTTTCTTTCTTTCTCATTTTTGTTTTCATATGGAGCTGAGATTCCTTCTTTCTAAAATATATGCTTTAGTACTTCTTTGAGAAAGGATGTGAATAGTGTAAATGACTCATACATTAAAAATAATAGTGTTTATTTATTTCTGAGAGAGAGAGAGAGAGAAAGAGTCCAAGCTGGGGAGGGGCAGAGAGAGAGGGAGACACAGAATCTGAAGCAGGCTGTAAGCTGTCAGCACAGAGCCTGATGCAGGGCTCGAACTCACGAATTGTGAGATCATAACCTGAGCCAAAGTTGAACGCCTAACGGCCTGAGCCACCCAGGTGCCCCATGATTCATACACTTTTAATCAGAAAATATATTTGTCCTTACTTTTTTAAGTTTATTTATTTATTTTGAGAGAGAGAGGGAGAGAGAGAGAAAGGAACGAGCAAGGGAGGGCAGAGAGAGAGGGAGACAGAGAGGGAGAGAGAGAATCCCAAGCAGGCTCTGGACTGTCAGTGCAGAGCCCAAAGTGGGTCTCGAACCCATGAACCATGAGATCATGACCTTAGCCAAAATAAAAAGTTGGACACTTAACCTACTGAGCCACTCAGACACCCCTGTTTGTCTTTATTTTTATGTAATAGTTACTTTAGTATAACAACCTAGGTTAATAGCTATTATCTCTCAGGGTGTTAAATACAGACGTACCTTGGTTTATTTTACTTCAATTTTTTGTACTTTAAGGACATCACATTCTTTACAAATTAAAGTTTTGTGGCAACCCTATATCAAGTAAGTGTATTGGGACAATTCTTTCAACAACATTTGCTCATTTTTTATCTCTGTTCCACATTTTGATAATTCTTCAGTACTTGAAACTATTATTATATATTTTGATAATTCTTTCAGTACTTTATTATTATATATTTTATGCTGATCTGTAATAGGAACTGTAATGCTGTTCTACTGAATAGTCATTCCCCTTTATCTCTCCCTTTCCTTTAGCCTCCATATTCCCTGAGGCACAACAATATTGAAGTTAAGTGAATTAATAATCCTACAATGGCTTCTAAGTGTTCAAGTGAAAAGATGATTCAAATGTCTTTCACTGTAAATCAAAAGCTAAGAATGATTAAGTTTAATGAGGAAGAAATGTCAAAAGCTGAGATAGGCCAAAAACTAGGCCTCTGTGCCAAACAGCCACATTGTGAATACAAAATAAAAGTTCCTGATGGAAATTAAAAGTGATACTCTAGTGAATACAGAAACAATAAGGAAGTGAAACAGCCTAATTGCTGATGTGGAAAAACAAAAGAGCAACAAATTTTCCTTAAGCAAAAGTCTGATCCAAGGCAAATCTCTAACTTTCTTCAAGTCTGTGAAGGCTGAGAATGGTGAGCAAGCTGCAGAAGAAAAGACTGAACCTAGCAAAGTTTGATTCATTAGGTTTAAGGGGAAAAAAGCCATTTTCTTTTTTTTTAATATGAAATTTATTGTCAAATTGGTTTCCATACAACACCCAGTGCTCATCCCAAAAGGTGCCCTCCTCAATGCCCATCACCCACCCTCCCATCCCTCCCACCCCCCATCTACCCTCAGATTGTTCTCAGTTTTAAAGAGTCTCTTATGCTTTGGCTCTCTTCCTCTCTAACCTCTTCCCCCCCTCCCCCCACGGACTTCTGTTAGGTTTCTCAGGATCCACATAAGAGTGAAAACATATGGTATCTGTCTTTCTCTGTATGACTTATTTCACTTAGCATCACACTCTCCAGTTCCATCCACGTTGCTACAAAAGGCCATATTTCATTCTTTCTCATTGCCACGTAGTATTCCATTGTGTATATAAACCACAATTTCTTTATCCGTTCATCAGTTGATGGACATTTAGGCTCTTTCCATAATTTGGCTATTGTTGAGAGTGCTGCTATGAACATTGGGGTACAAGTGCCCCTATGCATCAGTACTCCTGTATCCCTTGGATAAATTCCTAGCAGTGCTATTGCTGGGTCATAGGGTAGGTCTATTTTTAATTTTCTGAGGAACCTCCACACTGTTTTCCAGAGTGGCTGCACCAATTTGCATTCCCACCAACAGTGCAAGAGGGTTCCCGTTTCTCCACATCCTCGCCAGCATCTATAGTCTCCTGATGTGTTCATTTTAGCCACTCTGACTGGTTTGAGGAGATATCTGAGTGTGGTTATGATTTGTATTTCCCTGATGAGGAGCGATGTTGAACACCTTTTCATGCCATTTTCAAAACAGAAATGCAAGGTGAAACAACAAGTGCTTATATAGAAGCTACAAGTTATCTAGAGGATCTAGCTAAGGTAATTAAATAGGTCACTACACTAAACGACCGATTTTTGAAATAGACAAAAGAACCTTATATTGGAAGAAGATATCTAGGACTCTCATAGCTGGAGAGAAAAAGTCAATGCCTGACTTCCAAGCTTCAAAGGACAGTCTGATTCTCTTAAGGGCTAATGTAGCTGGTGACTTACAGTTGAAGACAATGATCATTTACGATACCAAATTCTAAGACCCTTGAGAATTACACTAAATCTACTCTGTTTGTGCTTTATAAATGGAAGAGCAGAGTCTGAATGACAGCAGATCTGTTTAAAATGTGGTTTAGTAACCATTTGAAGCCCACTGTTGAGATGTACTGCACAGAAAAAAAAAGGAAGAAGAGATTCCTTTCAAAATATTACTGCTCATTGACAATGAATTTAGTCATCCAAGAGCTGTGATGGAGGTGAACAATGAGATTAACATTGTTTTCAAGCCTGATAACACATTTATTCTACAGCCATGGATCAAGAAGTATTTTCCATATTCGAGTCTTATTATTTAGGAAATACATTTTGTAAGGCTATACCTGCCATAACAATGAGGAGGAAATCTGGTAAATACAAATAAAAAGGGGAAGCCAGATGTCTAAGGCTGGATCCTCCCCTTGCATTTTTTTGGCTTCTGTTATCTTGCTTGCCTCTTGCATCAGCCAGCAGCCATGAACCAGAAGCTTCACTATATTAGCCCTGCCCAACCCAGAAGCACATATGTATAAAAGATCAGTAAAACCCAAGCAGAAGGCTCAGCCTTTGGAGGTTACCCTGCTGGGCTGGCACCAGTATGAAATAAAATGGTCTTTTCTGATTTTCCAAGTGCTTGTCGCTTATCTCTTCTTGGGCGCCAAGTATTTGCTGTACCATTCTTGGTGAATTAGCAGGGAAGCTGATAGTTGTGCTGGCCCCTTGAGCCACTTTTGTCAGAGGTCAGTGGAGAGACCACTTACCGCGGGCCCCTGGGACAGAAAGGAAGGCACGCCACTGGTGATTTCACTGGACCCCAAACCTCACCAGGCCCAACAATAGTTGGCCACCACTG
Organism: Leopardus geoffroyi; assembly: GCF_018350155.1. Lineage (NCBI taxonomy): Eukaryota > Metazoa > Chordata > Mammalia > Carnivora > Felidae > Leopardus > Leopardus geoffroyi. The sequence goes on from NC_059343.1 coordinate 75,809,539, forward strand.
TGCTAGAACGGACTCTAGGAAGAATCAGAAAATTCTGCCAGGATGGGGCATCGGATCAGGCAAGTGTCCCCAGGACCAAATTCAGACCTGCCCTAGAAGCAGAAGGAGAGCTTGATCACCTCCCGGGCAATACTCACCACATAAGAACGGGAAGTTCTGGGTGGAAAACAGGGGATGTGTGTATGTGTGTGTGTGTGTGTGCTCAGGCTCAATGGTCTTGGCTATGGAGCCTGAGTGGATCCTACCCTGTGATTACATTAGGACCTCATATGGCTCAAGGCAGAATCAGATCCTCAAGGCAAAATCAGGTCTGCAGAGGCCTGATCTGAGTCAGGGGTTTATACTAACCTGCTGATAGGCCTCTAAATCCCTGCAAGGGGAGCAACCAGGAGGACAAAATGTCCTCTTCCCTCAAGTTTGTCCTGCAACATCATACATTGGGAGGGACCCCATCTAGGGTATCGGCAGGGGGGGGGGGCATTCCTCAAAACCAAATGATAGAGCCAACTGTCTCTACTCAGTCTACCCCAGAACGGGGACATTAAGAAATGTTCCCAAGCAGCTGCCAAAACTTCCTTTGCTTCAGGGAAATTCCTTGTCTTCTCTGGCCTGACATGGACTGCATACTTCCACTTGTTGGTGGAAAGGAAAAAACATGGTGTCTGTTCCTCTGTTCAAACTGACAAGACTTAAAACTGGAAACCCCCTTTCTCTACCTCCTGGTAGCATTTTGCCCCTTCTGCCTTCCCTTCCCCCACTCCTGTTTCTGCACTACCTGAGGTGTGGCCTGCATAACTGAGCTCCGTGCCTCAGGCACCATCAGCTCCTCCTCCCACACTACATGTCTAAGAGCAAAGACCACCCACTTTGGATTTCCCCACTGGTGCCCCAGGTAAAAATAGACATTGGGGAACAAATTGATTGACTTTTAAATGGATACAGATAGAACATATTTGGTATTTAAATGGGTTAAAGTTTGTTGGTTTAAGATAGACAGGTCTTTAGAGTTATAAGCATTAAATATATAAAATTGTTTTCTTTTACCTAAGGTTTTCTGAAAGTCAAATAAGCTTTTATTATTATCTCTGTTGCAATTTGTCAGCAAAGAGGTGACTTAAAAAGATGGTTAATTTTGTCTCAAAGTTTTCATTGGTAATTGTTAAGATAACTTTCAAAGTCTTTAGTAACCTAAAACGTTAAAGTTTTGCTTATATGATAAATTGATATTAAATTCATTAGATATCCAATGAGATATGAAACTAAAGCACTACTTACTAGATGGAACTTTGTGCTTCTGACTTGTTGCAGAGAAACTAAGGATATTTGGATCTGTGGGAAAACATGCTTTATGCTTACTGGATTCATAAGTTTGCCATCTAAAAAATTCTGATGTAACATAGAGTTCACACTTGGTTACTACTTAGTTTTCACTGGAGACTAAGGTTTCTAACAGTTAAAATTCTGCTAAATGTAGTTAAAACTGATAAAAATCAGGAAAACGACTCTGTATGTAGAAAATTAGGAAATATAAAAGAAAGATATAAGGAATGGGAATATATTTTTGTTGAAGGTAAAATAAAGTAATTTTGTCCTAAATGAGACTGGTTATTTGGAGAAAAATGGCTTGGGGCAAAATCTAAATGCAAAGGTAAGTTGTAGAAGGTTCATAAAGGGAAATCTTTGGAAAAGGAATTTTATGTGTGGTCAGGATGGACTGAGATTAAAATGAATGGTTTTTAAAAGTACACTGGGTTAAAATTAACATTCCTCCTCCTTTGATCCAAAAGCTGGTAACATGATGGCAATAGCTTTGGTTTGGGCCTCCAAATCCTCCACATTTCTGTTGTTCCTGTTTAGCAGAGGAATGCATGCCTATACCATATGAGGGATGGATGATATATTAAGGGCTTTTACTGAGATACATGGGAGCTATTTTATTAAACTTAGCCCATTGTATGTCAAAAAATGGATATCCACATGAATGGAACATATTTATTTGGGCATTGTTTAAAAAGACAGGGGAATAGACCTGGACTTTGGCCCTTTAACCCCCTCCCTCAACAGCCAATGATCAATATGTAAGTTATTTTGGGGCCAAAATAAAATTAGTGCATCCTACGACAACTGGGGAAGTCTTACTTGGTCATAGTCCAAACCCCCCAAGGTAAGAAACAGAGGGGTAGGAGAAATCGGGGAAGACCAGGTCAGCTGTCAATGGTAAGGTCAAGCCTGGGTAAGAGTGACTACTCCCAGCACCTTGCAAGAATGACAGGGCTTTTGGCTGCTAGTCACATAGCCAGCCAAAATGCAAGGTGAGGAGAGGAGGTTTCTCCTGGCCAGCTATAGGAAATTGAGATAAAGGATGCCTTTCTTCCTTTTTCCTATAGATGGTAATTCCTCAACCAAGGCCATTACTCCTTTGGAATGCATTGTGATTCATTTTCTTTTGCACAAAGCTTGGACCCAATACAAATTGGAGGAGGGAACCTGGCCACCAGAGGGAAATACCAATGATAATACTATCCTACAAATGGACCTGTTTTGCAAATGTGAAGGGAAATGGGGAGAATTTGCCTATGTTCATTGTTTTTGGGCCATAAGACATGTAAGCAATATAAGGTGAATCCTGATTAAATGGAAACTCTTTATAAAGTCCAGCAATCAGGAGGGGAAACAATTAAGGGCCCCTTACCTGTATCCAAAGCAGACCTAGAGATGGAGGAAAGGAAGTCTTCCACCTCAACCTCCTCCTCCTTGGGTCCTTAGTATATATTAAAAAAATGCAATTCTGCTCCCTGCTGCCCACCCTATTCCGGCCTTCCCCATAATATAACAGGCATGTTTCCCTTACAAGAAGCTAGAATGCCAGAAGGAGAAACTTCTACATTACAAAGTTAAGACAGATAGGGGCACCTGGGTGGTTCAGTCGGTTGAGCAACCGACTTCGGCTCAGGTCATGATCTCACGGTTTGTGAGTTCGAGCCCCGCGATGGGCTCTGTGCTGACAGCTCAGAGCCTGGAACCTGCTTCTGATTCTGTGTTTCCTCTCTCTCTGCCCCTCCCATACTCATGCTCTGTCTCTCTCTGTCTCAGAAGTAAATAAACATAAAAAACATTTAACAAAGTTAAGACAGATAAAAGGAGATGTAGGTAAATTTTCTGACTGGATAAGTATATAGAGGCTTTTCAGAATACTATGTATATTTTTGATTTGACCTGGAAATATATAATGCTTTTGTTAAATAAAACTCTTAATGAGACAGAAAAATGTGGGGTTCAGGCAGCAGCTAAGAGACTCATTAATTACCATGCGACTGGAGGTCCTATAAAGAACTTCCACATCCCTACTGGAGCTCAGGGAGTTGACCCCAGGATCTTAACTGGGTCTATGACCATCCCAATGGGGAACGGTATCACTGCCACCTCCCAGCTTGTGTTTTGGAAGAATTAAGGAAATTTAAAATTAAGCCCTTAAATTATGCTAAATTGGTCACTATTTTACAACACAAAATGAGAGCCCAAGGCCTTCCTGGAGAGGTTGAGGAAGGCTCTCATTAAATATATGACTGTCTCCCCTGACACCCCTAAGGTTGAGATGATTTTAAAGAGCACATTTGTAACTCAATCAGCCCTAGGAAATTAAAAAAAAAATGACTGTTGGCCTGGGAGGGACCATGGAGAAGTTCTTACAAGCTGCCAATCGGGTATATTACAACCAAGTTAAAAAAAAAAATCTGTGGACTTAGTCATGGCCTTATACACTATCAGACCTGACTTCCCAAGGTCCTGGACCCAAATTCTACTTATGTGGCCATTCAGGGCACTGGAAACAAGAATGTCCTCAGAAGTCAAAGCCCTGTAAGCCATTCCCCTTGTGTGGAGACTATCACTGGAAGCTCAAATGCCCTTGGGGACCTCTATCTGTGAGAGCTCCTATAATCTGTGTCCCTGGAAGGGATTGATGGGACCTGGGACTCTTTGGGGTGGCTCCCAGAACCAACTATCTATCGGAAGCCTGGAGCTTCGGGTAACTCTGGAAAATTCAGACAACAAGAAAGCAGGTTCACTTCCTTGATACTGGAGCCACCTTTGTTGTCCTCCTTTCCACTCAGGGCCAAGTATCCAAATGCCAGCATGATGATGAGAGACATCTCTGGAAAACTTCTGACTAAATTTTTCTCTCAGCCCCTGGGATGTATATGGGAAAACCTAATTTTTTCTCATTTTTTACTGAAAATGACAGAGAGCCTACTCCCTTGCTAGAAAGGGACATTATAACTAAATTAGATACTATAGTGCTACTTACCCCAGGACAGATAAACCATTATGTGAGTTTTGGGGAATTACTGGATATTGTAGTCTGTGGATACTGGGGATTCATAAAATAGTTACCTGTTATATCAATTATTAAGGAGACTCAATCCCACCTACTATCCCAAGGAAATGAACTGCGATCTAACTAATGGACACTAATTCCAGCCACTGGGATGGTTACAAACAGAGCAGGGGCAATTACTATTACCAAGCTCACAGAGCTGGAAGATCATTAAAGCACTGCATCAGGCCTTTTATTTAGGGAGAGACAAAACTTCTCAAATGGCCCAAAGGATATTTACTGAAAAAATTTGTCAAGGATAGTTCAGCAAATAGTATCAGCCTGTAAGATATGGTAAATGGCTTCTTTGACTCATTCTCTAGTAGGACTTCCAGCTCTTGGAAAAGTTTTACAACTCAAAATAAAACAAACTGTCCACTTATACTCAGCAAAACTATAAATAACACCTCACAAGCATTAGGTGCTTTAAAAATTAAGTAAAGTTAAGGCCAACCTCTTGGTGATTAGAGCGACTATTGATTACTTACTTATCCTCCATAACCTGGGTTCTGAAAGATTCTCTGACATATGTTGTTCCAACATAAACAATAATTCTTACAGAGTCTTAGAACCGATAATGATATTCAGGCATAATCGGACAAAGTTAGGGTCTCTCCTGGATTGTTTGACTGTTTTGGGAACTGGGGACATTATCTTAAGATGCTATCTTGTTGGTCAATATAATCTTTACTTCTTTGTTTTATCTTTGTGTCTGCTAATGTTTATGCTGCCTCATCCCTATCAGTCTTCCTGTAGAACTATACAGTGGGCTACTCAACCAACCCTTAGGTAGACTCTAACTGCTGTACCCCCACAACATCCCTTATCAGCTTTAAGAAGCCAGATTAGTTGTTGTCCTGTTCCTTAACAGCAGTTACAGGCCTTATTCCAGGGGGAGGAATGAATAAGGAAAGGGTTAACATTAGGCAGGGAGAGACAAGGGACCTTCAGAAGGCAGAATGTAGCTGCAAATGACAAGCTAAAGAAGCAGATAGGGTTCTCCCTTTATAAAATCCTTTATGAGTGCCCTCTCCCCATTATCAAGGGTATAAGGGGGGATATAAATTAGGCAACCTAACCCTAAGGTAACATATGCGGGCTCTTGGCTCTACCTTAACCACCTTACATCACTGGGTTAGGGAATGAATGAATGAATCAGCAGAAATTAGTAGACTCATGGAACTCTTGGAGCAACATATAGAATTGGGTATCCTGGCCCCTCCCTTTAAGTGGTCCTCTCCTAATGCTTTTCATAGCCTTCCTGTTTGGTCCTTGTATTCTTAATATACTAACCATATTTGTTTCCTCTAGCCTTGAAACTATAAAACTCCAGTTGATGCTCCAGTTGGACCATTCTAACTGTAGCTACTGTCCTTTGAATAGCAAAGATCCCTAGTTGTCACATTCCTCCCTTTGATGTCCGTGTCCAGCAGGAAGAAGCCAGAATGGTTTTTGCCCTTCCTCCCATGGCAACAAAGGGTTCCCTGGCCCCCACAAATTGACTTTCTCTAGTTCTGTTACAGCAGCTTGAGAATCAAGAAGGGTGATGAGGAGGAAATCTGGTAAATACAAATAAAAAGGGGCAGAGAGATTTCTGAGGCTGGATACTCCCTTTGCATGTTTTTAAATTCTGCAATCTTGCTTGCCTCTTGCAGCAGCCAGCAGCCAGGAACCAGAAGCTTCACTATACTAGTCTCACCCAACTCGGAAGCACATATGTATAAAAGATCAGTAAAACTCGAGTGAGGGGTTCAGCCTTTGGAGGTGACTGCTGGCCTGGCACCAGTGTGAAATAAACAGACTTTTCTGATTCCCAAGTGCTTGGTGCATGTCTCTTCCTGGGCGCCGTGTATTTGCTGTAACAGCAATTCATATGATGTGTCTGGACAAAGTAAACTGAAAACATGCTGGAAATAATTCACCATTCTAAATGTCATTAAGGACATTTGTGATTCATGGAAGTCAAAATATCAACATTAACAGAAATTTGGAAAAATTTCATTCCAATTATCATGGATGACTTTGAGGGGTTTGAGGCTTCAGTGGAAGAAGTAAATGCAGCTGTGGCAGAAATAGCAAGAAAACTGCAAGTGGGGTCTGAATATGTGACTGGATTGTTGTAATCTCATGATAAAAATTTAATGGACAAGGAGTTGTTTCTTATGGATGAACAAAGAAAGTGGTTTCTTGGATGGAATATATTCCTTATGAAGATGTTGTAAGGATGGTTGAAATAAGAAAGAAGAATTTAGAATATGACATAAACTTAGTTGATAAGGCAGCTTCAGGGTTTTAGAAGATTGACTCCAATTTTGAGAAAAGTTGGGTAAAACGGTGTCAGACAGCATCATATTTTACAGAGAAATTGTTCACAAATGGAAGTTCCAATGCTAAAAACTTAATTGTAGTTATATTTTAAGAAATTGCCACACCAACTTTTAGCAACCATCATCTTGTTTAGTCAGCAGTCATCAACATTGAGGCCAGATTCTCCACCACCACAAAGGTAATGACTCACTGAAAGTTAAAATGATGGTTAACATTCCAATAAAGTATTTTTTGATTAAGTTATGAACACTTTATAGACATGCTATTGCACACTTAGTAACTTTTATTTGCACTAGAAAACCAAAAAACAATCAATTTGACTCACTTTATTACAATAGTTGCTTTATTGAAGTGGACTGGAACCAAACCCATAATATTTCCACGATATGCTTATATATCACTCTACTGTTGTTTTGCATTGATTATTTTTGGTTGTATTATATATGTTAATTTTTGCTTCAATGTTCTACAGATTAACTATGGATTTTCTTGGTGTGGATTTATTATTAGACTGGATGATGAAGATGATCCTTTTTGAATATGAGAAGTTATATCTTTAGCAATTCTAGGGCACTCTGAGCTATTATGTTTTTGACGATTGCCTATCCAGCTTGTAGCAATCATGTCTGTCTGAAACATCAATTAGATGAATATTGTACCATATTAATGTTTTTTACTTTTACTTATTTATTTTTAATTTTAACACTCATTTATTTTTGAGTGAGAGACAGAGACAGAGACAGAGACAGAGTGTGAGTAGGGGAAGGGCAGAAAGAGAGGGAGACACAGAATCCAAAGCAAGTTCCAGGCCCTAAGCCTCACACAGGACTTGAACTCACAAACCATGAGATCATGACCTGAGCCAAAGTCAGGTGCTTAACCGACTGAACCACCCAGGTGTCCCTCTATTAACATATTTTTTAATGTTTCTTGGATTTATGTTGTTTTTCATCCCTTTATCCTTCTGTTCTAACTATTCGTATCTACCTTCCATATTGGTAATATTATTTTCAGATGCACCTACTTGGCTGTTAAAAAAAATCATGGAGAGGGGAAGATGGAAACAGCTGCATCTACTGTTTAAAAAAATCATGGAGAGAGGAAGATGGAAACAGAGTAGGAGGACTGTAGGCTCATCTTATCCCATGAACATAACTACATACCTATCAAATAATTCTAGATACCCCAGAAATCAACTTGAACACTGACAGAAAAACTCCACAACTAAAGAAGAGGCCACATCAAAAAAGATAGAAAGTGCAGAGATGTGGTTTAGGAGAGAAACAGATCTTGGCTGCTGTGGAGGAGAGTGAGCCATGGTTGTGAAGAAGGGTAAGAGAGAGGAGCACATGGGAATGAACAAGGAGAATGTTTCCACATGGCTGTTGGCTTGAAAAGCAATAAGCGCTGAATTTTGTGAGTTCTTGCAACCATCAAGGATTAAAGCCTGGAGTTGTAAAGGTCAGCTGGCTTGGCTTTATCAACCTGGGACAGAAGGCAGTCAAACAACCTGAAAGGCAGACAGCATGAAATAGTGATCTGAAGAGCACCTGGGGCGCAGAGTAGGAAGATTACTTGCTCTTCTCCAGTGTCCTTAAAAGGCAACATTCACAAAGACAACACTGCAGGAATAAAAGACCTAACCATTGCCATTTCCTTCTCTCATTGATCAGCATAAACACAGAGCAGCCTATTAGAAGAAGTAGTACAGCACAGACACTGGCTGCCTATTTGCATACACTAAGCCCTACACCCCTGTGTTCCAGTGGAAATGCCCTTCTCAGCCAAACTTCCCTCAGTCTCAGCACAGGAAGACCCTCCCCCAGAAGATGAGCAAACGCCCTTTCTTACATCATGTCCAACCAGAGTTTTGCAAAACCTCACTTACAGTGGAATTGGTGTCAAGTCTTGCAGCCCAGAGCACAACTAATTAAAACTCACCACATTCAGACCACAGAACAAACATTTGCCACAGCAGGCAAGGAGAACCTCTTCAAATGATAGGCTGAAAGGATAGAGCAACTAGAACACAGTGGCAGAACACACACAACACACACTAGAGGCATTCCCTGAAGTGCCTACAGGATCGTTTTTTTTCTCCATAAGACCATTACTTTCACAAGGAGACATAACCAGTTTTTCCAAAACAAAGAAGAAGGCAGAGGCTTAGCTAAAATGCCAGGATGGAGAAAGTTATCCCAAATGAAAGAATAAGATAAGGCCATAGCCAGAGATCTAAGCAAAGCATATAAGACTAATGTACCTGATAGATAACTTAAAGCAAAGATCATAAGGATACTCACTGAGCTTGAGAAAAAAAAAATAGAAGACATCAGGGAGACCCTTACCTTAGAGATCAAAGAGTTAAAAAAGAATCAATCAGAGATAAAGAGTGCAATAAACAAGATTAGAAACACATTCCATGCAATGAGCAGCAGGTTGCAAAAAGCAGAGGAATCAATTATGACCTAGAAGACAAAGTAATGGAAAAATGAAGCTGAACAAAAGAGAGAAAGAATAATTTTGCAAAATGAGAATAGACTTATGGAACTCAGTGACACCATCAAATGTAATAATATTCATATTACAGGAGTCCCATAAAAAGAAAGCAGAGAAAAGGGTACATTAAATTCATTTGAAGACACAATAGCTGGAAATTTTTGTTATCTGGGGAAAAAGACATCTAGATCCAGTAGGTACAGAGAACTCAAAAAAAAAAAAAGCAGGCCAACATCAAGACATATTGTAATTAACAAAATATAGTGTTAAGGAAAAAATATTAAAAGCAGAAAGATAAAATAATTTACAAGGGAACACCCATAAAAGTAGCAGAAGATATTTCAACAGACACATGGCAAACCAGAAGGGCGTATAAAAATATATTTAAAGGGATGAGTGGGAAAAATCTGTAGCCAAGAATTCTTTTTCCAGCAAGGGTATTATTCAGTGTAGAAGGAGAGATAAAGTACTTCCCAATCAAAAGAGAAACTAAAAGAGTTTGTGACTACTAAACCAACCCTACAAGAAACATTAAAGGGAATTATTTGAATGGAAAGGACAGACCAATATGAAAGTATAAAGGCAGGGGAAAAAAAGCAATGATTACAGAAAATGATTTTTTCTATAAAAAATCAGCAAAGGAACTCATTAGAAAAGGATACAAAATATAATAATATATCCACAAAACATGGGGAGGGGAGGAGAAAAGAATGGGCAAAAACTTAAATGACTATCAACTTAAAATAGATACCTATGTGGAAAACAGTTTATATAAAAATCTAATGATAATAATATATCAAAAAACACTAATAAACATTCAAAGAATAAAGAGAAAGAAATCTGAATATATCAATAAAGAAAATCCAGATTACATAAAAGACAGAAAGACAAGAAAGGATTACACAGGTAACAACAGGTATTAGTGAGGATGTCGGGAATGGGGAATCCTCTTACATTGTTGCTGGGAGTGCAAATTGGTGCAGCCACTGGGGAAAACAGTATGGAGGTTCTTCAAAAAGTTAAAAAAAAATAGAACTATCCTATGATCCAGCAACTGTACTACTACGTATTTACCCAAAGGATACAAAAATACTAATTTGAAAGGACACACATGCCCTGATGTTTATAGCAGCATTATCAATAATAGCCAAATAATGAAAACAGCCCAAATATCCATTGACTGATAAATGGGTAAAGTACAGTTGGTTACTTAGCCATCAAGAAGAATGAAATCTTGCCATTTGCAACAACATGGATGGAGCTAGAGTGCATTATCCTAGTGAAATAAATCCATGAAAGAAAGATAAATACCATGAATTAGCTCATATGTCGGATTTAAGAAGTGAAACACATGAACATAGTGAGGGGGGAAGGATGGAGAGAAACCATAAAACAGACTCTACACTGTACAGAAAAAAAAAACTGGGGGTAACTGGAAGGGAGGTGGGCAGGGGAAGGGTATTAAGGAGGGCACTTGTTATAATGAACACTGGGTGTTGTGTGAAGTGATGAATCAAACAAAATTCTACTACTAAAATTAATGTTACACTATATGTTAACTAACTGAAATTTAAATAAAAACTTGAAATAAAAATAAAGAAAAGAAAGGATCAGAGAAAATCTCCAGAAACAATGACAAAACAAGTAATAAAGTGACAATAAATACATACCTATCAATAATGACTGTGACTGTAAATGCATTAAACAGTCCAATCCAAAGTCATAGGGACTCAGAGTGGTTTAAAAAAACAATATCCTTCTATATGTTACCTACAGGAGACTCATGTTACACCTAAAGACACCTGCATATTTGAAAAGCTAGGGGATAGAGAAATATTTACCATGCAAATGTATGTCAAAGTACAGCAAGCCTAGAAATACTTATATTGCAAAATCTATACTTTAAAATTAAGAGTGAAACAAGATACAAGGAAGGGAATTATATAGTCATAAAGAAGACAAACCAACAAAAAGATATAACAATTGTAAATATTTGTGAACCCAACATGGAAGAAACTAAATATATAATACAATTAATAATAAACATAAAGAAACCAGTCAATAATAATAAAATAATAGTAGGGGACATTAACACCCCACGAACATCAGTGGACAGTTCATCTAAACAGAAAATAAACAAGAAAATGGCTTTGAATGACACACTGGACCATATGGACTTAACAGATATATTCACAACATTCCATCCTAGAACAGCAGAATATTCATCTGCAGAATAAACCACATATTAGGTCACAAAACAGACCTTAACAAATACAAAAATATTGAAGTCTTACCCTGCATCTTTTCTGACTACAACACTGTGAAGCTAGAAGTCAACCATACACACACACACACACACACACACACACACACACACAAACACGGAATGTGGCAACCAGGAAATCAAAGAAGTAATAAAATAAATACATGGAAACAAATGAAAATTAAAACACAATGGTCCAAAACTTCTGGGAGGCAGCAAAAGTTGTCCTAAGAGGGAAGTATATGCTAATGCAGACCTAACTCAAAAAGCAAGAAAAATATCAAATAAACAACCTAATATTACTACTAAAAGAGCCAGAAAAAGAACAAAAAACACAACCCAAAGACAGCAGAAGGGAAAAATATATTAAAGATAAGAGCTCAAATAAATTATTTAGAAACAAAAACAAACAAAAGAACATATCAGTGAAACCAGAAGATGGTCCATTGAGAAAATTAATAAAATTTATAAATCTCTAGCAAAACTTATCAAAAATAAAAGAGAAAGGACCCAAATATATAAAATCACAAATGACTGAAGAGAAATAACAACCAACACCACAGAGATAAAAATATATATATATATATTATAACAAAATAGTATGAAAAACTATATGCCAACAAATTGGACATACTGGAAGAAATGGAAAGATTCCTGGAAACATAGAAACTACCAAAACTGAAACAGAAAGAAATAGGAAACTTGAAGAGACCAATAACCAGCAAAGAAATTGAACTAGTAATAAAAGTCCTCTAACAAACAAAAGTCTAGGACCAGACGGTTTCATAGGCAAATTCCAGCAATCACTTTAATAATTAATACCTACTGTACTAAAACTATTCCAAATAGAAAACCAAGTGCAAAAATTAATTTAAAAAATAATTCTCCAAGAAGAAGTGGGATTTTTTCCTGGGCTAAAAGGATGGTTCAATATCCGCAAATCAATCAACGTGATACACCACATTAATAAAACAAAGGATAAGAAACATTTGATGATCTAGTTAGATTCAGAAAAAAAAACAAACATTTGGCAAAGTACATAATCAATTCATGATGAAAATCTTCAGCAAAGTAGTTTTAGAGTGAACGTACATCAACATAATAAAGGATGTATATGAAAAAACCAAGGAATAGTGTTATTCTCAATGGGGAAACTCTGAGACCTTTTCCTCTCTTGTCTATAACAATACAAGGATGTCCAACATCACCACTTTTATTCAGTGTAGTACTAGAAGTTCCAGCCACAGCAATCGCACACCTAAGATGTCCATGGCATCCAAATCAGCAAAGAAATAGTAAAACTTTTACTATTTGAAGATGACATGATACTGTGTATAGAAAACCTGGAAGATTCTACTCATAAACTGCTAGGCCTGATGAAGGAATTCAGTAAACTCAGAAGTTAACAAAATCAGCATACAGAAATCTGATGCATTTCTATACACCAGTAATGAGGCATGAGAAGCAGAAATGAAAGAATCCATCCCCTTTACAATTGCACTAAAAACAATAACATAACAATAAACCTAACCAAAGGGGTATATTTACACACAAAAAATCAAAAGACACTAATTCAAATTTATTCCCATCCATCAATTTTCACAACAGCATTATCTATAAGAGTCAAATATGGAAACAGTTCAAGTATTCATAAATAGATGAACAGATAAAGAAGAAGTGGTACGTGTATACAATGAAATATAACTCAGCCATAAAAAAAACAATGAAATCTTGCCATTTGCAATGATTTATTTGGAGCAAGAGAGTATTATGCTAAGTGAAATAAGGCAGTCAGAGCAAGACAAATACCATATGATTTCACTCAGATGTGGAATTTAAGAAACAAAACAAAAGACAATGGGGAGAAAAGAGAGAGAAGCAAACCAAGAACCGAACAAGATGCTAGAAAATAAAATTCAACAGTAAATTAAAATAATTGTTCACCATGATCAAGCGGGATTGATTCCTGGGCTGCAGGGCTGGTTCAAAATTCACAAATCAATCAACGTGATATAACACGTTGGTATTAAAGAAAGGATAAGAACCATATGATCCTTTCAATAGATGCAGAAAAAGCATTTGACAAAATGTAGCATCCATTCTTGATGAAAAACCCTCAAGTAAGTAGTGCTAGAAGGAACATACCTTAACATCATAAAGGCCATATATGAATGACCCACAGCTAATATCATCCTCAATGGGGAAAACCTGAGAGCTTTTCCCCTAGGGTAAGGAACACAACAAGAATAGCTACACTCACCATTGTTGTTGAATATAGTACTGGAAGTCTTAGTCTCAGCAAATATACAACAACAACAATAACAACAAAAAATAACAACAGCAAAGTCATCCAAATTGGCAAGGAATAAATCAAATTTTCACTCTTCACAGACAACATGATACTTTACATGGAAAACATGAAAGATTCCACCAAAAACTGCTATAGCTGACATATGAATTCAGCAAAGTAGCAAATATAAAATCAACTTACATAAATCAGTTGCATTTCTGTACACCAATGGTGAAGTACCAGAAAGAGAAATCAAGGAATTGATCCCATTTACAATTGCAGCAAAAAGCTTAAAATACCCAGGAATGAACCTAACCAAGGAGGTAAAAGATCTGTACACTAAAAAATATAGAAATCTTATGAAAAAAATTGAAGAAGACACAAAGAAATGGAAAACGTTTCATACTCATGAATTGGGAGAACAAATATTGTTAAAATGTCTATGCTACCACAAGCAATCTACACATTCAATGCAATCCCTTTCAAAATAACACCAGTATTCTTCACAGACCTAGAACAAACAATTCTAAATTTTTTATGGAATAAGGAAAGATCCTTAATACCCAAAGTAATGTTGAAAATGAAACCTAAGCTGGAGGCATCACAATTCTGGACTTTAAGCTGTATTACAAAGCTGTAATCATCAAGATAGTACGGCATTGACACAAAAACAGACACAAATATCAATGGAACAGAATAGACAGCCCAGAAGTGGACCTACAGATGCATGGCCACCCAATCTTTGACAAAGCAGGAAAGAATATCCAATGGAAAAAAGACAGTCTCTTCAGAAAATGGTGTAGGGAAAACTGGACAGCGACATGCAGAATGATGAACCTGGACTACTTTCTTACACCATAAACAAAAATAAACTCAAAATGAATGAAAGACCTAAATGTAAGACAGGAAACCATCAAAATCCTAGTGGAGAAAACAGAGAACATCCTCTCTGACCTTGGCCACAGCAACTTCATACTAAGCATGTCTACAGAGACAAGGGGAAAAAAAGCATAAATGAACTATTGGGACCTCATCAAGATAAAAAGCTTATGCACATCAAAGTAGAATATCAACAGGAACAGCATGGAAGTGTTTTTTTTTTTTTGTCTCATATCCATGAAATACAGCCATATCAACACTAAACCATCCTGCACACCTAGAAAACTGATTTGAGGATTAACACAACAAACTGCACAACCTGAACCACAGAACTCAGCAGGTACACAGTGCGGAGAGGTGAACTGGGGGAGAGAGAAGCTGTGGAGGGCAGGGAGATGTTTTTGCTTGAGTAGAGAGGATGGAGATGGGGGGGGAGAGTATGGGAAAAGCACCCCCGCCCAAAAGCAGCTGGAGAGAAAGTGGAAAAGTGGAAAGAGCTGCAGGGGCTGAACTAAAAAGGAAGAAAGAAATGAGAGTGTTTAAATTCCATTAAGACTCTATAAACAGTGGGAGCACAGAGTCTGAAACTCTGCAGCTCAATACCTGGTGGTGCTCTGGTTGGAAAGGTGAATCCCCAGGAGCAGAGTGAGGTAGAAATTCTCAGGCCACAAGGGGAGAGGCAATTCCCCTACAGGAAGGATATTTGGTAGGGGCTGTGCGGCCACCTGGACCCAACAGACCTCAGAGAACAACCACATTCACTGGTTCTGGAACAAGGACTATAAGGGTGAAGCCTGGTACCATATGTGTGTTGTGATTTTCCATAATCCCTGAAACACTGCTGCTACATGATCACGTGAAACTTTTCTGGGGTGGGCTGGCACCCAGTTGCAGTCTCTGGCATTGGCAACAGCATGGTCCCACAAATGTTCCTTGGTGCAGCCAGTACCTGGCCATTGCTTGGTGAGACCCTCCCCCAGAGGATCTGAGCATGTCAAAGCCCCAGTCCCTCAGAAATGAGGAATCGGGAAACAACTGCATCTGAGGTAAAACTCAGGAGGGAGGTGCTGCCTGGCAACCTGATGGCTTGGTCATAGTGTAAAAGCAGGGAGTGGGCAGAAGCTGGAGACAAAGGACAGATGCATGATTACTGGTCAGGGATGAAACAGAGTTCCAATATTAGAGACTGGGTAGATAGGTGATGATATTTTCACCCCTTCCACATATGCTCATACACAACTACAAGCGCCACAACAATACACCCCATAAGCTAAGCAGTGCCATCCAGTGGAGAAGGGAGCCATTACACTAAGCCCCGCCCAAACCTCCTCTTCAGGAACATAAGTCTCTCCACCTGCTTAGTTTACGGACTATAAAGTGCTTCATAGTTTGACTTCCAGGGGAAAGCTATGTAATTTGAATTGTATTTCAGTCTGTTTTCTGGTCCATCTATTCAATATTTTTTTTCTTTTTCTTGAATACAGAAAGAGAAAAAAATAATATTTTTATTTTCAATTTTTATTATAAATATTTTTCTTTATTTTTTCTACTATACTTTTTACTTTTTTGTAAATATTTCAAATTCTATTTTACTTCCATCATTTCATTTTATTCTATTTCGTTGTATTCATTTTTTTCAAAATTTCAAAACTTTTGCTTGTTTTTCTTTTTTTCTTCTTTTCCCTTATTTTTTTTCTTCCTTTTTTTTCTCTAATCTATCAAGCTCTTTTCACAACCAGACCAAAATGCACCTAGGATCTAACATCATTTATTTGATTGTGTGTGTGTTGCTTTTAATTTTAATTTTTTTTTACCTTACTAATTCCTTTTCTTCCTTCAAAATGATGAAGGAATTCACCCCAAGAGAATAAACAGGAAGAAACAACAGCCAGGGACTTCCTCAACACAAATACAAGCAAGATGTCTGAACCAGAATTTAGAATCATGATAATAAGTATACTAGCTGGGCTCAAAAATAGATTAGAATCCCTTTATGCTGATATAAAAGAAGTAAAAGTCAGAATTGAATAAAAAGTACTATAATTGAGCTGCAATCTTGAATAGATGCCACAGTGGTAAGGATAGAGGAGGCAGAGCAGGGAAGCAGCAATATAGATGACAAACTTACAGAGCATAATGAAGCAGAAAAAAGCAGGAGACAAAGGCAAAAGAGCAAGATTTAAAAAATAGAGACACCATTGACTCATTAAAAAAGAACAACATCAAAATCCTAGGGGTCCCAGAATATGAAGAGAGAGAAATAGGGGTAGAAGGGTTATGTGAGCAAATCATAGCAGAAAACTTTCCTAACCTGGGGAAAGACACACACATCAAAATACAGGAAGCACAGAGGACTCCCATTAGATTCAACAAAAACCAACTATCAACAAGGCATATCATACTCAAATTCACAAAATACTCAGTCAAGGAAAGAATCATGAAAGCAGCAAGGGGAAAAAAAGTCCTTAAACTACAAGGGAAGACAGATCAGGTTTGCAGCAGACTTATCCACAGAAACTTGGCAGGCCAGAAAGGAGTGGCAGGATATATTCAATATGCTGAATTGGAAGAACAGACAGCCAAGAATTCATTACCCAGCAAGGCTGTTATTCAAAATAGAAGGGGAGATTAAAAGTTTTACAAACAAAAATTAAAGGAGTTTGTGACCACTAAACCAGCCCTGAAAAAAATTTTAAGGGGAACTCTTTTAGGGGAGAAAACACAGAAAAAAAAGACCAAAAGCAACAAAGATTAGAAAGGACCAGAAAACACCACCAGAAACTCCAACTTTACAGGAAACATGGCAATAAATTCATACCTTTCAGTACTCAATCAAACATCAATGGACTAAATGCTCCAAACAAAAGACATAGGGTAACTGAATGGATAGGAAAACAAGGTCCATCTATATGCTGTTTACAAGAGACCCATATTAGACCTAAAGACACCTTCAGATTGAAAGTAAAGGGATGGAAAACCATCTATCATGCTAATGGTTAACAAAAGAAAGCCAGAGTAGCCATACTCATATCAGACAATCTAGACTTTAAAATAAAGATGGTAACAAGAGATGAATAAGTACACTATATAATAAAGAAGACTATCCAACAAGAAGGTCTAATAATAGTAAATATTTATGCGCCCAATATGAGAGTACCCAAATATATAAATCAATTAATCACAAACATGAAGAAACTCATTGATAATAATACCATAAGAGTAGAGGACTTCAACACCCCACTTACAGCAATGGACAGATAATCTAAACAGAAAATCGACAAGGAAACAATGGCTTTGAATAACACACTGGACCAAAAGGACTTAACAGATATATTCAGAACATTACATCCTAAGGAAGCAGAATATACATTATTCTCCAGTGCAACATGGAATATTCTCCAAAATAGATCACATACTGAGACAAAAATCAGCCCTCAACAAGTAAAAAAAGATTGAGATCATAGCATGCATATTTTCAGACCACAATGCTATGAAACTTGAAATCAACCACAAGAAAAAAAATGTGGAAAGATAACAAATATTTGGAGACTAAAGAACATCCTACTAAAGAATAAATGGGCTAACCAAGAAATTGAAGAGGAAATTAGAAAGTACACGGAATCCAATGAGAATGATAACACCACAGCCCAAAACCTCTGGGATGCAGCAAAGGTGAACATAAGAAGGAAGTATATAGCAATCCAGGGTTTCCTAAAAAAGGAAGAAAGGTCTCAGATACACAACCTAACCTTACACCTTAATGAGCTGGAAAAAGAACAGAAAATAAAACCCAAAACCAGCAAAAACAGGAAATAATAAAGATTAGAGCAGAAATCAATGCTATTGAAACCAACCAACCAACAAACAAACAAACAAAAAAAAAAAACACAGATCAAACAGAACAGATCAGTGAAACCAGAAGCTGGTTCTTTGAAAGAATTAGCAAAATTGGTAAACCACTAGCCAGTTTTGTCAAAAAGAAAAAGGAAAGGGCCCAAATAAATAAAATAAAGAATGGAAATGAGAAATCACAACAAACACAGCAGAAATAAAAACAAAAACAAAAGAATATTATGAGCAATTGTATGCCAGTAAAATGGGCAATCTGGAAGAAATGGACAAATTACTAGGAGCATACACATGACCAAAGTGTAACAGGAAGAAATAGAAAATTTAAACAGACCCATAATCAGTAAAGGAATCTAGTTTGTAATCAAAAATCTCCCAAAAAACAAGAGTCCAGGGACAGATGGTTTTCCAGGGGAATTCTACCAAACATTTAAAGAAGAGCTAACACCTATTCTCTTGAAGATGTTCAAAAAAATAGAAATGGAAGGAAATCTTCCAAACCCTTTTTATGAAGCCAGCTTTACCTTGTTTCCAAAACCAGAGAAAGACCCCACTATTAAGGAGAGCTATAGACCAATTTCCCTGATTAACATGGATACAAAAATCCTCAACAAGATATTAGCCAACTGGATCCAACAGTACATTAAAAAGAATATTTACTGGGGCGCCTGGGTGGCTCAGTCGGTTGAGTGTCCGACTTTGGCTCAGGTCATGATCTCACGATCCGTGAGTTCAAGCCCCATGTCAGGCTCTGTGCTGACAGCTCAGAGCCTGGAGCCCATTTCAGATTCTGTGTCTCCCTCTCTCTCTGCCCCTCCCCTGTTCATGCTCTGTCTCTCTCTGTCTCAAAAATAAATAAATGTTAAAAAATTAAAAAAAAAAGAATATTTACCATCACCAAGTGGGCTTTATACCTGGGATACAGGACTAGTTCAATAACTGCAAAACAATCAACGTGATTCATCACATCAATAAAAGAAAAGACGAGAACCACATGATTCTCTCAATAGATGCAGATAAAGTGTCTGACAAAATACACCAACCTTTCTTAAAAAAAAAAAAAAAGAAATTCGGGATAGAAGGATCATACCTTGAGATCAAAAAGCCATATATGAAAGACCCAATGCCAATATCATCCTGAATGGGGAAAAATGAGAGCTTTCCCCCTTATGTCAGGAACAAGACAGGGATGGCCACTCTCAGCACTGTTGTTCAATATATTATTGGAAGTCTTAAGCCTCAGCAATCAGACAACAGTAAGGAATAAAAGGCATCCAAATTGGCCAGGAGGAGATCAAACTTTCACTCTTCGCAGATGACATGATACTGTCTATGGAAAACTGAAAAGATTCGACAAAAAATCTGCTAGAACTGATCCATAAATTCAGCAAAGTTTCAGTATAGAAAATCAATGCACAGAAACCGGTTGCATTCCAATACACCAATAATGAAGCAACAAAAAGGGAAATCAAGGATTTGATCCCATTTACAATTGCACCAAAACCATAAAATACCTAGGAATAAATCTAACCAAAGAGGTGAAAATCTATACACCTTAAACTATAGAAAGCTTATAAAAGAAATTGAAGAAGACATGCACACACACACACACACACACACACACACACACACACAGCTGAAAAATATTCCATGTTCCTGGAGAGGAAGAACAAATATTGTTAAAATGGCTATACTACCCAAAGAAACCTGCACATTCAATGCAATCCCTATCAAAATGACACCAGCATTCTTCACAGAGTTAAAGCAAACAATCCTAAAATTTGTATGGAAACACAAAAATCCCCAAATAGCCAAAGCAATCTTGAAAAAGAAAATCAAAGCAGGAGACATCACAATCCAGGACTTCAAGTGGTATTACAAAGCTGTAATCATCAAGACAGTATGGTATTGACACAAGAACACTCAGATCAATGGAACAGAATAGAGAACCCAGAAATGGACCCACAAACGTATGGCCAATTAATCTTTGACAAAGCAGGAAGGAATATCGAACGGAATAAAGACACTCTTCAGCAAGTGGTGCTGGGAAAACTGGAAAGCAACTGCAGAAAATTGAACCTGGACCATTTTCTTACACCATACACAAAAATAAACTCATCATGGATGAAAGACTTAATGTAAGACAAGAAGCCATCAAAATCCTCAGGGAGAAAGCAGGCAAAAACCTCTTTGACCTTGGATGCAGCATTTCTTACTCAACACATATCTGGAGGCAAGGGAAACAAAAGCAAAAATGAATTATTGGGACCTCATCAAAATAAAAAGCTTCTGCACAGTGAAGGAAACAATCAGAAAAACTAAAATGCAACCGACAGAATGGGAGAAGATATTTGCAAATGACATATTAGATAAAGGGTTAGTATCCAAAATCTATAAAGAACTTATCAAACTCAACACCCAAAAAACAAATAATCCAGTGAAGAAATGAGCAAAACTCATGAATAGACACTTCTCCCAAGATGACACCAAATGGCCAACTGACACATGAAAAAATGCTCCACATCATTCATCATCAGGGAAATACAAATCAAAACTACAATAAGATACCACCTCACACCTGTCAGAATGGCTAACATTAGCAACTGAGGCAACAACAAATGTTAGCAAGGATGTGGAGAATGAGGATCTCTTTTGCACTGCTAGTGGGAATGCAAACTCTTGCAGCCACTCTGGAAAACAGTATAGAGGTTCTTCAAAAAATTAAAAATAGAACTACCCTACAATCCAGCAATTGCACTACTAGGTATTTATTCAAAGGATCAGGTATGCTGTTTCAAAGGCTCAAATGCTCCCCAATGTTTATAGCAGCACTATTAACAATAACTCAAGTATGGAAAGAGCCCAAATGTCCATCAATGGATGAGTGGATAAAGAAGATGTGACACACACACACACACACACACACACACACAAACGCACACAATGGAGCATTACTCGGCAATCATAAAGAATTAAATCTTGCCATTTGCAACTAGGTGGATGGAACTAGAGGGTATTATGCTAAGTGAAATTAGTCAATCAGAGAAAGACAAATATCACATTACTTCACTCATATGAGGACTTTAAGATACAAAACAGATGAACATAATGGAAAGGAAGCAAAAATAATATAAAAACAGGGAGGGGACAAAACATAAGAGACTTTTAAATATGGAGAAAAAACAGAGGGTTCCTGGAGAAGTTGTGGGAGGCGTATGGGCTAAACGGTAAAGGGCATTAAGGAACTTACTCCTGAAATCATTGTTGCACTATATGATAACTAACTTGAATGTAAATTTAAAAAATAAATTAAATAAAAATAAAATACAATAAAAGTAAAATCAGAAAAAGAGAATATCAATAAAACTAAAATGCCACTGACAGAATGGGAGAAGATATTTGAAAATGACATTTCCAATAAAGGGTTAGTATCTAAAACTATAAAGAACTTATAAAACTCAACACCCAAAAAGAATCAAGTGATGAAATGGGCAGAAGACATGAATAGATGCTTTTCCAAAGAAGACATCCAGATGGCTAACTGACATATGAACTGATGCTTAGCATCATTCATCATCAAGGAAATACAGATCAAAACCCCAAAGAGATATCACCTCACTCCTGTCAGAATGGCTAAAACGAATAACTCAGGAAATAACAGAGGCTGGCGAATGACAAGAAAGGGAAGCACTTTTACATGGTGGGTGGGAATGCTAACTGGTTCAGTTCAACCACCCTGAAGAACAGATTGTAGTTTCCCCCCAAAATTAAAAATAAAAGTACCCTACGACCCAGCAATTACACTGCCAAGTATTTATCCAAATGATAGAAAAGTGCTGATTTAAATGGGCAGATAGCAGCACTATGAACAATAGCCAAATTATGGAAAAAGCCCAAAGTCCGTCTACTGATGAATGCATAAAGAAGATGTGGTATATATAAATACAATGGAATATTAGTCAGCCACCAAAAAATAATGAAATCTTGCCGTTTGCAACAACATGGATGGAACTAGAATGTATTGTGATAAGTGAAATATGCCAGTCAGAGAAAGACAAATATCATATAATTTCACTCATATGTGAAATGAACATAGAAGAAGGGAAAGAAAAATAAGATAAAAACAGAGAGAAAGAGAGACAAACTGTAAGAGACCCTTAAATACAGAGAACAAAATGAGGGTTGCGGGAGGAGTGTTGGGTGGGGGGATAGGTTAAAATGTGTGATAGGCATTAAGGATTGCACTTATTAATATGAGCACTGAGTGTTATCTGTAACTGATAAATCACTAATTTCTACTCCTTAAACCATTATTACATTATATGTTAAATAATTCGGATTTAAATTTAAATAATTAAAAATAAATAAACTTTAAGTTTGAAAAAAATATTAGTATAGTAACGAACCCAAATAACTAAATAATTTACTAATGTTTTCTGATTCATTATTTTCTCATTGGTTCACCATGAATTTTGTTGTGCCATGATTACAACTTTCTGAAAAAATTGAAATAATGGTGTGATGTTACAAAAATTTCACTGAATTGTATGTCTGAGACCTTTATTCTTTTCCCAGATCTTATTTCATCTTACAGTAATTAACATCACTTCCCCAAAGCTTAATTCCACTATGTAAAAAATGAGGTAATTTGACATACACAATAACTTCTGACTTGATATGATTCAAAATTTCTCCTGAGGATATTTCTCATTCATTCCATTTTTGCCCTCTCCTTTATTTGCATGTCTTTCTTCTCTAATCACATAGTCAATGCAACAATTAACATTACTGCTAAATATTGCCCACCATAATATCCTATGTTTAAGAGCACTGTTGCCCCTTAATCTATATCAAGCTAAAATATTGGATTATGTGGAGAATTGTATTTATTTGGGACTAAGTTCTTAGAAATCCTCAAGTCGGAGCATTTGTATAACTGTCTTGACATAATGTCAACCCTTTTAAGGACATGCTCTTTACTCATATATCAAATTGCTTGACTAATATAAATTATTAACTATCTTTTTTAAAAAGTTTACTTATTTATTTTGAGGGAGAGAAAGAATGTATGTGCATGTGGGAGGGGCAGGGAGAGAGGAGAGAGAATGCCAAATGTTCTTCACACTGTCAGCATGAAGCCAGACAGGGGGCTCAAACTCACAAACTGTGAGATCATGACCTGAGCCAAAATCAAGAACTGGATGCTTAACCAAATGAGCCACCCAAGCACCCCTTAACTGCCTTTTATAAAGGCAAATTTTAGTAACTGCTTTCCAATATTTTCCAATTGAAGTTTAAACAATCTGATTTTACTCGGTTATCAAATGCATTGAAAACCAAAGCGGAGGGGCACCTGGGTGGCGCAGTTGGTTAAGCGTCCGACTTCAGCCAGGTCACGATCTCGCAGTCCGTGAGTTCGAGCCCCGCGTCAGGCTCTGGGCTGATGGCTCAGAGCCTGGAGCCTGTTTCTGATTCTGTGTCTCCCTCTCTCTCTGCCCCTCCCCCGTTCATGCTCTGTCTCTCTCTGTCCCAAAAATAAATAAACGTTGAAAAAAAAAAAAAAAAAAAAAAGAAAACCAAAGCGGAATTTAAGGTTTTATTTTCATAAGGACAGAAATTAAGAAGATATCTTGTATGACAAAATGTTTTAGCAGTGAATCATGTTTCTTTTCACAGACATAAATCAAAAAGTCCTTATAGACCTAGTGAGTATTATGCTAAGTAAAATAAGTCATACAGAGAAATACAAATACAGTATGATTTTACTTACATGTGGAATCTAATACACACACACATATATATATATATATATATATATATATATAT
Organism: Leopardus geoffroyi; assembly: GCF_018350155.1. Taxonomy (NCBI): domain Eukaryota; kingdom Metazoa; phylum Chordata; class Mammalia; order Carnivora; family Felidae; genus Leopardus; species Leopardus geoffroyi. The sequence continues at coordinate 75,833,848 of NC_059343.1, forward strand.
ATATATATATGATGTTAGGTATATATAATGTTTTGTTATATAGTACATATGTATGATGATAAAGAAACAAACAAAACAGACTTTTAAATACAGAGAACAAACTGGTCAGTGCCAGAGGGAAGGTGGATGGAGAGATGGGTGAAATAGATAAAGGATATTAGAAAGCATAAATTTCTAGTTATAAATTCGTCACAGGGATGAACAGTACAGCAATAGGAATATAGTCAATAATGTTGTAATAATGTTATGTGGTGATAAATGGTGACTACTCTTACTGTGGTTAGCACTGAGTGATGTATTGAATTGTCAAATCATTATATTATACACCTAGAAGTAATATAACATTGTCTGTCAATTATACTTAAATAATATTAAAAAAAGAAAACGAGAAGCCCTTACCATACTGCTTTCAATTGATAATGATAGATCCAGCCATAAAAAAATCCCTAAAGCTGCAGCAGCTTATAGTATCTTTGAGTTTAGGCAAGATATAAGTTATCTCTTAATAATTTATGAGTGGAAGTTAAATGTCAGATTTGGGCTATCTTTTCTTCAACAAATGTTTCAACTTGTGATTGGGTCCAACCACAGCAGAGCATATGTGGAATTTTATATCATATATTCCACAAAATTTAGCTTCAGAGGTAAGATATATGATGGAATTAAAAAAAAACAGATATGGGAGGTGAACAATATAGAAATGCTTAAGAAGTTTGGGATTATTTGATAATTCACAAAAGTATTTTTTAAGGTAGTTAGAATGAGAGATGAGATGATCATGGTCAATGATGTCATTAACCATAAGAAATAAAGTGTAGAATCTTTTACATGATATTAGTCTAAAGGAACTATTTTTCCCTTTATAGATATTATTGCCCATTCTTATAATGAGAAAAGAAATGATCTAAATCCAACTTTATGTTTAAATAAATATAGACTGCATGAGAGCTAATACAACATCTTCTTTAGCAATGCATCCTGGCATTATAGATATTTAAAATGTTTCCTAAATAAATGAAGGAAGTAAATGAGTAACAAAGAAATTAGTGCTAATTTTATGGAGGGCTTACTTAGAATGTAAGCTGTTGAACACTGACCTGAAGTTATGAGGTTGCTGATGGAAAAAAAATATCAGTACAAAAAAAACATTGAAGGTAAAGCCTAGTTTAGTTAACAGTCTGGCACTAATGTTAATATTTTAGTTTTGAAAAGTGCATCACAGTTATGTATGATATTAACATTATGGGAAATGGATAAAAAATATACAGGAAGTCTATCTTTGCAATCTTTTGTGTATCTAAATTTATTCCAAAATAAAATGTTTAACATTAAAAAAATAAACTTGAGTTATTTTGTGCCTTTAAAAGTTTATAAATGTGCACTGGACATATTAGGTGGGAAATAATAGGCATTTTAATATTCAGGCAGTCCTCACTTTATATGGTAGTGTGAATCCCTAAAAATGACTATGAATGCTGAAGCCATGAGAAGCAACTATGCTAATGGAAAAAGTTACAATAAATGACCTCTTACATGTTTTGTAAAAACATAAAAACTCCCTTTCCATAATTTAGCTATTGTTAAAAGCGCTGCTATAAACATTGGAGTACAAGGGCCCCTATGCATCAGCACTCCTGTATCCCTTGGGTAAATTCCTTGCAGTGCTATTGCTGGGTCATAGGGTAGATCTATTATTAATTTTTTGAGGAACCTCCACACTGTTTTCCAGAGTGACTGCATCAGTTTGCATTCCCACCAACAGTGCAAGAGGGTTCCTGTTTCTCCACATCCTCTCTAGCATCTATAGTCTCCTGATTTGTTCATTTTAGCCACTCTAACTGGCATGAGGTGGTATCTCAGTGTGGTTTTGATTTGTATTTCCCTGATGAGGAGTGACGTTGAAGCAACATGGATGGAACTGGAGAGTGTTATGCTAAGTGAAATAAGCCATAGAGAGAAAGACAGATACCATATGTTTTCACTCTTATGTGGACCCTGAGAAACTTAACAGAAGACCGTGGGGGAGGGGAAGGAAAAAAAAAAGTTAGAGAGAGAGAGAGCCAAACCATAAGAGACTCTTAAAAACAAAATAAACTGAGGGTTGATTGGGAGTGGGAGGGTGGGGAGGGTGGGTGTTGGGCATTGAGGAGGGCACCTGTTGGGATGAGCACTGGGTGTTGTATGGAAACCAATTTGACAATAAATTTCATTTTAAAAAACATAAAAACTCCCTTCCCCTCTATTTTACATTTTATAAAGAAATAAAAATAGTAAAACTAGTATTTATTTAACTGTTGTGTTAAAACATTTGGAATCAAAGTACTTTTTATCTATATAAAAATTTTATTAAGAGTGTTTTCAATTGTGTTTGACTCCTGATTGTATAGCTAATAATACAGAGTGAGCATCTTTTCTATGCTTTGGTGAATTGTCTACTTCTAAGTTTGGATCAGCTTCAAAATTTAATCTTTGTGCTTTCAATGTCATAAAATATCTCTGAAAATTCATTTAATGTAAGGGTTGGGATGGTATAATTTCTTTGGGGTCATCTTTATCCATGTGTTAAAATTACTTTCCTCATTTATATCAATAATTTCACTTTTGGTTTCTTTGCTGCCCTTTCATCTTTATTGGCCAATTCCTTCTTTTGATTACTTATTTTTGAAGAATGTCATAAGGGTTTATATTTGAGACACAGGAGCTAACACAACTATATAGTTTGCTTCTATGCATCAATGCACTATGCACTATGTGCATCAATGCACTATGAAAATGTGGCAGCGAGAAATTACTGACAGACTTTGAAAAAAGTGATGCGATTGGACACTCATCATGATGTGCTTGTGTTATTCATAAATAATCACCACATACAGTAGTATTTGGACTAAGACACTAGCTGCCAAGTTTGTACAGTATTCAATTACTCATAGCTGTATACCATAGTAAAACACAAAAACTTACACAATAATGTTCAAGTAGCATTATTTATAATTTTTAAATGTTGAAACAACCAGTCCAACTGATGAGTGGAAATTAAAAAATGAGGTATCTCTATGAAATGTAACATTATTTGGCAACAAAAGTAATAAACTCTAATATGTGATAAAACATGAATAAAGAAAAACGTCATGTGAAGTAAATTAAGCCAGTCATAAATGACCATACATTCTATGATTCCATTTATGTGAAATTTCCAGATTACACAAATCTACAGAGACAGGAAATAAATCAGTGATTACTTAAGGTGAAGAGGTTTGAGGTAAAGAAGGAGTAAATGCTAATGAATACAGAGTTTCATTTTAGGATGATGAAGATATTCCAAAATTAGATTTTGGTGATAGTTGTACAATGTGTGAATATACTTTAAAATGGAATTGTACACATTAAATTGATTAATGTTATTGCATGTGAATTATATCTCCATAAAATTACATAGACACACATCATGGTAACAAAATTTGAATATATCAGAACTGTGAGAAGTAAGGAATTCTTATATTAATAATAGTTTTTTGTAGTTTACTAGTAAGATGCATAGCTGATAAGTTACATAAAGAAGACAAATCTAACCTCTTCTATTTTGTTTTTTTAAGTGTTTATTTTTATTTTTATTTTTTGAAAAAGAGAGAATGTGAGAGTGAGGGGCAGAGAGAGAGAGGAGAGTGAGAAAAATCACTGACAGTGCAGAGTCAGATGCAGGTCTCAAACCCATGAACCATGAGATTATGACCTGAGCTGAAATCAAGAGGTGGATGCTTAACCAAGTGAGCCCCTGAGGGTCCCCCCTAACCTCTCTTTAAAATGGAAGTATTGCTGTGGGTTATGAGTGGTAAATAATAATATATGGGAAGTATATTTGCATACTATGTATCCAAAAATGATTCATAATAAATGCTAAGTAACTGGTTGTTATTAGTTTTTATATTACTTAAAGTATCTATTAATTAACAGTTTTTACCAGATTTGCTTGTAAGGAACAGAAAATAAGGAGAGACTGGGAAGACCTTAAGTTCATCTCACTCCATGTATACAACTAGATAACAATTATATCAGCATAAGTAACCCAGAGAATGACCCGAAGCCTGGCAGAACAAACTGCAAAAGTAAAGGTAGAGAAGAGGCCACATCGAAGAAGGCAAGAGGGGCAAAGACTATGGCCTTTTGGATTCAACAGGTACTGGAGGTTGTGGAGAAGGGTAAGAAAAATACTATCACATTGGGAAGCCCATAGAGAAGACAAATCCTCATAACATTGAGCTTTGAAAGTGAGATAGGCAGCATTTCATGAGTTCCTACAATCAGTGTGACTGAAAGAATAGAATTTTAAAAATCAGCAGGCTTAGCTGTGGGAAAGTCCTGAGTGCATTAGGAAGCTGAGCCTCTGCCATTAAAGAGACAGCACCTCAAGCAGCCTGGGCAGATACATCATATAACCAGCATTTTTAAAAATAGTTGAGGTATGCAAAAGTGAGAATTATTTACTCAACTCAGAACATGGTCTGGAGAGGCATAGATCATGGGGAGACCCCTCCAGGAACAAAGGAGGAGGAAGGTACCGTTTCCCATCCCCATCCTCCCAACTTAAAGACACAGCCCCCTGGGGGTACAAGCATGGTGCCCTCACTACCTAAACTTTTTACACCAAGCAACACCACCCTGGGTTTCAGTGGATCTGTCCTTCCCAGCCACAGTTGTCTCAGACCTGATGCTGGGGGTCCCCTCCCCAAGAAGACCAGCACAAACCCTGCCAACACCTTGTTACTTAACCTGTGCACTTTTGGGGATCTCAGTTCTGGCAATGGTGGCAACAGGTCTCACTTCATAAAGCAGACCAGCTTGCAACTTTTTTTAAATGTACCCCATGCCGGCTGTGGACCCAGAATTGCCCACAACAGTCAAAGAAATCCTTGGCATATGAGTGAACTGAAAGAAAAAAGTTGCAAGAACTCAGCAGCAGAGCACACACAACACACATAGTAGAAACCCCTTGAGGTGTCAGGCCCTGAGTAATGGGACACAGCACTGCAGAGCATTATAGGACATCTTTTCATAAGGCCATTACATTCAAGAGCAGATGTAGCTAAATTTCCTAACACAGAGAAACAGACACAAAGAGTTAGACAAAATGAGGAAACAGAGAAATATTCCCCAAATGAAAGAATAGGGCAAAACTACAGCAGGATCTCCATGAAACAGATACAAGCTATATGCCTGATAAATAATTTAAAGTAAAGATAATAAAGATATTCACAGGCTTTGAGAAAATATTGGAGGATATCAGTGATACCCTTAACAAAGAGATATAAGAAAAAAACAATCAGAGATGGAGAACACATAAATAAAATTAAAGACACACTTGATGGAATAAATAGAAGGCTAAAGAAAGCAGAGGAATGGATTAATGATGTGTAAGACAGAATAATGGAAATTAATCAACATGAGCAAATGAGAGAAAAATATATGCAAAATGAGAATAGGCTGAGAGATCTCAGTGACTCCATCAAATGTAATACATTCTCATTATATGGATCGAAGAAGAAGAAGAAGAAGAAGAAGAAGAAGAAGAAGAAGAAAAAGAAGAAGAAAAGAAAGAAAGAAAGAAAGAAAGAAAGAAAGAAAGAAAGAAAAAGAGGCAGAAAACTTATTTGAAGATATAATACCTGAAAAATTACCAAATCTGGGATAGGAAACAGATATCCATATCTAGGAGGCACAGAGATTTCCTGAAAAATAAACCCAAGGATGTTCACACCAATACACATAGTAATTAAAATGGCAAAAACTAGTGATAAAAAAATTAAAAGCAGTAAAAGAAAAGAAGACAGTTATATACATGGGAAATCCCTCAAGTTTGTCAGTGGATTTTTTTACCAGAAACTTTGCATGCAGAATGGAATGGCCAGTAGAAGGAAGGAAATAATAAAGGTGAAAATAAAAATAAATGACATAAAGGGCAAAAACTTAAAAAAAAAAGAAATAAAAAAATAAAACCTACAGCTGTATTTTTATAAACAAAAGTTATAAACCTTTATTTGGACTCACCAAAATAAAGAGGGGGGGATTGACCACACTCAAATAAATAAAATTAGAAATGAAGGAGAAAATATAACAACACATCACAGAAATAAAAAAATATGTAAAAGCAATTACACATCAACAAGTTAGACAACCTGGAAGAAATGGAGGAATTCCTAAAAACATATTACTTTCTAAACCTGAACCAACAAGAAAGAAAATTTAAACAAATAGATCACTAGCAGTGAAATTGAATTCCTAATCAAGAATCTCCTAACAAACTGAAGTCCAAGATGAGATAACTTCACAGGTAAATTCTAGCAAACATTAAAAAAAAATAATTACTACCTATTCTTCTCAAACTATTCCAAAAAATGAAGAGGAAAGAAATCTCCAAAATTCATTCTATGACGTCAGCATTACTCTGATAAAAAAAAAAACAGATAAAGATGATGCTACATAAAAAGAAAAGTATAGGCCAATATCTTTGAAGACCATAGATTCAAATATGCTTGACAAAATATTAGCAAACCAAATCCAATATAAGAAAAATCATTCATCACATTCAAGTAAGATTTATTCCAGGAATGCAAGGGTTGTTCAATATTTACAAATTAATCAACATGCTACATCACATTAACAAGAGAAATAATTAAAACCTTAGGATTGTCTCAACAGATGCAGAAAAAAAGTATTTGACAAAGCAAAACAGCCATTTACAATAAAATCTCTTAACAAAGTATATTAAGAGTGAATATACCGGGGCGCCTGGGTGGCGCAGTCGGTTAAGCGTCCGACTTCAGCCAGGTCACGATCTCGCGGTCTGTGGGTTCGAGCCCCGCATCAGGCTCTGGGCTGATGGCTCAAAGCCTGGAGCCTGTTTCCGATTCTGGGTCTCCCTCTCTCTCTGCCCCTCCCCCGTTCATGCTCTGTCTCTCTCTGTCCCAAAAATAAATAAACGTTGAAAAAAAAAAAAAAAAGAGTGAACATACCTAAAAACAATAAAGGTCATATATGACAAACACAGTGAACGTCATACTTAATGCTGAAAAACTGAGAATTTTTCTCTAAAATCAGGAATGAAAGAAAGATGTCCATCCCCACCACTTTTATTTAACGTGGTACTAGAAGTGAAGTCCTACCCACAGTAATCAAACAAGAAAAAAAAAAGTCATCCAAACTGGTTAAAAAAGTATAAAACATTCACTATATGCAGATGATATGATACTATATGTAGGAAACCTTTACAATTCCACCAAAAACCTTCTAGAACTGAAAAATTCAGTAAATTCACAGCACAAAAATCAATATACAGAAACCTGTTGCATTTCTGTCTACCAGTAATTAAGTAGCAGAAAGAAAAATTAAGAAAACTATCTCATTTACAATTACACACAAAAATAAAATATCAAGGAGCAAACTTAACTGAGGAGGTGAAAGGCCTGTACTAAAAAACTATAAAACATTGATGAAAAAAATTGAAGATAACACAAAAAATGGGAAGATATTCTATGCTCATGCATTAGAAAAAAGAATATTGTGAAGATGGTTATACTACCCAAAGAAATCTACAGATTTAACGCAATCACTATCAAGATACCAACAGCATTTCTCACAGAAGTAGAACAAATAGTACTAACATTTGTATGGAACCACAAAACACCCCAGATAGCCAATGGTATATTGAGACAGAAAAATAAACCTGGAGGTATCACAATCGAAGATTTGAAGATATACTGCAAACCTGTAGAAATCAAAATAGTATGGCACTGGCACAAAAAAAAAAAAAAAAATAGAAGAATGGATCAATGGAACAGAATAGAGACTCCAGAAATAAACCCATGATTATTCCATCCATTAAGCTATGACAAAAGAGGCAAGAATATGCAATGGGGAAATGACAGTCTCTTCAACAAATGGCGCTGGAAAAATGATAGGTACTTGCAAAAGAATGAAACTGGACCACTTTCTTTCAACATACACAAAAATTAACTCAAAATAGATTAAAGAGCTAAATGTGAATCCTGAAACCATAAAAATCCTAGATGAGAAAACAGGAAATAATTTTTCTGACATCAACTATAGTGACATTTTTCTAGGTATGTCTCCTCAGGCAATGGAAATGAAAGCAAAATTAAACTATTGTGATTACACCAAAATAAAAATCTTTATACAGTGAAAGAAACAATTAAGAAAACGAAAAGGCAACCTACTGAAAGGGAGAAATTATTTGCAAATGATACGTTCAATAAGAAGTTAATATAAAAAATATATAAAGAACTTATACAACTCAAACCAAATAATAATAATAATAATAATAATAATAATAATGGATTAAAAATGGACAGAGGATGGGGCACCTGGGTGCCTCAGTCCGTTAAGCATCCAACTTCAGCTCAGGTCATGATCTCACAGTTCATGAGTTTGAGCCCCACATTGGGCTCTGTGCTGACAGTTCAGAGCCTGGAGCCTGCTTTGGATTCTGTGTCTCCCTCTCTCTCTACCCCTCCTCTGCTCATGCTGTGTCTCTCTGTCTCTGTCTCTCTCTAAAAAGTAAATAAACATTAAAAAATTAAAAAAAAATGGACAGAGCACAATGAATAGTCATTTTACCCAATAAGATACACAAATGGCCAACAGACATGAAAAGATGCTCAACATCACTAATCATCAAGTAAATGCCAATCTAAACCACAATGAAATATCAACTCATACCTGTCAGAATGGCTAGAATAAAAAAAGACCAGAAATAACAAATGTTGGTCAGGTTGTGGAGAAAAAGGAGCCCTTGTGCACTGTTGGTGGGAATGTAAGTTGGTAAAACCACTGTGGAAAACATAGACGCTCCTCAAAATATTAAAAATACAGTTTCCAATAATAGAATATAATCCAGTAATTCCATTACTGGGTATTAACCAAAAGAAAACAAAAACACTAGTTCATAAACATATATGTACCCTTATGATTACTGCAGCATTATTTATAGTAACCAAGATATAAAAGAAGTCCAAGTGTCCTTCCATAGACGAATGCATAAGGGACATATGAGATATAAGAAAGAATAAGTTATTGTCATTTGCAACAACACGAATGGACTTAAAGAGTATAATGCTAAGTAAATGAGACAGAAAAAGACAAATACCATATGAGTCAACTTACATGTGGAATTTAAGAAACCAAACAAATAAACAAGAGAAAAACAAAAAATCACTCTTAAGTACAGAAAACAAACTGGGGGTTGCCAGAGAAGAGGTAGGTTGGGGGATGGGTGAAATAGATAAAAGGAATTAAGAATACACTTATTGTGATGAACATTAAAGTACAGGATTGTTGAATGATCATATTGTACACATGCAACTAATTATAACACTGGATGTTACTTATGCTTCTAATAAAATAATAACAATAATAATAATAATAATAAACCCAGCAAAAAGAAAGTGTAGGATTCTCAAGATGCAGCACAAAAAGCTTCAATGCCATTCTCCTATAATATGAAATAATACTTTTCTGGAGAACTTCCCTGTCTTTCTAATAAAAATTCTGGGCTAAAATTGTTAAAAAAAATTTACACAGAAATGAGCAGTGATGAAGGGGACCATAAATGAGGGTGAAACAAGATAAGAGGTTTATGGCATATCATGTGAGGTATTTCTTTTGATGACTGATTAAGGGCACTGGGTGGTTCCTAGTAGAGATGAGTAGTAGTAACTGCCAAAACTTGAAATATTAAAAGGGCATTTAGGAAGCAGAAAGGGAATAGGCAAGTAGGTTCAAAAAATCAACTGTTGATTCAAAATTGTACATGTGCTTAACAGACACTGCAATTAAACAAATGACAGAGTTTTCATGACTTTTAACATTTCCAATGTTCATTATTCTGACAGCTAAGTATTATATTGTGTTTGATTAGGTTTAAAATACTGTATATTAAAGATGTCAGCTTTATATTTTAAAACATTATGGAGCATTTATATATGCTTGTATTATTTAGCTGATGAGAGAGAGCATGACAGCACAAGAATGACAGATTTACTTAA